>NC_135709.1:2783145-3990551 GCF_964276395.1 Gasterosteus aculeatus | reverse complement strand
CCTGCCCCCTCCATCCTTCTTCCGGGTGACTTTGTCAACTACTTCACCAAGAAAATAGCTGACATACGCTCCTGTTTCTCAAACCCACCTCCTACTTCTTGCATTCAACTGGCTTCACCTCTATCGCCCTCACTTTCCTCTTTCACCCCCCTGTCTCCTAACCGAATTCTTACCCTAGTAACCTCTGCCCGTCCGACCACCTGCCTTCTTGACCCCATTCCATCACATCTTCTACAATCTATCGCTTCTGACCTTCTTCCTTTCCTCACCTGTCTCATCAACAATGCTCTGTTATCTGGCTGTTTTCCCAATTCTCTGAAGGAGGCAAGAGTTAACCCTCTCCCGAAGAAACCCACCCTCAACCCATCTGAAGAAAACCACTACGGGTCTCTCTTCTTCCCTTTTTGTCCAAAACCCTTGAACGTGCGACCTTTAACCAACTCTCCTCTTATCTCCACCATAACAACCTCCTTGACCCCCACCAGTCAGGCTTCACGGCCACTCCACAGAGACTGCTCTCCTTGCTGTCTCAGAGCAACTCCACACTGCTAGAGCCGCCTCTCTCTCCTCTGTCCTCATCCTTCTGGACCTCTCTGCTGCATTCGACACAGTCAACCACCAGATCCTTATTTCCTCCCTTCAGGAACTTGGTGTCTCAGGCTCTGCTCTCTCCCTTCTCGCGTCCTACCTTGACGGCCGCAGCTGCCGGGTAACCTGGCGAGGATCTGTGTTGGAACCTTGTCCTCTTACTACTGGAGTTCCTCAGGGTTCCATCCTGGGTCCCCTTCTCTTCTCGTTCTACACCAACTCTCTCGGCGCTGTCATTCGCTCGCATGGCTTCTCCTACCACAGCTATGCAGGTGACACACAACTAATTCTCTCCTTCGAACGAATCTCTGTCTGTCTGATTGACATCTCTCAGTGGATGTCCGCCCACCATCTGAAAATCAACCCTGACAATACTGAACTACTTCTCTTTCCGGGAAAAGATTCTCCGACCCAGGACCTGACAGTCAACTTTGGCAACTCTGTGTTAACGCCCACTTTAACTGCTAGGAACCTCGGCGTGACTCTCGACAGCCAACTCTCCCTGACTCCCAACATCACTGCAACAACGCGATCCAGTAGATACACGCTCTACAACATCAGGAGAATACGTCCCCTTCTCACTCAGAAGGCAGCGCAGGTACTGATTCAGGCTCTTGTCATCTCACGCCTGGACTACTGCAACTCCCTCCTGGCTGGTCTCCCTGCTACCGCCATTCGACCTCTGCAGCTCATTCAGAATGCAGCACCTCGACTGGTCTTCAACCTTCCCAAATTCTCCCACACTACTCCACTCCTCCGCTCTCTTCACTGGTACCGGTGGCTCATCCAGTTCTAAACATTGGTGCTCACCTACCATGCTGTGAATGGATCGGGTCCAGCTTACATCCAGGACATGGTGAAACTCTACATCCCGACCTGCACTCTCCGCTCTGCACCTGCTAAACTACTCGTCCCTCCCTCACTGAGAGCAAAACACTCGATTAGATCTCGACTCTTTGCTGTCCTTGCTCCTAAATGGTGGAACGAGCTCTCTAAAGACACCAGGACCGCAGAGAGCCTTCACATCTTCAGACTAAAGACACACCTCTTCAGACTCTACCTCGACTAAAAGACTAACAAATTGTAGCACTTAAATTGTACTTATAACGCCACTCATCTATAGCAAGTTGTAAATTGGCTTATTTGAGGAAATTGTACTTTCTTGTTTCTTGTTCTCCTGAGTTTGTACCCTATGGTTGAATGCACTTATTGTACGTCGCTTTGGATAAAAGCGTCAGCTAAATGACATGTGATGTAATGTAATAATCAGCTGCAGCTTTAAACAGACGTATTTAAACTCCCAGAATGCATTCGTCAGGTGTTGGCAAGTTTTGGTTGCTGGAAGTCTGTGACTGTTTCCTCTGATTGATCAGATTGATTGATTGATTGATAGGTAAAACTTTTCATATTTCAAACAATTGATTGTTTTCGTCTTCATTTTACGCAGCAAAATGTTAACAAAATATACGATTGAGAAATTCTATCACACAGTAGATAAACGCTATGCTCTCTTGCCTCAAGCAGCACTTCTGTGTTGCACCTGCTGCATTTTATTTATAATGTTCATAGTTTGAAGTTAAAAAGTTCAAAGCTGTAGTTTGAAGTGTTTTTTATTCATTTATATTTACAGTATTGTTTAGACCAGGGGTCTTCAACGTTTTTCAGGCCAAGAACCCCCAAACCGATGGCGAGATGGAGCAGGGACCCCCTATTTTACGGAGTTTGGTCCGCCATCTTTTATTTTTGAGCTTCGCGCTTTTGAGATGTGAGCATAAACGCGATCTGATTGGCTGGTGCCTGTGCTGTCATATTTGCATGAAAGGTGCTGTGAGTGAACCGGTGCCCAGCTTGAGAGCTGCTGTGGATAGATGAATGTGTGTATTGTGACTGAGTGAAAGATAATGTCGTCTCCATCATTTATCCGTTCGCTACAACATTTTGGATTCATGTTAATGTGTATTTAAAGACGATGAATACCATTCTAATTTTGAAGACAATAAAAAGAATTGAAGAGTTGAAATTCTTTAAAAAAAAAAAAATTTAGAAAAGGTTTTTGTCAAACAAACATTTTGCCGATGCCCTGTTGAAGACCTCTGGTTTAGACAGTCAATATATTGTTCAATTTTGGAGAAAACCCCTCCCCTCTCTTTCTTTCGGTTCAGGCACCGTTTTGGCAGCGGTATTATTTTATCGGAATCGGAAAAAAGTATTGGAAAAAAAAACATCCCCATTAACAGATCATAATTCATCTCAAATATGTATTTTTTTGAAAACATGTGGATTTATTGATTTAAAAGATACTTCTGGACACATCACACTAACAACTGAAGTGAGCCTCCATGCTTCATGGGGCTTCATTCGCTCCACTGCATCTAGTGGCCAAACCATATAAAGCAGACAGGGTGATTATAATGACACCATTAAAGCATTGGTTTAACGCTTTTAATTGAATAAAACAATTAATTTTGTTTTTATTTCAATACACAAATCCAGTTATAGATATTTTGTCTGTCTTTGTATTAGAATGGGGGGGGGGGGGGGGTCAAAAGCAACAGTGGCAACATATTGGGGAGACCATTGTGATGTAAATGTGCTTGTGTGTCTTATATTGCGTAAATTTTCGGCACGCTTTACTCGCACGACTTGTAGTTAATTTCACATTCGCGTCTCTTTCATTCGCTTCGTATGCGCCGGAAAGAGGGCGTGGCTTATCTCCGTAGCCTGTCTCCGTAAAGACAGTTATCATTTCCCTATTCTGCCATGGAAATAAACATTGTTTTTGCTCTATAACTAACTAACTCGCGGGCGTTCCGGATCACCTGTGTGTGTGTGTCAGCCTCAAGCAGCATTTTCATGAAGTGAACGCTCTGGCAGCAGAACGTCGGAGAGGCCGAGTGCAGCATCTCAATGCTGTGTGGCTTTCGCAAGACAGCGCCGGCAAAAAAAGCGATTAATTCGCTTCGCTCCCTTTGCTTCTTCGCATTTTTCGTGTTGCGTCTTTCGCGTCGCGCCCTCTGCGCCACCCGTTGAAAATTTGCTTCCTCCGCAACCATTTGCGTCTGTGTATTGAAATCTACTCATGCAAATAATTTGCTTCGCTTTTGGTGTGAATGCAGAATGATTTGATTTTCGATTTGCCGAATTGCACGCCAAACCTGTGAACCATTTCCTGAATCAGTCATATGGTACAGCTGGCGAGGCTTCCAACTTCACAACATCCAAACTTTATTTACACTCTGGTGGTTAACGTTAATCTGTGAGAACGAGTGACGTTTGTTTCCACGTTGTGTGGATCAATGTACCAGTGACATCATCTCTTTCCCCACAGATGGATTCTCCGGTCTCCGCCCCTGCTCCGGCTCCTCCACCTCTTCACCTCCTCACTCCCGTCCCCATCAGCAAAATCTCGTTTCCGTGCGAGCAGATAATGGTTCGCACGCGCTCTGTGGCGGTGAACACGGCGGACGCGGAGTTAGCGAAGGAGACGGAGTGCCTGGGACCCTGTGAGCCAGGCACCAGCGTCAACCTGGAGGGGATCGTGTGGCAGGAAACGGAGGACGGTAAGACGGATACAGCCTCCACTCAGGTGGAGGTATCAGAAACGTTTCATCTATTAACTATTGATTGATTTATTTATTGTTTGATTATTCATTTATTATATAGTTATTCAAGGACAAATAAGGAATTCATGATTATTATTTTTATTATTCTAAACTAAAACTACTTAAAGATATACATTTAGCTTACAATTGATTCCGGCCTTGAGTCACCACCAAGTGATGAAACAAACCGAATAAAACAACAGCACAGTTACTACATGAACTGATACCTTAACACCTAGTCATGTGACTCACACGGCTTTAAACCGAGATGACGTCACCTTTGACTCGTCTTTCCTGCCGTGGTCGTCTCTCTTCAGGCATGCTGGTTGTTAACGTCACCTGGAGGAACAAAACCTACGTGGGAACCCTGCTGGACTGCACTCGGCACGACTGGGCCCCCCCCAGGTACACACACCACGCTTCACACACGCCACGCTACACACACCGCGCCACACACACACCACGGGGCGTCGTTGTGATGCTGTGGCGACGCCAGAAGTGATTACAACACTGTTTACATGTCTGAGGATTCCATAAGGACGAGTAAGTAGTACGTTTTAGAAACAGGTGTTCAAATCTATGAGTTTATCGGCTCAAATGAAATATTTTACACCTATTCATGCTTGTTTCTTTCATCCTGACATGTATATGATGAATATCTGGACTTCCTCTTCAGGTTCTGCGAGTCTCCGTCCAGCGACGTGGAGATGCGTAGCGGCCGCGGCCGGAGGAAGAGGATGCGCCCCGGCAGCAACACCCCGCTCAACGACAACAGAAATTCCTCTGACAACCGGGGCAGCGGCGGCGTGGGAAAGACGCGCGGCGCCGCTGCCGCTAACAGTAAAGGGCAAAGAGGCAGCCAAACGGCGGGCACCGGTGAGGACGCCATGGCCAGCCCCTCCTCCGCCAAGAGGAAGACCAAGCCCACCTCTGATATGGAGCCCACCTCCAGCTCTGAGGACACCAAGGCCTCCAAGCACATGAGGACCAACTCCAGCGGGGGCGTGTGTGACCCACCGCCCGCCACTCACCCGGAACGGAGCTGCCCCTCCCTGGTGCTCATCGACTGCCCCCACCCAAGCTGCAAAAAGAAGTACAAGCACATCAACGGCGTTAAGTACCACCAGGCCCGGGCCCACAACGACCACGACGTCCGGCTGGACCAGGACGCGGACAGCGAATACGGCGACGACTCAGCCCCCCCGCAGCCAGACCCCGCCTCGCTTAACAGCGCCAACATCTCCCCCGCCCACTGTGCCACGCCTAAGGGCTGGGGTTTTGACACTCTGTTGCCCTCGCCGGGGAAGACCAAGTCCAGGCCGAAGAAGAAGGAAGTGGAGCCCGAAGGGACGGAAGCGGCATGTTTGACGGACGATGCAAGCAACGATGGAATGGACGACAGGAAGCCGAAGAAGATGGCGGCCAGGGACAGAACTGACAAACTGACCCAGAAGGGCACAAAGCAGGGCCGGAGCAGCACCCCCTCGCCCTACGTCCTGCAGGCGTCCTCCCCCACCATGGTCTTGGTAGTACAGCCCGTCCCCAAGAGCCCCCAGCTGAAGGTCGTCCAGTCCAAACCCCCGCCTCTGGTGGACCCCGCCTCCAGCCCCACCCTCGCCAAGGACAAGAAGAAGAAGAGGAAGAGGGAGAGAGGGAAGGAAGGGCACAGTCCCAATGGTAAGGGGGGGAGGGCAGAGGAGGGACGGAGCCCGTACTCCGACATGTGTGACCCGTTGCTCAACGGCTCTACGGAAGCCCTTCAGAGCCGGCTGGCCAGCATCAAGGCCGAGGCCGACAAGGTTTACAGCTTCTCGGACAACGCGCCCAGCCCGTCCATCAGCACCGCCAGCCGGATGGAGGCGGGCCTCGAGCCTCAACCCAACCAGAACGGCGAAACCAAAAGCCCTGCCTACTCTGACATCTCAGACGCCGGGGAGGATGGTGAGGGCAGAGGGGAGGGGGTAAAGGTCAAAACCGAGCCTTACTTGTGGCCTCGCGAGGGGGCCAAGAAGGCCCTGTTTCCCCCCCAGGCTTCTAGCAAGGAGTCGGCGTACCCCAGCTATGACTCCTACTACTCCCCCAACCCGAGCCCGGGAGCGCCACCAGCAGCGCCGCCCCACGTGGAGGGATCCCAGGTGAAGGTGAAGAAGGAAGAAGAGGAGGAGAAGGTGGTCAAACTGAAGGTGGAGCCTCCGGAGGAGAGGAAGCCGTCAGTCATCCAGCAGCGCTCCAACATGTACCCCCAGCCTGTCTACTACAACCAGTTCTTCGTCCCCCCATACCCATACTCCCCCGACCAGGCCTACCACGCCCACCTGCTGGCCTCTAACCCCACCTACCGCCAGCAGTGCGATGACCGGCAGCGGCTGGCTGACAAGAAGGCTGAGAGCAAAGAGCGGGAAGCCTGCGGCAAGAAGGAGTGGAAGCAGAAGGCCTTGGTGCTCCACAACCTGTCCAGGGCCCCCAGCCTCACTGACCTGGGCACCATGGGGGGAAACAACCCAGATAAACCCAAAGAGGCCCCGCCGGCCGCGGAGCATTCCGAATCTGTCACCATGGCAAAGGGAGTAGAGCGGAAGGCGCTCACCGCACAGCCCGAGGGTTTAAAGATGAAGCTGAGCGAAGCAGGGGATCATGGGAAAGAAGAGGCCAGGCCAGCGGTGGAGTCGGGCAGGCCGGCAGGTGTAGAGCCCGCCATGTGGTACAGACAGGTAACTGCAGCTCTAACACGTTGCGCCCTTTAGTTGTTCTAATATATATACTTACGCGCAGGGGGGCGACTCCTCTGGTCCCATAGAAGTCTATGATAAAATGACTCCTCTTTTGATTTATTCCCTCAGTAAACATTGTAAACATGAGTTTATGGTCACAATCTCTTGTTTCAAGTCTTCTTCAATACAGCATGATGTTCATTTAGTGAATTAGAGTCAATCAGACCGTAAAGCAGAGGGATGCTTTAGGGCGGGGCTACTCACTGATTGACAGGTCTCTACCGGAGACGTATACTTCCTACTCAGTCCAAATATTGTAACTCCCTGTTCACTATTTGCAAAAGAATCAAGAATACCGACGTCCATAATGCTTGGGTTCATCCAACACAAATATTGTGTTTTGACTAGAGATCAATGAAAACATTGAGGGGAGGGCTCACCGCTGAACTGTAATAATTCGTTCAATATTAATTTGGAACACAGAACTTTATTGGAGTAAATACAAAACAGGGATTCACGCCTATACAAACGTCGTACTAAAACAAACATCACTAGATTGAACTATACACAATTCACACGATATACAACTCTACAACTTGCTAAAAAAGACACGTAAGACAGACGCGGTGTGCACGGAGGGGAGGGGCTGTGTGTGCGTGTGTGTGTGTGATTGTGTGTGTGTATGACGGAGGGAGAGTAGGGAAAGGAAATGCAGCTGAACGAATACGCTGCGTGATTTAAATAGCGTTTTTTTTTTAAATACACCAAACGCAATGGGTGGCGGCTAGTGTTGAATCTGTGGCATGTGTGGGAAACAACGTTGGAAAATTAAAAAAAACATGATTCAGAAAAAAAGTCTGTTCAGCAGCAACTATTAAAGTCAGTTGCCACTGCCTTTATTCCCCAAAAATTAAACATGTGGCCCCATTTATTTTTCTTGCAAGTTAATGACCTCTAACTCAAGCTACAAGCCCCCCAGCCGTCTCCACTAACCTCTGCTCTGCTCCCCCCAGGAGCCGGACTCGCACCTCTGGCCCTACGTTTACCCCAACAAGTATTCTGACGCCCCAAAGCCACCGGAGGAGGAAAAGCAGTGGAAAGAGGAGCGCGAAAGGAGGGGCAAGGAGGAGAGGAAGGAGGGGGTTAGGGGCAGAACTCAGCTGCCCCCAGGAGAGCACTGGGCAGGGGGAAAGGAGACGCGTCAGCCCCCCCACCCGCACATGCAGTTCTCCGGCTTCTTGGCTCAGCACCCCCAGGGCTACGTGCCCTACATGCACGGCCCCTACGGCTATGAGCCAGGACCCCCAGGCTACCGGGGCATGCCCTCCATCATGATGCAGAATTACCCTGGTATGCGGGGGGTAATGAATGTTAGAATGAATTCCCATCATGCACCATGTTATTTGTTTATTATAATTAAATCACACAAACAAGTACTGAGCAGAAACAGTGATTTAGCGTCATGGTTTCCGTGGAGACATGTCCCTCCCCCTCTCAGTCTGCTCTCCGTACCCAGATTCCTACCTGCCGCGGGGCTACTCCTTCCCCTCGTACGGGGCCAAGGAGGAGGTGGAGAAGCCCTCCCGCTCCAGCCCCACGGTGAAGTCCCCCGGAGAGGCCAAAGCTCTGGAGCTGCTGCAGCAGCACGCCAGCCAGTACAAGAACAAGTCCCCCTCCACGCAGGATGCCAAGCCCCCCCACGAGCGGGAGAGGGAGGGGCCCAAGTCGTCCCCCTCACAGCGCATGCTGCCCACACACCACCACCTGAGCTACCCGCTGCTGTCGGGGCAGTACGACCTGTCCTACGCCTCAGGTGAGACAGGGAGCGCTTGATTTATTCACATTCTGGGAATCGTATTCAATTCTCAGCTCCTCAGTGAAACTACGATGTCATCACTGTCTACCTGCTTGTTTGTCTCCCTCTATCCTGTTTCCCCGCTCCCTGTCTGTCTCTCTGCTTGTCTATCTACCTGCCTGTCTGTCTCCCTCTCTCTGTGTCTCAGGCCTCTCCTCCTCAGCCATCGTTGCGAGTCAACAAGCATCGGCTCCATCCATGTACCCCCCCTCAGAGAGGCAAGACAGGTGAGACCCGGCTCTGTCCACCCAAAGTCCCCAAGTGTTGGAGGTGGCGGAACACCAGAGGTCAAAGGTGAAGGTGCAGAGCATTGTTGCTCCCCCCCGTCCCAGACTGGATCAGAACCTGTGACAGTTTTTATGTTCATTCAAAGTGTTAAAGCTAACAGAAACCAAGAAATCCAAGAAAATTATGTGTATGTATATCATGATATATATATATATTATATAATATTTTATATTTGTATATATATTTAAATATAAAAGAATACATATATGTATGTTTGATTGATATTGGTGAGAAGTTGACAGTAAATTCAAACTTAGATGTTTCTTTTGACGTTAAGATGAATTTTTTTTAAATTTATGTTAAACACTAACGTGTTCATTCTCAGAACCCCCCAACCCCCCATTCTCAGAATCTGCGACCCCTCTCTGATCAATGACAGCCTCTCTCTCCCCCCTAGGCCCACGTGATTGGCCGACCTCAATCCTTTCCAGAGTCATGTGACCAGATCACATGAGAAAGAGCGCTTCAATTACGACATCAGTTCAATGGTGTTTGTGTACATTTGATTTCCCACCCTGGACCTCGATCTCTTAGCTTCACATGAAAATAAATATACTGTGGACTTAGGACGGACGAATCAGAGGGTTGCATCCCCAGACTCCTCCTCTGTGTGTAACTGTACTGTACTCAGTGTGTGTGTGTGTGTGTGTAAATACTGTACAGAGGAATTATTTTAAAGAGCCTGTTGGATTTTATACTCTTATTTTGTCTGGTAGCCTCTGCCTCTGTTTTTCTACTGTTGTTGATCTGATACTAAACCTGTAGCTGGTGAACGGCGACAAGCTCTGCCTCCTCTTTGTCCGAAGATAATGATTGGTCGATTATCACAGCTCGTCACTTGTTGCTGAATATCTTCTGGGTTTCCACGGCAAGTTCAAAACATTCACTTTGAAAAAAGAGTAACATCTGAGATGAAATCATAGACCCATCCACCCAGGTTGAACCTCGTGACTTCATGTAGTGTGGAGGTTCTGCCTCGAGGGGGCGATGCTGCTCCGTTAAACATCCATATGTTAAAATATTAGTTTCTAGTTAATACTTTTTCCTCTCTAATTCTAATTCATCCAGATACTGTTATATTATTATTTACCAATGTTTTCTTCCAGAACAAAAGCCCTTTTTAAGAAATATATATAATAAAATACAACTCCAGATCTCTGAAGCGTCACTGACTCATGAATCACGTGCCTGGACAGAAGACGTGCACGCAGCGTAAATAAACCTCACAGGACGCTTGATTGAAGAGCAGACCATAAAGTGGTTTCCTCCTTGGTGACATCACACTTCTCTCAGACCGGAAGAAACAAAGCACAGAAAGCTTCCCATTTTATTTTTATACTCTTAAACGGGTCTCGTATTTTCATGTTATTGTAACAATCAGGAATCTTCCATCGTTGTGTATTTAGTCACATGACAGCTTTCCTGAGGTCAGGTTCACTGACTGACTGTATTGATTAGTTTTATTCTCTGCCAAAATGAAGAGGGGAGTCAAAATAAAATAAAGGTAATTTTAGCAAGATTTAGTTTGTGCTTCTACCTTGATTCTCTAAATAGATTCTGAATAAATAACATAGAGCCGAGCTCTACAAAGACAAAACACTGATGCCGGTAGTACCACTGTGTGAAATACTGCTGCTGTGGTATTAAAATTAGTATTTTTATGGTACCTGTACTGAGCCAGTGAAGGAATGTCATGATCCCCCAAGAGTTTAAATCCGATCGACTTCATGCTCAGGCAAATAGATTTTGACACCTTTGTGGTCAATAGTTATTAAAATCAAGAGTTTTCGTTAAACTACCAGGGCGTGACCTCACGTCCATTTTGGTCGATTTCTGTCGATTTTCTTGAAAATGTAAAATGTTATAACTCCAAACAACATTTTTATTTCTGGCCGAAATTTCTAATTCATGATGCTATTGTACGCCTTAAAGAATTCCCATGCAGTGATTTTCAAAAACTTATAGCGCCACTTATTGGCTTAGCTAAATGCAAAAGTTATACACTTTAATGTGTATCTCCTAGCCATATAATCCGATCAACCGCAAATCGTAGCATATAAACCTTAAGGCTTTGATGATAGTGCACTGTGAATATTGGGAGTTTTTGAAAAAACGTGTTGCCGTGACGACACTGTCTTCGCATGAAAGTTCAAGCAGATACTTTGGTGCCTTAGCAAACTATAAAACTCTTGAAAACTTCTGTCAGTGTCCTATGTGATGACATTAAAGACCTGATATGGAGTTTTGACTCAAAAATGCTCAATCACCTCCATAGCGCCCCCTGGCAGTTTTCAATGATGCAGGGAGACGTAAAAGAAAGTCTCTTGGGACCATGCTCTAAAAGGAACAGGAAAGCAGTTATGATTCTTTTGTTTGAATATTCCCTGTATTTCTCTCATTTTCTAGAAGCTATGCTTTTGACGACCTCCTCTCTGCGACTTTGTCACAGCCACTTCAAATTTTGACAAAACAGTCTTAAGGCCTTGGTGATTAAAAGTTATTGAAACCTTTTTGTGTTACGCTGTTGCTGTGGGATCCTGATATTCAAGGTCAAAGCAGAAGTCCTTTTGAGGGACAAAGTATGCTCCAATCTTTACTAAACTTGGAAAACACATTTACAGTTGACGATGTAGTTATTTCATATGATTTCAATGCTTCCAAACAGCATTTTGGCTTGATAGTGCCCCCTACACTTATTCATAAACTCTCCTGGCAGGTCTCCCTCCTACAGCTCTACGAACTCTGCAGCTCATCCAGAATGCAGCAGCTCGACTGGTCTTTAAACAGCCTAAATTCTGCCACACTACTCCGCTCTCTTCACTGGCTACCAGTGGCTGCACGCATCCACTTCAAAACATTGGATTTCACGTGACATGCAGTGAAAGGATTGATTCAAGTCTACATCCAGGAAATAGTCAAACCCTACATCCTAACCTGCAAACTCCGCTCTGCATCTGCCAAATGGTTTGTTCCTCCCCCACTGAGAGCAAAACACTCAACAAGATCACAACCCTTTGCTGTCCGGGCTCCTAAATGATGGAATGAGCTCTTTGATGACATCAGGATCGCAGAGAGTCTTTACATCTTCTGCCGCACACTAAAGACACACCTCTTCAGTCTATATCATGACTAAAAACACTTAATGAATTGTACTACTTAATCATAATTGTAATGCTCTTAGCTATAGCAAGTTGTAAATTGGCTTGAAATGCACTTATTCGCTTTGGATAAAAGCGTCAGCTAAATGACATGTAATGTAATCATAAAGCAGCCCCAGCAACTGCTTCAAACCAGTTGGAGTCATTGGGAGGCTATGGCTATGATCCAGCTGTGCGGATTTCTCCTCCATATCAGCAGAGAAGGTGTGTCATATCTTCTTCCTTCCTTCTTTCTCTGCATCTACATCTTTGGCTTACTGGAAATCCGATGCTGTCAGATCCTGGGACGCGGAAGGAGGGTGCAACTTGCTTCAGTCCTTGTTGTGGTTCAGCTTGCAGAGACAACAACTCTTTTGCCTGCATGCTACCCCCTCCAGCATGTCAGTGCTGAGGTGTGGCAACCTCTCTTAATACCTGAAGCCTCAGGTGTCCCTGCTGTCTGTCCTTGAATATTAAAAATATCCTTTATGCTTTACGAGTTCCTGTCTCTGTCCTGGAAAGCAGCCCTCACTTTGGAGCAGCGGCCCACAGCAGGCAACGCGTGTCTGGCTGACCGCTGCCCACCCGTCATGCAAGGGGAGGCGAAGGCCCGTTCATCGTTGCTTGCAGCTTTAATTATTATTATTATTTCTTGCGCTCAATCGCACTTTTGAGGCCTTTAACATATTCAAAAACTCTTGAATTTTGGCGTGCGTATCGAAAGTGCGAAACCTTTCAATATTCTTGGGGTCGCGAATTTGGGTATTAAAAAATGGCTCTCTAGCGCCCCCTTTACATGTGTAATTTTGGCCTATTAGCTTACTTTTTTCCCCCGATGACAATTGACCTGAAATTTTGCACACATGTGCTCTTGGACAAGCTCTACAAAAAAGTAAATCATTGTATGCAAATGCACCTAACTAGATTTTCTGCCATTTAGAATTTTGGGGAAAACGTTTTTGGCCCTTTCTCCTAAACGCTATGTCCGATTGTCACGAAATTTTCTGTGAGTCATTATTGGGTCAATGCCCCCCCCAATACATAGAAATGTATGGTTGTGGCTTAATTTGGCAAGACTGATAACTTCCAAATTATTTGGTCTTCCCTTATCAAACACATTCGAACATTGAACCCCCGAACACACACAATATTTGAAGAATAGGGGGCGCTGCAACTAATTGTTAAAAATCTTCCTTCTTTGTTTCATGATTTTTCAGAGTTGTAAAACACCGAACTCCTCCCAGAGATTAAACCCGAAGAAATTTCCAACCATGTGTGTAGGGAGCATTTTTACAAAACCACCATTTGGCATGAAAATTGAAGTTGTTTTAACTCATGGGTGTCAAACTCTGGTGCGTGGGCCAAATTTGGCCCACAGTGTAATTATATTTGGCCCGCAGGGCAATATCAAATTACTATTAGAGCTGGCCCGTTGGTATTATACAGCGGCAGTTCGGTGCTTGTAAGTTATATAAGCGTTGCTTGTTCCGTATTCAATGTTAAAGCAAAACTTGTTTGGGTTCATATTAAAAGCTTCATTTGTTCAACGTTGGCCCGTGGCTATGTTTAATTTTAAATTTTGGCCCACTGTCTATTTGAGTTTGACATGGGACATGGAGCAGCCGGGGCTCAAACCACCAACCTTGCAGTTCCTAGCGCACCCTCTCTACCCCTGCGCCACGTCCCCTTGTCCTTCTCTCTCTATCTGGTTGTTGATGCTGGACTAACTGGCTCAGTCTGGTCGGCTGTCTCTATCTTGCTGGCTCTCCCGTTCATCTCCTTGCGTCTACCGTTGTCCCACAACTGGTGTCCCTACACTATCTTTTACTAAACATTTTAGCCATCCCCAGTGTCATGATGTCTCCTCCCTTTCCATATCTTTGCAACCTTGCCTAGTTGGCGTCTCACTATATTTGTCTATGGGCCTCCTGTTGGTGATTCTCCCTGCCCGCTGTTGAATTGGCTCTCTGCGGTCCTGGTGTCTTCAGAGAGCTCGTTCCACCATTACGGAGCAAAGACAACAAAGAGTCATGATCTAGTCGAGTGTTTTGCTCTCAGTGAGGGAGGGACGAGCAGTTTTGCAGATGCAGAGCGGAGAGTGCGGGTCGGGATGTAGGGTTTTGACCATGTCCTGGATGTAAGCTGGACCCGATCCATTCACAGCATGGTACGTGAGCACCAATGTGTTGAAGTGGATGCGGGCAACCACTGGTAGCCAGTGAAGAGAGCGGAGTAGTGTGGGAGAATTTAGGCAGGTTAAAGACCAGTCGAGCTGCTGCATTCTGGATGAGCTGCAGAGGTCGAATGGCGGTAGCAGGGAGACCTGGGGAGTTGCAGTAGTCCATGCGTGAGATGACAAGAGCCTGAATCAGTACCTGGGCAGCCTTCTGAGTGAGAAGAGGACGTATTCTCCTGATGTTGTAGAGCGTGTATCTACAGGATTGTGTTGTCGCAGTGATGTTGGGAGTCAGGGAGAGTTGGCTGTCAGTTGTGACGCCGAGGTTCCTTGCGGTTAAAGTGGGCGTTAGCACGGAGTTGCCAAAGTTGACCGTCAGGTCCCGGGTCAGAAAAAATGATTTTCAGATGGTGGCCGGACATCCACTGAGAGATGTCAGTTAGACAGGCAGAGATCCGCGCTGCCACTTGGGTATCCGAGTGACGGAAGGAGAGAATTAGTTGTGTGTCATCTGCATAGCCGTGGTAGGAGAAGCCATGCGAGCGAATGACAGCGCAGAGAGAGTTGGTGTAGAGCGAGAAGAGACTGACTGGCGCTGACATTCCACCGGTCACTCCCCTTCATACTGCACTTGTCACTTTAACTGTCATTTCTCACTCGTCACTTTGTCGTCACTCGTCACTTTGTCGTCACTCGTCACTTTGTCGTCACTTGTCACTTTGTCGTCACTTGTCACTTTGTCGTCACTTGTCACTTTGTCACTTGTTTGTGCACTTTATTTTTTAATATTTTTTAACTTTTTAAATATTTGTAATTTTTAACTTTGACTTTATTCTTATTGTATACTAACCCATAGCCTTATTCTACTAACCCATTGCATTAGCATTTCATTTTACACTGTCTACTGTCACGCACCAACCGCCAAGACGAATTCCTATGACGTATGACATATTTTGGCAATAAATATTTCCTGATTCCTGAACTCTTGCCTCCTTCAGAGAATTGGGAAAACAGCCAGATAACAGAGCATTGTTGTTGAGGCAGGTGAGGAAAGGAAGAAGGTCAGGAGCGATAGATTGTAGAAGATGTGATGGAATGGGGTCAAGAGGGCAGGTGGTCGGACGGGCAGAGGTTACTAGGGTAAGAATTTGGTTAGGAGACGGGGGTGAAAGAGGAAAGTGAGGGCGATAGAGGTGAAGCCAGTGGGACGCAAGAAGTAGGTGGTGGGTTTGAGAAAGAGGAGCGTATGTCAGCTATTTTCTTGGTAAAGTAGTTGACGAAGTCACCCGGAAGAAGGATGGAGTGGGGAGGAGGACTAGGGGGTTCGAAGAGGTTGGAGAAGATCAAAAAGAGTTTTTTGGGGTTAGAAAATGAAGATTCAATACTGGATTGGTAGAAAGAGCTTTTGGCAGCAGAGATAGAAGCAGAAAAAGAGGAGAGAAGAGATTGAAATTCAAGCAGATCATCAGGTCGTTTATATTTAAGCCATCTCCTTTCCGATGCTCGCATGGTGGCTCTCATGGCACCGGTTGAGACAGCCACGGAGCCGGAGGGGATTTGCTGACCCGTCGGGTCGTCAGAGGGCAGAGAGAGTCTAGAGAGGAGGAAAGAGTTGATAGGAGAGTCTCAGCAGCAGCGTTCGGATGCAAGAGTGAGAAGGAGTCGGTGGAAGGGAGAGCTGATAGAACAGAGGATGCCAGCGAGGAGGGAGAGAGGGAGCGAATGTTGCGACGAACAGGTACAGAGTCAGTCAATGAGGGAGGTTTGTTAGTTATAGACAGTGGGAGAGAGTAAGAGATGAAAAAGTGGTCTAGTTTAGTGAAGATGTAGTCAAGGTGATTGCCGGCTTTGTGAGTAGGAGGAGAGGGACTGAGTGACAGAGCGAAAGAAGAAAGTAGGTGTAAGAGGTCAGATGACTTCTCTGCCTGGATGTTGAAGTCACCCAGGAGGATGAGTGGAGGTCCATTTTCAGGGAAGTTGGACAGGAGAATTTCCCTTTCTTCCAAGAAATGACCCAAGGAGCCTGGTGGACGGTAAAGGACAACAATGGTTAATTGCACCGGGCGAGTGACTGTTACAGCATGGAATTCAAACGACAGTGGGGTGGATGGTGGAAGAGGGTAAAGAAAAAAGCTCCATTTGGGTGAAATGAGTAGACCTGTGCCACCACCCCTACCAGTGGGCCTGGGAGTGTGGCTGAAGGAGGAGGCGGAGGAGAGAGCGGCTGGGGTGGATGTGTTCTCAGGTGTGATCCAGGTCTCTGTGAGAGAGAGGAAGTCAAGCGACTGCTGGATAGCGAAGCCGGAGATGAAATCTGCCTTGCGAGTAGCTGACTGGCTGTTCCAGAGGCCTCCTGTGATGAGGTGCTGTATGTGTGTGGAGCGGGTGGGATAGGTGAGAGAGGAAAGGTTACGATAGAGAGCAGATCTAGCACGAGGCCTGTAGTATCTGCGGGAAGAGATTCGAACAGGTATGGGTAAAGCGGTCAAACACATTATTGAAAATAGCAGAAGGAGGCACCGCATTCAGCCGCCCCGAAGACTCCCACGAAAGACTCTGGTCTTTGTCCTGCTCGTCTTCGTGCTGCGAGGATAAGCAAACACTGAAGCTAACGCTTCACTCGACCTCTAGTTAAATACTCCCTCGTTAGTGGAAGTCGGTTACGGCTGCGCTGACCACTCCCCCGTCGTTTAGGAGACAAAAGGTTGATTTGCCTCGACAGAAACTCCTCAAAATGCAAAACACCAATTGCTTGACACCCTAATCAGTGAACAATCACCATGTGGTTTTTTGACAAACTGAGAGTTTAAGGATTCAAATCTTATTTGATTCAGAAGTAAAGGCAAAACAGACTTAGATCAGGTCAAACTGATAATCAAAAGTTCTTTTCATGGGCTTAGTTGGGGGTTCGCTGTCTTGTCTTGATTTAAGAGTTAGGTAAGGGGGGAAGCAGGATGTGCCGAGCAGGCAGACACGAGTCTGACAGGATGGGGAGTCAGTTTATGTCCTGGCTGAGGAATGCAAGGTCTGCGGGTCAACTAGCAGATTTACCAGCCAAAGGGGGGTTAGAGACACACCAACACTATTCAACATACACACTCTGTTCGCTGATGTTTACGTTAAGTCAGGAGTCTGGACATTGGATGTGACCGGATCTTTAGATGCGGGAGGTGGAAGGTCCTCCTCTACGCCAGTTTAGGGCCAATAGAAATCTTTCCTTCTCTGTCTTTCAAGGGTTATAAAACATGATGTTCTTGCTGATGTTGGTGAGTTGTTCTTCCGGCCTGTGTGCTGCCTGAACTGCTCCTGCCTTTGAAAACGCAGCGCTCATACTTGACCTGTGATCTGACAAATAAATTTCCCAGAACGAGAGAAGTCGTTCGGCTGAATTTTTGATAACCCCGACCAGGCTCCAAATCTTGAACACGTATTCTTACAATTGGGTGACCCCGACGTGATTGGCTGACCTGGACAAAGAAAGACGGGGACGTCCGTTTTCCGGACCGAGCTGAAAGGACCGGCGGCGTGGTTCAGCATTGACAACAAGGGCCCAAAAAAGAATCAGGTGAGCAGACAACCTTTTGTTCTAAATGAATAAAATGTATGTGATTCGATACTTCTAAAAAGATTTGTTGTCAACTGCAGAATTCGTCTCTGTCCATTGACTGAATAAGGTCGTTATAAGACCACTAAATTTAAAACTAAATTTGAAAATTTCCTGTTGATCACATGTAAAGTATAAGCACATACTCACACTGAATTCAACGTTAGGGAAAGTGAATAAGTGTCCATAGGTTTAGGGATTTTGGTAAAAATATATATACTCTTAGTCTGTAGAAATCCAAGTTACAATCCGTGTGGTACGTAGATACCTCTGGTAACTGCAGTCCCACGTTTGCATGCAGTGGACTGGCAGTTTAGAATAGTGTAGGGGTTTAGGTTTAGGGACTTAGGTAAATATATGAAGAGTTTAAAAAGGAACGACGGGGCTCACTTGAGTTCCCTGAGGTCGACTCTTAGTCTGTAGGAATCCAAGTTACAATCCGTGTGGTACGTAGATACTTCTGGTGACTGGGGTCCCACGTATGCATGTCGTGGACTGGCAGTTTAGAATAGAGCAGGGATTTAGGTCTGGTCCTGCAGTCCCACTTGTGTGATTCGTGGACTGGCAGGTTAGAATATTACATTACATGTCATTTAGCGGACCCTTTTATCCAAAGCGACGTACAATAAGTGCATTCAACCATAGGGTACAAACTCAGGAGAACAAGAAACAAGAAAGTGCAATTTCCTCAAATAAGCCAATTTACAATTTGCTATAGATGAGTAACGTTACAAGTACAATTTAAGTGCTACAATTTGTTAGTCTTTAGTCGAGGTAGAGTCTGAAGAGGTGTGTCTTTAGTTTGCGGCGGAAGATGTGAAGGCTCTCTGCGGTCCTGGTGTCTTCAGAGAGCTCGTTCCACCATTTCGGCGCAAGTCAAAGGTGCGCTCACCTTTCGTCACGCGGTGAGACGCCGTAGGCGAGGAAAACGGGCCGGCTCGCTGGTGAGACTCCGCAAGCGTGGTTCTCGCACTCCGCTGCCAGGCATCTTTCTCTCCAACGTGCGCTCACTGTGCAACAAACTGGACGAAATTCAGCTGCTGATGAGGAGAGACAGAGACTTCTCTACATCCTCCGTCTTGTGCTTCACGGAGACGTGGCTCTGCGGATCGATACCGGACTCCGCGCTCCAGCTGGCGGGCTTCCAGCTGCTCCGAGCGGACCGCGACACGGAGCTCTCCGGCAAGACAAAGGGTGGAGGAATCTGCTTCTACTTCAACAACAGCTGGTGCAACGACGTAACGGTGATCCTACAACACTGTTCTCCTGATCTGGAAACTTTTCTCATCAACTGCAAACCATTTTATTACCCCCGCGAGTTCGCTTCATTCATCCTGGTCGGTGTTTACATGCCGCCGGCGGGCAACGTGCACGAGGCACAGCGGACACTCGCCGACCAGATACGGCGTGTGGAGCGGACCAACCCGGACTCTTTAGTTATTGTCCTCGGGGACTTTAACAAAGGAAATCTCACCCATGAACTTCCTAAATACAGACAGTTTATTAAATGCCCCACCAGAGAGGAGAACACGCTGGATCACTGTTACACCACAGTAAGCAGGGCTTATCACGCCGTCCCTCGTGCTGCACTGGGACACTCTGACCACGTCATGGTCCATCTGATTCCTGCATACAGGCAGAAACTAAAGCTCTGCAAACCTGTGGTGAGGGAATTCAAGAAGTGGACCAGTGAGGCGCTGGAGGATCTTCGGGCGTGCTTTGACTGCACAGACTGGGATGCTTTCAGGACTGCTACTGACAGTCTGGATGAGTTCACAGAGGCTGTAACTTCCTACATCGGCTTCTGTGAGGACAGCTGTGTACCATCATGCACCAGGGTGAGTTACAACAACGACAAACCCTGGTTCACAGCGGAACTCAGAACACTACGCCTGCAGAAGGATCAGGCATTTAGGAGTGGGGACAAAGACTTGTACACAGAGGCAAAATACAAGTTTAGCAAGGCGGTGAGAGATGCTAAACGACTGTACTCTGAGAAACTCCAACAACAGTTCTCAGCAAGTGACTCTGCTTCGGTTTGGAGAGGCCTCAAACACCTCACCAACTACAAGCCAAAAACCCCCCACTCCATGAATGACCTCCGCCTGGCAGACGAGCTCAATGAGTTCTACTGCAGATTTGAAAGACAATGTCCTGATCCCATCCCCCACAGCTCCACCAACCTGCTGCAGTCCCCCTCCCCTCCCTCCCCCAGCCCATCAGGTGCTCACGCCTCTTCATCTATATCACCTTCCGCTCCCCCACCAGCAACGACCCTCTCTATTCTGGAGAGAGACGTTAACCGGCTCTTTAGAAGACTTAATCCCCGTAAAGCAGCCGGTCCGGACTCCTTTTCCCCTCACTCCCTGAAGCATTGTGCTGACCAGCTGTCTCCGGTGTTCACTGACATCTTCAACACCTTCATGGAGACATGCCACGTACCAGCCTGCTTCAAGGCCTCCACCATCATCCCTGTCCCCAAGAAGCCCAGGATCACAGGACTCAATGACTACAGGCCCGTCGCCCTGACCTCTGTAGTCATGAAGTCTTTTGAACGGCTAGTCCTGACCCACCTGAAGTCCCTCACCGACCCCCTCCTGGACCCCCTGCAGTTCGCCTACAGAGCCAACAGGTCTGTGGACGATGCTGTCAACATGGCCCTCCACTACATCCTCCAGCATCTGGACTCCCCAGGAACCTACGCCAGGATCCTGTTTGTGGACTTCAGCTCTGCTTTCAACACTATCATCCCGTCTCTGCTCCAGGACAAACTCTCCCAGCTGCACGTGCCCGACTCCACCTGCAAGTGGATCACTGACTTCCTGTCTGACAGGAAGCAGCACGTGAAGCTGGGGAAACATGTCTCAGCCTCTCGGACCATCAGCACCGGTTCCCCCCAAGGCTGCGTTCTCTCCCCTCTGCTCTTCTCCCTGTACACCAACAGCTGCACCTCCAGCCACCAGTCCGTCAAGCTCCTGAAGTTTGCGGATGACACCACCCTCATTGGACTAATCTCTGGTGGGGACGAGTCCGCCTACAGGTGGGAGTCTGACCATCTGGTGTCGTGGTGCAGCCAGAACAACCTGGAGCTCAACGCTCTAAAGACAGTGGAGATGGTTGTGGATTTCCGGCGGAACAGAGCCCCACCCTCCCCCATCACCCTGTGTGACTCCCCCGTCACTATTGTGGATTCCTTCCGTTTCCTGGGCTCCATCATCACCCAGGACCTCAAGTGGGAGCTGAACATCAGCTCCATCACCAAGAAGGCTCAGCAGAGGTTGTTATTCCTGAGGCAGCTGAAGAAACTCAACCTGCCAAAGACGATGTTGGTCCACTTCTACACGGCCATCATCGAGTCCATCCTCTGCTCCTCCATCACCGTCTGGTACGCTGCAGCCACAGCCAAGGACAAGGGCAGGCTGCAGCGTGTCATCCGCTCTGCAGAGAGGGTGATCGGCTGCAATCTGCCGTCCCTGCAGGACTTGTTCGCTTCCAGGTCTCTGAAGCGAGCTAAAAAGATCGCGGCCGACCCCTCTCACCCCGGACAAAAACTGTTTGTGCCCCTTCCATCTGGCAGGAGGCTGAGGTCCATCAGGACTACGACCTCCCGCCACACGAACAGTTTCTTCCCGTCGGCAGTCGGGCTCATCAACAGAGCCCGGTCCCCCACTGCCTGACTATAACACTCCACCGGCCACTCCCCCTCATACTGCACATGCCACTTTAACTGCAATTCATCACTTTGTCACTTGTCACTTTGTCTCTTGTCTGTTACTTGTTCGTTAGTGCACTTTATGCTTAATATTTTTCTTTTTAACTTTTTAATATTTAAATTTTTTTAACTTTATTCCCTTGTTTTATACTAACCCATAGTCTTAGCCTTATTCTACTAACCCATTGAATTAGCATTTCATTCCACTTTATTTTATTACTTGTGCACTGTTGTCTTGTCTGTCTACTGTCGCGCACTAACCGCCAAGACAAATTCCTTGTATGTTTGACATATTTTGGCTAATAAATGTTTCCTGATTCCTGATTCCTGACAGCAAAGAGTCGAGATCTAGTCGAGTGTTTTGCTCTCAGTGAGGGAGGGACGAGTAATTTTGCAGATGCAGAGCGGAGAGTGCGGGTTGGGATGTAGGGTTTGACCATGTCCTGGATGTACGCTGGACCCGATCCATTCACAGCATGGTACGTGAGCACCAATGTTTTGAACTGGATGCGGGCGGCCACCGGTAGCCAGTGAAGAGAGCGGAGGAGTGGAGTAGTGTGGGAGAATTTGGGAAGGTTGAAGACCAGTCGAGCTGCTGCATTCTGAATGAGCTGCAGAGGTCGAATGGCGGTGGCAGGGAGACCAGCCAGGAGGGAGTTGCAGTAGTCCAGGCGGGAGATGACAAGAGCCTGACTCAGTACCTGCGCTGCCTTCTGAGTGAGAAGGGGACGTATTCTCCTGATGTTGTAGAGCGTGTATCTACAGGATCGCGTTGTCGCGGTGATGTTGGGAGTCAGGGAGAGTTGGCTGTCGAGTGTGACGCCGAGGTTCTTAGCGGTCGAAGTGGTCGTTAGTACGGAGTTTCCAAAGTTGACTGTCGGGTCCTGGGTAAGTGAATCTTTTCCGGGAAAGAGAAGTAGTTCAGTCTTGTCGGGGTTGATTTTCAGATGGTGGGCGGACATCCACTGAGAGATGTCAGTTAGACAGGCAGAGATCCGAGCCGCCACCTGGGTGTCCGAGTGAGGGAAGGAGAGAATTAGTTGGGTGTCATCGGCATAGTTGTGGTAAGAGAAGCCATGCGAGCGAATGACCGCGCCAAGAGAGTTGGTGTAAAACGAAAACAGGAGGGGACCCAGCACGGAACCCTGAGGAACTCCAGTAGTAAGAGGACAAGGTTCCGACACAGATCCTCGCCAGGTTACCCGGTAGGTGCGGCCGTCGAGGTAGGACGAGAGAAGGGAGAGGGCAGAGCCTGTGAAACCAAGTTCCTGAAGGGAGGAAATAAGGATCTGGTGGTTGACCGTGTCAAATGCAGCAGAGAGGTCCAGCAGGATGAGGACAGAGAGAGGCGGCTCTAGCAGTGTGGAGTTGCTCTGAGACAGCAAGGAGAGCAGTCTCTGTGGAGTGGCCTGCCTTGAAACCTGACTGGTGGGGGTCAAGGAGGTTGTTACAGTGGAGATAAGAAGAGAGTTGATTAAAGATAGCACGTTCAAGGGTTTTGGACAAAAAGGGAAGAAGAGAGACCGGTCTGTAGTTGTTTTCTTCATATTAGATGAAGAAATAAGGACACAGGGAAAGATTTGTTGTTTTTTATACTGGGAAATGTCTGGGTGGTTGGTGTAACTCCTGGTGTTTTACCAAACCTGGAAGCTGGGCGTATCAAGACTTGAAAAAGGACTGAGAATCCGACAGTGAAAAGTGTTTGACCGGATTACACATCTGTGGGGATATGTAATAAAGGGTAAAAGGGAAAATCATAGTTAAAAGATGGTGGTATAAACACGAGAGAAATACAAAAATACGAGTGAACTGGTGTTATAAGCCTCAACAATCGAGCGCTGTATTCCTCTAATACAGTAGAAGGTTCTTGATTGGGTTCACAGTATTGGGCATTGCGTCCTTTCTCTTGTGTTCAAAAACCACGTGTGAATAAATAAATAACCTGTGACCATAACGATATGGGAGGGGTGTAAAGAAGGCACTCTCGGTTTCGCCCTATTTACGACTTATAAGAGACATATGGATAAAACCCTAGAAAAAGATAGGAAATGTGTAACAAAAAAATATGTGAAGTGGGTTGCACAGATGCAGGAAAAAGGAATGTTTGGAAGGGAGACAGATTCTCAACCAACAGGCGAGCAGCTGCAGGACCATCTTAGGATGGCGAGAAGAGAAAAAGACCAAGCGCATGCGCTCCTTGCCGTTAAGGGGAGATTTTTTGGAAAAGAGAAGAAAAGTGCAGAAAAGGCAGATGAGTTCTTAGTGGACTGTAGAACATTTCTGGGAGAAATAAATGCGGTATTTGTGAGTAAAACGACAATGCAGTTGCCGCCAACCAAAGCAGGAGAAGAAAAAGTGCAAGAGACCGGTTGTAAATCTAGTGCGCCTCCTCCCTACTCGACAGGCCCATATGCGGAGGCTAATGAGGCAAGGGAAAGCTACTAATCCAGGAGAATCTCAGGTTTTGGTTCAAAACGGGTTGTTACAGGTAACTCCATACCCACATGAAGAGAATGATGGGGTGGATAAGGTTTCTGCTTTTCTCTCAGAGACGGTACAATATTTGGAGGACAGGCCCCAGCCGGAGCCTGTCGATTGGAGTAATCCTAACACACCACAGGGTCACTTGACAGTCGTAAAGAAGCGGCAACCCGAGCACAGACCTATGACCTCATTTAATGTAGGGGGAGGAAGAGTTGCAGGAGAAGAAACTTTGTTAGAAGTCATAGCCCGGGCAGAGCGGCAATCAATCACCCGGCGTGGACAGGATGAGCGGGGGAGGCAGGTTCAGTCAGAGGAAGATGAGCCTGGCCCTGCAGATGATTGGGACGAGGAATTTCAGGAGCATGGAGCAGCACTAGAGTCACAAAAACCACAGTCATCTACTCCGATGGAGCGCCATGAGACAGGGGGGTTAAGAGGTAATAGGAACCGATATTATCAGGGGAATGCAGCCAGAGCGAATGTGCATCAATGTAATGATTTGAAACCTAAGTCAAAAATCAGACGGAATGCTCCGGCCTCTCATCAACTACCACTGTTAACGGCTATTTGTAGAGACGGAAGTGAAAAAACAACATATGCGCCACTCGCATTGTCAGACCTAAGCATGATGAAGCTCACATTACCTAAAATAGAGAAGGGTGGTGCAGCGTGGATTCATGGGTTCCTTGCTCAGTGTGCGGGTAGTGTTCCCGGTTTGGGGGATCTTAGAAGAATTTTTGTGGCGTGTGCCTCACTAGCTGACCTCCAGAAGTTAGAGGGGGCAGCCGAGACCTCTAACCTCCCTGACGGGGAGCCTCTGGCAAATTGGGTGTCAGTGCTCTGGCCAAAGCTCAGACTCCAATATCCTGTGAAGGTGGCTACCACAGAACTCACTTATGTCCCCCCACAAGACAGTGAGGTTGGAAATAGTTATTTAAGGAGAGTCAGGGAATTATGGGACAACAAGTTAGGGGAAGACGTCATGGATGATCACAAAACCGAGCTTCTTTTTTGCGGCGCCATAGAGTCATCTGTCTCGGAGACAATGAAGACCCAACTAAGAGGAATAGTGGGGTTGTCTGACATGAATTTTGATGCTTGGTCCTCACAGATTAAACACTATGTGGACCGGAGCAAAAACAAATATGATAAGGAAAAGGGTGAATTAAACAATATCCAGTTACAATTGGCAAAAACACAGCTGAAGGAAAGCAGAGAGAAGGTGAACCAGGGCAAGAGTGAAGCCAAACAGATGACC
This sequence comes from Gasterosteus aculeatus, assembly GCF_964276395.1. Taxonomy (NCBI): domain Eukaryota; kingdom Metazoa; phylum Chordata; class Actinopteri; order Perciformes; family Gasterosteidae; genus Gasterosteus; species Gasterosteus aculeatus. The sequence goes on along the minus strand of NC_135709.1, from coordinate 3,965,136 downwards.
CAAACAACAGCGCCATCTCAGGGGGAAGGGCCACCTCAATATTGCCCTTATCCAGACCCCCCTCCCTTCCCATGTGCGCCAGCCTACCAGCAGCCACAACAGGCCGCGTACACTCCTCCACAGGCTTACTATCCCCAACCTTATGCCCCGCAACCACAACACACGATGGGGGCCCCACTGTACGGTGGCTTCAGGCAACCAAAAAGACAGTGGGGAGGAGGAAATCGTGGCCGAGTTCCAAACAATGGAGGGCAGTTTAGACAACGACAGAATACTTGTTTCAGCTGTGGGCAGCTTGGACATTGGTCCGACGCATGCCCCCAACCACCTCAGGGTCAGAGGCCTCTGTCCAACCCAGCTCAATACCCTTATGATATCTATCCACCACAAGCACCACATACACTACAACAGGGTAATAGCCTGCGGCATCAGGCCCCAGGTCATCAGCAAATGCCATAAGGGTGGCCAGATCCGACGGCTGACGGTAACCTGTTTCCAGAACCCATGGTGACTCTGACAATCAACGGAAGAGATTACAGAGGTATGCTGGACTCGGGTGCTAGGTATTCCACAATAAACACGCCACTGCCACCATCAAGGAATTCTGTGCCAGTTATCGGATTTTCGGGTCAATCAGAGGAGTGGCCACTTTCTATTTGAGTCCCGTGTAAATGGAAATCGCTCTGTTTTGACCAATCCTTTTTGGTTTCCACTGCCTACCTGATTAACCTGGTGGGAAGAGACATTTTGTGTTCCCAAAATATCATTATGCAAATGACGAAGGGATGTATCACTGTGACATTCCCGGATGGGACACAACAACGATGTGCCACACCCCACTCTTATGGTCACCAGTTGCTGCAAGCTGAAGTTCAACAGACGCTGAATGACGAGGCAGAGGTCTGGTGGGGGAGAGTGGAGGACTATGATCTAACTATTCTGCATGAGACTGTCCACCGTTGGGGCCAGTGGTTCAAGGTATTACACCCGACTGAACCACATGTGGTTCCTGCTCATTGCACGATGAACTATTCGCTGTCTCCTGATGAGAACTATGACACCCTGTGGAGTGGACTTGAGTTTGAAAGCGAGGTCCATGGACATCCTGCTGTTAAGGTCCGCGAGATCTATGTTGGGAAACAAGGTGTGGCAGCTGCGGTGGATTAACCTCTGAGTTACAAGTTCTATATGCGCTACAAGAGACCTCTGCTCCTCACATCACCTTGCTCATCCAAAGCGGAGGAGAAGCCAAGAACATGGGGCCGATGGTTAAAGCAGGGGTTGATACCACGGACTGAGTGCCCACTCAAAATGTTAACTTACATTACTCTCAGGCTAATGACATGTACCGTATTGCACATACCTCAGAAGTAAAACTTATACCAGAGAAACACCTGCTAAGCCGCACACATGGTAGGGAAAATACTGACCATGAGAACACACATCTCATGCTAGATGATTTTCCTGGTACATTTTGGACAAAAAGGGGAGCTGATGTGGGATTGATTCCAAGGGCCCCAGTGGTAATTGAATTAAAAACCGTAACGGTCCCAACTTACCGTCTTCTGTACCCCTTAAGGGAGGAACAAACAGCAGGGATAGAAGAAACAATTGAAGGGTTGCTGCAGGCAGGTGTATTGGAGAGGACGGGGTCCCCCTGGAATACCCCGATTAACCCAGTCCCTAAACCTGGAAAGCCTGACTATAGAATGGTGCATGATTTGAGGCTCGTCACCAAAGTTGTAGTCCCAACTCACTATGACACCCCAAATCCTTATACAATGTTAAATGCAATAGGCCCTGATAAAAGATGGTTCATCTGCATTGACCTGGTGAATGCTTTTTTCTGTGTCCCTCTAGCTGTGAGCTCGAGACAAATGTTTGCGTTTACGTATAAGGGGCGCCAATATACATATACGCGGTTACCACAGGTTTATGTGGACTCCCATCAATTTTTAACCATGTTCTGAAGACCATTTTGGTCGAGTTAGAACTACCAGAAGGAGTTGTTTTACTACAATATGTGGACGACATCCTGCTAGCAGGGACTAGCTCAGAAACGATTATGTCCGCTACCAGAACAGTTCTGCAGTGGTTACAGAAAAACGGCTTCAAAGTGTCCAAATCGAAATTGCAGATTGGGAGACAGAAGGTGACTTTTCTGGGGGGAATTGTGTCACCATCAGGGCAAGCTATGACTGAAACACAAAAGTCGTCCATTTTGCAACATCCTCGGCCCACGACGGTTAGAGAAATGATGAAATTCTTAGGACTTGTAACATGGAGCAAGAATTTTATACCTGATTTCTCGGTGCAGGTGGCCCCCTTGAGGGCGTTGATATTGGGTGCAGGCTATAAAAACTACTCGAAGCCTTTGGTGTGGACCCAGGAGGCGGAGGCTGCATTTATTGCCACCAAGCAGGCCATGGCCAGCGCAGCCACGTTGCACCCCCCTGACTACTCAAAACCCTTCCATCTGGATGTTGATGAAAAGAACGGATTTGTGTATTCCGTTCTGTTTCAAAAGGAGGAGGGTAACACAGATCGTAAGGTTTATAGTGGTAAGCTGGATAACGTGGAAATAGGGCATCCCTCGTGTGTCAGAAACATAGCTGCTATTGGAAGAGCATTGATTAAAACGGCCCATATAACAATGGAACACAAGACTGTTGTGCACACATCACATGGAATAGTTGCGTTCTTACAGTCAAACGCGTTCACACTTTCCGCGGCAAGACAATCAGCTTTGCAAAGCCTATTGACCAAAACACACATACATTATGAGGCTACAACCAGAAACATGGCGACTCAGATGGGAAATGGGGAGGAGCATGTGTGTGCAGAGTTAACAGACCAGGAAATTAAACTTCATGCGACGCTAGAAAAGGAGCCGCTAACTGACCCTGATGACACTGACTACTGCGACGGCCATTGTCACCAGACGCCAGACAGAGAACTTGTTGCTTCGTATGCTGTGGTACACAGGTCAAGGGGAAGCTGGGAAACAATCACAACAGGCATAGTTCCTCAGCCTGCCTCAGCACAAACCGCAGAGTTAATGGCTCTGACAGAGGAGTGCAAAGCAGCTGAAGGCAAAAGAGTGAATATCTATTCTGACTGCCTACACTCTACAACAGTCCACATTGATTTATGCCACTGGAGGAGAAAAGGATTTGTAACTAGCAATGGAACTCCTGTCAAACACCTGCAGCCACTGCTAGATTTATACCATGCACTAAAGAAACCAAAGCAAGTAGCAGTAATGAAATGCAAGGGACATCAGACAGAAGCCTAGAGCCAGAGGTATAATGCTGCAGACCAGGCGGCTAAGCACACAGCAGGATACACGCCAAGAAACCAAATGATGCAAAAAGCAGACGATCCAGAAAGTGCTAAGCTAGACTTACAGCATGTCGTGAAGTTGCAAGAACAAGCTGCACCTACAGAGAAGCAAGCCTGGCTGAACAAGGGAGCCAGCAAAGGCAGTGAAGGTTTGTGGAGAAGCCACGAGGGGAAGGTAGTGGCCCCGGCGGTGTTGTTGAATATGTTGTGCCAGGAGGCCCATCGTCGTGGACATGGTGCCAGTGGACGTATGATAACGTTAATCTCCCAACAATGGTGGCATCCGTTCCTGACCGACATAGCCAAATATTATGTCCAAACATGTGAGATCTGTTGTAAACACAACCCGAAGGTGGCGTTGAAGGCTGGACTTGGAAGTTTCCCTGCCCCTATGGCACCATGGAAAGAGGTGGTAATTGACTTCACAGACATGGAAATGAAGAATCAAATTGAGGGCAAGAGGTATTTGTTGGTATGCGTTGATCCTTTTTCTAGGTGGGTGGAGGCGATCCCCACAAAATCAGAAAGAGCAGCAGACGTAGTAAAATGGCTGACCAGAGAAATAATACCCAGATTTAGAATTCCAGAAGTCACACGATCGGAAAATGGTTCCCACTTCTCGAACGCTGAACTACAAGAAATAGAGGAAACGTTTGGGACAAACATTTGGGGGCAGTTTATCATCCTGAGTCTCAAGGGCTAGTTGGGAGAGCTAACAGAACCATAAAGGAAGGTTTGGCTAAAGTCTGTGCTGAAACGAAGCTGACGTGGGTGGCACCCCTGCCAATAGGGCTGTATGGGATAAGCTCATGTCCTAACTCTAAATTACGGATAAGCCCCCATGAGGTATTAACGGGAAGAAAGATGCCTTGTCCGTTATCGACCACTTTGCCTACCACTGTCAGCCCATTGCTGTACCAACATGTGGAAATATGACTATATGAGAATGTTGAATAATACTGTGAAGAGTATCTCTCAACAGGTGACAGAGATCCTTTCTGGAGAAGAAGAAGAAGAGTGTGCACCAGTGGAGGTGGATGACTGGGTACTACGGAAAGTAGCCAGATTCAGTTGGACTGATCCCCGCTGGGAAGGTCCATACAAAGTTGCAGAACTAACCACGCACTGTGTGAAAGTGTGGTTAAAAGAGGACAAATTAAGTAATTGGATACATATAACGTACTGCGCTCGCTCACTCCCGCCAACAGAAAGAACCCTGGCTGAAGTCAGGAAAGACTTGTCCCTGCTGTCCAAAGAAGTACAGTCAGATTGTGTCAAACCCATTGTTCGTCCAGAAGAAGAGCCCGAGGAGGGGGATGAGCCCAGATATTGGTTAAGATCGAGGAATATAGAGTAAATGAGACTCAGAACGTTGTTGTCAGTAAACTAAAGAGCCGCTACTCCGTTTTTCGTTGCTAAAAGAGGGAGTCGTTTTCAGGCTCCCCTTAAGGAAATAATCCCTTGAGGGAGAAGAAAGCATCTCTTTAATAATCATACCCGTAATAGTAATCTACATCTCAATAAAACTAGGAGAACTCCTCTAGGATGTACTGGGGCTAATATAGGATTAGTACTCCTTCTCATTACTCTGATAGTGTTTCTGCCTTTTCTCTGGTGGGAATTACAGCTGAAAAACTTTGAACAAAATGTTAACAATCTGACCGCTGCTGACCAAAATAGCAGCGGACTCAAGCGGAGGGTTAGAGCAGTGGGTACACACTGCAAGGTGGACGGTGTTGTGACATTAGAATTGAATAAAACCTACAGAACCCAAGAGTTCCGAGTAGTTCTGTGTTCACTGATTGGATGTGGACCAAATGAACAGAAGTGGAGGGGATATGATGTATACATGTGTCTGTTCCCCTGGGGGAGGCTCATAAAACATTGGTGTACATCCTGGGACATGGTAGGATGGAACACAGGCCCATATGTTTACACATCGCCTTCTTTCAAGAGACAGTGGGGTAGTAGAACTCTGGGGGTGGTTTTACAAAAGGCCATTGCACTGATTCAAGTGGGGGCTCGGGATACAGGGCACAATCCTTTAATTATTTCTGTGACCGGATTAGCAGAGTCACCATTTGCGCCAAGAGCAGTGGGCACCTATTACGGTATGAGTCATGAGAAGAGTGATCCTACTCAGTGGTACATGGTTATATGAGTAGATGTAGCCGATAAAGATCCATTGGCTTTGATTAAATTTAAATACGTGTCACCTGAGATTGAGGGGAACCCACTACTGCTGAGGCTGAAGAAGTCATTGAGAACACCAAGGGCCAAAATATAGCAAAAGATCTAGCTGTGATCCACGACAAACTTTCTGCAGAGACGGGGTTCTCCCAGACAAATTACTGGGTGGACTGGATCACAACTGCGTCCCAGCAAATGGACTCCGCTGACTGTGTGGCCTGTGCAGGTGCAAGACCCAGCCTATGGACAGTGCTCTCGGTCCTTAGCCAGCCGGTAACATTGACTGCCTGATACAATTACATACTAAAGAGAATCCAAGTGAAGGTTGCAAGTCGTGGGTAACTATTTTTCCAGGATCACAACCACAAGCAATCCCTCCCATGTTTACTCCCATAATTGGCGATTATACCTGTTTCACTAAGCATCTTAAGGGGGACTGAACCTAGGTTCCTTAACCGATTCATGGTGCAATGTGACAATTGATGTAACCACCTGGACAAATATGACCAAATTGACCCAGGCCCGCTCTGATATCTACTGGTACTGCGGCGGTAGGAGATTACTTAATGTACTGTCAGTTGAGTGGCAGGGGAAATGCACCTCAGTTTCCCTCATCGTTCCGCTTAAAATAGTTCCAATAACCGCTGAAACATTGAGTAACGAGGCAAAAAGGCGTAATTCGTTGCAGTCGCAGTAAAAGAGAATTTAGCCTAACAGAAGGATCCCCTGTTTATTTTGATGCTATTGGGGTGCCGAGAGGGGTACCTGATGAATACAAGTTAACAGATCAGATAGCAGCCGGATGGGAATCATTGTTCCCTTTTATAACTGTAAACAAAAATGTGGATCGACTAAATTATGTACATTTCAATATTCAGCGCCTCACCAATATGACGAGAGATGCTCTGGATGGGGTGCACAGCCAACTATCGGCCACCTAATTGATGATTTACCAGAACCGAATGGCTTTGGATATGTTATTAGCTGAAAAAGGAGGAGTGTGTGCAATGTTTGGCCAAGCGTGCTGCACTTTTATCCCCAATAACACCGCCCCAGATGGATCCTTTATTAGAGCATTACACAGACATGTCTACTGAATTAGCTGAACACTCTGGTATAGACGGTAATTGGTTGGGTAAATACTTTGGACAATGGAAGGGTTTCTTCCTGTCAGTTTTTCTGACCTTAGTAATCGCAATAGTGGTTTTTGCCCTTTGTGGATGCTGCTGCATCCCCTTTATCAGACAACTATGTCTCCGATGCATCACCTCTGCAATAGATGCTAAAATACCCCTGCCATACCAGATGGCTTTGTTACATGAAAGGATCCAATTGTTAGGGCCGGAGGAGATTGGAGAGGAGATAGGTATGGTAAGAACCGACTTCGAGGGACCTGAAGAAGAAATCCTTTTAGGTTCAACATTCCTGTCCGCGTGATCTGCTAACTGTTGCACACATCATATATAGTGGATGCATACAAGTAGATGGTGTTATATTTTTAGGCTAGGATGTATTCTGTGTCTATTATACTCGGTGTAGTGTAGACTTTCTAGTATTTTTTGTACTGTTTAGGGATTTCCATGACTGCTGCATTCACCCGTATTCACTGATATAGATTTTTAGCGTTTAGATTAGTAGTTTCTTTTGATTTTTTTGGGGTTTACATAATGAATTATGTAAAAAGGGGAAATTCATAATCAAATGTTCTTTTCATGGGCTTAGTTGGGGGTTCGCTGTCTTTTCTTGATTTAAGAGTTAGGTAAGGGGGGAGCAGGATGTGCCGAGCAGGCAGACACGAGTCTGACAGGATGGGGAGTCAGTTACTGTCCTGGCTGAGGAATGCAAGATCTGCAGGTCAACTAGCAGATGTGCCAGCCAAAGGGGGGTTTAGAGACACACCAACACTATTCAACATACACACTCTGTTCGTTGATGTTTATGTTACGTTAGGAGTCCGGACATTGGATGTGACCGGATCTTTAGATGCGGGAGGTGGAAGGTCCTCCTCTACGCCAGTTTAGGGCCAATAGAAATCTTTCCTTCTCTGTCTTTCAAGGGTTATAAAACATGATGTTCTTGCTGATGTTAGTTAGTTGTTCTTCCGGCCGGTGTGCTGCCTGAACTGCTCCTGCCTTTGCAAACGCAGCGCTGATACTTGACCTGTGATCTGACAAATAAATCTACCAGAACGAGAGAAGTTGTTTGGCTGAATCCTTCCAGATGTCCCCAACCAGGCTCCAATTCTTGAACACGTATTCTTACAATTCTAGGACACACGCTTACACACAGAAGGAGGGAGGGAGAGGACACTGGCTGTCGCTGGCATTTACATGTGACCACACTAGGGTTAGCCATCAGATAGTATCCAAGGACACTCTCAAAGCAAATACGCCACTGGAGCCACGGGAGCACAGAGCAGCATGCGTCTAGTCGCCCGGAAATGACGCACCTCACAGAATAGAGGCGCAAGAGGAAGAGCTGGTGGAGGAGTGCCACTTTTAAACCGGCCCGCCTAATTGCAGCCACCTGGTGTTAATTGCCAAAAGGGTGGCACCTCTATACTGCTACATTCTACCCCACCTCCTTGGATCTTCGCTCCGACGATCAACAAAACACAAACATGACGAGCTAACTCCATGGTCTAAACAAGGCCAAAACTGAGTTAGACACAGAGGCAGAGGGATTAACAGCTTGAGCATTTCCAGTGGACCGTGGCAGACGATGCACATTCGAGTGCTGACCAGCAGTTTGACGTGTGGTCCGGCGTGAGCCCATATTGCCGGAATCGGGGCGGGTGACAACAGGGAGAGCGGGCATAGCAAGAGTGGCACCATGAGGTGGTTGGTCAATGGCAAACAAGTCATACTCAAACGAAGGCCCCTCTTCTTGGGGTGGTTCTTCCCTGGGTGACAAGTCATGAGAAGAATGATGACCAGGCGAGTCCTCTCCAACAACAGCCTTAAGCATAGTGCGGTGGACCCATCTGACCTTTGTCTCGTCATCCACTGGCGTAATAGTGTACACCGAGCCATCCTCTTTAGGCATCCTCAACACCCGATACCTCAGAGCTCCACCGATATCGGGTTTTCTGGGGCCCCCTAGCACTTAAATCACGCTTAAAACACCCACTGCCCTTCCTGCAGTGGCCAATCTTTAACATGCTGATCATGGACCCGCTTCCGCCGATCAGCGGCATGTTTCAAGCATTCCTGTGCACCATCAAAGGCTACCTGCAAACGCGCTTGGTGCTCTTGAACCCACTCATGGATTGACCCACCAACGGGTGCCTCGACTCTACCCAGCAAAAAATCAATTGGCAGTCTTGGTTCCTGGCCAAACATCAAGAAAAAGGGACACTCTCCTGTTGACTGGTGGGGAGTCGTGTTATAACAATAAACAACGTGAGGTAAACACACATGCCAGTCCCTCTTCCGAGACACGGGCAGCGTATGCAGCAAGTTGTGGAGCGTCCGATTGAAGCGCTCTGTTACGACCCCCGGGTGGTCTAGGGGTGAGGGGACCATAAACATATGGGCAGAACCTGGTCGGTTGTAAAAGGGACTGTTTATTGGGAACCAGAGGTAGACAGGCAGGTAACAACAAACAAAAGGAGGGTGGATGAGGGTGCTGTGAAAAAGACAAACCAAGTTAAATAAAAGAGATCCCCAAAAGGAAGACTATGCCCGAATATACATTTAAACAAAAAACACAAAGAGCACAGCACCCACTACACCTATGAAACTAACAGGCACAAAAACTATGTGTGGTGAATCAGTATCGACTCTTGCCCTAACTCCCCCCTTTTGCCAGCCCCGTGCTGGTAAAAACACACAAGAACCAAAACGCAGTACTTGCACACAAATACACACATAGGAGGCACACAAGTCAACTGGCCATGACGAGCTGCCGTGAACCACTGGTGGGCTCTCCTTAAGAGCTGGAGGTAAGGCTGAGGTGGTGACGTGCCATTGGGTGCGCTGGGACAGGGTGGACCAATGGGTGGAGCTGGAGTGAACCTGACAGATCCACCGAAACCAGGAAGTAGGCGGGGCTTCAGTCCACAGGGCCGCACAGCCTACTTGGTAAAGGCAAGACAAGACAGAAAAATACAGACCACGGTGACAGCCGTGACAGCTCACACTGACCATTTCCTTCAGTATGGTATGAGGTAGCTCTGCTGAGAAAGACGAAGTTCAGGGAAAGTTTGTTGTGGCCAGGCTGCAGGCTCTTTCCCAACCCCAAAGCTTGCTGTAAATGCTTTGGCATTGCAGTGCCTGGAAGCATTGCTGCGACATCCTGGGGACCCGGAGGATGCTGACGAGAAAGAGCATCAGCGTTTGTGTTACTCTTTCCGGATCTATACTTTAACTCAAAATCAAAAGAGGCTAGTTGGGCTGCCCACCTCTGCTCAGTAGCAGCCAGCTTGGCAGAAGAAAAATGGCTTAGGGTGTTGTCTGTGTACACAACACATTTATTACCCAACAAGTATTCTCTGAATTTTTCGGTCATGGCCCACTTAAGGGCCAAAAACTCGAGTTTTATGGAGCTGTAGTTTACAATGTTCCTTTCGGTCAGTCGCAGGCCCCTGCTGGCGTAGGCTATCGGCCTCAACTTGCCTGCCTGAGCCTGAGAAAGGACCGCACCCAAGCCACCATAGCTGGCATCAACCTCAAGAACGAATGGAAGAGTGAAGTCGGCATACGCCAACACCGGGGCTGTAGTGAGCTTAGCTTTCAGTGTTTCAAAGCTCTGGTTACACTCGTCAGTCCAGCACCTGGAAAACTGCTGCTCGACCTTACGGGTCTTTGTGCCACCAGACTCAGCCACAGCCCTATGCAGAGGAGCTGCCAGCTTGGCAAAACCTTCCACAAACCGACGATAGTAACTGGCAAAACCAAGGAAAGATCGAAGCTCCACGGTAGTAGTGGTAATCGGCCAATTGGCAACCACTTCAATTTTGCCTGGGTCTGTGGAGACACCGTCAGCTGATAATATATGGCCAAAATAGTGTACCTCTTTACGAAGGAAGAAGCACTTACTGAGCTTGGCTTTGAGGCACTCATGTTTTAGACGCTCCAGCACCACCTGGAGTCTCTCAATATGTTGTTCCACTGTAGAGGAAAACACGACAATATCATCAAGATATATCAATAACGATTGACACTGCTGGTCACCAAAGATACGCTGCATTAACCCCTGGAATGTACAGGGCGCGTTACAGAGCCCAAAAGGCATCCTGTTCCACTCGAACAAACCAAAGGGTGTACAGAAAGCAGTCTTAGGCCGGTCGGCCTCAGTGACAGGCACCTGATTATAACCACTGGCCAAGTCGAGGGTTGAGAACCAGCGAGCACCGCACAATGCATCCAGAGATTCCTCTATATGGGGCAGAGGAAAGGCATCTCGTCGGGTCTTACTATTGAGCTGTCGATAGTCAACACACATGCAGATGCTACCATCTTTCTTACGTACTAACACAATAGGGGACGCATAGGGGCTGCTACTCTCACAGATCACTTTGGATGAGAGCAGCTGGTTGATGTGCTCCTTCACAACCTCATACTCAGAGGGTGGAATGCGCCTATAGCGCTGCTTCACTGGAGTGTCATTAATCAAAGGGATGTCATGAGGGATTAGATTTGTATAACCTAGATCCCTGTCATTAACTGAGAAAACTGAGAGTAATGTTCCAGCAAGGACCTCACCGGACCCTGTTCCTCTGCAGACAACAATGACAAATCCACACTCCGCACCTGCTCCTGCACACTAGGAGAAGCTGACTGGGAAGACACGGTGGCTACACCTGATGGAACCTCATTCACTCCCGAAGAAAGGCTGACCACATTCACCAAATCCAGTGTGCCGCAACAGTGCAGGGGTACAAAACAACATTGTTGCAGCCAACATTAATGACAGGTATGTACGCTGTGCCTCTGATGACACGAACTAAAGATGGGGAAGCACGAAGCCCCGCATGCGAACCAACCTCCAAAGGCTCAAACAGTACCGAAGAACCGTAATACTGCTCAGAACATGTGGCAGCCACAAGTTTCATCACACCACCAGGAATCTGCCAACCCCTCTTACCCCTGCCCTTCACTTTCCCTAGAACGTCCTGAGAAGCTAGATCACTAGCATGATGGCACTGTTGGAGTGCCTGCACGATGGGCTTGGGAGCTGCAGATACACAAACCTGGGAAAACAAAGCTCCGCCATATTGGCCAAAGAGCTTCTGATAGCACTTACGAATCACATTCATCCCTAAGACACCAGGCACACAAGAAGGCGCACCACCAGGGGGGTCCCTCACCACCAAGACACCACATCGGGCATCAATTTACCACAAAGTTGCACGTCCAGCTCCAAATACCCAAGGTATGGAATAGTCAGACCATTGGCAGCTCTAAGCTCCAACCAATGGCCCCAAGGCTCAAGATGTTGATGGAAAAAGCTCTCCGAAATTTTAGACACCATGGAGCCGGTGTCTACCAGACAAGGAATCGTCACGCCACCCATGTCCACATCCAACTGGGGGCAAGAGGAAATCAAGCTGGAAGCATCCAGGTTGCGTGAAGCAGCTTGTGAGCCAATAGCGGCCCCACCCAAACTGTGGCTCTGCAGTTCGGTGGGCACTAGTTTTCCGACACCGGAGGGGAGCGAGACTGCCTGCCAGAAGTCAAAAGGGGGCGTGACGGAAAGTGGGAACGAGAAGAACCACGCCCCCTATCACATTCACGTGCAAAGTGTCCCGGCTCATTACAACGCCTACAAAGCAAGGGGCCAGACCGTGGTGGATGACGGTACTGGTTAGAGTTCTGCAGCTGAGCAATGCTTCCCATGAGCTGACTAAGTTGCTCTTGCTGACACTTTAACATCTCTCTCATTTCACTAATTTCAGACATCGAGGAGGATGGAACAGCAGCCTGTGGGCCACCCTGAACAACATACTGGACACCATATACTGACGGGACAGATTGGCTGCGGCCTCTCACACCACCAGGCAAACCCTCACGCTCCCAGCGAATCGCCTCGGCCCTCACATCAAGCAAGGTGCAATTAGGCTGATGACGCACCAACTGCTTTAACTCACGGCGCAGTGAACTAAAGACCGGATTTTCTCCTAATTATGTGCCCTCGTCCCTCTGACATATTCCCCACGCGTCACCAGGCGTTTTTCTTGTCCTTTTACCGCGCACGGCCGACCAGCGAACACAGAGCGCGTGACTACTACACCCCCCCCCCCACCGGACTTTCTCGACCGGTCCGCGAAATATTGTCTGACATGAAACCGGTCCGTGAGGTAAAAAAGGGTGGGGACCACTGCACTACACTACAAATGATGCTAAGGAACCACAAAAGTCAAACCTGTAGTAGGCACCTCACCAAAAACTCATGGAGATCCACTACGAGCCACTGCTGTTTTGTCTCCAATTTCCCCAATATGCAGAGGCAACCGCTGCCTGTCTCCGAACACTTTAACAAAAAAACTAAAACAAATTAAACCACATAACAAAACCATGAACATACGTCTCAGCTGTTTTTAGGAAGAGTAGTCCTGCCAGCAACGCCAAGTTTGTGGCGAGGATAGGGTGGAAAAGGGGAATGCAACTAAAGGAAAACCAACAACGCCACTCTGGGAATTTCACCCCGAGAAATAATGAGGAATGTACAAGGCCCACAGGTAAGTTTACTCGTTTTAGGCAGGAGACGCAGTTCGCGTTGCCACCACCAGTCTCCAGCAAATAAATAAAAAGACAAAAACAAATTTCCAAAATTACAATAAAATAACATCCAGGCAACAATACAAAAGGGACACAGCACTGGTTAAAACACAGACGTGACAAGGGTTTAAAAAGGAACTGATCTGGCGCCCGGTATGAAGCGGGGATGCCAGGCGTGGCGGCCGATATTCGGCACATCAAGCTGCAGACAGACCACACGCAGTACTACAAAGCGCAGTGTGGTAGGACAACGCTTCCAGGGGGGGAGATAAAGGCTGTCAGGAGAACGCCGCGGAGACGAAGCTTCCCTGGAGGTGGAGCTTCAGCGGAGACGAGTGCATGGAGACACAAACTTCACTATAGACAAAACAGCAGCGACCCCATCCTGCTGATCAACACAACTTCTACTTACGGAAAAAGTGCAGTTAGTAGTTCAGAGTAAAACTGGTTGCTCGCGTAAAAGCACACATACCTGTTCTAGGACACACGCTTACACACAGGAGGAGGGAGGGAGAGGACACTGGCTGTCGCTGGCATTTACCTGTGACCACACTAGGGTTAGCCATCAGATAGTATCCACAACACCAAGTTGAGAGGGACACTCACCAAGCAAATACGCCACTGGAGCCACGGGAGCACAGAGCAGCACGCTCTGTCGCCCGGAAATGACGCACCTCACAGAATAGAGGCGCAAAAGGAAGAGCTGGTGGAGGCGTGCCACTTTTAAAGCGGCCCGCCTAATTGCAGCTCCCTGGTGTTAATTGCCAAAAGGGTGGCACCTCTATACTGCTACAGATGCATTGTTATATTGTAGATGCCAAATTCTAAACGTTTATAGGAAGGACGTCCATCGTTCTCGCTCAAAGATGCCAAAAACTGCATTTCCCAGAAGGGACCTGTTTATGCGCGCAGACTCCGTCGCTCTAAACACTTGCACAGCTCCCTCCTCCCTACTTTAATGCTAGCTAAGATGGTGGTTTGAGCGTAAATGGTCTCCCCTGTGCTAAGAAAAGAAAGGGGCAAAACTTCTCTATAGACTTTTAATCACAACAGAACAACAATACTGCGGTTATCTTAAGTGACCGGCTATAGAAGATTTGACATTTCAGACACATTGGCTCGCAGTCCCCGCCCAATTCGGTGTGACTCCCTTGGAGTGGAATCCTAAGCTAAATACGGACAGGGTAAGTAACGCTAACGTTAGCCAAGTTGCTAGCTGGGTTAGCCAGCTACCATTCGCTTGATAAATAAAAAGGCAGTTTTGTCCGTTGCGATTTTTCAGACCGGCTTTAGAGTGATTGCGGGTGTATCAGATCGCTGTCCAGGTAACCTTAATGCCGTGTTGGCAATGTCAGTTGTTTATAGTGCCAACAACTTGCTCCTAGTTCACCGTTAGCTTGTGTAGGCCGCATCCTAAGCTTGGCATGAAAATCCTGTGCATTCGATGATAAAGTAGCATGCTAGCTAGCGTTATGTGTAATAGAATAAGGTGTACCGTTGTGGCATTTATATCTTAGAACGTTTAATGCCAATACAAAGTAAATAACTACCTCTGTCTATTTCAAGTTTGTGATGTTACCTACAATTACTCCCGAGTACGTGTTTATCGGTGGACCGGCTTCTTTTACCATTTCGCGGCTAATGTTAGCTTAGCCAAACGTTAGTCAAATAACATCTGTCACAATGTACCGTTACGATCCAGTGGACAGTGCCGCTAAAGTTACCAGCCCGGCTAACCTTAAATAACGTTAGGTGTTCTGGTTCCACACAGGACTTTACCAACCAGCTCTGCAAGAGAAGCAGCAAAAACCGCGACACTCCCGTACGTGTTAATCTGTCAGCGAAATGTATTCGTAATGTTAGTCTTTTCTGCTATCTAATATAAAGGTGAGGTTTGATTACTCTGGGTTTGTTATTTGTTCAACTGTTGGTAACAGTGTTGTCACGCTGAAAACAAACTGGCGTTTAACTGCTAACAACGAAAGGTTTCGCTGGTAAATAAACGCAGTCTGAAGCATTTCCCTTATGAGTCCTTGTCAACTTCATGATCATTTTTGAAGGCTGGACTCTGACCTTTCAGTTTCCCACAGTCAACCAGGGACTTCTTCAAATGTATTGTTATGTTTAAAATTGAGTCCGTAGTAAAATAAGAATTAGGGTGTCTACAGTAAAATCGTATCACTGCATTTTTTCTGAGATATCAAAAAATACCCCCAGCTTATAAATATATACATATTGTTATGCTTTCATCAGTGATCCGTAGCCTCAGTCGCCATAGGCAATGAAGGTATGTGATGTTTTTTTAAATAAAAATCTTTTGAAATGCTGCTTAAAGAGATCCTATGATCATAAATTGTGTTTCTATCGAGCTCTTAATTGTTTCAGCTCGGAAATATACTTTGGGCAGTTACCGGTATGTAATCTATCCTCTGTGGTTTAAGACCAAACATTAGAAAAAAATCTCAGTGCAGTTCAACAGCGCCATAACCTTCCAAAGAATCATTCTGTTGATTGAACACCTCTGTAACAAGTTCTGTTAAGAACTCAACATTATATATCCGTCATTAAATTCCAATAGTATTTTGGTAGACAGTGGGAGTTAAGCTAGGTCGCCCCAATACAGTCAGTGTAATGTTTCTTTTTCTGATGAACGTACATATATATCGCTGTCCCAACAGTGTGACCTTCGTTGTCATGGTGGCCAATTATTATTATTATAAAATCATCAAGTTCAGTTCACTTGATGTTATTTTTAATGATGTCATGATGGAGCTCCTGAACTCAACCTTTTCTGTTTTCTCAGCCCTGTGCTCTGTGACCAGCTACAACACTCTCCTAAGCCACACCATAGGATGTCCCACAGCCCTGAACTGAAGGACGACCCCATGGAGTGCCCTCTGTGCATGGAGCCGCTGGAGATTGATGACGTCAACTTCTTCCCCTGCACGTGCGGCTATCAGATCTGCCGCTTTTGTTGGCATCGCATCCGCACAGATGAGAACGGCCTCTGCCCTGCCTGCAGAAAGGTGAGGAGATGAAACTCCTCACCAATGAATTCGGATTTTTCTTCAGAAGGAACAAGGATGTTGAGTCTCCCAATGCTAAAACCAGGGGGTAGAAAATATTTGATATACTACTTATGGAGTATCCCTATTTATTAAATCATCAGCTCATCATTTACAATTCACAGCCTCCGCAGGGTAGCCCTGTTGAGCTTCCATATTTACTACTCAGTTACCCACTATCCTTTACAACTCCACACATAAACAACAAGAGTGGTGGATATCACCATCCTTTCTGTGTTTTTCTGCAGCCGTACCCAGAGGACCCCGCTGTGTACAAGCCGCTCTCACAGGAAGAGATCCAGAGGATAAAGAACGAAAAGAAGCAGAAACAGAACGAAAAGAAGCAGAAAGTGACAGAAAACCGAAAGCATCTGGCCAGTGTCCGAGTAGTCCAGAGAAACCTAGTGTTTGTGGTTGGGCTCTCACAGCGACTCGCCGAGCCGGAGGTGAGTACACTGAGATGACAAACTGAAGGCAGCAGCTGCCAGATTTATTTTGAACATTGCGAATAACTTTTGATACTTAATTATTTTAAAGCCCACGTCTCCCTTTATAGAACTTCCCTCTGAAGCCTTTAGAGTGATGTAGTTGTTGGTCTTGTGTTCACAGTGCACCTTATAATAAGTGGTATACATACTTCTTTTTTTGCATTATGTCCACAGGTCCTAAAACGACCAGAGTATTTTGGGAGATTTGGGAAAATCCATAAAGTGGTCATCAACAATAGCACATCCTACGCAGGTTCACAGGTGAGAATATGGATCCAAGATGACAGGATACACATACAACCGCTGGCTCAACATTGAGAAAGGGTCATGCTCAGAGCCCTTGCAAGTTTTACCTTTTTCAGATGCGCCCATAAAAGTACTGGCAGAGTGAACTGAGCACACGCTTAAAATCTGGAGCAAAATACAGTCAGCTTTATAGGTTGTAAAGTTAATTTCATTATTAACGAGCATTGGATCGATAAAGACTTTTTCACCTAACAATTTCAACACAGGCTTTAGAAAGTGGTCAGATATGGGACTGACTTACCTCCACCAGCTATTTGATGATGACAACCTTAAGACATTTGAGCAGCTGAAGAAGGATTTCAATCTCCCTAAAACAGATTTCTTCCGATACCTACAGCTGAGAACCTTTCTAACAACACACCAAGGTTGGAGAAATTGTGTGAATTGTATGCCTATGGAAAGGTTTCTAATAGAGATACAGATGAGAAACGAAGATAAGAAAACAATAAGTAAGAGCTATATAACCTCTTTCTATCTATGAATACACATAATTCCCTACAAATAAAGCATAGATGGAAGGTGGAGATGAACAGGATCATACCACAGAATACATGGGAGGAAATTACCACAAAGGCACACTTGGTTTCAAACTCCAACACTTGGACAGAATTTAAATGGAAAATAATTACCAGATTCTTCAGAACATATTAGCCAAGATGGGCACACTCCAACTTGTGCTGGCGGAAGTGTGGAACACATGCTGCCAATCATACACATATATTGTGGCTATGCCCCAAGTTAAGTGCTTACTGGAGGGAGGTCTTTGATGCCCTCAGAGAGATATTCCAACAGGACATCCAACAAGACCCCGTCGTAGCACTATTGGGAGCAATACCTGAAGGGCTGGATGGGAGAGCCAAAAAATAGTTCTAATACAGGCATAAGAAAAGCCGAAATTATTTGAAAGAACTGCTGAAAATACAGAAATGTGAAGCTAAATTTCAATAGAATTTCTAAAAAATACAGAAGTTGCAGGAGCTTAAATGAATTTAAAAATACAGAAATAACAAAACCTAAGATGAATAAAAAGAGGTTTTAAATTGTTTGTAGTAATAGTAGTAGTATTAGTTACAGTTTTAACTACTAGTACTACGAGTAGTAGCAGTAGAAGAAGTAATAGTAGGTTTAGTATCAATAGCAGTAGAAACAGCTGTAATACTAATACTATTAGCCATAGTAGTATTTGTAATAACATTAGTAGTAGTTGTAGTATTAATCGCAGTAGAAATACTAGTAGTATGGTAGTAGTATCAGTTGTACTACTAGAAGTACTAGTAATATTCGTAGTGGTTGTAGTAGTATTTGAAAGCAATACGTATTTCAACAAAACCGCTTCATTCTGAGCTTCATGGTTACGGTACGGATAATCATTGAGGCTTTTATTTTGAAATGATGGAATTGGGTGAGGGGGGTTGGGAGACAGAATGTTTGTTATTCAAACTAAGAAGTTTTTAATTAATAGGCCTCATCACAAACATTACAGTAAGAATTCCCTCCATGGGGCTTTTATTTTGAAATTATTGGATTGGGTGGGGTGGGGGGGTGTAGATAGATGGAGGGTGAGAGGGTGAGGAAGGGAGGGGTGGTGAGGAAGAGATAGAGGGAGAGAGAGAGGAGGAGAATTAGACAGACATACTGACTGACTGAGTGATAAACAGTGAGAAGAGGTCAGGGTGGAGGGGGGAGGGGGGAGGGGGGGCGAGTGTCTTTATCATATTGGTCTGTTGACAGAAAGCATAGCTGCGTCATGTGACTCCACTAATCGGGTCATAGGAGCAGCTGTGAGTCACAGACAGATCCTGCAGCGTGTGAGCGAGTAACCACGGCAACGGCGCACCTGTGCTCATTAACGAGCTGCTGCAAAGGGCAGAGACAGGACAGCGAGTTACACAGAATCCACACCTCAAACAAATGGGAACCAGCGCAAAACTATAACAGCTATCTAAAAAATACGGCGTTTGTGCGAGACCCAAGACTCTTCCGAACGCATGGAGTTTTTTTTTTTCATGTCTGACCGGTAAAAAATACGGCTCAGGTCGCAGTTTACAAAACGTGTACTTTCTGGATTTTTTGAGAAATATGTCGGCAGATTTGTATTGGAGCCAATGGGGCTTTTGGCAGAGGTTGTGTCACTTTTAACACAACGGAAGCCAAAACTAAAGAACTCTGGGATTCCATGAACACATAAATCCAATCAGCACAACCATGCCCTCATTAATCCAAAGAAAGTTCCATATTTTTTAAACCAGATTCTGACGCTGCCCCACACTCTAGCCCTTCAGCTCTCACTCTAAGAAACGCAATACACACTCATGTAAAACTCAGAAACGGAGCGAAGAACTAGTGAAACATAATCAGTAATTTCTAATAGAGATACAGATGGGAAACGAATATAAGAAAACAATAAGTGAGCTATATAACCTCTTTCTATCTATGAATACACATAATTCCCTGGTGGAGATGAACAGGATCATACCACAGAATACATGGGAGGAAATCACCACAAAGGCACACTTGGTTTCAAACTCAAATATTTAAATGGAAAATAATTACCAGATTCTTCAGAACATATTAGCCAAGATGGGCACACTCCAACTTGTGCTGGCAGAAGTGTGGAACACATGCTGCCAATCATACACATATATTGTGGCTATGCCCCAAGTTAAGTGCTTACTGGAGGGAGGTCTTTGATGCCCTCAGAGAGATATTCCAACAGGACATCCAACAAGACCCCGTCGTAGCACTATTGGGAGCAATACCTGAAGGGCTGGATGGGAGAGCCAAAAAATACCTTCTAAACATACTGCTCACAGCAGCACTAAAGGGTATAACTCTCAGATGATTACAGCTGGATCCCCCTACATACGATATATGGATCCAAAAGGTATTGGACATCTATCAAATGGAACAAATAACATATTCATTACGGCTCCAAAAGCCTATCTTTACAAAACGATGGGGTCCTGTCCCAGCATTACTGATACAATGAGGGTTATTACCGTATGTTGCTCAGCCCTCCAGCTGAATTGTGACCTGCTAACTTTCTCTGTGCACATATCTTGTGCGCATATGCGGCACCGACAAAACAACGTTCAGGGGTGGACAACTATTATTTATTCATCTCCTGATTTTATTTCTTTGTTTTTATTTTAACCTTTCTGTTGGAGTGACCGCCATTTGATGTTCTTTTTGTGCTTTGTACATAACACCTGAATATCATGTGTACCAAGACTACATACAACTGTAAAATGGATATAGAAAGTGACTGTTTGAAAATGCACGTTGTCATGTTGTTGAAAACAAAATAAAAAGTGAGTAAAAAAAAAAAAAAGATGACAGGATGTGCTCTCACTCTATATGTTTTAAACCATATTCGAACTAAAGCTGTGTCCACAAAACACCAGTATTTAGCTGCTTAGATGCGCTTCAGGCTTTCGTCTACACACAAACAGCATTTTGAGTCTCTGAACAGGAGGAGGATGATTGGATGATGGGAAGTTTTGGGCTTATAACGTCAGATTGTTATCTCCTTTTTTAGAGTCACTAATGTGGGGACATGTGTGTGAGTGTGCATGCATGTGGCCCATCCCGCCCAACAGCTTTAACAGTGCTTCATTTTATTTTTTGTTGCAATCTCACGATAACCGCTTCAGTAGATGTGTTGAACTTGTGAGTTTATGTCATTTGTTTTTTCAGGGGCCCAGTGCCAGCGCTTATGTCACTTACATCCGCTCTGAAGATGCTTTGAGAGCAATACAATGTGTGAACAATGTGGTTGTTGATGGCAGAACACTGAAGGTGAGAAGTTTAGCAAATGCATGGTCTGGTAATCAATCACATTTGCATAAAAGTTGTGTCTTCCTGTTATTAAACAACCTGTAATGTTAAAAATATTAAGATTAAACCAAAAGTTCCTAAAAGAATTCTACATCACCATTGCTTCTCCTTTCTTCTCTTTGGTCTCACTGTTACAGGCTTCTTTAGGCACAACAAAGTACTGCAGTTACTTCCTTAAAAGTATGCAGTGCCCCAAACCTGATTGTATGTATCTACACGAGCTGGGAGATGAAGCAGCTAGCTTTACTAAAGAGGAAATGCAGGTAAAATCTTTTTCTCTCTCTAAAATATGGATTCAATCGTTGCTCTACCTTTGTGTGCATATTTGTCGTCGAGGTTCTGTGTGTTATTGAAAGGATTATTGCTGATTCATGTTGTGTCCTAATTTTTTTTTTTTTTCTAGGCAGGGAAACATCAAGAGTATGAGCAGAAACTCCTCCAAGACCTCTATAAAATTAACCCTAGCTTTTTACAACCTCCCGCATGTGGAACAGAGAAGTCAAAGGGTAAACCCAACTCCACACAGAGGTAGTTTTCTTTTTTTAAGTGTTTTTTTTCTTAATGCGTCCACTTGTGCTGAGTTAGATTTTCCGGGTTTTGTGACAGATCCAACAGTACCAACGGTAAAGATGGGTGGCCGACCCTGTCAGGACACAACAAAATGGCCAACGGAGTCTCAGAGGACCGCAAGTCTCCTCCGCTGCTAGACTATCTAGACCAAGAAGTTCTCACTTCAGATGGGCTAGAAACGGATCTAGTTCCTGGTCAGCATTCAGCATTGTCCCCCTTCTCCTCCAACTGTGACAGCAACAGGTAATCTGACCTCCTCCTGGACGATGGCTCCAACAAAAACTTGTTCTGTTGAAGGAATAATATTTCATCATATTATTGGTTCGCTCATGAATAGGGCTCATGAATAGGGGTGTCACAATATCAAATTTTTGTTGTGCGATTATTGCACCAACATTTATTGCGATATTATTGCAATCTTCAAAACATTTCATGGCACTGAACAGTATACTGACAGTATAATAGCATAGTAATAAAAGTGCGCTGTTTCAAATTACAAAGAATGTTTTATTTGTCGCAAAATAGTTAGACATTAGAATCAGAATGTGAAAAAATATATCCTATCTAAATAAAACAAAAAAATTAACTAGAAAATGCATTTTCTGCTGAAAGCTGAAATGAACTTCAGAAATATGTTGAAAATACAGAAAGTTGAAGGGAATTTTAATACATGTGCTTAAATTACAGATAATAGAAAATCAGATTAATTTGAAATTGCTGAAAATACAGAAATGGGAGAAGCTGAAATGAATTTCAATAGATTTGCTGAAAACAGCTGAAACAAATTTGAGAAATTGCAAAAAAATACAGAAATGAATATTAAAACATTGCTGTTAATACAGGCATAAGAAAAGCCGAAATTATTTGATGCTGCTGAAAATACAGAAATGTGAAGCTAAATTTCAATAGAATTTCTAAAAAATACAGAAGTTGCAGGAGCTTAAATGAATTTAAAAAATACAGAAATAACAAAACCTAAGATGAATAAAAAGAGGTTTTAAATTGTTTGTAGTAATAGTAGTAGTATTAGTTACAGTTTTAATTGTGGTATTCATAGTACTAGCAGTAGAAGAAGTAATAGTAGGTTTAGTATCAATAGCAGTAGAAACAGCTGTAATACTAATACTATTAGCCATAGTAGTATTTGTAATAACATTAGTACTTCCAATTCCAATCCATTAGTACTTTCAACTTCCAAGATGGCGCCGTTGATGGCCGCCACGGTGCTTCGGTGCGCTTCGTTTTTTGTTGTTTTTGTTGTTAATTACGTTTGCTGCTGCGATTCCCGGAGCTCTTTCACCAGAGATGAGCTCTTGAACATCCGTGGAACAACTCCAGCGGAGTTACTTCCAACTTTCCTGCTTTCTTCCGTGGAATTACTGGACATTATAGTCAAAGGTGCGCTCACCTTTCGTCACGTGGTGAGACGCCGTAGGAGAGGAAAACGGGCCGGCTCGCTGGTGAGACTCCGCAGGCGTGGTTCTCGCACTCCGCTGCCAGGCATCTTTCTCTCCAACGTGCGCTCACTGTGCAACAAACTGGACAAAATTCAGCTGCTGATGAGGAGAGACAGAGACTTCTCTACATCCTCCGTCTTGTGCTTCACGGAGACGTGGCTCTGCGGATCGATACCGGACTCCGCGCTCCAGCTGGCGGGCTTCCAGCTGCTCCGAGCGGACCGCGACACGGAGCTCTCCGGCAAGACAAAGGGTGGAGGAATCTGCTTCTACTTCAACAACAGCTGGTGCAACGACGTAATGGTGATCCTACAACACTGTTCTCCTGATCTGGAAACTTTTTTCATCAACTGCAAACCCTTTTATTCCCCCCGTGAGTTCGCTTCATTCATCCTGGTCGGTGTTTACATGCCGCCGCCGGGCAACGTGCACGAGGCACAGCGGACACTCGCCGACCAGATACGGCGTGTGGAGCGGACCAACCCGGACTCTTTAGTCATTGTCCTCGGGGACTTTAACACCCAAATGGTGGAAATCTCACCCACGAACTTCCTAAATACAGACAGTTTATTAAATGCCCACCAGAGAGGAGAACACGCTGGATCACTGTTACACCACAGTAGGCAGGGCTTATCACGCCGTCCCTCTGCTGCACTGGGACACTATGACCACGTCATGGTCCATCTGTTTCCTGCATACAGGCAGAAACTAAAGCTCTGCAAACCTGTGGTGAGGGAATTCAAGAAGTGGACCAGTGAGGCGCTGGAGGATCTTCGGGCGTGCTTTGACTGCACAGACTGGGATGTTTTCAGGACTGCTACTGACAGTCTGGATGAGTTCACAGAGGCTGTAACTTCCTACATCGGCTTCTGTGAGGACAGCTGTGTACCATCATGCACCAGGGTGAGTTACAACAACGACAAACCCTGGTTCACAGCGGAGCTCAGAACACTACGCCTGCAGAAGGATCAGGCATTTAGGAGTGGGGACAAAGACTTGTACACAGAGGCAAAATACAAGTTTAGCAAGGCGGTGAGAGATGCTAAACGACTGTACTCTGAGAAACTCCAACACCAGTTCTCAGCAAGTGACTCTGCTTCGGTCTGGAGAGGCCTCAAACACCTCACCAACTACAAGCCAAAAACCCCCCACTCCATGAATGACCTCCGCCTGGCAGACGAGCTCAATGAGTTCTACTGCAGATTTGAAAGACAATGTCCTGATCCCATCCCCCACAGCTCCACCAACCTGCTGCACTCCCCCTCCCCTCCCTCCCCCAGCCCATCAGGTGCTCACGCCTCTTCATCTATATCACCTTCCCCTCCCCCACCAGCAACGACCCTCTCTATTCTGGAGAGAGACGTTAACCGGCTCTTTAGAAGACTAAATTCCCGTAAGGCAGCCGGTCCGGACTCCGTTTCCCCTCACTCCCTGAAGCATTGTGCTGACCAGCTGTCTCCGGTGTTCACTGACATCTTCAACACCTCCCTGGAGACATGCCACGTACCAGCCTGCTTCAAGGCCTCCACCATCATCCCTGTCCCCAAGAAGCCCAGGATCACAGGACTCAATGACTACAGGCCCGTCGCCCTGATCTCTGTAGTCATGAAGTCTTTTGAACGGCTAGTCCTGACCCACCTGAAGTCCCTCACTGACCCCCTCCTGGACCCCCTGCAGTTCGCCTACAGAGCCAACAGGTCTGTGGACGATGCTGTCAACATGGCCCTCCACTACATCCTCCAGCATCTGGACTCCCCAGGAACCTACGCCAGGATCCTGTTTGTGGACTTCAGCTCTGCTTTCAACACCATCATCCCGTCTCTGCTGCAGGACAAACTCTCCCAGCTGCACGTGCCCGACTCCACCTGCAAGTGGATCACAGACTTCCTGTCTGACAGGAAGCAGCACGTGAAGCTGGGGAAACATGTCTCAGCCTCTCGGACCATCAGCACCGGTTCCCCCCAAGGCTGCGTTCTTTCCCCTCTGCTCTTCTCCCTGTACACCAACAGCTGCACCTCCAGCCACCAGTCCGTCAAGCTCCTGAAGTTTGCGGATGACACCACCCTCATTGGACTAATCTCTGGTGGGGACGAGTCCGCCTACAGGTGGGAGTCTGACCATCTGGTGTCGTGGTGCAGCCAGAACAACCTGGAGCTCAACGCTCTAAAGACAGTGGAGATGGTTGTGGATTTCCGGCGGAACAGAGCCCCACCCTCCCCCATCACCTTGTGTGACTCCCCTGTCACTATTGTGGATTCCTTCCGTTTCCTGGGCTCCATCATCACCCAGGACCTCTAGTGGGAGCTGAACATCAGCTCCATCACCAAGAAGGCTCAGCAGAGGTTGATCTTCCTGAGGCAGCTGAAGAAATTCAACCTGCCAAAGACGATGATGGTCCACTTCTACACGGCCATCATCGAGTCCATCCTCTGCTCCTCCATCACCATCTGGTACGCTGCAGCCACAGCCAAGGACAAGGGCAGGCTTCAGCGGGTCATCCGCTCTGCAGAGAGGGTGATCGGCTGCAATCTGCCGTCCCTGCAGGACTTGTTCGCTTCCAGGTCTCTGAAGCGAGCTAAAAAGATCGCGGCCGACCCCGCTCACCCCGGACAAAAACTGTTTGTGCCCCTTCCATCTGGGAGGAGGCTGAGGTCCATCAGGACTAAGGACCTCCCGCCACACGAACAGTTTCTTCCCGTCGGCAGTCGGGCTCATCAACAGAGCCCGGTCCCCCACTGCCTGACTATAACACTCCACCGGTCACTCCCCCTCATACTGCACATGCCACTTTAACTGCAATTCATCACTTTGTCACTTGTCACTTTGTCTCTTGTCTGTTACTTGTTCGTTAGTGCACTTTATGCTTAATATTTTTCTTTTTAACTTTTTAATATTTAAATTTTTTTAACTTTATTCCCTTGTTTTATACTAACCCATAGCCTTAGCCTTATTCTACTAACCCATTGCATTAGCATTTCATCCCACTTTATTTTATTACTTGTGCACTGTTGTCTTGTCTGTCTACTGTCGCGCACTAACCGCCAAGACAAATTCCTTGTATGTTTGACATATTTTGGCTAATACATGTTTCCTGATTCCTGATCCTGATTCCTGAGTAGTAGTTGTAGTATTAATAGCAGTAGAAATACTAGTAGTATGGTAGAAGTATCAGTTGTACTACTAGAAGTACTAGTAATATTCGTAGTGGTTGTAGTAGTATTTGAAAGAGCAATACGTATTTCAACAAAAACGTTTCATTCTGAGCTTCATGGTTAAGGTACAGATAATCATTGAGGCTTTCATTGCGTCTTCATCATGTTGGTCTGTTGACAGAAAGCATAGCTGCGTCATGTGACTCCACTAATCAGGTAATAGGAGCAGCTGTGAGTCACAGACAGAGATCCTGCAGCGTGTGAGTGCGAGAAACCACGGCAACGACGCACCTGGGCTCATTAACGAGCTGCTGCAAAGGGCAGAGACAGGACAGCGAGTTACACAGAATCCACACCTCAAACAAATGACATTCAGCGCAAAACTATAACAGCTATCTAAAAAATACGACGTTTGTGCGAGACCCAAGACTCTACCGAACGCATGGAGTTTTTCTTTTTTATGTCTGTCCGGTAATAAATACGGCTCATGTCGCAGTTTACAAAACGTGTACTTTCTGGATTTTTTGAGAAATATGTCGGCAGATTTGTATTGGAGCCTATGGGGCTTTTAGCAGAGGTTGTGTCACTTTAACACTCAGGAATCCAAAACTAAAGAACTCTGGGATTCCATGAACACATAAATCCAATCAGCACAACCATGCCCTCATTAATCTGAAGAAAGTTCCATATTTTTTAAACCAGATTCTGACGCTGCCCCACACTCTAGCCCTTCAGCTCTCACTCTAAGAAACGCAATACACACTCATGTAAAACTCAGAAACGGAGCGAACTAGAACTAGTGAAACATAATCAGTGATTATGAAAAAAGTAGAATAGATTTCAACAAGCATAAAATATAAACATAAAATAGTTGAGACTTGTGTCAATATTTGAAAGTTTAAATGGTGTCTGTAGCTGAAAGATTGGCGAAGCTGAAAAATCTGAAAGTTGAAGAAGTTTAAGAGGATTTGAACACGATCTCCATTGGAAGACCATTTAAAGGAAATATTCATGATTACTGATTTATATAAATTCAAGCTTAATAGCTAGAAAGCTGAAAAGTCATAGCACCCCTCCCGGGAAAGAGCTGAATATTTTAATATTTGAATGGTTTTAATAGCTGAATGGTTTTAAAAGTGTGAAGCAGTTGAAAGGTGGCGCGGAAGAAATAGAATAATAAAAAGATGTTGAAATGAAGATTCCAAGAACAATACTTGAAATGCTTAATGCATTCCAACAATAAGTGCAAGGGACACGGAGCGGGCGAAGCATCGGGCTTGGTGCGATGCGGTCGGGTTCCAGAAAATGTGTCGGCAGAATGGCACGCCGCGGCAGCCGGGGAGGTTTAACGCGGGGCTTCGACCGCCAGCAGGGTGACGCGCTCCGCTCTGGAGGAACCGACAGTAGCTCAGGTTAAAGACGGGCAGATGGTTGTTGTTTTAGGCGAGATTATACCTTAGTTGGGTTCACTGCTTCTCTTCACCTGTCAGTGTCACCTTAGGTGTTGATGACGTTCATTTACACGTAAAATGAATATCGCAGCACCAAAAATAATTGCACGCGATTTCAGAGAGTGTGTGATATGTCATTTTATCGCATATTGCGACAGGCCTAATCTTAATTCCCCCTTCCTGTCTGGCTCAAGAAGTAAAGGCGAGAGCAGCGATAGTTAGAGAGTGAATCAAGAGTGGGATCGGCATTAGTGAGAACAGAGCTGTGAATCAAAACAACTAGACGTGGGCCAATAATAGTGGGTCATGAGTAATGATTGAAAGGGATTCTTTTGGTATGGCTATAAATTGTTTTTTAGGAATTGCTTTTGCTCATCATATCTTGATATCTGAATTCTTTGCTTGTTTATCCACAGTCCCAGTGACAAACTCCCAGAGTCCATCGGTATGGTGAATGGAGAGACTTTACAACAGGTGAACAGCCTCAACTCCTGTTTTTTTACTTTGAAGTGAAGGTGATCCAGGGCAATCTCACAAATGCCTCTCCTCTCTTTTTTTCTACCAGGTGCCCACCAGCGACTCTCCCTCTCCTCCCCCTGGTTTAACCAAGCCCAGCCTCGTGGTGCCCATCAGCGTGTCAGACCTCGCAGTCCGTTCACCCTTCGAGGGAGCAGCCGCTGAGTCCCAGTCGCTGTTTTCAGACAACAGTAACTTCAGACATCCTAACCCGCTCCCCGCTGGCCTGCCCCCCTTCCCCAGCTCCCCTCGCGGCAACTCTGACTGGCCTATGACCCCCGAACCACAGAGCCTCTTTGCATCAGGTAAGGGAAGATTAAACACAACATTCAACTTTAGTGCAAGAGAGCGCAATTATGTGCTTTAAATATTATGAAGCCACTTATATTCTATCTATCAGGATCCTTCTAAGATCAGAGCCTCTAAAAGGAATTTCAGTTGCCCTCTTAAAAACCAATGAAGTGTGTCTGGAATTGATTCGAGGCCTGTGCTATGAAGCAGGTTCTGGTTGTAGCGAAGTAACTTGAGGGTTAACTCACTGTTTTCAGTCGTACATCTGGCCGGGGTAGATCACCATAGTTACTTGTGATGAACACCTCACCTGCTCCACAAATGAAATAACAGATTGACCCACATGGAAGCACATACTGACCTATCAAAGCTTGTTAGATAATATTCCACAAGTGTGAAGAAGTTAAATTCATAATCCAGGATAAATTCATAGCAGTTTAATTTAGATACAGATTAAGATACATCTGACTATAGTCACATGTGTATTCTGTTCATTTCTTCCGGCGTCTGTCACAATATTTTAGTCTATCAGCTGTGAAAGCATGAAAGCAAATAAAGAAGTCACTAAATATTCTCATCATATATTCACATATGTACTTGCTTATTTCTGTGAAAGAAGCCTCTCGCAGACTGACAGACTGGATGCAACGTTCCTTTGCTCCAGTTACTTCTATGTGTTCTGTGGGGCATTAAAGGTTATGGACGGAAACCTTCTGAACACCTTGACTTGCACACAGCTGAAAACGACACATTAATTTAACAGACTGCACATGTGTGATTTAATGTGAACACGCTCCATTGAAACTAATCACTTAGACAGCTCCTGTAACGTGTGTGTGTGTCTCTCCTCGCAGACACAATACCAGTGTCTTCTTCCACAGACTGGCAGGCGGCCTTCGGCTTCGGCTCGTCCAGCAAACAGCAGGATGACGATCTGGGCTTCGACCCCTTCGACGTCACTCGCAAGGCCTTGGCTGACCTGATAGAGAAGGAGCTGTCTGTGCAGGATCAGAGCCCCTTTTCCCCGGGGCTCCTCCCCCACGGTGGGAACAACCATGGACTCGGCCTGTCTCCATTCAACCCCAACCCCGGCACCCCACACCACTTCCCCAGCAGCATGCCACGCCTGCCCCCGCTCCACCACAGAGCCATCTACAGCTCCTTCAGCTTCCCCGGCAGCCAGAACAGCCCGGCCAGTCAGCAGCAGCAGCCAGCCGCCAGACACCCCTGGATGGGCGTCCCGACACGGAATAACCTCACACACTTGAACCACTCAGCTAGTGCTGCCTCACACAGTAATTTCCTGGACCTGAATCTGCCCCTTCAGCACAACACAGGGCTGGGAGGGATCCCCATCTCAGGTACCAGACATCTATGTTGCCACCGCACCTTTCTCTGCCCTGTGTGAGCAGTCTCACGTTAAAATGGAGATCAGATGTGTTGCTGCTGCACCCGAACTGACAACCTTGTTTGTTTTCTTCTCCTCATGCAGAAAATAGTGGCTCTATAGACGGCTTAAATGTGAAAGAGTGGCAGGACGGCCTGAGAGCGCTCCTGCCCAACATCAATATCAATTTCGGGGGCCTCCCAAACTCCTCTTCCTCGTCATCCTCCTCGTCCTCCAACAGTGTAAACCACATTGGTGGGCCGGTGGGGCCAGCAGGCATCTCACACAGCCTGAGCTGGGACAGCTCAGCCAGTTGGATGGACCCTGCTATCATCACAGGTAGAGAATTTTATTTAAATGAGTAAGAAAATCAAACAACAATATTTTGGATATTGGATTATTGTGTAAATCATTTATAAAGCAAAAATGCCAATCATTTGTCGGATGCAGCTGCTGTTTTATATAATAGTAAATACAATTTTAGTTGCAAATATTATTTTCATAGCTGTCCATCTGCTGCATATTTGCTCAATTTATTGCTTGGTCTATGAAGATGCAAGTAAATGGTGAGCATTTTTCATCAGAACTTCCTCAAGCACTTCAAAGTTGTACGTTGAGTATACTAAAATACAAGCCAACAGCAAACTAATTATTATACTGGAGCCACTGGACCCATCAAATATTATACATTTGGTCAGATTCAGCATCTAAAAACAGGTTATTAATTAATAAGTGAGTCATTTTAGCTCTTTGTAAAATTTTGTTTTGGACTTAATATTAAACAATAATTTTAAAGGTGACTGAACGTTTGCTCAATAATTGGTACATTTGAGTAATTGATAAATCTTTTACACAGTCGAGTTTGGAAATGGGGACTCTCAGCAGAAAGCACTCTCCATTTGTCAGCCTTTTACAGGCTCTCACCAGTGGTGCTGTCTGCACAGCAAGAAATTACCTCATATGCAGTATTGAAACTAGAGGTGATCTTTTTCTTTATATTAATATAAATATTCCAGCAACATGATTTTATTTAATGGCATATGCAAATCTTTTGATTAATCATGATAATAATTGCAGGTTTCATGAAGAATAAAAAACAGCAGTTAGTTAAAGATCTAATTACAAGATTAAAAACAATTGTAAAAATGCTTGTAGGATTAAAAAAAGTTCCCCCAAACTTTACATTTTCTTAAACCAAAATCAACTTTACACAGTCAAAATTATTTTTTAAGTACAGTTGTTTTGAATGAGTTGACATAAAGTCACTTTTTTGTGTCATGTAAATCGATCACATTGTTTGTATTTACTACAATGCTGTTATGCTTATCTGCCCCACCCCCGCCTTAGGCATCCCGGCCTCAGCAGGCAACAGTCTAGACTGTCTCCAGGACGATAACCCACCACACTGGCTCAAGTCCCTGCAGGCGCTCACAGAGATGGACAGCCCGGCCAGCTCAACGGTGCCAACTCCACTCCAGCCCAACCACAGCGGCCTCCTGGACGCCCACCTCCCGCTCCACCACAGAGCCGCCGGCGGCTGGGCTCCCTACCTGGCCCCGACCACAGCCAATCCCGCCAGCCAGTTCCACTCACCTCCACCCGGCTTCCAGACCGCTTTCAGACCCCCGGGACAGCCCGCCACAGAGTTGCTACAGAGTGCCCCTGTGGACCGTCACTGAACAGACTCCAGCAAACACCCCCCCACTCCCACTACCACATTATACCCACTCACTCTGTAACCCCGCCTCCCTCCCCTCAATGCAATACACACCAATCTGCAGAGAATGGAAAATGATTAACAAAGTAACAAACACACTTTCTTCTTTTCTCTTCCTCCTTTTGTCTGCTCCGAATGCCTGTTTGTTTTTATTTGTGCACAAGTGTTGGTAACCTTTACCTGCTACCACCATTACAACTCATTAGACACATCTGTGGGCGTGACGCGGGGTTCATCGCTCGGCTCGCTGTTAACGGAGAGCACAAGAAACGGTGTGGCTTCGAGCGCCCATCAGTGACACAAGAGTTAACTCTACAAACTGACCAAGAAACAGATTACTGAAGGGAGACCATTTTGAAAAAAAGTAGCAAATGATTATTCATGAAAAACATTTTGTGTTTTTTGAAAGTTGAAGTCACGATGCGTTTTCGAGGAATGAAGCAAGCTGTGAATCTGCTCTTGAAGCTTTGCCCCAAATACCCTCATCCTCCCCACCCACCTTAACAGGAGACTGTAGAGTGTTTAACCCTCATAGCTGATGAGGTGACACTCACACACACTCAGAGAAATAGGTTTTGGCACAGCTGAGAACTGGTTAATCAGAGAGCGAATGGTGACGGTACCGGTGGACCCAGGGCTCAGGCTATGTACGGAGCTCCCTGTCAGGTAGGGAGACAGGCGGCCGGCTTCAGAGCCCTCCCGGCCCACTTTGCAGTTAGAGGCCCCGCCCCGCTAGAGGAGATTTTGCTGAACCTCTGTATCAGAGGATAGAGCAGTGCCTAACCGCGGGGCGCCGGGCTCTGGGAGATTGTGGCACATTCTCAGCACTAGGGTTGGAGTCTTGCTCACAGTGCCACTGTGTGGTACCTACAGTAACTAGCCCTGACACGGACGGCCACCATGTAGATGGCACGATGCCTGCTTGGAGGAGGATACGTCAGAAATGACTAACGAGGGCAGCAAGCAGGTCCCTTTGTTTGGCACACGGGGGCTTGAACGAGGCCTTAACATGGACAGATGAGAGGCAGGAGTGATGGCAGGAGGAGTCTAGCGTCAATGGTTGCTGGGAAATATGCAATATTGTATGTGACTGCAGTGACCGTATGTCCCAAAGTAAGGTGCTGCAAGACAATACCACGTACTGTAGTAGTGATTTAGGGAGCGTTCAGCCTCTAGGATTCGAGATCAACCTCTCCGACCACCGCTTTTTTCCTTTTTAATTTTTTTTTATTGAAGTCTTAATTCTGATATTCTGTCTCTCTCTCTCTCATACCTAACCCCCTGCCCCCCTGCCCCCCTCCCCTACACCTCCCCTCCTGCTGTTCCCTATTTAACAGTATTTCACAAAAATGAACAAACTCATTCAGGAGAAGCCAACAGAGTCCTTCCGTGGGTTTTAACATGATGTTGCGCGGGGGAAAAAAAACAAAAACAAAATTGAGACGCTTAAAGAAAGTGAACTGTCCTCTGCAGGTCTGAAAAAATGAACCGTAAATAAAACTGAAAACTCTGGAGCTGGTGTTTGTCTTCTGTTGTGTTCTCAACACCTTGATTCAAACATGTGCACTTGAAATATTTCAACTTTAAAGTAGTCACCACCGACGTATTTTGTAAAAGCGCTCAGGAAGGTCACTCTAAATAATTCTTTCTTGTTCCAATGTCTTCCTCTAGGGGCGCGTATTCCTGTCAGTGATGAAGCTCTGCAGTCGAACACACAAAGACGTTCCAGTTAGTGATGCTACAGTTTTCCAGATCTACCAGTTTTTTTCACATTAACAATCTATTTGATTGTTTTAAGTATATTAGAAGCACATTAAACGACAATGCTGCAAAGAGGAACCAGGTGATGTCACTTCGCTCAGAGCCGCACGTTTGTCTATTCGGTGGGATCCCAGCATGTGTGTGCATATCGCAGTCCTTCGGTTTGCAGCTCTGCACTCTCCTAGCCCAGTGCAGCAGTAGATACCTGCAGTAGAGACTCGTTCTTTCCTGTGGATACTGGTACAGAGGGCGCACTATTTCTGCTCTCCGGTGTCTGAATCATGGCACTCAAGATACACAGGATTTGTCTTTACCGTCCCAAGAAGCCGATGCAAACATGCTCCTGCTTACGGCTGCTGTTCATGATCATTTGTATTATCAACTAATCTGCAAGTAACTCATTTGTAGTCGCACACTTGACCAAATTGAGAATCCAGGTTGTAAATGACTGATACAATTATTCAATAGTCCAGGATTTTTTTTACTCTCATCAACTATAATATGTTTTTGTTTTGACTCGGGCTTTTGATGGCCCCGCTAGTTCCAGCACCTTGATTTTAAGTCCCCTTTTTTTGCCCTCCTGGTTTCCGGTAGGGCAAAATATATGCCGGCAAATATATGGCCCTTCGGTTTTCTCCAATAACCGTACGTCTAGTTTCTCGACCTCATGCTTCACCCATCTCTAAGGTCAGACCTTCTTGTTTCAGCCTCCTCTAATTTACATCCCCTCCAGCATGAGGTTCTGTAGTTTAAGGCCCCTCTGTTTTTCGGCTGCGGGTACAGAGTAGACGTGAGCGGATAATAGTGAGTGTGTGTGAATATTGCAAGCAGGCAGCAGATTGAGGAGCTGTGCCAATGAGTCAGCACCAACGCAGATGCGGCGAAGGGAATGGAAGGGAAGGGGGGGGGGCTGAGAGTGTTCTCGGACAAACACACACTCGAGCAGACGCTGCATTGAAACATAATGGAGGGATCTTTGGGATGATCCACACCTGACAAGAATAGCATCGGTTTATTTTTCTACATCTACAGAAAAAAATAACACCGTTCCAGTTATTAACTGCAATGTGGCAGCCAGCGTTGCCTAAAACAATTGATTTGTTTACTGATTTGCTTGTTTTTCTGAAACTGCATGTTGGAAAGGACTGTGGAGCGAGGATGAATGATGAAGCAAAAGAGGTTGGATATAATTCATTGAGACATACCAGCTCCAATTTGCATATTGCAAAGACCAAAATTGACTAAAATTGTCATGAATTAAGAGTAACTGAATGATTTTTTTTAATGCTTTGGACCTACAATGCCCTTCCTTTTAAACGGCATAACTCAGAAATGCTGCGTATTAGGAAATAAATGTCTACAAAGAGCATTTTGCCGTGGCCAGGTGTTTCATCGGGACAAGCAGAAAAAGGCCTGATTTTTCACTCCGTCTTATGCAGGGGTTCAGCTCGTTAAACTGCTGAAATATGGCTTTCCTTGAGGACTGTGGCTGTGAGGGCATGTGCAGAGGGCAGAGAAGCTGGAGTGGCTGCCTGTGAGAATGAGCTGCCTGTGCCGAGAGGCACCGATGGATTATGAGATAACAAATAATGAGAATAATGTATAGTGTGTAGGCGGTCAGCGTCTGCTTCAGTGACATTTAGCAGGTGAATCAGATCTCGCGGGTGCTGCTGTGTTTGGTTCACACTGGAGATGAAGAACGGCCTTAAGCTACTTTCCACAACAGATCCACACCAACACATCCTCCGCACTGTGTTATGGACTAAAGACTGCACAGAATATTGTGTATAGAGAAACAGTCGAGGAAAGCTTGCAGTTTATACTTTATCAATGAAAGGCAAGAATTATTCATTTGGGAAATAAGTTGAAAAAGCCGTGGTAATATGTTCACCTGACTCCCTCTTTCAATTTCTAAAACCTTTATTTATTATTATTTGAGGAGTACTGATCTTATTTGCTTCTCTAAACCCCTTTTTTGTATTTGTTTGGGTTTCCCCTTCTACTTAATATACACACAGCGTAGCCACCAACTATGAGACTTTGTTGTTCTTTGTCTTTCCCAAACTGTATTTTAAGCAATCAGCAATTCAACTCCGAACCTTCCTCAGCATCTATGGACAACCACAACTTTCATTTTCATTTCCATATATATATATATTGTTGTGGAATATTTCAATAAAAGCTCGGTAGAAGAGAATGATTTGTCTGATAAAACAGAGTCTTGATGAATGATCAAAGTTGCAAAAAGTCCATTTATTGCTTGCAAGCAGGAGGTCAAATACACAGGCACGTATCACAGTGCTCTGTGGAAATGGCGTCTCCGAGCAGTGAAAACGCTGAGTTTTTATACACATGTGAAGAACATTCTCCGTGCCAGTTACGAGAAGCTGCAAAGCAGGTTGAGATAAGAACCCAGGTGAAGCTGAGGGTAGCACACACACACACAAGATCCTCCTCAGTGGCCGGTGCAAATCATAATTAATTGACATGAAAGTAAAACGTGGATCCGGAACTTTCGTACCGAATAAGATATGAACCAAGGCCATGAACAGAAGTCCTTTGTTTTGAAGCTTCTATGAGATTGAGTCGACCGCCCTCCCTTCTCAGAGCACAGCTGCAAACTAACATTTTGTATCATGCTGCTCTTTGCACATCAGGGTCAAATACAGGACACTTGAGACACGGCTTTAGCACAAAACAATGCTATAACATATTTTTACCATTACAATATATATATATATATATATATATATATATATATATATATATATATATATATATATATATATATATATATATATATATATATATATATATATATATATATATATATATATATATATATATATATATATATATATATATATATATGATGGTTGCCAGTAGGCAGAAATGGGGACTCTCAGCAGAAAGCACTCTCCATTTGTCAGCCTTTTACAGGCTCTCACCAGTGGTGCTGTCTGCACAGCAAGAAATTACCTCATATGCAGTATTGAAACTAGAGGTGATCTTTTTCTTTATATTAATATAAATATTCCAGCAACATGATTTTATTTAATGGCATATGCAAATCTTTTGATTAATCATGATAATAATTGCAGGTTTCATGAAGAATAAAAAACAGCAGTTAGTTAAAGATCTAATTACAAGATTAAAAACAATTGTAAAAATGCTTGTAGGATTAAAAAAAGTTCCCCCAAACTTTACATTTTCTTAAACCAAAATCAACTTTAGATTATTTCTCGTTATTGTCTTTTCATTGTTTTGCAAAACCATATTTTGAATACAGACTCAGTCAAACACTGGCTGACTGATATTTTTTGAGGAGTGCACACAAGCCTTTACTGTAAACTCGACCATCAGCCCAGTTAATGTGTCCTGGACACTGAAAACTGGTCACTCCATCATTGCACGGTGTCTAATGCGTCTCCGGCAAGAAGTGTCTATATGTACTGCAACATAGATGGATGGATTTATCCAACAATGTCTCTTGTCCTCAGTGAAAAGACATGCAGTGTAGACATGACATCATTCAATGGGAAATTCATATTCAATCTGAGCTTTCAAATAGCTGAATAGTACAAGTTAAAATTGGTTCTTAGACAAACTGAGACCTACAAAGGAATTTTAATAAATGAACCAAATCAGTCAGATTGGAGTGATGCGTTGAAGGAGATCAATGATGGCTGTCGTGAAATGTCCAGTTAAATAAAGGATAAGGATACTGTAATGTAATATAATGTAATGAAACAGCCAGCCTGGCTAAAGTTAAAAAAAACTTCTTCAGCCCACTGGTAAACACATTGTGTATCTTTTAAGTTATGGCATGTTGTGGTTGCATGGGTTTTGTGTCATGATACGTTGATACGTTGGTTGATAAGTTTCATTTAGCTCTTTACACCAAATTAAGAGGAAAACAACTCTCTTTGTGCTATGCTAAGCTAACTTGCTGATGTCTATAGCTTTGTTAGGAACGGCTAGGGGGTCGTATTAGGTTACTAGCAAATGAGGAACTAACTTATGGACATTAATGGAATTATTAATAATCACTAAGATACTTCTCAGAATAAATAAATAACGGGGTACCACCCTGAGCTAACATTGACTAATAACCAATACTATAAATCAAGTCTCATAATTGATATTCAGTCCTTGAGAGTGAAGATGTTGGAAGGAGTTAAGTTCGAGCACTGGCAATGTATGTCAACTGTCACCACCATATAAATGCACAAGTAAACACAGGAAAACGGTTCTTTAAAGTATAACAGGGTTTATTAACTCACAGAAACACCGATCAAGATCACCTATAACTGCAACCAACAATCCCTATAACACTTATTTTAAACCTACTCACTAAACAGTGTGTGTGTGTGTGTGTGTGTGGGTGTGTGTGTGTGTGTGTGTGTGTGTGTGTGTGGGTGTGTGTGTGTGTGTGTGTGTGTGTGTGTGTGTGTGTGTGTGTGTGTGGGTGTGTGTGTGTGTGTGTGTGTGTGTGTGTGTGTGTGTGTGTGTGTGTGTGTGTGTGTGTGGGTGTGGGTGTGTGTGTGTGTGTGTGGGTGTGTGTGTGTGTGTGTGTGTGTGTGTGTGTGTGTGTGTGTGTGTGGGTGGGTGTGTTTGTGGGTGGGTGTGGATGTGAGCACGAAGGAGGGTGCGAGAGAGAGGGGGAGAGACGAGGGGGATGCAGGGAAGGAACGGCGGTGCGGTTGCGCGCAACAACAAGCGGAGTGCCGATTATCACACTAGGGGGCGAGCGAGAGCAGCGGGGCGGGAGTGAGACCGTTAAATCAAACCACCGAGGAAGACGGGAACGTTAGGCGGTGTAATGCGACTACTCGACGCGAGGGGCGAGCGAGAGCGAAATGCAGGGAAGTGTTCCACGTAGTGAAACAAAGAGGAAGATGATAATTGCACCGCTATGGCAACGCTATCTGTTGCTAGGGACCACGGCTTGGACGAAGGAAGGGGGGTAAATACTTAGACGCGGCGCGAGGGGATTCTGACCCGCGACCAGCGGAACTTAGATCAGCAACGTGAATCAGTATGGTCGGACTTATTTGTGCAGTTACGGAAACCAACGATGTGGCTCGCGATACGAAATAAAACCACAGGCAAACGGATCTCGCGGCGAAGACCCGGGAAAAGCGATCTAAGATCGAAAGGAAAATAAGAACTATTTTGACCATGAGATATCATTCAACAGCGTAATACAGCTGGTGCTTTCACTCCCTTGTGTAACAATAGGAACTATATGTAGGAACCATTGTTTAGTTCCGTGAGTCACACGGACTGTTATTGGAAAACCACTGTTTTGTAACCGGACCGAGCAAGATGGACCGTACATGCGACGTGGAAGTTTATTAAAGTTTACAACCCAGTTAGGTGAGACATGGAAGAGTGTGCTCGTGTTTGTGATTAAGTACCGCGTTATAACATGTTGGCAGCGGAGGAGGAGTCGGTCTGAGTGCGTACTGGTTTACTCCGGTCTGAAGAGAGTTAACCGCTGCTAGGTTGAGCCGCTAGCGCGCGACTGCCGTGTGATTCCATGGAGGGACTTAAGCCGCCACAGACGTTGTGTTTGGGCTCCAGCAACCTCTCTAAAACATGGAAGAATTGGAGGGATGAGTTTGTGCTGTATGTGGATCTGACAATGGCTGAAGCTGACGATAAACAGAAGGTAAAACTGTTCAGCTATCTTGTCGGCGAGAGTGGCAGAGAACTTTTGGATACCCTGATGGGCGACACAGCTAGGGATGCATGGAAGATAGAGGACATCATCACATCACAAGTTTGATGATCATTGCAACCCCAGCGTGAACGAGATTGTCGAACGCTATTGTTTCTTCACGAGAAATCAGGGCGCCAGTGAAAATATAGACAGTTATGTCACTGAACTGAGACTGCTGGCCAAAACATGCAACTTTGGGACTTTGAGAGACTCGCTCCTTCGTGATAGGATTGTGTGTGGTGGTAACAACACAATTATGAGAGAAAGGCTGCTGCGGGAGAAAAACTTGACACTGGACACAAGTTTACAACTGTGCAGAGCAGCAGAGCTCTCCAAGGAGAACGTTAAAACCATCACCGGGCCGATGGTTGAAGAGGTGCATGCTGTTCAAGGGGCGCAGTACCAGTGGAAAGGTAACGACACAGTGGAGTGTAAATTCTGCAGAAGAACACATGAAAGGACCAAACAGAAATGTCCGGCGTTCGGAAAGAAGTGTGCAAAGTGTGGCAGAGAGAACCACTTTGCAGCCAAATGTAAAGCTAAACCAGACCAAAGGAGGAAGAAAAATGTGAGTACAATAGCAACAGAATATGTGAGTGATGAATTTGAAGATATAACATGTATCACTGTGACAGACACTGAGATAGTGGATGCAGTGGAGACAGACTTGGGCAAAGATGAAGACCCAGAGAGAGAACAGGATGTGAAAGATAACAACACTGTTAAAGAGGACACTCAGCTACTCTATGCTGGTATGCTACTAGGCAAAGACATGGTCAAATTCCAAATAGACTGTGGTGCTAGTTGCAACATCATCCCCATTAATCTGCTGAATCCAGACACCGAGCTAGAACACACTAAAAGTGTACTAGTTATGTACAACAAAAGCAAGCTGAGGCCAATGGGGAAATGTAACATTAAAATAAGAAATCCAAGAAATCACAAACAATATCGCTTGGAGTTCAAGTGCTGAACACAGACGGTGCAGAGCCTCTGCTGGGTCGGAAAGCCAGTGAGGCGATGAAACTGATTAAAGTGCACCATGAGAATATCATAACAATAGACAGTATAATCACAACAGGAAAACCGACAACAGGGGGGACGATGGAACAAATCAAAACAAGTTATGCTGACGTGTTCACTGGAGATGGCTGCCTTGGAGGAAAATACAAGATGGAGGTGGACAGCACAGTGAAGCCGGTGCAGCTGCCAAAGAGATGGGTTCCAGTGGCCCTGATGAAACCACTGAAGGAAGAGCTTAGAGACCTGCAACACAGAGGGATAATCACTCTTGTAGAATGCAGCACAGACTGGATCAGTGCTATGGTGGTAGTACAGAAACAGAATGGCAAGCCAAGGGTCTGTATTGATCCCAAACCCTTGAACAAAGCACTAAAACGCAGTCACTTCCCACTTCCAACCATCGAGGACATCTTACCAGACTTGTCAAAAGCTAAAGTGTTCACAGTGTGTGATGTCAAGAGTGGATTCTGGCATGTACAGCTGGAGGAGGAGTCTAGCTATTTGACAACATTTGCCACTCCATTTGGAAGGTACAGATGGCGGAGGATGCCGATGGGGATAATTACTTCACCAAGTTTTGCCCACACCACTCAGACCAATGCAAGGTATTGAGATACCTGACACACACACACACAGTGAGTGGACATGGACAACAGAACATGAGGAGGCATTCCTCAACCTGAAAGAGACAATTGCGAATGCTCCAGTATTGAGATATTACAACCCTGAGGAGGAGCTGACAGTACAGTGTGACGCTTCAGACACAGGTTTGGGCGCAGCACTGATGCAGATGGGGAAGCCAGTCGCTTTCGCAAGCAGGGCACTTACACAAACTGAGGGGCACTATGCCCAAATAGAAAAAGAGTTTTTAGCAGTGGTTTTCAGCATGGAGAAATTCCACCAATACACATATGGCCGCAAAGTCACTGTACAGAGTGATCATAAGCCGTTAGAAACCATTGTACGCAAACCCCTGCTGAGTGCACCCAAAAGGCTGCAGGGCATGATGCTGCGCATACAAAAATATGACTTGGATGTCATTTATGTGCCTGGAAGAGACATGTTACTGGCCGACACTCTCAGCAGAGCCTATCTTCCTGAGAGTACACCGGTGGAAGCTGATCTAGAGACTGTCAACATGGTGCAACAC
The DNA here is from genome assembly GCF_964276395.1 of Gasterosteus aculeatus. Lineage (NCBI taxonomy): Eukaryota > Metazoa > Chordata > Actinopteri > Perciformes > Gasterosteidae > Gasterosteus > Gasterosteus aculeatus. The sequence goes on along the minus strand of NC_135709.1, from coordinate 3,923,987 downwards.
TTACCGATCTCCTCAGACAGACTTCATGACATAAGGTCTGCCACAGAAAAAGACACCACATTGCAGCTTCTCATTAAAACAATGAGCCAGAGATGGCCCAAGGACAAGTCACAGGTACCGAGTGAAATCAGGCCTTACTTCTCATTACAAGGAGAATTAAGCCACCAAGATGGAATAGTCTTCAGGGGTGAGCGTGCCGTAATTCCTGACACGCTGAGATCAGACATCACTGGTCGATTACACTCATCGCATCTGGGTGTTGAAGGATGCCTACGTATAGCTAGAGAGTGTGTCTACTGGCTGGGCATGAACGACCAGATTAAGACGTATATAGCCAAGTGTGATATCTGCAGGTCAATGGACAATAAACAGCAAAAAGAAACATTGATGTCACATGAGGTTCCAAGCAGGCCATGGGCGAAGGTGGGCACAGATCTGTTTGTGTTTGACAACAAGAACTATCTCATCACTGTGGATTATTGGTCAAACTTTTGGGAAATAGACTACCTGGTAGATACCAAATCTACCACAGTGATAAAGAAACTGAAAGCTCATTTTGCCCCCCAAGGCATTCCGCAACACACCGTCACAGGGCCTGGATAGTAGCCCAGCACAGCGACTACTCAGTCGCCGTACCAAAACACTGCTGCCAACGAAAGCAACCCTGCTCAGGCCGGAAGTCGTTCAGGTCAGCCAGAAGCTGAAGAACAGGCATCAATGTCAGCGTACATACTACAACAGATCAGCTAGAGGCTTGGACACACTTGCCACGGGTGACTGTGTGAGGATACAACCACTCCCACCCCACTCTGTCTGGAGACTAGGCAGGGTGCTGAAGCCAGTTGATGGGAGGTCCTATGAGGTTCAGTTGCAATCTGGAAGTTTCATTAGGAGAAATCGCAGACACCTCAGGCGTGCACCTGGTGTGACCTTTAGTGACCCTCTCGATATGGAGATCAGCATTCCCAGTCAGCCACAGGCTGTGAGACATGAATCTGCAGAGTCTGTTCCTGTCCCTCAGGGTGTCGCAGCAGAACATACACCCCGAGACACTGGTGGCGGAGACACCCCTGTCACGACCAGAGCCGGGCGCACAGTGGTGCAGCCACAGCGATATAAGGACTGTGTGGTATCATGCAGATGAATGCTGATTTTTACATGCACCTGACACGTGAAAAGTGTACAAGCGCAAAAGTTATGGTTTATTTGATATTGTTGTGATCATTTGCACATTTCATGTTCTTAGTGAATGGTTGAGTGTTATCTCACTGTGAAATTGGTGATGCTGTGTTTTCAGTTTTTTTATAGGCTATTTTCATCAGTTGCTGAGAGAAGATTTTGATTGATGAGCATATTGAATTGTTTATAATTTAGCAATAAGCAGTGTCAGTGTCAGTATTATAATCTTGCTTGTTGGCCACAGTCAAATGTTGAGATAACAGCTCTAACTCTCAAAAGAGAAAGGATATAACAATAGGAACTATAGGTAGGAACCATTGTTTAGTTCCGTGAGTCACACGGACTGTTATTGGGGAAACACCGTCTTGTAACCAGACCGAGCAAGATAGACCGTACATGCTACGTGGAAGTTTATTAAAGTTTACAACCCAGTGAGGTGAGACATGGAAGAGTGTGCTCGTGTTTGTGATTAAGTACCGCGTTATAACACCTTGCATCAAAGCGTATCACAGTATCGGATCAACAGGGGACATTACGACATTTGCAGGAACACATTCAAACATAAATCAAAGGTAGCGGATTCGTTGATCCGGACTATATCGTACGACTTATGACTGAACAAATCAAATAAACATCAAGTTTTGCAAGATTATTCCTTGTTTCATGAAGAAAGAGAGAGATGACTTTCAATTAGAACTCTTCATAGGTAATGTTATTAGTTGAAGCTTAGTTTTTTTTGGTGCCACTTGAATGTAGCAGAACAAACCGTAGACACAATACTGATATTGTGTTGTTGTCACAGCAACACAAACAACAGTTTGTGTTTGTGATTCTGGACATTCAGGCAAATGAACATCCAATATTCCCTCTCATTTCAGCTCTGTTTGGATCTTCACTCGCTCCAGATGGAAACATCTGTCTCCTCGGCCGATCCACTGTGTTCTCCATCTACTCGCTGACTCCGTCTTCTGTTTGGTGGCAAGCAGGTAGACTGTGAACAGCTGTCGGGGATGGTGTTGAGATCAGGGAGACTGAACCAACACAGCGTGTTTAAAGAAGTTTAAACCAAAAACAGAGAGCTGAACAACGCTACGTTGCTTGTGATCGGCGTGTCCGGTTGTAATTCTCTGTGGATTTGACTTTCATATCCCGTTAACCGGTGCAGCATTTAAAAAGAAAAATTACAAATGGTCATGGAGGACATGGAAGAACCTGAGCATTTAGACTTGTATCTTACCGTTGTATGTTTGATCTCTTGCGTTTGTGTGTGCATACAGGTAAGTTGAAAATAGCAACGCAGAGAGAAAACTAACTGGTACGATGCTCTGTACTATTGCGGTCCAGTGAAGCCTCACAGCAATCAGGAGAGAGAGAGTGTGTGTGTGTTTGTTCACAAGAAGAGTGGGACTGGCGCCAGCTCACCCCACCTTTACTGCTGTTGCCTGCAGAGTGAGCAGTGCTGCATTTCCTGAGGGCAATGCAGAGGACAAGCCAGAAGAAGGCTCACTTCTGTTAAGCTCACCGTGCAGCAAACCCAGGCTGCAAACCTGCTGTTTGCAGCCTGTTCTCGCGTGAATTAAACAAAACAGATCATTGTGATGTTGATGTTTCAAAATGTGTGATTATCCATTAGGAAAGTCATTGTTAGCTGCAAATAGCTTCATAATCCCACACTTAGCGGAGGCACACCGCCTCAGAGTCACGCTCTAATGTTTTAGGCATGCGTGCGAACGCCGGAAGAGTCCCAGAGTGGAGCGGAGCTCTTGGTGCCCCTGAGGTGAAACCACTCTGAGGCAATGACAGAGGTAAGCGGGCCTCCCCTGGGACCGGAGGATTAGTGTGTAACCATTACCTTTGCCCCGTGAATCACTGTGAATGGCTTCAGTGAAAGGGTACTGTAGCGCAGAGCTAGAGCACATTCAGATCACAGAACCTCAGATTCTGACAGAATGCACACTGCAGCATATTTCTGCAGGTGTTTTTTAGATTTGTGTGGCTTTTTGTGCAGATACACCGTTCACACCCCAACCTGACCCGAAATGAGGATACACCAGCAGATCCTTGAAAATTTATTGAAGTTAATGTAAGTTGAAATCCTAAGTAACATAAGATAAAACAAACAAAATAACCCTTGCATAGATCACAGTCCATGCCTTTGTCATCATCTGACTGACTGAGCACATTGTAGCATAATCCTTGGTAAACACAACATGACAATGATGGCTGGATTCGATAACACAATCAGAGTTTGGTTTGCTTGAGGATGAAAAGAAGAGCGGAGAGAAAGAGTTCAGCAGTCCTTTTTGCGCTTTGCTCCAAAACTTACTCCACAAGCGATTAAATACATTCTCGACCGGAAAGACAAACCCATAGCCGTCGCACTTCTAACACAGACACAATCTTCTCATCTTAGCAAACAAGAATGCCTTGAAACCAATTTAGCACAGAGGAGTGTGTATGGCCCTGTGTAGATATGATGGGCATGTTTTACACCGTATCACTACAGTCTAGGAATGGGGCAAAATGTCACTCGAAAAATAGAGATAGAGTTTGAGAAACTAGCCCTTAATGTCCTCGCTCACATTCAGAGCCTGGGGAACGCAACTCCAGAAATCGCACGCCGGAGCTGAGCACGGCTCAGATACCCAACGCCGTCTCTGGTGAAGAGGTCAGCGCTAAGGTGCTTTTTAAGAAATCCAGCAGGCGCTTCTTCCCAACTTCTAAACAGGGCCTTGCAGGAAGCCTTGGTGCAGATGACAGCAAGGGTTTCTTTTTTTTAAATGAGGCAACCGTATTATAGTTGATCCACAGTTTGAAAGGCAAAACTCATGCAGTCTTCCATCGACCATGCAGTTTTTTTTGATTAGTAGGTTTCTGTAGATACATTTTGCAGCACGTTCAGCAGGGGAGATTGAAAAAAAATGCAAACATGGTGTTTCAATGAATCCTTTTTTCTTAAAACCAAAAAAAACTAGTTTGTTTCTAAAATAGTACACTTCTTGTCCATATAATTTTGTGTATAGCAATTGAATCTGTAGTTTCATATGATGGCTTGCCAAAGGAACATATTATCTTTGATATTCCCGTATATGGCATGTTCTGCCTAAATCAGTCACGTTAGTGTCACCCGAAAAATGGCGAAAATTAAAACACATTAAAATAGTTTTTCATACATAATTGCTGTATACAGTGGTTATTTTACCTGTTATTGTAGCTAAATTGCATTTTGTTTGTTTTCTTATTGTTTAGTAACGTTAATGTCGTAATCGTTTTTCTTCTCACTCATGTTTGTTTGCAGAAGCATTAACATCTAACAGTAAGTAATATTCAAAACAATTTAGATCCCTTCTCATACTTTCTCTCACGCATCTGTTGAGCACAGTGAACTGACGATAGATCTTCTCTTAGTGCATTATGGGTTGTTCCTTTGGGACTGTGTTCGTCTGAACCCTTCTGCAGGCTCATGACTGCAAAACAACTCCAGTCTGACCTGGGTGGTTAATGGGGACTGCCACTATTACGATGCCTATATTTGGAAATTTCAAGGTTTTCTTCCAATAAACTGTTTGACTCCACTGACTTTACAAAACCACAGGACGGAGGGAAATCGGTTGGTACATAAACAGCCCTGTTGTAAGTTATCCATCAAGTCAAGATCGCAGTTTCTCCCACATTGAAAATTTTCTCTGTGTGTGTGTGTGTGTGTTTTTTTTTTTTTACAAAAAGCATCTAAGAAACAGCTCGGTTCAGTGTCTGTTATTCTATTGTTGTTGAGAATGCATGTTTCTGTTGGCTAATTGAATGCATAGCACCTTTCACACATGCCCTCACAGCACTGCTCATGTGAGGGCATGTGTGAAATGCAATTTGTATTTTCTTCACCTCAGCTGTTCTCCGCAGGACAAGCATCACTTGTACAAGAAACTTTCGTGGAGCATTTCCAGCTGCATTAATAAGACTACTATAATTCCCTTGTATCTATAAAAGTAATATCATATATGGTATTGGGTGTTATTTGTGTCCTTCTGTATGAGAAAACCTATAGAAATTGAAACTTCCTGACATAAATGTGTATCTTTTTTTGCTATAATCAAAAGTGTCTGACATCTAGCAAGGCTGTTGAATGTTTCGCTTGCCTGAGGCAGACACTCTTCAGCAGTACAGTACAAAGATCAACCAAATAAAATGGCATTACGCAAAACCAACCAACCAGCCAACAATAACAAAAAAAGTCCAAGATAACATGTGGTGGTACCAAGACAACACTCCTAGTCCTGTACAAGCACCACAAACAATTGCCATCTCACAGATGTAGAAACAACTATATGACATTCAAGAAGCACTGTGGTGGCACTTTTTCGCATCTTTTTACAGGAATTTGTCAATTTGTCAATCATTTGGGTGCATTCATCTCAATAGTGAGCATAGATTAATGTACAGCAGCTGGAGATTTTCAAGTAGTCATTACAAGTTTTAGAAACCTATTTGCAGTTAGTCTGAAGCAATATGCTGAGAAGCAATGCACTATATATGAATAAGCAGAGTAAAAAACAAATAGTTCAAGCATCAAAAAACAAATGATTGTGCAAAAAGCCGGGCTGCACTTTTGCCGTGCATCATAATGCCCGAGGATTGCAGGGTGACAGATTAAAAAACAACAAACTCTTCCACTGTCTTATTCTCGTGTCTGTTGGAACACATTTAGGAGACACAACAGTACCTTTAAATACCATAGTTTTCAAATAAACCAAATATAAAACAGCCAATCCCATCTCAATAGGAGAGTCAAGCATCTAAAGCCTCTACATATGAATGTTCTGATTGTGCGTAGCTTTAAGTGAACTGAAGGAGCAGGATTCTGGTACACTATTTGTCCTAAGTGCTTGTGTCAAGGCTATGCTTTGGGACTCTCACATTCAATGTTGCGTGTCTGCAGTTTACACTTAAGGTTCCATTTTGCATTATGGTTATAGGAAGCCCTGCATTGAAGCTTGTAGCTCTGCAGCAAGTTTGCAATGACCTCACTGAGGTAGAGACCCTGAAAGGATGCATGGTGCACAAACAAAAAGCTAAGACATAAATTAAATCTCTTTAAAACTTTTGGATATTCCATTTTAAATTGAATTGGTAAACATGCAGAGTACAATACATGTTCCTCACGTTGAGAAACAGGTTACTTTTCTCATGCTATGATCTCAATTATGTACTGTTCCCTTAAGATTTAACATTCAATTTCTATACTTTTAAATATTTAGCATTTCAAATTAAAAACTCACCCAGTGCACTTGAATGAAAACAGATGAGAGGGGAGGAAGGGGTGGAGGCAGGTATTCAAAATAACATCCTTTCCATTATGTGAGATATGTCTCGTGCATGCCAATATTAAAATGGAAAGTCTCTAATCATGCTCATGTGAAGCTCACTTTAACATTGTGCTGTGTTGCGTCTAAAGGGCATGGCATTGAATCACTTGGTGATTTCACAATTACAGCATCTGCTGGGAAACAGCAGCATCGCGGATGTCCGTGAAGCGAGTAGATCAGCGTGTGTTTACATCCAAACCAGAGAGATCAGACTTCCTCCTATAAGGTGCTTTGCTGAATAGTAGATATCCTTAGTAGGGAGAGAGGAGGGAGCAGAGGGGTGTTTGGGGGGGGGGGGGGGGGGGGGCAGGGTGGGGGTCACCTACCTTCTTACCACTGGGCTGCAGGTGCTTGCATGTCTCTGCAGATTAAGATTTGAATCATCACTCCATCGTCTGATGAGACAGTGTTTGCTATGCGTCCTCCGGGGAGCTGTGTGTAAGCGGAATAGTTGATTCTTTTTTTTTTTGATGTAATTATATGTTTGTAGGATCCGAAGAATTAATTATTCTATCTACTTGTCACATACTCTGAGAGCTTTGTTTGAATTTTTCTGATTTCTTTCCATGTAGCGGAGCATAGTTGTAGGCCTAATGCCATCGGGCCCTTTGGGGAGGTAAATGAAGCATTCCTAACTGATGGTCTACTCCACATATGACAGTCCCATAGAGATCCCAAAGTTCCTAACTAGTGTCTAAACATCTGTAAGCAGCTTGCTTTTATTTACACAGTTTTGGTTGGCTATAGTGCAATTGCTAGTTCTGAGGTTCGCCTCCCTAAAGTTGTCGATGCTATTGTTTATGTCTCCATCAATCTCCATGTACTCTGACTTGCTGGCGGTGGATGAACTGCGGCGGCTGGAGTTGGTTTCAGAGGGGATGTTGGGATTGCTGACATTGAGCAGCTGGGCCTGCTCTTCTCCTTCGGTCTCCCTGTGGTAGAAGTAGTTGAAGTTGGACACAATGACGGGCACCGGGAGCGCAATCGTCAACACTCCGGCGATGGCGCACAGAGATCCTACAATCTTGCCTCCTATAGTGACCGGGACCATGTCCCCATAGCCCACAGTTGTCATGGACACAACAGCCCACCAAAATGCATCTGGGATGCTGCCAAAGTAGGATCCTTGCTCCTCTGCCTCAGCAAAGTAGACAGCGCTGGAGAACAAGATGACCCCAATGAACAGAAAGAAGATCAGCAGACCCAGCTCTCGCATGCTGGCCTTGAGGGTCTGTCCCAAAATCTGCAGCCCTTTGGAGTGTCGCGACAGCTTGAAGATCCTGAACACCCTGACCAGACGGATCACCCTGAGTATGGCCAGAGATGTTGCCTGCTCCCCCATTCCTTCTTTTTCTGGGTCTTCGGCTAGCTCGGTGCCGAGCGTGATGAAGTATGGGATGATGGCCACTATGTCGATCATGTTCATCATGTTCTTGAAGAAGGCCGGTTTGCTCGGGCACGCCAGAAAGCGTACAATCAACTCAAAGGAGAACCAGATTATACAGAGTGTCTCAACGACGAAGAAGGGGTCAGTTAGGATATTTGGTTTATAATAAACAGTAGTGTTCCCAACTGTTATCATTCGACCCCGTGGGTCCTCTTTCAGCTGTGGTAAAGTCTCTAAACAAAATATGACTATTGAAATGAGGATCACCATCACAGACACAATGGCGATCCCTCTCGCTGTGCCTGAGCTCTCCGGGTGCTCAAAGAGGAGCCAAATCTGGCGCTGGAACTCCTTCTCAGGCAAAGGGCGCTCTTCCTCCCTGATGAAACCCTCGTCCTCCCGAAACTTCTCCATCGCATCCACCCCCAGCTCGTAAAATTTGATTTCTTCTGAGAACATATCCAAGGGGACATTCACTGGTCTTCTTAGCCGGCCCCCAGACTGGTAGTAATAGAGGATGGCATCGAAGCTGGGCCGGTTTCTGTCAAAGAAGTACTCGTTTCTCAGAGGGTCAAAGTACCGCATCCGCTTTTTGGGGTTGCCCAGCAACGTCTCTGGGAACTGGGAGAGAGTTTTCAGCTGTGTCTCAAACCGGAGGCCAGCAATGTTGATGACCACCCTCTCGCAGCATTCGTGGTCATTGGGGTCTGGGGGGTAGGCGTCCTGAGGGTGGCCGGGGACAGCCGAGGTCTCGTCCATGTTATCTCCTGCCACCACGGTCATTTTTGGGAGGAGGGAGAGGCGGAAGGGAAAAGAGCAGGATGAGATGAGTCGGGTTTCCCAGTTAGTCTGACTGAGCAGGCATTCAGGTTCAGGACAAATTTTCCACTCCTCACCTTCCCACACCCCTTAATTTGTCAGAGACGTCCCTCAGATACGGGAGGGGGGCGGTTGGCTGCTTTGCCTCAGTGCGGCTCCACTGCGTTTCTCACTGACTTGACCATTGCTGCTCTCCAAAGCATCTGCTGCTGTTGTTACTGCTGCCTCTGTCACCCAGAGAGAGAGGGAGGGAGAGAGAGAGAGAGAGAGAGAGAGAGAGAGAGGGAGGAAATAATGGAATCAAACAGCCCCATTTCCCGGCTCAGCAATTTTTGCCGTTCATATATTTCCTTACTTTGCTCAACCATTAGTGCAATTACAATAGTGACTGTGACTTCTTATATAATAAAGACATGTATTATATATATATATATATATATATATATATATATATATATATATATATATATATACATATATATATATATATATATATATATATATATATATATATATATATACATATATGTACATAGTAATTTTGACTATGTTATAATCTACTTGCACCACATGGCATTTATTACATTCCTGAGTGATTAAACTGTTTCTCTGATTCACTCATATTGTATTCCTGAACTTTAGTTTAAATGATAAATATTGTATTTCTACGTCTCAGAGGCACATGCCTGTGGTTTACCCTACGCCCCTCAAAACAGCCTGAACTATGATGTGACGCATAACATCTGCTACAACTGATGTTTACATGCATACAGTGAATGGCCTATACTGAGGGACAAAAATGACAGAAATACACCCAGGAGATAGAAAAATAATGCAGTCACTGTTTGTTATCTTCACATTAACTGCAGCTGTCGATTACAAAATGTTCTGACCGACATCATTATTGTATAAGTCAGCAGTTTCGGGGCTCACCTTGGGCTGATCTTGAATCGTCTTGAATGCGTCCTTTCCTCGAGTAAAAGCATCCAACAGCAGCGCAGCCGTGGGTCTCATGTGGTTAACTTCACATTGCACCTATACTTTTATAAAAATAAAAAAACTTACTCTACTCATTGCCAACCTAACTGTCTCCTCAACAAAGTGCCCTCAGATTCCTGTAGACGGGTGAAGCAAGATGAGATCTAACAAGATGAAAATCAAGGGAACCTGGAGAGGAAAGCCGGAGGTAAAAAGGAGAGAAAAGAGAGAAACGCAAAGCTGCAGCGTCGGTGGCTGCGCGACGGCACGTGGTGTGAACAGCTTTCGGTGTACCGCAGGAGAAAAATCTTGCACAGCAATTCAGAAGGGGAGACACGTTAAGGGGCAATAAGCGAGCGTTTGACATTTCCAGACATCACTGCATCAGCAGAAATCTGCTGTTTTTTGCGATCGGACCAGATGAGATCCAGGACGCATTTCCGCGCGGCTCGGCGGGCCGAATAAAATACATCAAAACGGACAGTTTGAGGGACAGTCAGGTGCAGCATTGAGGTCCAAATGTTTTCTCCACAATATCACGCAAGTTTTGCTGAGCATTCCAAGTGCAAGGGAGGGGAGGGAAATGAGAGGGAAGGGGAGGGAGGCGTCAGGAGAAGGAAGAGGGGGAGGAGGAGTTGGAGGGTTTCGACGCAATGCAGACCGGCTCTACTAAAGCACACCGCCAGAAGTTCTCCACACACCACAAAAAACAAGAGCCCTTGTGCGACCGTTCTGGCTCAATAAGACTACAACGAAGGGCAGTACAAGACCTCTAAATCCACGTTGGCTCGTTTGTTTAATGAAACGGCTTAAATTGGTGAGAGATTAAATCACCTTTTTTATTCCTTCACTCCAGTTTGTGATTTACTTGGGCGTCTGCTGGATTCGTCGATATCTGATTCTATGGAATCATTTTCATGTTTGTCAGTAATGAGGATGTCAATATTTTCTACGGTGCTCATGAAACATAAGATCAGGCGAGGTTGCACCCACTGTCTGTTGTGTCCGTGTGACAGTTAATAGTATTCTGGGGTCAAAAAACACATTCAAAGCAAAATTGGGTCATCATACCTTTCAGACTGTGTAATGTGTTATAATAAATTCCAGACAAATAAATCCCTCTATATGCATGTATAAATCCCCTAACCATTTAACTTAAACTGTCATTGTGAAACATGTATCACAATGACAGTTTTTGTGGTTTTGTGGCAAGGCAAAACAACGTACTAATTAATAGGAATATATTTGTATTGTATTAACCCACAAATTACTTTGCTGTTTGCCTTCTGATCTGTGAAGTGAAACATAAAAAGTGGTATATTTTCTGATTCTTAATGTATTTATAAAACGATTACGTTAAGTTAACATACATGTTTAAATTACAAAAATAATTAAAGCTGCGAGCAGCGCAGTGTTAATTTTGGCAGCTATTTTTGATTTAAAAATGCATATTAGTTTTAGTCACATTTAGTCATTTTAATCCTTCTTAGTTTTAGTCTAGTTTTGGTCGACTAAAACTAGACTAAAACAATTACATTTTAGTCTAGTTTTAATAGCCATATTAAACTCCTTTTCTTCCCTTCTCAGGCCCAGGGACCCCCTGTGTTGTGTCTACAGCTGCATAATAGTCTAGCTTGCAGTACTTGGTTGTCCATTAGATGTCCCTCATAGGACAGGTCTATAGCAGCAGTCGGCAAACTTTTTGACTCGCGGGCCACAATGGGTTGTAAAATGTGACGGAGGAGCCGAGCCAAGAACAAAGGGTTGAAGTGTTTGTGTGAGCGACTATAAATGACATGTGAAAAATCATTACATGAAAGGATTTGGATTTTAACAACAAATTGGCAAAGGTGTAACAACTTCATGAGGACCAGGGATCTAAACGCAACACTTTGTTGTCTTTGTCTGTTTACTTGCAATGCTTTTGAAACTTCATGGTCCTTTATTGTTTCCACTGTTCCAACAAAAGAGACCGTAACGTCCTACAATCGGTGCAATATATTATTTTCTTGGCTTCAGAACCTGCAATGACTTTATTATGTTAGACGTGTTTGTAACGGAGCGTCTCATCCAGCGAGGAATCGCTGCCTGCCGTCGCCAGAGAACAGAGCAGAAAGGTCCGACAGTCTGTTAAACGGGTCTTCATGTTTCTGTGAAGCAGCGCGGCTTCAGCCCGCTAACAGGCAGCTAAACCGTGACAGCTGAGCTAAACTAACGAAGCCGCATTCAAACTCGCCGAAGCGTAAAATAGTCGTTGCGGTCCGTAGTCGGTGCACAAGAACCACAGTTGTCAGTTGTCGTTAACCGCGTGGAGCGATGCGAAATGTCATAGATCACCAAACCTTCCCTTAAATCTCATTCACCAGCCTTATAATCAATTTCAGATGGTATTTAATATGATGATAATTCCACTTCAGGTTCATTGTACACATCCCCAAGGCCTCACCCAGGGATAAGCAGGACATTCTGATTTACTATTCCAAAATTAAAGCCTCTCAAAATACCATACACGGGCAGATTTCCTTAATTCTCCATCACGAGACTACTTTTGGTCAATTTCAGGTCAGAATTAAAAGGAAACTATCAATAGTTACATGATGATTTCACTTCAGACTAATAGTAGGCCTATACATCCCCAAGGCCTCACCCAGGGATAAGCAGGACATTCTGATGTACTATTCCAAATTTAAAGCCTCCCAAAATACCATACATGAGCCAAAATATCATTCACAAGACTACATCTGGTCATTTTCAGATTACATTGAAAAGGAAAAAATCAATAGTTACACAATGTTTCCTCTTCAGGCATAGAGTATTGTTGTGTTCAAAAATGAAGAAACGCCGGACGGACAGAGGTCATCGCTGATCAAAAGGTTAAAATCAAATGTTTTTAATAAAAGTAATGGTGTTGTGGTAAAAAGAACATTGGTCCGCTGGTCTCAGCAACCAACAGGCCCCAGGTCAGTCCTTTTGACCATCCCTAGTGCCCGTCTGTAGCCTCCACCAGCGAACCCGAGATATATAATATAATGGTTGCTACAGGTATTTATAACAATGCTTAAAGGTGTGAAAGTCAGTGTCCACACCTCTGGGAGTGGTCTTCTGGTGAGTTCAATGTAACTCGGATTTCAAATGGCCCTTTGTCAATATCAGTTGTGGTGCAAGTATTACATGCATGCATTCCAGTTAATTACATTACATCAAATACAATCATACCTGTACATTGGTATTATTCTAGTACAGTTTCAGAATTACAGTGGTTTTACAATATTGTCATTACTTTATTGATTACACAGTTCCAGAATCATGGCTGTATTCTGGTTTACACTATATGCATTTTTATTAATTTTATGAACCGGATCGTCAATGTTTCTGATATCCTACAATCCATCCCTTTACACCAATTTTGGTGTAAAAAACAGGGATCGGTTCATCAAATTCTTCAGTTTTGTCAGATGTGTCGTCTCTATTTGTTTAGCATAACGTTCGATCCAATATGACACGCTTGATCCTACACATTCTAAACATAAGATGTGCATCTGGACACCACTTGTTAACTTGTACCTGGCACAGAACAAAAACTCGAAAACCCTTTTTGGGAATAAAACGAGGAAGAAATCTGTCGGAGAGATTGAAAGATCTTCTCCCAGGATTTAACATTTCATCACAGATGTCATGTGTACAGTATAAATTGACCCAAACCTTATGGCATCACGGGGCTGGTCTTCACTGATGATTCTAATGATAAGAGTCCTGATGCAGAGGATGCAACAGCATAGATAGATACTTTATTGATTCCTCAAGAGGGACATTTTGGTATCACAGCAGCATGTACAGGGAAGAAAATAGAATAAAAAGATACACATTATATACAATATAATAAGAGAAATATTAAATTATTAAATTAAATCAAATTAAATAAACTGAAACAAAAGAATAACCTTCCAAAAGAGACAATAATAATAATTTGTAAAAGGAGAAGAGGAAGAGGAAAGAACAGCAACATAACAGCAGTACAGGGTTATTATTGTCATTATTTAGCCAGGGATGATTTATTGTAGAGTGTTATTGCACTGGGCAGGAATGATCTCCTGTATCGGTCCTTGTGACAGCGGAGCTGAAGGAGTCTGTTGGAGAACGTGCTCCGTTGTCCCTGTAGCAGGTGGTGGAGGGGGTGGTCAGGATTATCCAATATGGATAACAGTTTCTTCAATGACCTCCCCTCCAACACCTTTTCGAAGCTGTCCTGTTTGCAGCCAATGATGGAGCCGGCCTTCTTAACAAGTTTGTTAAGTCTGTTGGTGTCACCGGCTTCAAGGCTGCTCCCCCAGCAGACCACGGCGAAGTACAAAGCACTGGCCACAACAGACTGATAGAACATCTCCAAGATCTTGCTGCACACATGGAAGGATCGAAGCTTCCTCAGGAAAAAGAGTCGACTCATCGCCTTCCTGTAGACGGCGTTGATGTTGGTCTTCCAGTTCAGTCTGTTGTCAATGGAGACACCCAGGTACTTGTAGTCCTCGACCATGGCCACCTCCTCTCCCAGAACCCTCAGCGGTAGCAGAGCCGCCGTCTTCCTCCCGAAGTCGACCACCATCTCTCTGGTCTTGGCCACGTTCAGGAGCAGGTGATTTCTGCCCGCCCACACCACAAAGTCCTCCACTACTGCCCTGTACTCCTCCCCCCGTCCATCCCTTATACACCCTACCACTGCAGAGTCATCAGAGAATTTCTGCAGATGGCAGGACTCCGAGTTGTACTAAAAGTCAGTGGTATATAAGGTGAACAGGAAGGGACACAGAACAGTTCTCTGTGGAGCTCCAGCACCACTGACAACAATCAGACAGCACGCTGCCCAGTCGGACAAACTGTGGCCTGCCTGTCAGGTAGTCAGTGATCCAGGAGACGGTGGACGAGTCCAACCCCACCACCGCAGCTTCTCACTCAGCAGCAGTGGTTGGATGGTGTTGAAGGCACTGGAGAAATCAAAGAAAGTTATTCTCACAGAGCCACCCTTTCCATCCAGGTGCGACTGGGCTCGTTGCAGCAGGTAGATGATGGCGTCATCCACTCCCACACGAGGCTGGTATGCAAACTGCAGCGGGTCAAGTGAAGATTTCACCTGCGGCCTGAGGCGGGCCAAGACCAGCCTCTCCAGCACCTTCATCACATGGGATGTGAGGGCGACCGGTCGATAGTCATTAAGGCCAGATGGAGTCGTCTTCTTGGGGACCGGAACCAGGCACGACGTCTTCCACAGCACCGGGACCTTCTGTTGCTTCAGGCTCAGGTTGAAGAGGGGTTGAAGGACCTCAGCCAGCTGGAAAGCACAGGTCTTCAGGACCCTGGGGCTGATGCCATCAGGTCCTGCAGCCTTGCGTTGGTGAAGTCTCCTCAACTGTCTTCGAACCTGGTCAGTCGTCACCGAGAGGGGGGGGGGGGGGGGGGGGTCACGGCGTCAGTTGGGGAAGGGCCCCTTGAAGTGGCCTCACAGTCCATGCCGCTCACTAGGGGAGATAGAGGGGGGAGGGAGGAAGGCAGCGGAGGTGTGGGGGGGTAGAGGAGCCCTTTGAAGTTGGGAGCTTTGTGTCCATGCAGCTCACCAGAGGGGACCGGGGGGAGGGGGGAAGTCAGCTGAGGTGTTTGGGAGGTGAGGTGTAAGGAGGAGACAGATGAGGGCTGTGAGATGAACCTGTTGAAGAAGCAATTCAGCTCGTTTGCCCTCTCCAGGAAGCCGCCTGGTTGACTCCGTCTTCCCTTGAAGCCTGAGATCTCTTTCATGCCGACCCACACCTCCCTCACGTTGTTCTGCTGGAGTTTGGCCTCCAGCTTCCTCCTGTAGGAGTTCTTACACTCCCTGATCTTCACCTTCAGGTTGCGCTGAACTCTCCTGAGTTCCTCCCTGTCCCCAGACTTGAAAGCTGCTTTCTTCTTGTTAAGAAGCTCTTTCATGTCCCTGGTAATCCACGGCTTGTTGTTGGGGAAGCAGCGGACAGTCCGGGATGGAACGGTGGTGTGTTCACAGAACTTGATGTATTCTGTGACACAGTCAGTTAAGTTGTTTATGTCCTCCCCATCCACCTAGGAATAGAATGCTGGCCATACTGGAGACTGTTATCACAGAAATAAACAATTGTTTGTATTTACTAAATCATGAGTCCAATAAGCCCGAGAAGCAGTTGGCAATGTCACTGTTCTCTGCTGGTTCTTCAGTGAGAGCTCTCAGCAGTGGTTCACCTCCATTTTTGTGTGCGGGTGTTTTCTCGATCATTTCAGGATCTCTTATGCTAAATGGTTGTTGTTGTTGTCCATGGGGCAGTGTTTGTAGAGGGGCTCGGGAACTTGGAAGTTTCTGTACTGGAAATCGATGGCTCTGATGTGACCCATGGGTCTGAGGTTATGCCTGTGCTGGGCTGTCGTTGTCCCCCATTAGTGTGAGGTGGTCTTGGAACTGTGTTGTCCCTCAAAAGGGAGACTGAGGTTGCTTGGACCCTTTCTGAATCGTACCTAGTCTTGCTTCTGGTCTCCTAGAACGGTGCTTGTCTTGCTTCTCTGCGGTGCTGGTTCTGCTGTGGTCAGTCCTGATGCTTCCTCCTGGTCCTGCACGGTGGTCAAGCAGACTCTGGGCTGAGGAAGTCCTTCCTCTCAGCGAGATGGCGGTTGTTTGGTCACTGCTCACGGTTCCCTTTGGCGTCGCTCAGGTTGTTGACAGGTGGTCTCTCCTCTTCTGTGTCATCCCTCTCTGCGCCAGCAGGGGTAGAGGTGCGTCTTCTAGATCCTGTGTGTGACTTGAAACTCATTAGACACCCCCCAGGTATTCCCATAGCTGCGTTCTGAGGAAAAAGGAAAAAGGTATCTCTTAGTATGCGTGGACGCTCTGACCGGCTGGCCAGAGGCGTGGCCCACGAAAAAGGAGGATGGCAAATCTGTGATCAAATGTCTAGTAAACCATTACATACCAAGACACGGATTCCCAGAAAAGATCAGGTTGGATAATGGTACCCATTTTAAGAATCAAGACCTGCAAGAAGTGAAGAAGATGTTGGGCCTGAAACACACGTTTGGTACAGTACATCACCCACAATCTCAAGGCAAAGTAGAACGCATGAACCAAAACATGAAAAAAAAATTGGCTAAAATCTGTGCACAGACAAATTTAACCTAGGTTCAGGTGCTCCCACTCGTGTTAATGGCCATTAGAATCTCAGTAAATCAGGGTACAGGTTTCACCCCGTACGAACTGACCACCGGGAGACAGTTCCCTGGACCCAGTGCCGGCCTGAAACTTAGGCCCAACCCGGAAACTCCGCCACGTGAGTATGCAAGTCATTATAACGAAATACGAGCTCTCGTTTCAGATTTTGCGGACCAGGTGCGAGACAAAACAGGGGATCAGAACGCCCACAACCATCACACGGCAGCCTGGGTCCTCCTGAGGGTCATTAAGAGAAAGTGGTCAGAGCCCCTGGACAGGACCGTACCAGGTGGAGGAGAGAACCTCACATGCAGTGAGGCTGAGAGGGAAAGGTGATACCTGGTACCACTGGTACAGTATGCCACTGCAGAGGAACCAGCTTGCACACTCCAGGACGTCCTGAAAGATCAGGAGCAAGAGGCGGCAACAGGCACCGCAGGGTCCCCAAACGCACTCTCAACGGACAGTTGACCGACAGACACCCAGAGCATGGTGATCTGTGTTGACTGTCTACAACCAAGAAGACCAAGAATAAGTGTATAACTATCCTCTTCTCTGTTCTATCTTTCTCAATTCTCCGCATTAGTTTAGCAAAAAAAAAACAAGAACAAGACACAATCCTGTTATCGGCCTGGAAAGGAGGCAAGATGAGGGGGCTGATCCAGCTGACGTCCTCCAGTAGCTGGGGTGATGTCTGAAGAGATCAAAAAGGGGAATTGTGAGATGCATGTAGTGGTAAAATATATTATAACATTGTTTTGTGCTAAAGCCGTATCTCAAGTGTCCTGTATTTGACCCTGATGTGCAAAGAGCAGCATGATACAAAATGTTGCTTTGCAGCTGTGTCCTGAGAAGGGAGGGCGGTCAACTCAAGCTCATAGACGCTTCAAAACAAAGGACTTCTGTTCATGGACTTGGTTCATATCTTATTCAGTACGAAAGTTCCGGATCCACATTTTTTACTTTATGTCAATTAATTATGATTTGCACCGGCCACTGAGGAGGGTCTTGTGTGTGTGTGTGTGCTACCCTCAGCTTCACCTGGGTTCTTATCTCAACCTGCTTTGTAGCTTCTCGTAACTGGCACGGAGAATGTCCTTCACATGTGTATAAAAACTTAGCGTTTTTACTGCTCGGAGACGTCATTACACCGAGCGCTGAAATACGTGCTTGTGTGTTTGACCTCCTGCCTTTAGGCAATAGTTAGAGCCAGATATCTGCGGAGAATTGCTCATGTAATCTTTTTCTCTTCTAATTAAATGTTAACTTTTTGACTTTAATTGATAGCTGCGATTCTTCTCATCAACCAACTCGGGGGGATCGGAGATCCCGACATGACCTAGAACATTAATTTATGAAAATGATATCAATATATCATATGTAGTTACATGTTTGTATGGTTTGTTGATAAAATCATTACAGGATGATGGTCTGTAACAAAGTTTTCCATTCTGTACTGCTATTACTAATGTTATCCTATGATCTAAAACTTGCTTCCGTCATTAAGATGCTGTATGAGATGTACCGTGCACTGTACATCTCATATCCACACTCAACAACTTGCAGCCTATCACTAGGTTTAAGAGAAAATAAACAAGGTCTACAGATTTGGCTCAAATCACATTATTTCCCACTCATTTAAACGTCTCCCTCTGTGCTAACTATTTACATACATTCACCCACTGGACTGTTGACCGTCTCTACGTCCCTATGGGTCGCACCTCTCTCGGAACGACTCCCTTTTGTCTTACCAGACCGGCTCCACAGACAGCGTCCTGTCCTTTGTCTCTTGCCCAAGTCCCATGGGTGTGTGTGCTAATGTGCATGCCAGGTCAGTCCTTTTGACCATCCCTAGTGCCCATCTGTTGCCTCCACCAGCGAACTCTAGAACAATGGTTCCTACAGGTATTTATAACAATGCTTAAAGGTGTGAAAGTCCACACCTCTGGGAGTGGTCTTCTGGTGAGTTCAATGTAACTCGGATTCCGAATGAGCCTTAGCCAATATCAGTCGTTGATTCTGTCACTGAAAAAAAAAGAGCCAACTTGTGTGTTTGTGTGTGTGTGTGTGTGTGTGTGTGTCGTCGCGCTGTTGGTGGTATGAAGGCTCAATACTCCCCTCTACCTGTGGGTGGCGGTATGCAGCATAATTAGGTAGGCAGATTTGCTGAGGTGACAATTTAAAAAATGCTTCTGCGTTTGCGCCGCCTGCGTCGTTGCGTCGACGCACTCGTTTCAATTCATGCTTCTAAAAGTCTTGCGTGTGTTGCAGAGCAAGTCACCGCCAGAACAACAGGTGGAGTGACGTGTTTTTGTTGAAGACGACTTAGAGAGTCACGTCTATTTATTTATTTGTTTATTTATTTATCATAGACTTTATTGCCCCGTGCATTGCCACTGCTGCTTTTCATCGCGGACACATTTGTCCCGTATTTTCCTCCACAACTTTGTGCACCTCTCGACCGGCAAACCGCCGTTTGCGGCGATCTCCCTCCGTGAATCCAACCCGCTTCTACAACCCGCCAATGACGGCTTGTAGAAGCGGTCTACAATATTTACGCATTTCTTCCGACAAAAGTTCTTCAATCTGATCCGTTCTCTCGTAAACATTCTTCGTTTTAATAATGGCGGTATCGGGCTATGAAAGCGGAAATGTGAGACTCCGTTAAGGACGTAGTTAGTGGACCAATCGCAGCCTGGTGCGCTGCCGCAAGCCTAGAAAAATGTCTCGACACTCGCAAGGACACAAGGATGTGTGAAAAGCGACGCAAGGGACACGCAAGGGGGTCTTGCGTCTGCGTCGCTCTGAAAACGCAGAAGCATAAACTAGGCTTAAGAGATACCTGGGCATAAAGCCTGTGTCATCTTGGCATTAGGATGATGTTAAGTTTAATAAAACACAACAAAGAGAACACGCGTTTCCCTGATTTCTTAGAGTATATTATGCTCATGCTGAAACTATGTTTGGGATTGATTTTCATATCATTTCCGGTTGTTGGTGTGCCGTGAGATTTTTTCTGTGTCTCAAGTGTGCCTTGACGCAAAAAAGGTTGAAAAACACTGGTCTAGCCAGCCTTCTTTTGCACACGGCTCTGTTGTCTGTTCTGAATGTTAGATGTAGCCACGCCCCCTGATTTGCATATAATAACGTGAAATGTAAAACGGCATTATGAAATAAGTCTCTGGAAATGAAAAACGGCATTATGAAATAAAAGACTCTGGAAATGAAAAGTGGCATTATGAAATAAAAGTACCTTGAAATGAAAAGTGGGATTAAGAAATAAAAGTACCATGAAAGGAAAAGTGGCATTATGAAATAAAAGTACCATGAAATGAAAAGTGGCATTATGAAATAAAAGTACCATGAAACAATTATATGTATTTAATATTTATGTATTTATTGCCTCATTTATTTATTTCATGATGTATTTGAAATGCATATTTCATGTATTTATTAATTTATTTAATTTTGACTAAAACGGCATTCCATACAAAATTACGTTAGCGGAAGAGTTAGGATAACGGTAGTTGTTAGCTTTTTCTTCTGCAGTGAAAGTCCATATTCTTGATTAATTTACTGTAACACAGACCTGAAAAACTCTTGTTGCAGTTATGTTTATTACTGATGTTAGCTATATTTTGTGTAAGGTATTGTTAACGTTGATAAAAGTAAGTAACGCATTCATGGTTAATGTTGTGCCCTTTCACCAAAACATTGCATTGGAATAGTTTCGAATGTAGTTGTCGATGAGGTGACAGTGAGAGGGCGTTGTCACAGCTCCATGAGGAAAAATGAGGAGGCTCATCACCTTAAGTTTTTTTCTGATTTTCATGTTCTGCTGCAGTTGCAAAAACTTTGCTGTATCCCACAAAGTTCCACTGTGGTTCAGTGTGTTTCTCAGCCTGATGTCAATGAATGTGGGGTGCCAAAATCTAGATGACAACCTTACGCCCTGTGTTGGTCTTCGGGATTCATTGGACCCATCAACGACCTTTGCTCAAATAAAAATGTATAATAAACAATAAACAATTTCTAGATCTACAAAAAAATTGTTTTAATGGATTGTTATCTGTTTTTATGTAGGCATGACAAATAGTGACACTCATTGTCTTTGGGGTCGTTTGGACCTTAGACAATGACATTTAGTTTTGTAACAGAACTATTATATATAAATATAATTTTACTCTGTTTATTAATGTTTTTGTTATTCAGTTTTTGAAGGTTTTAAAGGTTTTTGAAGGTTTTCGGAAAGCTCTCGAGGGAGGCCTCACTCCTTTGTTCTCATCCCGGCCGGAAATGAAGAATCAAAAGAGTCAGCTTGCTTAAATTCAAAAATCAAAAAGTATTTAATAACTAAACATTGTTATAAGCAGGGCTGTAGTGGAGGGTAAAGGCACGTAAACGCCGTTGACGCACCTCTTGAATTTTGGAAATAGCGTTTACGCACCTATAAATAGCGTTTACGCACCTATAAATAGCGTTTACGCACCTATAAATAGCGTTTACACACTTATAAATAGCGTTTACGCACCTATAAGTGGCGTTTACGCACCTCAAAGTTCCCTGCGCCTTGTATTCTTCCGTTGGAATAATCCGAAATAAACTTTGTGTAATTTTAAAACAGCTAAGACTACGTTTCCTATTGTTGAACATATAAACGCCGTAGTCTGAATCATGTTCATCTGCGCTGTATTACGGTCTGTGACCATCCAATCAGTGGCTCGCGGCTGCAGCAGCGACACCAATCAGGATCCAGGAGGTGTGTAAACACACGTTGTGGATCCGACGGGGGGTAGTAGTCGTTGCGGGCGGAACGACCGACGGGCGCTCTGTGTTCGCTGGTCGTGCACGGTAAAAGGACAAGAAAAACGCCTGGTGACGCGTAGATTAGAAAACAAGTCAGTTCTCAATGTGAAAAATAACATGCTGTATAGGCTATTTATGATGACATAGGTACATGAGTGTTCCTTTAACTTATGTTGTCAGTGTGATTGACAGGCTGCTTAACTGGTTAACTCTTAAATTCAACATATTTTTTCAGGCAGTGAGAGGACAGGCAATGATGCAGAGAGCACAGGGAGAGGAGAAATACCAGGTCCAATAGAGAGAGAAGCACAGAGGAGCCATGAACCCCAGAACGCGTGTTCTGCGGTTCATGGCTCCTCTGTGCAAGGCAGGACCTGACGTGGAGGACAAGGAGGCCCTCTGGGCACTACTGTAAAAAGGAGACTCCATATGTAGATAGTTCTTAATCTGCAATTGTGTTGTTGTGTTGTGTTGACATACTTTTCTTTACTGTTTTCTTAAATTTAATAAACTACTAATACATGTATTCATTGTCATTGATTGTATATGACTTTTACTGATAACATAATGCAATATAGCCAGGACAGCCTTACAGAGTCGCAACGCTTTGTGTTCGCGTCGAGGTGTGAAGCTGCAGCTGTAACCTGAGACCTCTCTGTCCTATCTGTCCCTCACATTCCAATGCACTCAATGTAGATAAATTTGGCTTTATGCCTCAATGAGTGAATGTAACAAAGCATACATTGTTTAAGTCTTCATCTTTTAACTAGTACACCTTAATTACAACACATCATTAATGATCACTGTTCATCACACTTCATCATAAGATCTAATACAG
Organism: Gasterosteus aculeatus; assembly: GCF_964276395.1. Lineage (NCBI taxonomy): Eukaryota > Metazoa > Chordata > Actinopteri > Perciformes > Gasterosteidae > Gasterosteus > Gasterosteus aculeatus. The sequence continues at coordinate 3,901,419 of NC_135709.1, read as the reverse complement.
TTCATGTGGTCCAATTCTCAAGACATTTGCCTCAGTTGGCTGCCTTACATTAAGATGTTGATTTACTACCTGACAGGAGAAAAAAAACCCTCTCGATAAAATTGGGAAAAATCCATAAAGGACGGCAATTAGCATCCGTCCCCAGGTTTTAACATCACATTGTGACAGAATGTTAATGTGTACAGTGTTTATATGATTTACATGACTACATTCAAATTGCATTCACTTAATCTAACATGTTAATGTAATAACTAATATCTAACATCACAAACTACAATTCAAACACTAAACATTATTACACGTATTATCATTTCCACCACTAGGGGTGCACTTCTGGCTTAAATCCCTAACAGCAGCCAGCCCTGATGCTAAAGTCTTCAACCTCAGAGAACCACCACCACCATTTGGGTTGGCAGAGGTAAAGAGTTGTGATGTTGAAGATGTTTCTCAAGTTAAACACCTGATCATAGTTCGAGGCCAGGCGTGCCTTAAGAAAAGCCACAAATTTTACTATCAGGTTCAAGGCCAGCAAGGTGTGATTTTATAACAGATACTCACACTGACTTCACAGTTGAAAGAATATTTAGGGATGAGGAGATCATCAACTCAATGCGACAGATGCTGGATTATTTTTATCACAACATCTACATGGATGTGTTATTACGTTGAGACAGAATTTTCAAATGTAAATAGTTCCATGTACATCTGATGCATGTTATTCCAACTTAAGTCAGAGTGCATTGTATGTAAATATCCTTTGTCTTATCGAGCAGTGATCACTCTAGTTTTTACAGTCTTACAGTTGCAAGGAACTGCTTCCAACCTTGTTTGTAGCTTTGAGCTGCTATGAAAGTTTTGTATTAGTTTCCTTCATCTCACATAAATGCTATTACCAAATATATAAATAAAAAAAGGCAAGTTTGCAAAATATTCTTGTTCTTTTAATGGTTAAGGTGTAAATACATTTTACTCAGTAAAAACTTTTTACAGAATGCTTCACAACATTGTTTATTAATAACCATGAAAATATACTAAAACCTATGTTCATTGAAAGCATAGAAAATTAATCAAATTTAAAAATATATTACAAAGCACTTGTATTTACAGTATATCTACACATAGTGTCAAACACCAAAAAGTACTGAAGAATTAATCTCACCCAAGAAAGGAAATACTTCAGACAGGTTTGTCCCCTTTGATATCAAGAGGTCCCTGATAGTTTGAGAGTAGGCAACAGATGGCCCACAACTGATTGACTGAACCTACCATAGAAAGAGGAACAAGCCCATCCCAAATGTGGTACTCCTTCACCCTGCGTATCGCCCTCTCCACTAAAATTCTCAAGCGGGCAATAGCCTGGGTCTTCAGTGTGTCCGCTGTGCTGAGCTGATTCGATTTTTTCAGTGGAGGGATGAAGAGGGTTTGCCCCACCTGTGACAGCATCTTCTCAATTTGGAACCCTTTGTCCGCCATTACTCCATCTTCTGGTTGAAGTAACTGCAAGATCTGCGATTGCTGAGTTATTTCTATATCAGAGATGGAGCCTGTGTACAATTTCGAAACAAATGTGATAACCCCACATGGGGCAATGGCAATTAGACCTTTAAAGGTGGTGTGGTTTTCATAGTTAGAAAACGTTCCCCCACTGCCTGACTATAACACTCCACCGGTCACTCCCCCTCATACTGCACATGCCACTTAACTGCAATTCATCACTTTGTCACTTGTCACTTTGTCTCTTGTCTGTTACTTGTTCGTTAGTGCACTTTATGCTTAATATTTTTCTTTTTAACTTTTTAATATTTAATTTTTTTTAACTTTATTCCCTTGTTTTATACTAACCCACAGCCTTATTCTACTAACCCATTGCATTAGCATTTCATTCCACTTTATTTTATTACTTGTGCACTGTTGTCTTGTCTGTCTACTGTCGCGCACTAACCGCCAAGACAAATTCCTTGTATGTTTGACATATTTTGGCTAATAAATGTTTCCTGATTCCTGATTCCTGAAGAGAGAAGATGCTGTTTCACAATGGATCTCGGTGCAGTCTATTATCACTCTCACCTGAGGGCAATAGAGCTTGAACTTGTCGAAGATGGTTGACAAGGTTTTCTCCTGAAGCCCAGCTGCAACACGACAGAGAAACATGAACAGTTCATCAATGAGCGGAAGTTTTTGCTGAGGGCTAGGTGTCTCTTGTGCTGTTTGCTGTGCCTTGGACCAGTACAAAAGCCTTGAAGCAGAAGGGTAAACTGACTCCCAAAACACAGTGAAGACCTCCTTTGAGCTAAACTTAGTGCAGTAACGAAAGTCCTCATCTGTGACACAGAACTTGAAAATCAGAGGCTGCTGCTGCTTAACGGTCAGCTGCTGGATTTCAAGTTCAAGTGACACAACTTGAAACTCCAACTCCTGAATTCTCATCACAGCAGCATCCAGTTTACTTTAAAAGCAAGAAAAAACATACACCCTTTAAGTCATCTACTAGTTTTTTCTTTGTATTCATTATTGGATGTTATTTGTTAGTCAGCGTGACAGTAATTCTTGGCTCTTCTAAAATAAAGAGACTACAACTACCAAGATTACCAGGAGAAGGATGGTAGGTGTAGGGGCCATTATGTGTTGTTGTTGGCAAAGAATATTTTGTTTGTTAGACTGTATTTATATTGACACTTTGGAGACTAGGTGGTGGTGATTAGGTGCACCTGGGTGTACATAAGGGACGTAGGTGACAGGTAGCGAGGGTACAGGTAGGGGAGCACCAGACAGAGTTCTCACCAGACCACGAAGACAGACCACCATCAATAGGAGCACGTTCAACCGGTATGTTCATCTGTTTATACAATTGCCTGCAATAAATTACAAACCTCAACTACAATTATCGCTGGAAAATCTTTTGTGTGTCTGCGTCGAAACATCACTCCCACCTGTGCCTGATGGCAAAGAACAACAAGAAGCCAGCTAAAGGGGCAGCAAACCTAAGATTGCCAATACAAAAGTGAGAACTGCGCTCTATGAGTGAAAATTGAGCCGGTGAAGGTATTGGAACTGGATAAGGATTGCCAGGGCAGACGCGGCCAGCCCAATCCACGGAAGATTGACGCCACCTGTGCGAGCTGATGGAAGGAGATTGGAGACTCCAAACAACAAGGAGCCACGGAGGAGGTACGTGCAACACTAAGCTTTATTGGAAAAGCTGTAGGACCAGAAACCGCAACACTGAATCTCGTTGACTCTCAATACAATATAAGCTGCTCGACGCATTCTGCCTTCAGTGCGGTTTACTGGATCACAAACAAATATGTCCATAGTCAAGTCTGACGTTCGGTCACAAAATGGCAACGTTGCATTGGATTCTGAAAAAGGAAAAAGGGTTACTAGACACACTGATAAAGGTTTGGAAATGTTCATTGAAAACTGTCAGAAAGCAAGAAACTTGAAATGTAAGCAAGCTAAGAAGTCAATGGAGTTTCAGAAAGAGCTCATGAAATCAAAAGGGAATGCAAATGAAGTGCAATCTAACTTGGTTACATTAATCAACCTCTGTAATGATGCTAAAAGAAGTCATGAGTCATTGGTGAAGTTACCATTGCCTGAAAATGAACTTTGTGATGGAAGATTTTGCACAGACAATCGTTAAGTAAGAAACAAAGGCTCTGAGTCAAGTATGTCTTTTCTCCGTTTATTTCCTTGCAAGGGAAAAAGGGTCACAACAGCTACGTGGTCAGTAGACTGTCAAGAACCTCCTTTTTTTTCCCCCAACACATCGAGGCAGTTCTTATACATAAGTTTAGATATCGGTGGCGTCAACAGAAACCTTTGACCATCTTGTTGAGTATCTACAGCCAGGGTACTGGGAACATCTTATCCATGTGAGACACGTCAGCTCTTTGACCGTGTCCTTGCTCTCCCAACATGCTAAAACAAAGGTGGTCATAGACATAACAAACACTTTGTTCAATCTCTACAGCTATGACGCTGGAAACATCTAATCCAAGCGGGAGACATCAGTTCTTATGTCAGGGCCTTTGTGACCTAAGCACTTGCAACTAATAAACTGGTTATACAAATGAAGCATTTAAAAGGGTCACATATAATTTTCCCATTACAACTTGAAAAGCAAAATCACTGGTTTCAACAAAAAATGACAATTTTTGATGGTTTTATACAGGATGTAAATGTGTGGTTTTCAGAGGTTGGATGGCATGCAACGCATACCATTGATGAAAATATAATCACAGATGACATTGGACCAGATGACAGTATTTCTAATGTGTCAAAACCCAAATCAAGCCACAAATCAAGTTCTTCATCACGTGCATCTTCAACATCCTCTGCTCGCATTAAAGCTCATGCAGAAAAGGCTGCTCTCATGGAACGGGTCGCCGCTCTGCAGAAAATGCATGACCTGGAGGCTCAGGAAGAACAACTGAAAAGGAAGAAAGAACAACTGGAACTAGAGACTGAACTGGCAGCAACCAATGCAAAAATCAATGTACTTGAATCAAGAAATAGCTCAAGAGTGTCAGACGGGATGAACTCTTATTTGGAAAAAGGAACTGTTCAATGGAAAAGGTCAGTCAAAGAGAATCCACATGCAAACATCTATTTTCCCGATCAAGTGCAACAAAGACTGAATGTGCGGACGGGAACAGAATCATCTTCCCAGCAACAGGTTGTTCAGCCAAAGGAAAGCGCTAATGGACCATCTGTTAGAGCTCAGGATATGACTCCTCTAACACAACCTGGATATAATGATCATAATCAAGGTGATATCTATCACATCATTCAGAAGTGACATAACCACTCTTCTAGCTCAACACAATCTCTCTTCTACTTTACCACCAAGAGATATTCCTGTTTACGATGGTGATCCCTTGCAATATGGAGTTTTCATCAGGGCATTCGAGAGAGGAGTGGAAAGAAAGACTGAATGACTACAGTGACTGCCTGCATTTCCTAGAGCAATATACCAGAGGGTATCCAAAGGATTTAGTCCACAGCTGTCAACATTTGTCTTCGGCTGAGGGCTATAAAAGAGCAAAAGAGCTGCTTAAAGAACATTTTGGTAGCGAACATGAGATTGCTACAGCATACATGGACAAAGCATTTGCCTGGCCAGCGATCAAGCCAGAGGACGTGAAAGCATTGCAAGCGTTTACATTATTCCCGAGAGGTTGTTGCAATGCAATGGAACAACTCACCTATATGGAGGAGTTGAACGTTGCTTCCAGTATGAAGACCATTCTTCTGAAACTGCCTTACAAGCTCAGAGACAAGTGGAGGAATAGGGCATGTCAGCTCCCGGAACAACATGGATGTCGAGCTAGTTTCTCTGACTTGGTAGACTTCATGGAGAGACAAGTGAAGATATTGTCGGATCCACTCTTTGGGAACATCCAGGATGCTTAGACAACTACATCCGTCAAAACCTATGTCACAGCAAGAGATGGGCCGAGACCAAGAGGAAGCAGTTTTGCAACTACTGCAACACCTGTGGAAATGCCAATACAAGAAAAAATGACAAGTGGAATGAAAAATGTATCCGTCACCAACCCTCAAAATTCCTGTTGGTTCTGTGAGAGAGATGGTCACACATTGGTGCGGTGTCCACAAATTAGGAAAAAGATGCACAGGGAAAAAATTGACTTCTTAAGGAAAAGGGGAGTCTGTTTTGGCTGTTTGATAGTAGGACACATGAGCAAAGACTGCAATAGTCGTTTGACTTGTGACATCTGCAACAAAAATCACCCTGAAATACTTCACATTGAACAAAGAGACATAGGAAGGAAAACAGAATTGGTTGGAAAATCAATTGGGAGCAATGCTGTTCTCTCACCTCATACATGTGGGCATATTGGGGCCGGTGAAATAGCCTGTCTCTTCTCTATTGTGCCAGTACAAGTGAAGACCCCCAAGGGAGACACTGTGTTGCAGACGTATGCGTTTTTGGACCATGGAAGCTCAGCCACCTTCTGCACAGAATGTAACAGGACAAAAGACTAGTATTCTTTTACGTACAATGAACCAAGTGAAACCTGTGACTAGTCATCATATCCCAGGTTTAGAGATATCAAGTCTGGACAAAACTGATTTCATACAACTGCCCAATGTATTTACACATAAGATCATGCCTGTTTCCAAGCTCAACATTCCTAGACAAGAAGACCTGATGCAATGGCCTTACTTGAAGGACGCCAAGATTCATGAAATAGATTCTGGCATTGACCTGCTCATAGGCACAAATGCTTCTAAGGCATTGGAACCTTGGGAGGTGGTCAATAGCCAAGCCAATGGACCATACGCTGTGAGGACCCTATTGGGGTGGGTCATATATGGTCCTTTGAGAGGAGACAACAGCAGGGATGAGAATGGCTGCCCTGCTGCTGCGGTCAACCGACTGTCCATCGTGAACTTAGAGGAGCTACTGGTTAAACAATACAATCACGACTACAATGAAGAAAGCAGCAAGGAAACAGAGGAAATGTCCAGAGAAGAAATAAAATTCCTGGATATCGTGAATCACTCATCAAAAATTACAGATGGTCACTATTGCATAGACTTACCTTTCAAGCAAGAAAATCCCCGCATGCCAAGCAACCGTTGCATAGCAGAGCAACGCATCCAAAGCCTGAAACGCAAGTTTGTTAAAAAGGAGATGTTTCGCGAAGAATATACAACTTTTCTCAAAGAAATGGTTAACAACGGCTATGCGGAAAGGATACCAGAGGATCAACTGAATCGTACTGATGGGAAACTCTGGTACATCCCACATCACGGGGTGTATCACCCGAGGAATGGAACCCTGAGAGTGGTCTTCGACTGCGGCGCTGGCTTCAAGGGAACATCGCTCAATGAACAATTGCTACAGGGTCCAGATCTTACCAACTCACTTATAGGAGTACTCCTCAGATTCAGACAAGAGCCTGTTGCCCTGATGGCTGACATCAAAGCAATGTTTCACCAGGTCAAAGTGTCAGACAACCATATCGACTACTTGCGATTCCTATGGTGGCCTGATGGTGACGTGCAGCAGGATCTCGTCGAATATCGGATGAAAGTACACCTCTTTGGAGCAGTGTCATCGCCGAGTTGTGCAAATTTTGCACTAAGAAAGACCGCTGAAGATAACCAAACTCACTTTCCAGCAGAGGTTATAGACACCGTAAAAAACAACTTTTACGTAGATGATTGTTTGAAATCCATGTCCACAGAACAGGGCGCTGTTCTTATGGTAAGAGACCTGACCACTCTCTGCCAGAAGGGAGGATTCATACTGTCTAAGTGGATCAGCAACAGCCGTAAGGTATTGGCATCCATTCCACAAGAAAACCGAACCAAGGAAATAAAAGAGTTGGACTTGGACAAGGACAACCTGCCGATGGAAAGCGCACTAGGATTGCACTGGTGCGTTGAGACAGACGTGTTCACGTTCAGAATGACTGCACCCTCATGAGCATACACCAGACGCGGCATCCTGTCCGTGGTTGGCTCTGTATACGACCCTTTGGGATTCCTGGTGCCATTTGTTCTGCCAGCCAAACAGATTATGCAGGAACTCTGTAGAAAACAGAGATATAATGCAGAAAACAGAAAACAGTTGATATAATGCTTCGGAGAGAATTACAGCTTCAGCTGAACAAATCCACCTTCTGGACGGATAGCACAACAGTGCTGAAATACATCACCAACGAAACAAAACGTTTCCGAACCTTCGTAGCAAATAGAATCTCCTTCGTAAGGGACGCTACCGACGTGTCACAATGGAGATATGTCAGCACAAAGGAAAATCCGGCAGATGAAGCCTCTAGAGGACTAACGGCAAACCGCTTCTTAAGCTGCAGGAGATGGATCAAAGGACCAGAGTTTCTCTATCAACCAGAAAAAGAATGGCAGAAACCTTTTTTGGAAACCACAATCTCTGTCAATGATCCAGAAGTCAAGCAAGACATCACAAGTAACCTTATTGTGAAAGGTCCATTGAACCCCACCAGCTCTTTGATGAGTTATTTCTCTTCTTGGAAAAGTCTAGTGACAGCTGTAGCGTGGCTACTTAAAGTAAAAACAACTCTCTTACTGCTGACTAGAAAAAGAAAGGAGATCCAGACCGCTGTGAGTATCTTTAAAGACGAGGTCAGCCAACTAAAGGAAATGCACGCCTTTAAAGCAACACTCCAAAGACCTGATGCATGCAGAACATGCTGTTATCTCTTTCAGTCAAAGGCAAAGCTTTGAAGAGGAACTATCCACACTAGGGGCTGGTAAAAATGGTGTTAAAAGAAGCAGTCATCTGTACAAGCTGGACCCGGTGTTGGACGATGGACTTCTGAGAGTCGGTGGTCGCCTGAGTAGACCAGCGATGCCTGAAGAGGCCAAGCACCCAGTGATTCTCTCGAAAGACCTGCACGTATCCACACTATTGCTACGACATATCCACGAACAAATTGGCCATAGGGAAGAAATCATATGCTGTCCCGACTCCGTAAAAAGTACTGGATTATCAAAGCTAACTCTGCAGCAAGAAGGATCATAACAAACTGTGTTGTGTGCAAACGACTGCGGGGAAGAGTTGGAGAACAGAAAATGGCAGACTTACCTCTGGAAAGGATTCTACCAGACAAGCCTCCATTTACAGATGTAGGACTAGACTACTTCGGCCCTATAGCGATCAAAAGAGGACGAAGTCTTGTTAAAAGATATGGCGTAATCTTCACCTGCATGGCAAGCAGGGCAGTGCATCTCGAAGTTGCATATACTCTTGACACAGACTCCTGCATCCATACACTACCAAGATTTATTTGTCGGCGAGGTCAAGTACGGTCTTTAAGATCAGACAACGCAACGAACTTTGTTGGAGCTGAAAGAGAATTGAGAGAAGCACCCAATGCCTTGAATCAGGACGAAATCCAGACGGCTATGCTTCAGAAGGGAATTAAATGGCACTTTAACCCCCCAGCAGGATCTCATCACGGCGGTGTATGGGAGCGTTTGATCCGCATGGTCCGAAACGTGCTGCGCTCTGTTCTGGATGATGAAGGATTGCAAACTTTAATTTGTGAAGTTGAAGCAATTCTAAATGATCGACCCATTACCAAGCTCTCAGAGGACCCAATGGACCTGGAAGCACTCACCCCAAACCACCTTCTCCTGTTGAAAACCAAGCCGATACTACCGCCTGGACTTCGTAAGAGAGGACTTGTATCTAAGGCGCAGATGGAGACAAGTACAATACATGGCAGATCTCTTCTGGAAAAGGTGGACACAGGAGTACTTACCATTAATACAAGAACGGCCGCGGTGGTCAAAGGTAAAAAGGAACTTTGCCCCAGGTGACATAGTTGTGGTGGTCGACTCCACTGCACCACGAGGCTCCTGGTTACTGGGTAGAATACTGGAGGCGAAAGCAGATGCACAAGGCCTTGTGCGTACCGTCCGATTTCAGACAAAAAACAACATTGCCAACACATTACTTTATTATTTTTTGGTAATTGTTATAAAAGACAATTAGGGGCCGGTGTGTAGGGGCCATTATGTGTTGTTGTTGGCAAAGTATATTTTGTTTGTTAGACTGTATTTATATTGACACTTTGGACACTAGGTGGTGGTGATTAGGTGCACATGGGTGTACATAAGGGACGTAGGTGACGGGAAGCGAGGGACAGGTAGGGGAGCACCAGACAGTTCTCACCAGACCACGAAGACAGACCACCATCAATAGGAGCACGTTCAACCGGTATGTTCATCTGTTTATACAATTGCCTGCAATAAATTACAAACCTCAACTACAATCATCGCTGGAAAATCTTTTGTGTGTCTGCGTCGAAACATCACTCCCACCTGTGCCTGATGGCAAAGAACAACAAGAAGCCAGCTAAAGGGGCAGCAAACCTAAGATTGCCATTACAGGAGGCATAGTCATGATCTTCTGCTACTCCACACGCAGGCAGTGCTTCCTCTGTGATGTCTCCTGGGACAGGCAGCTCCTGAGGTTCATCTAGGACTGCAGCCCTAAAATGCTTCCTTGTTCTCTGGTAAACTGACTGTCAAGCTTGTGAGGCTCTTCCTGTGAGATGTGAAATAGATACACATAAATGTCATTATGGATATTTAGCAATCATTTCTCAGGTCTCAAAACATGTATAATACTACCACAAATGCAATAATAACAAATGGCAACAGGGTGATTTATTATACTTTTTTATATGGACTAATAAGCTGTATAAAATTCATATAAGCACAATTGTAAACAATGCAATGAATTATGATTTATTGTTATTTATATGTACTGCCAGGCTTTATAGTGTCCTACCTTTACCCCAGTCATTCCAGGGGAATCTAGATGGCGTTGCTCCTTTTTTAATCCGGGTTCGTCCACTGGCTGATGTACATAGTGTGGTGGAAATTGTGGATTTAGGCCTTGTGAGAAATCAAAAGTATCAGAGACTCGCTTATGATTAAGTATTTTACTAATTAGGATATAGGAAAAATCATCATCATGAGGCTCCCCGTCATCTGCTGTTGGGAGGAGTGTAGCTGGGTTAAGGACATTGCATCGTTTGACAATTACGTTAGGCAGTTCTAACAACGTTGTATGATACCTGAGCCATCTCTGAGCAGAGAGGTGAGAAGTCTTCTGGGCATGTAAGATATGGGAGACAGCATGGGGAACCATAAGTGTGACATCACAGTAGCCCACAATGTCGCGTGATGCTAAAATGGCTTTCTCAGCTGCTGCCACTGCTCGCAAACAGAGAGGATAAGGAGGATAAGTTTTGAGGAGAAGTAGGCAACCGGCCTAAGTTTCCCTCCATGAGGCTGACACAAAACTGATGTCATATAGCAGTCCTTCTGGTCTATAAACTGGGTGTACGGCAAGTCAGGTCTCGGTAGGCCCAAAGTCGGAGCCTGTGATAAGGAAGTCTTTAAGTCCTGAAAAGCCTTTTCAGCTTCAGTAGTCCAAGTCAGTTTGTCATGCGCGCTGAGGCCTTTACCGTGGACCATGAACGAGAGAGGTGCCTCTCTTTCTGAATAAATAGGGATCCACTGTCTACAGTATGAAGTCATCCCCAGGAAACTCATCATTTGTTTTTTTGTAATTGGTTTTGGTACCGATTGAATTGCCCCAATACGTTTGGGAGAGAGGGATTTGCCCTCAGCTGTGATCACATGTCCCAGATAAATCACTTGTTCTAGAGCGAATTGAAGTTTTCGCAGACTAGCCTTATGTCCGTTCTCTGCCAAATGTTTAAGTAGCACTACCGTGTCAATTTTACAAGCCTCTTTTGATAGGCTGCAAATCATCATATCATCCACATAATTTAGAAGGGCCGACCCTGCAGGGAGGTGTAAATTTTGTAGATTCTCGCTAAGCGCTCTGTGGAATACCCCTGGGCTTTCGTGGTAACCCATTGGACATCTGGTCCACGTGTAGCCGCGGCCATTAAAAGAAAACCCAAACCAGCTTTGACTATCTGGGTGAACTGGAACAGAAAAGAATGCATTGGCCAGGTCAATAACAGAAAAATGCGTGGAGCCTGGTGGGACCAGTGACAAAATTGTATGTGGATTTGCCACTTCTGGTGCTCGCTGATAGGTGGCTGCATTTACTGCTTGCAAATCCTGCACAAATCTCCATTCTGTGGGCTGACCTTTATCGCGAATCTTTTTTACCGGAAAAATAGGTGTACGGACAGGTGAATCTTCACATGGTACAATAATACCTGATTTTAAAAGGGATTCAAACACTGGTTTTATACCCACAATAGCTTCTTGTTTGAGTGGGTATTGTTTAAGGCACGGCCTGTAATTTGACTTAGGACACACAACCAATGACGCCGCACCTTTTATGAGACCCACATCGTACTTGTGTGCGGCCCACAGTGAAGGCGGTACTTGTGACAGCTCTGGAATTTCGTCTGCTGCTGCTATCGGATACAATTCTGCGTATTGTGTGTGTTCCTCGACGAGCTCTACCGTTCTGTGTACACTTACTCGTGTGCTCAATGTAGTGCGACCTACATTACCACTAGCGCTATACTCTTCATGAGGATCCTCTGCACCCGGTCTGAAATCTGTTAGGCCGAGACACTGCTGCAACCATGGACCAAGATCCTGCCATTCCCAGTGAGATGGTTTAGCCAATGAAATGTGTGGAGTAGAACCAAAGAACACTTTTTCCTGGGAGGGAGAGAGAGATACAGACACCGCAGCAGCCTCCTCTGACCAATACACATGCTTCAAACACAATCTCTCTTTCTCCAACTTTTGGTCATGCCACACATCCTCGTACCTTCTGTGTGGCCCTATGCTTACGTGGGATGTACAATGTAATGACTGTTCGTGCATGCAATCTTCTGCTGCAGTACTGTGTGTTTTTACAATTTTAACAAGGTCATGAGTAATTGGTGTTTCCTGGTCTAACATTAGTTTCCATTCATATACGTAAAGGAGGGGTTTTGGACTACAGTTAAACATCTGAATTAATGGGAGCTCAGCTTTTTTCAACACCTTGATGCCATCTGATGTTGAGCTTAACGCAATGCCAAAGTAACACATCAGATCTCTCCCCATCAGATTCACCGGGCAATTTTGTGACACCAGAAAAGAATGTTTCGTCATCTGGTCATCAAGCTCACATCTTAAAGGAACAGAGCAACTCTCTGAAACGGGAACACCGCTTGATCCCACTGTAAGACGTGTTCTGCCACTCCTTTTTGGAGGCTGGGGCAGGGCATCTATTCTTAAAACTGAGTTTGTAGCTCCCGAGTCAACTAAAAATGTTACTGGATGGCTAGAAATCATCAATGTTAATTGGGGAAATTTCTTATATCCTGGGTTACTAACATACATGGCAAAATTTAAGATGTGTGTGGTTGTGCCAGCGCTAACTGTTTTGTTCTGTATACGAGTGTGTGTAGGGTGCATTACTTTCTCCTCTGTGGTGGGGTGATCCGTCTCTGGGGTCCGCCCCTCCCACTGTCCCTCTCAGTCAGACGCGTGGTGTGATGGCCTCATGCTTTTGTCCTCCGGACACTCTGCCTGCCAATGTCCTTGTTTTCCGCAGTTGTGACAAATATTTGGATCATACCTTCTGTAACTTCGGTCTGATCTGCCTCTGCCACGAGCCCTTCCGTAGCCTCTTCCTCTTCCACGTTGGCCTTGGGCAAATTTGTGGGTTGGCTCTGCAAGCGTGTTGAACATGGCAAACTGAGCTTCTTCCAGTCTTTTTTGTCTGCCCTCTTTCTTTTGTTCATCTTTTCTGTGTAATTCACCTTCAGCGTGTTCAGCGTGCTGAAGGATGTCTGCAAGAGCACATGTTTTCCAGGTCACACATGATCTTTTCACCATCTGTATAAGCTCAGGTCTCATTCTGCTCATAAAATGTTCTTTCAGATGGACTTCATATGGCATCAGGGGCTGTGCCCCCATCGGATCAGGTCGGTTGAGACCGCTGTGAGTGTCAAAGGCTGTTGTCAGGCGTGCCAGGAAGGAGCTGCATGTTTCTTGTGGCCCTTGTATCATAGAAGTGATGGTGGAAAGGTTCAGTCTCAGAGGAAATTGTTCTTTTACCAACACAACGAGAGCATCAACAGCGTTTCTAAAGGCCGCGTTTGTGTCATTCTCATAATCCGGATCTTTCAGGCGAGCAGTCATTCTTGTGGTGGTGAACACACCTTGGACTCTGTGATAGTCATGTTTCAGAAGTCTGCACATCAGACGCCGCAGCTCTGACATGGTCGGCCGGTATTCTCTGACAAATTGCTTCAGATCGGTCTCCCACTTAGCAAGATTATCCTTAGGATTGCAAACGTGGCTCATTGCTTCGGCCACGTCGGTGTCGGACCAGGGTCTGAACACCAACATTGTCCCTTGTGCACCCGCCACTTCTACCATTGGAAAAGAAGCTTCAGAATCAAACAATGCCTCCTGTTTTCCTCTTAGCAAGGCCTGCCTTTGTTGAGCCTGCGAGCGGGTCATAGCAGGTGAAAAGGTCGTCTGGCTGGCGTGGGAGGTTGAATCTGGCCTCTCTCCTGGCGGGCTGTTGTCAAGCCGAGGAAGGTTCGCTTGTGCTGCATCCTGCTGAGGAAGCTGGGGGCTCACGTAGGCTGGAGGAGCAGTGAGGGGAGGGGGGGAGTCCAGATCCGTGTCCACCGATCTCTTCAGGATCTCAGAAAAACAAGGATAAAGTGTTTTAGGATTACAGGGGGTACATATTTCAGCACCTTTTGTAGATTCTTTGTTTTTTAATGAATTAAAGGCTTTCAACCTCTTTCTCTCCCTTCTCTCCGACTCATACTTCCACATCTTGAAGGCTTCCCAGTCTGCCTTAAATACCACATTCTTCTTCTGCTTTCTTCTCGACAGGCCTGCATGCTGAGCTGCATCGTTCTTCTCCTTTTCCCTCAGTTGCAATTCCAACTGTTCCAATTGATTTTCACTCAAACTCCCCTTTGAAGGAAACCCCAATTCAACCCACCTTTGTATTTGATTCAAACTGCCAGGATAACGCTCTGACATAAATTTACACAATGGTGGCAGGATATTAGTCTCATGGTTTTCACCTGCCTCCCCTTTACTCTGAACACTACCCATTTTAGTTATCTGTATCTGTATACCCGGAGTGTGCGCGCCTATAAAGGTGCATACAAACAAAGAAATACCACATGCATAACTAAGGCAAGTCAGTTGACCGTTGCTTTCTCTGGTCACTCAGTCTACTGCACTGATCCAAAGTCGCGCCTGTGAACTTCAGACACAGGATGTTGCAACTTTGTGACGAATACCACAGGTGACCCAGACACGTCTGTCTACAACACACTCGTTGTGAGATAGGCCTAAAACCCTTTTGTCATGACTCTGTCTGCCTTTAAAATAATTTTGATCTCTCACCGCGTGTTCTTCGTTTCTTTTCTTGAACTGGATGGATCGGCAATCCAGGTCTCGTCGGGACGGCAGCTTCTCACCCTCAGGGAGGAATCACCTATACTTTATGGCCTCCTGTCCGTCCGTCAGAGTCCAGATCACGCGTCCATCCCATCCTCGTCGCCAAGTTTGTGGTGGAAATTGTGGATTTAGGCCTTGTGAGAAATCAAAAGTATCAGAGACACGCTTATGATTAAGTATTTTACTAATTAGGATATAGGAAAAATCATAAGTATACAAGAATCATCAACACAAGCCGTAAGTACAGACAGAAGTCAAATGACTACAATTCAGCTGAAAAGGGACAGAATGTTCCTTCCCCCAAAAGGAGCAGGAAGATCTGACCAAGTTTCTGGGGGGAACCAGGAGCTTTTATACATCTCTGAAGGTCCGAGGAATGGTAACCAGATGTGGTTTCGGGAACCTCCGCGACACTCCCTTAGTGGGACCAAATCAATCATTTAGACCGAGAGGGAAACAGAGGAGAAAGGTAAATAGAAGAACATGATATGGTCTGTCCAAGCCACATATGGATTTCATCGTAGACTAGGTCAGGTCACGAGTTTCCCAAGAAAGGTCACATACGAGTTCTTGAGACTCTCACAATATGCACCTCAACAAATTCTCCCCCGACACTTAGGTCTTCTGGGGTAAAGTGCTTACTACAGACGTACGTGCTCCCACGGAGGATTTTAAAACTCGGTCCCTCGTCTCGTTTGATTGCCCTAACCCAACATGCACGTATTTCAGCGTCCACTGGAAAATTGTGGAAACTTAAATAAGGAAATTTATGTTTGTTGTTTGAACAACAAGGAACACTACAGTAGCATCTACAAGATGACTCTGCCATGCTTATTGATGGAAAACTGTTGAAAAATGGACACAGGAATAAAATGAATGAAAGCACATCAGCATATGGAAATGGTTTGACATTTAGCTTTGATAAAAATGTAACACTTTAGTAAGCTTGTGGAAAAACACGGGCTGACCGCGATTTAACAGGTAATCTTGGTGCTAGCTAACGTTCTCTGTCTCCTCCACGACAGTCACACGTTAAAGAATGCAATAAGTGACTGGAAATTATCATTAACGTCATCAAAATAACCTACATATACGATACAATAACGCTACATACGTAAACAGTAATACTATTTGAATTTTACCTTTCGTGTTGTCGGTGATCACCTTTTGTGTTTTCCTGAAGTAACGTTAACCAGCGCGCATAAGTTAAACCGGAAGTGCGTATACCCGGCTTTACGGAAAAGCGGAAGTTATCTGACGTCATTGTGAAACGGGCCTATTTGCGCCAGCGGAGAGGGAGAGATCGCTGCGAAATGCCTTTTTGTATGGCCGGCCGCTGTTTTTGCTTTAGCTCGGTGTGTTTTCCCGAGGGTCCGATCGTAGTGTTTTGTAGCCATGATCTGCGGTGGATTCAGCGGGCTGTCCTAGCTGACTGAGCCGCTCAGCAGCGGTGGGTCCGGCGCAGTGCACACAGCCGGGGATGAGGCCTACTTGTTAAAGCCCCCCCCCTCCTTCCCTCCTGCCACCACCACCAACACCATCACCACCCCTCCGTCGCGATGGCTCATGATCAACAACAACCGGGTCCGAAGCCTGCCTCGGGGTTAGGCTCTCTCCCAGCCCTGGTTCCGGGGCTCCAGGGGCCCGAGGCCAACGCGCTGCAGTTCAAAATAAAGAACTCGATCTGGTAAGGATGGAGACGTTTGCTCCAGCGAGCCTCGCTGCCCTTTTTTGCTAGCCGTAGCCTCGTAATTAGCGTATTTGGCTGTGGTGGGTGGGGTGGGAGTCGGGGTGCGTAGCATTAAACACAGAGGCATTTAACAGAAATGCTGCTGCAGCGCAGCGAGCCAAGACGTCGCACCGCGCGGTTATTGACGCGATAGTGGCCGCAGTCATTAGCATCCAAGCCGAAGAGGGGCATGTGACAGGTGACAGTGTCTTACCACCGCGTCTCTCGCTAAATTGAGGCTGCTAATGCAGCGCGATGCCTTCTTGGGTTAGGATTCGTTCGGTGTCTGCCGAGGCCTTTGGAAATGATTAAAAGACATTATTTCCAGTTTTTTCCATCACCGTGCAGTAAAATATAGAACATGTATCTGCTCAGGTGTTATGAACTACTGTGCCCATTTACATTGTGCACACTTGGTCTATGGAATTTAAAATGCGTTATATGTACTTACTCCAAAAAAAGGTTTTAAATGTTTTATTTACACATTAAGTTTCGAGTTTCTGCTATGCATTTATCAGTGCACTCAACCCAGAGCCGGGCCAACGCTGGAGTGGCTCTGAGACAAGTCTCTTACCGTCCTGTTGTTTCAACCTCACTGAATTGAATGAGCTTCTGTGAGGAAGAAAGCTCAAAGCAATTTCTCCCAACGGTCAACTGACGGTCAACTTTGGCAACTCTGTGTTAA
The DNA here is from genome assembly GCF_964276395.1 of Gasterosteus aculeatus. Taxonomy (NCBI): domain Eukaryota; kingdom Metazoa; phylum Chordata; class Actinopteri; order Perciformes; family Gasterosteidae; genus Gasterosteus; species Gasterosteus aculeatus. The sequence goes on along the minus strand of NC_135709.1, from coordinate 3,884,059 downwards.
CGCCCACTTTGACCTCTGGCATCACACTCGACAGCCAACTCTCCCTGACTCCCAACATCACTGCAACAACACGATCCTGTAGATACATGTAAAAAAGCCATGGGTTAAAAATGTAATGTAAATCACTTTGGATAAAAGCGTCAGCTAAATGACCTGTAATGTAATGTAATGTAAAAGAAGGATTATGTAATAATACACGCTCTACAACATCAGGAGAATACGTCCCCTTCTCACCCAGAAGGCAGCGCAGGTACTGATTCAGGCTCTTGTCATCTCCCGCCTGGACTACTGCAACTCCCTCCTGGCAGGTCTCCCTGCTACCACCATTCAACCTCTGCAGCTCATCCAGAATGCAGCAGCTCGACTGGTCTTTAACCTTCCGAAATTCTCCCACACTACTCCACTCCTCCGCTCTCTTCACTGGCTACCGGTGGCCGCCCGCATCCAGTTCAAAACATTGGTGCTCACGTACCATGCTGTGAATGGATCGGGTCCAGCTTACATCCAGGACATGGTCAAACCCGACATCCCAACCCGCACTCTCCGCTCTGCATCTGCAAAACTACTCGTTCCTCCCTCACTGAGAGCAAAACACTCGACTAGGTCTCGACTCTTTGCTGTCCTTGCTCCTAAATGGTGGAACGAGCTCTCTGAAGACACCAGGACCACACAGAGCCTTCACATCTTCTGACTAAAGACACACCTCTTCAGACTCTACCTCGACTAACACACTAACTAACTGTAGCACTTACATTGGACTTATAATGGTTCTCATCTATAGCAAGTTATAAATTGGCTTATTTGATGAAATTGCACTTTCTTGTTTCTTGCTCTTCTGAGTTTGTATCTCTATGGTTGAATGCACTTATTGTACGTCGCTTTGGATAAAAGCGTCAGCTAAATGACATGTAATGTAAAAAGTTTCCTAAGCAAACAATATAAAAATGTGAAAAACATTCTGAAACATATTTTCACTGTTCATAGGTCTAAATACTTTCAAAAGTTTCATTGTGTTATCTCAGTAGATACAGATAACAATGTTATGTTGTCTTAATCTCTTCTTTTATTAATGATGCTTTAACCCATCACATTCTGTATCTTAATTTAGTATACATATTAAAACTCAATTAATAAATGAAAAATCAGCAAGGGGAAAAGAAACCAGTGCAAATAACCGGAAAATTGTTATATTATTGCAACTCCTATTTATTCGCCATTCTGACTCATGCTACTCTTTGTATTTCAGCAAATCTGTACAATCAAAAGTGGACGGCATATTGGTGAGTATCCATAACAAAGTGTTCCACCTGCACAAACCAAGTCTTTGTTGTTTGTTACCTTACACTCCAACAACCCCTGATCATGAGTCACAGCAGTTCATCTGGATCATCAGAACAGATGCGCAGCTTTGCTTTGAATGAGAAATAATTCATACATGCATGTGTAATGCTGAGTCCTTGCCTTTTATATGAATTACTCATATGTTTTACAGTTTTTTTTTAATCGCAAATACAGTAGTGTACATTACATTGGCCTGTAAATACACAGATCTTTTTGCAATATACAGGAACCATTTTCTTTTTTTACTCTGTGTATATTTCAAATATTTCTATTAATGCACCTTCTTTTTGGGCATTAACCTGATTCCGGGCAGTGTTAATTTTGTCGACAAAAACTATGATGAAAAATGTTCGTTAACGACCTTTTTTTCCATGACTAAGACGAGACTAAGACGTGACGAAAACGATCTTAAAAAATAAAAACTATGACTAAATCTATTCTAACTTTCGTTAACGAGACGAGACGAGACAAACATGCTGGTGGTTGACAAAGTCACGATACTTTCCCCCCTAAATTCGCACGCAGCCAACAGACAACAAACAGGCAAAGTACGCGGATGTTAACGCGTCATGATGACGTCATCCACGAACCCAGAACGCTCGCATCGGTGCAGCGGTGGTTCTTGTGCACCGACTACGGAAGCATTGCAAGTAAACAGACAAAGACAACAAAGTGTTGCGTTTAGGTCCCTGGTCCTCATGAAGTTGTTACACCTTTGCCAATTTGTTAAATTGCCTTGCAAATAAATGCTTTGCTATTTGTTAAAATCCAAATCCTTTCATGTAATTTTTCACATGTCATTTATAGTCGCTCACACAAACACTTCAACCCTTTGTTCTTGGCTCGGCTCCTCCGTCAAATTTTACAACCCATTGTGGCCCGCGAGTCAAAAAGCCGACCGCTGCTATAGACCTGTCCTATGAGGGACATCTAATGGACAACCAAGTACTGCAAGCTAGACTATTATGCAGCTGTAGACAAGTTGTACATTAAATGTGACTAAAACTAATTACATTTTAGTCTAGTTTTCGTCAACTAAAACCAGACTAAAATGTTCTGAGTTTTCGTCGACGAAAACTAGACTAAAACTAAGAAGGATTAAAATTACTAAATGTGACTAAAACTAATATGCATTTTCGTCTAAAGACTAAGACAAAAATATCTGCCAAAATTAACACTGATGCACATAAGTTCTTTGCATAGTGACACAACGTAATTTGGAACAAGTTCGGGGTACATGCCGGAAGCAGATCTATTTTTTACTTAATACATCAAGTCTTTACAAAGTCCGCCAAAATGAGAGCATCAGAGTTTACAAATTGTTTTGTAAGTTATTGTATAGGTTATTTTGTCAGATGTGAAGAGCAATGTTCGGGGATGAGCAGTGGAGGTCTAATTAATTCTATTACTATGCTTGTACCAATGAAGTGTAGTAACTAACGTTTTCATTCACTGCTCATTGGCTAATATCTGTCATCTCATTCAAGTATTGGTTCCCCTAGCAACAAAGAGGCAAATAGAAAAGGAAATGGGTATGATGAGTCCATTCTTCGAAACCTATTGAAAAGCAGTTGGGGTGAAATCAATTGCGGTTGCGGTAACTGCCTACCTGTGTAGCATTTTATAACATCTGCGCTAATTCAATTATTTTTGCAAAGATTGGTTTGCTGACCTTTTAAACAAAACCATATAAATATAACCTGAAATAAGATTTAGCGTCTTACGATTGACAGTATCTTTTATCTTCATTCTCTATTCCATATTTCTCTCACGCGGTATACATTCCTATCTTTTCTTCTCAAAAACTAATTTCATTTTGTGTTGTATAAATTATGTTTTTACCCAGTTTTTTGTGTTAATTTAATTTTTACAGCAAGATGTTGAGACGTTTACAGACATCGAAAAACTCTACCTCTACCTGAAGTTGCCTTCTGGTCCCAGTAATGGGAATGATAAAAGGTATGTCACACACACACACACACACACACACACACACACACACACACACACACACACACACACACACACACACACACACACACACACACACACACTGTTTCCACTTTGCTCTTCTGCTTATTTTGTCTCACTCACACATGGCTGCTTCTTTTTGTGACGCTCATTAGATTATTTTAACACTAAATTATCATTCATTTTCTGGCTGTATGATTAATTATCATTGTGAAGCAAACCACTGATCTCTGTAGGCTTTTACTATACCTAGCTGTGTGTGTTTCATTTGTTTCCCCATATCTATTCATCACCCCAACCCCCCAATTCTACCCATTTGGACTGAGAATGAGAGGGGGTCCTCCACTCCTGGATTATGGTATTAAAGTTTCTCTATTAACAAGAAATGATGCGTTCAAATAGAGGACTCTGCCTCACCACATTTATTTTTCCTCCCCACTAATTTCAGTGATCAGAGTTCCATGTCGTCAAGCCGCACGCAACAGATGTATGCATTCAACTGGATACGCAATCACCTAGAAGAGCATCCAGAGACTTCCCTCCCGAAGCAAGAGGTGTATGATGAATACAAGTGAGTGGAACAGACAAACCCAGGGGCACAGCGACACCAGTATGTGTTTCACTGTTATTCTCATGGAGGACTATCTTCTCTTGCAGGAGCTATTGTGACAATCTCGGCTACAATCCCCTGAGTGCAGCCGACTTCGGAAAGATCATGAAGAATGTTTTTCCTAACATGAAGGCACGTCGACTGGGCATGAGGGGCAAATCCAAATATCCTTTCATTCTGATGATTTTTTTCCCCTTCGTTCTTCTTGTGTATTCTTCAAATTGTGAGTTGATGACATTCGTTGACTGCAGACATGTAGTGATGGCATTTTAAGAGGCAAAGCATTAATTTCCTCTCAGAATGAGTTTTACCCTCGACATTGGAGCTGTAATTACTTAAATTGATGGTATGTGTTGTTCACAGAAATCTTAAGATTCCATCTGATAGGGTTTCTATAATTCATGAAAAGAAATAACATCATTGGCAAATCACATTGAATACAAATTACTTAATGGACTATATGAAAACTGCACAGGAATAAGATAATAATCAATCAATCACTGAGAAATCCAACCACGGGAAAAGCTGTTGATTGTTATCAGTTGTGTCCATACACCAAACACATTGTCCTGTGGTCTGATTTTCAGAGAATGTACCTTTTTGATTTGCCTTAAAAAAAGATAAGAAGAAAAGATGAGACAGAAAGTGAGAAGTTGACCAGACCCAGTGTAAAACCATATCTCTCAACAGACTAAGTCATGATGTTACATGTTATGTTACTTAACTCCTTCCCACATACTGTTATAGCGGGTTAAGGAAGAAAGCTTTCGTTCACATGCCGTCCTTACCCAACCTGGATCTGCAGAAGTCTGGTGATGGGGTAAGTTACTCTGAAAATTAATTAAAAATACAACGTACTGTGAATAAATAGTGGTACACGTGAAGCTGTCTGACGCTCGACCACGTGCTGCTCTCTGCTGCAGTGCGAGCTGATGGAGCCGATGGGCCAGTCCCCGAGTGCTGAAGATGAAATGAGATCTGCCGCCTGCGGACTGGTGTGCGAGTGGGCCCAAAAGGTCCTGAGTCGTCAGTTTGACCACGTGGAGGACCTGGCCCACTTCCTGCTCAATAGCCACTACATTGGTACTAAGTCCATGGCTGCGCTCACTGTTATGACCGGAACACCCACAGGTAAAGGAAGAGGTCCTTTCAGCTGCTGGTGTTGTGATTTTACTGTTGTGACAGAGTTGATTCAAGCCAGTCATGATCATCATAACAAAGCATTCGCCGTTGTGAGTAAAGATCACGTATTACAACGGTGCACACTAAAAAAGTTTGGGTTAAAAATAACCCAATTTGGGTTGTTTTATAACTCAACTGCTGGGTCACTATTGCACCAACCTAGCAGTACTTAATTTGACCCAGCACTGTGGGTTGGCCATTTTAACCCAACAGATGAGTTAAATATTCTACCCAATTGCTGGGTCATATTAAATATAATTCTGGGTTCATTCAACTACACACTATTTGTTGTCTATAAAACTGTTCAACTACAAACCTGTAACAAAATACATGCTAGATTTGTTCATGCAAAGGACATATCATAATTAACACTTGAAAGTATTGGAATTCTAAAATTAATATATCATAAAATATCCACAATATAAAATGAATTGTAAGTTTTAATCACTATCAACAAAATGGGGCTGCAACTAATGATTGATAATGGAAATCCATTATCGATTAATCTGTCAATTATGTAAATGTTTAATCAATTAGTTGTGTATAAAATGTAAAATGTTGGAAAACCACAAGATGACATCCTCAAATCTCTTGTTGTGTCCACAAAGAGACACTCAGTTTATTATCATAACAAAACAAGTCTAACAACTAACAGGTTTAACATTTTTACTAACCAGCTGCCCTTGAGGCTCTACTTGCAAGCAAGTAATCGACTTTGGAGGAACTTTACTAACTTGGAACCCGCTCCTGGCATTTTATAAACAACAGCCTGCAGGAATTCCCACACATGTTCACATTGCTTCGGGTATTTGATATCCATCACAAAGAATGCCTTGAAGCAGACATTGATTGCCTGAAGCAGTGTGTTGTGTACCAGAGTCTGATAAAGATAAAATAAGATGGAGCTGTATTACTTTTGCAGTTTTAAAAAAGTATAAGGATTTAATTTAAAAAACATTTTGATGAATACAAGCAGGATAAGTTCAAGTTCAATTTTATTTATATAGCACATTTAAAAACAACCTCAGTTGACCAAAGTGCTTAACAAGCTCGAAAAGCAGCGATACAATAAAACACCGACAGAGCACAATGTACAATACAAAATATCTGACAGTAGAGAAGAACAAAGTCAAAATATCAAAGCTCAACTTGAATTAAAAGCCAATGAATAATAGTGGGTCTTAAGGAGGGACTTGAACGTTGCAATGGTCCGAGCTGTTCTTACATGGATAGGTAAACTATTGCAGAGGTTTGAAGCAGCCACTGAAAAGGCTCGGTCACCTCTGGATTTTAACCGGGATCCAGGCATTTCGAGGAGCATCTGTATTTAAAATTTTAAAAACAATTAATACATTTTAAAATTCAATCCTGAAACAAAGGAAGCCAGTGGAGGGTGGCCAAAGCCGGTGTAATGTGGTCGCGTTTTTTTGTCCTGGTCAAAAGTCGAGCTGCCGCGTTCTGGACTAACTGCAAGCGACGAAGGGATGACTGATCCAACCCAACACGCAGTGAGTTGCAGTAGTCTAAGCGGGACGTAATGAATGCATGTATGACTCTCTCTGAAGTCTTTGCGTAGCAGGTAGGGCTTGACTTTAGCCAGGAGTCTCAGCTGGAAGAAGCTAGTTTTGACAACAGAACTAATCTGTTTGTCAAGTTTAAAAGCACTGTCAAAAATCACTCCCAGATTTCTGGTAAAAGGACGAATTTGGGAGCCTAAAATACTGAGAGTATCTACACAGGCACTGAGATGTTCAGCACGTCCAAACACAACAACCTCGGTCTTATTGTCATTAAGACAGAGAAAATTCTGATCCATCCATACTTTGAGATCACTCAAGCAGTTTATCAGCGGCTTGATAGTGTCCTTATTGTTTTTTACAGGCAGGTAAATGTGTACATCATCAGCAAAACAATGGAAAGAGATGTAGTGTTTTTTAAAAATGGACCCTAAGGGCAGCATATACAGAGAAAATAGCATAGGTCCCAAAATGGAACCTTGGGGGACCCCACAGGACAGAGGGGCAACAGATGAAGAGCAGTTACCAATGTGGACAGAAAAACTCCGTCAAGTAGGATTCAAACCATTTTAGGGCTATACCTCTAATGCCAACACTTTGCTTGAGTCGGGATAAAAGGATAGAGTGGTTGACCGTGTCAAAGGCAGCAGTCAAATCTAAGAGCACTAAAACAGCAGAATTTCCTGAATCTACAGCTAAGAGGAGGTCGTTATAGACTCTTAGAAGGGCTGTTTCAGTGCTGTGGCGGGGCTTAAAGCCCGACTGAAACTTTTCATGAATACTACAATCATCTAAAAATGATTTGAAGTTGATTAAAAACCACCTTCTCCAAGACCTTAGATAAAAAGGGTAATTTAGAAATAGGTCTAAAGTTAGACAAAACTAACGGATCCAGATTTTTCTTTTTTAAGAGTGGTTGCACAACAGCATGTTTAAAAGCGGCTGGAACACACCCTGAGCTGAGAGATGAGTTAACCAAGCATAAAATACTGGACCCAACAGTGTTAAAAACCTCTTTAAGTAAGCGTGCAGGGATACTATCCAGTAGGCAGTTAGCCGGACGAAGCTGTTTGACTATGTCAGAAAGAAGGTTTAGTGAAACTGGCTCAAACTGCTGAAAGACCGCTGGGCATGAAAAAGTAACAGAGGGGCCATCGGAAGAAACGGGGGATGAAAAGCTCAGGCCAGCAATTTTATCTATGAAATGTTTCAGGAAGTTTTCACATAACAATGTGGATGGCACAGCACAGTCATTTTCACAAGGATTAATAAGTGAGTTAAACACTTTAAAAAGAACCTGAGGCCTCTGGGTGTTACTAGCAACCAGGTGAGATAAATTATGAGTTTTAGCAGATTTAACTGCTCCCTGGTATTTATGTAATAAATCTTTTAAAATTTGAAGTGACACTTGGAGTTTGTCATTCTTCCACTTTCTCTCAGCTGTTCTGCAAGCCCGTCTGAGAGAGCGGGTATTTTCATTCAGCCAAGGTTCTTTTAGAGGTTTTATACGTTTCTCCCTCAGTGGGGCAACAGAGTTAAGTATCTCAGTACAAGTAGAGTCAAAGATGCTGACGAGTTCCTCCACATTAAGAAAATCACCAAGATTGTAAATCACTGAGTTTTTAAAAGCAGCAGAAAACTGTGAGGCAGTTTGAGGGTTAATTGCACGGACACAGCACGCAGGGGAAACAGACAAAGTGTCCGAGCAGGGGACAACCATCCGAGCAGGGGACAACTATAGGATAAAACGTTCTTACCTTGGCAGCTCCTGATCCAAAAATGGAGTATTCTTGTGTCCCTGTAGGGTCAGACGTTGGTGGCTGTGTGGGGTTACCAATGCGCTTTTGCAGGGGGTTTTGCAGACTTCTGTGGTTCAAAACAACCCAGCTGCCGGGTCAACCGATGTATGTTGGGTCGATGAATTTTGACGCATGAGTTGCACAAAAATAACCCAACCCCCCTATAAATAACCCATAATGGGTAGAACATGGCAAAACTCAGCGTTTGGGTAGATGAAATAACCCAGCAGTTTTTAGTGTGTAATATCCGTCAAATCACACATCGGGATATTCTCTCAAATTATGAAATCAATAGTTTATTGGGTTACGTGTCTATTGGTTTATCAAAATAAAAAGGTACACGACAGAAGTAAAGCATCTTATGAACCACAACTGCTGTCGTGAAAATAAACGTTTTATTTCGCTCAAAAGCCTAGAATTGTTTTTTATGTTTAGTTCCAACAATTAAAAATAGTTTCCCTCATGTGATGCTTTGTGTCTCCTGAAACCGTCCATGCGCACAGATGACAGCTGTCCATGGAAGTTAAAATCTAGTTAGGTTAATTTAGGTGCCTTTCAACCACTTCTATGATGCTGATATAGTCAAAAATGTTAAATGGTGAAATTACTCTGATAAATCAAGAAGTGGTAATAATGACCTGGATAAAATGGCCTACTCGCACTATGCAAAGTTAGTGAAAGATAAATAAAGATTAAAGCTGCGAGCAGCGTTGGACGGGTCCTCGCAACTCCACACGTTGGGGCACCGGCCGGACGTAGATACGCTGCCAAGAACTCCTGCGGCCGCCGGACAGGGCGTCCACGAGTCAGTTGTCAATAACCGTGTGGAGCGACGCGAAATGTCATAGATCACCAAACCTTCTCTTAAATCTCATTCACCAGCCATATAATCAATTTCAGATGGTATTTAAAAAGGAAACGACCAATAGCTAAATGATAATTCCACTTCAGGTTAATAGTACACATCCCCAAGAAGTCCCTCGGTGATAACCAGGACATTCCGATGTACAATTTTATAAATTAAAGCCTCTCGAAATGCCACTTTCGTTTTATACTGGTTACTAGAAAATTTGACTTCCTGTTACCATTAGGTGGCGCTATGACTTGATTCAACTTTAAGTCTTTTCGGGCCCAGAGTCTCATCAAACATGTTTGAATTGGAATAAATCCGATGATGTGGAGTAGAGTTACAAGCAATATCAAGGTCTTACCAAATTTTGAGAGGGATCAGATAAACCTTTGTGGAGCAAAACCTGTGAGGAGCAGGGTGTAAAATAAAAAAAACAATCAACTTCCTGTTTTTCCCAGGTGGCGCTATGACTAAGGTTAAAAATGATCATATGGATGTCTACAGGGTGAGAAGTTCATGCTATATGAGAAATATGGAGCAGATAAGATAAAGTATGGTTCAGTTAAAACAACTACAATTTTCATGCCAAATGGTGGTTTTTCAAAAATGCTCCCTACACACATAGTTTGGAATTTCTTCCGGCAAAATGCAATTTTATGAGCTAATGTCCTCGAGATCACACTGCGCAAATTTGAAAAGAATCAGGTTTAATCCCTGGGAGGAGTTCGGTCTTTTGCAACTCTAAAAAATAGGCCAAAAATAGGCTTAAAAAGGCAGATTTTCAACGATCAATTGCAGCCCCCCCTATTCTTTCAATGTTCACATGTGAAACAAGTTTGGTGAGGGCAGGCCAAATCATTTGAAAGTTATGACTCTTGCAAGATTAAGCCACACCCCTTGCGAGGTTCATTATCCTATATCTTCTCAAAACAAGAAGATATCAACACGATGTGACAGGGGTACATTGATCCAATAATGACCCACAGAAAATTTCGTGACAATCGGACATGGCGTTTAGGAGAAATGGCCAAAAACATGTTTTTCACAAAATTCAAAATGGCGGAAAATCTAGTTAGGAGCATTTGCATACGATGATTGACTTTTTTGTAGAGCATGTCCAAGAGCACATGTGTGTCAAATTTCAAGTTAATCAAGCATCGGGGGCGGAAACTGGCCTAGTGGGGTACCTTTTTATCTTTCTAGGGGGCGCTATGGAGACGTTTCTTCGTACCCAAATGCGAAACCCCAAAATGATAACATTTTTCACCAGTTCTGATATGCGTGCAAAATTTAACAACTTTTTGAACATGATAAAGGCCTCAAAAAGGGAAAATTCCTTAGAGAGAAAAAAATAAGAATAAGAATAAGAATTCATGTTTTAAGCATGTTTTAAGGTTCCCTGACAAATTAGACTAAATTATAATGCTTTGATTTCCTTTTCCTTCTCTTCACAGGAATGAGGACGCCAACTCCAGCGTCTGCGTTTGTGCCAACAGCTGAGGCGAACTCTTTCCAGGCCCAGGGGAAGACCCTGCCTTCTCCCTCTGTTGACGCGAAGCAGCAACTGCAGCGCAAGATCCAGAAGAAGCAGCAGGAGCAGAAGCTCCACTCGCCCCTGCCCAGTGAGGCCCAGGTCAAGAGAACGGAGGCCAGCACTCCCGGCCCCACGATCCCCTGTGGCAGCCCCGCTCTGCTCTCCTCTCAGCCCACCATAGGCATCGTAGTAGCAGCTGTGCCCAGCCCAGTCACGGTATGTGGCTACCTCTTTCCCTCCGATTATGCTTCGTATTCCACTCAGGCCGAAATGCAGTTTTGTACTGTCAACATTTCTTCTCCCAGGTGCAGCGAGGCCGGCAGTTGATGACCTCACCCAGCCCGGTGGGGACTTCCGAAGGGAAAGTGTTGCCCGTGAACTTCCAAGTGGTAACTCAGTCCGTGAAACCGTCCCCTAAACATCCTCAGAATATCTCCGCCAGTCCTGTGAGTGACCGGCTGGCACGACACGGTACGCGCTACGCACAAATTCTGCCCAAGCCCTCTGCCACCAGTGCCATCACGCTGCGCTCGCCCCCCACCCTGCTCATCACCAACAACCCCATAAAAACTGTGATGCCGACTCCCCACGTCAGCTCGGTTAACGTGGTGAAGATGACGGCCATCGCTCTGGCTCCCAGCAGCAGCGGCGGCACGAGCGTGCGTCCCGCCTCGGCGGGTGTCAATACCATAGCTGCTCTGGACGACTCTCAGCACCCGCACGGCGTACCCTCATTTGCCCCTCAGTCTCCTGCAATCCGAACCGGCCCCCTAGTCTCCACCCACATCCTGTCCTCCGACATCAAAGTGGTGTCTGAAGCCGCAAATGACAATACCTTTGCTGCCGGGGCCAAAGAGGGAAGAATGGCCAAGTTCCGGGCGGCCAGCGAGCCAAGCTTCCTGATTAAGTGTTCTCCCGGACCCGATAGAGGGTTAAGGGTAAAAAGTGACCCTACGCCCCCTCCCACCTCGGTAGCTGTAGCTGGAACTCTAGACAGCAATAGCATTAACTGCCATGGCAGCACTTTGTACTTGACTGTTGATAATCAGAACTCCATTGGAAACACGTCATCCAATGGCTCCTCTGCTCTTACCCCGACATCGAAAGATCCCTGCCTGGATGCCAAGAGCCCAAGAAAGCGCACAGGCCCCAGTGGGGAGGCCCACGTTATTCCTGTGAAGAGGGTGTTCATTTCCCAGCAGCCACTGGCTTTTATCGATAATCCCAAACCTGCAGTCAGTGCTGCTCTGAAGAGGATCCCCAGACCGGGAACCCCAGCCAGACCCGAGAGTGCTCCCTGCAAAGCGACTGTGAAACACACCTCTGCAGGGCCCTCGCAGATCCTTGCCCTCTCTGACTCGCTTATCACACACAACGAGGGCGCCCAGCCTGTTGTCAAACCCCAGGCCCTGCTGATGAAACGGGAGGATCATTCTCTCGCCGCTGATACAAGAGCAGCTGGAAACAACGCGCCAGATCAGGCGTTGCTAAGGCAGATCACCAGGGACTCTCTCACTATACCAGCCAACTCAGGAGCACTCAAAGCCTCTGTGATGGGGGACTTAAAGAGCACAATATGGGAGGAGGGACAGCTCGACAAGCTTCAGAAGCAAGCTTTTGCGCAGCAGATACCAGCAGAACCCAAACAAGCCCCTTCTGACCAACCTTCCATTATAGCTCAACCCCCCGAGGCCTCAGGCCAGCTGAGCCTCACGCAGGAGATGGTTGACTTTGCCGGTTCTCAGCCCAACATGGACTACTTCCCTTTCAACGACGACGACATGACCCAGGACAGCATCGTGGAGGAGCTGGTGCAAATGGAGGAGCAGATGAAACTGAAGGGTCTGTTCGGGAGCTGTGTGGATGTGTCCATCCAAGGCCAGTCAGCCAGCAGTCAAGGCTCTATCCTAAATTCTCACCAGGCCGGCCCTACTTTCTTCCACTCTGCCCAAAGCAGCACCACTCCTGTCCAAACTCCGACTCCCACGCCGACACCCACTCCCACCTCTGAAATAACGCTTGGTCACAGCATGGCAAGAGAGAGCCCCTGTTCCCGCATGGCTCCCATCACCCCTGTTGACGGAGCCATGGGTCGCCACACCCCCATCAGCACGCCGCTGTCCAACTGCAGCAGCAGCGTTCCCCCGAGCCCGGTGGAGTGCAGGAACCCCTTCGCGTTCACGCCGATCAACTCGAGCATCACAGGGTATCATGATGCCAGTATTGTCTCCAGCAGCCCCGTTAAGCCCATGCAAAGGCCGATGGCGACGCACCCTGACAAGGCCAAGCTGGAGTGGATCAACAACCGCTACAACAGCAACTCTGCAGGTCTTTTGCCAAACCATAGCATTGGCATTCTGCCCAGCTACCAAGACCTGGTAGATGACCAGTTTCGTAAGCCACATGCCTTTGCGATCCCAGGCCATTTATTTCAAGCTCAGTCGAGACAGGATGCTGCTCACTTTGGCCGTTTGACCCCCATATCCCCGGTGCAGCAGCAGCAGCAACAACAACAACAACAACAGCAACAGCTGGTAACGAGTGTTAACACACCCACAAAACAGGAGAGTTTTGCTGTGCCTGCACCGTTAGACAACAAGGGATCAACCTCATCTGCGTCCAGCACTTTCCGTTGCCGCAGTGTGAGTCCTGCAGTGTGCCAAAGGAACCCCAGTGGAAACACCAACCCTCTAACCTACACCAATACCACCAACACCACCACCCGAGCTGTGGTTTCCCCCTTTAACTCCCCCATCACGTCCGAGGTGCTCAGCATCCCGTCCAACAGTCAGACTGTCAGCTCTGTGCACAGCATGGTTCAGCGTAGTCAATCTGTGCCCCTGAACATCATGATGCAGAGTGAGATGCTGCCCGTGCAGGGTCAGAGCAACACCGCCAAAATCACCAATGTCCTTCTGAGCAAGATGGAGACTGATGGCAGTGATTCTATCCGAGGCCTGGGCATAAACAACCTCCCCTCCAACTACACGGCCCGTTTGAACCTCACACAGATCCTGGAGACCACGCCTGGCTACGCTGGAGGAACCGCTGACCAGACTCTGCTGCCGGTCTGCTCCAGCCCTGCTGCCTTTGAGCTCCAGCAGCATGGCTACCTGACCACAGGCAGTGGAGAACAGGGGAGTTTCTCCGCTGGGGAGGGCCAAGCACAAGCAGGTCCTGGTGACCACCATCAGCAGCAGCAGCAGCAGCTCAGTGAGAGTCCCGCGCAAACGCAACCGCAGCTCCTCCTTCAGAGCACACAGCAGCCAGAGGCAGAGGACGAGCAACAGCAGCTGGATTTCAACAACACTGTCAAGGACCTGCTGGGGGACGATGGCCTCAATCCCAGTTCCCAGTTGGTGGGTCAGGTAGCTTCAGAGCTCAACGCTGTGGCATCTGACTTTTCAAACGACATCAGACTGACCTCAGATCTGTCCAGTAGCATCACTGACCTTAACACGTTGGACACCAACCTGCTGTTTGATCCCAATCAACAGCAGGAACAATACGAAGACTCCACACTGGAAGAGCTGAAGAACGACCCGCTGTTTCAGCAAATATGCAGTGATACTGTGAACTCCTTTGACTGGCTAGAAAGCAAAGACCAGCCTACTACAGTAGAGATGCTGGGCTAAAGTCATCTTTTACTCTACGGCTTCTGTACTCTGTTGTTTGTTTGGTGCGTATGTAGTTTTATCTGTTTTTAAACTATAGTTAGTTGGGATTTGTCTGGACTTTGCCATTCGTTCTGTTAAAAGTGCCAAGCTTACCAGAAAATCACTCCTACTGACGTTTAGTTACCTGTCTCCTTTTTCACTTGTCACCCAGAGATTCAGTACTTAACCATTTATCTCCCTCATCTGAAATTAGAAATGTAAGCATTTCAAGGAAAAAGAGTTCTTGGTGGCAGCATGCAATTACAAACCAAGTTCAGCTTTGTACCGTGTGACCAGTAAAGGAAACATAAGCTTCCTTGTTACAACCAGTCAAAAATGCAATATTTGTATTCAACAGACACTTAATGAAAGAAAGAGATGGACAGGAAATTTGGCACAAACGACCAAACAAAACATATGTTGTCGTTTACTATTTTCAATGTGTGCGGCTCAAGTTCTTCCAAATGAGACAATATTGAGATTGTGGTATATGCACATAATAGTTGTAGTACATTTGCCTGCCATATCTGAATATTGGAAAAAGGTGCTGAATTTAACACATAATCTTTATACTTTATCATTTACCGAACTGATTCACATCTGAGCATTGACCAAGAGTGAAATCTTCTCAAAGCCTGTACTTCTTGTACTGTTTGATATCTTATAAAAGGAGTATATGAATCAGTAGGGAGACGCTGGGAATTCAGGCCCCTCAGGGGACGATACATCGAAAGGCATCAACAACTGGTTGCCTTATTCCCAAAGTACAGGGCCTTATGCCATCTATAGAGAGACTGTATATAGTACAACGTTAAGACTCTTTAGAACCATCTAGAGCTTCATCATATCAAGGCAGCTGTTACTCTGTTTTTAGTACTTTTTCTTATTTTGGTTTTGCAGTGTAACAATATAGATGCGTATTGTATAGGCTAAAAAGACTACACTGTGTGCCCTTATCAGTAATGGATAAAGAGCTATTCGATAGACGGCCCATAAAACATGGCAGGCACACTTTTAAGTCAAGTTACGTTTTTTTGGCATGCTATACTCCCAGCTTGGATAATAATATCATTAGTATGGAGAAGGCTTAGTTACATAGAAAACAGTAGAACTTGAAGACATTTATGCTTTGATGTCATCTCGGGATTAAAAGGAAATTAAATTATGTTTGGGGAAAATCCAGCCTTATTTCCATACCAAAGATAATCTGTTTAAATAACATAAGACATTATTACGCGTAGACAGTCCTGGTAGACATTAACAGCAACAACAACAAAAAAGGGCGACCTCGGAGATATACAAGTTTTATTGCATTTGATGAAAAGGTCATCGAATGCACCGTCCTATGTTTCACCATGGCCCTGAGAGCATGTCGAAACCATCATGGTAGCCAGGTAGGCTATGTGGTAAAGTAGGATGCTTGCTTGAGTTTTTGGCTATTTCCAATGTTGTATAAGTCATGTTTAAGCTCCATCTGTAAATAGGATACATACATAGAGATTTGATGTATCAAGACACTATATTATGGCCATTATTCTAGCTAAGTATGTGCCATTTAAAAAGGAAAAAAAGCTTAGATCTATAGTCGGCAAGATTAGATTAGATTAGATTCAACTTTATTGTCATTGCACAGGGTACAAGTACTGAGGCAACGAAATGCAGTTTAACATCCAACCAGAAGTGCAAATAGCAAAAAGTGCAGAGTATGTGCATATGTAAAGTGTAATAAGTGAATAAATAGATATGTACAGTAAGAAATAGTTATGCAATATGAAGAGTAAGAAATGGATATACTATAACAGTGCAAATGTTCAGTAGCTGGAGGAAGGTGTGTGGCAGTCAAGCCAGGGTGGAGGGGGGAGTACAGTCACTGAGGGAGATGTGTGGGGGTGTGGGTGGGGGGCAGAGTTCAGTAGAGTGACAGCCGCAGGGATGAAGCTGTTCCTGAACCTGCTGGTCCGGGAACGGAGCACCCTGTAGCGCCTCCCAGAGGGGAGGAGGGCAAACAGTCTGTGGCTGGGGTGAGAGCCGCGTGCCCTCCAGACATCTCTTGCTCTGGACAGCCTCAATGGTGGGGAGTGAGGAACCGGCGATGCGTTGGGCAGTTTTCACCACCCTCTGCAGTGATTTACGGTCCGTGACAGAGCAGCTGCCGTACTGAGATGCAGTTTGTAAGGATGCTCTCCATGGTACAGCGGTAGAAATTCTCTAGAATCTGAGGCGACAGATGGGCCTTCTTCAGTCTCCTCAGGAAGAAAAGACGCTGGTGTGCTTTCTTTACCAGGGATGAGGTGTTGAGGGTCCAAGAGAGGTCCTCAGAGATGTGGACACCCAGGAACTTGAAGCTGGCGACACGCTCAACCTCCGTCCCGTTGATATGGACGGGGATGTGTGTGCCAGTTTTCTTCCGGAAGTCCACAATTAGCTCTTTGGTCTTATTGGTGTTGAGGGCTAGGTTGTTGTTGGCGCACCATACCGCCAGGTGCTGGACCTCCTCTCTGTAGGCCGACTCATCGTTGTCACTGATGAGGCCAATCACCGTTGTGTCGTCTGCAAACTTGACAATAGTATTACAACCGTGTACAGGTGTGCAGTCGTAGGTGAAGAGGGAGTAGAGGAGAGGACTTAGCACACAGCCCTATGGCACGCCGGTGTTCAGGATGAGGGTTGAGGAGGTGTGGTTCTCTACCCTAACAGACTGAGGTCTGTTGGATAGGAAGTCCAGTATCCAGTTACAGAGGGAAGTGTTGATACCCAGGTGACTGAGTTTCGTGATTAGTTTGGAGGGGATGACAGTGTTGAAAGCTGAACTGAAGTCTATGAACAGCATCCTCACATAGCTGTTGTTATTATCCAGGTGAGAAAGGGCGGACTGTAATGCCGTGGAGATGGCATCCTCCGTACTCCTGTTCTTGCGGTAGGCGAATTGGAAGGGATAAAGATACTGTATGTTGTGTGTTACATTTCTGCCTCAGTGTGTCGTAAAAGTAATGCTGTCTCGTCTCGCTTGCTGATTTTATTTTGCTTTTTTTATATTCAAAAGTAATAGGTCTCTGCTGTTGCAGAAGTGATGTGTGCTTTGAGCAGGATCAATAGCATGGTGTATTGAGAAAAAACAAAGTGGTGATACTGTTAGCTGGTTGCAAGCATCTCTGTGACAGCCATTGTGCTCAAAGCCTTTCAGCAGACACTGGAGAAAAAAATTATTATTATTTCAACATACTTTGGAGGTTTACATTATTGCACTAAATTTCTATGACACATTGCTTTGCCACACCCTTATGGACAAACGTAATGATGGATGCCCAGAAAAGAAAGAAAAAAACGTTTTTTATGACGAGTAGGGAAATTAACCGTCAGAAAATGACTAATTGTCTTGTAGCAAAATGTGCATTAATCTCAGTGAGATACACATTTCTTACTCATTCTCATACATGAGAATATAAAGCATCGAGGAGGAGGGTGGAGTTAAAAACAACCTTTTGAAACCTACATGCTCAATATGTTGATAAACGATTGTACGCACGCCTGTGTGATGACTTCTGTTGTACTTTGTTCTTAACCACTGTCTTCTGTGATTTGGGCAGGTTGTGTTAACCGGACTGGCAGTGCTAGTTTCATGGGTTTGAGTGTTGAGTGTTAATGTTGTTTTATATGTTCATGATGACTGTTTTCTATTGGTTTTACATTCTCCTATTTTGCAAAAAAAAAGCCTTTGTGAAGAAATTTGAACATTCATTATTAAATAATAAGGCACTGATATTTGAATTTGAATGAAGGAAATGCACCTCTTCATGAGTACAGGAGCTCCACCTTCTTTACCTTTAACTGACCCAGAACCAACTCTGTTTATCTCTCTTGTCCATTTCTACTAGTAGAAGAAAAAAAACCTCCTCTGTGGTGTTGTCTGGTGTACTGCTTAATGTACAGTAGCTTGTTAATATCGCAATCGCATTGTTTCTTTTTTCAATGGAAAGTACTCACTGGTGAGATTTTTAAAGTGGTTTTAAAAGCCAATAAACTTTTTTAAAGAATGTTCTTGTGTGTCTGTGTGCTAATTATTATTTCTAATGATTATCACTGCTAAGTATTTTACTGGAGTGAATATAAAGTTACCTCCAAGTATTAGAGAAAGTAACTTTAATAGACATTTCAGTTTACCAATAATTATAATTGAACTGACAGAATGATTGAAGAGAAAAACAATGTGTCATGGCCAGTACTGGTAAAACGCCCCCTGGTGGTGATGAGATATTAGGAAACAAAACTAGGATCCATCTCAATACAAACTTTGCAAGACAGTTTTGATTGGACTGATGCTGCTTATGAAAGGAGGCTGTCAATATTTTTGTCAGATGGAGTAATATATATATATATATATTTGGACAAACACTTAATATTTTTCTTAATCAAATACATGCAAGCCTTCCCCTCACCCTCTTGGCTTGAGGTTAGAGGTCATCAGCTCTTCAGGTGCCTCCCAGCATCTCGCTCCAGCCAATCGGAGCTCAATTTGTTGGCCCTCCGCTCTGCTTCCCCAGGGCCTCATGGTATTCATAATATGTTAATGACCTTAACCCCATTGATTACGGCCCAAAAGCCGAACCTTTAGCCATGTGGAGCCCAGCGGTAATGTCCACCTCCGCAGCATAACATTTGGCTGTGTGGCAATACAGAAATGTTTACTGTTTGTATAGAACATTTCAATAATGGGGGTATGGAAAGCTACAGATAGTGTGGCAGCAATACAGACATGTCATCAGTGGAGGTTTTGCAAGGGTTGAAACAAAATATAATTTCTTGCATGTTCTAAACAACAACACATCTACCAGAACTCCTGGTAATTATCAGGATATATAGATGGCTTCAAGTCAGCCATCTAATGAATTCAGACATTGATCCAGAGATTGGGCCTTTTGACAATGACCCTCCCGTTTCGCTGCTCTCATTCAATAGCAACACAATGGGCTGCAGCTGTGAGGTCAGCCGTGCTGTGTCAGCAAGACGCACATCCATTGATACAGGTAAATGCAACCATCACATTCAGGATGGAAACTGTGTTGTGCTTTCCAAATAGATAGATCCAATAGATTAAATAATTTGTTTTCTTCAATGTCTATAACTTGTCATGTAATGGTTTTAAGGAATTACTGTAATTGTATTTATTACCACCAAATATTCATTTAATTAGCCAAAAGCTTAGTTGTAATTCCAAGCTGAAAATCAAAGGCCAGGTTAACAGCATCCTGGCATGTATTTACTCAATAGTTTAGATTTCAAATGACTTAATGATTCAACGTGTATTCAAATGACCTCTGTATCGGTACGATATGTGACCTAATGTTAACAGTTTAATGGGATTGTGTACACCTTAACTAAATTAACGTTAACGTTACCTAACGGCAACGTTAATTAACTTAGGTACAAGTTCGCTATTTTCTTTAGTTGATGAACTAACTATTTGCCTAACCTTTTTGACGTTGCAGCTGTCAAAATCTTTGATGTCGGACGAGGGAACGATTTCCTTACACCCGTCGTCAAAATACTTCACATAGGCAAACATCTTTAATACTGTTTAATTTTTGTTGTTTGAAATGATCTCAATAAGTCCGTCAATGTCCGTTGAACGATGTCAAGGTCTATGCGCAAGGGAATTTGAAGCAAACAGCGGGAAGCGTGTGTGGTTTGAGACCTGCTGTTGCCATGGATACAGTCGAAGACAGTACTGCCTTACAGGTGCTGTTTTACATCACATAGACACGGATAGGAGAAAAGCGATGAAGTTGTAGCTGTCGCTTTTTTCATCAAATCAAAATATCCATGAGGTTATTATACTCAAGTGGCTCAGATACTACATTGATTAGCATTTAAATAGATTATTTTGTTAATTTTCTGTTATATTAATGATGTACATATTTTTAATTTCAGAATGTCCAAACGCAGGTACAAATTGTATTTGGAGCCGAACAACAAAAATACAGCGTTCAAGACCGAAAAGTAGTCTTGCATTCAAAAGTAGTTTGAATGCAAGTCTACTAAGACACATATGTGCTTCCCCCAGTTCGTTTTTTCTTACCTTATCAAGTTCTTTTAAGATAAGTTGAAATTGCTTTGTAAATTTTAAAATCTACCTCAGGCTTTGGATTTCATAGAAGTGGACGGAATCAGTCCTCACCTGAGCACTACAAATGTGGAGGTAAGATGGTTATATGCTCTTCAAATATTTGGTGACATGTTATTTGACACTGGCACTGGCACTGACACTGACAATTAAAGACAAGTGGTAATGTTTCAAGGAGTATTTAAACGCGTCAAAACAAACTTGAAACACCAACCCAGGGGACCTCACTTTGATAGGCAAAAAGGGTCTCTACACTGTTATATTTTTTATGTTAATTGTGGTCTAAGAAGAGTGCAATTACATCTAATAATATATACCTTTTGTTTTTTTTGTAGGTTAAAATATACAATAGGTGTTAGCATACTTAATCCCATTCCCTCAAACACAATTTATTATTTTTTTTGTAGACTTAACTAGCTGCTCCCTGGAAATCATGCTGGTTTCACATTAGACCGGCAGTGTCCTTAAAGCCACCCGTCTTCTCCTTTGACTCTGGTGGATGTGGGACAGCAAGGGCACCGACATACAAGTCATGCGCCAAGCCTGCTCCAAGGTTTTCATCTTTGGAGCAGGAATATATACTGCAGGTATGGCATCAAAACACAGGGATGGTTACGCACATACAGAGGATTGTTACCCTCATGGGACAGAACGTCCCTCCCGAGGCTAGCGCCCCTAATCTCGGCAGACAAGATGTCTGCCAGCTGAGGTTAGCAAAAACCTTGTGTAGTCTAGCCTCATTGATCATCATGACATCACATTATTTGTAGTTTTTCCAACAAGGTCGGTTTGGTTTTAAAACGCATTCACATACATATCCTTGAAAGGAGAATGTTTACAGATATGTTGCGTTTAGACTGCTTTAGAAGAACCAAAATAGTGTAAGAACATATGATTGATATGAAGATGTACAGTTTAAACCAACCAAATCATATTGGTCTAGTACAATCAGAAATTCTTCTGGTAACCTATTTGTAATTCCAATATTTAAGAGCTCACGAGAGAATTTATTGTTGAAATGGATTGGAGCGAAATTAGAGCTGAAAGGATTATGTAGGATATTAGATATAAACTGACAACCCGGTTCATAAAATTAATAAAAATGCATATAGTGTATACCAGAATACAGCCATGATTCTGAAACTGTGTAATCAATAAAGAAATGACAATATTGTAAAACCACTGTAATTCTGCAACTGTAATAGAATAATACCAATGTACAGTTATGATTGTATTTGATGTAATGTAATCAACTGGAATGCATGCATGTAATACTTGAACAACCACTGATATTGACTAAGGATCATTCGAAATCCGAGTTACATTGAACTCACCAGAAGACCACTCCCAGAGGTGTGGACACTGACTTTCACACCTTTAAGCATTGTTATAAATAACTGTAGGAACCATTGTTCTCGAGTTCGCTGGTGGAGGCTACAGACGGGCACTAGGGGTGGTCAAAGGACTGACCTGGGGCCTGTTGGTCGCTGAGACCAGCGGCTCCTCAGCTGAGATGTTCTTTTTTACCACAACAACATCTCTTTTATTAAATACATTTGATTTAACCTTTTGATCTGCAATGCCCTCTGTCCATCCGGCGTTTCTTCATTTTAAACACAACAATTAGTTGATAAATAGTCCATAAAAAGAAAATGAATTACTTACTATTTTGACAACAAATCCTTATTTGACTCATGTTTTTGGAAAATTTGCTAGAATTGTTCCAGCTTTTAAAATATTGTAGTTATTTGGCAGACAAACCAATTTGAATACATTGCGTTGGCTTACAATGAATAAACAGTATTTGTATTGTATTCTCAATGTAGACCCAATTTTAGATTAATTGAATCAAATAATAAGGAGATGTTGTAATAAGGATCTACTTTGAGCCTGCAATAAGGCAGAAATATTTGAAAATGTCCTCCTCAAATACTGTTATTATATTCCAAAGATAGTACTCCAAATTCCAAAATGTGAAGTTACTTTATTATCACTCTTCCTTTTGGTTCATCTATTCATTATCAGGCTGAAACGTGGGCTTTGACTTTCACACAACCTCTCCCCGGCTGCGGCGTTATTGCAGAGTTTATACAGCGTCGTTTTTTTTCTTCTTTTACTGCTTCTATTTTCTTGGTGTCCTTTGGAAGAGCGGATGGGAAATTCTGATGTCATCAACCTTGGTGCAGCGGGGCTCAGGAGAATGCAGCCCCTCTGGGTGCCACGATTGGTGCCCATGTGTTTGTGCCCTGCGTCCCAGCATGCTGATTGATCAGTTTGGTCATGTGGAATGTCACCATCTGCTCCCCAGTCCCACTCACCCCTTCTTGTGTGAATGCCAATCACTGGCAGGTAGATTTATTTTAAGCCAAATCAGGCGCATGACGATGAGCAATACGCCAGCGACACTAAAAGTGTGTGTCGCAGGCATAATATGTGCAACAGCATCATGTACAGTAAAAGGACAACCAGGACTTCAGACTCAAAGGGGTTTTATCAAATTTATAATTTCATTCTCATTGTTTGGGACATCAAAATAGAATGAAAAAAAAATGTTATGCCCCTGACTAATATATTCTGCAAACAGAATTATAGTTTATTATTGTGGGCTGATAAAATGGTCTGCACGTGTTTTTATTTGCTGGCATGGAAAAGTCTCTATTTCCTTTCTTTTACTTTAAGTCCGGCTCCTCATTTGTGTCCCTTCGGCCCCCTTCAGTTGCTCTTTTTTGGCTTCTTAATGGCCAACAGCTTAGCAACAGACAATGCTAAGAGGGTAATCTGTTTGCTTTACTATTATAGACCAACAACGCCAAATAAGGGAATATCACCCCAGGAATTATTAATGGGAATTATTAAAGGGGACCACCAATCTATGGTCAATGACAGGACACAGATTCGGACAACACAGGCACTGGACGTGATTCCACAAACCAAATTATACATTATAAGTTAATTTTTAATATCAATTTTTTTTCTTAAAATACAGTCACAAATATTCAATAAAATCTACAGTCGATGCAATATTACGCCAAAAAAGGAACGTTTAAGCGTTGTTCAGGTTACAATGGAATGCAACGTACATGAACCAGCTACCAATGCCTAACTATAACCAACATTTTCAGAAACTTACCTAAAAGTCTAAAACCGCCACGACCTGACAAGTTGAGCCTCACTGGACCCTGTAACAGCCACGCCAGACCAGCCACACTGCCGACGCCAAAGTTTACCCCCGAGAAGAGGTAGGAAGACACACCTCAAGTGGATGATCCGGTCATACATATAATCTCAGCAGCCCCGCCCCGTGATCGAAAAAACAGAGGATAATGGCTCGCAGCTTGGTGAAACACAGTGGGAGGGGTAACATAGATGGAAAGCCACCTGATTTAGAACACCCCAAAAATGTAGAGATAGAAGTGAGCGGAGCCACTCTGCCACATTAGCAACACTTTTCTTTTTTTACTAAAGGTGACTATTTTTAAACAACACCCACTTAAAAGTCAAACCAGAGCATACGTTTGGTTAAAGACTTAACCAAACAGAAACAGGTATTATAGCAGTTTTCCACAGTGACACAGTAACATCAGAGTAATCACTGGTGTGTCACGATAATGACCACACTGCTGTCTCAGTAGGATTTATTTCATTGGGTTCTTCAGGAATCAGGAATCGGGAAACATTTATTGCCAAAATATGTCAAACATAAAAGGAATTTGTCTTGGCGGTTGGTGCGTGACAGTACACAGTGTAACAATAGACAACAAGACAGCAGTGCACAAGTAATAAAATAAAGTAAAATGAAATGCTAATGCAATTGTTTAGTAGAATAAGGCTATGGGTTAGTATAAGACAAGAGAATAAAGTTAAAGTTAAGAATTTAAAATATTAAAAATGTTTAAAAAAATATTAGGCAAAAAGTACACTAGCGAACAAGTAACAAAGTGACGAGTGACGACAAAGTGAAAAATGACAGTTAAAGTGACATGTGCAGTATGAGGGGGAGTGACCGGTGGAGTGTTGCCAGGACAGTGTGGCACACTGTAGGTCTGAACATCCCGCCAGCAGCAGTGTGTTTTTTTCTCTTTGTGGCAAACCGTATATATGTTACAAAGTGAATACAGCAGGAAATTCTGCAGGCCAGCTTTGTGTACTGTTTACACACTCTCTATTCTGGCTATTTTTAACCATTTAAACATAATCAGTTCACTTCCTGAGTGTTTTCTAAAGTCTGAGTGTTTTTTTTGCACATGCAAGACTACCTTATAAATAACTTCTAACCTAGCCGCCAGAGGAGCTAAGTACACCACACGTGCCTACAAACTAAAGGTTCCGATCTATTTGTGCATGTAGGTCAGACAGTGTGTGTTAGCCTCTGTTTTCTTGAACCCTCTACCTGTCCAACAGGAGGTAATCTTCATTTTGTCATCACTGCAGGCTTCTGAGCACGCTTGCATATGATTCTATACAAACACAGGATAACATAGGAAGAGGATGACAGCTGGACAACACACGCTATGGCTTTTTATCCTTTTCTTTTCCCTGGTATATATATATATATATATATATATATTGTCATAGCTCGCTCAAGCTATGCCAAACATCAGGAGCTGGAGACGGTGCATGAGATTAAAGAATATATGTTTATTAAAATATAACCCTAACAGGAAGAACTTAAATGATGAAACATACCCCAAAACCATAAGGATCCTATGAGGTGGGAAGTCAGTAAATCAGTGGTGTAAGTGTGGATGTGTGAAACATGGTGTGTGTGAAAGAAGAGAATAGCTCAAACACAACGGAAATAGCGCATGGAGACTGCAGCAGGGAGTGAAGGCCAGGTCTGCCTCCTCTGGATCTCCCTCTCAACTGGCAGGGGCATGGCACATATAGCTTAGGAGACACCAGGCCCAGGTGCTCCCCATTAGCCATCAGGACAATGCCCCACCCAGGCTCACCTATAGGTCGACAGTTATGTAGACACACCATCCACTACTCTCTACTCTGTGTGGGGCATCACCCCCACCACCCCCCTTAAAGTCGTGATCTCACTAAGAACCCACAGTTCCCCACTCAACGTTTAAAAAACACTGATGTGATCACTTCTATTAACACAACATTTAAACATAACCAATTAAGTGCACATCAATCAACTTTCCAATGTTAACATTAGCTCATACTGTGGTTTAAATCTGAAATCTAAATAAAAATACTTTTAGATGTTCAAACCCCCAGAGTGTAACTACTCTTAGCACTGGCCCTGCACCACCTGGACTCTCCTTCCCCCTTAACAGCTGGATCCTGATGTTTCAGCTAGCAATAAGGCTGTCAGGAGAAGAACAGACCAGGGCAGTCAACGCCAGAGAGACAATGCATCCGCCACCACATTATCCTTCCCTTTAATGTGCCTGATATCCAGAGCAGAGAACTGCAGAAGCAAAAACCACCTAATAAGCCTTTGGTTCGGACACTTGAGTTAAGAAATGTAAGTGAGTTGTGATCTGTATAAACTATAACAGGTACCCCAGACCCAACATACCCACTAAAATGCCCACACCAGTGCCAATGCTTCCTTCTCCATCACAGAATAATTAAGCTGATGCTTATTAAACTTTTTGGAAAAGAAACAGACTGGCCTGTCCACCCCTCCATCATCAGCCTGCAACAATACTGCACCTGCTCCAACGTGACTCGCATCAACCTGCAGCTTGAACTGTCGTTCCATGCGAGGAGCTGCCAACACCGGACCAGAACACAACAAGATCTTAGCATTTCGGAATGCTTGCTGACAGCGGGAGGACCAGACAAACTTGACCTTGTCCTTGAGAAGATCAGTAAGAGGGCAGACAACAGACGAAAGGTTTTTGCAGAAACTTCTATAGTACCCAATTAACCCCAAGAAGCGCATAAGTTCCCTCTTAGTAGCAGGAGGACGGTAAGACTCCACAGCAGCGACCTTCGCCTGTACAGGACAAACCTCCCCCTGACCAACCACATGGCCAAGGTATGTGACTGTTGCACGAGCAAATTCACATTTTGCAAGATTCACTGTTAACCGCGCATCAGACAACCTCTGAAAGATGAACGAACACGAGCAATGTGACAGTCTCAGTATCACTGAAAACCACACAATCATCTAAGTAAACAGCCACGCCCTCAGGGTCACCAACAACCCTATTCATGAGGCATTGAAACGTCGCCGGTGCATTTCTCAACCGCAATGGCATAACTTTAAATGAATAAAGACCAGATGGAGTAATAAATGATGCAATCTCACGAGCTCTCTTTGAAAGCGGGACATGCCAATATCCTTTCAACAAATCAAATTTTCTGACGAATCTGGCCGACCCAACCTGATCAATACAATCATCCATTCTAGGCAACGGAAAGGCATCTGGTCGTGTCACGTTGTTAATTTTCCGAAAACCCGCACAGAAACAAAACGACCCATCGGGCATTTACCAAAATGCACGGCGAAGCCCAGCTAGATATTGTCGGCTCCGCAATACCATTCTCTAACATATATCGGCACTCTGCATCCAAAAAACCCACTGTTTGTCTACATAGACCCGATAAAATCGCTGTCGAATGGGTTTTGAATCAGTCAATGCATTATCATGCTCGATGAGATGAGTTTGTGAAGGTACATCACTAAATAAGGTTGGGAATTCACCAATCAAATCAACCAACTCTATGCATTGTGACATGGAGAGATGACACAACAGGTTATCTAACATGCTAAGAGTCTCCGTGTTTTTCAACCGCCCATACACCATGTGTGTGTCATCAAACGTGGTTGTATCCTTGCCCTCAGCAACAGACTGAGAGACAGGATCCATGCTGGCTGCCAAACACACAGGCAGAATTTCCCCAGACTTTTGACCATAGTATGGCTTTAACAGGTTTACATGACATAACCGAGAAGGGTTACGACAGTCAGGAGTTGCAATGAGATCATTTTCCTCTGAAAGTTTCTCAACCACAGTAAGTGGACCTGTAAACTTTGCTTGAAATGGGGTGAGTTGATAATTGGCAACAGAACCAGAACCTGATCACCCGGACTCAAGTCCCGTCGTTCAGCCCGCTGATCATTAGAGTGCTTCATTTTCACTTGAACCCTTGCCAGGTTGTCTTCATCCATTGAACCCGCCACATACAACTTCTGCCTGAATCCATTGACAAAGTCAATCAGATTTTTGGGAGGGTCGGGAGCCTTAAAATTGTCATGAAGCAGTGCAAGCAGGCCACAGACTAAATGCCTAAGACCAACTGATTTGAACTAAACCTGGTACTCTCCTGAATTACTTCACGAGAAGCCAGTATTAACCATGGCAAGCCATCCCCCCAATCTTTGCCCAACTCTGTACAATGTGCCCACAGCAACGATTTCAAGGTCTGGTGAAACCTCTCTAGCGACCCCTGACTTTGAGCATGACACGTCGAGGATTTAGAATGTCTTACCCTGAGTTGTTTCAGAATCTGGGCAAACATGTGAGAAGTAAAATTTGAACCCCTGTCGCTCTGGAGAACCCGCGGAATGCCAAATATGGAGATAAACTGTGACAGAGTTTTAACCACAGCTCTAGTTGTCATGGAACGCAACGGATAGGCAGCAGGATACCTAGTCGGCTGTCACATCACAGTAAACAGATACTTAGCACCAGACGCTGATGGAGGAAGAAGACCAACACAATCAATTATGATATGTTCAAATGGCTGTCCAATGGCAGGTATAGGGTGTAATAGGGCAGGCTTAATCACTTGATTTGGTTTACCAGTCATTTGACATATGTGACACGTTTTAATATATGCAGCAACATCCCGTCTTAGCCTAGGCCAAAAAAATATGCAGTATGTTTTCCTTACCCCCAAATGCAGGTCATGTGAGTTTAAAAACCCTGTATTTAGCTGGCACCACCTGGTACTGATGGGACAACCGACTATTATGCGAGTCGGTTCAACCGTACGGTCGTTGGTTGGCCAACCGAGTTAATCGATTCGGTCACCGGTTCGCGACGGGGTGGGGCGGGGCGCGCCTATCGCGCGTTTACTTCCCCCGCCATAGTCGCTCCCATACGCCTGAATCGGTGGATCGGTTGATCACAAACAGGCAGAGACCGTGTGATTGCAGAGTCATGCAGTAGCCTGTGGTTACGTTCTCCTTCAGTAGCTGGTGCGGTCTCATGACCGCCCGTAACAAACATTTTAGCCTACTCAACATAACTACCAAGATGACGTGTATTTGTATGTGATGTCGGCTAATGTAGCCTATGAAATTCTTTACACAAACATCTAAGATGCACGAGAAATAAAGGCTTAATGATCGGTTGACAGCGCAAACTTGCCGAGACACCGCTTGATTACAGATTCAACTCATTCGGTCTCGTTCAGCAGCTCGGTGTGCGGTCTCCTCGGTTGACACGGTCTCGGTCGCCACGGTCTCTTCCGGTTATTTACATAGCGTGCACCGCATTTGTTAACGAATAGGCTACACACAATTTCAAGTTGTTCAGACTCTTGATACAATGATGTTAAATTGCTGGTAGGTTTCAGAAACAAAGCCGTGACAGAAGCTGATTTGAATAATAATTCACATTTAGTTCACAAGTTGCTGGGATAAAAGTGTCAGCTAAAAAGACTGAATGTAACATAAATGTAAATTATTAAATAAATATGGACATTTATTTGAGTTGTGTTAATTGGTTTGCTGTTCATGAAAAATCTGTGGTTGTGACTTATTTTTTGGAGGTAACACTTTTTGCCAGACTAACCTACAGCCAATTAGTGCATATAGCAACTAAGGATGAGGTGATTTCATTGGCTTTCCAATCATTGGCTGTCTACTATGGATACAGTAGCGAAGTCTTGAGGTCAACTAGCAGACAGACACAGGTGCCGTAAACCCCACCCCTTTTGGACACAAAAAACTCACAGTAGAACACATTTGTCAGTAGCAAGATGTCATCTCGGAAGAGAAGCAACATTTGGGAGCATTTTGATGAAGCAGGACATCACAAGGCAAAGCGTAGAATATGCAAAAGTATATTGTCAGGTCATGGAGGTTCAACATCTAACTACAGAAGACATCTGCAGACCAAACATCCGACTGCTTTGCTTCAGCAAAGGCAGGATGATCAGCCTGCAGGTGAGGCTGCTCCTTCTCCAGCGGCTCCTACCCCTGGCCCAGACATAGGCCTACAGAATGCACCATCTCAGCGTGAGGCTCGGCGACCCCAGCAGCAGTCCATCGGAGCCTATGCTATGCCTATGCCTATGCCTATGATAAGAGGTGAGGTAGCGGCCAAAATATCGAATGTGTCAGATGTGTGTCTGACAACAGACTGTTGGACTTCTAGGAATACGACAAGTTTCATGGCTGTCACCTGCCACTACATTGATGAAAGCTTCAAGCTTGATTCAACATTGCTTGACTGTTTTCCTATGACTGAAAGACAGCTGACAATCTGGCATCAGAGCTTGTGAGGATTGCTGCAGAATGGGACATAACAGGGAAGGTGGTGGCCTGCGACGATGCCAGCAACATAAGAGCGGACATCAATGCAGTTGGCTGGAAGTATGTGCCCCGCTTTGCCCATACTATTAACCTAGTAGTAAAACAAGCATTGAAGCCAATTCAAGATGTTGTTGCAAAAGTAAAAGCAATCGTGGAGTATGTCCACTGCAGCTCAGTGGCATCAGAAAGGCTACGAGCCACTCAACTACAAATGGGGCTCAAACCGCTAAAAATGAAGAAGATGTCACAGCTAGGTGGAATTCCACTTTTTACATGCCACAGCGTGTACTTGACCGGAAGGATGCCATAATTTCAACTCTGGCGTTGGTGAACCTCAGCCTCACAACCCTTACATTTGCGGAGTGGGACGTTGTGAAAGATGCCTGTGACAGGTGACTGTAGAAATCAGCGCTGAAAGGTGAGTAAAAAGAGTTGTAACTATATAACTGTTGTCACAGAAAGGAGGAACAGGCTTAATCCTGAGAAGGTCAGGCAAATTGTATTTTTAAATGCAAACCTACCCTAAACATGCACAATGTGCCTTTGTATATTAATATTTTGTGTGTGTAGAGTCTTAAACTGCACACTTTGCACTACATGACCTATTGCCCTATGCACAGGCTAATTGTAAACAGTTATATTTATTTCCTTGTTCCTCTCTTTATTTACATTTTGTATTGTTATTGTTATATATTAGTGTTACGTTAAAATGACTATTCAACTTTGTTAAATGTAGGCTATCCTATACTAGACACTTTGTAGGCCTACTATTGCACATTGAATCATGCATATGATAATTGTAAATAGATAGTAAGCCTA
This sequence comes from Gasterosteus aculeatus, assembly GCF_964276395.1. Taxonomy (NCBI): domain Eukaryota; kingdom Metazoa; phylum Chordata; class Actinopteri; order Perciformes; family Gasterosteidae; genus Gasterosteus; species Gasterosteus aculeatus. The sequence continues at coordinate 3,853,151 of NC_135709.1, read as the reverse complement.
TATTTTTTCTTATCCTACTTGTTATTGTTGTGTTTTTGTTAGTGTCATTAAAATGTTCTACATTTTTTGAATGTAGGCTATACTTATGAGTGTGTTCTACCTATACTGCTAAAAAGTTGTTTTGTTTAATTGTTCAAGACGGTTGAGAACTTCTTACATGTCATTAAAATCACACTCTGCTGAATACTTGCATCAATTGCACAACTAAACACATTAAGGTAGATCATAAGGTAGACTTGTTTATCAATACTTGGTGATGTGTTCAAATCTGTAAGCTTCTCATGATAGACATATTCCCTGCCTAACCTAATGGGAGTTGTGAGTTGGTAGACCTAACCTAGCCTACCTGATTCTCCCGCTTCAGGTACACGAATCGGGTTATTTAACCGGCTCTTCGGTCAGTTCGTCAACACTACCACATGGAACACCGCCAACCCTTGGTCTCCACAAGGCACCCACTTCTCCCACTTCCTCACTAGCAACCCATTATCAAGAAAGCAACCATTAGCACTATCCCGCACCTCATTACCTGTCAGAATTCCCGCAAACAGGCTGTTGATGGAGGGATCAGACAGCTGCTCTGCAACGAGCTCTGCACGGGACACAAAAATAGGCACATCAGACAAAGAAAAAGTTGAACCGGTATTTTAAATTTTATTACGCTCAATTTCACAAGCCCTGGCGCACGTCACAGCCGCTGCCTCGTGGTACCAAATCACGGTGCGCCAAAGCATATTGATCCGTCAAGGCGGCCGCTTCCCCCACCGTTTTAACCTGCTGTTCAGCGAGAAAAGTTGCTATGCGATGTGGAATAGCGTTTTGAAACTGTTCACCGTTATGTGACAACAGCACCAAGTCACATAACGTCTCACATGTCGTTCCACCTGCAGTATTTTTGTAGTGAAGCTGTTACTGGGCCAAAGGCTGCTGCATAGGTTATGGCCCAAGGCAATGCTGTTTTGGTTTTGGCCCACAACACTGACTGAAGGCAATTTGCAGTGAAGTATAAATGTCGTTGCTGGGCCAGAACTGGTATCACCAACATCTACCTGCATTTTTTAAGCGAGGTGCAACAGGGAAGATTCCATTATTTTTAACAACAGCCTGTCCCGAATTGACTGTCCGAATGGAATTGTCGCAAATTGTCTTGTCTAACCAACTGCCAGTTGAATACACATTATAAAATAGCCCATCTACCCAGTTTTCATTCCATTAGTTTGTAATAAGTCTTAGGTCTTAAGTCTAAGGGTTTAAAGTGTAATGTAAGTCGCTTTGGATAAAAGCGTCTGCTAAATGACCTGTAATGTAATGTAATGTAATGTAAAGTCAATCACAGTCGTAAAAGAAAGTAAAGAGTATTGCGTGAAATCATTCGGAGGATACCAACGGGAGACCCTTTTGATTATAACAAGCACTCCTCAATACCCTCGACGTGGTTGGGAAACGACTGTCGGTGACCTTCATCATTTTTCCGTCAACATGACTCAACAATGGAACGAAGACATGGCAAGAAGTGAGGCCCGGGAGGAACGGTTGATCGCCAACATCCTCCGCACTGACAGTTTGGTTAAGAGGTGATGCAGAGAACATTCAACCACCACCACAACATCAACCACCGCAAGATGCGTATTATGGTTATGGATTCCCATCCACCTCCCACTACCATCAGCTGAACTAGGCTCATTCAGCACATGCCATTTTGCACCTCGGACTCAACCTGCACAGACCTCACTTTAAACTATGCACTGCCCATATACACCGCCTTACTTATTTGCACTACCGCCTGAAAAGCACCTTACTGTTCATACAGCACAATTTCTACACTCTACCTCAGTGTGTGTGTGTGTGTGTGTGTGTATGTATATATATATATATATATATATATATATATATATATATATATATACATACACACACACACACATTGAAGGTTTTACCTTTTATACTTGTGTGCTTTATACCTTGTTTTTCTTGTGTGCTCTTATACCTTGCTTTACTTTTCTTAATATTTCTTATAAATAAAACACTTAACTAAAACTTCTGTGAGTTTCTTTATTTGTAGAATGAAACACCCATGAACTGTACAAGAATTGTATTTACAAACCTATGACAAACTGGCAATTATGTAATGAAGACGTCTAAAGGTATGGTCTGCTCAGGGGGAAGTTTGCACTCAGATCCTCTGTCCATTTGTGTCGTCTGCGTGATTGTTGGCACGACCACCTGGCTGTGGCAGGTTCGATGCAAGTGTAGCCGCTTCCACTGACCAGTTGGGATTCACAACTTTCTTCTCATTCTCACAGAAATTGTGCAATGCACAACCGGTAGCAATCACTTTAGGGGTGAATGAAAAGTGGAAGTCACTACGCTTCATAAAAACTCTCCAGCGTGACTTCAGTCTCCCAATGGCAATCTCCACCGTGGTCCTTGCAGAGCTTAAGTAGACATTGAAGGACTCTTGCTCAGGGGTGATGTTTGGGGAATGGGTGTAGCCTTTCATGATCCAGTCTATGAGAGGATACACTGGATCACGAAACAGGAAGTGACCGAGACGCCATCGATTTCTCTTGGTTCCTGGGAGGAGAAACAGAAATGGTTACCAGTGTTGGACTTGCTTACTAAATGGCCCAGCATAAATAAAACATAGTATACATAAAAACATAATAAAGCCTCTATAAAACATCATACTACTTTAAGCTTGTAACATACCTAGAAATCTCAATAGCTTGGTGGTAGCTCCACTAGTTTCTGCAGGAATAACTTTCAGTAGCTTAACTCATTTATTGATCTTATTGATTTTATCCATACATTGATATGTCTTCAGAGTACGACTTACTTTTGGTAACAGGTGTGCCTGGCTGAGCATGTTAGCGTCATGAGCACACCCAGGCATCTTACATCTGATGCTCCAGAAGCTTAAAGAAAACAATTTGTCAGGTTTTAATGGCACACACAACACTGTAACACACACGTGAATATATGTAGGCGACACAGGACACACACACAAACACGCACACGCAGGCCTGAGGTCGCGGTGAATTGAACATATTAGTAAGCGTTCACGTTGCACAGTGCAGACAACTAAATGTATTTAGCCCAAACTTACCGATACATGTCGTCCACTACGCCTTGGAGGACAGCGGTATTGGTGCTCGAACAGTCACCTCCGCGGGCTTCATGACTCCTTCCATAATTCCACGCAACTTGTGGAAAGATCCTCGAGTCATGCGAAAGTTCGCTTTCCAGTCCTTGTCATCAAATACGGTCAAAACATCTCTCTCCCAGAAGACTTTGTTTTTGCTCTTCATCCAGAGTGCTCTTCGCGACCTTTGCTGTACAATGGCAGAGTTCAACAATATATTGTTGGTCAGAATTAAATTCTCTATGTACCTTCGGTGACGGCGTCTTCTCTTCGTTATCAAATCAGCCAATAGTGCCATTCGCATTCGCTGTACTCCTATTAACATCATGCACACATTTGCCGTTCGGCATCTTTCTCGTAATGTTGATGTTGTTGTTGGTTGTTGTTGGTAGTGGTGAAGAGGTCAAGCGGAAATGGCTGTATCAAAACTAGTTGTAATGAAAACAGCGCCACCTATCGTATCGGATATGACATGCTTTCGGCCAATCATTCAATTTATTCACTGCCATGTATATTGGGATAATAGCACCTCCCCCCGAAAGATAGCATAGTCGGACTAAGCAAAGATTTGAATTATACCATCATGTAAACACACTGAGTGTTACAGCTGATCGGGGAGCAGGGAGAGTTAAGGTTTGTGGTAAAAAGGCTTGTCGAATCCCAGGTGGCGTGATGAAAATCGTTGCTGCCACATGCTCAGAACAGTACTCTGGCACTACTGTGCTGTTTGAGTCCCTTGACTCTGGTCTGCCTGCCAGGGCTGCTTGTTTCTCCTGCTCTCATTGGATTGATCTCTGGTGGGGACGAGTCCGCCTACAGGTGGGAGTCTGACCATCTGGTGTCGTGGTGCAGCCAGAACAACCTGGAGCTCAACGCTCTAAAGACAGTGGAGATGGTTGTGGATTTCCGGAGGAACAGAGCCCCACCCTCCCCCATCACCCTGTGTGACTCCCCCGTCACTATTGTGGATTCCTTCCGTTTCCTGGGCTCCATCATCACCCAGGACCTCAAGTGGGAGCTGAACATCAGCTCCATCATCAAGAAGGCTCAGCAGAGGTTGTTCTTCCTGAGGCAGCTGAAGAAATTCAACCTGCCAAAGACGATGGTCCACTTCTACACGGCCAACATCGAGTCCATCCTCTGCTCCTCCATCACCGTCTGGTACGCTGCAGCCACAGCCAAGGACGAGGGCAGGCTGCAGCGCGTCATCCGCTCTGCAGAGAGGGTGATCGGCTGCCATCTGCCGTCCCTGCAGGACTTGTTCGCTTCCAGGTCTCTGAAGCGAGCTAAAAAGATCGTGGCCGACCCCTCCCACCCCGGACAAAAACTGTTTGTGCCCCTTCCATCTAGCAGGAGGCTGAGGTCCATCAGGACTAAGACTTCCCTCCACACGAACAGTTTCTTCCCGTCAGCAGACGGGCTCATCAACAGAGCCTGGTCCCCCACTGACTGACTCTGATATTCCACCGGTCACTCTCTTTCATACTGCACATGTCACTTTAACTGTCATTTCTCACTCGTCACTTTGTCGTCACTTGTGGTGGCCTGCTTTTGCACTTCCTCGTTTCGGTGCCCGGGACTCCGCTTCCTGACTCACGCGTTGTCGCTTCCATAGAAGACACAATGCTTGTGTTCCATTTTATGTCGTTTATTTAAGTTTTACATTAGGTTGTTTAATTTCAACATGATGTGGACAACGTAAGGTCGAAAGACTGTGCCGATGTCCCGTCCAATACAAAAGCCAGCCCACCGGTGGCCTCAGTCCCACCCCCTCCTCTTATCCGCTGATCCTCATCAGGTGCATCTAATGAATCATACAGAAAGTTATTTCAAATATGAACAAAAATAGATTAAGTGAATACACATAATTCCTACCAACAAAACAAATAGATGATTTGTAACAAAACAGAAAATATGGCTCCAACATCACTCGTCACTTTGTCGTCACTCGTCACTTTGTCACTTATTCGCTAGTGCACTTTATTTTTTAATATTTTTTAACTTTTTAAATATTTTTAATTTTTAACTGTATTCTCTTATTGTATACTAACCCATAGCCTTATTCTACTAACCCATTGCATTAGCATTTCGTTTTATTTTATCACCTGTGCACTGCTGTCTTGTTGCCTATTGTTACACTGTCTACTGTCACGCACCAACTGCCAAGTCAAATTCCTTTAATGTATGACATATTTTGGCAATAAATATTTCCTGATTCCTTATTCCTGGTGTTGGTGGTGCAGGGCACAGCCTACGAACTATTAGCCTGAAGTGAAATCATCATGTAACTATTGATAGTTTTCCTAACCTGAATTTAAACAAAAGTAGTCTCTTGATGGAGAATTTAAAGGAAATCGGCTCATGTATAGTATTTTGAGAGGCTTTAATTTTGGAATAGTACATTAGAATGTCTTGCTTATCCCTGGGTCACAGCTTGGGGATGAACTATGTACTATTAGTCAGAAGTGAAATGATCATGTAACAATTAATAGTTTCCTCGTGATGAAGAATTTGAAGGAAATTGGCCCATGTATGGTATTTTGAGAGGCCTGCTAAATTTGGCACGCTTCTCAGAACTGGTAAAAAATTTGATATTTTGGGGGTTTCGCCCCCAATCTCCGATTGACTTGAAATTTGGTACACACTTGCTCTTGGACATGATCTACAAAAAAGTCAATCATGGTATGCAAATGCGCCTAACTAGATTTTCCGCCATTTTGAATTTTGGCCATTTCTCCTAAACGCCATGTCCGATTGTCACGACATTTTCTCATTATTCATTATTGGGTCAATGTCCCCCTGCCCTATCAATATCGTGTTGATATCTTCTTGTTTTGAGAAGATATGGGCTAATGAACTTCACAAGGGGTGTGGCTTAATCTTGCAAGAGTCATAACTTCCAGATGATTTGGCCTGCCCTCACCAGACTTGTAACACATGTGAACATTGAACCTCTGAACACAACCTGATTTTATGAGAATTCTCTGAAGAATAGAGGGCGCTGCAATTAATCGTTGAAAATCTGCCTTTTTGGCCTATTTTTGGCCTATTTTCATGATTTCCTAGAGTTGTAAAAGACCGAACTCCTCCCAGGGATTAAACTCGATTCTTTTCAAATTCGCGCAGTGTGATCTTGAGGACCTAGGCTCCAAGAATTGCATTTTGCCGGAAGAAATTCCAAACTATGTGTATAGAGAGCACTTTTGAAAAACCACCATTAAGCATGAAAATTGAAGTTGTTTTAACTTGACCATACTTTATCTAATCTGCTCCATATTTCTCATAGAGCATGAACTTCTCACCCTGTAGAAAGTCAAGACCTTAATAATGCTTCAATGTGAATATTATAAGAATCCAATAATCAGTGGCGAGAGGGTGCATCGACAAAGTTGATGCTTGGCCAAGAACAACTAAACCGTTGTAAGTTTTAGAAACAAAAAAAAGTTTTTATTTTGGTGAATTTGTTATTGACATATTTCTGTAAACCTTCAAACTAATTAATAAAAACCTGAATACATGACAAAAAAAGGATCAGTGATGAAATCAAATACTGACATCACAGCTTTGTGATGTCATCTTCTAGACGGACCAATCACTTGGCAGCAACGACAGACAGCTGGTCTCTGATGCGTCCCGGATCAGCTCCACCATCACCGTGGAAACCGGCTCGATGCCCGCCGACGGACATGGGTCCTCCATCTGAAAGACACGGACCTCCTTCAGATGATGCAAACCTCCTCAGATCTCCTCACAATGTGCAAACCTCCTCAGATCTCCTCACAACGTGCAAACCTCCTCAGAACATGGAGACCTCCTCAGATCTCCTCACAACATGGAGGTTACAGGACCTTAGCAGGTGGTTCAGGTTCGGAACTCACCTTGATCTGAACCAGACAGGTCGAAACGGACAACCGACCGACTGAGTCTGATCCGGTCACCATGTTGATTCTCCAGTCCAACTCTTGTAAAGCCTTACACACACACGCACTTGAGGTGAATGTAGAACATGCATCATGACTCACTTTGATCTCGGAGAGCTTCCGTCCTCCACGTCGGACTGAAAAGCATCAGAGACACGAGGGACCTCGTCACAGCCTGCGGTGATATCACATTTGAGCAGCCAATAGGAGCTCCTGCTTTACGGAGGCTGTAGAGGAACGTGAGAGAACCTGTTCTCCAGCAGGATCTTGGTGATGAGATTCTTCAGGCTGGAGTGGAAGGAGTCGGGGAACAGACGGAGGATCTGCTCTGCAGAACCCATGAGAACATGGTGAGAGAGGAGCTGGAGGGAGCGGAGTAGCTGGAGGGAGCACACACACACACACACACATTACTGTTGGGTTATTAAGAACATCAAGGATTCTTTAAGAACTTTCTTCAATCAAGTGTGCGTGTGTGTCTCTTTGTCTGTCTGTCTGTCTGTTTGTGTGTGTGTTACCTAAGCAGCCTGAGCAGTGGAAACGTTCATTATCCCCGCCGTCGTCCTCCAGCCGGCGGTTCGTCGCCCTGTGACTCTCAACACAGATGTCTCTCACTGCATCTTTAGACGGAGCCTCGGGAGACAAGTCAGGTTGCTACTAAGTGAGCAAGTACTAATACCACAGTGTAATACTCTTGTACAAGTACAAAGCATCAGCAAACCATCAAAATGTGCTTACGTAGTACAGTAAAATTACTCATGATGTAGAGTAATAATGACAATAACATATGTAGTATTATGAGTAATGTGTTAAGCACTTTAAAGGGAACTACATGCCAATGGAGCTACAATACTTATTGCATTAGTAATGAAGTTTTGATCACCTGAATGTGTAAGGAAGCGTTTGGATTAATGTAATAAAAAGTACATCACTCTTAGAAAACAGCTAATATTTTAGAGCCTGTAATAATAATAAAATAATAAATAATAAAGAAAAAATCAGGAATAATTAAGTCATAAACTTTTTATAATAAAACAACACTTGTATATGTTAAAAAAAATAAAATTAAAAACTATGTCAAATACACTGTTTAAAGTAATACATGTAAAGCTGAGTGATGCTAGCAGGCTAATTTGAGCTATTTATTAATATTTATATGAGCATACGCTTATGTAAGTAATAACCAAATAGATACATTAGAAGACGTTATCGAACTTCGGCTGAAACCATCCATCCATCCATTGTCAAACCGCTTATCCTGCACACAGGGTCGCGGGGGGGCTGGAGTCCATCCCAGCCAACTTCGGGCGATAGACATGGTACACCCTGGATTGGTCGCCAGCCAATCGCACTTTATAAAGAATCTGTTTAAGATCGATTTTCGGGATCAATACCTTCAGGCGGAGCTGTAAATTGTCAAAATGTTCGCTGGACAAAGCGGCAGCCATGTTGTCATGTGACGTCACCAGAGTATCGCTTGATAAATCTGCTGGCGCTCATAGGAAATGATGTTCAACCGGAAACTACGTGAATAACTACAATTTAATTATGCTTTTCACTTTAATAGAGTCAAAATACTCTAGTAATATTATATGAATAAATAAAATAAAGATACATTTGTTTTAATTAAATAATTACATTACATTATATGTCACTTAGCTGACGCTTTTATCCAAATCGATTTACAATAATAAAACCAGAATAAAGTTTATTGACAAGCAAGTTAATAAATATATTAAAAGAAAAGGTATATTGAAATATAAAAAGATGAGTGTCAAAAACACAGGAGCAATATTTATAGTATAGGTATATTTTAAATATTGAATTAAATATAGGATGTCGATAATTGTTTGTAGTTTTGTCTTCCGGCCAACAGAGGGCCCTGCACGTGCGCCTCGTTTCTTTTCTCAGCTTCCGCCTGTGGATTTAAACTTCCGCCAGAAGTTTATTCGTTCTCTTTTACCAGGCCGATCCAACATGGTGGGTATTTTTCACATGCCTACCTGACTAATCTAAAATAATCCTCGAGTTAAGAGGAGCATTGCTCTTCGGGGATTTTGTTTTTGGGCACCGGATAGGTTAACAAACCTAAATATTGGAGTATTGACGTAAATCCACATTTTATATAGCAGAATTGTAGCGGCGGAGCTGCCGCTCGGGGATGTGGCGCGGTGCAGCTAAATTAAACGTTTCTCATTCCGATTTCTATCGGTTTAATATAGCGGAACAGCATAATATTAATGATGTTGTGTTTCTTAAAACGCCGGCTCTTATAACTGTTACCTGCTAAAATGTATCACCCGCCGTTAGCTTACCTAGAAAATCCGGGTTGTTAACCCCCACCCCCCGGTGGGCTAGCAACCTTTACCGGTGGTTTTAACATCCCGCCGACCGACCGTTTAGTTAACATACCGGGGAAGTGTTTGAAGGCGTGTGGTGGCCATGACGATTCATCCCATCCGAGCAGGTAGTATCGCACCTCCCTGAGGTGTCCCAACTTGCCCCTGCTGTATCAAATGAGACTTGTGTTAAATAGAATCTGCTTCAATCTAAAATTCAAATAGGGAGGTTCGTAAAAATGTTATTAGCTAAAATCTGCAACCAAAATGGTTTCTATGAATGTAAACTGATGACATGACATATTCTCCTTTTCTCAGGGACGAGTCAGGACCAAGACGGTGAAGAAGGCTGCCCGGGTCATCATCGAGAAATACTACACCCGTCTAGGGAGTGACTTCCACACCAACAAGAGGGTGTGTGAGGAGATCGCCATCATCCCTAGCAAGAAGCTACGCAACAAGATTGCTGGGTCAGTTCCTAACATCTGCTCCACATCCTATATCGAATGTGGTCATGGCGTCCTCGTCGTCAGGCCATGGATATGACAGGAAGATAAACTTGAGAGTGTTTCCCGTGTGTGAAGGACTGCCGGCTCAGATCCTGATGCCCTCGGATAGATGGTCCTCCTCAAATCTTCTGTTTTTACCATTACGTCAGGTTTGGAGGTCTCAGACTGGTTGTTAATGTTCCCATCGGACGCTGATGCTCTGAGACTGCTTTTCCATAAATGTGCAGTTTTCTTCATGAAGTCTGGTGTGTGTTCACATGCTTGTGGTTCTGGCTGCAGGTATGTGACGCATCTGATGAAGAGGATTCAGAGGGGTCCAGTAAGAGGAATCTCCATCAAACTGCAGGAGGAGGAGCGAGAGAGGAGGGACAACTACGTTCCAGAGGTCAGTGAACGCACCACAAGCACGTATGTTCAATCAGAACGTAGGGACTTTGACTGGACGGTTTCACCAGTTACTAGAACTGGTGTTGATTGGGAATTTGTGTATGTACTGGTTATTTAACCTGTTCACCCTCTAGGCACCCCAGTCCTCCCTCCCAGATAGACAAAGTATAGTTATATCACTTTTTATCATGGGCATGCCATTTTCGGAGCTGAGAATATGACACATGATATTAATATCCATTAATATGATTCAATGGAAGGGCAAACACTGATCGTGTAGTTTTGTAGGTTGTTAAAAGAATACCTGGTTTGTAATCCTGCTGGCTGGTTTAAGAAAGCTTCTAACGAGATGCAGATTCAAGAACTATGATAAGAAACAATAAATAAATCTGCAGCATTTACCAAGCTGTAAAGTTAAACATCACGTGAGCTGATCTGAGAGCTGCTTTCATGAATGTTTGACAATACATGATTCTGTCACAATGAAGTGAGGTTGTGAGCCTTCAGGTTGACATTTGAGCCCGCTCCATTAATGAGTGCGTGCGTCCTGTATCGAAAGTGGTCATGGCTTCCTCGTCGTCAGGCCATTGATGGGACAGGAAGATCAACTGAGAGCCTTTCCCGTGTGTGAAGGACTGTCAGTTCCTATCAGACCCTGGCGCTCCCGGACAGATGGTCCTCCTCAAATCTGCTGTATTTACCATGAAGTCTGGTGTAGAATCTCAAAGCCGGTCTTTATGTTTATATCAGACCCCAGTGGTCCCCCATGGTTTACAACAGACAGATTCATGTTAGTGTGGAACTGCCCTGCATAGATTTTTTTAATTGCATACTTATTCAGCGCTGGGGGGGGGACGACAACACTGGACTCTGAAGCTGGACTCTCAGGCACTTGTTGCTTTTTCGCAGTTAATCAGTCAGGCTCATTGTAGTACTGCCAACATTTAATTTCTAGTAAAGTAGTGGTCTGATTTATTCAAGTTAAAAACAATAAAATGGTCAAAAGCCCCTAAATATTTGAAGGGCTAATGGTTTGTAGATTATAGATGTGTCTTTCAGCTGGACCTATATGTTCAGTCTTAAGACGTTGCATTCTGGGTCATCTGGGAAAGCTGATTCTATAATGACGATTACCCCCCTCTCACCCTCCTCCAGGTGTCTGCTCTGGACCAGGAGCTCATAGAAGTTGACCCTGATACAAAGGAGATGCTGAAGCTGCTGGTAAGTTTAGAATATATAATTGATATACATATTAATACCACTGGGTAGTAACAGTAAGCAACAACTACATTGAAGAAGACCCTGAGGCAAAGTTTTTTTAATAAGGTGTAAAGTTCTTTGATCACCAAAGAACATTTGAATAGCTGCTTTAACATACGAAGGTAAGCTTGTAAAGGTAAAACATGGTGCCTTCAGGGGAGCTTGTGTTTCTCATCATTCTGTATCGAAAGTGGTCATGGCGTCCTTGTCGTCAGGCCATTGATAGGACAGGAAGATCACCTCGAGAGCCTTTCCCGTGTGTGAAGGACTGTCGATTCCTATCAGACCCTGATGCTCTCGGACAGATGGTCCTCCTTTAATCTGCTGTTTTTACTATGAAGTCTGGTGTAAAGTCTCTGCGTCTATTGGTCCTGGTACAGTGTGTCCACAATGTTCTCAGACCCATTCTCCCTCTGCTCCTCAGGACTTCGGCGGTCTGTCCAACTTGCAGGTGACTCAACCCACTGTCGGCATGAACTTCAAGCAGCCACGAGGAGTCTAGACTGTAAAGTACCGTCCTAATAAAAAAAAACTTTGGGGACAAAAAGCAGCCGACTCCTGCCTTTTATATCATTTAAAGCAGTGGTCCCCAACCACCGGCCCACGGACTGGTACCGGTCTGTGGGCCGTTTGGTGCCGGGCCGCACCACGGGAAGCTTATGTATATATATATTTTTTTAAAGGTTGGGGACCACTGATCTAAAGAATAAATACACATAACCCTCTCTAGAAAATAGACCTTGATTATTGATCAAATATCCAGTTATCTCCTCACAGAGGGTGATCCTGGCTTCAATCCCCTAGCCCAGCGGTTCCCAAACTCAAGAATTCTGCGGCCCACTTTGAAATCTGAAAATCTTTCGCGGCCCACCCAAACCTTTAATCACAACTCTGATCAAAACATAATGATTAAATGTCCGTAAGAATTTAACCAAAATCAAACATCCGCGAGCAGAAGTTCGTCTCCGCGAGGTATTTGATAACTTTCGCGTTGCTCGCGAGGAGAATCTCTGCTCGCGCTCGAAGGAGTTTTCTACGCGCTCGCTGTTGTTCTTATTGACAGTAAGGTGGAGACGGTGCTTTCAGGGTCCGATTGATGCTGCGAGGTGCGTCCGCCCCCTCGCCATCCACGCCTTAAATCTTCAGCTCCTTTTAGAATAACTTATTTTCCCCGTTAAGATGGTTCAGCTACTGTAAAGAAAAGGGCACCGTCTCTCGCTCTTTAATCTCATGAAGTGCTCGGCGAGAACGACAGCTTTGTTTCTCCGACGCGCCCTGAAACAAGCTCCATATCTCACGCGCTTGAGCGCCGCTCAGCATCTCGCCGTCGTAGACCGAGCTTTGGCATGTTTGGCAGAGCGCCTTGAGCGCCGTGTACAACCAGTATGGATCAACCGATTAACCAATTGATCCATGTATATAAGGCGCTCCGGATTATAAGGCACGTTTTTGAGAAAATTAAAGCCTTTTAAGTGTGCCTTGGAGTGCGGAAAATGCGGAATATTTACTTTAATACTACAAGAGGGCGCCCCGTTTGTTGAACAACGACAGGCGGACAAGAGCAGCCGTTTCGAGCGAGAGCCTTATTGTTTTATTAATCTGTCCGTTTAAATTGTTTGTGCTGCATCAACTAATGTTTCACATAACTAATGTGCCGCATCATAAATATTTTTATATTAATTTCAAACTTTTAAAAATTAACTTTATTCATTGTAAATGACCTCTCGCGGCCCACACTTTGGGCTTGCTGCCCTAGCCCAAGGAATTATATATATACCACATTACTTTACATCCAATAAGTACTAAAACGGAATACCATGTATTTAATAAAGTACTTGGTATTCCCCAGGTACTTCATTTTTACCTCATAAAATAAACTAATTTCATACAAATGAACAAAATACTTTCAAATGAATAAAAAAAATAATTCGTGATTTCAAAGCCTTGTCCAGCTGTTTACTGATGTTTGTCATGTTTAATGAAGAGAGAAAAACAGATGCAGACAGGAAGTTAAGTTAAAGGCAGTTTTACTGTTCTACAAATTAGACAAGTTCACCTGTTTTGTTTGATATACAATTATTGAAATGAAAGGTATGCCTTAAGTTGAGCTGCATGACAGTCTGGTGAGGTTTATTGTGGTATATTATATACCACATGCTTCAACTGAAAATATTGTTATTTATTTATATCATTTATTATTTTTAATTTATTATATATATATCATTTATTATTTTTATTTTCATAAAGAATCAGGAGGTTGCTTGCCCTTTTGTTTTGGTTTGTTTTGTTTTGAGCACCTGCCCCCCAAAATGTCTGTGCACGTGCCTGACTGTACCTTTATATTTACACCATAAAATTCCACAATACCATGCAGATCGTATCTCTATTTCTTTGTGTTTATCTGCCACACGTTGACCGGTCCATGAGATGAAAAGGGTTGGGGACTTCTGATCCAAAAAACAGCTTGATTTAGAGGTGCAAATGTCATCTCTGAGTAGTAAATAAATTAGACATGTGACTTAAAATCAGTGAGAAAGTGTCAAGTAAATGTAGGTTTCTGCTAAATGTAACTGACTGTACATGCACACACCCACACATCTGTTATGTAACAGCACAACGCCGTCCCTCCGGTCTCCTGACCTCTCGAGAGGTGGGACCGTTGTGTCTCTATGGTAACCAGGTTGACCCCGCCCCTCGATAGGAAATCTATGTAATTGCAGGTTTTTCTTCTTGTACTCCCTGATTGACTCTTTCAGGTTCTTGTCCTCTGATTGGCCAGCCAGCAGGACAACTCTCCACATCTGGAGGAACAAGAAATAGAATGGTAATATAATGCCCAGATGTGTATGACTACCAGATGTGTATGACTCCCAGATGTGTATGGACCTGTTATATATACTGTGTATTTATCAAAAATGTCATTGATTGTCAGTTCCTGTTTTTTTCATCTTTTCTGTGGTTCATTAATAACTTTTTTTTTCTCGGTTCCTCAAGGAACCCTTTGTGAACCTTTGGGGGTTTATCCAGGTCTTAATGTTCCTTGTGGAACCAGAAACGGTTCTTCTGTGGCATCGCTCTGAAGAACCGCTGTAATATTCACACATCCGCTCCAGCTGTATTTCAAGTATTTCTTGATCACGATATTGTGACTATTACGTTCCCGTCTTTGTGTGAGGATTTTAGAAACATGTTTTTTGTTGGTATGAAATGGTACTTTTGCGTGTACTCTGTGGTACTTTGTAGTGATTCTGTAGAGGTCAAGGGTTAATCGGGTCAGGTGGGCTTACCTGTGAGTGTGTGCGTGATAAAGGGTGTGTCTGCAGCGAGGCCGGGGGAGGAGTTGGCAGGGACAAGGACACAACCGGGAGGGAAGGCTTTCTCCACCACTTCAACACGCCAAGACACGCCAAGAGAGGGGACAGATGTTTTGAGATATTTACCATGGAAAGAGTTAGGTTCCTCCAGAAACTGCTTCAAACTCAGACTCTCCCCGTTTACCTGCAGTCAGACAGGAAGTCACATCACACAAACAGGAGCTACCAATCTACAAACCTGCAGGTGAGTGAAGATTCTCCGGAGGACATCGTAGACGCTGTCTCTGGACAGCAGGGACACAAACAGGAAGTAGTGCTCTGGTGAGGTGGTTAGCACCCAAGGTCTCGGGTTCAAAGCCTCCAGCGCCTTTCTGGGAGGAGTCTCCGGGCTTCCTCCCTCAGGCCACACACATGTTGTGGGGTTGAATGGTGACTAACTCTCCTGTAGGGCAGTGAATGGGTGAATGGTGTTTTTCTTTGTCGGCTCTGCCCAGTGAGCACAAGACGTAATTTCAACGTTGAAATATGGTTGAAATCGGGTTGAAATGAGGTCTGAACGTCTAAGACCTCATTTCAACGTCTTTTCAACCGGCTAAAAATGGGATAAAACATCAACGTGCCAGAAAACATCAATTTGTTGACAAATGTGTCATGATGTAACGTAAGGTTGAAAGAGAGACGATATTAACGTTAAGATTTTCATAATAATTAATGAACTGGTCGGCGAAATTTGGTCTACGCGAAGACGTGATTTCAACGTATTTAATATTTCACTTAAAACATTATAAATATGAAACTACGGACTGCGTGCTGCTAATAAGATGCGTTTAAGACATAATAATGCGGGCAGGTTCAAACATTACTTGTAAACACGTAACTCCGCTCACATCTGTAACGCGCATGCGCGAGTTCTTAGACGCCTGCAGAGCTCCGAGCGGACGAGGCGAAGTTACGGCAGCAGAGCGACATGAACGGGCTGATAGAACCACGACTACCGGCTCCACTGCTCTGTAAGTACGCGAGTGTTTGAATGAAGCACACATGGAACTATAACCGGGTGTTTTACTTCTGCTGCCCACCCGATACGGGAAAGACGGCCCTTTTTGTTAAGCTAGTTAGCGTTAGCGCAGGTAGTTTGCTAGTTAGCATGCTAGCGTGCAGCATGATGACCTGGACCAAAAGTAAACATCCCAGAATATTTTTCGTGTGTTTGGTGTTACTAATGCGTTAGGTTGTTGCTGTACCCATAAATATTATTGCATTTCACATTGAAAATACGTTTTTAAAGCAATGGGGGCTAAATACAGATTGCAAGGGTGAAGGGCTGAATTCAACAAGTTGTGCTCTGTAAACAAGAGGGCCAACACATTGTAAGTTACTGCTGCTTAAAGCATGATACTGTGTAATATACCTGGAAATGTTACTCCAGAAATACCATAAGTTGCAGATGAATTGTTATCTTGTTGATAATGTAATGTGTGTGAAGTGAACAATCTATAAATGAGGGTTCTAACACACCTGCTGCTGTTATTATTACTAGTTTATTACTGTCATCATAAACCCAAATGACCAACTTTGCCTTTGTGCTTTCCCTCCTCACAGGTTTCTGTGGGTGGTGGTTGCATCTGATGGAGGTTACGTCTGATGATGGTTGTCCCTGCACTGGTCCTGCCTTACCCCTGGCTTAGTAATCCACAATATTAGAATCATTTCTGTCGTAGGAATTGGATGTACTGTACATCTTTAAATTGTTCATACTCTACACACCTACTGCCTTGCTGTTTTCTCCTCAGGTTTCTCCTGGTTGAAGGTTTTTTACATTTTGGGGGTTTTGGGACAGGATGTTGCATGTTTACAGATTGCAAAGCTGAACAAAATAAAATGATTTGAATTGAATAAACACGTTGACCAGAGAAATCTGCAATTGAGGGCTGTTCTCTGCACTCTGACTCCCTTTACACAAAGAATCCTCAAGTGAGGATGAGGGAGATGCAGCTGATTTCAGGTATACTATCCCAACTCAAGTGACTCACAGCCACATCTTGTTACAGAATCTAAAAATGAAGTTCCAATGATTCAGAAAAATGGTCTACAAACACAGAATTGTTGTTGTTGAACACAGAAATGTTGTTTCTGCACTTTTAAATCCATAGTTAATTTCCCTGAAATATATATTTTATTTTTGTATTTTTAATTAGGAAAAGTGTTATATGTATAGTGTTATATTTATAATAAATGCAAATTAATAAAATAATGTGTTTGTCCTTGTTAAGGGCTGTTAACATGACAACTGTGACTAAGTATGTAACTTGTACGTTTCCAGCGAGCAATTTATCCGTTGAAACAACGTTTAAAAGACGTCTATGGCCCGACGTTGAAAAGAGGTTGCAAATTGGTTCAAAAGTGAAAGTTGTTTCAACGTCTATTCATAGACGTTGAAAAGACGTTTACGTTTAGACCACATTTCAACCAGCGAGCATTTCAACGTTGAAAAGACGTTTAAAAGACGTCTATGGGCCGACGTTGAAAAGACGTTGCAAAATGTTTTAAAAGTGAAAGTTGTTTCAACGTCTATTCGTAGACGTTGAAAAGACGTTCGCGTATAGACCTGTTTTCAACGTGATTTATAATATCGGTGGTAAACTTACAAATGTGGACGTAGTTTCTTTTTAAACCTCTAAAATAATGATATAGCACAGAAGAGAGGACGAAATATTACCGTATTAAAAAATCACGTTGAAATGTGGTCTAAACATAGACGTCTTTCCAACGTCTACGAATAGACGTTGAAACAACTTTCACTTTTAAAGCATTTTGCAACGTCTTTTCAACGTCGGGCATAGACGTCTTTTAAACGTCTTTTCAACCAAAAAATGCTCACTGGGTGTCACTGACTAAAGACCAATCCAGTGGACCCCGTCTCTCCCACAATGCCAGCTGGGATTGACGCAGACAAAAGCATCCCCTGATTTACTTCGAATGTGTGTATACATAAATTTGATGTATCCCAGTGAGCACAAGACGTAATTTCAACGTTGAAATACGGTTGAAATCGGATTTAAATGAGGTCTGAACGTCTAAGACCTCATTTCAACGTCTTTTCAACCGTCTAAAAATGGGATGAAACATCAACGTGCCAGAAAACGTTAATTTGTTGATAAATGTGTCATGTTGTAACGTAAGGTTGAAAGAGAGACGATATTAACGTTAAGATTTTCAGAATAATTAATGAACTGGTCGGCGAAATTTCGTCTACGCGAAGACGTAATTTCAACGTATTTACTATTTCGCTTAAAACGTCATAAATATGAAACTACGGACTGCGTGCTGTTAATAAGATGCGTTTAAGACATAATAATGCGGGCAGGTTCAAACATTACTTGTAAACACGTAACTCCGCTCACATCTGTAACGCGCATGCGCGAGTTCTTAGACGCCTGCAGAGCTCCGACCGGACGCAGCACGAGGCGAAGTTACGGCAGCAGAGCGACATGAACGGGCTGATAGAACCACGACTACCGGCTCCACTGCTCTGTAAGTACGCGAGTGTTTGGATGAAGCACACCTGGAACTATAACCGGGTGTTTTACTTGTGCTGCCGACTCGATACAGGAAAGACGGCCCTTTTTGTTAAGCTTGTTAGCGTTAGCGCAGGTAGTTTGCTAGTTAGCATGCTAGCTTGCAGCATGCTAGCGTGCAGCATGATGACCTGGACCAAAAGTAAACATCCCAGAATATTTTTCGTGTGTTTGGTGTTACTAATGCGTTAGATTGTTGCTGTACCCATAAATATTATTGCATTTCACATTGAAAATACGTTTTTAAAGCAATGGGGGCTAAATACAGATTGCAAGGGTGAAGGGCTGAATTCAACAAGTTGTGCTCTGTAAACAAGAGGGACAACACATTGTAAGTTACTGCTGCTTAAAGCATGATACTGTGTAATATACCTGGACAAGTTACTCCAGAAATACCATATGTTGCAGATGAATTGTTATCTTGTTTATAATGTAATAAGTAAACCATCTATAAATGAGGGTTCTAACACACCTGCTGCTGTTATTATTATTAGTTTATTACTGTCATCATAAACCCAAATGACCAACTTTGCCTTTGTGCTTTCCCTCCTCACAGGTTTCTGTGGGTGGTGGTTGCATCTGATGGAGGTTACGTCTGATGATGGTTGTCCCTGCACTGGTCCTGCCTTACCCCTGGCTTAGTAATCCACAATATTAGAATCATTTCTGTTGTAGGAATCGGATGTACTGTACATCTTTTAAGTTGTTCACACCTTCTTCCCTATTGTTTTCCCCTCAGGTTTCTCCAGGTTGAAGGTTTTTTACATTTTGCATTTTTTGGTTGAAAAGACGTTTAAAAGACTTCTATGCTCGACGTTGAAAAGACGTTGCAAAATGCTTTAAAAGTGAAAGTTGTTTTAACGTCTATTCGTAGACGTTGAAAAGACGTCTATGTTTAGACCACATTTCAACGTGATTTTTTAATACGGTAATATTTCGTCTTCTCTTGTGTGCTATATCATTATTTTAGAGGTTTAAAAAGAAACTACGTCCACATTTGTAAGTTTACCACCGATATTATAAATCACGTTGAAAACGGGTCTATACGCGAACGTCTTTTCAACGTCTACGAATAGACGTTGAAACAACTTTCACTTTTAAACCAATTTGTAACCTCTTTTCAACGTCGGGCCATAGACGTCTTTTAAACGTTGTTTCAACGGATAAATTGCTCGATGGAAACGTACAAGTTACATACTTAGTCACAGTTGTCATGTTAACATCCCGTAACAAGGACAAACACATTATTTTATTGATTTGTATTTATTATAAATATAACACTATACATATAACAGCACTTTTTCTAATTAAAAACAATACAGAAATAAAATATATTTTTCAGGAAAATAAATTATGGAATTAAAAGTGCAGAAACAACATTTCTTTGTTCAACAATTCTGTGTTTGTAGACCATTTTTCTGAATCATTGGAACGTCATTATAGATTCTGAAACAAGATGTGCCTCACTTGAGTTGGGATAGTATACCTGAAATCAGCTGCATCTCCCTCGTCATCAGACGTAATCTCCATCAGATGCAACCACCACCCGCAGAAACCAGTAAGGAGGGAAAGCACAAAGGCAAAGTTGGTAATTTGGGTTTATGATGACAGTAATAAACTAATAATAATAACAGCAGCAGGTAATGAGGAACACTAATTTATAGATGGTTTACTTATTACATTATAAACAAGATAACAATTCATCTGCAACTTATGGTATTTCTGGAGTAACATTTTCAGGTATATCACACAGTACCATGATTTAAGCAGCAGTAACTTACAATGTTTCGGCCTCTTGTTTACAGAGCACAACTTGTTGAATTCAGCCCTTCACCCTTGCAATGCAACTTAGCCACCATTGCTTTAAAAACGTATTTTCAATGTGAAATGCAATAACATGTATGGGTACAGCAACAACCTAACGCATTAGTAACACCAAACATACGAAAAATATTCTGGGACGTTTACTTTTGGTCCAGGTCATCATGCTGCACGCTAGCATGCTGCAAGCTAGCATGCTAACTAGCAAACTACCTGCGCTAACGCTAACTAGCTTAACAAAAAGGACCGTCTTTCCCGTATCGGGTGGGCAGCACAAGTAAAACACCCGGTTATAGTTCCATGTGTGCTTCATCCAAACACTCGCGTACTTACAGAGCAGTGGAGCCGGTAGTCGTGGTTCTATCAGCCCGTTCATGTCGCTCTGCTGCCGTAACTTCGCCTCGTCCGCTCGGAGCTCTGCAGGCGTCTAAGAACTCGCGCATGCGCGTTACAGATGTGAGCGGAGTCACGTGTTTACAAGTAATGTTTGAACCTGCCCGCATTATTATGTCTTAAACGCATCTTATTAACAGCACGCAGTCCGTAGTTTCATATTTATGACGTTTTAAGTTAAATATTAAATACGTTGAAATCACGTCTTCGCGTAGACCAAATTTCGCCGACCAGTTCATTAATTATTATGAAAATCTTAACGTTAATATCGTCTATCGTTCAACCTTACGTTACAACATGACACATTTATCAACAAATTGACGTTTTCTGGCACGTTGGTGTTTCATCCCATTTTTAGCCGGTTGAAAAGACGTTGAAATGAGGTCTTAGACGTTCAGACCTCATTTCAACCCGATTTCAACCATATTTCAACGTTGAAATTACGTCTTGTGCTCACTGGGATACATTAGAAATGTGATTTTAGAGTCAGAGTGGAGGGCGCTTCTTTCTCTCACCTTGATGTCTTTACCAAACAGGTTGGCGTAGAAACAGAGGAAGTTCCTGGAGATGTAGAGTCTCCCCTGCAGAATGATGTCTCGTTGCAACGCACACAAATATATTACAGAAGAAGAAGAAGCAGGTACACAGGTGATGAGACTAGAAGAGACACCCTGTCTCTGATCAAATGGTCTTATCAGGACAAGTGATACAGAAGGTCAGAGACAGGCGAGAGACAGGGTAGGGACAGGGTTCTCACCTTTCATGAGGATCTCGTCCTTGGGGACGGTCTGGAACAGTTTGTGGCACTGGGAGTTGTACTTTCTGACCTGTCTGTGAAGACAGCCACATGTTCCTGTGATCATACGGTTCAAATCAATTTAACTTTATATGTTCACTTCCTGTCACTGCCCCCTTGACCAGGTGATTATTTTAAACATAACTACTTCTCAGATGATTTATCTGGTTGAATAAAATAAATATAAATACATTTACATAAATACAAAGGTTTATAAATATGAATCAATAAACTTGCTGATTTTTAGCCACCGAACTGCTCCAGAGATATAGAAAATAACCCTTTCACATTAAAAGCATTCCTCACATTAAATGTTTTTCATTTTTATTTCGAAGAAGCATTTTTAGTGAAAGGTTAAATAATGTGATTATATTCAGACTTATAATAATAATGTCAATTTGTTAAATAACGTCTGTCATTGTTCTTTTGTAATACATTTAAGGCTTTCTGTCATAAAACACCACGTATTCTCATTTATTAAAGTACTCATCACATCTTTTGTTTAATTTCCAATAAAATGTCTCATTAAAATCACAAAGCTGCTCATATCTCATAATGAAGAAACTTAATACATTCCACTTCTCTCCCTCTGAAGAGGAAATATTTTACTTTTGCCTGGAGGCCTTCATCTGTCAGTTTTATTAACGGTTACAGAGTAAGATTATTACACCAGTGATGTTTAGTATTTAGTATCTGACGAGTGGTTTTATTCACTATTAATTATATTAATGATCTGATGAATCTGGTTGTTGAGCTTATTTCTGTTTTGTGGTCCGATTGTGGATATTGTCCTATTACCAATAATAATAATAATGATCCCAATATGCCAGATGTTTTCTCTTATTCTGGAGGGGTTGATCAATAATGGAGAATTTTACTTACTGGGATAGTTTTGGTTGGAATATTGTTTCTTGCGTATTGTTCTGGTTCCTGCTCAGAGGTTACATCATCTAAATACTCCTGCGCGCCTTTATTCTCTCTGAGACTTCCTGACTTCCTGTTTCCTGTGTGAAGCAACAAAGACTGCAACAACAGAAACGCGGAAGCTTGACGCCGGGCCTCTAAAGAAAGATTTAATCTGTCCTTTAAACCTGGCGGAGGAATTGATGATACTAAAATCCTCTGAATATGAAACCCAGAGTTCTTATTTGATAATGATAAATATTGTATGTTTTACTGGACTACCTTTGTCTGTCAGCTTCATTTTGTTTTACAGATTATTAAAAGAAAATGAACCAAAGTCATCTTGGATGTTTGTTCTATAATATCATATTAAAATGATTCCCCCTTTACCAGACGAACACATGAATATATGGATAATTACAACACAAGAGTATAAATCATTCTGCATTAATATCACCTAAATCTTTTGTAAATTTTACTTAAATGAAAAGATTTTTCAGTTTTTTTGTTTTCACCACATTTACACATGTAAATGTAATTAATAGATGTAGTAGAAGTACAACCATAAAGCTTTGTTTACTTCAAGTGCTCACAAAAGAAAAGTTTTCTTTGCAAATAATTAAATGAATAAATGATGAAAAGTATTAAGACAAAAGGGAGTCTGTGTCATTCTTAGATATTTAGATTTAATCTGTTGACTCAAATGTCTGATGTAACTTTGTGTGTCTCTAGAAACTCACACACTCTGTGTATGTGTGTGTGTTTGAGACTCACTGATCCTTTGTAACACTTCATAGTCGATCAGCTGCAGCCTAAAGAATGCAAACTTTAAGACATTAAATGTCTCCTCATCAAGACACATCTCGTGGCATCACACCTCATCCCGTGACATATGAACAAAAAGTCAGTTTAATAAAAAACAGTGTAAAGAGCTTCAACTCAACTGCTCACACACACACTTTGTACTAAGTGCTATGACTCAACTACCGAGTACTGTGCAAAGTACCAAATTAAGTACTTTCCCTCCACTATCATTGTGCAGGCATGAAAACAGGTCAAGTGTGAAAAGGGTGACAAGGATATTACCCCTCTAGGGCAGGGTTTTTTAACTGATTTTGTCCCAGAGATAATTTTTTGCGCACCGACGAGGGGGGGGATTGACAACAACTAATAGGGGACAAGTCATTAAATACTATATTGCATTGCATATCATGTGTGCTGGTCAACTATTTTTGCGTAGTTTAGAGTGACAAATCGTACCAGCGTACTTTGAAGTCAAAATGCGTCTCGGGTTGGCAGGTTTGCTTATTGAACAGTGGACCACTTTACCTTCTACCTTGTCAGTCCCCTCACCTCAAAATCTACCTCCTCAAAAACGGTAGCGTTAGCTAACGAAGCTTAAGCTAGCTGGCCAACGTCGCGTTCTCTCCCGCTGTGTTTAATGACTCAATTCATCAAGCTGTAGCTAACGTTAGCTAAGTCTATGTCAACAAAGCTCCTGGGTAACTTAACTTAGATATACCAGAAAATATTAAAATTATTGACACCATCACTCACCGTGTTCGCAATTCACTGAATATGAATACCCCCCCAAAAAAACTCATCGAATCTACACAATTCACGTAGATAACCTATTTTGGTTTCAAAACGGCGAATTTCGGCGAAAGGTGCGGGATTTTCATGTCTGATTACGATCTGTGTAAAAAAATGGATCGGGCTAGAAGTAAAAACTCCCATCAGCCACTTGTGTTCGTTAGATCCACTGGAGCATGGATTGTTTGTGTGTGTGTGTGTGTCCCAGTGGACAATCACTCCTTTCACACACTCACAAGACATATAAAGGAACTAATTATGCAAACATTTTGAGTTGGAAAGCAGAAAGTGGAGTACACAGAAAGACATTTTTTAGATGTTTGATATGTTACTAAGTAATGCTGAACAAACAAAGTTTAAAGTTAGAAACTTTACGATAAATATTGTTTCACTGATTATTTGTGAATTCAATGTTAATCAAAGCTGCAAGCACCGATGAACGGGCCTTTGCCTCCCCTTGCATGTCGGGGGGAATGCCCAAAGGACGGACAGCGGTCAGCCGGACACGCGGTCAAATCCCACACCCAGTGATGGGCAAAGACCTGCAAAAAGTCATTGAAATATGTAGGATCACGTCCATTCCGGAGCCAGTACAGAGAAGCTACTAGAGGAGTAATATGATCCCTTTTCTTAGTTTTAGTTAATGACCATGCTGCAGCCTTCTGAATCAACTGGAGAGGCTCAAGAGACTTATGAGAGCAGCCTGATAACACAGAAATGCAGTAATCTAGTCTAGAAGTAACAAATGCACAAAAAAACCCCTCTGCATCACTTTGAGAGGACATTCCTGATTTTTAATACATCATGTTGATGGAAAATGAAAAGTATAAATGGAATTAGAAGCATGCAGATACAAATATCTAAAATCACTGTATAATTAGAGAGTCTGCCTCACCTCAGCACTGACGGCAGGTGGTGGTAAAGGAGGAATAACTCACCAAGCAACTGCTCCTGTCCCTCAATGGCGATCATCGGAACTCCTGCAGACGCCAGGATGGAAGCTGCAGGTGGCAACTCAGCGTTGGGATGGTGGGGGTCCATGACGAAGATGAGAGGACAATACCTTCTCAGCGAGGAGGGTTGCAATCTCAATGTGGGAGAAAGAGTCCTCATCAGAGTAAATAATGTACAAAACATTTCTTATCAAATAACTATAAATCATGTTATGCTATGTAGCTTAGTTATAGTTAGTTAGTTATAGGACAATCAGACGAATGATGGAAGGTGTGAACCTTATTCTATGAATCTACACTCACAGCACTGTTTCCCCTCACCATTATACAGCCCGCTGAGCTCAGCACTAAAATAAAGGCGATTCATTGTGTCCAACATTTATATAGTATTCAGTATAACATTCAGCAGTAAGCAGGACAGCATTAAAAGAGAATAGCATTGGCATTATTATCAGGGCAATCAATATCACATTTTCTAATTCATTAATCACGGTTAAAAATATGTTTTTCTTCTCAAGACTAAATCTTATAAATTAACGAGTATTCACTTCAGACAGCGTGTTGTTAATGTATCGGTCTGTCCATCGCATGATAAAAGCTTATCGAGCCAGTCATATCCGTTTCTCAAGTGCAAACAGTCTGTTTTTATTTTAACTTCCTCTATTGAAGTGAATGACATCGGACGGGTGGAGTGGCTGTTCCCTTCTCCACTTTGTTGTACGTTCGGCCACGGGGGTGCTGACTGGAGGCAGCCATCTTGGCTAACGTTAAGATAAAATGGGAAACAGTACTGTTTTGCTAACTGCTCCGGTTTATCGGTTACCTCTCAGTGTGCTTACCACAGCGGATATCGTTGTATTTCTGAGTCCCTTCGTGGTCGCCAGTGTTAACCTTTCCTGCCTGTCCGTCTCTGACCGTAGTTGGAGACTGCAGGGGAGACTTCGTTCTCTGCTCCAGGGCCAAAGTATTGCCTGTTGGTAACTTTGGGGTTAATTCCCTTCACTTTCGTTCCTCTTGCCGGTTAGTGAATAAAGGCCTGCCGCATGCTTTCTTTGAGGATTTTATTGATGAACACTGAGTAACACCGTTACGGTACATGGGTTTCTCCGGTCGCTACGTCCACACAAAACATAAACAACAACAAAAAACCCTGCTCCTTCTCGCTCTCTCTCGCTCGCTCGCTCATACCCGCTCCGTACGTGCTGCTCTTAAAGGGCCCCCACCATATTACAACACATGGGACAATTTCCTTCAAATTCTCCATCACGAGACTGCTTTTGGTCAATTTCAGGTTAGAATTAAAAGGAAACTATTAATTGTTACATAATCATTTCACTTCAGACTAATAGTATACATCCCCAAGGTGCCACGCAGGGATAAGCAGGATATTCTGATTTAGTATTCCAAAATAAAGGCCTCTCAAAATACCATACAAGAGCCAAAATATCAATTACAAGACTACATCTGGTCATTTTCAGATTACATTTAAAAGGAAAAGATCAATAGTTACACAGTATTTCCACTTCAGGTATAGAGTACACATCCATAAGATGTGACTCAGCAATAACCAGGACATTATGATGTACTATTTCAAAATAAAAGCCTCTCTAAATACCACCTTCGTTTTTTACTGGATACTAGAAAATTTGACTTCAAGTTACCAGTAGGTGGCGCTATGACTTGATTCAACTTTGCATCTCTTCAGGCCCAGAGGGTCATCAAACATGTAAAAATTGGAAAGAATCCGATGATGTTCAGTAGAGTTACAACGGTTTAGTTGTTCTTGGCAAAGGATGAACTTTGCCGATGCAACATCTCGCCACCTATTATATATTAACTTTTGAGGAGCAAAACCTGTGAGGAGCAGGGTGTAAAATAAAAAAAACATTCAACTTCCTGTTTTCCCCAGGAGGCGCTATGACTAAGGTTAAAAATGATCATATGGACGTGTACAGGGTGAAAGGTTCATGCTATGTGAGAAATATGGAGCAGATTAGATAAAGTATGGTCAAGTTAAAACAACTTCAATTTTCATGCAAAATGGTGGTTTTTCAAAAATGCTTCCTACACACATAGTTTGGAATTTCTTCCGGCAAAATGCAATTCTTAGAGCCTAGGTCCTCGAGATCACACTGCGCGAATTTGAAAAGAATCGGGTTTAATCCCTGGAAGGAGTTTGGTCTTTTACAACTCGAGGAAATCACGAAAATAGGCCAAAAATAGGCCAAAAGGGCAGATTTTCAATGATTAATAGCAGCGCCCCATATTCTTCAAATATTCTCAATCTCAAATCTCAAAAATCAGGGTGTGTTCAGGGGTTCAATGTTCACATGTGTTACAAGTTTGGTTAGGGCAGGCCAAATCATTTGGAAGTTATGACTCTTGCAAGATTAAGCCACACCCCTTGCAAAGTTCATTAGCCCATATCTTCTCAAAACAAGAAGATATTTATAGGGCAGGGGTAAATTGATCCAATAATGATCCACAGAAAATTTGGTCACAATCGGACATAGCGTTTAGGAGAAATGGCCAAAAACGTGTTTTTCACAAAATTCAAAATGGCGGAAAATCTAGTTACGTGCATTTGCATACCATGATTGACTTTTTTGTAGAGCATGTCCAAGAGCACATGTGTGCCAAATTTCAAGTCGATTGGTCATCGGGGGCGGAAACTGGCCTAGTGGGGTACTTTTTTACCTTTCTAGGGGGCGCTATGGAGACATTTCCTTTTACCCAAATGTGAAACCCCAAAATATCAAATTTTTCACCAGTTCTGATAAGCGTGCCAAATTTAATAACTTTTTGAATATGATAAAGGCCTCAAAAAGGGAAAATTCCTTAGAGAAAAGAATAAGAATAAGAATAATAATTCCTTGAAATACAATAGGTTCCTCTACGACTAGTCGTTGCGAGGACCCTAATAAATTATAATGCAGTATGAACACAAGAAAAAGATTAATTTGCATACAAGTTAACAAATGTGTTTGCTGTTGTGGTTTTTATTGACTGTATTGATTGATTTTTCTTTTAGCTCAAAGTTCATTGCTTCACTGATTTAATTTGAATTTAAAATTAAAAAATGTTCTTCTCTCAGCCTGAAATATGTCATGCTCCGGAGGTGAAGTATTTTAAATGAAATTAAATAGATAGAAGATAACCTTCTCTGTCTGCATTTTATACATTTTTCAGGTTTTAAGGTTTTTACGGTCAGGCGCAGGTTGCTAGACAGAAAAGCTGGACCGTAGGACAGGCCGCCATTTCATGGACCGCTTCGTTCACCCTATGTGGTCCTTGATGGGCCCGGCCAGATCAGAGGGGTCCTTCAAGGATGCACCCGATTAGATACAGCTACTGTTTTGACCCTATAGCAAAGATGACCTGGACTACATTACCCATAATTCTCTGTTGATGCACCCCTCCTCTTATATAGACACAGAAAAACCTTGGTTCTTTTTTAAAAAGTCCCTCAGACATCCATTGAAATAATTTAATGAAATGTTCATGAACTATATTTATATACATCTAAAGACAAAACTAAATATTTTTTTAAATCAATCATTGTTTTACAGATACAGATGTTATACAGATGTTATACAGAGTGTTCAAACAGAGTATAAGTACACAGGGGGGGCTGGAAGAAGGACTTAGAGGTCTGTACTGAAGGAATTCTCTCTGCTGATTTAAATCCTCATATTTAGTGTAATTATGACAAAATCAAATAAACAAAATCAAATAAACACCGATGTTTTCAGTCTGAATCACAACCATTAGATTTATTACATTACAGGTCATTTAGCTGACACTTTTATCCAAAGCAACTTACATTGCATGTTTAACCCATGGCTTTTTAAATTTTTTCCCGGGGAGCCATTAGGGGTTAGGTGTCTTGCTCAGGGACACTTTGACGTGGGACATGGAGCAGCTGGGGCTCAAACCCCCAACCTTGTGGTTCCCGGCACACCCTCTCTACTCCAACACGGCCTGAGAGATGAACTGGGACAGCATCCCAGACTCCAGGTTCATGTGTCCCTGACTGCGAGAGCGAGACGGCAGCCGACAGCAGTGTTAATTTTGGCAGCAATTTTTGATTTTGTCTCAGTCTTAGTCTTTAGACGAAAAATGCATATTAGTTTTAGTCACATTTAGTCATTTTAATCCTTCTTAGTTTTAGTCGACGAAAACTAGACTAAAATGTAATTAGTTTTAGCCTAGTCTTAGTCACAATTAATAGCCATATTAAACTCCTTTTCCTCCCTTCTCAGGCCCAGGGACCCCCTGTGTTGTGTCTACAACTGCATAATAGTCTAGCTTGTGTTAGGATTCGGAAAGCCCTCGAAGGAGGCCTCACTCCTTTGTTCTCGTCCCAACCGGAAACAAAGATACAAAAGAGTCAGCTTCCTTAAATTCAAAAATGAAAAAGTATTTAATAACTAAACAACGTTATAAGGAATACAATTACAAAGTGAAATACAGTGTACTTGTTATAAGATGAAGACTTAAACTATGCATTCTTTGTTATATTCACTCATTGAGGCATAAAGCCAAATGTATCTACATTGAATGTGTTGGAATGTGAGGGACAGATAGGACAGAGAGGATTTAGGTTGCAGCTGCAGCTTTACACCTCGACGTGAAGGGGTCAGTCCAGGAGGAGACACTTTGAAGGAGAAGCCAATGACATTCAGCGTGTTGCATCACTTCCTGTTGCCAGCGTGTTTGATGTCATCGAACTTTTCACAGCTCTAGCTATACTGAGTTGACTGTAGCGTGATATTTTTTTTATCACAAACAGTGAATTCTTATCTATGTGAGGCGTTGTTAAACACCTCACCGTCTAGCAAATTTTCGCTCCATCGAATAGTTGCTTAGACGTTGTTTAGCGTCAACGTTACTTCTATTAGCGTTAGCATTAGCTTAGCAGCTAACCTGGTGATGTCTTCCCTCCCTACCTCTCCTGCTCTTTCTTGCTCGGTGTGTCACATGTTTAGCTTTTCCTCTGCCTCCCTTACGGATAATGGTACATGTAAGAAGTGTAGTATATTTGATAAATTGGAGGCGAGGCTTAGTGAGCTAGAAGCACAGCTCCGCACCATGGAAGCTCAGTCGTTAGCCGCTGTAGTTACCCCGCCCACCCCCGTAGCCGGTGCGGGCCACATAGACGTAGCGTTCGCTCCTGCTAGCCGTCCCCCGGCAACCCCCGAGCAGCCGGGAGGCTGGGTGACTGTCCGGAGTAAGCATAAGTCTAAGTCGAAGCACACGGTTAACCACCAACCACTTTCAACCACGTTTCAAACCGCTTCTCCCCACTCGGCGACACACCCGCTGAGAAGCCAACTCTGGTGATAGGTAGCTCCATTCTGAGGAACGTGAAGTTAGCGAAACCAGGGACCATAGTTACATGTATACCAGGGGCCAGAGCGGGCGACATTGAGTCTTATCTTAAACTGCTGGCTAAGGATAAACGTAAATACAGTAAGATTGTAATACATGTCGGCGGTAATGACTCCCGATTATGTTGCTCGGAGGTCACTAAAGTTAATGTGGAATCGGTGTGCACATACGCTTAAACAATGTCTGACACCGTAGTTTTCTCTGGCCCTCCCAAACTGGACCAGTGACGTCATGTACAGCCGCATGTCGTCATTCCGCCGCTGGTTCTCGAGGTGGTGCCCAGTAAATAATGTGGGCTTCGTTGATCACTGGAAGACGTTTTGGGGAGAGCCTGGTCTGATTAGGAGGGACGGCATCCATCCCACTTTGGACGGAGCTGAACTTCTTTCTAAGAACCTGACCCAGTTTCTTAGTGGACTTAATCAATAACCCAGAGTTCAGACCAGGGAGCAGTGTCGCAGTCTTACACACTTCTCTGCGCTTCAGTCTGAGCAGTCACTCAGCATAATGAACCCTATAGAGACCTTGTCTGCCCCACAGACACAGTTATCTAAGTTAAAGGTAAACAACCGAGGAGTTATAGTAAATAACTTAATTAAAGTTGAAACTAATAATGCAATAGTGCAACAAAATAGGAGAATTAAAGGGGGTCTTTTGAATATCAGATCTCTGTCATCTAAAGCTGTTTTGGTAAATGAACTAATATCAGATCACCATGTTGATGTATTTTGTCTTACTGAAACGTGGTTGTTGAAATGGGGAATATTTCTGTTTAAATGATACTCATATTCCCCGAGGCACAGGCCGAGGGGGGGAGTGGCAGCTATTTATGACTCCTGCCTTTTAATAAACTTTAAACCTAAGGTCGATTATAACTCATTTAAAAGCCTGGTTTTCAGTCTTTCGCAACCGACCAGGAAAATAATCCAGCCGGTTCTCTTTGTAATAGTGTACAGGGCCCCAGGTCCTTATTCAGAATTTCTTTCTGAATTTTCACAGTTCTTAACGAGTTTGGTCCTTAAAACAGACAAGGTAATTATTGTGGGTGACTTTAACATTCATGTGGATGTCAACAACGACAGCTTTAGTACTGCATTTCTTTCATTGTCAGATTCAATTGGTTTCTGTCAGTGTGTAAATAAACCAACTCACTGTTTTAACCACACTCTCGACTTGGTTCTTGTGTATGGGATTGGGATTGAACATTTAACAATTTTTCCACAGAACCCTCTCCTGTCAGACCATTGTCTGATAACCTTTGAATTTCTACTATCAGAACCACCTCCTCCTGCCAAGGGTTTCTACAGTCGACGCTTATCGGATACCGCTGTAACCTTATTTAAAGAAGCCATTCCTTCTGCTCTAAGTTCAGTGCCCTGCCTCAAGATACAAGAAGACTCCTGTGAGAACATCAGTCTGTCCCAGATTGATAATTTTGTCGATACTGCTACAGGCTCTTTGAGAGTGGCGCTGGACGCTATTGCTCCTCTGGAAAGAAGAATAGCAACAAAAAGGAAGTCTGCTCCGTGGTATAATCCTCAAACACGGAACCTAAAGCAAACTGTGCGGAAACTTGAACGATTACGGCGTTCCACCAAATCAGAAGGATCTAGGCTAGTTTGGCAAGAAAGCCTTAAAACTAAGAAGGCTCTCCGTAACGCAAGAGCATCATCATTAATACTCATCATTAATAGAGAAAAATAAAAACAACTCCAGGTTTCTCTTCAGCACTGTAGCCCGACTGACAGAGTCACAGGTCTGTTGAGCCGTGTATTCCTTTGGACCTCACTAGTAACGACTTCATGAACTTCTTCAATGATAAGATTCTGACTATCAAAGAGAAAATTGATGGTCTCCTGCCTTCAACCAGTGCCGACCTGTCCTCCGATGTAGGAACCTTGGATGCAGCAGTGGGCCCTGATGCCTGTTTGGATGCCTTCTCTTCCATCAACCTTGATCAACTGACTTCTTTATTTTCAAAGTCTAAATCTTCTACTTGTCTGTTGGATCTGATTCCGACCAAGCTGCTTAAGGAGGTTTTTCCTTTAGTTAGCACATCCTTATTAGATATTATGAATCTGTCTTTGTTGACAGGACATGCACCACAGTCCTTCAAGGTAGCTGTAATTAAACCTCTTCTTAAGAAACCTACTCTTGCTCCAGAGGTGTTGGCTAACTACAGACCTATCTCTAATCTTCCCTTTCTCTCTAAGATCCTTGAGAAATCTGTCGCAAATCAATTATGTGACTTTCTACAAAACAATGCTTTGTTCGAGGATTTCCAGTCAGGATTTCGAGTGCATCACAGTACAGAAACAGCAGTGGTGAAAATTACAAATGATCTTCTACTTGCATCTGACCAAGGACTCATCTCTTTTCTTGTCTTGCTGGACCTCAGTGCCGCATTTGATACCATAGACCATTGTATCCTGTTGCAGAGACTAGAACATTTAATTGGTATCAAAGGAACTGCACTCAGCTGGTTTAAATCCTACTTATCGGATCGATCCCAGTTTGTGCTTGTAAACGGTGAATCCTCAAAGACCACCAATGTTGGTCATGGAGTCCCACAAGGTTCTGTACTTGGACCGATTTTATTTACCCTCTATATGCTTCCTTTGGGCGATCTTATCAGGAAACACCGCATAAACTTCCAGTGTTATGCAGACGATACTCAACTGTATCTGTCAATCAAGCCAGAAGAGACGGACCAGCTACACAGTAAAATCGCCAGTGTTAATACAACACTTAAAGAGTCAATTTTAACACTACCTCAGTGAACATATGGTCCCTATCTACAGAGTGTTAAATGTACACTGAACACAGAGTTAAATTTCCAGAGTCAATTTTACTCTGGTAAGAGTTAAAATTTTACACTAGGTGCAGTGTAGTGTAATAATATTAACTCTAAGAAGTGTCAATCAAGTTTTACACTATGTAAGAAGTAACACCCATAGTGTTATTCACATGTAACACTAAAGAGTTATAAAAGAAATAACCTTTCCAGTGTTAAACCTACTTTACACTATGTTGATTATGAAATCACTCCAAAGAGTGTTGATTTTTAACCAACTCCTACCAGTGTTGCATATCTATGCAGGGGGAAAAACACACAGACAATTGTATCCATACTGTAATACATATTTATTCCAAGTAAACATGAAATATTGGCATCAAAAGTAAACCTAAAACATGTAAAGCTCACATCTTATCACAGTGGCAAAGATCTTGGTTGGTGCTGGATGACAGGAATGTTTTGATCAACATGATGGTATCTGCAAAGACAGCAAACTGAAATCAACATTATGATCTACAACCCCATACAAGCTGACAACCTGAAAATACCCTATTTCAGCTTTAAAAATTACAAACACAACTACATTTTCGGTCAAGTACATCAACTTATTACTTACCACCAGAGCACCACAGTACATTAAAGAACAATCTGAAAGAAAAAAGGAAAATATACATATTAAGTAACTACGTAACTACGTAGACCCCTCCGCCGTAGCCTGACGTGCACCTCCGAAAAGATCTAACTGCGAGTCGAGTTGACGTGGATCGCAAGTGCTGTGATTGGTCCGCTCAGAACGTAATTTGCGGCAGTTGCTGACATTTGAAAGTATCGAAAGTGCACTTGCTCGTCCAGGTCCCTCAGTGGGTGAACCAGTGTTGTAAATTCACGTCTTCTCCGTAGCCTGCGCTTCAATATGAGCTTCGGCTCACCAAGGATTCGGCACCCGCAGAAACACACAGCCACACCCGCCGCCGCCGTAACGTGGAAGCATAAATTAAGCTTACAGCAGCTACAGCCATAGACATAAAGAATAGACATCGACCGCTGCTGCCTAGTGGTGCTGACGAGCCGCGGGGCCGCCAGCTTGGACCGGTCACCCGCTCCACTCAGTGCCAGCTGGCGCAACGAAGTGCCAGCGCGTCACTCGCTGAATACAAAAGCGGATGTTCACGGGATTTTGTAGGCATGACACCGAAAACATGATTCGGCGTATTTTAATATTCATAGTAGTTGTAACAGTAATAATATTCTGGTATATAATATAATAATAAATATTTGTTTGCGCCTCAGCAGCCAGTGCAGCGTCTACTCTTTATATGTCTATGGCTACAGCAGCAGCTAACGGGAACCGAGCCTCTCGGAGCCGCGGCTCCGTTCACGTTAACTGGGTCGACTCGGTGCATTCCGCCGTCTGCCGGTGAACTAGCGGGTCCTATGAGCACGTCCGCATGTCCGCGACATGTCCCGCTATGCTCGACCAAAATTGTGACGCTAAAGCGATTTGCTCCGGCTCAAATAGAAATAATAAATATGACTGCTTCAACGAATTTTTGTCGTCATTTTACTGAAATAAATGTGCAAGCATGACACATAACACACCACGACAGCTCGTCCTCGCTGACATTAACGTTACCTCGTGTCGTTTTTGTTCAGTTTGGTGTTGGTGGTCAGACATGTGGCTGCTACATTTAAGCTAACCGCCGACCCGATAATCACGTTAGCCATTTGAAATTCGGTATTTGAAGACACGAACCCAACATTGACTAGTGTGGTGAATGAAAACGTCCCTTTATTCTTATACAGATTCTACTGGAATGAAGAAAAAGAACGGGAATAGTTTATAGTAGAAAGACTTACCACAGTATTTCGATGCGAGGAAGATGGCGATGCCAGAATCCACATTCTCAGTTTGACCGGGAAAGTTGGTGGGCGGGGCTCTCCAGAGTATTTTTTGCGATACTCTGGAAGGTATCTTGCTCTAATCAGTGTTGAATCAGGGCCTGAGAGAGTCAATAACACTGACAGAGTAAAACCTCTGTTAACTCCGATTATTTTCACCAACACTGGAAGTTTTCTGGTTCAATTTTACTCTGTCCATTGTTGGAAGAACTCCGGAAGAATTAAAATAGTTTGACACTGCCTTTTTGACACTGGCAAATTTACTGTGTAGTTAGACTTCAAGAATGTCTTGGAGACATCAAAACTTGGATGACCGGCAACTTCCTGATGCTA
This sequence comes from Gasterosteus aculeatus, assembly GCF_964276395.1. NCBI lineage: Eukaryota > Metazoa > Chordata > Actinopteri > Perciformes > Gasterosteidae > Gasterosteus > Gasterosteus aculeatus. Next base: position 3,817,823 of record NC_135709.1, on the reverse strand, counting down.
AACTCAGAAAAAACGGTTATCCTGATAGGCCCAGAGCGCCTTCGAAGCCAGCTGTCACGTGATACAGTTTTTATAGATGGAATTGCTCTGGTACTGTAGGATATTAGAAACAAATATACGACCCGGTTCATAAAATGAATAAAAATGCATATAGTGTACACCAGAATACAGCCATGATTCTGAAACTGTAATCAATAAAGTAATGACAATATTGTAAAACCACTGTAATTCTGCAACTGTATTAGAATAATACCAATGTACAGTTATGATTGTATTTGATGTAATGTAATCAACTGGAATGCATGCATGTAATACTTGCACCACAACTGATATTGACTATGGATCATTCGAAATCTGAGTTACATTGAACTCACCAGAAGACCACTCCCAGAGGTGTGGACACTGACTTTCACACCTTTAAGCATTGTTATAAATACCTGTAGGAAACATTGTTCTCGAGTTCGCTGGTGGAGGCGACAGACGGGCACTAGGGATGGTCAAAGGACTGACCTGGGGCCTGTCGGTGACTGAGACCAGCGGCTCCTCAGCTAAGATGTTCTTTTTACCGCAACGCCATCTCCTTTATTAAATACATTTGATTTAACCTTTTGATCAGCGATGACCTCTGTCCGTCCGGCGTTTCTTCATTTTTGAACACAACAATTTGGTGACCCTGACGTGATGGAGAGCAATGGACGGACGGAGGAACAGCTGATCTGAACAAAGCCCAGCGATCGATTTTCTTCACTCACACGGCGCCATCGAAAAGGTAACCGGCAACCAGTTGTTTTAAAACCGAAATGCTGTATAGTTTATCATAGAACATTTAGGTGTGAGTGGACAAAATACGATGTTTTGAGGTAAACTGAATTTTAGAGAAAAAATGTTTTCTCTTAGCTTGAATGGCCGTTGTGATAAAAAGCACATTGTATATAGTGTTTGTTTGGACGTCTCTGTGTGTGTTGCCGACAAAGCTCGGTTGTGTAGCGTTAACGTTAAGTGAATGGGCGACGTTATTTAACTGATCAGTCATAGAATGAATGGAAACCTAGTATAGGCCTCTAACCGGTTGGGGATAAACGTATAGCAATTTATAGACTGTATACGTAATGCACTGTGTAGAACGCGCTAGCAGAGTTAAGTCCACAAGGCCTGATGGAACCAGGAGATTTACCAGCAGTAATTGAGTGGAAAAGGTTCGCGTTGTAATGGCGGTTCTTCGTTGTCTCCGTAAGCTCTCTTAGACTCTGTTAGGCGGCACAATAAATTAAAATATGAACTAGATCCGCCAATGAGGCTAGATACCAAGATTAAAATATTGGGCATTTGTGAGGACAGAGCCACGCGCCGTAGTGCCAAGAACTGACTAAATTTTGCGGATAATTAAGTGCAGGGATAAATAGACCTAAAATAATAAGATAAGAAATAGGTCATCATATAACTCGCCTTGCAGGTGAGGACAGTGTTATGAACCAGAGCGCCAAGACCCTCAAGGCTGGAGTTACAATTTAAATTCGAAAAAGGTGAGGATAGTGCCACGGCCGTCTGCCAAGACACGAAAATAATAAATTATTGGATACATTTTTACAATAAATATAGATCAGTTGAAAACGTTGCAAACTTGTATATAATTGTATGTTGCATGTTTCGAAAAGAATGAAGCCGGATTAAGGATTTGATTGGGGCCTGGTCTTGGGGAAAACGGAGCACATGTTTTTGGAACATTACAAGATGGCGGGCGGAGATAAATAGAGAAAACAGTTAAAAGATGGCTGAGAAAGAAATTCTCAGCTTGGTCTACAGAGGGGATAACAATGACTTGTTATCCACCACTACTGGGGGTAGAGAACATGTGCTTTGGAGATTTCCAAAATGGCAGCCGGCAACAGTTAAAACAGTTTTTGTATTTCCCACCTCCACTCTGTATTTCCATTAAACAGTGTCCATTTCCAAATGATTCTAACATTTTTTTTCTTCCTCCATCCTTAGGACCATGTGATTTTTGCTTGCATTACAAACGGTCTATTGACTTTTTCTAGGCTCTATGTGATTCTTTATGTTTTAACATGTATATAATTGTTCTCTGCTTACATTAACTCAATTTTCCCATTTATTGTTTAAACATTTTTACAAATTACTGAGTTTAAGAGAGACTCTAATCAGAGTCTGCAACACATCACACATAGGCACACAGCAGCAGCACACCTGAAGATGCACATTAGCATGCACATTAGCACACACACCCATGGGTCTTGGGCAAGAGACAAAGGACAGGACGCTGTCTGTGGAGCCGGTCTGGTAAGACAAAAGGGAGTCGTTCCGAGAGAGGTGCGACCCATAGGGACGTAGAGACGGTCAACAGTCCAGTGGGTGAATATATGTAAATAGTTAGCACAGAGGGAGACGTTTAAATGAGTGGGAAATAATGTGATTTGAGCCAAATCTATAGACCTTGTTGTAAATAATTTGTTATTTTCTCTTAAACTTAGGCTGCAAGTTGTTGAGTGTGGATATGAGATGTACAGTGCACAGTACATCTCATACAGCATCTTGATGACGGAAGCAAATTTTAGATCATAGGGCAGTACAGAATGGGAAACTTTGTTACAGACCATCATCCTGTAATTATTTTGTCAACAAACCATACACACATGTAACTACATATGATATATTGATATCGTTTTCATTAGGAATAAATGAATGTTCTAGGTCACTAACAAACCATAAGTTGAGTTTTGAGTTCACAGGTAGAGAACGCAAGTAAGTTGCCCTGACGACTGAGAATGCAAATGAAAGTCCAATTGTGATGGAAAGTCACAAAGACAATGGAAGAGCTCGCCAGCCAGCGTCAAACTTTGAGACAATGCAAAGAAGTCTGAAGCTGACCTGATGCTGATTATGACACATTTATTTTGAGACATGTGTTAAAATAACACATGCCTCAACAGGAGGGATGTAGATATAGAAATATTTTTCCAAATTGAACGATGGGAAAACTTAACAAAAGAAGAGAACCAACACACACACACACACACACACACACGTAGGCACCCCATTGTGCTTCTCTATTCAACAGGTGACCAGGGAATCCTGATCTTCCAACACCTCGGATCCCCCGATCAGTCTGGTCACAGGACCTGCGAGATTCTCAGGATCAAGAAGACGGCGGATCTCAATCACACGTCAATGACGATCACTACGCGTCGCCTGACCAAGCAGAGAGGGATGACACAGAAGAGGAGAGACCACCTGTCAACAACCTGAGCGGCGCCAAAGGAACCGTGAGCAGTGACCAAACAACCGTCATCTCGCTGAGAGGAAGGACTTCCTCAGCCCAGAGTCTGCTTGACCACCGTGCAGGACCAGGAGGAAGCATCAGGACCCACAGAAGCAGAACCAGCACCGCAGAGCCGGACCAGAAGCAAGACAAGCATCGTTCTAGGAGACCAGAAAGTGTCCCAGCGAATCTCCCGGTCTCCCTTTTGAGCGACAGCACAGTTCCAAGACCACCTCACACTAATGGGGGACATTGACAGCCCAGCACAGACATAACCTCAGACCCACGGGTCACATCAGAGCCATCGATTTCCAGTACAGACACTTCCAAGTTTCCAAGCCCCTCTACAAACACTGCCCCATGGACAACAACAACCATTTAGCATAAGAGATCTTGAGAATGATCGAGAAAACACCCGCACACACAACTGGAGGTGAACCACTGCTGAAAGCTCTCACTGAAGAACCAGCAGAGAACAGTGGCATGGACAACCACTTCTCAGGTTTATTGGAGTAAATACAAACAATTGTTTATTTCTGTGATAACAGTCTCCATTATGGCCAGCATTCTATTCCTAGGTGGATGCTGTTGCATCCTCTGCATTAGGACACTTATCATTAGAATCATCAGAGAAGACCAGCCCCATGATGCCATTAGGTTTTATTAAATTAATGTGTCCTGTATCAATTTATACTGTACACATGACATCCGTGATGAAATGTTAAATCCTGGGAGAAGATCTTTCAATCTCTCCAACAGATTTCTTCCTCGTTTTATTTCCAAAAAGGGTTTTCGAGGGAGTTTTTGTTCTGTGCCAGGTACAAGTTAACAAGGTGTGTCCAGATGCACATTTTATGATTAGAATGTGTAGGATCAAGCGTATCATATTGGATCGAACGTTATGCTAAACAAATAGAGACGACACATCTGACAAAACTGAGGAATTTGATGAACCGATCCCTCTGATTGGTTTTTACACCAAAATTGGTGTAAAGGGATGGATTGTAGGATATTAGAAACAAATATACGACCCGGTTCATAAAATTAATAAAAATGCATATAGTGTACACCAGAATACAGCCATGATTCTGAAACTGTGTAATCAATAAAGTAATGACAATATTGTAAAACCACTGTAATTCTGCAACTGTAATAGAATAATACCAATGTACAGTTATGATTGTATTTGATGTAATGTAATCAACTGGAATGCATGCATGTAATACTTGCACCACAACTGATATTGACTATGGATCATTCGAAATCTGAGTTACATTGAACTCACCAGAAGACCACTCCCAGAGGTGTGGACACTGACTTTCACACCTTTAAGCATTGTTATAAATACCTGTAGGAACCATTGTTCTCGAGTTGGCTGGTGGAGGCGACAGACGGGCACTAGGGATGGTCAAAAGGACTGACCTGGGGCCTGTTGGTGGCTGAGACCAGCGGCTCCTCAGCTGAGATGTTCTGTTTACCGCAACGCCATCTCCTTTATTAAATACATTTGATTTAACCTTTTGATCAGCGATGACCTCTGTCCGTCCGGCGTTTCTTCATTTTTGAACACAACAGTACCCAGCAGCACCGTCAGGAATCTGGGAGTTCTCTTCGAACAGGATATGACCTTCAACTCGCATATAAAGAAGACTTCAAGGACTGCCTATTTTCATCTACGTAACATATCAAAAATCAGGAACTTCCTGTCTCAAAGTGAAACACCTTATTGCCCTACAAGGCAGCTGCGCTCCATAGATGCTGGGTTACTTGTTGTTCCTATGGTTTTAAAAAGTAGGCTGGGGACCAGAGCCTTCAGTTATCAAGCTCCTCTTTTGTGGAACCAGGTTCCACTTTCAGTCCGGGGGGCAGATTCGGTCAGCTCTTTTAAAGTAAAACTTAAACTTTCCTCTTTGATTCTGCCTATAGTTAGGGCTGGTTAGGGCAGGTTAGCCCGGACCAGCCCTTAGTTAAGCTGCTATAGGCTTAGAATGCCGGGGGAATTCTTAGGACACACCAAGCTCCTCTCTCACGCTCTCGTTCTACCATAATTCAAGTTTTGTTATTTATTCGGCTGAATTTTTGATAACCCCGACCAGGCTCCAATTCTTGAACACGTATTCTTTACATACCCCCCCCACCGGACCTTCTCGACCGGTCCGCGAAATATTGTCGGACATGAAACTGGTCCGTGAGGTAAAAAAGGTTGGGGACCACTGCTCTAGGCTTCTCACAATAATTACGGTGTCTCTAGAGAAGACTGTTCTTGTAGGAGCTATAAACATTTGGTATTATTTCATTTAATTTTGCTCTGTGCCACTAGGGGGCTGTATGTGCTTTGTGGCTCAGCTGACCTCGGATCAGCCCAGGTAGCTCATTTAACCTGCAGGAATCTCAGACACAGGTGTTACTAATTTGGGGAAGCAAACTGTTTTCGACTGTGCCAGTGTGCGTGTGTGCCTTTGTGGTGAGCAATGCGGTTTGTTATTTTGGGTACATGTATTATCAGTTAAAGTTTTGCCGTTTTATAATATTTGGATGTAAAATAAACATGCAAGGTAATTGTAACATCAGAGAACTCCGTTTTGCTGTGTTCGAGCGCACCGGGCGCACGTCTAAACTAATCCACCATATTAGCAACCAGTACTAGACTTCGTTTAGGACTTCGTCAGTACACTTTAGGTCGAAAACTGCTTCGATTTGGATAACCATTCATTGAGACGACGTGAACCTGTTACACTGTGGATTAACGGAGTTCGTTTGGAACCCACGGATGTGAGGTGGGCAAAATGTTTGGAGTTGCCGATTGTTGACTGAAGCTGCACCGGAGCCAGCTGCAGGGGCAAAAATACCAGCATCAGCTGACCGGGACAACATTCATCAAAGCCGGCCAACGCTCGATTGGGGTATGTGGTGATCAGCGCTGATATTATGAATGGCCATGGTTATTTGTGTGCACACTCGCAAACTCGCAACCGTCTAAAAAGAACTTTGCGCGTCTGGACGAGTTGTTGCGCAACATAAACTATTTTTCGGGCTTGTTGATTAATAAGCCAATTCACTTTGCGTGGTCATTATGGCCGAAGAGCAAAAGGGCCAACTGGGCCTTGAGACTGAACTTGTAAGTGCACGGGTAAAAACTGTAACTGAAAAACGTGTGGTTAAATTAACACCCAAAGCTTTGTTGGAAAAAATAAGCATTTTAGAAAAGGAACGAAAGTCTAAATTTTGTAAACTGTCGAATGCAAAAGAATCTATTTCTAAATTGATGGGTGATAAAGAGAATGTAAGTGAGGTTGAAAAAGAATTCAACATGTTCAATGGGTTCAGTGGCAAAATACAGCAGGTGCATACATCTTTAATGGGTTTATTGCCTGCCGATGAAGCAAGCAAACATGAAATATGGTACCAGGCTAAAATGTTAAATATCCATGAGTTTATTGCGGGTACAAATCAATGGTTGTATGACATTAAAGGATGTCCAGCCACCAAAGTAGGTGATGATCATGATGATGATTTCCCAGGTCAAACTGAAATTCAAACTGAGGGAAGTGAAAATGTAATTGGACCAACAGAAAAACTCACAGTTGTTGACAACACTTTAAAGGAGCATGAAAGGGATGGTCCTCAAACCGTTGATGTCAATGATGGAAGGGGAAATGAGGCTGATGCCAGCAATAGAATTGGAGTTGCTGGTGGAAAGGAAGAGGAGGATCAGATTCAACCTCATGACAGCATTTCAAATGTCCAGTCAAGGCACCATGGCTCAAGGAGCGGATCCTCAAGCAGCAGATCCTCCACTTCTTCAGCCAGACGCAGGGCGAAGGCGGAACAGGCCGCACTCTTGGCTCGAGCTGCCGCTTTAAAAGATAAGCATGCATTGGAGGAGCAGGAGCTCATCTGGAGGAGAAAAAGGGAGCAGCTCGAGCTAGACACGGAGATAGCCGCCACTTATGCTAAGCTAGCAGTGCTACAGGTCGGTAGCAGCGTCCATTCAAGGCAATCTAATGGAATCGCTTCCTACATCAGGAAAGGGGCTAGATCAAAGCTCCCGCGCACCCCTTTCAATCCACAGGCCTCGATATTTGTGCCTCAGTCCTCACAGCGACACGCATCTCTACCACTACAAAGCAATGCTTCACAAGTAGCCACGCCAACTATCATGCCAAAGCCAACCGTCATTCAAGGCTCTCAACTCCCTCAGTTACAAACAAAGACAACCTTCAGTCAAGGCTTTCAACCCACTCTAGGCCAACAAGTGTTTCAACCCCTGCAAGGCCAAAATCAAACAGCAGGTCTCTATAATGTGCTGCAACAACAGAACGACATAACAGCTCTCCTTGTTCAAATGCAAACCTCGCAACTGCTGCCACGCCGAGAAATTCCAATTTACGATGGAGATCCTCTAAGGTTCAATACATTCATGAAGGCGTTTGAGCACTGCGTGGAAGCAAAGACCAGCTGTAAAGGAGACTGTTTGTACTACCTTGAGCAATTTACTAGGGGGCAGCCAAGAGATATTGTGCGCAGCTGCCTTCATATGACTGCAGATAAAGGATTTGCTATTGCTAAAAAATTGCTCAAGGAGCACTTTGGAAATGAGTTTAACATAACAGCGGCCTACATGGAGAAGGTCACAGGATGGCCAAGTATCAAAGCTGAGGACCCCAAAGCGCTGAAAGCGTATGGACTTTTCCTCCGTGAGTGTTCTAACGCTATGGATGATCTTCAGTACTTGGAGGAACTTAACATGCCAGCAAACATAAAGATTCTGAGTCAGAAGCTTCCTTATAAACTCAGAGACAAGTGGAGAGCAAAGACATGTGAGATACTGGAGAAAACTGGTCGAAGAGCACGATTCTCAGACATGGTGAAGTACATCGAGCGCCAGGTCAGAATCACTTCAGATCCAGTCTTTGGTGACATACAGGACACTTCACCTGTTATCAAAGGAGCTAACAAAGCAAGCAAGTCACAGGTGAAACAACATCTGAGAAGAAACAGCTTTGCAACACAGGTGGTCATTGAGGATGGATGCAGCAAACCAGATGGTAACACAAAGGAAAAAGCTCAGAACAAAGTGACATCCTTTGCCAAGACTGATTCTATTTCCTGCCTGTATTGTGCTGCTGGTAATCATGTTCTGGAACAATGTTTTAAACTTTAAATAATATAATAATATGCAACAAGTGTAACCGAACGCATCCCAGTGTTTTGCACATAGAGAAGGAAAGGGTTACTCAGAAAGCCCAGAAGGATGGCGAGCAGAAGAATACTGAGAAGCCAAGTACTTCAGACAGTTGTACAACATCCTCCGCTTGTGGTCTTACAGGGGCTGGCCACTGCAATGGAATTCTTCCCATTTTGCCTGTTAAGGTGAAGTGCTCAAAGGGAAACAAAGTTATTGAAACCTATGCTTTTCTGGACCCAGGGAGTACAGGAACTTTCTGCACCAGGAAGCTCATTGACAAGTTGAACATGGAAGGACGCAAATTCAAGATTCATATCCGCACTTTGGGCCATAATAACGCAGTAGAAAGCTCTGTTGTTGAAGGTCTGGAGATTTCAGGATTTTCTGGTGAGTGGTTCTATCCACTTCCCAAAGTGTGTACCCAGAAAGAGATGCTGGTCTCTACAGCCAACATAATCGGTGAAAGGGAGCTGAGAAAATGGCCTTATTTAGAGGATGTTAAAATTCCCCACGTAAACGCTGATGTTGACCTGTTAATTGGCACAAATGCCTCCAAGTTGATGGAGCCTTGGGAGGTGATTAACAGTCGCGAAGGTGAAGATGGACCCTATGCGATCAAAACCCTACTGGGGTGGGTAATAAATGGTCCGTTACGGGGAAGTAGCGACTGTGGAAGTGAACACCCTTCCATTTATGCCAACAGAATTGCCATTGACAGAATTGAAGAACTGTTAACTAGCCAGTACAACTATGACTTCAATGAGTGAGCGTCTGCAGAACAGGAAGAAATGTCAAGGGAAGAAAAGAAGTTTGTGGAGATAATGGAAAGCTCTGTTCAGCTTCAGAATGGACACTACGTGTTTCAAATGCCTTTCAAAGGGAAAGATGTTTCGATGCCGAACAACCTCGGTGTTGCCATGCAACGTGTTCGTGGTCTGAAAAGGAGACTTCTGAAAGACGCAAGCTTTCATGAGGAATACAACAACTTTCTTGTTGATGTCATAAGCAATGGCTATGCCGAAGAAGTACCGCAGCATCAGTTGGAAACGCCAACAGGAAAGGTGTGTACCATCCACGGAAGGGAAAGCTACGGGTGGTGTTTGACTGTGGAGCAGAGTACAAAGGGATCTCGCTCAACAGTCAGCTTTACGCAAGGAGAAGGTGGAAACAAACACAGTACATCTCGGATCTCTTTTGGAAGAGGTGGATCCGCGAATACTTACCACTTTTACAGGAGCGTCAAAAATGGAACCAGGAGAAGAGGAATTTTGTTCCTGGAGACCTGGTCATGGTTGCGGACTCCACAGCACCACGTGGATCATGGATGCTAGGAAGAGTCCTGGAAACCTTCCCTGATAAGAGAGGTCTGGTACGTCTGGTTCGTTTAAAGACCAAGACAAACATCATTGAACGACCCATAACCAAAATATGTGTGATGGGTAGAGCTCTTCCCTCCCCCCCCTGCCTGTTTGGCCACACCACCTTAATTGGTGATGCCTAACAGGTGTGACCAGGTGCTCTTTAAATGGGAGCTTTTGCCCCACTAGAGCTAGAGGGGGGCTTGCTGTAGGTCTCCCACGGCATAGGCACAGCACTCGCCACGTGCGGATGGGTTTGAGCGGAATCTAGAGGTATGTCAGGGGTTTTCTGTTTCATGTTTTAATATGCTTTTTAGCAGTGAAATGTTTATTGGCGTTATTTACCTTTTCTTTCTTTTATACAAGAAATGATCAGGTGGTGCAACGCTGAGCCTGGTCACTGCTGTTTTTGCCTTTGATTTAAAATAGATTATGGTTACCCGGTTTATATAGTATCTTTGATTATGAATTGCTAATTTGTTTTCTTTCTGGGTTAGTGTCTTTGTTTTGTCCTACATAAACAACCATTACTGCGCCCTATACTGGGGGTCCCTTTAATGCCAGTGCAGGGGGGCATATAGTAGGCCTACAGGGGGTGGCTCACGAGGTGGAAGGCCCTTTCAGTTTATTTTGTTTGTTTGCTGTGTTTTAATTCTTTTTGATTTGCTGTGTTTTCTTTCCTTTGACCTGGTGGTGGCCCCCTTGTCCCCTTTCACTCCCCCGCCCCGGTGGGCCTCAAGTAGTCACCTTGTACTGGTAGGGTACCCCAGTATAGTAATCCTTTTTCAAAGCATAGATTATATTTTGCCATAAAACCGACCAATGTTTCTGGATTGATTATTCCTTTTCTTTTAAATATTAAACCTACTTGTAAATAAACAAAACATTGTTACAAAACTGGAACTTCACCTCTCTGCTCCCTTTCTTTTTCATTACAACTGATATTCTTTGGGTGAGAGTCCCAAAGTGACGTTGTCACCCTTGTGACCAGGCGAACGGCCGCCCCGGTTACAAATTGGCGTTGCTGGCAGGACTCTTTTTATTTATTTATTTTTTTATTATTATTTTTTTTTTTAGAGCAGAGACGTGTCCTTCTAGTTCACTTTTCTGACAGTTGCTTTATGTAGGACCCCCCCATGTGTATATTTTTCGGATAGCTTACTATTTATTTCTTTTTGGGCAAAAACAGCAGTTGGCCAAAGGTTCTTCTTAAAGAGGAAGAGGAACCTGTATCCCTGTTGGCTCCCAGGTGCCAAAACCACCCAAGTCTATAGAAATGGAGGAAGGCCAGCTGGACTTACGGGACTTGGTGATTCAACTCCGGGCTCAAAATGAACAACTTTCACAAGAACTTTCAGCAACGCAAGCACGTCCAGCAAGCTTGACTCCTGGCTCTTCTGAACTCCCTGGCCCCTCTGGATCTGCTGGTCTCCCAGGGGCAGCGCCTGAACGCCTACTCTACATCCCCAGAGAAAGGAAGTGCCCCATGTTTAGGGGGAATGTGGGTATAGGAGTGGTAGAATGGGTCGAAGAGGTCCGTGCTAGCATGTGGGCCAGGCATTTAGCTCGCATAGATCAGGCCTATTTCATTTACGATCATTTGGAGGGGTCTGCCAAAGATGAGATCAAGTATAGGCCCCAGCAAGATCGTGAGGATCCAGAGAAGGTTTTGACTATACTGCAGGAAGTGTATGGATGTTCACTGTCTTATGTTGCTTTACAGAAGGATTTCTTCTCCAGAAAACAGCTAGAGGGTGAGTCGTTGCAGGACTACTCTCATGCTTTATTTGAGCTTATGGAAAAAGTCATGAGGAATGCTCCTCAGGCTATACCTAACTCTGCCATTCTATTGAGAGATCAGTTTGTGGAACATGTTAATGATTCAGATCTCCGCAGAGCTTTAAAACAGGTTGTACGTGCTAAGCCATTAGTTACCCTCTTGGATGTGCGAGGGGAGGCAGTCAGATGGGAGAGGGAAGGTAGACAGCTGGAAAGTAGGCCCCGCAGTTTTTCCGTCCCCTCCATCTGTGCTACCCACCTTTCAAGGGTGTCTGAGCAGACGAGTACCTCATCTCAAAGTGAAATGGCGGAGATAAAAGAGATGCTTAAAGCACAACAAGAACAAATTAATCAGCTTTCCACCCACCTCTTGCAATTACAGAACCCCTCCAAATGGTCTCGGCCTTCGAATACAGGCCCTGTTCTCTGTAGACGCTGCCAGCAGCCAGGGCATTTTGCTCGTAATTGCGATAATGCAAGGGTCCCTTTTCAGCAACAGCGCCCCCAGGCGCATCCTATGCAAAGGGCAACTGCTCAAAATCAGCAGTCGGAAAACTAATGCCCTCTGTTTTGCAGAACCACGATTCAGAAGGGACCATTACAGGTTCATGTTATCCAGTGGATGAACAGTGTCTCTCTCAACTTGTTAGTCCTTGTCCACATGTTGCAGTGGTCATTGGTGGGGTTGAGGTAGACTGTCTACTGGATACGGGGTCAATGGTCTCCACAATTAAGGAGTCCTTTTTCCACCAGCATTTTGACAACTCTCCCCAGGCATGCCAGTGGCTACAACTTACAGCAGCTAATGGACTTAGCATTCCATACGTGGGGTATGTAGAGCTCGATGTTTCTGTAATGGGTACAGTTATTCCCAAAAGGGGGATTCTAGTGGTTAAGGATCCTCCTGGTTCTTTGCCCGAATCTGACGTTCCTGGTGTCTTAGGCATGAATGTATTACGTGAATGTTATGCAGAGTTGTTCGGGCAACATGCCTCACCCCTTTTTGATGTCTCACTTGTGAAAGAGGCCCCTGAGGCATGGAAGAAAGCTTTCCAAAAGTGTCACGAGAGCCGGGCCAGACCTGCAACAGGTGCCAGTGGAGTTGCTAGGGTGAGGGGGAAACATCCAGTCTACATACCCGGGGGGACAGTTAAATTGGTGGCCGCGACCTGTCCGCAGAGGTGTCTTCCACCTTTCCAGGCTTTGTTTGAACCTTTTGCCAACCAAGAAGCTCTTCCTGGTGGTTTGTTAGTATCTCTTGCGATGGTCACAGTGCATCATGGTACTGCTTACATCCCAGTTGTGAATGTTGGTGACACTGATGTTAAACTTTACCCCCGCTGTGCCCTAGGGATGCTAAACCAGGCCCAGATAGTGAGTTTACCTACAGGCATCAACGAGGTTCCCAGGAAGCCAGCAGGAATGGGTACCCTGGCGACCATGAGTTCTCAGACGGGGCAGGTGAAAAACATCTCTGATACACTAGCTTCTCTTGATCTTAGCAATGTTCCAGAGACAGAGCAGGCTGGGATACGGTCCATGTTTGAGAAACATCATGCTGTTTTTTCGGCATTTGAAGGGGATCTGGGATGTACTAACCTTATAGAGCATGAAATCCCATTGCTAGATGATGTGCCTGTGCGACAGAGGTTTAGGAGAATCCCCCCCTCAGATTACGATTCTGTTAAAAATCATATCAACCAGCTCTTAGAGACCCAGATAATCCGAGAAAGTTGCAGTCCATACGCGTCCCCAATAGTCCTCGTCAAAAAGAAGGATGGAAGCCTACGGATGTGTGTGGATTATCGTCAACTCAACAGCAAGACACGCAGGGATGCCTTTCCTTTACCTCGGATAGAGGAGTCCCTCGATTCCCTGGCAGGAGCACGTTGGTTCTCAACTATGGATTTGGCAAGCGGCTATAACCAGGTACCGGTCGCAAAGAAAGATAGGGCAAAAACAGCCTTTTGTACACCTTTCGGCTTGTTTGAGTTTAACCGCATGCCCTTCGGCCTCTGTAATGCGCCTGGTACATTTCAAAGGTTAATGGAACGGATCTTTGGTGCACAGCATTTTCAGACACTGTTACTATACCTGGATGACGTGATTGTCTTCTCTTCCACAGTAGATGAGCACTTAAAGCGCCTCGATGCCGTGCTGTCTCGCTTGCAACAGGAGAAACTGAAAGTAAAGTTCGAGAAATGCTGCTTCTTTCGCACGGAGGTAAACTATCTTGGTCAGATGGCGTGGCCACAGACCCAGGAAAATTATCAGCTGTGGCAAATTGGCCGAGACCAACAAATGCAACGGAGTTAAGGTCATTTTTAGGTTTTTGTAGCTACTATCGACGTTTTGTGGAGGGTTTTGCAAAAATCGCAGCCCCCCTACATCGCCTTGTAGCCAACATGATAGACGCTCGCACAAAAAAAGCATCTCGGAAGATAATTGGGGAGCTTTGGACTGAACAATGTGAGAAGAGCTTCCAGGACCTTAAATCCAGATTAATTAGTGCCCCTGTGTTGGCGTATGCTGATTTTTCTCTGCCTTTCATTCTAGAGGTGGACGCTAGCCTCAGTGGATTAGGGGCAGTGCTTTCTCAGGAGCAGGATGGAAAAGTGAGGCCGGTAGCATATGCCAGCAGAACCCTGACGCCAGCAGAGCGAAACATGCCCAATTACAGCTCCATGAGGCTTGAGTTTTTGGGCCTAAAATGGGCAATGGCTGAAAAATTTCGGGACTATTTGTTGGGTCAAAAATGTGTTGTATGGACTGATAACAACCCACTTAGCCATTTGAGCACTGCAAAGCTGGGGGCAACAGAACAGCGGTGGGCGGCTCAACTAGCAGCTTTTGACTTCTCCATTAGGTATCGCTCGGGTCGCTCTAATGGTAATGCTGACTCCCTTTCCAGGCAGCCTCACCATGGCAATAGCCCAGGTAGGCCATTTAACCTGCAGGAATCTCAGACACAGGTGTTACTAATTTGGGGAAGCAAACAGTTTTCGACTGTGCCAGTGTGCGCGTGTGCCTTTGTGGTGAGCAATGCGGTTTGTTATTTTGGGTACATGTATTATCAGTTAAAGTTTTGCCGTTTTATAATATTTGGATGTAAAATAAACATGCAAGGTAATTGTAACATCAGAGAACTCTCCGTTTTGCTGTGTTCGAGCGCACCGGGCGCACGTCTAAACTAATCCACCATATTAGCAACCAGTACTAGACTTCGTTTAGGACTTCGTCAGTACAGTTCTCTTCATTTCCCCTCTCTGTGCATAAAGTCCTTCACAATTAGGTATAGCGGGATTTTAATAGATTGGGGGAGGGAGGAGCTTACTCTACAGGATTGGGTTACGGTAAATTCCAGTGGCGTCTGGATTTGGTTCTGCTTAACATTTTCCACCCTCTCTAGAAATCCTATTCAATTAGGTACATAGGATATTTAATAGAGGGAGGGTGGCAGATAAGCGCTTTTAGTGTAAATAATAGTGTATATATTTGCTTGCTTGTGTGAGTGTTTGAGCAACGTGGTGCATGTGTTTGCTTGATGAATAGATGTTCCGGATTGTGAATTGCTGTGTGTATGTGATTGCCTAATATTGTGTATATATATATATAGAGAATCCGAACTGGAGACTGATCATCTCCGCGTCGGTTTGTAATACAGTATCAAATTAAGGTATTGGTGAACAGTCCAACCTAGATCACACGAGGCTGCATTGCTAGCAGCTAACGACTAGATCTAGATCACGACTCTTTGCTGTCCTGCTCCGAAATGGTGGAACGAGCTCTCTGAAGACACCAGGACCACAGAGAGCCTTCACATCTTCCGCCGCAAACTAAAGACACACCTCTTCAGACTCTACCTCGACTAAAAGAATTAACAAATTGTAGCACTTAAATTGTACTTATAACGCCACTCGTCTATAGCAAATTGTAAATTGGCTTATTTGAGGAAATTGCACTTTCTTGTTTCTTGTTCTTCTGAGTTTGTACCCTATGGTTGAATGCACTTATTGTAAGTCGCTTTGGATAAAAGCGTCAGCTAAATGACATGTAATGTAAGGCTAACCGGGTGTCTCATTGGTACTTCCACTGGCGATATAATGGGGCTGGCGGAATGCTGATTGCACGCTTGACAGATAGCTTGACTACTTCGTGGGTTAGCAGATAGCTTGATTCCATTGTTCCAGCATGCCGGCGTGCCCAACCAGTCGATCACGGTCTACCAGTCGATCGCAGGCTAAGTTGCAGTCAATCGCGAGAAATTAATGCCCAGGACACCCTATACAGCCGTTGAACACAGAACTTGACCCACAGCCATACGAAGTTGGGTCATGCTGCCAACACTCTTACACATTAAACAGTAACATTTCAGCACAACACAACAGAACCTATAAAAACACACATAAACTTAAACACTAGAACATGAACATAACAGATAGGGATTTAAATGGATCCAAAGATTGTCCCATAATGCAATGCGCCTACCAGCGCAGCCTAACGCGCTACTGTAGCGACTCTCCATAATGGAACTCGAGACATCAATTTGATTTTAATAGATTAATTTAGAAACAGGGAAACAGAGCTGCCGACTTTTACAAAAACCTTGGCGTGAGACCGGCCGGGGGGGGTCAGACGAACACCGACGACGCGCTTTCTGCTCCGCTGATGGGAGCGCGCGGACGTAGCCGTGCAGCGCGATACCGAGCGCGTTGTAAACGTGTCCATGGACAGGAAAGGGAACCTTACATTACTGTTGTGTTCTGGCGCCCCTCTTTTTCAATGGTAGTCTCCCATTTTTTTTTGGCGTGAGAAATCGGAGGTGTGGCGTGAGAGCGTGTGAAACAGATCAAATGCGTGGGTCTCACGGCCAATGCGTGAGAGTTGGCAGCCCAGGCTGTGGGCAAAGACTGGGCGGAGCTTGAGAGTGCACGTTATGATGAGCAAGTGCAGAGCATCTTGTCAGAATTTGACAGGCGCTTCACTGACTTTGCATCCATTGAGCCTGTTGTCATCTCTGTTTTCCATTTGGGGAAAATGTAGATGTGGATTGTATAACGTCCAAAGTGGCATTACTCTTCAACCTGGATAGCTGTGCTGTGGGGAATGAGATCCTCACACTGAAGAATGACATTGAGCTCAAATCCAGAGCAACACATGAATGTCCGATTCTGGAATCTAATGCAGAAAGAGAAGTACCCCAACCTCAGACAAACTGCAGAGAATATGACTGCACTTTTTGGATCAACATATTTGTGTGAGTCTGCCTTTTCACATATGAAAATCTTGAAGTCAAAATACAGATCCACCATGACTGATGACCACCTTGCAGTCTGCTTACGGCTGGCACTCAGCTCTTACTGTCCGGACTATGAGAGACTATAGTCCTCCTCTCAGTGCCAGAAAAGTTAGAGAAATGCCACTTTTCCAACTTTAATTAGTTCTTATAAAAGTTCAAAGAATTAGGCATTGTATTATTTGGGTTGTTTGTCTGTCGTGTTGTTACGGGCCAGTCCTAGGCCTACTTGTGCTTATTCTTTGCAAATTCACATTTACTTCAATAAATCTATTATGATTGTTAAAACTGTATCTATGTGTCAGAAAACAGTGTCCTATATAGGTGCGCAATAAATTGTGGCTACGCTACGGCTTTCGATATGGCTTGGTAGATCTCGATACACTATCAACTTTAAAAGTAGATCTTGGTTCAAAAAAGGTTGGGCACCCCTGTGCTAAGGTGTTGAGGTACTTCCTCTTTGGTAGTTCCTTGTTATATCGTCAGCTATTGTGTTAACAGCGCCTCATATGGTTTGGCGGAGTAAGTACATGATGTAGAGCAAATGTTGTCTGGGAGAGTCAAAGGGAAAGAGTGCATTTCATTTTCTGCATGTTTACCTTTTAACACTGATATACATAGAGTAGGTTTAAAAATACAACTTCAATTTTAATATCAGGGCTGAATAAGATTAATGTCATCATTGAATGTTACAGTTTGACTATGATACTTGGGTTTGTCATACTTTGGATTTGATTTGAACTTGATTAAGACTTAAAGAGTGGCTCTGATTTTGATTTGATGTACAAAATTGTATTAAATTTCAGATAAATAGGTTATCGTTGCATTAGGCTTTGAGGTAAGGTTACATCATCATTATTAGTTAAAGTTTGAATAGCATTCAACGTTTAAACATAAGAGGATTCAATTCCTGATCGATTATCATCGCATGTGGCTTAGACCTTCGCTTTCTTAATTTGAGTTTCATTTGAACTTTAGGGATTTCAATTTTACGTACAGATAATTCTGTTTTTTTGTTCTCCCCTTCTCTCTCCTGTGGCAGTGTTTACAGCGTAATTCTATAAATTTAGTCTTATCTTAATCGGTTTCCGACTAACATTGAGTTGGATTTTTATTTTTATTTTCTTAAGCCATAACTAGTTGGATTTCTTCAACGTTTGAGATTTTGCCATTTGATTTGATCTGTATTGTAGTTATTATTTTGACTCTGCGTTTTCATTGACTGTTTCCGTTTTAGATCCAGTAGTTTACCTTGCATTGCTGATTTCAGTTGGCAATTCAATGTAACATTTTGTAGGTTTCATTAATTTATCCTTACGTAATTTGCAGTTTCCTGCGTGTCAGTGACAGAGTAACACCTAGGACAGAAGGGACAGCTTGGCAGTTGTTTAGAGCAGTGGTCCCCAATCACCGGGCCGTGGGCCGTTTGGTACCGAGCCGCACCACAGAAAGCTTATATATATATTTTTTTCTGAAAAATGTTTTATCTTGAAAATTGACCGGATTTTCTCGTAATTATGTGTGCTCATGCCTCAGACAGATTCCCCACGCGTCACCAGGTCTGACATGAAAACGGTCCGTGAGGTAAAAAAGGTTGGGGACCACTGGTTTAGAGTACTGCAGGTTGCATGATGGCTGCGCTTACAACTCAGAAATTGCTTGGTAGGGCCAGAGAGTTCATGGAAGAACAAACTGAGTCCAAGGAAAGAGAAAGGGAGTGGAGTATAGGATGAAGAGATATTTGAAAAGATGGCAAAAGAATGGGTGGTTTCCAACTGTGTCGCCGCCAGCAGGTGAAGACAGGCGCAAGGTGTGGAGGGAGACTGTAACGGTGAGAATCAAGCCACTACGGCTTATGTAGAAGCCGGCCATTTAGATAGAATGAGTGAGAAGAGAGCCCTCAAAAGAGTGGATAAGAGATGTGTCCGCACCAAGCGGCTGCTTGCCTTCTGATCCAAACCTGCTGTTGGACTGATAGAAGAAGAAGCAGATTGTAAGCCCAGCGTATTTCTGCCGTGGAATCATCGAGACATGGAAACACTAGAAAAGGCACTGCCGCCATTGGATAGAGGAGCTAACCTATGGATCCTGCTCTTTGAAAGGCACACAATAGGTGATGAGTTGGTTCTTGGAGATATAAGAGCCTTAATAGCCCACATGGAGGGTGCTGAAAACCTAAAAGTCTTAGAAGCAAGAGCAGAAACCACTAACCAAGAAGATGAGGCTCCATTTGATAATGTCAGAGGAGTCTTTTGGGCCTTTTTTGCCTACAAAGCCAAGTATGTCGATCCTGGTGGGTCTGAGTATGAAACCAGATGAAGACATGTCTCAATATCTGAGGAGAGCAGAAACAGAATGGCATTTGGCCACAGGAGAAAGACACGACAATAACAAATCTACTGCAGTAATCTGGCGACACACTGTGCAGCAAAACTTGTCCCTGCCAATTCAAACAGCGTTAGAGGGAGTAGTGGGACTGGGAAGCATAGATGAGAGCACATGGAGAGACTGTCTCACCCATTACCACCAGAAACAGC
Organism: Gasterosteus aculeatus; assembly: GCF_964276395.1. NCBI lineage: Eukaryota > Metazoa > Chordata > Actinopteri > Perciformes > Gasterosteidae > Gasterosteus > Gasterosteus aculeatus. Next base: position 3,798,388 of record NC_135709.1, on the reverse strand, counting down.
AGGAGTGCCAACATTTTTGAACAAAAATCAAGAGACAGATGAAACGGCTTTTGAAGGTTTAACTGGCAGCAGCAGACGCAGAAGCAACGGAAAAACAGCGAGTCAGGAAACAACTGCCGGTGTACTGACGAAGTCCTAAACGAAGTCTAGTACTGGTTGCTAATATGGTGGATTAGTTTAGACGTGCGCCCGGTGCGCTCGAACACAGCAAAATGGAGAGTTCTCTGATGTTACAATTACCTTGCATGTTTATTTTACATCCAAATATTATAAAACGGCAAAACTTTAACTGATAATACATGTACCCAAAATAACAAACCGCATTGCTCACCACAAAGGCACACACGCACACTGGCACAGTCGAAAACTGTTTGCTTCCCAAATTAGCAACACCTGTGTCTGAGATTCCTGCAGGTTAAATGGCCTACCTGAGCTGATCCGAGGTCAGCTGAGCCACAAAGCACATACAGCCCCCTAGTGGCACAGAGCAAAATTAAATGAAATAATACCAAATGTATATGGCTCCTACACTCCAGCCCCTAATTGCGTCTGCCAGAGCAATTACCCCAAATCGAAAAGAGCCATGAACAAAACACAAAAAATAGTTACCAATAGAACCAATTACTCTTTAGTTTCATTAAGCAAGCATATTTTGGTTATGGGTCGTTCAATGATGTTTGTCTTGGTCTTTAAACGAACCAGACGTACCAGACCTCTCTTATCAGGGAAGGTTTCCAGGACTCTTCCTAGCATCCATGATCCACGGCATCGAAACATCTTTCCCTTTGAAAGGCATTTGAAACACGTAGTGTCCATTCTGAAGCTGAACAGAGCTTTCCATTATCTCCACAAACTTCTTTTCTTCCCTTGACATTTCTTCCTGTTCTGCAGACGCTCACTCATTGAAGTCATAGTTGTACTGGCTAGTTAACAGTTCTTCAATTCTGTCAATGGCAATTCTGTTGGCATAAATGGAAGGGTGTTCACTTCCACAGTCGCTACTTCCCCGTAACGGACCATTTATTACCCACCCCAGTAGGGTTTTGATCGCATAGGGTCCATCTTCACCTTCGCGACTGTTAATCACCTCCCAAGGCTCCATCAACTTGGAGGCATTTGTGCCAATTAACAGGTCAACATCAGCGTTTACGTGGGGAATTTTAACATCCTCTAAATAAGGCCATTTTCTCAGCTCCCTTTCACCGATTATGTTGGCTGTAGAGACCAGCATCTCTTTCTGGGTACACACTTTGGGAAGTGGATAGAACCACTCACCAGAAAATCCTGAAATCTCCAGACCTTCAACAACAGAGCTTTCTACTGCGTTATTATGGCCCAAAGTGCGGATATGAATCTTGAATTTGCGTCCTTCCATGTTCAACTTGTCAATGAGCTTCCTGGTGCAGAAAGTTCCTGTACTCCCTGGGTCCAGAAAAGCATAGGTTTCAATAACTTTGTTTCCCTTTGAGCACTTCACCTTAACAGGCAAAATGGGAAGAATTCCATTGCAGTGGCCAGCCCCTGTAAGACCACAAGCGGAGGATGTTGTACAACTGTCTGAAGTACTTGGCTTCTCAGTATTCTTCTGCTCGCCATCCTTCTGAGCTTTCTGAGTAACCCTTTCCTTCTCTATGTGCAAAACACTGGGATGCGTTCGGTTACACTTGTTGCATATTATTATATTATTTAAAGTTTAAAACATTGTTCCAGAACATGATTACCAGCAGCACAATACAGGCAGGAAATAGAATCAGTCTTGGCAAAGGATGTCACTTTGTTCTGAGCTTTTTCATTTGTGTTGGATCTGAAGTGATTCTGACCTGGCGCTCGATGTACTTCACCATGTCTGAGAATCGTGCTCTTCGACCAGTTTTCTCCAGTATCTCACATGTCTTTGCTCTCCACTTGTCTCTGAGTTTATAAGGAAGCTTCTGACTCAGAATCTTTATGTTTGCTGGCATGTTAAGTTCCTCCAAGTACTGAAGATCAACCATAGCGTTAGAACACTCACGGAGGAAAAGTCCATACGCTTTCAGCGCTTTGGGGTCCTCAGCTTTAATACTTGGCCATCCTGTGACCTTCTCCATGTAGGCCGCTGTTATGTTAAACTCATTTCCAAAGTGCTCCTTGAGCAATTTTTTAGCAATAGCAAATCCTTTATCTGCAGTCATATGAAGGCAGCTGCGCACAATATCTCTTGGCTGCCCCCTAGTAAATTGCTCAAGGTAGTACAAACAGTCTCCTTTACAGCTGGTCTTTGCTTCCACGCAGTGCTCAAACGCCTTCATGAATGTATTGAACCTTAGAGGATCTCCATCGTAAATTGGAATTTCTCGGCGTGGCAGCAGTTGCGAGGTTTGCATTTGAACAAGGAGAGCTGTTATGTCGTTCTGTTGTTGCAGCACATTATAGAGACCTGCTGTTTGATTTTGGCCTTGCAGGGGTTGAAACACTTGTTGGCCTAGAGTGGGTTGAAAGCCTTGACTGAAGGTTGTCTTTGTTTGTAACTGAGGGAGTTGAGAGCCTTGAATGACGGTTGGCTTTGGCATGATAGTTGGCGTGGCTACTTGTGAAGCATTGCTTTGTAGTGGTAGAGATGCGTGTCGCTGTGAGGATTGAGGCACAAATATTGAGGCCTGTGGATTGAAAGGGGTGCGCGGGAGCTTTGATCTAGCCCCTTTCCTGATGTAGGAAGCGATTCCATTAGATTGCCTTGAATGGACGCTGCTACCGACCTGTAGCACTGCTAGCTTAGCAGAAGTGGCGGCTATCTCCGTGTCTAGCTCGAGCTGCTCCCCTTTTCTCCTCCAGATGAGCTCCTGCTCCTCCAATGCATGCTTATCTTTTAAAGCGGCAGCTCGAGCCAAGAGTGCGGCCTGTTCCGCCTTCGCCCTGCGTCTGGCTGAAGAAGTGGAGGATCTGCTGCTTGAGGATCCGCTCCTTGAGCCATGGTGCCTTGACTGGACATTTGAAATGCTGTCATGAGGTTGAATCTGATCTTCCTCTTCCTTTCCACCAGCAACTCCAATTCTATTGCTGGCATCAGCCTCATTTCCCCTTCCATCATTGACATCAACGGTTTGAGGACCATCCCTTTCATGCTCCTTTAAAGTGTTGTCAACAACTGTGAGTTTTTCTGTTGGTCCAATTACATTTTCACTTCGCTCAGTTTGAATTTCAGTTTGACCTGGGAAATCATCATCATGATCATCACCTACTTTGGTGGCTGGACATCCTTTAATGTCATACAACCATTGATTTGTACCCGCAATAAACTCATAGATATTCAACATCTTAGCCTGGTACCATATTTCATGTTTGCTTGCTTCATCGGCAGGCAATAAACCCATTAAAGATGTATGCACCTGCTGTATTTTGCCACTCAACCCATTGAACATGTTGAATTCTTTTTCAACCTCACTTACATTCTCTTTATCACCCATTAATTTAGAAATAGATTCTTTTGCATTTGACAGTTTACAAAATTTAGACTTTCGTTCCTTTTCTAAAATGCTTATTTTTTCCAACAAAGCTTTGGGTGTTAATTTAACCACACGTTTTTCAGTTACAGTTTTTACCCGTGCACTTACAAGTTCAGTCTCAAGGCCCAGTTGGCCCTTTTGCTCTTCGGCCATAATGACCACGCAAAGTGAATTGGCTTATTAATCAACAAGCCCGCAAAATAGTTTATGTTGCGCAACAACTCGTCCAGACGCGCAAAGTTCTTTTTAGACGGTTGCGAGTTTGCTACCAATGCATTGGATTTACGCGAATGTGTCCACACAAATTACCATGGCCATTCACAATATCAGCGCTGATTGGTGTTAATCTTTCCTGAGTTGACTTGGGGGGGACAATAATCAGTTATGTCGGAGATTTCAATTCTTATAAATGAATTGCTCCTCAAATCGGTTGGAAACAAGGCTGTTTGAGACAGGCACTTTTTCAAAACAATGGGTAAATACTCTAGGGGGCAGATAAAGATGTGCAGAGGCATTCTTTACGTCAATGCATTACATTTTTCATTCAGCTGAGGCTCTAATCCAAAGCGACTTGCATTAAGCGAATTTGAAGAAGAGGGAACAGAACCAGAACAGCAGGAACAAAGAAGAGATTTTTCCTTTCAAGAAAGCAACATTTATGAGTGTCATCCAGGCGCTAATTACTTCAGTTGTAGTAGGTAGGTATGTGTGTTTAGCTCTACAGGCTTTACGTTGTCCTAATATCATTAGGGAACTCCTTCCACCATTTAGGAGTCGGGACAAAGGATGACTTTGTTTAGCTCCCTGTAAAAGAAACAACAGGCAGATGCTGAGTTGGGAGTGAATTAGGGACGAGTCTGAGAGGCTGCATTTCAGAGGAAATGCAGAGGTTGAAAGGTGATGGCGACTCGTCGTCGAGGAGGGAGTAAGCAGGCCTCCCTGAAAAACAATAAGGACTGATAAGAGGAAGAATCTTGGGGAAGTGTTGGAGCCATAAAATCCATCCACAGGTCGTATTTCGTCACACAACCAGGGTTAAGAATCACACACGGTTTGAATGGAAGCAATTATTTCACTATGATAAAATTAACTAACACATTTTTCCTAAAATACATGTGCATGACAATTATTAACTCTGTTTTGCTTCTCAATTAGGAACAGGCGACTTCAATGCAAGAAAGTCCAGATCGGCAATGACACCCAGTAGAAACGGCGTTGAGGGGTTTTTACGACATTGTTGGATAAGGCAGCAGGTGGCAAGGGGTGATTAGCATCACCAAAGGCTATGTGAAGAGACGTTTTAACACACACCTCAACATGAGGGACTGGGGGAGAACAGAATACAACTATCAAGTATCTGCCAAGTTGGGAATGATTGGATGGAGTGTAAAACACAATCATAAGGTTCTAAACAACAGAGATGTGTAGATGTCATTGATTTAAAGTGTTAAGAAGAACAATTAGTCTTTCTATCATAGAAACGACTCCCAAATTGACTAGAATGGTTTTAGCAAAACACCGGATGAGAGTTTAGATACTCAAGTGGCATTTTTGAGATAACAGCAGACGATGGCCAACGCAGGAGGAACCAACCTGACTTTTCTTCCTGGAACGAATGTGTAATGACATTGCTCTTCTCATTCACAGACACAAGGACTGATGAGACACACAGATGATACAATTACTCCACATTAAAAGAAATAGCTAAAACTGGGGAATAATTGGGTAAAATGTTGACTTCCAGCTATGTTTAAATGTGCACATACTAGGTGGTAGAACTTGATTGCTTGAAGAGTTTGGCAAACCAGAGTGAAGAGCAACAGGAATTGCGAGAGCACACACACACACACACACACACACACACACATCGAGACACAACTACACACACACACACACACACACACACACACACACATAGCTGCACCACTTGTGCTTCTCTATTCAACAGCCAATTGGGGAATCTTGTCCTAATGGGACCTCCGGTTTGCAGAGCAGTCTGCTCACAGGAGCTGAGGTGATCCGAGGACCAAAGAGGGAGCGTGAAGCTTAATCACACGTATAGGATGATAGCTACGTGTCATCTGACCAAACAGCTGACAACAACACTTATGGTAAAGAATGTTCAGTGTCGGGGGAGAATTTGTTGAGGTACATATTGTGAGAGTCTCAAGAACTCGTATGTGACCTTTCTTGGGAAACTCGTGACCTGACCTAGTCTACGATGAAATCCATATGTGGCTTGGACAGACCATATCATGTTCTTCTATTTACCTTTCTCCTCTGTTTTCCTGTCCGTCAAAATGATTGACTTGGTCCCACTAAGAGAGGGTCGCAGAGGTTTCCAAAACAACATCTGGTTACCATTCCTCGAACCTTCAGAGATGTATAAAAGCTCCTGGTCCCCCATAGAAACTTTGTCAGATCTTCCTGCTCCTTTTGGGGGAAGGAACATTCTGTCCCTTTTCAGCTGAATTGTAGTCATTTGACTTCTGTCTGTGCTTACGGCTTGTGCTGATGATTTCTGTATTCTTTATCATTTTTCTATATTCTAGTTAGTAATAAATACTTAATCACAAAGTAAGCTCGAGATACTTTTGATTTATCACATGGGCTAAATTCACAAATTTCCACCACATTCAGGAAGCAAACAAACAAATGCCAAGGATATTGAATTGAATTGAAGCCTGGCCGGGATTATCAAAAATTCAGCCAAACAACTTCTCTCGTTCTGGGAGATTTATTTGTCAGATCACAGGTCAAGTATCAGCGCTGCGTTTGCAAAGGCAGGAGCAGTTCAGGCAGCACACAGGCCGGAAGAACAACTAACTAACATCAGCAAGAACATCATGTTTTATAACCCTTGAAAGACAGAGAAGGAAAGATTTCTATTGGCCCTAAACTGGCGTAGAGGAGGACCTTCCACCTCCCGCATCTAAAGATCCGGTCACATCCAATGTCCAGACTCCTGACTTAACGTAAACATCAACGAACAGAGTGTGTATGTTGAATAGTGTTGGTGTGTCTCTAAACCCCCCTTAGGCTGGCAAATCTGCTAGTTGACCTGCAGACCTTGCATTCCTCAGCCAGGACAGAAACTGACTCCCCATCCTGTCAGACTCGTGTCTGCCTGCTCGGCACATCCTGCTTCCCCCTTAACTAACTCTTAAATCAAGACAAGACAGCGAACCCCCAACTAAGCCCATGAAAAGAACTTTTGATTATCACTGTTCGGTTGCAATGACCAATCATTACCAAGTAAGCAGCATTAGACACATTCACGGGGAACATCTGGACAGAAGGAGGAGAGAGAAGTTCACCATTTCATAGAATTGTGCCTATTCAGACAACTACACCATTGTCTCGGTTGAAAGGTATATATAATAATAAAAATTGTATTTAGGAGGCTAGAAGTTCTTGTATGTAATGTTTCTATTTCACACCAAACAGAGCTGAGATCGTCCTTGAATCCAAGTGAATCCACACAACAAGTGGAGAGGTTGTGTCAATCTATGAGGGAGAGTAAACTATGAAGGGCAGGGTCTCAACCGTTGACCCACTGGTTATGTTCTCCTCCTCAACATGAGTTTCCAACCTGAAGCATCACTGTGGCACTGCCACATATAGAACGGTTATTCTGTTTGATGACGTCATCCCTCCAGAGACCATCAGGGATGGGAGCATTTTTTGAAAGTTACATCCAGAGCTGTCCCTGGTGGGGGTAAATGATATGTCCTGTAGTGTTTTTCCTTTAGTTTCAGATACTTCGCCCCTATATAATGTGTTGATACGTGTTGAACTACTGAGACCAAATTCACTAAGAGATCCAGAGGAACATCTTCAGGAGTTTTTTCCAACAGCAGCCATGTGGGGAAAAGATCGAATAAGCTAAGAATTTATTTGTGTTAAGAACTACACTGATTCCTCAGGGGAAACTCGCGGTTTACCTAAGACACTGATGCGGTTAACAGTAGACACAATTACTGGTAATTAAGATCACATCACCAGGAATAAACACCACCAGAGAAAGCCTTAAGAAGGAAGACAGATCTACATTAGTTTGAAGGTCACATAAATAAGTGAAAAGGATGCTATGGAGGTGCCAAGGAGGGTGCCAGATGATCTTGAATTCCAGAATCAGATCACAGTTGAATTTGTGGACAATAATAAAATGTTGATTGGATAAAACTGCATTTAATAACAGGTGCTACAAATGAAGACCTGAGTTATTGGATGAAATGAGACTAGTCTTGAATGGCCTAGAATAATAAAGTAGCTTTAGACATGATGTTAGCTGGAAACCATAGCTTCTGTAAAATGTTTGGACCTGTTTGTTGTGCAATCACCTCCAACAACACAGCTCCTGATGGCTTAGTGACCAGAGCACCAGCCCCACTGACAGCTTGAACCAGCATCTGGCAGACAACTAAGGCGACGACAATCCTATCACCAACGGATTTGTCAGTATTTTTGCACAACGGAAAAGTGCATTCTTGTATACGTTAACCCTTCTTGTGTTACAGTCATGATCTAGTCCACTATGGATGAAGCTGCATCTCCTGCATCCCTGGATTCCTGCAGGGATTGGTCGATACTGCACTTAGTGAGAATAGTATACAGGGAAATCGGTAGCGAGTAGATGATGAGGGACAATCACTGTTGACGGATGTGACTGTATGATCATTTTTCAGTCCTTGAGAGATGCTCACAGTGAACTGTGAGCAAGGAGGAAATTGTTAGGGATTTAAGCAAGAAGTGCACCCCTAATGATGTGTTGTAATTAAAGTGTACTAGTTATAAGATGAAGACTTAAACTATGCAGTAATAGAGGATTCTCTGAGCAAGTCTAATGTGACTCATCAAAGCGGCTGCAGGAAAATTCTAACATTCCTTTCCCCGCTTTGGTCATTTGAAAACTCTTGAGGTGTGTCTTCTTGGCTGCGTTTGAATGTCATTGGCTTCTTCTTCAAAGTGTCTCCTCCTGGATTGTCCCCTTCACGTCGAGGTGTGAAGCTGCAGATGCAACCTAAATCCTCTCTGTCCTATCTGTCCAACACATTCAATGTGGATACATTTGGCTTCATGCCTCAATAAGTGAATATAACCAAGCATGCATTCACTTCATCTAACATGCTTTTGTAATAACTAATATCTAATAACACTAAACATTATTACACGTATTATAATTTCCACCACTAGGGGTGCACTTCTTGTTTAAATCCCTAACACTTGCAGTACTTGGTTGTCCATTAGATGTCCCTCCTAGGACAAGTCTATAGCAGGGGCCGGCAAACTTTTTGACTCGTGGGCCACAATGGGTTGTAAAATTTGATGGAGGAGCCGAGCCAAGAACAAATGACAAAAGTGTTTGTGTGAGCTAACATAAATTACATGTGAAAAATCATTACATGAAAGGATTTGGATTTTAACAAATAACAAAGCATTTATTTGCAAGGCAATTTAACAAATTGGCAAAGGTGTAACAACTTCATGAGGACCAGGGATCTAAACGCAACACTTTATTGTCTTTGTCTGTTTACTTGCAATGCTTTTGGCCACCGGAAACTTCATGGTCCTTTATTGTTTCCACTGTGAAATTGCTTGTCCCAACAAACGAGACTCCTTAACGTCCTACAATCGTTGCAATACATTATTTTCTTGGCTGCATCATAAACCAGCCATTCTAAACTGGAACCCCACTTTCATTCAACAGTCTTTTCTTTCTATTTGTCTCTTTGTTTATTTTTTGGTTTCATAACCAGTTCTTCTCTCTTGTGTCCTGCGGGTTTTCCTCCACCTGCTCTGTGCCGCCACATCCTTCACCTGCATTGCGCAGTTCTATCAAAAGCCTCCACCTGTCACGTGTGTGACACGTGTGTGGTGGAAGATTTTGCACAGACAATCGTTAAGTAAGAATCAAAGGCTCTGAGTCAAGTATGTCTTTTCTCCGTTTATTTCCTTGCAAGGGAAAAAGGGTCACAACAGCTACGTGGTCAGTAGACTGTCAAGAACCTCCTTTTTCTTCCCAACACATCGAGGCAGTTCTTATACCTAAACTTAGATATCGGTGGCGTCAACAGAAACCGTTAACCATCTTGTTGAGTCTCTACAGCCAGGGTACTGGGAACACCTTGTCCATGTGAGACACATCAGTTCTTTGACCGTATCCTTGCTCTCCCAACATGCTAAAACAAAGGTGGTCATAGACATAACAAACACTTTGTTCAATCTCTACAGCTATGACGCTGGAAACATCTAATCCAAGTGGGAGACATCAGTTTGTATGTCAGGGCCTTTGTGACCTAAGCACTTGCAACTAATAAACTGGTTATACAAATGAAGCATTTAAAAGGGTCACATATCATTTTCCCATTACATTCCACTCTTTTGATTACATAATAATCACAAACTACGCAATCAACTTAGAATGACTACTCTAAAAATTTACTATCTGATATCTACCACATCAAATATCACAAAACATGAACATCTGGACATCGCTCACAAAACTTTTCCTGCCACAGAACAAAAACTCCCTAAAAAAACCCTCCGAAATGGGAAAATAGGAAGAAATCTGTTAGGAGAAGATAAAGACTGGAAACCTTCTCACAGGATTTGAGCGTTACACCCCAGATGTCATGTGTACAGTATTGAAATAAAAAAGAAATGAAAACATGTTTAAATCACAATACTAGAACTTGATCCCCTTTCACACAATACAGATATAGAATATTGTGGAAAGGTCATTATATCAATCATATTTACGTTACATACTAATAAATGCAGGGATAAAAGCTGTTTTTGTGAGAATGTTATTTCTCATTGTTTTAGCAAGCTACTGTGAAACCAAAAACATTTAGAACACCAGGAATGCACACAGACAGTGTGTCACTATGTCACTATGCGTACGTGTCGAAGTCGTAAGTGTTCAGCTCGTCAAGGGAGTCCGAGTCACTGTTGGGGTTATTGTCAGAGTCGCGTCTAGGGAACAAGTTTGGTGGTGAGTCATCAGGTGACCCCATGCTGTACATAGCCATTTGTTTCGCCAGGAGTTGGGCAATCGTATGACGGATCAATGGGATACCGCAAATTACGAATGCGAAGAGAACACAGAGGATAGTAGCTGCTTGTATTAGTGTTCCTTTCCATGAATACCACACCCGTGTGAGCCAATCTGGGGAGGGAGATTTGTCTCTTGTCATAGATTCCTGAAGTTTTGTCATGTTTTGTATCGCCTGATGGATTATGCCTTCGTCTTTGTCATTCTCAGGGATAAACGTACAGCAATATTCTCCTACGATAGCACAAACACCTCCTTGGGCAGCGGTCAATTGGTCTAGTACCATGCGGTTCTGCATAATCATTCTTTGTCGCTATCATTGGATATATACAGGACTATGGGGGGCACATACCACCCACTAACCGAGAGCCCGCAGAAACATCCTTCAGACTTCCCCAGGGGGGCTACGGCTAGCCGTGGTTGATTAGTGCTGATGGGTAGCGGAGAACATACGTAACAGTCGGAAGCATTTTCTTTTGTCGCTACGTGTTGAGCATAGTGCCACCACATATTTGCAGAATATTTGTTCAATGGGTTCATCCCATTTTCGAACCGGTTGTCTAGGCGGGTCAGTGCTCGCTTGGTGGGGTTGCGAATGGTCGAGTTAGAGTGAGTTGAGTTGTTGCGTCGGTCAAGTAAGTCGTCTAAATGTTTCTGGTGGAGGACAAAATATGGAATCAACCCAAATAAAGTGACACCTGCAAATAAACACATGGTTACACGAGTCCCCCCCAGTCGTCTGAGGGGGTTCCATGAACGCTGTCGTTCCATGATAAGAGAGACCCACTCTTTAGGCAGCGGACTACGGAATCACAAAAAGATGCTGAGATTCAATGAAACTGAAGGAAGCAATAATATGAATAAAACTGTCGTGGCACAAACGACTACGGTGTCCATGTGGAGGGGTCCTGGCCGTGTTCTTCTTCTTGTGTTGGTCCGCAGGTACACGTTGGGATGTGGAGTCTGCCAACCCTCTTTCTTGTGAGGCATCCGCGTTGTAGACAGTCAACACAGATCACAATGCACTGTGTGTCTGTCGGTCAACTGCCCGTCCGTGGTCACTGGATCGGTGGTGTCGGTTGGATTGGATTGACACTTGTTGTGGGGTTAGGGTCGCCTGAGCCCACTGCTGGTACTGGATCTGGAACCTTCTTGCAATGGGATGCGTGGACCCAAGTTGCTCTTTCAGCTACCTTGACCGCTGTTTGGGTGACCAGGAGAATCTGGAATGGACCCTGCCACCGTTTAGCTTTCCAACTTTTCCTCCTGAAGTCCTTCACCACCACGAAGTCACCTGGTTGCAGTCGGTGTAGTGAACCTGTTGCTTCTCTTGGAAGTGCAGCTACAACCTGTTTTCTTACATCAGACAAAGTGGAAGACAGTCGAATGCAATAGGTTAACATGTCATTCTCGCACATTGTGGTGGAAGGGAGTGGTGCTCCTGGAGCTTCCACACCTATATGGGGAGGAACTGCGAAAAGGATTTCAAATGGGCTTAGGTTGCTGCGTGTTCGTTTCCTCATCCGCATGTACATCAGAACCAAGGGCAGTGCTTTTGTCCACGGTAGACCTGTGTCTGTGCAACATTTGGCCAGTTTTGTTTTCAATGTTCCATTTTCTCTCTCTACCGCTCCCCCACTAGCTGGGTGGTATGCGCAGTGTGTTTTTAAGTCAATACCCAGGTATGCACTTAATTCTGTGATTGCTTGGTTGACAAAATGTGAACCATTGTCGCTAGAAATTTTGCTTGGGATTCCCCAGCGGGGAATGATCTCTGAAATCAAGGCTTTAGCCACTGTGGAGGCTGTCTGCTTACTGGAGGGAAACACCTCAACCCATTTGGACCACATGTCTACCATTACAAGACAGTGTTTCTTACCTTCCGATGGGGAGAGTTCCACAAAATCCATCATTACATGTTCAAATGGTCTTGCAGGCGGTGGATGTGCTGCATGATGTGACACCTGTACTGAACGACCTATATTGTGAGTTGCACATGTTATGCATGCTTGGCAGAACCTTTGTGCGTAAGCTGCTAAACCTTTTGTGAACCATGTTGCATCAATGATACTTAACATTCCCCCTTTTGACACATGGTCTAACCCATGAGTCAATTTCGCATAGTGAGGGGAGAAATGTTTAGGTAAGCATGGATTACCATTTGGACCATACCAGATGCCGTCTATGAATTTGGAGCCTGAGGAGGACCAAAAACGTCTCTCATCTGAAGTAGAGAGGGACTGCACGGCTGCAAGAGAGGAGGGAAGAGAACACATGGCCGGAACTGGGCGTGATGGTTTGGGAAGAGGACGTCTAGCAGCCGCTTTTGCAGCTAAGTCTGCTCGCTCATTCCCCTTTGCGATGTCGCCTGTGCCGGATGTGTGCGCTGCACATTTACAAACGGCAATAGCTGTGGGCAACAAAATGGCATCCAATAGTTCTGCTATCAGAGTGTGGTGTAACACTGGTTTGCCATCCGATTTGAGAAAATTTCTGTGTCTCCACAGCGCGCCGAAATCATGAACCACGCCAAAAGCGTATCTGGAATCAGTGTGAATGGTTGTCGTTTTATCCTTAGCTAGTTTACAAGCTTCTGTTAGCGCGATTAATTCTGCTGCTTGGGCTGAGAGGTGACATGGAAGAGGGCCGGAACACAGAACAGTTGAGTCTGAAACAACAGAGAAACCCACAAGATTAGAACCAGTCAGGGGATCCCGTGAAGCAGATCCGTCAACATACATTACCATGTCACTGTTGAGCAGAGGTGTATCTGCGAGGTCTGGTCGAGGTGTGCACTGAGCTTCCAGCTCAGCCAAACAATTATGCTCCTCTCCATCCTCCGGAGTGGGGAGAAGAGATGCAGGATTGAGGACATTGCAGCGTTTTACTGTAACATTCGGCATGTCTAGGAGACATGTGTGATATCGAAGGTAACGCGCTGCAGATAAATGAGACGACTTCTGTTCGAGAAGAATCAGTGAAACCGAATGTGGAACCAATAATGTTAGCGTAGCATAGCCTACAATGTCACGAGAGGCTGTAAGAGCCTTTTCAGCAGCTGCCACAGCTCGAAGGCACTGTGGTAAGCCTGCTGCTACCGGATCGAGTTTTGCAGAGAAATAAGCTACTGGTCGTAGTTTATCGCCATGGGATTGTAGGAGCACTGATGTCATACATCCAGAACGTTCGTCAACGGTTTGTGTGAACGGTTTGTGAGGATCAGGAAGACCCAAAGTCGGAGGAACTTGTAACGCGCATTTCATGTCCGTGAAAGCTTGAGAGGCTGCAGGGAGCCCCTGAATTTTATCATGCGCGCTGAGATTTTTCCCATGTATCAATGCGGACAGAGGTTGCTCGAGTTGGGAGTAATTTGGAATAAATGACCTACAGTAGGAACACATTCCCAAAAATGACATCATGTGTTTCTTGGTTTGTGGTTTTGGAAGTGTTACAATTGAGGCGATGCGTTTTGGTGATAGTGTCTTCCCTTCACCGGAAATGTTACGGCCTAGGAAATGAACGTTCTGTGAAACAAACTGTAGTTTGGATAGGCTGGCCTTGTGTCCTTCCGCTGCTAAGTGTTGAAGCAATTTGAGTGTGTCCTGTTCACACTGCTGTTGTGTTGGAGCTGCAATTAAACAGTCATCAACATACTGCAAAAGCGCTGTTCCTGGAGACAAAGTGAGGCTCTCCAAACTTTCCCTGAGTGCCTCGTTGTAGATCGTAGGTGATTCTGTGTAGCCCTGACACAAGCGTGTGAAAGTGTAAGGCTTGCCATTGAAATTAAACGCAAACCAAAACTGACTGTCAATGTCCACAGGGACACTGAAAAAAGCATTTGAGAGGTCAACCACGGAAAACCATCGAGCATCAGGTGGAACCTGTGCCATAATGGTGTAAGGGTTGGGAACATTTGGGGCTCGTGCGTGGACGGCTGCATTAACTGCTTTTAGGTCCTGCACGAAGCGCCACTCAGTTGGTTTGCCTGGATCTCTGATCTTTTTAACTGGAAAAATAGGTGTTCTTACCGGCGAGTCAGGACATGGAACAATGACTCCGGCCTTTAAGAGGGAGTTGAACACCGGTGTTATACCGTCAATGGCCTCTTGGCGCAGTGGGTATTGATGTTTGTGGGGACGGAAGTCTGATCGAGGAGTGATGACCACAGGTTGAAATTTTTTGATGAGTCCCACGTCATATTTATGCGCTGCCCACAAGGTGTCTGGAACAGAACTGAGGGCAGGAGAAATAGAGGAGACATTAGTCAAAAATGTATCAGTGTGTGTGTCAGAAAATATGTTATTTTCATCCATGACATAAACAGATCTGAGAGCAGGTGTGCAAAATGCGAATGGCTGTTTAAAGAAGCCTGTCGACGGAGAGCGCATCACAAGTGGATCTGGTGTAGCCTCCCAATCTGTCAATGCCTCGCACGCTGCGACAAAAGGTCCCAAATCTCTCCATTGGTCTGTTGCTGCTTTAGACAAGGAGATGTGTGGGAAAGAAGAGTCCACATTAAAGAGGTGCTGCTGAGAGGGGGTGAGAGAAACGGAAACAGCACATTTAAGTGTGGACCAAAACAATGTCATACATGCAATTTGATCATTCAGATCCTGTAGAAATAATGCATCATATTGCTTATCTGGCCCATGTGACACATGAGCTGTGCAGTGGAGATATGAAGCATCCATGCACTCTGCCTCAGACTGGACGCGTGATGCTGCCAGGTGGGACAGTTCTGATTGTGGGTCAACCGGAAGCCACCACTGGTACACAAACATTGGATCACATATAACTGTCTTTGCCATCTGGTCAATGGCTCTGCATCTCACCACTTGCAACCCTGTAGGAGTGGAGATGAGGCTAATGCCGAAAGAACACATGAGGTCTCTGCCCATTAGATTAATGGGACAGCAAGAGGACAGCAAAAAGGAATGTTTTACTGTGATGTCTGGTTCAGGGTCAGTTGAGTCAGTGTGTGTACTGGTCATAGGTGCCGTAAATCTCTCTACAATAGTCATCCCTGAAGCTCCTTGTGAGAAAACCTGTTTTCCACTAAGTTTCTGACCTGGAAAATACTTCTGTTGTATTACAGAATGTGTAGCCCCCGAATCAACCAAAAACGATAAAAGTTTCCCTTGAATTTGCACCATAGTGGTGGGCATATTTTCAAATGATTTTCCTGAAAACTTTGCGTATGTGTGTTTAAGTGAAAGCTTTTGTTGTGTTCTCAATTGCTCTGTGATGTCCACGAGAGCTTGTTGTTGCTCTGGTGTGTGTGTGTGAGTGTGCGTGCAGGGAGTTAGTGCAGAAAGCGTTTCTTCATTGCAGGCTGCGGTGTGTGTGTGTTTTACTTCCCTTATCATGTGAGGCCTCAGCATGGTTGCCGTCTCCCCCTCACATGCAGCCTCCTCCCCCTCCGCCTCACGTCAATCGGAATGTGCGTTGCCACCCCTTCCTCGTCTGGCCAGTCCACGCCCCCATCCTCTACGAGGTGCGTTTTGTGGACATTCTCTGTGCCAATGTCCCTGTTCGCCACAGCGGAAACACGTATCATAGTCATTGGGTGGAGACAGCTGTGATCCCTCCTGGTTCCAGGAGGAGCGTCCCCTCGTCATATCCCGACCACGCCCCCTGAATCCGCCCCGTTGGTTGGGATCCCGTGGGCGGTCGTTTCTGGCAAGTTGAGTGACAGCTTGGAGCATAGTCAGTTGGGCGAGTTCAATCTGACGTGAGCGCCTTTTCCCCTCGTGGTCAGTTCTCTCTATGTCCATGGATTGGATCGTTTCTTTACATCCGCGAGTCGCGAGTCTTCCATTCCAGCCACAGAGCGCTGCACATTCATTTTTATGTCGGGCAATAGTCCATTCATGAAAGCACTCTTCAGGTGTGATTCCCACGTCCCCAGAGCGTCTCCTAACGCGGCGGGTTGTGGAATGCCACTGTTAAGATTAAACACTGTGAGAAGTCTTTGGTAGTAATCATGGACGGACTCACCCGCTGCCTGCTTGGTATTGTTGATGGGAGTCATATCCACTTTGTCAGGGAACAATGTCTTTATGCCGTCGCTCAAAGCCGTGAGTGCGTCTCTGTACGGCTTATTTTGATTTGAACTCCATTCAACGTCGGCCGCACTGGTGTCTCCTGCAACCAGCTGGTTGAGCTTCTGGTAGTGAGTCGGACCCACGTGACTCATTAGAACACGTCGAATTTCAGCAAAGTTGGGCAGGAATTGCTTACAGAAGTCCATGAATGCTTCAGCAAACAGTCTTCCCGAGTGCTGTATCGGCGGGAGATGAGCCATTGCAGCTCTAATGTCCGTATCAGTCCAAGGCCGGAAAACAAGTATGGGACCTGAGTGTCCTGGTACTTGAATCATTGGGGTTTGGAGCACAGATTTTGCATCCGGGGGAACTCCCTCTGGGTCGAAAGAGGGGGAAAAAACATCTGATGTAGATGGTTGCTCTGCAATCAGTTTGTTGATGGCAGAAGTGTCCCCTCCGGTTGCTCCTGGAGAGCGAGATCGAGTGAGGAGAGCAGCCTGTCTCTTTTCCTCCTCTTCGCCAAGGAGTCGTTCCTGTGCTGCTTTCACTGCCGCTTCCTTTTCCTCCCTCTGCCGGGTGTAGTGAACTTTTTGAGCTTGTGACCATGCAGACGAAGGTTGCTGGTTCGCAGATGAAGCAGGGTACGGTGGTGGGCATGTGTTGAGGAGAGGGCCCCCAGCCCCTGTGAGACTCGGATACAAGGGAGAAGAAGCACATCGGTCATTTTGTTCAATAACATTTGGATCTGGTTTTTCAACCAATGTGGTTTTTGCGCATGTCAATTCTTTAGCCATTTGTTTCCTTTCTCTACATTCACATTCATCCTCCCACCATTTTAACCATTTACTTTGTTTCTCAATGTTCTCCAAGTCTTTGCCTTTTATCACCCTCTGAGATTTTATACCCTTCTCTTTTCCCTCTAAGCCTGTTCGTAACATGTTCAGTTTTATTCTACTGAAAGAACCATTTGCAGGGAACCCAAAATCTTTTGACCACTCGGGCAAAAACTCTAGAGATTGATCTCCATATTTCCTTCTCATCAGATCCACAATGGGTCCCTCCGGAGAACCCATTTCCTTTTTACCTTTACCGTGTACACCACCCATCTTTCAGGCGTGGTGAAGTATACTTTTTATTACTTAAAATATAGTCGTCACTATAAGTCTTGATTTTCTTTTACGTAGGAAAAATACAAGTTAAAACCCAACCAGAACTATTGGTTAATAAATATAGGTCAAGGGCGCAAATATCTGTTTTCAGACTTCTGTCCGAAAACCCCGATATTGTTCCTGTCTTCCTGTTAGGTCAAGGGCTGAGATTTTGCGATTTCAGTGAACTCTCAAAATCCCTCCTATCTTCCCCTTCGGTCAAGGGTCACAATTGTCAATTGCCCCTGTCTTCCCCTTTGGTCAAGGGTCACAATTATGCGTTTTCAGAGTGTTAGTCTGAATACAATCGTAATACGCAAATTGCTCCCTGTCTTCCCCCTTTTGGTCAAGGGTCACAATTATGCAATTTTCAGATAGTTAGTCTGAATACAATCGTAAATGCGCACATTGCTCCCTGTCTTCCTCAGTAAAAAGTTGGATGCTGATGAACCGGAAATACTGTACAATTACTCTTATAATTTTATACACATTTTTCAAATAACCGGATAAAAAGACAAGTTATCATCATTAGAAGCCCAATCAAATAACCAAAATTTGGATTTTCTAAGAAGAGAGAAAAAAAATCCTAAAGTACTAAATACCCGTCTTTGTAATCTGTTACCACCCGTTATAATTCAGGAAGCCCCGTTTGAAAATCAGAATATCAACTTCTCACCCGATTCGTGTGAAAATCTTCCTCATCGGATCGTGTTGAAGCCAATCAGGTCTCTTTTGGTCGCCGGTCCCCTCTCTCTGAGTGTGATGAGGTATAGGGCAGAATCACGTTTGGTGGATCCTGAAGGGGCCCCTTCCCGGACGTCCTCGGAGTCCCGACGGAGCTTCAAACGATCCCACTTCTGACACCAAATTGTGGTGGAAAATTTTGCACAGACAATCGTTAAGTAAGAATCAAAGGCTCTGAGTCAAGTATGTCTTTTCTCCGTTTATTTCCTTGCAAGGGAAAAAGGGTCACAACAGCTACGTGGTCAGTAGACTGTCAAGAACCTCCTTTTTCTTCCCAACACATCGAGGCAGTTCTTATACCTAAACTTAGATATCGGTGGCGTCAACAGAAACCGTTAACCATCTTGTTGAGTCTCTACAGCCAGGGTACTGGGAACACCTTGTCCATGTGAGACACATCAGTTCTTTGACCGTATCCTTGCTCTCCCAACATGCTAAAACAAAGGTGGTCATAGACATAACAAACACTTTGTTCAATCTCTACAGCTATGACGCTGGAAACATCTAATCCAAGTGGGAGACATCAGTTTGTATGTCAGGGCCTTTGTGACCTAAGCACTTGCAACTAATAAACTGGTTATACAAATGAAGCATTTAAAAGGGTCACATATAACTGTCTTTGCCATCTGGTCAATGGCATTTTCCCATTACACGTGTCTATGTTGCTTATGTGACCAGATTTGACCAGATTTTTCCCCTCCCTCTTACCTGCACATAGGGGTGTGGACCAGCATACCTGGGGCTAATTCCGATTGATTGGGAGTGGCGGGGACATTACTTAAGCCTGTGGTGTGTGGACTCGTTCTGTTGTCTTCTCCTGCTGGGTGTCTGTGGAGACGTGTCTGGGAGGCGTGCTTTATGTTTTGGCCGCTGCCCTAGATCATCATTCTGCTGCGGTGTGGTAAGGGCACTTTCCCCATCTTTTGTGCCTTTTATTGTCCTGTGTCGCCGTGTATGCGGCACTAATGTGCATTCTTTCATATAGCGACACTGTCTTGGTCATGGATGTCCCTGTATGGGTGGATGTATGCCTGGACTGCTGGCGTTCGGTGTCTCGGTACGATGCATGCCTCCCTCTTTCGACACATTTGGGCGTTATTAAAACAGTGTGGGCCGCTGTCTGTGAGTGTGTGTGTGTGCGAGGTGGGTGCCACCGCCGGGGTCCGTGGGCGACCTGTACTGTAATTGGGTAAGTTGCTGTGTTTGCCTGTTTGCTGTACATTCATTGCGGTCGTGTTCTAACGGTGTGTTTCACAACACAGCTGGACCGGGCTGCAGCCTTGGACATGCTATTGTGGGGCTATCCTGGTGCCACGACTAATTAAAGGGCCAATATTCCCCAGCGCGTTCTCCCTCCCCCACTGAAGCTGTTCTGTTCTGGAAACTGGTACAAAACTGGCTCTCTATATTGTATTAACTGTTGTACATATTGCATGTGGGTCTTTTGCTTTTTGTTATTTTGTTTGAATTTGTTTGCGTCTTCCTTATTATGCATGCTGGTTTATTGATTTGAATTGTTTGTTTATTATTGTTTTCTTTATATCACTCATCTACTCACTTCTTAACAAAGAACATATTGTCATTTTAAAAAGAATATTTAACTAAATGAAACCGTATATTTCCAACATTTTTTTCCACCAATATTTTTGTCTCGTCTCGTTAACCAAAATTAGAACAGATTTAGTCATATTTTTTATTTTTTAAGATAGTTTTCGACTCGTCTTAGTCATGGAAAAAAAGGTTGTTAACGAAAAATTTTCATCGATGAAATTAACACTGGCCGACAGCAACAATGGGTCCGTCTGCCAGGAACAAATGTCCCCCCTGAGGTGAGAGCAGCTGAGCAATACCTCCGTCGATAAGCAGATCATAGACCTGATCAATACCTCCGTCAATATGCAGATCATAGACCTGATCAATATCTCTGTCAATATGCAGATCATAGACATAATCAATACCTCTGTCAATAAGTAGATCATAGACCTGATCAATACCACCATCAATACACAGATCATAGACCTGATCAATACCTCTGTCAATATTTAGATCATAGACCTGATCAATACCTCCATCAATATGCAGATCATAGACCTGATCAATATCTCCATCAATAAGTGCACAATAAAACTGAGGTAGATTATTATTTTGTTTTAAAACATGGTCCATCAGCACAACATCAATTCACAATTCTCCTTTCCAACAGGCAACAGTTTTTCTGATTTCTTCAGTGCCCGAACTGTGTCAACAATATCTAGACAGTCGCGGATGGCATCTAGATATTTCCCAGTAAAATCACCATGTGCTTTCCTGTATTCTGATCTCTAAACTCAGCAAACCTTTCAGGGGCAGCAATGGAAATTAAATTGTGATCCACTCCCACTATTTAGCCTCCATTGTAGCCTATACCCTGTACCTGTTAGCTACATCATGTAGTATCCTACCAAGAGGACCATCTTTGTGTGTCCTGCTTAGCCATTCAGTCCACTCAATAAGACAAAGATGGTCAGACAGTAAGCATTCGGTTTGATGACCTCTTTGCCTCCAAACTTCCAAAAAGCTCCTTAATGCCACGCCAGGCTCTTTCTATGTGCTGTGTGAGGGCACCTGTTTGGGGATCTACATACCACCTTGCGTGATTCACAGTCATATGATTGTAGCCAAGTGCAAGGAGGGAACGAAAAGCACGCCATTCATCACTAATGATGTTTGATCCTATCCTGACATGATGTGCATTCAGTGGGAGAAGGTCTTGTCGTCCTCTTCTTTCTACAAGGCGCAGCACTGGCTTTGCTCTCTTGCACCTCGGCTGCTGCACACCTAGCATGCCGAAGACCCATTGACCCCCATTCTTCCTCTCCCATACTGTTAAAAAAATAGAAAGAAACATAAATAGCTCCTGTGGTGTATTGACCAACCTTTAGGCAAACTCTATGACGACCTATGATGAACTAAATGTAAGAAATCAATGTATTTTTACTTTTTCCAGTGCGATCATATACAAATTACATGATAACGATAATGGTTGTTTTGTTTTGCATATATGAAAAACAATATGAGAATACTTATACATGCAGACTGAAAGTAGACTGAGAACGTTTACTGTAAGCTTTATGGTACAAGTAACCAAAAACATTCATTTTAATGAAAATTCTGTCCAGCCCACTAATTGAGACGGTGTTTTTACAATCAATTAGCATCACAAACCATTTACAGCAAGCCTTTTATTGCAGCTCTACACACCTTTCTCTTATGGCGGAAATGACTCTCATCAATTACAACAAATTCCCGCTGTCCACCAATGAGCTGTCCTTTTCGTCGTCTCATTCTCTCAACAGCCCTTCTGCAGACCTTAGTTTTTTGGCCATCTTGGAGAGGGTTGCAGTACTTGCAGCAATATTGTCCTCCATCATATCAACCTGTCTGAGACGTAGGCCCTGTGAAAATCTATAGAATACATAACACATCATGAGTTTACATTTTTTTCAAAAAGCTTTTCGAAGTAATGTAGCACTTTGAAATGTATCACCTATAAATGAACTGCATCCACTGAAAGAGTGAAAGTCTGGACTTACTGAAAAGAGATTGGTCCCTAATTGATTTCACTGTCTTGGTCCCTCGGTGCACTGCTCGCTGGCAAGTCCTTAGTAAGCGCACACAGTAAATAAACAGGTTATTGATATGATTGAGAGAATATCATTACTGTGCATCAATCACGGTAAATTTTACATACACCTTTGGCAAGTGAATGTCCGAATTTGACAAGGCATTGAACTGTTTTTTTGGCCGGTAAGTGCATATTTCACCAGGATTTGGCTGATGGCCGGTTTAATTGTGTGCACTAAATGCATCTAACAAATAGGTTGGTTAAGCATCCATCTTCCAAATACATTTGCGTCCCTTATAATGCCGGCTAAATAATGCAAGAATAAGCACAAAACTGCTTAGTCAATATCGCTGTTTTATAAAAATAGTTAAGAAAAAGATATTACCAGCTGTAATGGTCTCTGTCCTTGTTCTTTGTCAACTTCAGCTGGTGACAGATGCGGCATTTGATTTTTTATTTTTTTCCGAAGGAATTTAATTAGCTCCAACGTTTTTCTCCACGAACAACCTTCAAAAATCAGTTTTCTGACTTTGTCTTGGAGTGCCATCCTGGTAAACTCACTTATTAGTGAGCTATAAGCGTAGTGAGGCTAACTTCTCTGGTAAGTTTAACTGCTACTAACTATTTAGTGCAAAGTCAAACACGCATCCAGCTACTAGCTAGCTAGCTAAAGCTACGCGCATGACTGCTGCTGCCCATTGAGTGATGGAAGCACGTTAGCAGTCACAAGTCGGTCTCTGTCTATCAGTGAGCAATCAAGTGCCGATTTTCTGTTTTTTTTTGTTACAAACACCTGACATGTGGCTATGATATAGCTACTTGGTTGCATGAAAAACGCTGTCTATGCTTCTTGTAACAGTAATTGCAAACTTATTTTGTCTCCGGATATGCTGTATGCAATTTATATTGTGAAAATATATATTTTAGAAAATATATACACTGTCTGGTATGTCCTTTAAACATTTCTGCATATGACATTTGCTGTCGTTTACACTTTAATATACAGCAGTGATTTGAGTCAAATAATGAAAATTAACATCTGTAGAGTGTTATTACGGGATATTTCAAGACTTTTTAACTTTCTTTTAATTAATGTCAATATTATGTAAACAGATTGCAAGATAAAATGCATCATTATCAATACATATAACTGGAAACCCAAATATGTGCTTTATAGCCATTACTGCTGCTCTCTTTTTAAATTTTGTATGGAAATCAGCCTTTTTAATGTAACTACCAAATATCCTTTTTAATGACCATATGTTGATGATATTTGTAACAAATATTAGGCTACCACAGCAACATTTTAATAGCATGGCATTTCATTCCTCTTTAACGTTATGTACTGTGATTTGTGTTGTGATTTTTTCCCTGTGTCTATAATTATTGCATCTTTATACACCCTCCTGGAGCCCCGAATTGTTATTTTTTGTGCCAATGTCAGGTGATGCCCAAATGGCCCCCACTGCCAAGCTCCAGAAGCATACACATGAGCTGGAGCTGATGAAGATGAAGATAGCATGTCAGGAAGACCTGATCAAAGAGCTAACTAAGGCAAGAGACTTTTTAAAAGACCAACTGTCTCAGAGTAAGTCAATAATTACTGCTTTTCATCAATATGTTGAGTATTATGTTAATATATTTTGTAATAATGGGAGTGTTGGCTGTCGAGTGTGACGCCGAGGTTCTTAGCGGTCAAAGTGGGCGTTAGTACGGAGTTTCCAAAGTTGACTGTCAGGTCCTGGGTAAGCGAATCTTTTCCGGGAAAGAGAAGTAGTTCAGTCTTGTCGGGGTTGATTTTCAGATGGTGGGCGGACATCCACTGAGGAATCAGGAATCAGGAATCAGGAATCAGGAAACATTTATTAGCCAAAATATGTCAAACATACAAGGAATTTGTCTTGGCGGTTAGTGCGCGACAGTAGACAGACAAGACAACAGTGCACCGGTAATAAAATAAAGTGGAATGAAATGCTAATGCAATGGGTTAGTAAGAATAAGGCTAAGGCTATGGGTTAGTAAAAAACAAGGGAATAAAGTTAAACAAATTTTAAATATTAAAAAGTTAAAAAGAAAAGTATTAAGCATGAAGTGCACTAACAAACAAGTAACAGACAAGAGACAAAGTGACAAGTGACAGTGATGAGTTACAGTTAAAGTGGCATGTGCAGTGTGAAGGGGAGTGACCGGTGGAGTGTTATAGTCAGGCAGTGGGGGACCGGGCTCTGTTGATGAGCCCGACTGCCGACGGGAAGAAACTGTTCGTGTGGCGGGAGGTCGTAGTCCTGATGGACCTCAGCCTCCTGCCAGATGGAAGGGGCACAAACAGTTTATGTCCGGGGTGGGAGGGGTCGGCCGCGATCTTTTTAGCTCGCTTCAGAGACCTGGAAGCGAACAAGTCCTCCAGGGACGGCAGATTGCAGCCGATCACCCTCTCTGCAGAGCGGATGACACGCTGAAGCCTGCCCTTGTCCTTGGCTGTGGCTGCAGCGTACCAGACGGTGATGGAGGAGCAGAGGATGGACTCGATGATGGCCGTGTAGAAGTGGACCATCATCGTCTTTGGCAGGTTGAGTTTCTTCAGCTGCCTCAGGAAGAACAACCTCTGCTGAGCCTTCTTGGTGATGGAGCTGATGTTCAGCTCCCACTTGAGGTCCTGGGTGATGATGGAGCCCAGGAAACGGAAGGAATCCACAATAGTGACGGGGGAGTCACACAGGGTGATGGGAGAGGGTGGGGCTCTGTTCCGCCGGAAATCCACAACCATCTCCACTGTCTTTAGAGCGTTGAGCTCCAGGTTGTTCTGGCTGCACCACGACACCAGATGGTCAGACTCCCACCTGTAGGCGGACTCGTCCCCACCAGAGATTAGTCCAATGAGGGTGGTGTCATCCGCAAACTTCAGGAGCTTGACGGACTGGTGGCTGGAGGTGCAGCTGTTGGTGTACAGGGAGAAGAGCAGAGGGGAAAGAACGCAGCCTTGGGGGGAACCGGTGCTGATGGTCCGAGAGGCTGAGACATGTTTCCCCAGCTTCACGTGCTGCTTCCTGTCAGACAGGAAGTCTATGATCCACTTGCAGGTGGAGTCGGGCACGTGCAGCTGGGAGAGTTTGTCCTGCAGCAGAGACGGGATGATAGTGTTAAAAGCAGAGCTGAAGTCCACAAACAGGATCCTGGCGTAGGTTCCTGGGGAGTCCAGATGCTGGAGGATGTAGTGGAGGGCCATGTTGACAGCATCGTCCACAGACCTGTTGGCTCTGTAGGCGAACTGCAGGGGGTCGGTGAGGGGGTCGGTGAGGGACTTCAGGTGGGACAGGACTAGCCGTTCAAAAGACTTCATGACTACAGAGGTCAGGGCGACGGGCCCGTAGTCATTGAGTCCTGTGATCCTGGGCTTCTTGGGGACAGGGATGATGGTGGAGGCCTTGAAGCAGGCTGGTACGTGACATGTCTCCAGGGAGGTGTTGAAGATGTCAGTGAACACCGGAGACAGCTGGTCAGCACAATGCTTCAGGGAGTGAGGGGAAACGGAGTCCGGACCGGCTGCCTTACGGGGATTTAGTCTTCTAAAGAGCCGGTTAACGTCTCTCTCCAGAATAGAGAGGGTCGTTGCTGGTGGGGGAGGGGAAGGTGATAATGATGAAGAGGCGTGAGCACCTGATGGGCTGGGGGAGGGAGGGGAGGTGGACTGCAGCAGGTTGGTGGAGCTGTGGGGGATGGGATCAGGACATTGTCTTTCAAATCTGCAGTAGAACTCATTGAGCTCGTCTGCCAGGCGGAGGTCATTCATGGAGTGGGGGGTTTTTGGCTTGTAGTTGGTGAGGTGTTTGAGGCCTCTCCAAACCGAAGCAGAGTCACTTGCTGAGAACTGTTGTTGGAGTTTCTCAGAGTACAGTCGTTTAGCGTCTCTCACCGCCTTGCTAAATTTGTATTTTGCATTTGTGTACAAATATTTGTCCCCACTCCTAAATGCCTGGTCCTTCTGCAGGCGTAGTGTTCTGAGTTCCGCTGTGAACCAGGGTTTGTCGTTGTTGTAACTCACCCTGGTGCATGATGGTACACAGCTGTCCTCACAGAAGCCGATGTAGGAAGTTACAGCCTCTGTGAACTCATCCAGACTGTCAGTAGCAGTCCTGAAACCATCCCAGTCTGTGCAGTCAAAGCACGCCCGAAGATCCTCCAGCGCCTCACTGGTCCACTTCTTGAATTCCCTCACCACAGGTTTGCAGAGCTTTAGTTTCTGCCTGTATGCAGGAATCAAGAGATGGATGTCAGAGAGATGTCAGTTAGACAGGAAGAGATCCGAGCCGCCACCTTGTGGTCCGAGTGAGGGAAGGAGAGAATTAGTTGGGTGTCATCGGCATAGCTGTGGTAAGAGAAGCCATGCGAGCGAATGACAGCGCCAAGAGAGTTGGTGTAAAGCGAAAACAGGAGGGGACCCAGCACGGAACCCTGAGGAACTCCAGTAGTAAGAGGACAAGGTTCCGACACAGATCCTCGCCAGGTTACCCGGTAGGTGCGGCCGTCGAGGTAGGACGAGAGAAGGGAGAGAGCAGAGCCTGT
Organism: Gasterosteus aculeatus; assembly: GCF_964276395.1. Taxonomy (NCBI): domain Eukaryota; kingdom Metazoa; phylum Chordata; class Actinopteri; order Perciformes; family Gasterosteidae; genus Gasterosteus; species Gasterosteus aculeatus. The sequence continues at coordinate 3,771,746 of NC_135709.1, read as the reverse complement.
GACACCAAGTTTCTGAAGGGAGGAAATAAGGATCTGGTGGTGACCATCGCTATGCTGATGACATCTAACTAATCCTGTCTTTCCCTCAATCTGAGACACAGATAGCAGCACAAATCTGCTGACTGACATTTCTCAGTGGAGGGCTGCACACCTTCTAAAGATGAACATTGACAAAAATGAAGTTCTTCTCCCATTAGGAAAGTACCGTATTTTCCGCACTATATGGCGCACCGGATTATAAGGCGCACCTTCAATGAATTACCTATTTTAGAACATTTTTCATACATATGGCGCACCATCAAACGTTTGCCGTTGGGGGGGATGTGGGGAGGGGGAGACGGTGCTTTCAGGGTTCGATCGATGCTGCAAGGTGCGTCCGCTCCTGCTGCCCCCTTGGACATCCACGTGTAGCTGAGTGGTACGGGTGCGTCTATAGTGCAAATTCCTGTAAATTTGTGTTTATCAGCCACTAATACAGAAGCTTAATATTTGCCTTCATATTATTTCCCCCCCCCCCCCCCCCCCCCCACGGTGTGAGCCGAAGATTTGAATCCTTCTTAGGGGTAAATAACATTATGCATGGTGTCTGTATCTTCATAATTCACATCACTAAAGTCAATTTGGTTTATGTGCTGCTCCAGAGATGTCTGGGAGAGAACGAGTTGGATGGCTGAAACAGAGAGAGACTCATACCGCATTTCATAATGTTTCTACTTCCTGCTCTGCAACTGGAATATTACATACAATCATACATCTCATATATATATATATATATATAGTATGTGTATTTAAATATATGTATGTATGTAATATATATGTATGTCGCTGGAAGAAGAAAGTGCGCAGAACAAAGAGGGTATCTCTAGTTGCTGCTTTCATTTAAGTCTGTTAAAAAACTGTCCATCAACTCCATTATTTTGATTATTAAATAATCAGATCATAATTCTTACTTGTCCAGAACTCAAAGACATTCAGAAGCCTGAGATATGAAACGATGGAGAAGCTGGAAGCAGCAGATGTGTTTGTTTTTTTATGATGAAAATGAAGTGAGTTCCAGCATGAAAAGGTGCTGATGAGAGATGAAAGGAGAGGAGAGATTTAAAATGCGGGAGGTTTGTGATAAGAGTGATCGTTTCTCCTCTCATCGCTCACAACACATTCTTCCTAGGAAGTAGGAATATTTAAAACAGTTCACAGTGAAGAAACCGACGTCTCTGGAAAACCTCAGAGTCACGTGAGGAATAATTACCCCTCTAAACCGACAGACCTGGAGCGCCGTCAGGATTTGAAGGGTTTTGAAGAAGCAAAGAAAAGAGAAAAGGTGTCAGTGTTATTAAGAAGAAGCTGTCAGGACGTTGTCTTTGAACCTGATCAGAGGCATAATTTACTCACATAACACAGGAGATGGGACAAAGGGAGCAGGATTCCTCCATCTGTCTCTGAACTCGCCTCTGCCTTCGCCTCTGTGAAGGCCGGGACGCCGCCACTGGACTCCCCCGCTGCCTCCTCGATGTCTATATGAAGGTCCTTGTCCGACATCTGATCTTGGTCTTGTATCGGTTGCATGTCCGGATTCTGCTACTGTTTCTGGCAATGGTACTGGACCTGGTCCTGCATTAGTTTCTGGTCCGGCATCTGGTACTGGTCCTTTACCTGATCCTGATGCTGTATTGGGTCCTAGTCCTGTATCTGGTCATTGTGGGCAAAGGTGTTTCCCTGATTCTGGACTCTTTCCATTTTCTGAGGTGAAGCTTTGTAAAATAAAATACTTTACAATCTAAACAAATCAAAGTTGAAAGAATGAGTCTTAGTAATGTGTTTAGTGTTATTAACAGATTATTAAGACTGTTAATTGTTGGAATGCAGCATTCCAAGTATTGTTCTTCTATTCTTTATTGTTGGAATGCATTAAGCATTCCAAGTATTGTTCTTCAAATTCTTATTCCAACATCTTCTATTTCTTCCGTGCAACCTTTCAACTCCTTCACACTTTCAGCTATTAAAACCGTTCAAATATTAAAATGTTCAGCTCATTCAGGAGAGGGGGGCTATCACTTTTCAGCTTTCTATCTCTTATGCTTGAATTTATATAAATCAATAATCATCAATATTTTAACATGGTTTTCAAATGGAGTTTGTTTTCAAATCCTCTTAAACTTTCACATTTTTGACACAAGTCTCAACTATTTTATAAAAAACTGCTTGTTGATATCTATTCTACTTTTTTCATAATCACTGATTATGTTTCACTAGTTCTTCGATCCGTTTCTGAGTTTACATGAATGTGTATTGCGTTTCTTAGAGTGAGACCTGGAGAGCTAGAGTGTAGAACAGCGTCAGAATCTGGTAAAAAATATGGAACTTCTGTCCTCAGAGCCAAAGTATACACTTTTGAGGCTTCTTTTCTTTGGTTAAATGATGGCATGGTTGTGCTGATTGGATTAATGTGTTCATGGAATCCCAGAGTTCTTTAGTTTTGGCTTCAGGAGTGTTACAGTGACACAACCTCTGCCAAAAGTCCCATAGGCTCCAATACAAATCTGGCGACATATTTCTCAAAAAATCCAGAAGGTACACGTTTTGTAAACTGCCATAGGAGCCGTATTTATTACCGGACAGTGGTAGATAGTGGTAGAAAGTGGTAGATAAAGCAAATGTGAATGATGTGTGGATGGAATGTTTTGTTATTGAAGATGGGGTGTTGTATACAATGCATGATGGTCATAAACGTCTAGTGGTTCCAGGTAGTGGTAGCCAGTTGATCATGTATTTAGCTCGTACAGTCCCCTGGACTGCAAACCCGTGAACACAACATTACAGTGGTAAGGAAACTTGGCCAAGTTATAAACCCACAAAAGAAATAAACCAAAAAGTCACCATCATGCTCTCTCAGAGGCTTTTGCCATGACCTGCCACAGCCACCCTCAAACAAAACCCTTAACTTTTCCTGCCATGAGGAGCTTCTTAAAACTGTTAAGCCCAGGAAACGGAAGGACTCCACAATGGTGACCGGGGAGTCACACAGGGTAATAGGGGAAGGTGGGGCTTTGTTCCGCCGGAAATCCACAGCCATCTCCACTGTCTTTAGAGCGTTGAGCTCCAGGTTGTTCTGGCTGCACACAACACCAGATGGTTAGACTCCCACCTGTAGGCGGACTCGTCCCCACCAGAGATCAGTCCAATGAGGGTGGTGTCATCCGCAAACTTCAGGAGCTTGACGGACTGTTGACTGGAGGTGCAGCTGTTGGTGTACAGGGAGAAGAGCAGAGGGGAAAGAACGCAGCCTTGGGGGGAACCGGTGCTGATGGTCCAGGAGGCTGAGACATGTTTCCCCAGCTTCACGTGCTGCTTCCTGTCAGACAGGAAGTCTATGATCCACTTGCAGGTGGAGTCAGGCACGTGCAGCTGGGAGAGTTTGTCCTGCAGCAGAGACGGGATGATGGTGTTGAAGGCAGAGCTGAAGTCCACAAACAGGATCCTGGCGTAGGTTCTTGGGGAGTCCAGATGCTGGAGGATGTAGTGGAGGGCCATGTTGACAGCATCGTCCACAGACCTGTTGGCTCTGTAGGCGAACTGCAGGGGGTCCAGGAGGGGGTCGGTGATGGACTTCAGGTGGGTCAGGATTAGCCGTTCAAAAGACTTCATGACTGGTCAGGGTGACGGGCCTGTAGTCATTGAGTCCTGTGATCCTGGGCTTCTTGGGAACAGGGATGATGGTGGAGGCCGTGAAGCAGGCTGGTACGTGACATGTCTCCAGGGAGGTGTTGAAGATGTTAGTGAACACCGGAGACAGCTGGTCAGCACAATGCTTCAGGGTGTGAGGGGAGACGTCCGGTCTGACTGCCCTACGGGGGTTTTGTCTCTTAAAGAGCCGGTTAACGTCTCTCTCCAGAATAGAGAGGGTCGTTGCTGGTGAGGGAGGGGAAGGTGATAAAGATACAGAAGCGTGAGCCCCTGATGGGCTGGTGGAGGGAGGGGAGGGGGACTGCAGCAGGTTGGTGGAGCTGTGGGGGATGGGATCAGGACATTGACTTTCGAAATCTGCAGTAGAACTCGTTCAGCTCGTCTGCCAGGCGGAGGTCATTCATGGAGTGGGAGGTTTTTGGCTTGTAGTTAGTGAGGTGTTTGAGGCCTCTCCAAATCTAAGCAGAGTCACTTGCTGAGAACTGTTGTTGGAGTTTCTCAGAGTACAGTCGTTTAGCATCTCGCACCGCCTTGCTAAACTTGTATTTTGACTCTGTGTACCGATCTCTGTCCCCACTCCTAAATGCCTGATCCTTCTGCAGACGTAATGTTCTGAGTTCCGCTGTGAACCAGGGTTTGTCGTTGTTGTAACTCACCCTGGTGCATGATGGTACACAGCTGTCCTCACAGAAGCCGATGTAGGAAGTTACAGCCTCTGTGAACTCATTCAGACTGTCAGTAGCAGTGACGGTGCAGTCAAAAGCACGCCCGAAGATCCTCCAGCGCCTCACTGGTCCAGTTCTTGAATTCCCTCACCACAGGTTTGCAGAGCTTTAGTTTCTGCCTGTATGCAGGAATCAGATGGACCATGATGTGGTCAGAGTGTCCCAGTGCAGCACGAGGGACGGCGTGATAAGCCCTGCTTACTGTGGTGTAACAGTGATCCAGCGTGTTCTCCTCTCTGGTGGGGCATTAAATAAACTGTCTGTATTTAGGAAGTTTATGGGTGAGATTTCCTTTGTTAAAGTCCCCGAGGACAATAACTAAAGAGTCCGGGTTGGTCCGCTCCACACGCCGTATCTGGTCGGCTAGTGTCCGCTGTGCCTCGTGCATGTTTCCCGCCGGCGGCATGTAAACACCGACCAGGATGAATGAAGCGAACTCACGGGGGGAATAAAATGGTTTGCAGTTGATGAAGAACGTTTCCAGATCAGGAGAACAGTGTTTTAGCTGCTGTTGAAGTAGAGGCAAATTCCTCCACCCTTTGTCTTGCCGGAGAGCTCCGTGTCGCGGTCCGCTCGGAGCAGCTGGAAGCCCGCCAGCTGGAGCGCGGAGTCCGGTATCAATCCGCAGAGCCACGTCTCCGTGAGGCACAAAACGGAGGATGTAGAGAAGTCTCTGTCTCTCCTCACCAGCAGCTGAATTTCGTGCAGTTTGTTGCATAGTGAGCGCACGTTGGAGAGAAAGATGCCTGGCAGCGGTGTGCGAGAACCACGCTTGCGGAGTCTCACCAGCGAGCCGGCCCGTTTTCCTCACCTACGGCGTCTCACCACGTGACGAAAGGTGAGCGCACCTTTGACTATAATGTCCACGGAAGATAGCAGAAAAGTTGGAAGTAACTCCGTTGGAGTTGTTCCACGGATGTTCAAGAGCTCATCTCTTGTGAAAGAGCTCCGGGAATCGCAGCAGGAAACATAATTAACAAAAACAACAAAAAACGAAGCGCGCCGAAGCACCGTGGCAGCCATCATCGGCGCCATCTTGGACCCATGGTTTTGTACAACAACATTTGTCTTTTTGAAACATCAACAATGCCAAGGAAGAATAAGAGGTCACAAGCTCAGAGCCTGCGCTGGCAGTAGCCCAATGAGAATCACTGCAACAACGACTGAAGGAGCAGAACGTGTTGGTCCTGAGAGCAGTGGAGAGGTAAAGATATCTGCAGAGTGTAAACGTGTGGAACAGGAAGGTCAGCCTGATGCTTTATGTGCACCACCGCCATCTTATGCAGATGTTGTAAAGAGAGGACAGCACAGTGATGATCCATGTGTAGCAGGACCTTCTAATGTGGACCAGGTGAACCAGAGATGTCAGTCTGATGCTTCATGCATATTGTAATGGTAAAATATGTTATAACATTGTTTTGTGCTAAACCCGTGTCCCAGGCGTCTGTATTTGACCCTGATGTGCAAAGAGCAGCATGATACAAAATGTTAGTTTGCAGCTGTGCCCTGAGAAGGGAGGGCGGTCGACTCGATCACATAGAAGCTTCAAAACAACTTCTGTTCATGGCCTTGGTTCATATCTTATTCGGTACGAAAGTTCCGGATCCACGTTTTACTTTATGTCAATTAATTATGATTTGCACCGGCCACTGAGGAGGATCTTGTGTGTGTGTGTGCTACCCTCAGCTTCACCTGGGTTCTCATCTCAACCTGCTTTGCAGCTTCTCGTAACTGGCACGGAGAATGTCCTTCACATGTGTATAAAAACTCAGGGTTTTTACTGGTCGGACACGCCATCTCCACAGAGCACTGTGAGTGTGGTCCATAAAGGCATTGAGGTTCCGACACAAACAACTAATGAAACAACAAATAAAAGACAGATATAAAAACAATCCTACACATTGGAGTATGCGGAACATGAGATGTGCAATGGAAATAAAAAGGAAATACCGACAAATAAATAAAACAACAGAAGAAAGTGACAACAGTTTGATCAAAGAGGCCATATCTGTTCACAGATGTTCAGGTCACAAATAAAGTCCGGTCCCACTTATGTTTACACCGTGTGTCACAAAGCATCATTTCCAAACCAAGTGAGAGCCTGTAAAAGGTTAAACTTTGTACGAAATCCAGACGTTGTTGCAGCATGCCTGACAGGAAAGTACGTCCATGTGTGTGATGATGCGTGCAGAGATGAACAGCAGTGTAATGTGCCTGATGAGAGAAGGGAAGAGTGGATCTGTCACACCTGCCACAATCATCTTAAAGATGGAGTCATGCCGACACTCGCTGTAGCCAACTACTTGGGGCTCGCTGACATTCCACCTGAACTGTGTGACCTCAACATATTGGACAGACATCTCATAGCCAAGTGCGTTTGCAAAGATCGTTCCTCTTCCCAAAGGACGACAGAGAGTGATACATGGCAACGTGGTTTGTGTCCCGTCTGAGGTGCAGGAAACAGTGGAAGCGTTACCCAGACTGAGAAGTGAGTCTCAAGTGATGAGAGTAAAGCTGAAGAGATGATTGTGTTACAGAGGACATCAGCTGTTCCAGACTGTCATCTGGTCTAAACTAGTGCAGGTGCTGCATAGACTCAAGCGTATTCATCCACAATATCAGGACATCACTATCAGAGATGAGGCCGAGCTTTGTGACCCAACACTTCCCGATGAAGATGAGGATGACGAGAGGATGCCACTATGGATGACAACAACTATGATGATGCTGATTTAAAGGAAATTGACGTGTGTGAGAAAAGTGCACTGTGTGAGACAGAAACTGAGCTTGATGGAGAGCAGGATGTTGTCTTATGATGGTGAACAACCAGAGGAGCAGAGAAATGAGAAGAACAGGAAGGTGAAATGCCTAACGGTGGTTTTGCTCTAGATTCATGTCTTCAGCCGTGTGATGTTTCAGAGGAGATCTTATGTTTCAGTGAAGGAATCTATTCGGTTGCCCCTGCAGAAAGTCCAGTTGGTTTCTTCAAAACTCCTAAACTTGAGGCGATGGCTTTCCCTGTGCAGTTCCCTACAGGCCAAAACACACTGGATGAAGGGAGACGTATTAAAGTAGTTATTTCAAAGCGAGGCTTTTCTGTGTTGATGATCGTTTTGCCACAAACTTCTTGTTCTTTGCTCAGTTTGTGACTGAAATACACTTGGCCACATCCAGCATAACAATACAGTTGAGGAAAGGAAAGCCAATGACTCGAGATGGACAAAAAATAACGTCTGGTATGCTGCAAAACAAACGAGAGGTAGAGAAACTGGTGAGGAAGAAAGATGCAGTCAGATTCATGCAGCCGCTGAGAGGAACACCAGCCTACTGGGAGAAAACCACACGAGACCTTTTTGCCATGATCAGACAGTTGGGAACTCCCACATTCTTTTGTACATTTTCTGCAGCTGAGATGCGTTGGCCTGAAGTGATTGAGGCAATAAAAAGTCAACAAGGTGAGGTGAACTTTGAAGGGCTCGACTGGTCAGCAACGTGTGACATTCTGAGAAGCAACCCTGTGACAACAATGCGCGTGTTTGATAAGCGTGTTTAGGCCATATTCAGAGATGCTCTTATCTCCTGCACAGCCTCTTGGCAAAGTCGTTGACTACTTTTACCGAGTTGAGTTTCAGCACAGAGGAAGTCCACACATTCACTGTCTCATATGGATAGAAGGTGCACCTGTGTTTGAGGAGGATGATGATCACACTGTGTCAGCTTTTGTTCCCAAATACCTCACAGCTCAGCTACCTGACCAACTCACACAGTACAAGAAGGTCACAGAGGTGCAAATACACAGCAAAAAACACTCACGGACATGTTTCAGAAGACCCAGCTCGGGTTTCAGATTTGGTTTTTGTAATGGGGAAATGATATGTAACCCTTTTAAATGCTTCATTTGTATAACCGGTTTATTAATTGCAAGTGCTTAGATGACAAAGGCCCTGACATAAGAACTGACGTCTCCCACTTGGATTAGATGTTTCCAGTGTCATAGCGGTAGAGATTGAACAAAGTCTTTGTTAGGTGTATGACCACATTTGTTTTAGCATGTTGGGAGAGCAAGGACACGGTCAAAGAACTGACGTGTCTTACATGGATAAGATGTTCCCAGTACCCTGGCTGTAGATACTCAACAAGATGGTCAAAGGTTTCTGTTGAACCTGTTGAAACTTAGGTATAAAAACTGCCTCGATGTGTTGGGGGCAGAAGGAGGTTCTTGACAGTCTACTGACCACGTAGCTGTTGTGACCCTCTTTCCCTTGCAAGGAAATAAACGGAGAAAAGACATACTTGACTCAGAGCCTTTGTTCCTTACTTAACGATTGTCTGTGCAAAATCTTCCATCACATTTTCCTAAACCACCTTCCAGAAAGACAATAATATTGACACATGGTGAGGGCGTTGCTCCCCTGCAACTGCAAATAGCAAAGTCTAAGCTCCAACCACTGAACCTGTTGCTGAATGAACCTGAAACTGCCTCACTCAGTTTGCAGCAGCTCCTCGTTAATTGCAACTTAACACTCCAAGAGTATGAAGGATGCCTCAATGTCATCAACAAATCCAGTGCGGTCATCCTGAGACCTGAGCGAAAGGACTGCTGGGTAAATGGATACTGGAAGCCTGGGATGCCAATATTGATGTCAGTTATATTCTCAATGCATATTCGTGCATCATGTATCTCACCAGCTACATCACCAAAAAGGAATCTGGACTTTCTGAGTACCTCAAAACAGTCATTGAAAACTCCATCAGAGACCACGTCAATGAATGTGATGAAATGAGGGAAATCATGCAGGCGTACTCTAAAAAGACAGAGGTTAGTGCTCAGGAGTATGTGACTCGTGCATGTGGAATAAACATGAAGAAATGTTCACGTGGTGTCATATTCGTACCGACAGATGACAACGCACTGAAAATGAGTCGCCCCATGTCTTACCTGGAGAACACAACATTGTGTGTGTAAATGTGTGGATGACATCTTTGACTGACAAATACAAATCCAGACCAGAAACACTAGAGGTTGAGCTGATGTGTTTGGCGGATTTCGCAGCTACTTGCAGAATTGTCTATGGCCAGCAGAAAAAAGGAAAAGATGTGTTGCCCCTCCTCAATGATATGGGATTTGTGCAAAAGCGTAAAAACGATAAGCCTGCTATCATCAGATTTTACCGTTGCTCACAGGAAAAATATCCAGAGAAGTTCTATGGCACATTACTGAAACTGTACATTACTCACCGATCAGACCTGGAACTGAAAAGATGGCATTTCCCCACGTACGAGTCCTTCTACAAGAGTTGTTGTGTCCCACTACCAGATTCTGACCATCCTGAGTATGTCCATCACATTGTGAAACGAAACAAATGTGAGAAAAACAGAGAGGACATTGAGAATGCAGTGGAAGAATTTGAACAGAACAGAGGAGTGATTGATGAATGGTGCAATCTGGCTCCAGAATATAAAGTGGAAAGGTTGGAATGTATCGAAGAACTGGAGGCAAGAGAGCCAGATCATGAACATGTTCAAGAAAATGTTCCAGAATACAGAAATCAGGCTAATGCTGCAAAAGAAACTAGAACCATCAAAGAGCCTCCAACCTGTGACCCCACACTGCTACGGCAAATGTATCAGAACCTGAACCAGAAACAAGCATGTGTGTTCTATGCAGTCAGAGACTGGTGCGTAAAGCGTGTCTGTGGCCTAAATCCTGAGAAGTTTTTCTTTTACGTCAATGGTGGTGCTGGAACAGGAAAGTCACATTTCATTAAATGCATCTACTCAGAAGCATCTAAGATACTGTGCAAACTGCCCAGCCATTCTGAGGAGGTCGACATATCAAACCCCACGGTCCTGTTGACAGCTTTCACTGGAACTGCAGCCTTTAATATATCAGGATCAACACTCTCTGCTCAAGCTTCCACGAAGTCTGAAACCTCCATTTCAAGGACTTCTTAACCAACTGGATGAAGTCCGATCAGAACTTTTAAATGCTGAAATCCTCATCATTGATGAAGTGTCCATGGTGTCAAAGCCCTTGTTTGCTTATGTGGATGCAAGACTGAAACCGATCAAAGGTAGTCCCAAACCCTTTGGAGGAATGTCAGTAATAGTAATGTTGGAGACTTTTATCAGCTACCACCAGTGCGACAGTCCAAGACCCTCTGTGTGTACGAGCCGTGTGAGATTGACCTATGGCAGGAACACTTTAAGACAATCACCCTGACCGAGATTATGCGGCAGAAGAATGATTGTTAGGTCGTAGTTAGAAACCACGAACCCTGCTGATTACTCCAGAGAACAGTCACAGCACGAGGAACAAATACACTGAGTCGACTTGCAGCAAGTTTTACTTGCTGCAAGGGGAGCCCGGTCAAGAATCTTAGAGTACTGGACTCTTCACTTGATCGCAGCCAACTCCGACTAGACTTCCCCATGCAGTCTCCTTTTATTGAGCTATGTAAGCATGATGAGCCGACACTTGTTTGTTAAAAAGGTCAGTAGTACAACAGTAGTAGCAAAAGGCATTGTACACCAAACTGAGTATGTCGACTCGAGGTTTAAAACAGCTAACACAGCTTACTTATGTGTGCGTAAGATAACGTATGAGTGTCTGCAAATGTGTCTTGGACTCCAATATATTGAGTTGCTATTCAGTTTGGTGGAGAAGATACAGTTGAGTCCACCATTTCCTGTTTTAACGCAATTAGAACAGGACAATGAAACAGTATATTGCGTAAAGATAATAGCACAATAAGAAGTATTCCCTAATAGCGCGAGCCGCGAGTTCTGGTCTCCTCCGGTTCCCCCCTTTGCTTGGAGTTGGTGCATAAACCAAATTCCTTCAGGACAAGAATCGATACACCTACAGTTGGTTTTCATTCTAATGCAAAATAAAGGAAATGTTCATTCTGTTTTTTTCTCGTTATTACACGTCATTTACACCTCTATCTTATGCTACTTCTACGTACTTTATACTTGTCTACACAAGCTGCACGTGTCCATGTGACCAAATAAAGATGATTGATGAGTATAAGAACATCGCTCAGTCCATACCTGTAAATTCTTTCCTTTCCCCCAGATGTTCATCCTAAACATCGCCTGAAAGACGCGGATCGCCTCTTTCTCTCGTCCCACCTGGCAAAGACAGGGAAAGAACTTAAGTAAAGACAAAAAAACTCACAAGATCCGAGAAAAAACAAGAACTAGGGACCTTTAAATACCTCTATGAGGAACTTAGGGCTCTCAGGCATCAGCACCCGGAAGAGGATGGCCGAGCTGAGGCTGGGAACAGAGCAGAGCTCTGGAAGTCCAGTGTTCTTAGTGAAAAATGTGCCCAGGTTCTTAGAATCACCAGCCAGGCCAGATCTGCAGACAGAAACCACTCGCTGATAAAAGACATTGAACTACGGTGTATTATTTTGAGTGCCAGCAGAGGAAGTTCCTGCTTTCCCCCAGAAGTTCAGAAGTCGGACTGAAGCAACTTGTTTTCCTGTTCTGACGGTAAGCGTGTTGCGTCACTTCCTGTTGCAAGCGTGTTTGATGTCATTGAACTTTTCACAGCTCTAGCTATACTGAGTTGACTGTAGCGTGATATTTTTCATCACAAGCAGTAAATTATCTCATCCATGTGAGGCGTTGTTAATCACCTCACCGTCTAGCAAATTTTTGCTCAATCGAATAGTAGCTTAGACGTTGTTTAGCGTCAACGTTACTTCTATTAGCATTAGCTTAGCAGCTAACCTAGTGATGTCTTTACATTACATTACATGTCATTTAGCGGACGCTTTTATCCAAAGCGACGTACAATAAGTGCATTCAACCATAGGGTACAAACTCAGGAGAACAAGAAACAAGAAAGTGCAATTTCCTCAAATAAGCCAATTTACAATTTGCTATAGATGAGTGACATTACAAGTACAATTTAAGTGCTACAATTTGTTAGTCTTTAGTCGAGGTAGAGTCTGAAGAGGTGTGTCTTTAGTTTGCGGCGGAAGATGTGAAGGCTCTCTGCGGTCCTGATGTCTTCAGAGAGCTCATTCCACCATTTTGGCGCAAGGACAGCAAAGAGTCGTGATCTGGTCGAGTGTTTTGCTCTCAGTGAGAGAGGGACGAGCAGTTTTGCGGATGAAAATATCAAAGTGGCAAAAAAAACACAATATGCACGCATTGCATTTAAGCTTTCATATGTTTTGTTAGAATTAAATGTGATCCATGAAGAGGATCTAGCTGTCAAAACAATGTAGTGTAGTAAAATATAGTGCAACCACTTCCTTAAAATCACACTGAAGTAGCAGCCATCGTTGAGTAAATAAGTGTTATAGTTAAATTGTGTGTCATGCACTACAAATTAGTTAAATGTTCTATTGTCCCGCGTGGACATCAACAACTTGTTTACCGTCATCCGAGTCCTGCTCGAGTGGGTTTATGCTAGAAAACCATCTGCAATGCCAGCGGTTAAAAGTTAATGGATATAAATAAATAAATCCTGGTCCGACGGGATGTATTAGCACCAATAGTTGACAACACGCACACTCGTTGCCCTTGGATCAGATATTTCTTTCCCTCGCATTGTGTCAGTGAGGGCCGAGCAGAGACAGTTCAAGGACGCAGAGTAAACGTGCGAATAAATTTATTTAAACCATAGATTTAATTATATTTAACTGTGTTTACGTTATTTATGATGGTTATTACAGATGTATTTAATGCTGGACTTTTGGTTTCTTTATATATACTCATTATCTGTCACACTTCAATCCTGAATGTAAACCGAAGAGGTCAAAGGATGAGAAGATCTAATGTTGGTCTGTGTTCCAAAGAAAATTACTTCAGTTTTATTGCCGTCAGATTTGTTACTATTTTGAAAAAAATACAGAGACATTTTATTTCCAAGAGGTGACAAGAGGTGGACTCATTAACACCAGTGTCACACTTTGGCACCGACAAGTGCTCATGATCAGGAAGCTGCAGAGATGTAATGTGCTTTACAAATGTTATTGTGCTGCTGGACAGTGCCGTCAATAAATTGCCACAATTTTTCAAGATGGACTCAAATGCCTGATTGGTGTTACAAGAAGACATTGTCAGCACTTGTTATATTTATCTCTTTCATCTACTTGTAAACAGGACAAATATAGAATGTGAAACGATGCCATGACACCATATTTCCCCGTTGGCGTGTTGTGCTCAGTGTTGGGTGTCCACCACATACAGCGTTTGGCATTGAGGCCAAAAAATTCAGTTTTGGTCTCATCTGACCAGAGCATCTTCTTCCACATGTTTGCTGTGCGTCTCACATGGCTTGTGGAAAACTCCTAAACGTTTCTTGCCACTCTACTTGTCCTGTGGACAGATTCTGTCCACCTCAAGAGATACCATGTGACTCCTCCAGTGTCCTCAGGATAAATGTGACCAGTGACTTTGGTGACCTGACAGTGGGATCCGTCCACAGCTCCAGAGATCACTCTAAGGGTCACATGAAAGGTAACATGGAGGCAATGACGAAAAGAGAATGAATTCATTTCTTTATTGTTCTTGTCTAATGAGAAAAATGTAAAATGTTCTAGAGTCAAAATGTCTGAATGCCATAAAGCCATACAAGTCATTTTCCTTATACCGCAGCATTTGACCAACAATATTTCCTATCATCAGGGCCCTTTGACCTCTTGGGCCTGACCGTTCGATTTTGGATGGAAGTGTGACAAATAAACCAGAATTAATGAAAACAAACATCTCTATTCATAAACTGACATTACTTATTGCTTAATAAACACATGTTCCCTCTTCCATGAAATAAATATAACAAGATGTATACAACAATGGTTGCAAATGAACCATAAAAATCACATACAATAAACTGCATTAAATACATCTGTAATAACCTAGATATGGTTTAAATACACGTATTCTGCCACCAACTGGTGGAGATGTGAACACGTTTACTCTGCCTCTCATTGGGTTGTCTGCGTTCACTCAAGCAACACAATACATGGTAAATAAATATCAGAGCCAAGAGCAATGAGTGTGACAGTAAGCCACTTTGATTGAATTATATTTTTAGCTAAATCATTACCTACATTATCAACTATATTGCGTCCAACAGTGAACCGATTTGAATGCATATTGCTGTGCACATGGATGAATGAAAATACATCTGTGTCACTGTAAAAAATGTAAGGGGTTTCAACTTACAAACATGAGTTCAAAAGCTGTCTTACGCTTTTGACTAGAATCAAATTGGATTTACAATTTGGTACAGTTCATAATGTGTTTAACTCTGCTCTGGACTGCTAAGTTCACATGACTGTAGTACATGTTTATTCAACTTAGCAATGCATGTTTAAAAGAAACTTAACATGCATTGGGTTCACTTGTCCAAAGTAGTACTTTCAATTTAGCAACACAAGTATAAACGATGTAGAACTTATTATCATGCTTTGTGTTAACTAGGTCTGATTATTTTAGTTAAAATTACTTTCCTAGTTAATTTAACTTAAAAGTATGCATTGTTTTAAATGGCAATTTATAGTTATGAGAAACACCACGAGTTGTTGCAAAAATCCTTTATTTCTCACATTAAAATAAATAGTTTTTACATTATAACATGCAGATATCTAACAACGTCTATACTGTATTTAAACAAAAATATTTAGTGGAGTTAAACAGAATATTCATAAAATATTCAGACAGAAAAACCTTTCAAATAAATGTAAAATGGCCTTCAATTTACAAATAATGAGCAACTTCATACATCTTTCTTGAGGCAGTTCAAAATGTCTTTAGTGTCTGCAGCTTTGTAGACGTCTGGCGCTCTTGGGATCTGGTCATCGACGACTGCGTCCAGCTGGCCTCGTAACTGCTTCAGATCACGTATCAGACAGTAGAAACGGTCCACCGTTCTCACATTGACGAACATGAATGTTGCTGTTTGCTTGCCTAGAGAAGAGAACGTGTTTTCAGCAGGGACCACGCATTTGATGGTGGAGAAACACGGATAAGACCGCTAATCTTACATCATCCTTGACAGCGGTGCGGAGGTCAGTGACCTTGGCGGACCCGCTTCCAGCCAGGTGCCCTGCAGCAGGTGTGCAACTGGCCTCCATCGCCAACCATCAAGCGATCTGTTTGAGGGTTACACTTTTACCGCAGCCGGTCTTCCCCGCAGGTACATCCGGGTCGCTCCAAAGTCACGGTTAGTCTTGTTCTCAGCCACCTGCACACAGAGAGCGGAAAAGGACAGACGGGTTTTCAAAAAGCGCCAGTTTCATGGGGAATGTTTGGAGCTTATACCTACCGATACAACGACCAGTGGCGGGGATGGTGCAGGACAAGTAGCCATAAAAGGCGTCCCTCCGATAGACCGCATGGAGCGGGAGGAGATCCCCTAAGAGAGAGATTGTACAGATGAGGCAGAACACGGCACGTGTCCGTGCGCACCAGAGAGCGCGCGTCCGCTCGAAACAACTGCAGATATTTTAGCCACAAGGTCCATCATTAATTAAAAGTTACATGAACGTTGGCTTGATTAAATTATATTTTTCTAAATGTCCTCTAAAACATTAATAATGAAAGGACTTTATGTACTATTGTTCAACAACCGCTCTGTCAGCCTCTGGATTTACGGTTCAATGGTTGAAAGCTGACGCTACTTTAACACGGTACTATTTGCCATATTGGAACAACTGCATTAAACTAACCTCTAGTGTCATGCATTTACGGACAATATATTAAAATGACAACAACTTTCTCTACATTTACTAACTGGGTTGAATGATATTTTGATGGATCCACTCACCTCAGGCTCTTTCTTTTCCGAGCTGTCGCGCCGGTTTTCAAAAGTCGACTCACTCTCGCGTTAACCAGCGACTCACTCTCACTGGTTAACGATATTCATCCGCCACTTGGTTCGCTGAGCCGACGTACTGCGTGATGAGGTCCAGGTCACGTTTGTGATCTGGCTGTTGAGAACGTATTAATCCGCCGCGTGCTTTAGGAGAGTTCGCCGTCTGGTATTTCCATTGGTTTGTGATGCAGCTGAGCAGACAGACAGCTCAGTCCGATTATACATAACTTAAAGCCTCAATATAATTTACATGAATTATTAAAAAGTCACACAATACACAGTTAAACGATAAACCTTTTTTGTAGTAGCAGAATGTATGCATTTGTATTTCTGTGTGCTGTAGATTGTGACAATTTAATTGTTGAAATTGGATTTCTAGCATATACAGGTTCCATTGCGTTGACTCTTGAAAATCTACGTACTTCCGGTTTAGTGGCTCCGCTTCGTATTTTCGTTTCATGGTCAAAACCCCAAAAGTGGAGTAAAAAGATGTGAGTTTGTCTCGTTTTTTGGTTCTAAAGGAAAAACGAGAAAACGACTGCCCCTTCCGTTTTACCGTTTTGGATTTAAAACGAAAAACGAGTGTTTTCGTTTTCTGTTTTTTACGGTAAAAGGGACTATCAAAACGTACACGTTTCTATCATGTCCAGCTCACTGCTGCATCCGTCTCATGGCTGGTGGCTAGCAGCGAAGCTAACCCGACAAGAAGGAGGACCAGGAAGTAAAAAGAGGACAGCGGTGCTCTGTGAACGTCCCGAAGCCTCCAGTCAGTCGCAGCTCCCGGTCCTCTGGTGAACTTCCGCCACAGCGGAGATTTTTTTTGCCTTTTTTTACTGAAAGGGTCACACGTCAGTCCGCCAGGCAGACACACACACACACACACACACACACACACACACACACACACACACACACACACACACACACACACACACACACATAGGGAGAGAGTGTGCGGAGCAGTTGACGTCGCCTCTCCTTCGCGTGTGTTTTAAGCAGATTGAAGATGGCGACCAGCTCGGAGCGCAGTCCTCCTCCGTTCCCCGACTCCGAGGACCACGATGTGCTGGACTCAGAGGAGGTGGGAGGCCGCGACAGCGACGAGGACGACGTCGGGGACGAGCTCTTCACGAGCGCGGTACGTGTCTCGCGCTAAGCTAAAGCCTTCTGGCGATATTCGGCGGACGCCGAAAGCTAACGAGGAGAGCTAATGGGGCACTGCGGGAAATAGTTTTGCAAGCGTGCTGACACAAGTTTAGCCTGTTTTAGGTAAGAGCATTTTTGGCGTTATTGTCAGATAATGGGACTGTGGCTGCAAACGCCCATTTTGGTATTTTTCTTTGGAAAGTTAGTAGTTGTGATTTTTTTAAATTATACGTTTTCTGTGCATGGTGTCTTCTAACATCTCGAGGTTAACTTTCGTGTCCTCTTCAACCCTTTTGGGAAAGCAGCAGCTCAATGTCGGACATGAGGTCTGCGCCTTGTTAGTGAAGGTTGATGATAATCTTGGATTCATTCATTAACACGACGATCAGTGGTTGAAATGCACTTTTCCTTTTTATTTTGAGGTCGAACGAGCATAAAAATCGGGCTCCCACAGCCTCCTGTCATGTGAGTGAGCTGTGTTCACGTGGTCACAACCCGGATGTTTTCCCACATTCAAAGTTCAGAGGAGAGATTGGAAGGTTGCTGTGGTATATTGGATCGAGCACTCGGTGCTCGATTGTGTTTGACTGTCACTACGACGGTGTTCTATGATTGTTTGTTCATGCCTGGCAGTTGTTTGATTTGCCGCCAGAAAAGGATCTAACTTGTGCTGCATCCTCGTTGAACGCCATCAATTCTGGTCACACGCGATGTCAGCAGGAATATCGGTAGACAGATTCATCACAGAGCTACGCCTGAAGAGCAAAGACTGTAAGTTTGGCAGAAATGAAGATGACATAATTAGGGATAAATTGGGGTTTAGCATAAACGATATTCGTCTGAAGGAGAGACTGTTACGTGATAATGCGCTCACTTTGCGCGGAGCCATGGACACATGCATGGCTGGAAAATACGAAAAGAAAACAGCTCACCAAGCTAAAGGCACTGTATGGCATGAAACAGCCACAGTCAGAGGCGTAGCAATTAACTCCACCTGGACACAGGCGCCGATGCAAATGTGCTTCCCATGCACATGTTCCGGAAGCTACCAGGTCTGATTCAGCTTCGGCCCACAGTGACTGTCCTAATTGCATTTGGTGGAGCCCGCCTGCCCACAGATGGTGTTGCATCTCTAGAATGCAGGGCGACCAAACATAAAGCTATGCTGGACTTTCATGTGTCAAGCCGGGCCGACAAGCCGATTCTGGGTGGAGATGAATGTGAGGACCTGCAGCCGGTGAGAAGAGTTTAGGCACTCACAGCAAGATCCCCGTCACCAGGAAAAGCTCCAGCTACCAAAGAGGAGATGCTACAGAGGTATGCAGAGGTCTTCACAGGATTGGGCGAGTTCCCCGGTGTTCATCACATACACATTGACCCCAGCGTCACGCCCGTGATTCATGCATGCCGAAATGTGCCCCTCTCCATCATGAATTCACTGAGAGAGACACTCAAAGACTTACATAACAGAAAAGTGATTGTCCCTGTCAATGAACTGACAGAATGGGTCAACAGTCTTGTTGCCACAAAGAAAAAGAACGGTGCGCTAAGGGTATGTTTGGATCCTTGCAACCTGAATGAGGCAGTTAAGCGTCAGCACTATTCCATTCCTACACCGGAAGACGTGCCCAGCAGATTAGCAGGAAAATCCATCTTCTTCATCCTAGATGAGAAGGATGGATACTGGCAGATCAAGCTAGATGAGCTATCGTCTAAGCTTTGCACCTTCAATACGCCGTGGGGCCGGTTCCGCTTCCTCAGACTCCCATTCGGGATCAGGTCTGCCAGCGAAGTGTTCCAACAGAAGAACTGCGAGACCTTCAGCGACATCCCAGGTGTGTATATCATAGCAGACGACATGATCATCGCAGCGTCATCAGAGCAGGAACATGATGACATCCTGCAGAAAGTGTTGGAGAGACCAAATACTGCACATGTGAAGTTTAACAAAGACGAGATCCAGTTCAAAATTGACACAGTAAAGTATATGGAACACATCATCACGGCAGCAGGACAGAAGGCTGACGACACAAAGATCAAAGCAATTGTCGATATGCCAACCCCAGAAGACAAACAAAGTCTCCAACGTCTGCTGGGAATGACAAAATTCCTGGCACAGTAGATACTGAATGAAGCCTCACTCACAGCATCCCTCAGGCAGCTGCTTAAGAAGGATGTAGCTTGGCAGTGGTGCACATCGCCGACACACTCTCACGTGCCACTGCAAGCAGAGAAGGTGAAAACGTTAACGAGGACCCCTGTGATGAGAGAGTTGTGTATGCCTTGGAGGCCACTGATTCCTTGAGCGAGGAAACACTTAACCAACTGAAAAGGGAAACGGCAGCAGATAGCGTGTTACAAGCGGTGTGTGAGAAACACAGGAATGGCTGGCCCACGAAAAATAAAAGTGTGGACAGGAAACTACACGGCTACTGGTCTGTCAAGGACAATAAAAGCATTGAGAATGACATCGTCATGGTCGGAGACAAAATCATCATACCCCAGAGCTTCAGGAGTATGATTCTGGAGAAGCTGCATCTTGCCCACCAAGGAGTGCAGCACACAAAAGCCAAAACAAGAAAATCCCTCTACTGGCCTGGCATGGCACGAGACATCGGCCGCTCATACCACATCAGATTCCAGAACTGCCATGGATGAAAGTCGGAGCCGATATCTTCGAGCTACATGGTCAGTCATATCTGTTGTTAGTTGATTACCTGACCAAAAATCCTGCTTAATCTGCCTGATAAAACAGCCTACACAGTGAACCAGAAAATGAAGTCTGTTTTTGCCAGACACAGGATTCCTAGGGAGATAGTGAGTGATCATGTCCCATTTGCCAGTTATGAGATGACGTCATTTGCAGCTTCATGGGAATTCAAACTCACACACTCCAGCCCAGGTTTTCCCTCTTCAAATGGAATGACTGAGAGAGCCATAAAGACTGTAAAACATTCGCTGAAGAAGGCAACGCAGACCGGCACCGACCCACATCTAGTGTTGCTGTCACTGAGGAACACACCGGTGACAGGACTGAATGAGTCGCCGCACAGATGTTGATGGGAAAAGTTCTACGGAGCACACTTCCGTGTTCCAGTGCATTCCAGTCCATTCAAATGTGTTAAAAAAAGGGAAGAGAATGAGGAGTGTTCAAGCTGAAATGTTTCAAGAGTGTTTAATGTTCTAAATGCTTAAATGTTTCTCCAGAATGCTTGGCAGGAAAGTGGTTTGTAATGTTTAATGAAAGCCATAAGTCTATTGGAAACATGCTTTATTAACCTTTGAAGTATGCAAGTAGAAAAGACATGTTTAATGTTGATGCCATAGCATTAATGGTAAGCAAAGAGTTAACTGTTGAGGTAACTAATACGTATGCCACTTCTCAGTCGGAAAAGAGGGATGTGGTATATTGGATCGAGCACTCGGTGCTCGATTGTGTTTGACTGTCACTACGACGGTGTTCTATGATTGTTTGTTCATGCCTGACAGTTGCCGCCAGTAAAGGATCTAACTTGTACTGCATCCTCGCCTCTGTGCATTTGTATTTAACAGTGATTTAGATAACCCACGAATACTATACAATAGGGTTCTCACGATACAAAAATTATGACTTTGATACTATACCTGCCAAAATATTACGGTACCCGATACAATACCACAAATAGGATAATGGAATATATTTATCTATGATAGTAATAAATAAAACATCTGTAAGTTTCCTTTTTTTACCTGATATCTGTTTGACTGTCTGTGGGATGAACAATGCTTATTTACTTGCATAGTTTGATATTCTCACATTCATATTTCCTTAACTTAAATTAAAAAGGATTAGGTGAAGATCCACCCTCAGGCTCCACAAGCATGTAGCCTATTGCATCAAGTGTGTATTATTTGGTACAATTTTGTGTGCATTCTGACCTCATGATCATATAGGCCCACATGAGTGAAATTGTAGGTTATTTTGCATGTATATATTTCTGCTGGACTATTCAGGAACTTATTTGGGGTCTTGCTTTGTCTTGTGTTGCTTGATGTTTGACTGTTAGGAACGTTGTTGTCAAGCTAGCAACAAAGCTACAGGGCTGCCAACTCTCACGGTTTCCTTGTGTGACACGCGTGTTTCCATGTTTTCACACGCACTCACGCCACACATCCAATTTATTACTCGAAAAAAAGAATCTGCGCTGGTTCATCTAAACGGCGCATCTATAACCCGATTCGCTGCACGTAGCGTAACTTACACCCCCCGTCAGCCGTAGCTTCACCCCCAACGTCTCACTCCAAGGTTTAGTGAAAAGTATCCCTATAACATTACAAAGAAACCGACTCGTGAGCACTTAATACTAGCATCAATATGCTAGCGTTTTATAACTAGCTTGCTAACATTGCTAACGAGATGTCTGCTAGCGGCTAAACTTACTTTGTTTATGACAAACTAGCAAGTCAACAATTTTCCAAACACAGTCAAACATCAAGCAAGTGCAACACAAGACAAAGCGGACGTCCTCTTATACCCGGACATTTCCTCTTTTCAAGACCTAAAAAATGCGTCCGGGTAAAAGAGGACGTCTGGTCACCCGAGCTAAGCTAGGCTAAGACTAATCGTGTTAGGCTGTATATGGGTGAGCAGTCTGCTACATGAGGGCGCGTCTCCCCTGATAACTTGTGTGAGACATGTGTGACATATTTAACATTTAACATATAATTTAACATGTGTGAGAGCTGCGCCATCAATGTGTGCAGGCAGCCTGACACGGAGCGGAACAGTGAGTGCGCTCCAATCGCTGCTTTTCTAAAGTACCGGTACTTGAACGCTTGAATTGTAGTGCATGTATAGGCTGATATAGAAAAGTGAAACATTTTTACTGTACAGATTGAGATTTCTTCAAAGTAAAAGCCCTATAATTGCATGGTCATGCAGTGTACTCATGTCAAGGACCACTCTGACTACTACCATGATGAATATCAAACATTTTTACTGTACAGATTTGGAGATTTTACCAAAGAAGAAGCCCTATAATTGCACATTCAAAAAGACAGTTTCTGCATGTTTGGACTGCCATAAAAAGAGAAAAAGTAGGGCTGCAACTAACGATAATTTTGGTAATCGACTAATCTATCGACTATTTTTTCGAATACTCGACTAATCTAAGGATTATTTCCCCCCCAAAAAAATATTGATTCAATGTTGAAATTTGAATTCAAATGTATTTGAGTAACAAGTTGTGTAAACATGTAAACATCATTATAAATAAACAAAATAGTAATATAAATTAAAGTGCAAACGTGCTTTTAAAAGTAAAGTGCAAATAAAGTTTTAAAAGTAACTCAAAATAACAATCAAGCCTATGCAAAATAACTCCAAAAGTCCAAAACTAAAAAAAATAGTCCATCCTTCCGGACAATTAAAGTGCAAGTAAGGGTTTAAAAGTAAATCAAAATGACTTCAGGGGAACACACAATTCATACACGTTTCAAATTGCAATGTAAAAACGTGAGCATATTGACATGCTCTGGAGTGAGGCTGGCTCTCTTCTTGGAGGCGATGTTCCCAGCTGCTGAAAAGAGCCGCTCAGAGGGAGTAGACGTAGCTGGAATGCACAAGAATGATTTGGCTAGTGATGCCAGAGCTGGAAACCTTGCCTCATTCAACTTCTTCTCTGATAATTCACTACATTGCGTAACATAACCGAAGTCGCGTTAGCAAGCATGAGACGTTCTGTTTTCCAACATGTAAGCGTAAACCTTACGATAAGTTAACAAGGCTAACGTTACTTAGGCAGTTAACTTAAACTTACCCATCAGCAGGAGAAGACATGGTGGCTCCAGGATGCCTCCGTTTCAAATGCTCATGCATTGCCGTGGTGCTGGAATGAAATGCTAATTCCATTTTGCAGATGTTTCTTTGTACTTTTTTATTTTGTTTGCTGGTAAAATATTCCCAGACTTTTGAAGCTCTCGGTCTAGCTTGTTTCGTCTCTCCCACACTGTTCCGCCATGATTCAAAATCGTTCTTCTTTGCCTTGGTGTATGGATGTCTATGCCTTGGTGCATATAGACAATGTAAGCGATACTGCCCCCTGCACTTCAGCTAGTGCATTGCAATACTGAACGAAAATTACCGGTAGCTCTGAATCTTTTTATAAAGACGCGTCGACGTTAAAAATCCACGTCGACAATTTTTCACAATCGACGTCGATTTAGTCGACTATTCGTTGCAGCTCTAAAGGCAAGACCAATGTACCTGTGTTAAGGACCTCTCTGACTACTACCATGATGAACTTGAAACAATTTTACTGTACAGATTTGGAGATTTCTGCAAAGTAAAAGCCCTATTTTTGCTCGCTCAAAAACACCATTTCTCAAAGTTTGAACTGCCATAAAAAGACATTCAGCAATAGTTCCAAGGCAAGACCTATTATTGTCCGGAATTTACTATTTAAATAGCCTTTTTTCGGGTTACTTGTTCAATACCGTAAATGTCAGCATATACGTGCACTAAAATTCAAGTGTCGGCTGAGTTGACCGCATAAAGGGATGCGTCAGAACGACCGGATGTAGCGAATACAAATGGCGCAAAATTAAACAATGACCAAGCGTATACTTTTAACCTCTAAAATAATGACGCACCACAGCTGAAAACTGTTGTTATGTTACCCACGGTAAAGGTTGCTGATGTGAACAGTTATATTTCTAAGTACATAGCAAAATAGCGCGACATCATTTCCCCCTCAACTTAGGAGCACCGGCCCGGAAGGCTAGATAAGCAGCCAAGAACTCCTGCAGCCGTCGGACAAAGTGTCCAAGAGTCAGTCGTCGTTAACCGTATGGAGCGACGCAAAATGTCATAGATCACCAAACCTACTCTTAAATCTCATTCACCAGCCTTATAATCAATTTCAGACTCAGGGATAAGCAAGATATTCTGATTTACTATTCCAAAATAAAAGCCTCTCAAAATACCATACATAAGCCAAAATATCAATCACATGACTACATCTGGTCAATCTCAGATTAGATTTAAAAGGAAAAAATCAATAGTTACACAGTATTTCCACTTCAGGCAGAAAGTACACATCCCCAAGGTGTCACTCGGTGTTAACCAGGACATTCTGATGTACTATTCCAAAATGAAAGCATCTCAAAACACCATACATGAGCCAATTTCCGTCAAATTCTCCATCAGGAAACTACTTTTGGTCAATTTCAGGTTAGAATTAAAAGGAAACAATCAATAGTTACACAATCATTTCACTTCAGACGAATACTATTCCAAAATGAAAGCCTCTCAAAATACCATACATGAGCCCAAATCTCAATGACAAGACCCAATTTAAGATTAAATAACAAAGGTAACAATCATTAGTTGCACGATAATTTAAATTCAAGCAGAGAGTACACCTCCCCAAGGTCTCACTCGGTGAAAACCAGGACATTCTGATTTTTAGAAATTAAAGCCTCTCAAAATGACACTTTCGTTTGTAATTGGACACTAGAAAATTTGACGTCTTGTTACCAGTAGGTGGCGCTATGACTTCTTGAGTCTCATCAAACATGTGTAAATTGGAAACAATCCGATGATGTGGAGTAGAGTTACAACGGTTTAGTTGTTCTTGGCGAAGGATCAACAGATATGCAGTCTCTGGCCACCGATTATCACATTCTTATAATATTCACAGTGAAGCATTATAAAGGTCTTAACTCTCTGTTAAGAAATTTTGAAAGCGTTCAGATTAACCTTTGAGGAGCATAACCTGTGAGGAGCAGGGTGTTAAATAAAAAAAACATTCAACTTCCTGTCTTCCCCAGGTGGAGCTATGACTAAGGTTAAAAATGATCTTATGGACGTGTACAGGGTGAGAGGTTCATGCTATATGAGAGCAGATTAGATAAAGTATGGTCAAGTTAAAACAATTTCAATTTTCATGCCGAATGGTGGTTTTTCAAAAATGCTCCCTACACACATAGTTTGGAATTTCTTCCGGCAAAATGCAATTCTTAGAGCCTAGGTCCTCAAAATCACACTGCGCGAATTTGAAAAGAAGTGGGTTTAATCCCTGGGAGGAGTTCGGTCTTTTGCAACTCTGAGAAATCCTGAAAATAGGCCAAAAGGGCAGATTTTCAATGATTAATTGCAGCACCCCCTATTCATCCCCCTTTCAAATATTCTCAAAAAATCAGGTTGTGTTCAGGGGTTCAATGTTCACATGTGTTACAAGTTTGGTGAGGGCAGGCCAAATTATTTGGAAGTTATGACTCTTGCAAGATTAAGCCACACCCCTTACAAAGTTCATTAGCCCATATCTTCTCAAAACAAGAAGATATCAGCACGATAAATTGTGACAATCGGACATAGCGTTTAGGAGAAATGGCCAAAAACGTGTTTTTCACAAAATTCAAAATGGCCCACAGTGGGGGGGGGGGGGGGAACTGGCCTAGTGGGGTACTTTTTTACCTTTCTAGGGGGCGCTATGGAGACATTTCTTCGTACCCAAATTCAAAACTCCCAAAATATCAAATTTTTCACCAGTTCTGATAAGCGTGCCAAATTTAACAACTTTTTGAATATGATAAAAGCCTGAAAAGGGCAATTTCCTTAGGGAAAAGAAGAAGAAGAATTCCTTGAAATACAATAGGTTCCTCTACTACAGTTGTGCCCAACCAGTCAATCACGGTCTGCCAGTTGATCGCAGGCTGAGTTGCAGTCAATTTTAACCCCAGGACTCTTTGAAGGGCTGTTAGACACAGAACTTGACCCACAGCCATACGAAGTTGGGTCATGGTGCCAACACTCTTACACATTAAACAGTAACATTTCAGCACAACACAACAGAACCTATAAAAACACATATAAACTTAAACACTAGAACATGAACTTAACAGATAGGGATTTAAATGGATCCAAAGATTGTCCCATAATGCAATGCGCCTACCAGCGCAGCCTAACGCGCTACTGTAGCGACTCTCCATAATGGAACTCGAGACATCAATTTGATTTTAATAGATTAATTTAGAAACAGGGAAACAGAGCTGCCGACTTTTACAAAAACCTTGGCGTGAGACCGGCCGGGGGGGATCAGACGAACACCGACGACGCGCTTTCTGCTCCGCTGATGGGAGCGCGCGGACGTAGCCGTGCAGCGCGATACCGAGCGCGTTGTAAACGTGTCCATGGACAGGAAAGGGAACCTTACATTACTGTTGTGTTCTGGCGCCCCTCTTTTTCAATGGTAGTCTCCCATTTTTTTTTGGCGTGAGAAATCGGAGGTGTGGCGTGAGAGCGTGTGAAACCGATCAAATGCGTGGGTCTCACGGCCAATGCGTGAGAGTTGGCAGCCCAGGCTGTGGGCAAAGACTGGGCGGAGCTTGAGAGTGCACGTTATGATGAGCAAGTGCAGAGCATCTTGTCAGAATTTGACAGGCGCTTCACTGACTTTGCATCCATTGAGCCTGTTGTCATCTCTGTTTTCCATTTGGGGAAAATGTAGATGTGGATTGTATAACGTCCAAAGTGGCATTACTCTTCAACCTGGATAGCTGTGCTGTGGGGAATGAGATCCTCACACTGAAGAATGACATTGAGCTCAAATCCAGAGCAACACATGAATGTCCGATTCTGGAATCTAATGCAGAAAGAGAAGTACCCCAACCTCAGACAAACTGCAGAGAATTTGACTGCACTTTTTGGATCAACATATTTGTGTGAGTCTGCCTTTTCACATATGAAAATCATCAAGTCAAAATACAGATCCACCATGACTGATGACCACCTTGCAGTCTGCTTACGGCTGGCACTCAGCTCTTACTGTCCGAACTATGAGAGACTATAGTCCTCCTCTCAGTGCCAGAAAAGGTAGAGAAATGCCACTTTTCCAACTTTAATTAGTTCTTATAAAAGTTCAAAGAATTAGGCATTGTATTATTTGGGTTGTTTGTCTGTCGTGTTGTTACGGGCCAGTCCTGGGCCTACTTGTGCTTATTCTTTGCAAATTCACATTTACTTCAATAAATCTATTATGATTGTTAAAACTGTATTTATGTGTCAGAAAACAGTGTCCTATATAGGTGCGCAATAAATTGTGGCTACGCTACGGCTTTCGATATGGCTTGGTAGATCTCGATACACTATCAACTTTAAAAGTAGATCTTGGTTCAAAAAAGGTTGGGCACCCCTGCTCTACGACTAGTCGTTGCAAGGATCCTAATAAGATACATTTAAAATGACAGTGTATTTCTAACTCTGTTTCATAAGGTTATTTACATTTCACCTCCACTGAGTTGTTTCTAATGTGGGGGTGGCACACATCATTTTTCTCACTATAAAACAACATAATTTAACTGCAGGTTGAGTTTGGGGAAGTTGTGTTTTACAACCACAAGTTTGGATAATGCTGCAGGAACAGGTGAAGAAGAAGAAGATTCTCCGACCCAGGACCTGACGGTCAACTTTGGCAACTCCTTGTTAACGCCCACTTTGACTGCTAGGAACCTCGGCGTGACTCTCGACAGCACAACTCTCCCTGACTCCCAACATCACTGCGACAACACGATCCTGTAGATACACGCTCTACAACATCAGGAGAATACGTCCTCTTCTCAATCAGAAGGCAGCGCAGGTACTGATTCAGGCTCTTGTCATCTCACGCCCGCATCCAGTTCTAAACATTGGTGCTGTGAATGGATCGGGTCCAGCTTACATCCAGGACATGGTCAAACCCAACATCCCAACCCGCACTCTCCGCTCTGCATCTGCAAAACTACTCGTCCCTCCCTCACTGAGAGCAAAACACTCGACTAGATCTCGACTCTTTACTGTCCTGCTCCGAAATGGTGGAACGAGCTCTCTGAAGACACCAGGACCGCAGAGAGCCTTCACATCTTCAGACTAAAGACACACCTCTTCAGACTCTACCTCCACTAAAGACTAACATATTGTAGCACTTAAATTGTACTCATAGCGTCACTCATCTATAGCAAATTGTAAATTGGCTCATTTGAAGAAAATGCACTTTCTTGTTTCTTTTTTTGTACCCTATGGTTGAAATGCACTTATTGTACGTCGCTTTGGATAAAAGCGTCAGCTAAATGACATGTAATGTAATGTAAAAGAAGGATTATGGACATCTTTATCTTCTTAACACTCACAGCATGAGGAAATATCTCATTTATTTTGCCTGTTCACAATATTCTTAAAGCGGAGAAGTTTATCTAATGTTTTCTTTAAACAATCAACATCTCATTCAGCTGAAGGATGTTGAAATTTGTGCCTATCATTATATTATCCAAATAAAACACCAATTAACAGAATGTTATGTACCACCCTTCTGGCATTTCCCCCTAAATCTCCAGGTTAACTCTCCACTGACTGAACATGGCAGCACGCCATCACCTGCCAGTCAACCCAGCGACGTTTCGATGAAGCCTCTCCGTGACATCTTGGATGATCCCTTAATCGAGCCCCTCAGCAGCCAAACGGAAAACAAACCGACGACCGAAGATGCAAGCGAGCCCTCGGATGACTTTGGCAACCTTACGAGCAACATTACTGATTCTCCCGGAGACACGGCCGCGGACGCAACTGAGATCCCTTTAGACAAACACGCAGATGATTTTGTTGACATATTTGGAGTTGAAGCTGAAGCTCCGCGAGGGAAAGTAGTGGTGGCGGACGTTACTATTGAAACAGCAGCACATAAGAGGGAATCGGCCAATGATGTCACCGATCCACCCGGAGACAGGAAAACAGGAAGCAACGATGAGGAACAGGAAGTAAAAGAAACGTCCACGGATTCAATTATTGACCTCAGCGATGATTTGCCAGCCAGTGACTCACAACAGCCGCCACCTGC
Source organism: Gasterosteus aculeatus (assembly GCF_964276395.1). NCBI lineage: Eukaryota > Metazoa > Chordata > Actinopteri > Perciformes > Gasterosteidae > Gasterosteus > Gasterosteus aculeatus. The sequence goes on along the minus strand of NC_135709.1, from coordinate 3,742,503 downwards.
TAGAGACAGATTCATTGACCCACTGGTGAACCTTCTAAGTGATTCTCCAGCCGCTTCTGATGCCAAAATACCCAGCCGGGCCACAGTCGATCTGTTCAAAGACGAGGGAAGCGACCTTTTCGCGGATCCTCGTCAGCATAAATCTGCCCATCAGCCACAGAAAAGCCTCCTTGACGAACCTGACGAGGATCTGTTCTGCGAGTCGCTCTGGGCCGCCTCGAAGAAACTCGTCAGCAAGGAGCCGAGGGGAAAGCCAGACGCAACCAAAGCCGCCAGTAACGTTAGCAACACAGGCGGCCCGCTACAGGAGGCCGCTGATCTCTTCTCTCAGGAAGCCGTCACTGCAGTGCCTGGCATCAAGAACGCCAGCACGGTCAACTCCAAGACTAACGGGGTCCATTCTGAGGAGGAAAAGGATATATTTGCCGGTGGGTCCACTGTTTTTTGGTCCTTATTGTGTAAGTGTTTGCATCATTTAGACTCAATTGTTTATCCTCTAATTTCAGTTGATTCATGTATCTCTACTGAGATAGTGGACACAGAAAGCCGACAGGAAGTGAATGGAGACAGATGGAGGATGAAACACTAATTGAGGGCTAATTTCATGTCAAAATCTTTAAATAATATAGCATCACAGTGTACATACATCTTCGGATTCATGACTGACTGTTAAAAAAATCCGGCTTTTTTATTTTATTTTATTTTTGATCAGGCCCATTTTTCCTTTGCAATACTTGATGTCAATGCAACTAGCATTCATTTTCAAACTAGTAGTCTTTAGACCAAACATCAGCAGACTCATGGCATTACTTTAGACGATTTAACTATTAGGGACACGTGCAATCAGACCTCAGTTTACACTAATGGGAGAATCCCAATAAACCAGACACTTGTGACTTCAGTTGACAAGCACCAGACCACATGTAATTTAATAGTATCCATTAAATGAAACTGTCCCTGTCTGTGCAAGCATTTGCATATTTGTTTGTGCCGGCCCGTCAAGTATGCAAAGAACATAATGCAAATCTCGCTTTACATTTCCCGTTGGCATGTAATGACCTCAGTCTGGCTTCTTGTGTTTTCTTTTTCCTCCAGAAGCTACCGTGGAGCTTTCTCTGGACAGTCCGCGGGACGAGAGACGGAATGACGTGTCGGCCAGACCGTCTGCGTCCGCCTCCGCCTTGTCAGCAGCTGCCAGCCTGGCCAAGTCCCAGTCTGCTTCCCTGGAAGAGGTACACACCAACTAATCCAAGCGCGGCGTTCCCAGATCGACTGCAACCAAGTAACGAGTGAAAAACTGAAAGTTTGGGGATTTTTGCAATTGATGATTTCTATAATATTTATCTTATATAATCTATAATATCTGTAATTTGCATTTTTTTTCTATGTTAAAAATACACTAAATGCCAGGTCTAAAGGAAAAGAAGATCAGGTGGTGTTACACTCTCTGTTCACTGTGTTTCAGTTGGATGAAGAAGAGCAGGAAGACAAATTTGAGATCTCCATCTCTGTCAAAGACCCTGAAAAAATAGGTGAAGCTTATTTATTTAAATTCTGTTTTCATTGGCTTTATTCTTCATTAGTAATGCAGAAGGCTGGTCATCGGTTAATGCACTATCCTATGTGCAGAGGTGTCAAGTAACGAAGTACAAATACTTTGTTACTGTACTTTAGTAGAAATTGTGGGAATTGTTGTGTTCAAAAATGAAGAAACGCCGGACGGACAGAGGGCATTGCAGATCAAAAGGTTAAATCAAATGTATTTAATAAAAGAGATGGTGTTGTGGTAAAAAGAACATCTCAGCTGAGGAGCCGCTGGTCTCAGCAACCAACAGGCCCCAGGTCAGTCCTTTGACCACCCCTAGTGCCCATTTGTCGCCTCCACCAGTGAACTCGAGAACAATGGTTCCTACAGGTATTTATAACAATGCTTAAAGGTGTGAAAGTTAGTGTCCACACCTCTGGGAGTGGTCTTCTGGTGAGTTCAATGTAACTCAGATTTCGAATGGCCCATAGTCAATATCAGTTGTTGTGCAAGTATTACATGCATGCATTCCAGTTGATTACATTACATCAAATACAATCATAACTGTGCATTGGTATTATTCTATTACAGTTGCAGAATTACAGTGGTTTTACAATATTGTCATTTCTTTATTGATTACACAGTTTCAAAATCATGGCTGTATTCTGGTGTACACTATATGCATTTTTATTAATTTTATGAACCGGATCGTCAATTTGTTTCTAATATCCTACAATCCATCCCTTTACACCAATTCTGGTGTAAAAAACTAATCAGAGGGATCGGTTCATCAAATTCCTCAGTTTTGTCAGATGTGTTGTCTATAATTTGTTTAGTATAACGTTCGATCCAATATGATAAGCTTGATCTTACACATTCTAATCATAAGATGTGCATCTGGACACACCTTGTTAACTTGTACCTGGCACACAACAAAAACTCCCTTGAAAAACCCTTTTTTGGGAATAAAACGAGGAAGAAATCTGTCGGAGAGATTGAAACATCTTCTCCCAGGATTTAACATTTCATCACAGATGTCATATGTACAGTATAAATTGACACAGGACACATTAATTTAATAAACCTTATGGCATCATGGGGCTGGTCTTCTCTGATGACTCTAATGATGGTTGACTCTCTCTCGCACCGAGACCAGTCGCACCGAGGAGCAGCTCCGCTCATTTTGTCCACTTTCACCTCTGGCAACGGCAATCGCTTAACGAAACAAAGAGCAGGAGCTCCTGGATACTTACAAAACCAGTGGGATTATATTTTCTTTTAGATAAAACAGGCATTTTTCAATATTTTTACGACTTCCTCAACGCTACGCGAGGAGGCCTACCAAACAAGATAATCCTGAGCCTGTGCTACAGTGCTAAAGGTAATTAGCAGAAGATGCCTCCCTTCTCTACGGAAGATTACCACAAACTCGTATAGAAGATTTGACTGCTGGAAACAAAAGTTAATCGGTTAGAGGTAAATGTAGAAGTAAATGGACCATGTGGGAACAACACCACTCTAGCAATGACTCAAAACAGTGGACAAGAGCATGCTAGAACCCAGCTAACTAGCAATGATGGAACTATGAAGAAACTGGAGGACTCTGTACAGGATAATAAATCTACCAGCGACAATCCTCCCTGGACCACACTTGGTGCAAAGCCAAAGAGAAGACCAGACAAGGGAGAACGGATAACTGGCAGGAACCAGCGGCCCGATATCTGTGATCTGGCCGACTGGCCTGCGTTACCATCCAGGCATAACGCCTCCTCAACCCCCGTGCTTCGTAGAACAAAGCAGCGGACAACTGAGAAGAGGGGAACTACCAAGAAACCTCCCCAACAAACAGGTGTAAAACTACAAAACAGGTTTGCTCCACTGTTGCAGGACCATGGATCCCCCTCTAAATTTCTGGATAACCCTCCACTACCACGCAGCAGGGTAAGACCTGCTAACTTAAAGCCACTGAGAAAGCTAACGACAGGGCCTGAAAATCTGATTGTGGGTGATTTTTCTGTAAAAGATATGAAAAGTAGTAACGACACCAAAGTACTCTGCTTCCCGAAGGATATGGTGTCTGATGATATGTGACCCTTTTAAATGCTTCATTTGTATAACCAGTTTATTAGTTGCAAGTGCTTAGGTCACAAAGGCCCTGACATAAGAACTGATGTCCCCACTTGGATTAGATGTTTCCAGCGTCATAGCTGTAGAGATTGAACAAAGTGTTTGTTATGTCTATGACCACCTTTGTTTTAGCATGTTGGGAGAGCAAGGACACGGTCAAAGAGCTGACGTGTCTTACATGGATAAGATGTTCCCAGTACCCTGGCTGTAGATACTCAACAAGATGGTCAAAGGTTTCTGTTGACGCCACCAATATCTAAACTTAGGTATAAGAACTGCCTCGATGTGTTGGGAAGAAAAAGGAGGTTCTTGACAGTCTACTGACCACGTAGCTGTTGTGACCCTTTTTCCCTTGCAAGGAAATAAACGGAGAAAAGACATACTTGACTCAGAGCCTTTGTTTCTTACTTAACGATTGTCTGTGCAAAATATTCCACCACACTTGGAAGAAAGAATTTTGGAAATTGTGGCTGAACACCCAACTGTGAAAAATTTAATTCTGCACATCGGCTCTAATGACATTGAAAAACAACAATCAGAAAAGTTGAAAGAGCACTTCGATAATCTCCTAGAAACAGTCAGCTCTGAATGCTGAGGTGTTTATCAGTGGTCCTCTGCCCCCGACCGGGAGAGGAGCTGAGAGATTCAGTAGACTGTTTTGGCTCAACAAATGGCTCTTAACTGCATGTGCAGTTCGTTCAATGCATTCTATCAACAATTTTAGCTTTTTCTGGGACCGCAGGCATCTTTTTAAGACAAATGGACTTTGCCTAAATAAGATGGGAGCAAAGCTTTTCATTACCAACATGTTTTACATCATGCGTCATCCATCTGTCCCCACTGCCAAGGACACGAGACAAGAAGAGGAGCCCACAAGAAAGGAAGAGAAAACACAGCTTATCAGAAACGTCGAAGGAGGACCACCATTGCCATCCCCCTCTAACCCTCCTTCCATTACGTGTGAGGATCCCTCTCCCACCCCCCCAGAGCCCCCATCCAGGTCCACGTCTCCCTCTTTCTCCCTCCCTTCAGTAAACCTTTCTCCCCTCTCCTCCCCCTTGGAGTTCCAAGAGTTACCCCCACTTACCCCCCGCCCTACTCCTTTTTTTACTCCCTTAGATCGACCTCAGCGCCCTCCCCCCCAGCGTCCACCTGCACCAGCTCATCTCAGCGGTGACGCCATCTTACGCCGATCTGCCCCCCCCACCTCTAAGAAGACGTGCTCCACCTCTACAAATTCATCCCAGCTGTGACGCTGCTCACTCCCCCCCCTTAGGCCCACCCCCTCCTCCTCCTGACAGCAGCCCTGAATATTACTGAGATAGAAAATGGTTCAGCAGTAGACCGCATTATCAGCTGGACCCAAGGTCGCCTACGTCAAAACATGGCACCTTCTGCATTCCCGTTGTGACCACCAAGAGAGTGAACATTGCGAAACTTAGACACACTGCTAATCTAACAAATCTCATTCCTATTCTCTCCAGCTCAAAGTCAACCCCAAAGCCTGTGAATAACACCATCAGGATGGCTCTGCTTAATGTTAGGTATCTTAATAACAAATCGTTTTTAGTCAATGATTTTATTACCACTTCTAAACTTGATTTTATGTTTTTAACTGAAACATGGCTAGAACAAAATAACAGTGCAAGCATTCTGATTGAGGCAGCACCCTCCAACTATAACTTGGGGTTGCTGCTATATTTAAAAATATATTTCAGGGGAAACAAATGTCACTCAGTGATTTTTTATCATTCGAATATCTTTGTGTTGTATTGAAAGGTTCTCCCAGAGTTCTCCTGTTAATTATTTACAGGCCACCTAAATATTCTGCACATTTTTTTGAGGATTTTACTGAATTATTGTCTAGCATTTCTACCGACTTTTACTGTCTAGTTATAACTGGTGACTTTAATTTTCATACTGACGATTTGAATGACAAGGGTGCAAAAGAACTTTTGACTATTTTAGACACATTTGAACTGTCTCAACATGTGAAAGAGGCTACTCATTGTAAGGGACACACCCTGGACCTGATTATCACAAAAGGTCTCATTGTTTCGGATGTTTTTGTGACTGATCCCTCATTGTCTGACCACTTCTGTGTTTTCTTTAATATTTCTTTCATTCCTGACACACAATCAGATTCGAATACTGTCAAAAAACGGTACATCAATGAACATACTAATGTACTCTTTAAAAATGTCATCTCCTCGTTACCACCTCTAATCCCATGTCATGCTGATAATCTTGTAAACAACTTTAATTCCAAAATTTTGAATGTTATAGATGACATTGCACCTGTTACGGTTAAAACCAGTTCTAGTAAGCAAAAGGCACCCTGGAGAAAAGCTGCTGTTGTAACAGCCCAGAGAAGAGAGTGCAGGAAGGCTGAACGAATCTGGCGGAATACAAAACTTCATATCCACCATGACATCTATAAAGAGCGCCTCCGGGCCTACAATTTAGACTTAAAAAGTGCTAGGGAAACATTCTTCTCCAACATCATTAACAACAACACTAATAAGGCAAAAACCCTATTTGAAACTGTTGACAGACTGACCAACCCCCCAACACAAATACCACCTGAACTCCATTCCACACAGAAATGCAACGAGTTTGCGTTCTTTTATACTGATAAAATTGAAGGCATCAGACGCGCCATTAATATCTCAAACAAAAATGTTGGATCACCACCCTATTTAGGAAAAGTAACACAGCAATGATGACAAGCTTTAATGCCATAGACTCTCAAACTCTAGTGGAGACGGTGACAAATTTAAAACCATCCACCTGCTGTCTTGATGCTCTACCTACCAACTTCTTTAAGAATGTTTTTGACTGCCTAGCAACAGACGTATTACAAATAGTTAATAACTCTATTCAGACAGGCCATTTCCCAAAAGCTTTCAAAACTGCAGTTATTAAACCTCTCCTAAAAAAGCGGAGCCTAGATGGCTCTATTATCAACAACTACAGACCAATTTCAAATCTACCTTTCATAAGTAAAATAATTGAGAAAGTTGTCCTACAACAACTTAATCACTTCCTGGCTTCAACTGGCTGCCACGACAATTTCCAGTCAGGATTTCGACCTCTTCATAGCACCGAGACGGCCCTTATTAAAGTTGTAAATGACATCCGTCTTAACACAGACTCTGGCAAAACTTCAATATTAATGCTATTAGACCTCAGTGCTGCATTTGATACTGTCGACCACTCATTACTTTTGGACAGGTTGGAAAACTGGGTGGGGCTCTCAGGCACAGTCTTAAGCTGGTTCAGGTCATATCTACAAGACAGGAACTATTTTGTTTCCATTGTGACTTCGTATCAGAAATAACCGACGTAACGTGTGGAGTCCCCCAAGGTTCGATCTTAGGGCCGACGTTATTCAACATCTACATGCTCCCACTAGGACAAATCATGCAAAGAAATAAAATTGACCACCATTGCTACGCTGATGACACCCAAATCTATGTAGCGCTATCACCAAACGACTATCGCCCCATAGATCTTCTGTGCCAGTGCATTGAGCAAATCAAAGACTGGATGTGTCAAAATTTCCTACAACTAAAATGAAGACAAAACTGAGATCATTGTATTTGGTGCTATAAAAGAAAGGTTTAAAGTAACCCAACACCTTCACTCTCTGTCCCTGAAAACATCAAATAAAGCCAGAAATGTGGGGGTTATTATGGATTCAGATTTACACTTGGAGAGTCACATCAAATCAGTAACAAAATCGGCCTACTACCACCTCAAAAATGTAGCACGACTTAGAGGGCTCATGTCAGCTCAAGACTTAGAAACACTTGTACATGCCTTTATAACTAGTAGGCTAGACTATTGTAATGGTCTCCTTGCAGGTCTTCCAAAAAAAAAACTGTCAGGCAGCTCCAGCTTGTTCAGAACGCTGCTGCTAGAGTTCTAACAAAGACCAAAAAATGTGAGCACATTACACCAATTCTTAATCCTTACATTGGCTCCCAGTATGTCAGAGAATTAATTTCAAAATCCTACTGCTCACATATAAATCACTACATGGTTTAGGGCCAAAGTATATCACTGATATGCTTCGACTACATAAGCCTTCAAGATCACTAAAATCTCTGACACCAATCTGTTAGTGATTCCCAGAGTAAATACAAATCATGGGAAAGCATCATTTAGTTACTAGGCAACAAACAGCTGGAATAAACTTCCTGAAGATTTAAGACTTGCCCCAACTCTGACCACGTTTAAAACAAGACTGAAAACTTTTATGTTCAGCTTCGCCTTCTGCTAAATTTTACCCACATTGCACTTTTAACCTCTGCCTTTAATTAAACAATTTAAATAAGATTTTAATTTACAATTGTATTTGCTGTATTTAATTGTCTTTTAATTCCTGCATTTTATTTCACTTTATTGTATGAAATGTTATAATGTGAAGCACATTGAGTCTGCCTTGTGTATGAAAAGTGCTATACAAATAAAATTGCCTTGCCTTGCCTAATGATAAGAGTCCTGATGCAGAGGATGCAACAGCATCCACCTAGGAATAGAATGCTGGCCATAATGGAGACTGTTATCACAGAAATAAACAATTTGTATTTACTAAATCATGAGTCCAATAAACCTGAGAAGCGGTTGTCGATGTCACTGTTCTCTGCTGGTTCTTCAGTGAGAGCTCTCAGCAGTGGTTCACCTCCATTTGTGTGTGCGGGTGTTTTCTCGATCATTTCAGGATCTCTTGTGCTAAATGGTTGTTGTTGTTGTCCATGGGGCAGTGTTTGTAGAGGGGCTCGGAAACTTGGAAGTGTCTGTACTGGAAATCGATGGCTCTGATGTGACCCGTGGGTCTGAGGTTATGTCTGTGCTGGGCTGTCGTTGTCCCCCATTAGTGTGAGGTGGTCTTGGAACTGTGTTGTCCCTCAAAAGGGAGACTGAGGTTGCTTGGACCCTTTCTGAATCGGTCCTAGTCTTGCTTCTGGTTCTCCTAGAACGATGCTTGTCTTGCTTCTGGTCCGGCTCTGCGGTGCTGGTTCTGCTGTGGTCGGTCCTGATGCTTCCTCCTGGTCCTGCACGGTGGTCAAGCAGACTCTGGGCTGAGGACGTCCTTCCTCTCAGCGAGATGACGGTTGTTTGGTCACTGCTCACGGTTCCTTTGGTGCCGCTCAGGTTGTTGACAGGTGGTCTCTCCTCTTCTGTGTCATCCCTCTCTGCTCCAGCAGGGGTAGAGGTGCGTCTTCTAGATCCTGTGTGTGACTTGAAACTCATTAGACACCCCCCCAGGTATTCCCATAGCTTCTATTCTACTGATGTGGGTTTTAGGTTAATGTAGTTTATCAATTATTGGTGATGCATTCCTGTCTGTTGTTCACTGTGTCTATAGTTATGTTTTGTTTAATCGGGACAATACTGTTATCTTAATAAGTACGACTCAACGGAAAGGTGAATCTCTTTCACCGTCCGACCAGATGTTCAATGTGAATATGTTTATTTACTGTATAGTTCTATATCAGGGAAATGTTTGGACATTATGAATCATGAACCTTGATCTCTTGTTCTCACAATAATATCAACCGTGTGTATTTGCTTGTATATCTCAATCATTTTAGCTTGGATTTAAATGAGGGGTTTCTGTCCCTTTTCTTAATTAATTACTTGAAGTTGTGTGGTAGTAACTTGTACAAAAACTAAAGTGTTTGTGGGATTATGCATGAGTGTATACTTCCTCTTGTTATCAAAGGCTTGGTCAGGCGACGCGTAGTGGTCGTCATTGACGTGTGATTGAGATCCACTCTCTTCTTGATCCTGTGAATGTCGCAGTTCCTGTGACCAGACTAATCCGAGGTGTTGGAAGATCAGGATTCCCTGGTCAGCTGTTGAATAGAGAAGCACAATGGGGTGCTTACGTGTGTGTCTGTGTGTGTGTGTGTGTGTGTGTGTGTGTGTGTGTGCGTGTGTGTGTGTGTATGTGTGCGTGTGTGCGTGCGTGTGTGTGTGTGTGTGTGTGTCTTGGTGCTCTTCCCAGGTGTTCCTCCTGGTCTTTGTATTTTGTGCAAATTTAAAACATTCCTTATGTAGTCCTTAATTCTTTCCGTTCTAGACATTATTTTCTTAATTTTAGCTTTAACTGTACCATTTACTTTACTATCAGTCCTGCTGACTGAATGAGAAGAACAATATTTCAAATTCATTCCAGAAATAGAAGTCAAATTGTGAGATTCAACTCTTGTGAGCTGTTCACAATACATTTCCTCTGGTATCTAAATCTTTCTTTTAGTAATTTATTTTGTTTTCCCATCGTTCAATTTGGAAAAATATTTCTATATCTACATCCCTCTTGTTTATTTTAAGACATGTCTCAAAATAAATGTGTTAGAATCAGAATCAGGTCAGCTTCAGACGTCTTTGCATTGTCTCAAAGTTCGACGCTGGCTGGCGAGCTCTTCCTTTAAATTGAAAAATAGAAATTAAGAAAACAACAGTCCCTATGCAGTGATATAGAAAAATGATTAAAGCATGATACACAGAATATTTGCATTCAAACAGTGTGTGTGGTTTTCAAATTCGGATCCGGGACTCTAAGACCATGTTACTCTCAACAGAACCCCTGTAAAAAATAGTTACCTTTATCCCGTTTGTTGTTGTATTGGGAGACCTGCTAAGTCCCTCCTGTTGGTCAGCTGTCTGCACCCTTTGACCTCTGCATCTAACCAATCCGTTCGCTGCTCCCTCCTGTTCTCCTTGCAGCCTCTCTGGGCTCCAGGATGTGATGTGATGTGATGTGTGATGTGATGATCTGTCACAAAAACCTTGAACAACTGTTTAACCTTCTAACCGTCTTTCCCATCTTTACACTTACGCTTACCATTTACTGTACCGTCAAACACCTTATGTGTGTCTTTCATCAGTTTTCAACTTCCCTTGTCCTACTTAACTTACATTTGCCCATCAAGATCAACCATCTGTTGGCCCACTGAGGGCCCCCACCATTACAGTCAATTTACCATTGTCTTTGTGACTTTCCATCACAATTGGACTTGCATTTGCATTCTCAGTCTTCAGGGCTGCAGCAGCTTTCGGGGGTTTCAGCAACACTTATTGTTACCTGCGTTCTCTACCTGTGAACTCAAAACTCAACTCATGGTTTGTTAGTGACCTAGAACATTCATTTATTCCTAATGAAAATGATAGATTATCAATATATATCATGTGTAGTTACATGTTTGTATGATTTGTTGATAAAATCATTACAGGATGATGGTCTGTAACAAAGTTTTCCATTCTGTACTGCTATTACTAATGTTATCCTATGATCTAAAATTTGCTTCCGTCATTAAGATGCTGTATGAGATGTACCATGCACTGTACATCTCATATCCACACTCAACAACTTGCAGCCTATCACTAGGTTTAAGAGAAAATTATTTACAACAAGGTCTACAGATTTGGCTCAAATCACATTATTTCCCACTCATTTAAACGTCTCCCTCTGTGCTAACTATTTACATATATTCACCCACTGGACTGTTTCTACGTCCCTATGGGTCGCACCTCTCTCGGAACGACTCTGTTGTGTTCAAAAATGAAGAAAACTCCGGACGTACAAAGGATACCGCAGATCGAAAAAGTTAGATCGAAAGAGTTTAATAAAAGAATAAGCGTTGCGCTAAAAAGTTAACACCTCGATCGAGGATTCGCAAGCTTCCCCAGTCCACAGGCCACAGAGAGTCCTTTGACTACAACGTAGTTAACTGTCTACCGGTTTCACTCACGAACCCCGAACGAAGGGACAAACACGTACATATATAGACAATCGGAAAGGTTTGAAAACTATTCTATTGGTTCACAGAGTTCTTCTATGATGATTGGGTTAAAGTTGGTGCGCTAGGCAGTGTCCACGCCTCTGGGCACATGACGTCTTCTGATGCGTTCAATGTTGACTAGTTATTTGAAGTGGTGCAATGTGGTATTACACTGGATGTCGCGTTCAGTGTAACCTGGGTTTTTTAGTGTCTCAGTCAATGTAAATGGTTTTATTACATTTTCCTGTATGCACATTACATTTAATACAATGATATTTTAGCTTATTGACTCAATTGATTGGTCTCAGAATTACAGTTATACATTGACATTACATCGTTCTCATTTCTTTATTGATTACATAATCCAAAGGAGGAGGATTGATTTTTAATAACCTACAATCCATCCCTTTACACCAATCTTGGTGTAAACAATTCACACGTAATGAACAAAATACATAGGTAGGGGAGTGACAGTCGGATCAATGTCAGTCTTGTCAAAAGAGTCATCTGTATCACTGAGATCCATACTTACCACCGGCATCATCCGGGATTGGTTTTCCTGTGCGGTGGGTATGAGTCTAGTCATGAGGGTTCTGATACAGGGGATACAACAGCATCCAAATAGGATGAGAATGCTGGCCATGATGATGATTGCGGTGAGTGCAGATATGAACAATTGCTTGTATTTACCAAACCACGAGTCCAGAAAACCTGTGAATGAGTTGTCAATGCCACTGTTCTCGGTTAGTTCTTCACTAAGGGAACTCAGTCCTGCCAATGCTCTAGTCACAGATCCGTCGGGGGCAGTGTTATTGGGAATAAAAGTACAGCACATAGATCCAAACATCTTACACACTCCGCCCTTCTCAGCCAGCAGCATGTCCAGAGCCATTCTATTTTGCCATGCCATTAGTGAGGTTTTATCCAATTGCTCTAACAGTCCTTCGATTGCATCTCTAGTGTAATCGACAAATCTTTGCTGGTTGTAATAGATGTAATTAATCCAATCTACATTCTTGTTAATAGTGGGCCACAGGAATATAGATTCAAATCCTGCAGCTATTTGGTTACAGGCTTTGTATTGGTCGGGGACCCCTCTCGGAACACCTATGGTGTCAATGTAGATGTTCTTGTCGAATGAAGTTGCAAGCATTTCTCTGCGGTTTCTGTCTAGTGCTTGGTTGCGGGAGGTTCTTATTTTTAGAATGTTGTGAGTTTGTTTGTGTAGTAGAATCATAGACATGGGCATGATTAGACGGACCATAGCACAGGTACCTGTCCAACTCTTAGGGAGGTAGACTCTAAGGATTCTGTCCCCACAATACCACCACAATACCAGTTTTGTTCAAAAACTCTGCTGGTCGTCACATTCCGCTCTCCCGCTGTAATGTTAAAAATGGTGGAACAGTCTGTCAAGATTCCAACTTCTTCTGATCCTTGACTGCTATGTAAACAAGTATAGTTGCCTGGATAATACATGAACGTCGGAGGATTAACTGGTTGCACTGCTGGGAAAAGTAAGTTTAAGGAAGTACAGTTGCTGCTTGTCTGCCCCTGGAAGAAAGACAACATGCATAAAAAACCATCTGGATCATTATTGGGGTTCAGGGTGAAGGGCACAGTGGCCAATTGAGGTCGATTAAGGTCTTTCGCGGTGTACAATAACCAATTAAGCCAGTGTACCCGGTTTCAGTTGCTATGGTCAGTCTTGTGGAGGAGATATTCAAATACTTTATTAATGGTTGAGGGATAGGAGATGTCTCCTTTGGTGGAGCTGTCGCAGTTTCGGATTCAGGCATTACTGTGGAAGATGGGGTTTCTGGGTTAGATACAGTCAGAACAATATCCCACCAGGGATCAGGTCCTTCTTTATCCACCCCCAGCTTATAGATTCCAGTCATGTCTAGTTGCTGGATGGATCTGAGGTTTTGTGGTGAATGTGTTTCTTTCCCTGTTAGATCGTTTGGTTCGGTGATGAACTTCTGCAAAATTCTGTCCCTGGGTACAATCTTTACCATTATGTACGGTGGAATTCAGTTGTGGTTCTGGTTTGGTCAGGGCGGTTTTTCCTCTTGCTTTTATTGGTCCTCCCCACCATAGAAGTGGAAAGAGTATGACACCAGTAAAGAAGACCATCCCTAACCAGAATTTAGATGCAGTGAGACCACACCTCTTTCTGATTCTTCTCCCTCCGAGATTCTCCATCCCTGTCAAACTCATTCCTTTGAATTTATCAAATCTTGCCGTGTAAGTGATCTAGTTGGTGGTTCTGCTGCTTGACAATGGGTTAGATGATGCCACTTAGTTTTGGTGTGACCTCTTACTTGGAGTGCGTGTGAAGTCCTTGCAATGACTTCAAACGGTCCAATCCACCACGGTTCAGTCCACTTTCTTTTGTGAACTTTCAACCTTACCCAATCACCTGGTTCCGCTGATGACACGTTCTCATCAGTTGGTGTCTGGTTGGCTCTTTGAATCTGTGTAGACAAAACTCCAAGCTGGTCACATAACTTTCCATAATATTCAGACTCTTCAACTTGAAATATGTCTATCATAGGACTGTCTCCCAACTCTCTGTCTGGACCCGGCATGGCTCTCCCTGTCATCAATTCATGAGGAGAAAGGAAAGTTTTCCCTCCCTGTGAGGACCGCATAGACATTAATGCAAGAGGTAAAGCATCCAACCAGGTAAGCTTAGTGGCGTGACAAATCTTAGCTATTTTGGACTTAATGGTCCAATTAGCTCTCTCGACTATCCCCTGCGACTGTGGGTGATAGACTGCTCCATGTGTGTGTGTGATGCCCAAATACTTTTCAACCTTGTGTAAGTGTTTGTTTGCAAAATGTGTGCCATTGTCAGAACTGATTCTTCTGGGAACTCCATATCTTGGTAGGAGCTCATTCTTCAGCCATTTGATTACCCTTTTGGCATCTTCTTTTTTACAGGGGATGGCTTCAACCCACCTGGTATACCGGTCTATCATTACCAGTAGGAATCTGTACCCCTTCACTCGGTTTTCTGCTCCCATGTCTGTGTAATCGATGCAGATTTCTTTGAAGGGGGCATCTGGAACTGGGAATGCTCCTTGTGGACATTTGTATGTTTTTTTCAGGTTGAAACTATTGCAAGTTGGGCATTCTTGGTGGTATAGGTTGACCAATTCTTTCATATATGGATGCCACCATATTCTGGAAACTTCTTTGGTTCTTTTGGAGTTGACATGCGAAGGGCCATGAGCCTGTTTGATGATACCTTGGTACAGTTTTGCTGGTGCCACAAGTCTTCCATCATGTGATCTCCACAGTCCTTCTTTCTGTGTTGCTCCCTTTTGGGACCACTGGTTCTGTTCATACACCGCTGCTTCTTTCTGCATTAGTTTGATGTCTTCAATTCCCAGTGTTGGCAGTTGTGGTGTTGTGATGGTTATCATTTGTCTGGTATAACCTCCAGCTTTCTTTGCTGCAAGGTCTGCTGCTTCATTTCCTTTTGCGACTGATGTTTGGGATTTTTGATGTCCTTTGCATTTCATTACTGCTACTTTAGTTGGCAGTAATATGGCTTTAATTAGTCGTTCTAATAGTTCTTTGTGTTTCACTGGCGTGTTTGCTGTTGCTACATGAACTGCACCATGTGCGTATGCAGAGTCTGTATAAATGTTTACCGTGTGGCATCATCATCTTTTGTGGTATAGTTGTATGTGCAGTGATAGGGGTCTTCTGGTGGGAACTATGGGATGTTGAATTAATATCCATGGCTTCCAATCCATGAAAGCCTTGATGATGCCTGGATCTTCAGGTGTCTCTGGATTTAGTGTCGTCCAATAGACTCTTGTGGATGGAGCAGCATGTGGTGCTGTGTCAGGGGCCATCAACATTATTCTCTGGCCGTTGGTCCGAGGTTCTAGTGCGAGACCTCCTGGGGCTGTCATATAGAGTCCATCTGGTGTGCAATATATTGTGATTCCTAATTTTCTTAATAAAACTCTTCCTGCTAAATCAATGGGCGTTGTGGGGGCGTGTAGGAAAGAGTGTTTAATTGTCGTGTTGCCGACTTGAATCTGTAAAGCTTTCGTGTAATATTGTTTTTGTGGCATTCCCGAGTACCCAACCACCATTAATGATTCTTGGGAGAGTGGGGGTGTTTGGTAATGAAGTCTTGCAATGCAGGATGCAGATGCACCGGTATCCACCATCAAGTCTTTCTTCTCTCCTTCGATGACACAGGTGATGATGGGTTCCCTGCCTAGTGAGACTGTCACCCCTGCGTCAGGGTCCTCTGGGCATCGTCAACAGTCTTCATACTGCTCCCATTCTCTGGTTGGCAGTTGATGGGCATGGGGCTATTTGGTCCTCCTCTTCCTCTTCCCATGAACTGTCCTCCATACTGCTGTGCGTTTGTGGCTTGGAAACAGTGTCGTGCCCAGTGCTCGTCTTTTCCACAGTAGTTGCAGTAATTTGTACGTGGTTGGAAACCAGTAGGGAGCTCTTTGGGTCCACTGTTGAGTGGGTTGTTGGGCCAGTGTTTTGGATTCATTTTGTGTTAATGCTTGTTTCACAGCGTCTTGAATTTGGACAGCAAGGTCGGTTATGGCGGGCATTTGTTTTTTGGGTTTCGTTTGGGCTGCTGCAGTGTCTTTCTCTGTCAACTGCATTTTGAGCAGCCGGAGCTCCATGGCGGTTTTACCTTCTTTTTCTTGTTCCTGTTTCTCCATGTATATCTTGGTTTGGTGGATGACATGATCTTTCCAGACATTATCAGACCGGTTTGCCAGACCGACTGTTTCTTTGAGTTTGGTCTCAACAGCTGTGGGGAGCCCTTTTATGACTGCAGTTTTCCACATGGCTTTGGTCGTTTTATCGGTGTCATGGCGGTATCCTGTTGCAGTTTCCCAAGCGTCTGCAGTTCTCTTGAGGTAGATGTGTGGTTCCTCTCCTGTCTGGTACTTGATTCCACTGTGGAGGTTGGGAGTGTGGGGCCATTTTATCCTAATAGCGTTGTTCAATTGTCCTGCAACGCGTGTGAGAGGCTCGTGGTCGGGAAGAGTGTGCACCTTGGCGTGTTGTTGTACTGCGATACTCTTCACCAAGCTAGAGCACTGGGTGAGGAGGGATCTCATATCTCTGAGAGCCAGCGTGTGTCCTGCTGTCAGTGTGTTTAGCGCTCTCAGCCATGGTTTCCCTCCATCTTCAATTGATGGCAGTTTCTCTACTATCATCTGGGTGTCTCTCATGCTGAAGGGTTGATATTGTTGTTGTCCATTGGGTAGTGACAGAAGGGGGGCTTGGAAGTCGGGATGGGCATGTACCGGGAGCTGATGACTTATATGACTTCTGGACCTGAGGTTGTGGTTATGTTGGGCTGGGGCGGTGTGGTCTCCTATCAGTGCGAGGTGTTCCGGGAACTGGACTGTCCCCCGGAATGGGAGGTCAAATGGTCGCTGGGCGCCCTCCGTATAAGACCTTGGAGAGTTCTGGTCTCCCTGGAGAGATTCTGGCCTTGTAGTGTGGTTGGGTAGACCAGTAGTAAGTGGGTGCTTTGTTCTGGCGGGATTGGGGTCGTCCAGTCACCGTTCGCGTAATTTCCGTTGGAGCCGCTCAAGTTGAGAGGGTCGACGGAGGACTCTCCTCTCTGGTGCCATGCTGGGTCATATTCCGCTGCTGCTGGGGTTGTGGTGTGACTTTCAGGTCCTGCTGAATTGAGGAATGGATTTGGGCTTTGTTGCATGCTGGCTTCATGGCTGTTCGTCTGACCGCGCATGCTGTTTTCCGTCAGCTCTTCCCCAGCGGTCAGGTGTCTTTTCACTGTGTCGGTGAGGTTCTCTATTTGTGTTGTGAGAATGCTCACGGCATGGTCAGTTAATGTTGAGCTTACGTCCAGTGTCCCTCCTTTGACCTCCAGTATGGGTGCTTGTAGCTGGGGTTCAAAAGGACGTCCTGCTGCATATGGGGGGGCATGAGAGAGGGATAAGGGAAGGATAGAGCGGGCTCGCTCCTGTCATTGTCTTTTTGTCTGGCATCTCTGTTGGTGTACTCTCGTGGTTTCAGGCATAAGGGGTAGCGTGGGAGAATCAGCATCAATGGAAACAGGAGACATGTAGGCAATTTTCATTTTGTCCATCCCATCTACTATTGTGGATTTGGATCTAAACCATGCTCTTTTCATATTGTTTACTTCGGCCATCACCAGTCTTTGGTGAAGGATTGTCAGCAGACTCTGCCTCTGTTCTTTGGTGGGGAGTGTCATATTTGATTGGTCCAACAGTCCGTCGGTTCTCCATTCCAAAATGCGCTCTTTATTCTCCTCTCCGTCTTGTGTCTGTCCTGAGGTGCGGTGACATCCCCAATTTTCCTGCACAGCACGTCAAGCCATGTATAGGTTTTTTTTGTAGTAGTCATCTTCAGGTCTGACTAAATGTTGTTGTAAACAATACCAACCGTTGAATGTGAAAGATACTAAGATTGGTTAGGGTGCTCGTAAAAATGTATGGAAATGGGAAAAAAACTCGTTAGATTATGGAAATATGCGGAAATGGGAAAAATGGTTATGGTGATTATAGAAATGTGCGAAAATGTGAAAAAATGATTATGTTATAGAAATGTACGAACAATGGGGAAAAATGGTTATGGTGATTATAGAAATGTACGAAAATGGGAAAAACAGGTTAGATTACAGAAATGTACGGACAATGGGAAAAATGGTTATGGTGATTATAGAAATGTGCGAAAATGTGAAAAAATGATTATGTTATAGAAATGTACGAACAATGGGGAAAAATGGTTATGGTGATTATAGAAATGTACGAAAATGGGAAAAACAGGTTAGATTACAGAAATGTATGGACAATGGGAAAAATGGTTATGGTGATTATAGAAATGTACGAAAATGAGAAAGATATGTTAGAGAGAATGCCGACGGTTTAACATGCAGTAAAAGAGATATCGTGCAGACAGAAATTCCAGTTTCGGAAGTGGGATGGTGAGAAAAAAATCAAAAAGGCACCACTGTCAGCAACAATGCTGGCGGGGAACAATAATCACATTGCGGCATAAGTTTGTCATAATTAATATCAATTATTTTCCAAACCGTTGAATATGTGTCAGGAATAATGCTCAATAAGTCTAATGGTTAATCAAAACAATAGGCCACTATGTCAAACTTTAACGTAAATAGCACTGTTCTCAATGCTTAAATGTCAGTATGGGTGGTTGGTGAACTCTTACCGCTTCGTTCATCCACTAGATATCAGTATTTAAAATTTGTAAAAGTATGTTAATTGGTTCTCAATCCGCCATTTTGTAATTACATTCACTATTCATTTCCGGCCTCCATCTTGTAATGTTCCAAGAAACATGTGCTCCGCGTTCCCCACCCCCAAACGATGGTGGTTTCGGTCACGGTTTAGACCATGTGCTCCTTTGTTCTCTATATTAGGCCACAAACCAAAAAAGGTAACCGGTTTCGGTCTTTTCAGAACAAACACATAAATTATATACAAATTCGCAACGTTATTCACCGACCGTTATGTATTGTAAATTTACCATTAATTTTGCAATCTGGGTCGTTTTTCCAATCTAATTAAATGCTGACCATGTCGCCATGACTCTGGCCTTGTTCCTGCATACAATACAATTTACCAAATTGTTGTGTTCAAAAATGAAGAAAACTCCGGACGAACAAAGGATACCGCAGATCGAAAAAGTTAGATCGAAAGAGTTTAATAAAAGAATAAGCGTTAAAAGTTAACACCTCGATCGAGGATTCGCAAGCTTCCCCAGTCCACAGGCCACAGAGAGTCCTTTGACTACAACGTAGTTAACTGTCTACCGGTTTCACTCACGAACCCCGAACGAAGGGACAAACACGTACATATATAGACAATCGGAAAGGTGTGAAAACTATTCTATTGGTTTACAGAATTCTTCTATGATGATTGGGTTAAAGTTGGTGCGGTGGACAGTGTCCACGCCTCTGGGCACATGACGTCTTCTGATGCGTTCAATGTTGACTAGTTATTTGAAGTGGTGCAATGTGGTATTACACTGAATGTCGCGTTCAGTGTAACCTGGGTTTTTTAGTGTCTCTGTCAATGTAAATGGTTTTATTACATTTTCCTGTATGCACATTACATTTAATACAATGATATTTTAGATTATTGACTCAATTAATTGGTCTCAGAATTACAGTTATACATTGACATTACATCGTTCTCATTTCTTTATTGATTACATAATTACAAAGGAGGAGGATTGAGTTTTTAATAACCTACAACTCCCTTTTGTCTTACCAGACCGGCTCCACAGACAGCGTCCTGTCCTTTGTCTCTTGCCCAAGTCCCATGGGTGTGTGTGCTAATGTGCATGCTAATGTGCATCTTCAGGTGTGCTGCTGCTGTGTGCCTATGTGTGATGTGTTGCAGACTCTGATTAGAGTCTCTCTTAAACTCAGTAATTTGTAAAAATGTTTAAACAATAAATGGGAAAATTGAGTTAATGTAAGCAGAGAACAATTATATACATGTTAAAACATAAAGAATCACATAGAGCCTAGAAAAAGTCAATAGACCGTTTGTAATGCAAACAAAAATCACATGGTCCTAAGGATGGAGGAAGAAAAAAAATGTTAGAATCATTTGGAAATGGAGACTGTTTAATGGAAATACAGAGTGGAGGTGGGAAATACAAAAACTGTTTTAACTGTTGCCGGCTGCCATTTTGGAAATCTCCAAAGCACATGTTCTCCACCCCCAGTAGTGGTGGATGACAAGTCATTGTTATCCCCTCTGTAGACCGTGCTGAGAATTTCTTTTTCAGCCATCTTTTAACCGTTTTCTCTATTTATCTCCGCCCGCCATCTTGTAATGTTCCAAAAACATGTGCTCCGCGTTCCCCAACCCCAACCAATGGTGGTTCCGATCACAGCCCTTTGTTTCAAAGAACAAAGCCTTGTAGGCCCTGTTTAGGCCATGTGCTCCTTTGTCCTCACGAGTTTAGGCTACAAAACAAAAACTTCACCTGTTGTGGTCTTTTCCAAACAAAACCATACAATATTCAATTATATACAAATTCGCAACGTTTTCAACTGATCTATATTTATTGTAAAAATGTATCCAGTAATTTATTATTTTCGGGTCTTGGCAGACGGCCGTGGCACTATCCTCACGTGCAAGGCGAGTTATATGATGATGATTATATGATTTCTTATCTTATCCCTTCTTATTTTAGGGCTATTCATCCCTGCACTTAATCACTTAGTCAGTTCTTGGCAACTACGGCGCGTGGCTCTGTCCTCACAAGTTCCAAATTTTTTAATCTTGTTATCTAGCCTAGACAACGAAGGACCGCTATTACAACGCAAACCTCTTCCACTAAATTACTGCTGGTAACACTCCTGGTTCCATCAGGCCTTGTGGACTTAACTCTGCTAGCGCGTTATACACAGTGCATTACGTATACAGTCTATAAATTGCTATACGTTTATCCCCAACCGGTTAGAGGCCTATACTAGGTTTCCATTCATTCTATGACTGATCAGTTAAATAACGTCGCCCATTCACTTAACGTTGACGCTACACAACCGAGCTTTGTTGATAACACACACAGAGACGTCCAAACAAACACTATATACAATGTGCTTTTTATCACAACGGCCATTCAAGCTAAGAGAAAACATTTTTTTTCTCTAAAATGTAGTTTACCTCAAAACATCGTATCTTGTCCACTCACACCTAAATGTTCTATGATAAACTATACAGCATTTCGGTTTTAAAACAACTGGTTGCCGGTTACCTTTTCGATGGCGCCGTGTGAGTGAAGAAAATCGATCGCTGGGCTTTGTTCAGATCAGCTGTTCCTCCGTCCGTCCATTGCTCTCCATCACGTCGGGATCACCAAATAGTTGTGTTCAAAAATGAAGAAACGCCGGACGGACAGAGGTCATCGCTGATCAAAAGGTTAAATCAAATGTATTTAATAAAAGACATGGTGTTGTGTTAAAAAGAACATCTCAGCTGAGAAGCCGCTGGCCTCAGCAACCAACAGGCCCCAGGTCAGTCCTTTGACCATCCCTAGTGCCCGTCTGTCGCCTCCACCAGCGAACTCGAGAACAATGGTTCCTACACGTATTTATAACAATGCATAAAGGTGGGAAAGTCAGTGTCCACACCTCTGGGAGTGGTCTTCTGGTGAGTTCAATGTAACTCGGATTTCAAATGGCCCTTAGTGAATATCAGTTGTTGTGCAAGTATTACATGCATGCATTCAGGTCGATTACATTACATTAAATACAATCATAACTGTACATTGGGATTATTCTATTACAGTTGCAGAATTACAGTGGTTTTACAATATTGTCATTAATTTATTGATTACACAGTTTCAAAATCATGGCTGTATTCTGGTGTACACTATATGCATTTTTATTAATTTTATGAACCGGATCGTCAATTTGTTTATAATATCCTACAGTATCTATACTTTACTGGAGTATTTATTTTTCAGACAACTTTTTACTTCTACTCCTTACATTTTAAAAACAGTCTCGTTACTTCCGGCTTGTTGCAGTTCAAAAACACAAAGATGAAAAAACCCATCTAGATAAATGGCGCTATCCGGACAGTGAATGATACTGTGGTTGGATGAGAAGTATAAACATTTAGCATCCCCCCGATTGGTTTTCTCCGCGATGCGCCGTTAGATCGGAGCGACACCGGGTGGGAAAAGTGGTCGGTGGAAAGTTGGTATTTAGCGATATGGAGCTGTTGACAGGTAGGCTTATTTATTCGGCCTACCTGCGCGGCGGAACAATGATTTCCGGAGAATGAACGGACGTCCAGGCGTTTATCTCTTTAGCCATCCGACTCGTGGCATTCTTTAATGTAAGCAGAACATGCTCAACTGCCCGCTCACGGGAGTGACGGGTACACACAGAGAAAAGGGGAGGGAACACTGCCCTTATATGGGAATGGTGCTCTTGATATCACGACCCAGGAAACAGTTACAGGTACATGCATTCATACACTCTTAACACTCCCACTTATGAATGACATGTATGCTGTGCAAAACTTACATGACCAAATAAACAAAAAAACAGAACAAAAACATGGCATAGTCAAATATCAACATTTTATACACCAAACATGATTTCCCCGAATTTCTTTAACTTAAGTTTGGAGGCAGGCTTTGTCATAACGTCTGCGACCATGTTGTCGGTGGGACAGTAAACAAGGGACATCTTGTCTTCCCTTATGGTAGACCTGATAAAGTGATATTTTATGTCCACATGCTTAAACCGTTGTCTGCACACCGGGTTCCTAACAAGCGCAATTGTTCCCTGGTTATCCTCGTAGACAACCGTTTTCTCATACACATAGGAATCCATCCCTCCCAGTAGTTGCTCCAAGTGAATACACTCCTGTATTGTCAGAGCTAGAGACATGTACTCGGCTTCGCATGTGGAGAGTGCTACTGTGGGTTGCTTCTTGGTTTTCCAAGATACTAATGAACTACCTTTACTCATACTCACACAATACCCGGTGGTACTGCGTCTGTCACTAACATCCGCAGCCCAGTCTGCGTCGCTATATGCTTGTATGCCTAGGCTTCCTTGGCTTTTTGTGAAACAGAGCTGTTTGTCTGCAGTACCTCTGAGGTACCGCAAAACATGTTTCACCGTGACCCAATGCTCATCTGTAGGGTCAGCAAAATGTTGTGATAACTTGTTCACTACGAAACATATGTCTGGGCGTGTACAGGTTGTCAGGTAAATGAGGCTGCCGACAGCCTCCCTGTACTTCTTCACATCAGAGATTTTAGGCGCACCTTCAGAGTATTCTAGCTTTGGTTCACATGGGGTTTCTCTAACCCTACACTCCTGCATGTCGAAACGATTCAGTAGTTTTTCAACAAACCTCCTTTGTGACACTTTTACCCAGCCGTCAGACTGGATGAAGTCCATGCCCAGAAAATACTTCAACCTGCCTAGGTCCTTCATCTTAAATCTGTTAGAAAGCATGTTTTTCACCCTCTCCAAACTCTGGGTGTTGCTGGCTGCGATGATCAGATCATCCACCCAAATGACCACTATTACCTTCCCTGTCTCTGTAGACTCTTTTGTGTAAACACAGTGGTCTGTCGGGTTCTGAATAAAGTTGTCATCTACTAGGCAGGTGTGGAGCATCTCATTCCAATTTCGCCCCGACTGCTTCAGGCCGTAGATTGACTTCTCTAGTTTACACACCAGCTCATCTCCCTCCTTTTTGTAACCTTCAGGTTGTTCCATGTAGATGTCTCGATCAATAGGGGCATGTAGGTAAGCGGTTTTCACATCCATTTGATGCAGAATCAAATCGTCTTGGGCTGCCTTCTGCATCACTACACGAATACTTGTCAGATTTGCTGTCGGTGAGAATGTCTCGCCATAATCTATCCCTGCTCTCTGGCTGTATCCTTTCGCTACAAACCTAGCTTTGTACTGGTCGTTTCCGTCAATGTCTCCCTTAATCGAATATACCCATTTTCCTCCCACTGTCTTCCTGCCCTCTGGTAGCTTAGTCAGGGTAAAGGTTTGGTTGTCTTCTAGGGACCCCATCTCCTCGTCCATTGCTTTCTTCCACTTTCCTGACTCAGTTGATGTCATGGCCTCTTTAAAGGTCAGAGGCACACCACAAACTGCTCGGTAGCAATAATCTACACTAGTTAGCGTACTGTCGTCATCAGCATCTTCCAGAGAATAATCTCTTAGATACCCCGGGGCTTTACGCTCTCTGGTAGGGTATCTCCCACTGTCGTGTGGCGTCTCCCTAGGATGCTTCTCGCAGTCGTCCTCTGATGCGGATTGTGGACGGTCAGTCAATACATCGGTGTTCGGTACGCTAGGCTGTGAAGTCTCTACTCCCTTATCACAACCCCCTTTGGGATCCAGTCCTAGCTCCTGAGTCTGAGTCTCATTTTCACAGGTTGTCTTGGTGACAAACTTTACCAGCCTGTGCTTCTGTACTTTTCCTTTGCCCGGGTAGTAAACTAGGTAGGCGGGACTGCCCTTGTCGTGCCCTACAAAGAATCCTCTGTCACACCTAGAATCTAGTTTGCCTCTGTCTTGCTGGTAGGCATAACACTCGGACCCGAATTTATGCATATCGGCTAAATTGCACTTTTTACCTGTCAGTGCTGTGTATGGGGTAGTGCCTGTGTGCTTGTTGAAACACCGGTTCCTGGTATAGGCTGCTTCCTGGATGGCATAGTGCCAAAGGCTCTTAGGTAAGCCACTGTCAATGAGCTTACATCTGGCCATCTCGAAAAGAGTTCGCCCTTCCCTTTCAGCTGTCCCGTTCTGGTGCGGAGAGTAAGGACAGGAAGTCTCGTGCCTGATTTTGTTCTTTCTCAGTAGTGTCTGAAACTCTCGGTTAGTAAATTCAGTCCCGTTATCTGATCTGATGCACTTCACAGTGCCGTAAGGCGCCACATCTGCCAGGTACTTCTCTGTAGCCTGAACTGCATCGCTTTTTGCTTTCAGAAAATAGACCAGCACTGCCCCCGTACACACGTCTGTGAAAGACTGCATGTATTTAAAACCATCTATGGACTCATTGTTAATTGGGCCGGTTAGGTCTGTGTTCACCAGCTCAAGCGGCGTCTTTGCTCTGTTAGTCGGGTCTCTGTTTCTCGTCTGCGTGAACTTCCCCTCTATGCATACTGCACATTCTTTATCAGGCCTGCGCTTTGGACCTTTAATGTGCATGCCCTCTGTCACGTCCTGCAATTTCAAGATATCGTCGTAATTACAGTGACCCATTACCTCATGCCATGTCTGAATATCATAGCTGACGTGACACACATCATCTAGATCACACTCGGTTTGCAGGTAGTACATTCTCTTACATACATAGATTTCAAACCTTGTGCCATCCGTTGACTCTAGAACGTCTTTTCCTTCATCGAAAAACACTTTGGCACCGTGGGCGGTAGCAGACTTCACTGAGAAGAGTTCTTGAGGGTACGAGGGAATGTAGAGAGCGTTCTTTAATGTCACTGTACACCGGTGCCCCCCACTGCTTATGAGACATACCTGTGCGTCTCCCCTGCCTTTCACCACACCGACAGTACGCTTCCCATCTGCAAGCTCCATACTGTGTCTCTCCGGCCTGAAGGTGCTGTCAAAGCTTTTGAACTTGCTTCTATCGTTGATGATGTGGGACGACGCGCCCGTGTCCACGATCATTCCCCTTCTCTGGGTCTGCAGCATTTTCCTTGAGAGACTGGCATCTTCTGTTTGTGCCCTGAAGGTGCGGTCTTCTCCTCCCGCGGCTCCCCGGTCGCCGTCTGGTTCACACCCGGGCCTACGGCCACCGCCGCCATCTTGTACACATGCGCACCGGGCGCCCCGCTCACGCTACTTCTTTGTGCACGCTTTGTCGGTGTGCCCCCTGCTTCTGCAAAAACTGCACCAAACTTTCTCTGTGCAGTCATCCCTTCTGTGGCCCTTTTCTCCGCACCGCCAACACACCATCTCCACTAGTCCAGTCTTTTTCCTCGGCGCCGCTTGCGCCCTCAGCACCCTTTCTCCTGCCTCTTCTAGGACTGGGTCTGCGTCTTCTGAAGCCTCAAAATTTCTTAGCTTTGCCTTGAACTCTCCCAGTGTCATGTCAGCTGAACCATGCGTCACCATCAGTGTGAACGGCTTGTACTTCTCCGGTAATCCCCTCATGATCATCGCCATCATCAGTCCCTCGCTCGGTGCTTCGCCTGCGCTCCTGAGTGCTGTAATGATCTGCTCAGCTCTGATGATGTATTTGGTTACGGTCTCGTTGTCAGCTTTCTTCAGCGCTGTCATTGTTATGTACAGGGAAACAATCCGGGGCCTACCTTTTCCGATGTAGTGTTCTTTTAACACTCTGAGACTCTCTCGGCCCTTGTCCTTTGTGTCTCTGAATATCAGCCCCAAGCTCGTGTTGTCAAGCAGCGGCGCCAATGCACAGTAGGCGTCCGCATTCAGCTTATCGTCTTTAGCCCTGTCTTCCTCCGACAGTGGTTCAGCGGGCTCTGTCAGGATTGTCTGCTTCAGCCCCACCCCGTGCATGCAGCACAGCATCCTCTCTTCCCAGAGCTCATACTCTTCTGCCCTCCCGTCAAAAGTGGGCCACTGGCTCTTGCTTCGGTTTGCCATGGCTGTTTGTAGTTCGGTTTAGCTCCCGTTTATTTAGCCTAGCTTTAGCTTCCCGGTTCTCCCGATGCTAAACTAGCTCTTTTGGATACTTCTGTATGCTAGCGCGGTCATGCTAGCCATCGACGCGCAAGTCCGTCAAACTTTGGAATCATTCCCGGTTCCTGGGCCCATAACCTGTTGACAGGTAGGCTTATTTATTCGGCCTACCTGCGCGGCGGAACAATGATTTCCGGAGAATGAACGGACGTCCAGGCGTTTATCTCTTTAGCCATCCGACTCGTGGCATTCTTTAATGTAAGCAGAACATGCTCAACTGCCCGCTCACGGGAGAGACGGGTACACACAGAGAAAAGGGGAGGGAACACTGCCCTTATATGGGAATGGTGCTCTTGATATCACGACCCAGGAAACAGTTACAGGTACATGCATTCATACACTCTTAACAGGAGCCTCCTCCTCTTCCTCACGCAGATTCCATGTAACGTTAAATGAGTATCTTCATACCCGTGGGTTTGTCCTAAATGTTTTTTTTATTATCAGGTCACGTGATCTGCAGGCACCTCCCGATCACATTGTAACGGACTGACGTGTTGTGTGAGCGAGGTTACGCATTAAGAGTTTGTCCCTAATGGAATTTCTTACATTACTTTTATACTTTAAGTAGTTTTGAAACCAGTACTTTTATATGTTTACTTAAGTAAAAACCTTGAGTTGATAATTCAACTTCTACAGGAGTCTTTTTAAACCCCAGTATCTGTACTTCTACTTGAGTAATGAATGTGAATACTTTTGACACCTCTGCCTATGTGCTATAAACATTAAGCAAGCACCGGTTGTTTTCAGATACTTGATTACATTTTTCAAACTTCGAGACTAAGCCCTTAATTAGTGAAACTAGTGATTTCTTGCACTGACTTTAATAGTTTTCTTTGTCCAGGTGATGGGATGAACGCCTACATGGCCTACAAAGTAACCACACAGGTAAAAACGTGTTGAATGGAGCATTACATTTAACCTAGAGTTGGTCATCTTTAATCCAGAGGACGTTTGCCCAGTTGGATGTGTGGTGACATTTTGTCATGAGAGGAAGGACTGTTCAGCGTCTTGTACGGAAAAACGCACCGGTCTTGAAAAGGGAAACTGAGATTACATGAGAATTCTTTAGTAGTAGCTCAAGCTTAAAGCCTCGTTGGTGGATTACACTCGACCAACGACGTGAATGTGTTTCAGACCCAGCTGGCCATGTTCCGCTACAAGACCTTTACAGCGAGGCGACGCTTCAGCGACTTCCTCGGCCTCTACGAGAAGCTGTCTGAAAAGCACGGACCCAATGGCTTCATCGTGCCTCCGCCCCCCGAGAAGAGCATTCTGGGTAGGCTGACTCGGCTTTACTGATGATACCGCGAGTTTAAGTGTGGTCTCTCAGTCAGCTTTAAGAACGGTTGTTATCTCGCTAAGGTATGACGAAGGTGAAGGTGGGAAAGGAAGATTCCTCATCTGCAGACTTTGTGGCGAGAAGAAGAGCTGCTCTGGAGAGGTAAAGGAGGGGGGAGGCAATTAAAGCTGCTTCATGTCAATTCAGTCACAAAAACCATAAAGCTCTTTATTGGCGATGGAAAGTTAGGCCTCTCTTTGCATTTCCTCATTCAACAGATATCTCCAGAGGGTCGTGAATCATCCGTCTCTTCTCCAAGATCCGGATGTTAGAGAGTTTCTGGAGAGAGAGGAAGTAAGCTGCGTTTGAAGGGCAGTGGGGATGTTGTGTCTCTATGAAATGAACAGTTATTTAGTTCATGCGTGAGCCACTGTAAATGTGTACTTTTTACATTTTTTAAAGAAATACTTACTACCCTCTGAGTGTCTGACATTTTGCTATATTCTTAGCTGATCGTCTGTATTGTAAAATGCGTTCATGCTCTCAGCTTCCCAGAGCAGTGGGCACACAGGCTCTGAGCGGCGCCGGCTTCCTGAAGATGATCAACAAAGCAACAGACGCCGTCAGCAAAATGACCATCAAGATGAACGAGTCGGACGTGGTGAGTTCAGCTGTGATCAGACGCTTTGTTGCATCACGGCTTCTCAGGAGTGAAAACTGTTGTAAGCAGCAGATTCATCTTCGTTATGATGAAATCCGAGTAAAAAGAAGAAAATTCAGAGGATTTTAAGATGCATTTAGTCATTTTTCTGAGATAAAGTCTCCCAGAGAGACATAAAAACATCAACACTTTTTATTTTTTGCATTATTATTATTATTTGCATACATGTAGCATTGAGGTGCATGTGTGAAAGTATAGAAAATATTTGGATAAAATAAGAGTTATGAATCAGTTAACTCATGTTAAAATTTAATTAATTCACCTCGGTAGCCAATAAACTGTGGTAAAGTACAAGCATACAACTGTAATGTAATAGAGCTAAACAGATGTTGCAGTCGTAGAAACTCTTTGGCGTGTGTGTGTGTGTGTGTGTGTGTGTGTGTGTGTGTGTGTGTCTTGCAGTGGTTTGAAGAGAAGCTGCAGGAGGTGGAGTCTGCAGACCAGCAGTTCCGGAAGCTTCACACACTGGTCGAGTCTCTGGTCGTTCACAGGAAAGGTTAGTCGCCTTAGGCCTTCAATACATGTCCAAAGCTGATTATGTAATAGTCTGATTTTGATGGCAAAGAGAAGAGGATCATTTTAACACACAACCTCTGGGTCTGAAAGTTACGCCCATGTTGAAATGCCTAAGATTGCATTCTCTCTAAGGGCCAGCAGGGGGCTCCTCATCCGATCTCATTACCAATGTTCTACAGAGAAAGTGTTATTTTCACACAAACCCACGTCCAGAAAGATCTCCAGACTCCCTAGATGCCCCTCATTTATTGTTCATCTTTTTGGTGGACAGCGCCTGCGTCACATAGATGTTCGTCTCTCTTTCCCTCCAGAGTTGTCGTTGAACACAGCCAGTTTTGCCAAAAGCACGGCCATGCTGGGCAGCGCAGAGGACAACACCGCCCTGTCCCGAGCTCTCTCCCAGCTGGCAGAGGTGGAGGACAAGATGGAGCAGTTACACCAGGAGCAGGCTGCTAACGACACTTTCAGCTTCGCCGAACTCATCGCGGATTACGTCCGCCTTCTTGGAGCCGTGAGGGTACTTGGAGTGTTAATGTTTAACCAAATCGCTTCCCCTTAAAAAAGTTAGGAGGTGAACATTTAAGTGAATTTAAACCAGATATGTGATATGAGTCATTTTTTTAATTAAGATTTGTGTGATGATATTTATCATCAACTATTTGCTCTATACAGACATGGTAAAAAGTTACAACGTTCACCAAAGCAACTTACTAGACTGAGAAGTGACTTTTGATTGATCAACGTCTCAAGCAGTGAGTGTGCCCATTTTTATTTGATTCAAGTAGTACAGAGAATCCTTCTCTCAAAATGAGACTTTCAGAGACAAAAATACATTCCTGTGAAGATAAATATCTCACACACACACATAACCACAACCGAAATAACGTTTTAACAAACACTAAAGCGGCGTCATGTAGTTAAACTGTTTTGAACATGAGCCTCGGCTTCACGACAAAAGGTAATGTCCAAATATAAACGTAGTGTGTGTGTGTGTGTGTGCGTGCACGTCCTGCAGGGGTCGTTTGATCACCGGATGAAGGCGTGGCAGCGCTGGCAGGACACTCAGGCCGCTCTGCAGAAGAAGAAGGAGACGGAGGCCAAACTGCTGTGGGCCAACAAGCCCGACAAACTGCAGCTGGCCAAAGAGATCGCTGAGGTACGAACCCACCAAAAGCGGCAGATTGTTTCAATCAAAATGATGTATCATTCTGAATAGCACTGTGAAACTAATGGAGTCACATTTTATTTGCATTTATTTGCATCGATTTTCCTGTCATTCAAAAACATAATTTCTTTCAGGAAGATGAGATTATTTCTGACTTGCAGAACTGAATTTTCACTTAATAACCATTCCTTCAATCAATATCCTGACGTGCCCGTACTGGTCTGTGACCTTCGACCTTTTCCTCTCCTCCACAGTGGGAGGTTAAAGTGACGCAGTACGAGAGAGACTTTGACAAAGTTTCTGCCACTGTGCGCAAGGAAGTGAACCGCTTTGACGTACGGACGCTCCTCTTTATGCATTCACGTGCACAGATGAAAATGACACTCATGACTGATTTGTATCTTTTATGTGACGCTACAGAAAGAAAAGGCCAAGAACTTCAAAAGAGAGATAATTAACTACTTGGAGTGTCATCTTCAGTCTAAGCAACAGGTGAGTGTCGCACATTTAATATTTCACATTTCTATATGGAAATATTGGTCCCGTCAGACACTGACGTCTCTTCTTTCCTTCTTCCCCAGCTCATAAAGTACTGGGAGGCTTTCTTACTAGAAGCAAAAGCGATCGCCTGATTCTCGAGCAGCAGGCTTTCGGAAGACTTAACGGGCGGACTTTTACTTACACACTTTACCTCTTGCCTTTGAACCAAGGAAAACGCGTGCATTGTAAAGGGAGATACAATCAACCTTTTTTTTAATCACTTTTAACATATAGCTCTGTACTCTATTGTAATACTAATTGTATATTTCCATTTAACCTTCCACAAATATTTTCTTAAAAGAGAAGTTTGCCTATACAACGATATGGACACAGGAGAATAGATGAATGATTCCAGTAGTTTCCAGGAGAGACGGGAAGCGAGTCCGTCGTTCTCAGGATGATGCGATCGGGAGCTTCTTCACATCCGCTCGCTCGTCAAATGTTTCTAGGGAGCCAGAGAAAGAAAGTGGCTGTGATTCTCCCTGTTTTCTAAGATTCATGAGCACTTACCAGGTGGATAAAGTACTTAAGTACCATGCTTTTTTTGTTTTGTCAAGATTTGAAATGCTATTGATGCTGATGGGGGGAGGCGCGTCTACAGCTGGGGTCAAGGGTTGCATTGTAGGTCAGATGTTGTGAGCTCAATGTTTCAGAGATGATGTCAATCACAAACTTATAACCACACATGTCTGTACCTTCTTCAGTCCGAATGGTGTTTCTTGGTGTTTTCCCACTTTGGGGCTTGGAAAATACAAATATTTTCCCTTCTCTATTTTCCTGCTTAAAACTGTGAAAAAAGTAGCATATACAAAAAAAGAAAAAAGCATCCCGTCTCTTGAGTAACTGTTATCTACAAAAAACAAGCAACGGTGATTTGAGTGAAACCGACGGCTGACACGTCGATCATATGCAACATTCCTGAGCAAGTCTCAAGTCTGCAGGTTCCCGCTGTGGAAGTGAAATGGATGGAATGCAAACGCTGCCTGTTGGGTTGTGAATTATGCTTTAACGTGTACTTGGCGGTAATATGCATATAAAAGATAATTTCAGTGTATTGTTGTGTAATATGTGTAATACAGTGTAAATGCCACCACGCCCAGAACAGTTGGATTCTTCTTTACATTTTGAAGGTAAACTGTGGAGGTATGTAGCGATTTCTTAGTTTGGGTCCCATCCAGAGTTAGTGACAGTGACGATGTAGATTACAAATGCCTCCACACAAAAACAGGAAGAGAGATTGATACACTGCGGTGAATGTACATCAACATCAAGCAGATCATCACATTTGAGGAGCTGGAACCAGCAACAGTTTTCTTTATTTGCATGACAATATATACGCATCAGTACTTTAGTGTATTCAGTTCATCACTAATTAATTGTAAATGGGAAACGTGCTAAAACAATAAATAATTTGTGTACTAAAAGTGATGATTAACCTCATGTTTGTCTGCAGTTGAGCAGAGTTGAGTTTTATCTTTTCATTACACCTTTAATTTCCCGTTTTTGATCATTGGACTGTTTGACAGTCAGATACGATTGGTTGTATGTGCGCCTCGTACTGCATGTGTCAATGTGCAGTACGAGGTGTCTGTATCAGTACTGTGCCACACAAATTTCTTTTAAAACAAATCAATAAAAGTTGCACTGTTTACACTTGGATTTTCCAGAACTTCAGAGTCTTATTTCTCCACATGGGTTCTTTTCATATTATATTAGATACTTATGGTAATGTTATGAAGTCATACTATAGAATAGTATATCTAAATATTCCATAGAATTAAATCTGATAGTTAATCAAAAGCATGCAGTGAAAGTCATCCGATGTCATGGTATTGAGAATGTCAAAAGAAATCACAGAAAATATTTTAAACATTTTATAGTATGTCAGGATTTGCTATATTTCCTGTTTTGACATTTGTCAGCCAAAATCCATTTAAAAGTATAAAGTCATAGTATAGCTTTTATAGTCCGTAGTGTAGTTGTAACAAAAGCATAGTGTTTATTTAGCGCTATACCGCTCAGATGTGTGCACTTTGATCACATGCTGAATGAAGGACTTAAAACCTGTGCGTTGAGACACGAAGGGGTGCAGAAACAATGACTCTGCAAAACTTTTAAAATAACAAAATAGAAACAGCGAGTTTCAACATGTTACAGAATAGTGTAACCAATAAATAACTTCTCTTCAACACAGCCAGAATTATACGATGCTGTCTACAAAATACAAAATCATAAAGGATGCAGTCTATCTTGTAGATACTTTGTCAAAATGATACATAGCTAACAGAAAAACACTTACAAGTCCAGTACCTCAGCATGTGTAAGTTCTGAAGAAACACCTGTAATATAGTCCAGTATTGGTGTTCTATTCACTTCTCCTTCGATTTAAACTGCAAATTCAAATGAGAATGTATTATCAGTCATTTTTTGCAATTCTGATTATTTTATAATCTCATGCAAAGGCCTTAACTTAAAGTCAATAAGTCTGGCAGAAGTCAGAGTGAGGAAGATATGGAGCAATATGGTTACACTTCACTGCAGCTTTGATCACTACTCGCCACCAGTTTGCATGAAATGTTACTGTTACTGTTAAAAATAACTTAAATACATATTTTTTTTTGCTCCAAAGGAATCAAACCGTTAAAAGTATCTGCAACTTTGTGGATTAACACTAATGGATTTTCAACTTTTGTATTGTATACTTTACTTTAATGGGACACACAGGACTGTAGACCATTCCATTCTATGCAGCCACAAGAGGGAGTTCACCTTTCTCACAAAACATCAGTTCCACAAAGAGACTTTACTTGGTATGTTGGTAAAAACGGGGTCCGAAATGAAAAACTAGGTATTCACGGCATCGTACTGGGGCACGTGTCTGCCTTTCTAGGCATGATCGAAGCTGGACTCATTTCTTTTTAGCTCAACCGTTCACTCTGGACGCAGCAAAATCTGGCCTTCAACCCAATAAATGTCCGAAGGTCGTTTTGGGTTTACATTATTACATTACATGTCATTTAGCGGATGCTTTTATCCAAAGCGACGTACAATAAGTGCATTCAACCATAGGGTACAAACTCAGGAGAACAAGAAACAAGAAAGTGCAATTTCCTCAAATAAGCCAATTTACAATTTGCTATAGATGAGTGACTTTACAAGTACAATTTAAGTGCGACAATTTGTTAGTCTTTAGTCGAGGTAGAGTCTGAAGAGGTGTGTCTTTAGTTTGCGGCGGAAGATGTGAAGGCTCTCTGCGGTCCTGGTGTCTTCAGAGAGCTCGTTCCACCATTTCGGCGCAAGGACAGCAAAGAGTCGTGATCTAGTCGAGTGTTTTGCTCTCAGTGAGGGAGGGACAAGCAGTTTTGCAGATGCAGAGCGGAGAGTGCGGGTTGGGATGTAGGGTTTGACCATGTCCTGGATGTAAGCTGGACCCGATCGATTCACAGCATGGTACGTAAGCACCAATGTTTTGAACTGGACGCGGGCAGCCACCAGTAGCCAGTGAAGAGAGCGGAGGAGTGGAGTAGTGTGGGAGAATTTCGGAAGGTTGAAGACCAGTCGAGCTGCTGCATTCTGAATGAGCTGCAGAGGTCGAATGGCGGTGGCAGGGAGAACAGCCAGGAGGGAGTTGCAGTAGTCCAGGCGGGAGATGACAAGAGCCTGAATCAGTACCTGCGCTGCCTTCTGAGTGAGAAGGGGACGTATTCTCCTGATGTTGTAGAGCGTGTATCTACCGGATCGCGTTGTCGCTGTGATGTTGGGAGTCAGGGAGAGTTGGCTGTCGAGTGTGACGCCGAGGTTCTTAGCGGTCAAAGTGTGCGTTAGCACGGAGTTTCCAAAGTTGACTGTCAGGTCCTGGGTAAGCGAATCTTTTCCGGCAAAGAGAAGTAGTTCAGTCTTGTCGGGGGTTGATTTTCAGATGGTGGGCGGACATCCACTGAGAGATGTCAGTTAGACAGGCAGAGATCCGAGCCGCCACCTGGGTGTCCGAGTGAGGGAAGGAGAGAATTAATTGGGTGTCATCGGCATAGCTGTGGTAAGAAAAGCCATGCGAGCAAATGACAGCGGCAAGAGAGTTGGTGTAAAGCGAGAACAGGAGGGGACCCAGCACGGAACCCTGAGGAACTCCAGTAGTAAGAGGACAAGGTTCCGACACAGATCCTTGCCAGGTTACCCGGTAGGTGCGGCCGTCGAGGTAGGACGAGAGAAGGGAGAGAGCAGAGCCTGTGACACCAAGTTCCTGAAGGGAGGAAATCGAGGAGATTGGAGAAGATCGAGAAGAGTGTTTTGGGGTTAGAAAATGAAGATTCAATTCTGGATTGGTAGAAAGAGCTTTTGGCAGCAGAGATAGAAGCAGAAATCGAGGAGAGGAGAGATTGAAATTTAAGCAGGTCATCAGGTGGTTTATATTTACACCATCTCCTTTCCGATGCTCGCATGGTGGCTCTCATGGCACGCACCGGTTGAGACAGCCACAGAGCCGGAGGGGATATGCCAGTCAGTCGTGTCGTAAGAGGGCAGAGAGAGTCTAGAGAAGAGGAAAGAGTTGAGAGGAGAGTCTCTGCAGCAGCGTTCGGATGCAAGAGTGAGAAGGAATCAGTTGAAGGGAGAGCTGATAGAACAGAGGATGCCAGCGAGGAGGGA
This sequence comes from Gasterosteus aculeatus, assembly GCF_964276395.1. Lineage (NCBI taxonomy): Eukaryota > Metazoa > Chordata > Actinopteri > Perciformes > Gasterosteidae > Gasterosteus > Gasterosteus aculeatus. The sequence continues at coordinate 3,706,937 of NC_135709.1, read as the reverse complement.
GAGAGGGAGCGAATATTGCGACGAACAGGTACAGAGTCAGTCAATGAGGGAGGTTTGTTAGTTATAGAGAGTGGAAGGGAGTAAGAGATGAAGAAGTGATCAGACACATGAAGTGGAGTTACAGAGAGGTTAGTGGTAGAGCAGTTTCTAGTGAAGATGTAGTCCAGGTGATTGCCGGCTTTGTGAGTAGGAGGAGAGGGACTGAGTGACAGAGCGAAAGAAGAAAGTAGGTGTAAGAGGTCAGATGACTTCTCTGTCTGGATGTTGAAGTCACCCAGGAGGATGAGCGGAGGTCCATTTTCAGGGAAATTAGACAGGAGAATGTCCAGTTCTTCCAAGAAATTACCTAAGGAGCCTGGCGGACGGCTGGGGTGGATGTGTTCTCAGGTGTGATCCAGGTCTCGGTGAGAGAAGTCAAGTGACTGCTGGATAGCGAAGCCGGAGATGAGGTTTGACTGGCAGTTCCAGAGACCTCCTGTGACGAGGTGCTGGACATGTGTGGAGCGGGTGGGATAGGTGAGAGAGGAGAGGTTACGATAGAGAGCAGATCTAGCCCGAGGCCTGTAGTATCTGCGGGAAGAGATTCGAACAGGTACGGGTAAAGGGGTCAAACACATTATTAAAAATAGCAGAAGAAGGCGCCGGATTCAGCCGCCCCGAAGACTCCACGAAAGACTCTTTTGTCTTTGTCCTGCTCGTCTTCGTGCTGCGAGGATAAGCAAATGCTAAAGCTGACGCTTCCCACGATTTCTAGTTAAATACTCTCTCGTTAGTGGAAGTCAGCTGCGGCTGCGCTGGCCGCTCCCCCGTCGTTTAGGAGACAAAAGGTTGATTGGCCTCGACAGAAACTCAAAATGCAAAACACCAATAGCTTGACACCCTAATCAGTGAACAATCACCATGTGGTGTTTTGACAAAATGAGAGTTTAAGGATTCAAGTCTTATTTGAAGTAGTTGGCCCGCACGCAGTTACACAGGTGCCCAAATTGCTTGTTGCCAGACAGCACTCCGCAGGCCACCAAGTCCCCCTGAACACAGCAGGTCAACGATTGATAAGAGAGACCCTCTCTTTTTCTCTGTGATCTACAGAAAAGCTCAATATTGCGTCAGAGCTCTGACCTGTTTGCTTGCTAGATAGATTAAAACAAAATTAACATATGTCACATTTTTTTAATTCATTAATCACAGTTAAAAATGTATTTTTCTTCTCAAGACTAAATCTTATAAATTAACAACTATTCACTATTGTGACTATTGTATATGTTGACAGAAGTAACCTAGCCGCTAGCCTAGCTTAGTCTAGCAGCTACCAAATGTTATGGGCACTATCAGTGCTAATGTGGTCCGTTTACCACTCACCGCTTCTGTTTGACACGTGGATGAAATCCGCTGTCTGTCACGCCTGTTTTTTGGACTTCCAATGCAAAAAGCTCTCTCCATCTTCAACTGCCGTGTCGATCTCTCTCGTATGACTGACTGTAGGAACGCAGCCGTATCATGTCGGGACTCAACGCACACCGGAAGTTGCGTTACCTGTAGTAAAAAGTTAGTGTAAAATCTATATTATAATGATATATTTAATAAAAATATTATTTTAGCAGCGATTTGGACCAAAGAATTACACATTTAATATTTGAAATGTTTACTTTGTCACACTAAAACAACACACCATACTACCGATAACACTGATATTGATACAGGCAGAGCTACCAACTATCACGGTTCTGCCGTGTGACACACGCACTCACGCCACACAACCAATTTCTCATGGCAATAACTTTTTTTGGGCCAAAGCGCGTTCGTTCCTTTTCAAACTCCCCGACGATAGATGGCGCTAAGGGGCGCATCTGTAAACCTATTCACTGCATAGACATCCTATTTACCCCAAAGAGTCATGAAGTTAGCAACAGAAGAAGATTTTCAAACAGACACAACCGCGGGAGAAACTCAGGAGGAGCAAAGACTAAGGTATGTTAATGACATGTTTTTCAATTAGGTGCTCACTCTCTTAAACTTTGTGTAAAATACGACACAAATAAGACATTTGACCACTTTTAGGGAATACTACTTATTGTGCTATTATCATTACGTAATATACTGTTCCATTGTCCTGGTTTAATTGCGTTAAAACAGGAAACGGTTGACTCAACTGTATTTTCTCCACCAAACTGGAAAGCAACTCAATATATTGGAGGAAAGTCCAAGACACATTTGCAGACACTCATACGTTATCTTACGCACACATACATTCACTTGTGTAAGCTGTTTTAAACCTCGAGTCGATATACCCAGTTTGGTGTACAATGCCTTTTGCTATTACTGTTGTACTACTGATTAATGCACGTAAGGCTGCTGGCCCTGATGGCGTCCCCGGACGCGTGCTCAGGGCCTGTGCTGGGCAGCTAGCTGAGGTCCTGACTGACATATTCAACCTGTCACTAGCCCAAGCTACTGTCCCCATGTGCTTCAAAACCTCCTCTATCATGCCAGTGCCAAAGCACTCCACCGCAGTGAGCCTAAATGACTTCCGCCCAGTTGCACTCACTCCAACCATCATGAAGTGCTTCAAGAGGCTGGTCCTGGCTCACCTCAAAACCTGCTTACCACCCACACTGGACCCCTTCCACAAGAACAGGAGTACGGAGGATGCCATCTCCATGGCATTACAGTCCGCCCTTTCTCACCTGGACAATAACAACAGCTATGTGAGGATGCTGTTCATAGACTTCAGTTCAGCTTTCAACACTGTCATCCCCTCCAAACTAATCACGAAACTCAGTCACCTGGGTATCAACACTTCCCTCTGTAACTGGATACTGGACTTCCTATCTAACAGACCCCAGTCTGTTAGGGTAGAGCACCACACCTCCTCAACCCTCATCCTGAACACCGGCGTGCCACAGGGCTGTGTGCTAAATCCTCTCCTCGGGGTAATGGGGGAAGGTGGGGCTCTGTTCCTCCGGAAATCCACAACCATCTCTACTGTCTTTAGGGCATTGAGCTCCAGGTTGTTCTGGCTGCACCACAACACCAGATGGTCAGACTCCCACCTGTAGGCAGACTCAGGTGGGTCAGGACTAGCCGTTCAAAAGACTTCATGACTACAGAGGTCAGGGCAACGGGCCTGTAGTCATTGAGTCCTGTGATCCTGGGCTTCTTGGGAACAGGGATGATGGTGGAGGCCTTGAAGCAGGCTGGTACGTGGCATGTCCCCAGGGAGGTGTTGAAGATGTCAGTGAACACCGGCGACAGCTGGTCAGCACAATGCTTTAGGGTGTGAGGGGAAACAGAGTCCTGGGATCAGGACATTGTCTTTCGAATCTGCAGTAGAACTCATTCAGCTCGTCTGCCAGGCCGAGGTCATTCATGGAGTGGTTTTTTTTTGGCTTGTAGTTAGTGAGGTGTTTGAGGCCTCTCCAAATCTAAGCAGAGTCACTTGCTGAGAACTGTTGTTGGAGTTTCTCAGAGTACAGTCGTTTGTGTTTGTCGTTGTTGTAACTCACCCTGGTGCATGATGGTACACAGCTGTCTTCACAGAAACCGATGTAGGAAGTTACAGCCTCTGTGAACTCATCCAGACTGTCAGTAGCAGTCCTGAAAACATCCCAGTCTGTGCAGTCAAAGCACGCCCGAAGATTCTCCAGCGCCTCACTGGTCCACTTCTTGAATTCCCTCACCACAGGTTTGCAGAGCTTTAGCTTCTGCCTGTATGCAGGAATCAGATGGACCATCTGGTGGTCAGAGTGTCCCGGTGCAGCACGAGGGACGGCGTGATAAGCCCTGCTTTCTGTGGTGTAACAGTGATCCAGCATGTTCTCCTCTCTGGTGGGGCATTTAATAAACTGCCTGTACTTAGGAAGTTTGTGTGTGAGATTTCCTTTGTTACAGTCCCCGAGGACAATAACTAAAGAGTCCGGGTTGGTCCGCTCCACACTGGAATTTCGTCCAGTTTGTTGCACAGTGAGCGCACGTTGGAGAGAAAGATGCCTGGCAGCGGTTTGCGAGAACCACGCTTGCGGAGTCTCACCAGCGAGCTGGCCCGTTTTCCTCTCCTACAGCGCCTCACCGCGTGACGAAAGGTGAGCGCACCTTTGACTATAATGTCCACGGAAGATAGCAGGAAAGTTGGAAGTAACTCCGCTGGAGTTGTTCCACGGATGTTCAAGAGCTCATCTCTGGCGAAAGAGCTCCGGGAATCGCAGCAGGAAACATAATTAACAACAAAAACAACAAAAAACAAAGCGCACCGAAGCAATGTGGCAGCCATCATCGGCGCCATCTTGTATGCCTTGCTTTGGTATGGTATGGTATTTTGAGAGGCTTTCAGTTTGGAATAGTAAATCAGAATATCCTGTTTATCCCAAGGTCACACCTTGGGAATGTGTATTATCATTCTGAAGTGAAACATCAAAACTATTGATAGTTTCCTTTTAATTGTAATCTTATATTGACCTGAAGTAGTCTCGTGAATTAGACTTTGAAGGAAGTTGGCTCACGTATGGTATTTTTAGAGGCTTTAGTTTTGGAATGGTACATCAGAATATCCTGGTTATCGCTGAGTGACACCTTGGGGATAGGTCCTATCCGTCTGAAGTCAAATGATCATTTAACTATTGATAGTTTCCTTTTAATTCTAACATGAAATTGACCAGAGCTTGGCTGGGGAGTTGCCTAAGACCTTAATAATGTTAAAGATGAAATTTGCGAAGCGGGACTCTTGGCGTCGCTCCACACGGTTAACGACAACTGACTCTCGGACGCTCTGTCCGACGCCCACAGGGGTTCTTGGCTGCGTATCTAGCCGTCCGGCCGGTGGCCCGACGTGCGGAGTTCCGAGGACCCGTCCAACGCTGCTCGCAGCTTTAATTCTACCTTGAAATGGACCAAAAGTAATCTCGTGATGGAGAATTTGAAGGAAATTGGCTAGTAAAGTATGGTATTTTGAGAGGCTTTCATTGTGGGATAGTAGATCAGAATATCCTCCCTATCCCTGGGTGACACCTTGGGGATGCGCAATGTCAACCGTAAGTGGAATTATCATGTAACTATTGATCGCTTCTAGGACTGTTTTCAAAGTCCTCTGCCCTAGTCCGTTACAGGGTTAGTTTGGTTTTGTGAGGGCAGGTTCCGGTTGAGTTGGAGGAGAGTAACAACATCAGTTTAAGTTTTAATCCCCTCTAAAAGAGCTAATAGATAATAATTAAATATTTAATATAGAATTAAATCCCTTTCGTCCTCCTCTGCTTTGTATCACTGCTAGGGAATTTTGGCAGAAAGATGGGAGGGGAGAGGAGAGAAAAAGAGACCCCGTGGCTACCTACGTCTGCAGAGGCCGCTCTGTGTCACCCCGTGCTGCCCTTTCATCTCCAGACTAGAGGGCGAAAAGAGAGAGACATCCACTTCAAAAGACAGTTTGAAGACATGAGGAGATTATACTCAAGACGCGTCACACTGAAGTATTTTATCATCATGTTTATTACTCCGTTTCACCAGCAGAAAGAATACACGCCAATCACTTACTTGATAGATGCCTTTCATCGGTCAAGAGAGGATCGACAGCGCATAAAACTTCGTAGTGACAATAATTACTCCAGTGACGGTGACGATGACGGCGACGGTCAAAAGAAAGTTTGTTCCCCATGCTCACCCTGCAGCCATGTTCCAAACAACTCGCCGTGCCCCACAGGTGAACAGACACACCTTAATATACACATCACACCCCCTTGCGGTGTCGTAGATACAATTGACGTCTGTAAGAATACGTGTTCAAGATTTGGAGCCTGGTCGGGGTTATCAAAAATTCAGCCGAATAACTTCTCTCGTTCTGGAAAATGTATTTGTCAGATCACAGGTCAAGTATCAGCGCTGCGTTTGCAAAGGCAGGAGCAGTTCAGGCAGCACACAGGCCGGAAGAACAACTAACTAACATCAGCAAGAACATCATGTTTTATAACCCTTGAAAGACAGAGAAGGAAAGATTTCTATTGGCCCTAAACTGGCGTAGAGGAGGACCTTCCACCTCCCGCATCTAAGATCCGGTCACATCCAATGTCCAGACTCCTGACTTAACGTAAACATCGTAAACAGAGTGTGTATGTTGAATAGTGTTGGTGTGTCTCTAACCCCCCTTTGGCTGGTAAATCTTCTAGTTGACCCGCAGACCTTGCATTCCTCAGCCAGGACATAAACTGACTCCCCATCCTGTCAGACTCGTGTCTGCCTGCTTGGCAGATCCTGCTTCCCCCCTTACTTAACTCTTAAATCAAGACAAGACAGCAAACCCCCAACTAAGCCCATGAAAATAACTTTTGATTATCACGTCACACCACACGCACACATACAAACAATGTAGAAGGAAAGAAGAAATAATGCAAAAGACTAATCAAACCCAATGTATGGCTCCTACATTCCGGCCCCAAATTATTTCATAGTAATAATTGACCAGCATATTCACCTAGTGGGAGACAGACATCAATCAAAATGCAAAGTGAACCTTTAGTTCTCTTAAAGTCCTTTAATGTCAATGTTCATGTCCGAGGTATCCAAGGATCTTCACTGCCCCTCTGCTTCATGCAGAAGGCAGACTTTAGTTATTGGTCGTTTCAGATAACTGGTTTTAGTTTTTATCTGTACACGTCGCACCAGTCCACTTTTGTCCGGAATAGTATCCACAATTCTTCCGGTAATCCAAGTATTGCGAGGAGCCATATCATCCACTAGCACCACCAGATCTCCTGAAACAAAGTTTATTTTCACGGAATTCCACTTCTGGCGCTCCTGAAGTCCAGGAATGTACTCCTTTACCCAGCGCTTCCAGAACAAGTCCGACAGGTACTGAACCTGTCTCCAGCGACGACGGGAATAAACATCCGCCTCCCTGAACAATCCTCTTGATCACAGATCTTCCACGCTTAACTTCGAATGGTCCAAAACAGTCCAAACCAACTCGACTGAAAGGAGGCTCATCCGGAGTAATTCTGTTGTGAGGAAGATCAGCCCGGCCGTCCATTCTCCTACAACAGAAGAGGGCAAAGGATCATCCCATCCCAGACGTCTCCTACAAAGGTCTTGGAGGATTTTCTCGGCGCACAAACAACAGGTGCCAAGAAACCAAGAGGGTCGTAAATCAAACTAGTCACGGACAAGATTCCTCTGCTTGTGAGTGGGTGGGGCTTAAGTGTAATTTTAAACTTGAATGAGTCAGATTGGACGCACCACTGAGCACCCAAGGCACGCTCTACAGGCAAAGCATCACTGTCCAAATCCAGATCTTTTACCTCTTTGGCCCGCTCCTCCTGAGGGATAGTAGCGAGGACGTTGCGTTTGTTACTAATCCATTTCGTAAGCTTAAAACCCCCTTTAGCACACAAGGCACAGAGCTCTCGACATAAGGATACTGCTTCCTCTTCACAGCCAACAGACACCAAACAATCATCGACGTAGAAATGGTGCAGTACAGTGTTAACTGCCACAGGACTGAAGCACTTTCGATTGTCTTCAGCACACTTCCTCAGGGCAAAACAGGCACAGCTAGGGGAGGAAGTAGCACCAAATAGATGCACCCTCATTCTGTACTCCACTGGCTCCTGAGTGCAATCTCCATCTGGCCACCACAATTATCGGCAAACCAATATTATAATGACCATCAATGAGCTTGGCAGATTCAGAAACTGACTCAATGAATCGCTTATCCTCTCTCGACAGACCAGGTTGTTCATCATGCATATTTTCAGGAAAATCCACCTTCAATTGTTTTTCCCAAAGCTCATCAAGTCTCGCCACGGAGATGCGATTAACTGTGATGTCGGGCTGTGAACACTGGTCACGGATCTGATTATCTCCTCGTAGCGGACCATTCACGGTCCAACCCAGAATGGTCTTAATTGCATAACGGCCACCGTTCACTGAGCGAACCCCCTTCCAACGGCTCCAGAGCTTGAGGGACGTTAGTGGCGATCAAAAGGTCCACCTCGGCGTCAATCTCTGGTATTTGTATGTGTCTCAGGTGCGGCCATCTTTGGAGGTCTTTTGAGCGTGGAATGTCTATGAACAGTCATGCTTCTTTGAGTAAAATTCTCAGGCAGGTTACAAAAGCTGTCAGAATCCAACCTGGAGACTTCTGTCCACCACTTTCTCTTGCCCCATAGTTCTAAGGAGGATTCCGAGCTTCTTTCCTGTCAGAATGAGCCGGTCCATGAGGCGCTCTGTACAAAACGAGGCGGTACTCCCCGGATCCAGAAATGCATACGTGACCAAGGTCTCTTGTCCCCTTTTGGATTTCACCTGAACAGGCAAGATAGAAAGTGTACAGTCCTGCTTACCAGCCCCAGTCAAGCCACTGGACTGAACAGACACCACAGCGCTTTCTCTGGCTGGTTCAAAGCCACCATTGGCCTGAGTCGAACTCTTTTGTTTTCTTTTGTTTTGCTTTGGGATGGAAATGCAACAACATGGGGTGCCTATAATCGCATACTCTACATAGACGTTTTCTGCAATCTTTACTCATGTGCCCAACGCACACACATCCAAAGCACATATGGTTCTCCTTCAAAAGGGACAATTTTTCATCTTGTGTCTTTTTATCTAAAAGAAAGACAAACATCCAACGAATGTCCAGCTCCACAAAAAAACAGACTTTCACAAGCGAGTTCTTTTCTATTTTGTTGCCAGACTCCACTTTCTTCCCAGCAGGTGTTACAGTAGTGGCAAAACTACTACTAACCAGTTTGAGAGTGCAACTTGACCAATTCCTTTCTTCCTGTCACATGTGTATCTTGTATATTTCCAAAAAGAGGGTCACTTGCTATCTTGACTTGCCTATCAACAAACTCCACAATGTCCGAAAATGTAGCTCTACGGCGAAACTTCTCCTGAATATCACCAACCGCACTTCTCCAATGATCCCGCAACTTATAAGGCAGCTTTTTCACAATTGTTTGCATATTCGTAGGTACATTCAGATCATTTATGGCAGTCCCCATGGAGTTGCAACATTCCTGTAACATTAGACTATACACCTGCAAAGCCTTGATATCTTCAGCTTTAACCATCGGCCATGAAAGCACCTTCTCCATGTAAGCGGAGGCTATTTTGAATGGATCGCCAAAATGTTCTTGAAGTAGTGACTTTGCCTTGGTGTATACACGAGACAGGGGCAGATGTTGACAGCTACGGACCAAATCCCTGGGCTGACCTCTCGTATACTGCTCGAGGTAATACAAACTTTCTTTTGACAAATTATAGCGGCTTACACACAACAAAAACTATCCAAGCCGCAGCAGGCTAAGACATGAGGAGATTATACTCAAGACGCGTCGCACTGAAGTATTTTATCATCATTTTTATTACCCCGTTTCACCAGCAGAAAGAATACACGGCAATCACTTACTTGATAGATGCCTTTCATCGGTCAAGAGAGGATCAACCGCGCATAAAACTTCGTAGTGACAATAATTACTCCAGTGACGGTGACGATGACGGCGACGGTCAAAAGAAAGTTTGTTCCCCATGCTCACCCTGCAGCCATGCTCCAAACAACCCGCCGTGCCCCACAGGTGAACAGACACACGCTAATATACACACCACACCCTCTTGCGGTGTCGTAGATACAAATGACGTCACACCACACCCACACATACAAACAATGTAGAAGGAAAGAAGAAATAATACAAAAGAATAATCAAACCCAATGTATGGCTCCTACAATAACTAAAATGATAAAATCTATTTCTGCTTACAGACAACTTAACATTGTTTTGATACAATACAATCCTGTAGATTTAACTAATCCAAGTATTAGATGATGTCTCATTTTGAAATTAAATATTGTATATAATGTAGCGTGTCTTAAGTTCCTAAATGTATATGGTTCTGATTACTGTTACTTAGGCCAGGGTTGGGGTACTGCCCTTTCCGGGGTAATGTGTGTAGATTTTGGGGAACACAGGAAGTGGGAATTGCGGGGAGTTGTGGGTAGTCGAGTTCTTACTGGTGGAAAAACCGGGTGTTTTTGGATGGCATGGCTGTGGCCGACAACAGTCAACAATAAACCCGAGTAATAATAAACTGGCTCTTTATTGACACAGAACGTTACAACTGGTGTCAGAAGAAAACTTAGTCTGATTCTGATAACGTAGTTGACCGCTCGGGCATTAGCGGACTACTGTTTGGGGGACACTTTTTCTGGTGGAGATGGAGCGTTCTTTTGGCAGAGGTTTTTGTGTCAAGAAGGAGGAGGAGGGCAATGAGTACGGACATCCTCGTCCTGTTCAGGTGCTGGGAGGACGTTTTTCCGTGGACAGTCTAGGAAGGGAGATGATACGTGAGTTACAGCCACCAACATCCGCTCGGGGTCCACGGCGCACGAAAAATTGCCGCCCGGGAACGTGCATGGACAAAACGTATACAAAGATGGCGGTGCCCAGGGACAGCGAGTGCCGGCAGCCATAAAAACGCCGAAATAAGTTGGACTGGGAGGCTTTTCATGCTCAGTTCGAGCTTTTGGCTTGTGCAAACAGCTGTTCAGATGAACAGAAAGCCCTACAACTCGCCCTTTGTTTGACGGATGATGCACTGTCTTGCCTGCTGCTTTTAGACCCGAGTGAGCGAGTTCATCAGGGCTCTCTCTCCATCTGATCGGCGAGTTCACACTCAGCTGGCTCGCCCCCAAACACTGACTGACGCACTGGAGAGGGAGATGGTCATGAGCACTGCACAGCACGATGCTTCTCCAATAGTCAGGGCGGTAGGAGAGACAATGTCAGAGCGGCCGCTGTGGCTGGATGAGGTGACTGAGATGATAAGGCTATGCCTTCTGCCAGGCGTCAACAAACACAAGCCCCGGTGCGGCCACAACAACAGCCGTGCCTCTGCTGGGGGTGTGGCCAAGCTGGACACCTGGTGAGGAATTGGCCGGCCTTGACTAAAGCTCTGAGAAACGGCAAGGGGGCGCTGCGTGCCCCCACCCTAATGTCCTGTTCATCACTGGTTGAGGCCAGCAGCACCTCTCAGTACAGCATGGGCCGGGGGCAGCATGTGGTTGTGGTGGGAAGGACTTCCATATCAGACCTCTGCCATATTCCCATTTGCATCGAGGATGTTTCATGCACCGCCCTAGTGGACACAGGGTCAACGGTCACAGTGGTCCGGCCAGAGGTGGACACAGCAATTCAGCTCCGCACAGTAACTGGTGAGCTAGCACCAATGAAAGGGAGAGGGCAGCTGATATTGACTGTGGGGGGACGGAAAATGAGACACACTGTGTGGGTAGCGGAAGTACAAGATGGAAGTGTCCAGGGAAGTAGGAATTGCGGGGAGTTGTGGGTAGTTGAGTTCTTACTGATGGAAACTGATGTACTGTGTTTTTGGATGGCGTGGCTGTGGCCGACATCAGTCAACAATAAAGCTGAGTAATAATATTATATTATTATAATATATTATTATCTTTATTATTATTATAATAATAATAATAATAAACTGGCTCTTTATTGACACAGAACGTTACAAATATCAAGCCATGAAAAGCCATCTTGTTAAATCCATAAATGAATAAAGCGGTATTTGGCGTGAGTGGTGGAAAACACAACAGACCAAAAAATAAACAGACCAAAAAGCTGCCAAATAGGCCCAGCTAGGAGGCTGGTGAGCGGGTGCCAGTTGTGCTATATGAAAGCAGATATGGGTCATCCCTAAATAGCTGAGGCCAGCAGTTGTCCGGGGGCCAGTTGGTGCAACTTGTTGGGTGAGAATTTGATGAGCTGCATATTGTGAGTGTCTCAACAACTCGTATGTGACCTTTCTTGTGAAACTCGTGACCTGACCAAGTCCACGGTGGCATCCTGCCTTCCAGATGGGGCCTGGACAGACCGTATTATGTTCTTATCTCCTTCCGTCCATTTCTGTCCGTCAAATATGATTGACCAGGTCCCATTAAGAGAGGGTCGCGGATGTTCCCAAACGACATCTGTTCACCACTAATCTCCCTTTGTGGGGGGGGTGAGGGTATTTCTTTTTCCTCCTCCTCAAGCCTTCAGAGATGGATAAAAGCTCCTGTTCTCCCCTACAAACTTTGTCAGATCTTCCTGCTCCTTTTGGGGGAAGGAACAGTCTGCCCCTTTTCAGCTAAATTGTAGTCATTTGACTTCTGTCTGAACTTATGACTTGTGTTGATGATTTCTGTATTCTTTATCATTTTTCTATATTCTAGTTAGTAATAAATACTTTATCACAAAGCAAGTTCAAGATACTTTTGATTTCTCACAAGGGCTAAATCCACAAATTTCCACCACACAACTCCTTGACCTCCCCTGCACCTCTATACCGTAGAACGTTTGACCTTCCCATCTTGGATCTTCAATCATCAAGTGTACTGTTCCAGTTTTTTCTGACGGACTGGTTCAAAGCCACCGTAAAATGTCTAATAAACACAATGACGGCATCCTGCTAGGGTTAAGTAGTAATGTGCCATCGAGCTAAATACATTTTTAAAATACCCAACTCATACAGGAACTAAATGGGAGTGGCTTGGTATAAAAAGATGTTGAGCCTAACAGCACATCTTGGGAGTAAAAGTCACTTGCTATCGTTACTTAAGTTTAGATTGGATGATTGTAAAATAAGCAGCAGTGGAGAAATTCTGAATTGGACCTAGTTGAGGCTAACGTCAGGAGCCCTCTCATTCCACTCATGCAACCTTTCACAGCAACAGATACAGTACGCCCTTTGACCCCTCCTCTGTTCGGGCCGACCCAGGCCACATCAGCCCTTGGGCTTCTAAATCAACCTGAGGCAAAATTGGAGTTTCCAGGTGAAGGTTGAATCATTGGGACCCCCACCCCGCCACAGAAGTCATATGAAGACAGTACAGGGTTAGACCATTTTGTAGTAGTATTTTTAATCATAAAAGGGAAGTGGAAAAAGAACATGAGGCGTGAGGATTACTAGAAAAACTGGGGCAATAAAGTCTGTGATAAATAAATAAACAAACCAACGACTTCCACACACAAAGACGTGACTCTCTAGGTCGTCTTCCACAAAACACATTACTCCACCTGTTGTTCTGGCGGTGAATTGCTCTGCAACACACGCAAGACTTTTTGAACCATGATATGAAACGAGTGCGTCGACACAACTGAGCGTAAAGACGCAGAAACATGCGCCAGCCTTAAGCTGACAAGCATGTGCCTTTATTGAGTGTGGCCAGCAAAGCTGAGCCAATCTCCTTCTTATATACTTATCATTATGCTGTTATTCTCCTTCCGCACAGAAGTCTGGAACGCATCTCCTCCTTCACCGTTGCTCGGAATTGACAACATTTCAGTAAGTATCAGGACTCATCGGGAATCGTGTGCTATTATCTAGCCAAAAAAAATGAAAAAACAAGCTGCAAACACCATTGGAAAGAATGGATTTTTAAGAAGAAAAGAGGAAAAAAAACCTTACCGTAACAGGTGGCTGAATTTACGGCAGAGCGGGGCCGGACAATTCGTTGGGGGCGAGGTTACCCACCTGCACACTTCAGCTCCCCCAGACATATACACACAGAGAGCTGCCACCCATTGCTGCAGGTGTCTTCGTGTGTCGGCTGCACAAGGAGGAAGCAAAGAAGACCTGCAGCAGAAAAAGACGTGTCAACTTGAGGTAAAGTCACTAGAGGTTAAAGAGTGGTTAGCGCCGCATTGGGCCAATTCTTATGTAAACTAGAAAATGCATTTCCTGCTGAAAATGCGTTGGAATGCAAAAAGCTGAAAGCTGAAATGGACTTCAGAAAATTGCTGAAATTACAGAAAGTTGAAGGGAATTTGAATACATTTGCTGAAATTACAGATATTAGAAAAGCTGAAATTAATTTGAAATTGCTGAAAATACAGAAATGGGAGAAGCTGAAAGGAATTTCAATAGATTTGCTGAAAAAGCAGAAATGAAAACAGCTGAAATAAATGTGAAATATTGAAAAAGAAATACAGAAATGAATATTAAAACATTGCTGTTAATAGAGGCATAGGAAAAGCAGAAATTATTTTTAAAAACTGCTGAAAATACAGGAAGTGGGGAAGCTGAATTTCAATAGATTTTCTAAAAAATACAGAAGTTGCAAGAGCTTAATTGAATTTTAAAAAGTACAGAAATAACAAAAGCTGAGATGAATAAAAAGAGGTTTAAAATTGTTTGTAGTAATATTAGTAGTAGTGTTAGCTCTAGTTGTAACTGTGGTATTAGTAGTACTAGCAGTAGAAGTAGGTTTAGTATCAATAGCAGTAGAAACAGCTGGAATACTAATACTATTACCCATAGTAGTATTTGTAATAACATTAGTAGTAGTTGTAGTATTAATAGCAGTAGAACTACTAGTATTATGGTAGTAGAAGTATCAGTTGTAGTACTAGTAATATTCGTAGTGGTTGTATTAGTATTTGAAAGAGCAATACATATTTCAACGAAACCGCTTCATTCTGAGCTTCATGTTTAAGGTACAGATAATCATTGAGGCTTTTATTTTGTAATGATGGAATTGGGTGAGGGGGGGTTGGGAGACAGAATGTTTGTTATTCAAACTAAGAAGTTTTTAATCTATAGGCCTCATCACAGACATTACAGTAAGAATTCCCTCCATGGGGCTTTTATTTTGAAATTATTGGATTGGGTGGGGTGGGGTAGATAGAGGGAGGGAGGGTGAGAGGGTGAGGAAGGGAGGGGTGGTGAGGAAGAGAGAGAGGGAGAGGGGAGGAGAATTAGACAGACAGACAGACTGAGTGAGTGATTAACAGTGAGAAGAGGTCAGGGGGGAGGGGGGCGAGTGTCTTTATCATATTGGTCTGTTGACAGAAAGCATAGCTGCGTCATGTGACTCCACTAATCAGGTCATAGGAGCAGCTGTGAGTCACAGACAGAGATACTGCAGAGTGTGTGCGAGTAACCACGGCAACGGTGCACCTGGGCTCATTAACGAGCTGCTGCAAAGGGCAGACACAGGACAGCGAGTTACACAGAATCCACACCTCAAACAAATGACCACCACCGCAAAACTATAACAGCTATCTAAAAAATACGTTTTTACGAGACCCAAGACTCTACCGAACGCATGGATGCATTTTTTATGTCTGTCCAGTAATAAATACGGCTCCTGACGCAGTTTACAAAACGTGTACCTTCTGGATTTTTTGAGAAATATGTCGGCAGATTTGTATTGGAGCCTGTGGGGCTTTTGGCAGAGGTTGTGTGACTGTTGGTCTCCGTAGGCCAAAACTAAAGAACTCTGGGATTCCATAGCCACATGACTACAAGCAGCACAACCATGCTGTAGCGGCCTATACACAACAAAAACTATCAAAAGCCGCAGCAGGCTAAGACATGAGGAGATTTATAATCAAGACGCGTCGCACTGAAGTATTTTATGGTCATGTTTATTACTCCTGGCTCACTAGCAGAAGCACGCCAATCACTTCCTCGATAGATGTCTTTCAGAGGATCAACAGTGCATGAAACTTTGTTATGACAATAATTACCCCAGAGCCGGTGACGATGACGATGACGGTCAAAAGATAGTTTTTGTCCCAAGCTCACCCTGCAGCCATGCTCCAAACAACAGCAAAGTGAACCTTTAGTCCTCTTAAAGTCCTTTAATGTCAATGTTCATGTCCGAGCTATCCAAGGATCTGCACTGCCCCTCTGCTTCCTGCAGAAGGCAGACTTTAGTTATTGGTCGGTTCAGATAACTGGTTTTAGATTTTATCTGTACATGTCGCACCAGTCCATTTTTGTCCAGAATAGTATCCACAATTCTTCCGGTAATCCAAGTATTGCGAGGAGCCATATCATCCATTAGCACCACCAGATCTCCTGAAACAAAGTTTCTTTTCACGGAATTCCACTTCTGGCGCTCGTGAAGTCCAGGAAGGTACTCCTTTACCCAGCGCTTCCAGAACAAGTCCGACAGGTACTGAACCTGTCTCCAGCGACGACGGGAATAAACATCCTCTTCCCTGAACAATCCTGGTGGCAATAACGGCCGTGATTTAAGCAGAAGCAGATGATTATGAGTCAATGCCTCCAAATCTTGGGGATCTGTAGATGCTTTTGTTATTGGACGACTGTTAACAATCGCTTCAGCCTCACAAAATACCGTTGCCAAGCTTTCTTTGCCAAGGGTCTGAGTTTTAAAGACAGAGTTCAGCACTCTACGTACTGACCGAATTAATCTCTTCCAAGCACCTCCATGGTGTGATGCTTGTAAGAATACGTGTTCAAGATTTGGAGCCCGGTCGGGGTTATCAAAAATTCAGCCGAATGACTTCTCTCGTTCTGGAAAATGTATTTGTCAGATCACAGGTCAAGTATCAGCGCTGCGTTTGCAAAGGCAGGAGCAGTTCAGGCAGCACACAGGCCGGAAGAACAACTAACTAACATCAGCAAGAACATCATGTTTTATAACCCTTGAAAGACAGAGAAGGAAAGATTTCTATTGGCCCTAAACTGGCGTAGAGGAGGACCTTCCACCTCCCGCATCTAAGATTGGGTCACATCCAATGTCCAGACTCCTGACTTAACGTAAACATCGTAAACAGAGTGTGTATGTTGAATAGTGTTGGTGTGTCTCTAACCCCCCTTTGGCTGGTAAATCTTCTAGTTGACCCGCAGACCTTGCATTCCTCAGCCAGGACATAAACTGACTCCCCATCCTGTCAGACTCGTGTCTGCCTGCTTGGCAGATCCTGCTTCCCCCTTCACCTAACTCTTAAATCAAGACAAGACAGCGAACCCTCAACTAAACCCATGAAAAGAACTTTTGATTATCAATTCCCCCTTTTTACATAAGTCATTATGTAAACCAAAAAAATCAAAAGTTACCACTAATCTAAACGCTAAATATCTATATCAGTGAATACGGGTGAATGCAGCAGTCATGGAAATCCCTAAACAGTACAAAAAAATCTAAACCGAGTATAATAGACACAGAATACATCCTAGCCTAGAAATATCACACCATCTACGTGTATGCATCCACTATATATGATGTGTGCAACAGTTAGCAGATCACGCAGACAGGAATGTTGAACCTAAAAGGATTTCTTCTTCAGGTCCCTCGAAGTCGGTTCTTACCATACCTATCTCCTCTCCTATCTCCTCCGGCCCTAACAATTGGATCCTTTCATGTAACAAAGCCATCTGGTATGGCAGGGGTATTTTAGCATCTATTGCAGAGGTGATGCATCGGAGACATAGTTGTCTGATACAGAGGATGCAGCAGCATCCACAAAGAGCAAAAAACACTATTGCGATTACTAAGGTCAGAAAAACTGACAGGAAGAAGCCCTTCCATTGTCCAAAGTATTTACCAAACCAATTACCGACGGTGCCGTCTATACCAGAGTGTTCAGCTAATTCAACAGACATGGCTCTTAGTCCGTGTAATGCTCTAGTAAAGGATCCATCTGGAGCGGTGTTATTGGGGATAAAAGTGCAGCACGCTTGGCCAAACATCGCACACACTCCTCCTTTTTCAGCTAATAACATATCCAAAGCCATTCGGTTCTGGTAAGTCATCAAAGAGATAGTTGGCTGTGCACCCCTTCCAGAGCATCTCTCGTCATATTGGTGAGCCGCTGGATATTGAAATGTACATAATTTAGTTGATCCACATTTTTGTTTACAGTTATAAAAAAGGGAACAATGATTCCCATCCAGCCGCTATCTGATCCGTTAACTTGTATTGATCAGGTACCCCTCTCGGCACCCCATCGCACAGTGCGTGGTTACTTCTGCAACTTTGTATAGACCTTCCCAGCGGGGATCAGTCCAACTGAATCTGGCTACTTTACGTAGTACCCAGTCATCCACCTCCACTGGTGAACACTCTCTTTCTTCTTCAGAAAGGATCTCTGTCACCTGTTGAGAGATACTCATCACAGTATTATTACACATTCTCATATAGTCAGATATTTCCACATGTTGGTACTGCAATGGGCTGACAGTGGTAGGCAAAGTGGTTGTTAACGGACAAGGCATCTTTCTTCCCGTTCATACCTCATGGGGGTAACTTAGAGTTAGGACATGATCTTATCCCATACTGCACTATCGGCAGGGCTGCCACCCATGTCAGCTTCGTTTCAGCACAGACTTTAGCCAAACCTTCCTTTATGGTTCTGTTAGCTCTCTCAACTAGCCCTTGAGACTGAGGATGATAAACTGCCCCAAATTTATGCTTGATCCCAAACGTTTTCTCTATTTCTTGTAGTTCAGCGTTCGAGAAGTGTGAACCATTATCCGATCGTATGACTTCTGGAATACCAAATCTGGGTATTAGTTCTCTGGTCAGCCATTTTAATACGTCTGCTGCTCTTTCTGATTTTGTGGGGATCGCCTCCACCCACCTAGAAAAAGGATCAACGCATACCAACAAATACCTCTTGCCACTTTTATTGCTCTTCAGCCGAAAAGCAAAGCAGAGGGTGGGAAACATGTCTGTTACTTGCAGATACAAACTCAGCTCATGCTTAGTTTGATCCAATCCATACATTCGTTACTGATAGATCACCAACCTCTCGTGGTTAGCGTATCCAAATGTAAGGGTGTACTACCTGTTGAACATTACAGGATGACCCCCTGTAACAAGTTTCCATATTTCGTGTACTGGTGCTATAAATGTTCCTTTGATCAGACATTTGCTTCCATCATCAAGATACTGTATCAAGTGTATCGTGCACTATACACTCAATAGCAGCACTCAACAATTTACCGCCCATCTCTGAATTTAGGAGAAAACTCGAAAAACTACAAACATTAATCCAAAAAATGGACAATATATACAACAACTCTCCTAATTCCTTATCACCTTCATCCCTCGTTTAAATCTTTCACAACCTTATCTCTTAATTTTCAATGACTGATTGTCTTGCCGTGGAAAGTGTGAACGTGTTTGACTGTGAGAACGCAACTATTCCATGTGATGTGTGCACAACAGTCTGGTGTTCCATTGTTATATGGGCCGTTTTAATCAACGCTCTTCCAATAGCAGCTACGTTTCTGACACACAAGGGATGCCCTATTTCCACGTTATCCAGCTTACCACTATAGTACATCAAAACCTTACGATCTGTGTTACCCCCCCACCCCCCTTCGAAACAGAACGGAATTCACAAATCCGTTCTTTTCATCAACATCCAGATGGAAGGGTTTCGAGTAGTCAGGGGGGTGCAACGTGGCTGCGCCGGCCATGGCCTGCTTGGTGGCAATGAATGCAGCCTCTGCCTCCCGGGTCCACACCAAAGGCTTTGAGTAGTTTTTATAGCCTGCACCCAATATTAGCGCCCTCAAGGGGGCCACCTGCACCGAGAAATTAGGTATAAAATTCTTGCTCCATGTCACAAGTCCTAAGAATTTCATAATTTCTCTAACCGTCGTGGGCCGAGGATGTTGCAAAATGGACGACTTCTGTGTGTCAGTCATAGCTTGCCCTGATGGTGACACAATTCTCCCCAGAAAAGTCACCTTCTGTCTCCCAATCTGCAATTTCGATTTAGACACTTTGAAGCCGTTTTTCTGTAACCACTGCAGAACCGTTCTGGTAGCGGACATAATCGTTTCTGAGCTAGTCCCTGCTAGCAGAATGTCGTCCACATATTGTAGTAAAACAACTCCTTCTGGTAGTTCCAACTCGGCCAAAATGGTCTTCAGAACATGGTTAAAAATTGATGGTGAGTCCACATAACCCTGTGGTAACAGGGTTATGTGTATATTGGCGCCCCTTATACGTAAACGCAAACATTTGTCTCGAGCTCACAGCTAGAGGGACACAGAAAAAAGCATTCGCCAGGTCAATGCAGGTGAACCATCTTTTATCAGGGCCTATTGCATTTAACATTGTATAAGGATTTGGGGTGTCATAGTGAGTTGGTACTACAACTTTGTTGACGAGCCTCAAATCATGCACCATTCTATAGTCAGGCTTTCCGGGTTTAGGGACCGGGTTAATCGGGGTATTCCAGGGGGACTCCGTCCTCTCCAATACACCTGCCTGCAGCAACCCTTCAATTGTTTTTTCTATCCCTGCTATTTGTTCCTCCCTTAAGGGGTACTGAGGACGGTAAATTGGGACCGTTCCGGTTTTTAATTCAATTACCACTGGGGCCATTGGAATCAATCCCACATCAGCTCCCCCTTTTGTCCAAAATGTATCAGGAAAATCATCTAGCATGAGCTGTGTGTTCTCATGGTCAGTATTTTCCCTACCATGTGTGCGGCTTAGCAGGTGTTTCTCTGGTATAAGTTTTACTTCTGAGGTATGTGCAATACGGTACATGTCATTAGCCTGAGAGTAATGTAAGTTAACATTTTGAGTGGGCACCCAGTCCGTGGCATCAACCCCCGCTTTAACCATCGGCCCCATGTTCTTAGCTTCCCCTCCGCTTTGGATGAGCAAGGTGATGTGAGGAGCAGAGGTCTCTTGTAGCGCATATAGAACTTGTAACTCAGAGGTTAGTTCCACCGCAGCTGCCACACCTTGTTTCCCCACATAGATCTCTCGGACCTTAACAGCAGGATGTCCATGGACCTCGCTTTCAAACTCAAGTCCACTCCACAGGGTGTCATAGTTCTCATCAGGAGACAGCGAATAGTTCATCGTGCAATGAGGAGGATCCGCAGGTGGTTCAGTCGGGTGTAACACCTTGAAGCATGGGCCCCAACGGCGGACAGTCTCATGCAGAACAGTTCGATCATAGTCCTCCACTCTCCCCCACCAGACCTCTGCTTCGTCATTCAGCGTCTGTTGAACTTCAGCTTGCAGCAACTGGTGGCCATAAGAGTGGGGTGTGGCACATCGTTGCTGTGTCCCATCCGGGAATGTTACAGTGATACATCCCTTCGTCATTTGCATAATGATATTTTGGGAACACAAAATGTCTCTTCCCACCAGGTTAATCGGGCAGGCAGTGGAAACCAAAAAGGATTGGTCAAAACAGAGCAATTTCCATTTACATGGGACTCGAATAGAAAGTGGCCACTCCTCTGATTGACCCGAAAATCTGATAACTGGCACAGTATTCCTTGATGGTGGCAGTGGCGTGTTTATTGTGGAATACCTAGCACCCGAGTCCAGCATACATCTGTAATCTGTTCTGTTGATTGTCGGAGTCACCATGGGTTCTGGAAACAGGTTACCGTCAGCCGTCGGATCTGGGCACCCCTATGGCATTTGCTGATGACCTGGGGCCTGATGCCGCAGGCTATTACCCTGTTGTAGTGTATGTGGTGCTTGTGGTGGATAGATATCATAAGGGTATTGAGCTGGGTTGGACTGAGGTCTCTGACCCTGAGGTGGATGGGGGCATGCGTCGGACCAATGTCCAAGCTGCCCACAGCTGAAACAAGTATTCTGTCGTTGTCTAAACTGCCCTCCATTGTTTGGAACTCGGCCACGATTTCCCCCTCCCCACTGTCTTTTCAGTTGCCTGAAGCCACCGTACAGTGGGGCCCCCGTCATGTGTTGTGGTTGCGGGGCATAAGGTTGGGGATGGTAAGCCTGTGGAGGAGTGTACGCGGCCTGTTGTGGTTGCTGGCAGGCTGGCGCACATGGGAAGGGAGGGGGGTCTGGCCATATTGAGGTGGCCCTTCCCCCTGAGATGGCGCTGTTGTTTGGGTCATCTGTTTGGCTTCACTCTTGCCCTGGTTCACCTTCTCTCTGCTTTCCTTCAGCTGTGTTTTTGCCAATTGTAACTGAATATTGTTTAATTCTCCCTTTTCCTTATCATATTTTTCTTTGCTCCGGTCCACATAGTGTTTAATCTGTGAGGACCAAGCATCAAAATTCATGTCAGACAACCCCACTATTCCTCTTAGTTGGGTCTTCATTGTCTCCGAGACAGATGACTCTATGGCGCCGCGAAGAAGAAGCTCGGTTCTGTGATCATCCATGACACCTTCCCCTAACTTGTTGTCCCATAATTCTCTGACTCTCCTTAAATAACTATTTCCACCCTCACTGTCGTGTGGGGGAACATAAGTGAGTTCTGTGGTAGCCACCTTCACAGGATATTGGAGTCTGAGGTTTGGCCAGAGCACTGACACCCAATTTGCCAGAGGCTCCCCGTCAGGGAGGTCAGAGGTCCCGGCTTCCCCCTCTAACTTCTGGAGGTCAGCCAGTGAGGCACACGCCACAAAAATCCTTCTAAGATCCCCCAAACCGGGAACACTACCCGCACACTGAGCAAGGAACCCACAAATCCACGCTGCACCACCCTTCTCTATTTTAGGTAATGCGAGCTTCATCATGCTTAGGTCTGACAATGCGAGTGGCGCATATGTTGTTTTTTCACTTCCGTCTCTACAAATAGCCGTTAACAGTGGTAGTTGATGAGAGTCCGGAGCATCCCGTCTGATTTTTGATTTAGGTTTCAAATCATTACATTGATGCACATTCGCTCTGGCTGCATTCCCCTGATAATATCTGTTCCTATTACCTCTTAACCCCCCTGTCTCATGGCGCTCCATCGGAGTAGATGACTGTGGTTTTTGTGACTCTAGCTCTGCTCCATGCTCCTGAAATTCCTCGTCCCAATCATCTGCAGGGGCAGGCTCATCTTCCTCTGACTCAACCTGCCTCCCCCGCTCATCCTGTCCACGCCGGGTGATTGATTGCCGCTCTGCCTGGGCTATGACTTCTAACAAAGTATCTTCTCCTGCAACTCTTCCTGCCCCTACATTAAATGAGGTCATAGGTCTGTGCTCGGGTTGCCGCTTCTTTACGACTGTCGAGTGACCCTGTGGTGTGTTAGGATTACTCCAATCGACAGGCTCCGGCTGGGGCCTGTCCTCCAAATATTGTACCGTCTCTGAGAGAAAAGCAGAATCAGGAATCAGGAAACATTTATTAGCCAAAATATGTCAAACATACAAGGAATTTGTCTTGGCGGTTAGTGCGCGACAGTAGACAGACAAGACAACAGTGCACAAGTAATAAAATAAAGTGGAATGAAATGCTAGTGCAATGGGTTAGTAGAATAAGGCTAAGGCTATGGGTTAGTATAAAACAAGGGAATAAAG
Organism: Gasterosteus aculeatus; assembly: GCF_964276395.1. Lineage (NCBI taxonomy): Eukaryota > Metazoa > Chordata > Actinopteri > Perciformes > Gasterosteidae > Gasterosteus > Gasterosteus aculeatus. The sequence continues at coordinate 3,683,900 of NC_135709.1, read as the reverse complement.
TTAAAAAATGTTAAATATTAAAAAGTTAAAGAAAAGTATTAAGCATAAAGTGCACTAACAAACAAGTAACAGACAAGAGACAAAGTGACAAGTGACAAAGTGATGAATTGCAGTTAAAGTGGCATGTGCAGTATGAGGGGGAGTGACCGGTGGAATGTTATAGTCAGGCAGTGGGGGACCGGGCTCTGTTGATGAGCCCGACTGCCGACGGGAAGAAACTGTTCGTGTGGCGGGAGGTCGTAGTCCTGATGGACCTCAGCCTCCTGCCAGATGGAAGGGGCACAAACAGTTTTTGTCCGGGGTGGGAGGGGTCGGCCGCAATCTTTTTAGCTCGCTTCAGAGACCTGGAAGCGAACAAGTCCTGCAGGGACGGCAGATTGCAGCCAATCACCCTCTCCGCAGAGCGGATGACACGCTGCAGCCTGCCCTTGTCCTTGCCTGTGGCTGCAGCGTACCAGACGGTGATGGAGGAGCAGAGGATGGACTCGATGATGGCCGTGTAGAAGTGGACCATCATCGTCTTTGGCAGGTTGAGTTTCTTCAGCTGCCTCAGGAAGAACAACCTCTGCTGAGCCTTCTTGGTGATGGAGCTGATGTTCAGCTCCCACTTGAGGTCCTGGGTGATGATGGAGCCCAGGAAACGGAAGGAATCCACAATAGTGACGGGGGAGTCACACAGCGTGATGGGGGAGGGTGGGGCTCTGTTCCGCCGGAAATCCACAACCATCTCCACTGTCTTTAGAGCGTTAAGCTCCAGGTTGTTCTGGCTGCACCACGACACCAGATGGTCAGACTCCCACCTGTAGGCGGACTCGTCCCCACCAGAGATTAGTCCAATGATGGTGGTGTCATCCGCAAACTTCAGGAGCTTGACGGACTGATGACTGGAGGTGCAGCTGTTGGTGTACAGGGAGAAGAGCAGAGGGGAAAGAACGCAGCCTTGGGGGGAACCGGTGCTGATGGTCCGAGAGGCTGAGACATGTTTCCCCAGCTTCACGTGCTGCTTCCTGTCTGACAGGAAGTCTGTGATCCACTTGCAGGTGGAGTCGGGCACGTGCAGCTGGGAGAGTTTGTCCTGCAGCAGAGACGGGATGATAGTGTTGAAAGCAGAGCTGAAGTCCACAAACAGGATCCTGGCGTAGGTTCCTGGGGAGTCCAGATGCTGGAGGATGTAGTGGAGGGCCATGTTGACAGCGTCGTCCACAGACCTGTTGGCTCTGTAGGCGAACTGCAGGGGGTCCAGGAGGGGGTCGGTGAGGGACTTCAGGTGGGTCAGGACTAGCCGTTCAAAAGACTTCATGACTATAGAGGTCAGGGCGACGGGCCTGTAGTCATTGAGTCCTGTGATCCTGGGCTTCTTGGGGACAGGGATGATGGTGGAGGCCTTGAAGCAGGCTGGTACGTGGCATGTCTCCAGGGAGGTGTTGAAGATGTCAGTGAACACCGGAGACAGCTGGTCAGCACAATGCTTCAGGGAGTGAGGGGAAACGGAGTCCGGACCGGCTGCCTTACGGGGATTTAGTCTTCTAAAGAGCCGGTTAACGTCTCTCTCCAGAATAGAGAGGGTCGTTGCTGGTGGGGGAGGGGAAGGTGATACAGATGAAGAGGCGTGAGCACCTGATGGGCTGGGGGAGGGAGGGGAGGAGGACTGCAGCAGGTTGGTGGAGCTGTGGGGGATGGGATCAGGACATTGTCTTTCAAATCTGCAGTAGAACTCATTCAGCTCGTCTGCCAGGCGGAGGTCATTCATGGAGTGGGGGGTTTTTGGCTAGATCCTCCAGCGCCTCACTGGTCCGCTTCTTGAATTCCCTCACCACAGGTTTGCAGAGCTTTAGTTTCTGCCTGTATACAGGAATCAGATGGACCATGACGTGGTCAGAGTGTCCCAGTGCAGCACGAGGGACGGCGTGATAAGCCCTGCTTACTGTGGTGTAACAGTGATCCAGCGTGTTCTCCTCTCTTTAATAAACTGTCTGTATTTAGGAAGTTCATGGCTGAGATTTCCTTTGTTAAAGTCCCCGAGGACAATAACTAAAGAGTCCGGGTTGGTCCGCTCCACACGCCGTATCTGGTCGGCGAGTGTCCGCTGTGCCTCGTGCACGTTGCCCGCCGGCGGCATGTAAACACCGACCAGGATGAATGAAGCGAACTCACGGGGGGAATAAAAGGGTTTGCAGTGGATGAAAAAAGTTTCCAGATCAGGAGAACAGTTTTGTAGGATCACCGTTACGTCGTTGCACCAGCTGTTGTTGAAGTAGAAGCAGATTCCTCCACCCTTCGTCTTGCCGGAGAGCTCCGTGTCGCGGTCCGCTCGGAGCAGCTGGAAGCCCGCCAGCTGGAGTGCGGAGTCCGGTATCGATCCGCAGAGCCACGTCTCCGTGAACAAGAAACCTTCTCCACCCCATCATTCTCTTCATGTGGATATGGGGTTACCTGTAACAACCCTTTTTGAACTACCAAAACCTGAGATTCTCCTGGATTAGTAGCTTTCCATTGCCTCAGTGGCATCTGATGTGGTTCATTTAACAACCGATTAGCCTCCGCATATGGGCCTGTCGAGTAAGGAGGAGGCGCACTAGATTTACAACCGGTCTCATGCTCTTTCTCTTCTCCTGCTTTGGTTTGCGGCAACTGCATTGCCGTCTTACTCACGAATACCGCATTTATTTCTCCCAGAAATGTTCTACAGTCCACTAAGAACTCATCTGCCTTTTCTGCACTTTTCTTCTCTTTACCACAAAATCTCCCTTTAACGGCAAGGAGCGCATGCGCTTCGTCTTTTCCTCTTATCGCCATCCTAAGATGGTCCTGCAGCTGCTCGCCTGTTGGTTGAGAATCTGTCTCCCTTCCAAACATTCCTCTTTCCTGCATCTGTGCAACCCACTTCACATATTTTTTTGTTACACATTTCCTATCTTTTTCTAGGGTTTTATCCATATGTCTCTTATAAGTCTTAAACAGGGCGAAACCCAGAGTGCCTTCTTTACACCTCTCCCATATCGTTATGGTTTCCTCCATTTTCATCACAGGTTATTTATTTATTCACACATGGTTTTTGAACACAAGAGAAAGGACTCAATGCCCAATACTGTGAACCCAATCAAGAACCTTCTACTGTATTAGAGGAATACAGCGCTCGATTGTTGAGGCTTATAACACCAGTTCACTCGTATTGTTTTATTTCTCTCGTATTTATACCACCATCATTTAACTATGATTTTCCCTTTTACCCTTTAATACATATCCCCACAGATGTGTAATCCGGTCAAACACTTTTGACTGTCGGATTCTCAGTCCTTTTTCAAGTCCTGATACGCCCAGCTTCCAGGTTCGGTAAAACACAAGGAGTTACACCAACCACCCACACATTTCCCAGTATGAAAAACAACAAATCTTTCCCTGTGTCCTTATTTCTTCATCTAATATTCTAACCTGCCAGTCCAAGAATCACACGAGTAGGACTGCAGGACCAGAAGTATCTACGTACCACACGGATTGCAACTTGGATTTCTACAGACTAAGATTAACATAAATCCCTGCTCTATTCTAAACTGCCAGTCCACGACATGCAAACGTGGGACTCCAGTCACCAGAGGTATCTACGTACCACACGGATTGCAACTTGGATTTCTACAGACTAAGAGTCGACCTCAGGGAACTCAAGTGAGCCCCGTCGTTCCTTTTTAAACTCTTCATATATTTACCTAAGTCCCTAAACCTATGGACACTTATTCACTTTCCCTAACGTTGAATTCAGTGTGAGTATGTGCTTATACTTTACATGTGATCAACAGGAAATTTTCAAATTTAGTGTAGTCCCCTGGTGACCTTAGGACTATAGTCATACTTTCAAAACTAGGTGCCTGCCTATAAAAAGAAAAAGTAAATGTTTATTTTACATTAAATACATAATAGGGGACACCTGATTTCTAAGTGGGGAGATGTTTATTTGTTGTGCATGGAGTAATGTTTGTCATAGTGATGAATACTAATGTTAAGTTCATGTTTAGTTAAATACTATCTCCAGAGGCTTTAGGCCGTTAGTCTTTTAGTACTTACTGTTTGTTACCGTATTATTGGTCAGTGGTGTATTCGCGCTGTATAGCCAATGGTGATTGGTTGGGAAAACAACGGGGAAGACACGTGACTGGAAAGTTCTGGAAGTTTTGGGGGTTCGAGGAGGAGAGAAGAAGTCGTGAAGAGACGGGACGCCGGCGTTTTTGGGGAAGAGAAAAAGACGCTAGCAGGAGACAAGAAGGCAGAATAAACCGGCGCGGGAGGCTGGAAGGAGTGGACCGCGGACTCGGTGTGTTTGTGAGCCTGGAAACGGAGGAGAAACCAAAGCGGAAACCCCGTCGGACGGAGCGGGGGAGAAGCAGCGGAGGTCGCCATCGAGGGAGCCGAGCTAGCTAGCCACGGTGGGCGTGGCCGGGCGGACGTGTCGGTGACTCGCATCGCGGACCCGAGTTTCCACGCTCTCAATGTTTTGAAAGTGATTTCGGCGCTCTCAATGTTTTGCCAGACCAAACAGGTCTGCAACGTGTTTTCTTTCCGTACATATCGTTGCCGTGAGTAACTGGAACATGTGTAGCTGTGTGTGGTGATTGGGCCCAACACCGCATCGGCTGATACTTGTTTCATGACACTTGGAGGGGAAAGTTTTTGTTGTTATTGTTGAACTCTGGTATTCTCCGAGTTGAGGAACGGGAACATTTCGAACATATATTTTGATGTAACGTCCTTGATACTATTGGGTTTGTATCACTGAATTTGGAGTTTATTATTTATGTTTTGGGGAAGTTTTGGTTATTTATTTTTCTCTATTTGGTAATATTGGGTTTTGGGGGAAATTAATTATTGTATTCAAATAAACAAGGGCGTTGCCCTATTAATTTTACTTTTGTTAAAAGAACATCCATCTCTGGGTCTCATTTATTTTTTAAATAGCTTCTTGGTAAAAGGTTTTACCATACATCGAACCCAAGCACCCCCCATTCTCACGTGAGTGACTCACAGAGTGGTGATACGGGTGCTACATTAGTTTTAAATTTAGTGGTCTTATGACGACCTTATTCAGTCAATGGACAGAGAAGAATTCTGCAGTTGACAACAAATCTTTTTAGAAGTATCCCATCACAGACATTTTATTCATTTAGAACAAAAGGTTGTCTGCTCACCTGATTCTGTTTTGGGCCCTTGTTGTCAATGCTGAACCACGCCGCCGGTCCTTTCAGCTCGGTCCGGAAAACGGACGTCCCCGTCTTTCTTTGTCCAGGTCAGCAAATCACGTCGGGGTCACCAAATTGTAAGAATACGTGTTCGAGATTTGGAGCCCAGTCGGGGTTATCAAAAATTCAGCCGAATGACTTCTCTCGTTCTGGAAAATTTATTTGTCAGATCACAGGTCAAGTATCAGCGCTGCGTTTGCAAAGGCAGGAGCAGTTCAGGCAGCACACAGGCCGGAAGAACAACTAACTAACATCGGCAAGAACATCATGTTTTATAACCCTTGAAAGACAGAGAAGGAAAGATTTCTATTGGCCCTAAACTGGCGTAGAGGAGGACCTTCCACCTCCCGCATCTAAGATCCGGTCACATCCAATGTCCAGACTCCTGACTTAACGTAAACATTGTAAACAGAGTGTGTATGTTGAATAGTGTTGGTGTGTCTCTAACCCCCCTTTGGCTGGTAAATCTTCTAGTTGACCCGCAGACCTTACATTCCTCAGCCAGGACATAAACTGACTCCCCATCCTGTCAGACTCGTGTCTGCCTGCTTGGCAGATCCTGCTTCCCCCTTTACCTAACTCTTAAATCAAGACAAGACAGCGAACCCTCAACTAAACCCATGAAAAGAACTTTTGATTATCATGCTGCTGGGGGATTAAAAACCCATTTAACACCCTTTTGCAACAGTACATCATTTATAAGATCGTGATTCAGATTTTCAAAAGCATGCCTCAATTCACGTTCAGCGCCCACGAAGTTAGTGCCGTTATCTGAACAAATTTCTAGGACTTGACCACGTCTCGCCATAAACCTTCTGAAACCATTAATGAAGGACTTTGTGTCTAAGGACGAAGTCCGGAGTAATTCTGTTGTGAGGAAGATCAGCCATTTTCTGATGTCCAGGAGAAGCAGACAGTTTACGACAGACAACCCTTCTGATGGCAACACAGGCCCCAGGAATCCAATACTTCTGACGCAAGTGAGAAAGCATGTGGTTTCATCCACCATGGCCTGTTTCTTGATGTACATGAGCAAGGATAAGATGAGAAATGTGTTGATCTTTAGCCAGTATAACTGGATGTTTCGCTTCAAGTGGCATTGCTGCTCTACTGAGCCGTCCTCCAACCCTAATGAGATCACCATCCAGGATTGGGTTGAGCTTGTAAAGATGACTTGTCCTTCTTACACACTCTCCTTTCTTCAAATGGGACAGTTCCTCCGAAAACTTCACCTTTTGACAGAAACTGACAATACTTAACTCTGCCATGACCATATCCTCCACGGATAAAACCTCTTTTGGTACTTGAGACTTAATACCTTCCATCTGAACCTGTATCTTTTTCTCCAGCTGATCAATACTTAGATCCGTCTTAGAAAGGTCTTCTCTCACCAGCTTTCGATGTTGCACCAAGGATAGGAGCAAGGTCTTAAACCTAAGAAGCCAACCGACAGCCCTCTTAAGACGGAACCAGGAGGAAAAGTAAAAAATGAGCTTCTGCACAGGACTAACCTGCTCAACCTGAGAAGCGTTGACCACCACGGCCTTGAGCTCTGGGTCTCCAGAGAGAGCGCTTTCCAAGGTCTCAGGATTTTTGGGCCACCTGTACTCTGGCTCACGAAGAAAGTCAGGACCACAGAGCCATGCATCAGTCTTTAGAAATGACTGAACACTCATACCTCTGGAGGCTAGATCCGCAGGGTTGCTTGCTGTATCCACGTATCTCCACTGTGATGTGTTAGATGTTTTCAATATTTCAGACACTCTGTTTGCTATGAAGATCTTAAACCTAGAGGTCTCATTTTTTATGTATTTCAGAACAGAAGTGCTGTCCGTCCAAAAAACCGACTCTTCAAGGTCCATATGCAGCTCTTTCCTCCACAAGTTGTCCATCCTGCTAGCCACCACCGCGGCAGTCAGCTCCATAGGGGGAATGGTGACAAGTTTTAAAGGAGCTACTCGTGCCTTTCCCATTACAAACGCACGGTGACTTTGCCCGCTATCGTCATGGAGTAACAGGTAAGTCACAGTCCCAAACCTTTCCTCACTTGCATCTGCAAAGTGGTGAAGCTGAGCAGAGGCAAGACGACCACAGTCCACTGGTTTTAAACACCTACTGACCTCCAAATTTTCAAGATCATGAAGGTCCCTCAGCCAGGCCGTCCATTCTCCTACAACAGAAGACGGCAAAGGATCATCCCATCCCAGACGTCTCCTACAAAGGTCTTGGAGGATTTTCTTGGCGAACAAAACAACAGGTGCCAAGAAACCAAGAGGGTCGTAAATTGAACTAGTCACGGATAAGATTCCTCTTCTTGTGAGTGGGTGGGGCTTAAGTGTAATTTTAAACTTGAATGAGTCAGATTGGACGCAGCACTGAACACCCAAGGCACGCTCTACGGGCAGAGCATCACTGTCCAAATCCAGATCTTTTACCTCTTTGGCCCGCTCCTCCTGAGGGATAGTAGCGAGGACATTGCGTTTGTTACTAATCCATTTCGTGAGCTTAAAACCCCCTTTAGCACACAAGGCACAGAGCTCTCAACATAAGGATACTGCTTCCTCTTCACAGCCAACAGACACCAAACAATCATCGACGTAGAAATGGTGCAGTACAGTGTTAACTGCCACAGGACTGAAGCGCTTTCGATTGTCTTCAGCACACTTCCTCAAGGCAAAACAGGCACAGCTAGCGGAGGAAGTAGCACCGAATAGATGCACCCTCATTCTGTACTCCACTGGCTCCTGAGTGCAATCTCCATCTGGCCACCACAAGAATCTCAACAAGTCGGAGTCTTCAACTGGCACCCTGACCCGATGAAACATGGACTCAATATCGGCCATGAGCACGACAGGTTCTTTGCGGAATCTTGTGAGGACTCCCACTAACGAGTTTGTGAGATCTGGTCCCTGAAGAAGCTGTGAGTTCAAAGACATCCCCCGAAACGTGATCCCACAATCAAAAACTACTCGCAACTTTTTCTTTTTGGAATGATACACCCCATGATGGGGTATATACCACACCCTTCCATCACAACGGGCCAGCTGCCCAGTAGGAACTCTCTCTGCGTAGCCATTAGTCAGCATCCCGGACATGAATGTAATATAATCGGAGCGAAAAGATGGATCTTTATTCAAGCGCCTTTTGAGACTCAACGTACGCTGTTCTACAATGGTCTTGTTGTTTGGCATTTTGAGGTATCTTTGTCTTACTGGCAAACCAATATTATAATGACCATCAATGAGCTTGGCAGATTCAGAAACTGACTCAATGAATCGCTTATCCTCTTTCGACAGACCAGGTTGTTCATCATGCTTATTTTCAGGAAAATCCACCTTCAGTTGTTTTTCCCAAAGCTCATCAAGTCTCGCCACAGAGATGCGATTAACTGTGATGTCGGGCTGTGAACACTGGTCACAGATCTGATTATCTCCTCGTAGCGGACCATTCACGGTCCAACCCAGAATGGTCTTAATTGAATAAGGGCCGCCGTTCACTGAGCGAACCACCTCCCACGGCTCCAGAGCTTGAGGGACGTTAGTGCCGATCAAAAGGTCCACCTCAGCGTCAATCTCTGGTATTTGTATGTGTCTCAGGTGCGGCCATCTTTGGAGGTCTTTTGAGCGTGGAATGTTACCTCTATGAACAGGCAGGCTTCTTTGAGTAAAAATCTCAGGCAGGTCACAAAAGCTGTCAGAATCCAACCTGGAGACTTCCAAGTCTGACAACTTGTAACTGTCCACCACTTTCTCTTGCCCCATAGTTCTAAGGAGGATTCCGAGCTTCTTCCCTGTAAGATTGAGCCGGTCCATGAGGCGCTCTGTACAAAACGAGGCAGTACTCCCCGGATCCAGAAACGCATACGTGACCACGGTCTCTTGTCCCCTTTTGGATTTCACCTGAACAGGCAAGATAGAAAGTGTACAGTCCTGCTTACCGGCCCCAGTCAAGCAACTGGACTGATCAGACACCACAGCGCCTTCTCTGGCTGGTTCAAAGCCACCATTGGCCTGAGTCGAACTCTTTTGCTTTGCTTTGGGAGGGAAATGTAACAACGTCGGGTGCCTATAATCGCATACTCTACATATTAGACGTTTTCTGCAATCTTTACTCATGTGCCCAACGCACAGACATCCAAAGCACATATGGTTCTCCTTCAAAAAGGACAATTTTTCATCTTGTGTCTAAAGAAAGACAAACATCCAACGAATGTCCAGCTCCACAAAACAAACAGACTTTCACAAGCGAGTTCTTTTCTATTTTGTTGCCAGACTCCACTTTCTTCCCAGCAGGTGTTACAGTAGTGGCAAAACTACTACTAACCAGTTTGAGAGTGCAACTTGACCAATTCCTTTCTTCCTGTCACAGGTGTATCTTGTATATTTCCAAAAAGAGGGTCACTTGCTATCTTGACTTGCCTCTCAACAAACTCCACAATGTCCGAAAATGTAGCTCTACGGCGAAACTTCTCCTGAATATCACCGGCCACACTTCTCCAATGATCCCGCGACTTATAAGGCAGCTTTTTCACAATGGTTTGCATATTCGTAGGTACATTCAGATCATTTACGGCGGTCCCCATGGAGTTGCAACATTCCTGTAACATTAGACTATACGCCTGCAAAGCCTTGATATCTTCAGCTTTAACCATCGGCCATGAAAGCACCTTCTCCATGTAAGCGGAGGCTATTTTGAATGGATCGCCAAAATGTTCTTGAAGTAGTGACTTTGCCTTAGTGTATCCACGAGACAGGGGCAGATGTTGACAGCTACGGACCAAATCCCTGGGCTGACCTCTCGTATACTGCTCGAGGTAATACAAACCGTCCTTTTGACTTTGTGTTCTAGCTTCAATGGTGTGTTCAAATCCTCTTATGAAGGTTTGATACTCCATCGGAAACATGTAGGTCTCGCTTAGTTAAGAGAAAAATTGACTATTGTTCAACCAATAAAGATGTAATTTTATTTTGTCTTTCCAGAACTGAGAAAACGCTGATCAGAATTATTCACTGTTACGGGTACAGCTCCAGATTGAATGTGGGTAACTGGTGGATGAAAAGCACCTCCTTGAAGAGTGGACATACCAACCCCAGTCGCAGCAGCGGGCTGAGAAAGCAAAGCAGACGGTCCGGCCCCAGTCACAGCAGCAGGTGGCTCCATTCTGTTGTGTGTCTTAGGCCTCACAGCCGAATAACCCGAAAGCAACGCTTCACCTCCAGACTCCGCAGGTTGGGTGTTGAACTCAGGAACAAATTGTGCAGTGTCAGGTCTTAACTGTGTTCCTTTTCCTCTTTCCAAATAGGAGTTCATCCCATCTGATTTTACAGAAACATTAGACACACAAGATCCTTCTGCAGCCTTCAACACACTCACTTTAGCCGTAGACGCTGCCAGCTCCATGTCCAGGTCCAGCTCCTCCTTCCTCTTCCTCAATAGTTCCTGCTGTTCTTCCAGGGCATGTTTCTGACTCAGCATTCTTTGACGAGCCATCAGAGCAGCTGTCTCAGCCTCAGCCCTTAATCTGGCTGATGAAGTAGTGGACATAGATTTACTTATTACTGTACTGCGGCTCTTTGACTTCACTGATACATTAGAAACATTAGAAACACTATCAATCGGTCTAATCAGTCTAATGTCATCTACTGCAATTTCCACAATACATGCCTCATCATTGGGAACGGATCCTAAACATGGTGCGACTACACACTCTTCTGGTGTGTCTGGCACCTCAAGCAGCCATTTATTTGTCTACAATTTATTTGTCTCTACAAAAGCAATTGTATGCTCTTCAATGCTGACAAACCAAGCATTTTGTTTTTCTTGTTCTTCCGGTGGGAGCATAGGAACCACATCACCATGAAGATGACTTGCTTCTTTGAACAAGCTTGATACATTTTCAGGACATGACCGAATTTTTTCGGCATTATCTGCACTTTGCATTAGGTCTTTAATTTCTCTTCTTGCACTTTTAATCTTTCTTATTTTTACTTGGCGTTCTTCTTGGAGCTTTTCGAATTTATACTAAAAAGCTTTGGGTGTAAGTGTTATTTGTCTTTTCTCAACTTGGCTGGTATCATTCAACTCCATTTTTCGTTTACAAAAGAAAATCCAATAACTCACAAAAATATTTGCAAATGACACCGAAACATAGCGCCTTGTAATTTGTATTTCCACATAAAAATAGTACAGTGCATTGTTTTGATTCCCCCCTAACTTCCGAGGCTAAGCTAAACTCGACCCTAGTCTTCTGTGCGTACTAGCGGTGGGTATTTATGTACCTAAATACCGATAGTCTCGAACCAGACTAACAGTCTTAGAACCAGAACTACGGCGGCACTCCCAAGCGCAATGCTTCACCCGCTTGACGCACGAACAAAAACACTACAAAAGGTCCCAAAACAAACAAACAAACCAGTACAATCACCTTATGCGAAAGTACTACTAAGCCTAGCGGGAAATACAATCAATCTTTGACAAACAATGCACAATGTTTATAATGTACCTTTCATTCGAAGCGCTGTGCTTACAACGGCATAGTAGCAGCAAATTGTGAATGAATGGGCTTTACGCGAGTCGAATGAGCGTTCACGTCTATCGTCTACAACTTTGAAAGCTATGTCAAACATCCAGCGTTATCACGACAATACATTTTTGCGCTTCCACAAAACTTATCTTTTGACAAATTGTAGCGGCTTATACACAACAAAAACTATCAAAAGCCGCAGAAGGCTAAGACATGAGGAGATTTATAATCAAGACGCGTCGCACTGAAGTATTTTATGGTCATGTTTATTACTCCTGGCTCACCAGCAGAAGCACGCCAATCACTTCCTCGATAGATGTCTTTCAGAGGATCAACAGTGCATGAAACTTTGTTATGACAATAATTACCCCAGAGCCGGTGACGATGACGGTCAAAAGATAGTTTTTGTCCCATGCTCACCCTGCAGCCATGCTCCAAACAATCCGCCGAGCCCCACAGGTGAACAGACACACGCTAATATACACACACCACGCCCCCTCTTTTTAATTGATTGCAACACATTTTATAACCACACATTATAAAATGCACATCAAATATTTTACCAGGGTCAGTTTGCAACCACATTGAAAAGGGGAAAAAAACCACCAAAAATATTCTTTTGCAAAATTACACAATTATAATAAAGTACATGTAAAATACTTTGGATAACTGAAATCAAAAACCTATTTTTTTAATTCTACATAAAAAAAATTGACATAAATAAGTTAGTATAATTTCTCAGTGTTTTAAAAAAATGATGTACATAGGTACATTGCAAAGTTTTTACAAAAATACCCGGGCATGGTGACTGCATTTCTGAGAAGTTGTCTCTCCAGGTGTAAGCTGGTCTTTTGAATTAACTCTTGTATGGTAGTCATTTTTTTGTTACTCAGCAGGTGTTGTGGGTCTGTTGGACCCTCTGTATTTTGGGGGTTTTAATTAAACACAATCAATTTTATGTTAAAATACTCAACAGAGGTTTTCTTCATCCCAATTAGAAGCAATATAGACAGCAAATATGGTTAATATTTGCCCTTTAACTTTGTTATAACACATGTATAACACAATAATAAATCAAGATATGAGTGGACAAAATTCAACAAATTTACAAATGACACAAAGTTGTTCATGGTTCTGTAGGTTGGGTGGATGGGGCACCAGCATTGTCCTCCTGAATCCTCCTTCCAAGTTCCTCGAGAAAGAGGCGTGTCCTTTGGAGCTTCCCTCTGTTCCACTCTGGGTTCAATGCCATCCAGATGACAAAAGGCGTTGTACGCCGAGATGTCCAGTATATCAAAGAAAATCACCAGCTGCCTCCTCTTGCAGCTGTCAAAAAGTCAAAGTCAATTGAGGCAGCCATGGATTTGGTATTGTAGTACATTTGAACCCTTTCCACAAAAAACTTTCAGGAGAGAAAAGAATAACGTCACAGAGAGGATGACTTAATAACACAACCTGTGCAGTCTGTACGGTATTTGTCCTTCAATATCTGAGTACCTCACAACTCCAAATCAAACGGCACCGCAAAGTGACAGAGGTGTGCGAGAGATCTCGAGAAGGAAGTTGATCATATTCCATTGGTGACTTCGAAGCATTTTGGAAGCATGCATCAAACTACACTGCAAATTCTTCAAGTCATATCAAAGCTCACACCTTTTTACATAAAGGATTAGTGTTCAAATAATGTTTTCCCTTATGTGCTACATATGGAAAGAAATATAACATGCATATTTATTTACACACATGTAGGAAAAAAAAGAACAAAAAGGAAATTAAATCTAATTGCACACTGCTACATTGACTGCTTCTGGAGGCAGTAACTTTTTAATTGAGTGCCACAACTTGTCTAGTGTTTCTTTTCAGTGCTTCAACAGCATCCTCCCCCGTCTTCAGGAGGGTTGATATGTTTCTGATGCTGCGTAGTTCCTTCTCCAAAATCCACCAAAACTGAGGTTTCAAACTTGAAACGGGGAAATACTTCGGCTCTGTGGGACAATTTGATGAAAGAGGGGAAAAAAACAAAACATAAAATAAGAGTCGGCATGGTTGCACAGCTACAGAAAAAGGTTTGCAAATGAGTGAGAATAGAATCCTTTGAGCTTGCGAGTGTTCTCCTCAACACATGAACGCTATGTCCTTGTGCGCTTTGACAAAAAGGAGGACTGTCAGAAAAGCAAAAAGACTCCACAAACTGAAAACACAGAGTTACAGGTTCAGCTAATCGTTCATATTCCACCATCAGAAGTTCATCAGTTATTCCAGGTGTAAAAATAGCAGACGGGGTTAGGGTGATTACTTCAACTTCCATTTTAAATGTACAGTATAATAATATTTTTTTACAAGGGAGCTACATAATGCAAAAACTTTCAAGTAAAGGTATATTGGGTATTTTTCACATAGCTATAGACTTGTTTCATCACACATTTTCAGTGTGCAAAAGAAAAAAGTTTGCATTACACCCCTCCAAAAAAACCTTCACCTTCCAGATATGGATTAAAAAATGCCATGAAAAGGTGGAGTTTTGGGTCCCGCCACGAGCCTGCAGATCCTGTGCCTGTATTCTCCCTCCCCTTTGGCGCACTTGGGTGTCAGAGCTGCGCTCTTCTGCACACTCTGCGCCGGCGGGACTGACGTGCGTATACGCGTTGTTGTGTGTGCGTTTGTAAGATTAGCCTGCGTGTGACTGCACCACCCTGCCCCTTCCCGTCCCCGCTCAGAGGGCTGTGGCTGCTGACGTGTTACTACGCTGTTGTTCCGCAGACCTGTTGGTTACAGTTTAGTCAAACTCAAGGAAGGCAGCGGCTGTATTAAAAAAAGGAAAAAGAAAAAAAGTGCACGTTTTTTACCCCTTTATTATATATTTTTTACTGTTTCTTAAAATCTTTGTTTAAGTGGACCAGCATCGGGCATTTACTCACACTACCACTTTTACTACAAAACTCAACGAATTGCCCATGGTTGAATGAAAAGCTCATCTAATAGGCAACTAAATTGAATAAGAGTTAAAATAATTACAAGAACTATACACCGGCAAATGGGATCCGTTAAAAGCACCACCTGATCGCATTGGCATCTTCAAATATATGATCAAATGTTCCATTCAGATTCTACAGCTAGGGCACACTTCTCTAAACGGACTCTTAACTGGTTAATTATACATAAATAAAGTTGCACCACAGCCAGAGTGGTCCCCTTACCGTCCGCGGTGCTCACGTTTGCCTCTTGGGACTGTTTTTTCTTGGTGTTCATTTGGTTACGAAGCCAGGAACTCACCGTGACACGCCGGTCTTTTCCTCATTCCGGTGCACTGTTCCGTGCATTCCATGTGTCCATCGGACCGCTCGGTGTCCTCGCTCGAAGCCAGCACCACGCAACTATGATTCCCGTTTAGATCCACCTTGTTATTCCCGGCGGAGCAGACGCCCTTCTTCTCCCTCCGCGGCGGCTTGTTGTAGAAATCCGGGACGTCTCTGCAGTCCACCAGCTCCCACTTGATCCTCCCGTGGACCAGCGGCCTGTGATTGGCGAAATCGAAGCCCCACTTGGCGGAAGCGACCTCTTCCATCTCCCGGAAATGTCCCGTTAATTCCCTCTTTAACCCTACGTGATCCGCCCGGCCGAAGAGGATCCTGCAAGCCGACGGCTTCGGGTGATCCGACACCCGGGAGTCCGTCCGCTCCAGAGTCGGGCTCCCGTTGGATAGTCGAACATCTGACATTTCCCCCCCCCCACCTGCCCGGCCCCCCTCCACCAAAAAAAAAAAGAAATGCGGAATTTGGTTTTCTTGCAAACAGGCGAGGACGTCCAGTTTTCACGAGAAAAAACTAAACCACACCAATGCGAGCCAGCGCTCGGTGAACAGCGGGTGTCTCCTCGACGCTGCACGGGATCCAAAGCGAGCGTAAAAGGACTTAAGCCATGAGTAAACTGCGCGTGCGTGGGTAGGGGCTCGAAGGGGGGCGGTCGCCACTGCTCTTCCGAAGCCTAAGAAGCCCGGGAACCGAAGACGCTCGCGTCGAACTCGTCCCGCAAGCGAGAGCAAGTGCGGACCGACCTCAGTACCCAATATGGCGATTGAGAGAGGTAGCGCTACTCGGGATTGAGAGTGGAGCCTGACTGGGGTGGGGGGCGGGGTAAGCAAAGGGGGGGGGGGGGGTTGACAAACACAAAGCGATTTAAATGCGGAGAAAGCGCCTCATTGGTAAACGTGCTTAAGACCCGCCCACTTCTTAAGGTAGACCAGCTAGTTCCCGGAGGCCAGGGCAGATTGGAAATGGTGAAGTATCGTACCAAAGGCTCAAAATGGTCGTATTTGGAGGATAATTATTGTTTATCTGGCAACGTTGAGATTAGTCGACCAATGACTGTTCTCTCTACAGTCAGAGCTCGCGAAAGAAGGTGGAACTAAGAGAGATACCATGTCCAAAACTTGTAAGGGCGGAATAACTAGTTTGTGAAAGACCCAGAGAACCACAAATATCCGACGAAGCAAAATCCAGGACGTTTTTGGAATCTCTGCCGGACGCATTTTTTAGGTCTCAAAAAAGAGGACATGTCTGGGGAAAAGTGGACGTCTGGTCACCCTAACTGTAAGTGAGCACAGTATCGGTGGTTACCATTATGCTGCAAGCAGTGCGGCTTTGCAGTTTCGGTAGTCGTACCGAAACATATTTATTATTATTGTTTATTCATTCTGAAACATTTTGACAGAGCGCCTTGAGCGCCGTGTACAACCAGTGTGGATCAACCAATTGATCCATATATAATGCGCTCCGGATTATAAAACGTTGTTGTTGTCGTTTTTTGAGAAAATTAAGGATTTTAAGTGCGTCTTATAGTGCGGAAAATACAGTATGTTAAATGACAGAGCACCCGTGGGAATGTATAGGGAAAGTATATTGGTAAAATTTGTGTTACACAATATATTTAAATGCCATTTTTAGGTGGTCTTCTGCTGTAACACCTAAAAACCTCAGCCACGTTTGGTGACTTGTTTGTAATCCAGAGTCTTCGGTTGGTGAAGGTTTTCTCCATGCCCATTTTGATAGATGCAATGTTCTCAGGAGATGGTCTCATCCTTTTGGTAGAGGTTATCTACTCCTTGATGGACTCTTCTTCCCCATCAGCAATCACTTCTAGTGTTACACTAACTCCAGAGGGATTACTAGACCTGCCACGCTTGCGACACCGGGTCATAAAAGTGCTTCTGGATGCAGTTAAATTAAAAAGGGATTTTTCTTTCAATAAAAGGATGACTCCACAATTCTTTTTGAGAGTCCCATGCTATTCTTGCCTTAATATGAACTTATATTTCAGACAATATACTTGCTACCCAATACCAATTTACTAATCATTGGGTATTAATACCCAGCAAATATAATGCAAAAGGTATTTTACTGTAAGACATTTGTTTATACTTCCAAATCCTTCATTCTCTTC
This sequence comes from Gasterosteus aculeatus, assembly GCF_964276395.1. Classification (NCBI taxonomy): domain Eukaryota; kingdom Metazoa; phylum Chordata; class Actinopteri; order Perciformes; family Gasterosteidae; genus Gasterosteus; species Gasterosteus aculeatus. Next base: position 3,666,710 of record NC_135709.1, on the reverse strand, counting down.
TTGTATCTTGATCTCCGGTGATGGGAAGACTGTTATTAAGCTTTTAGCCAAATTCTGTTTGTCAGCACTTGAAGGGTAACTGAAAGAAAAATGTAGAATTAAGGCCAGAAAAATTAGAAAACTATACAAGGCTTTTATAGAGAACACATATTTTTGTTGCAATGCATTCATGAGTGATTTCACCGTGATTAATTTAACTGATTTAACAAGTCACATTAGTTAACCTAAATATGTGCTGCACAATTTCAGAAGTATGAACTACTGTTTTAAATTGTGAGCAATGGCTTAAATGGGTTGATAATAAAGCAAGATTTCTATATTCATACTCTTAGAATTAACTCACAATCCCCTTCGCTCCACCAGATCACTGACACCTATCTTCACAATAAGTTTTCTGGAGGTCACAGAGAGTGTTCCTGATTTTTCATATTCGGCCAGTACACTTGGGGCCTTCCTCTCAAGGAGTGCTGTCAGACTGGCTGCATTAAATCCATGCGCACCATCATTTTCTCCTTGACTATTCTGTGGAGGCAGATAGTGTTCACTGCCTTACACTATGGAGCAGAATAGATCCAAAATGCTTTCATGAGCAAGATAAATTATTCAACAGTTAAATCTTATTTAATGCAATTCAATACCATTTGCACAAATATCAATCCAATATTTATTAATACTAGTATATCTATGCATCTTTCAAGAAACATACCTTCAATTGACCACTTGGACCAGCTGCATCTGTATCCCGTGGTTCAGCCTTCAAAAGAAAATGTCAGTGATTGATCAGAAACAATATAAATCACTAAGATGATAGAGTTCCATTATGCATAAGATTCTCACCTCACAGCTGCACACTAGTACCGCACCTATACATTACATTTTCCAACAATCTTACAATATTCCAACTTCGATCACTGTGTACATAACTATTTGTATGTAAAAGGTCTACTGAGACATCAGGATCTAAGGTCTCATTATGTATTTTATCATCTTTTTTTGACTTTTTACATCCTACAACTTTTGCTCAGTAATGGTGTAGACAACCATGCTTATCTACTGGGTTAGTTCCTTGGCAGCCAAAGTAGTCTATAAAATAGAAACAAATTATTAATTGAGTTTTCCCAGGACTATTAAATGTACATACCAACTGTTTCCGAGGGTGTTTTGGCTTGGTTGACTTGAACAAAATGTGATATTTGTCTAAGTTTCCGACATTGCCATTGATGTCCATGTCAATGTATTCATTAAAATCTGTGATACATTTTAGAAGTCTATCACATTCTGCATTGCAAGTTAATGAACTTTTGCAGGCATCAAGAATGTCTGCAATAGAGGGCAGTTGAAGCATCTTCTTGCATATCTCTGTCCCATCTAGGAACACTTTTGTTAGTGTCTTGGGAGCCTCACTCCCTTCCATTTGAATGCTGTAAAAGAACAAAACGGCTGTTGGTGAATTGGATTAAATATGAGCAAATAACCCTTGGCCTTCAATTAGGAAACTGCACAGAAATAGTATTTTTTTACCAAATTGGACATACCAGTGTTTCCCCTACCATTATGATCGGTGGGCGCTTCCCATTACATGTCATTTAGCGGACGCTTTAATCCAAAGCGACGTACAATAAGTGCATTCAACCATAGGGTACAAACTCAGGAGAACAAGAAACAAGAAACTGCAATTTCCTCCAATAAGCCAATTTACAATTTGCTATAGATGAGTGACGTTACAAGTACAATTTAAGTGCTACAATTTGTTAGTCTTTAGTCGAGGTAGTGTCTAAAGAGGTGTGTCTTTAGTTTGCGGCGGAAGATGTGAAGGCTCTCTGCGGTCCTGGTGTCTTCAGAGAGCTCGTTCCACCATTTCGGCGCAAGGACAGCAAAGAGTCGAGATCTAGTCGAGTGTTTTGCTCTCAGTGAGGGAGGGACGAGTAGTTTTGCAGATGCAGAGCGGAGAGTGCGGCTTGGGATGTAGGGTTTGACCATATCCTGGATGTAAGCTGGACCCGATCCATTCACAGCATGGTACGTGAGCACCAATGTTTTGAACTGGATGCGGGCGGCCACTGGTAGCCAGTGAAGAGAGCGGAGGAGTGGAGTAGTGTGGGAGAATTTCGGAAGGTTGAAGACCAGTCGAGCTGCTGCATTCTGAATGAGCTGCAGAGGTCGAATGGCGGTGGCAGGGAGACCTGCAGGAGCGAGTTGCAGTAGTCCAGGCGTGAGATGACAAGAGCCTGAATCAGTACCTGCGCTGCCTTCTGAGTGAGAAGGGGACGTATTCTCCTGATGTTGTAGAGCGTGTATCTACATGATCGCGTTGTCGCGGTGATGTTGGGAGTCAGGGAGAGTTGGCTGTCGAGTGTGACGCCGAGGTTCTTAGCGGTCAAAGTGGCCGTTAGTACGGAGTTTCCAAAGTTGACTCTCAGGTCCTGGATAAGCGAATCTTTTCCGGGAAAGATAAGTAGTTCAGTCTTGTCGGGGGTTGATTTTCAGATGGTGGGCGGACATCCACTGAGAGATGTCAGTTAGACAGGCAGAGATCCGAGCCGCCACCTGGGTGTCCGAGTGAGGGAAGGAGAGAATTAGTTGGGTGTCATCGGCATATCTGTGGTAAGAGAAGCCATGCGAGCGAATGACAGCGCCAAGAGAGTTGGTGTAAAGCGAGAACAGGAGGGGACCCAGCATGGAACCCTGAGGAACTCCAGTAGTAAGAGGACAAGGTTTCGACACAGATCCTCGCCAGGTTACCCGGTAGGTGCGGCCGTCGAGGTAGGACGAGAGAAGGGAGAGAGCAGAGCCTGTGACACCAAGTTCCTGAAGGGAGGAAATGAGGATCTGGTGGTTGACCGTGTCAAAGGCAGCAGAGAGGTCCAGAAGGATGAGGACAGAGGAGAGAGAGGCGGCTCTAGCAGTGTGGAGTTGCTCTGAGAGAGCAAGTAGAGCAGTCTCTGTGGAGTGGCCTGCCTTGAAACTGGCTGGTGAGGGTCAAGGAGGTTGTTACAGTGGAGATAAGAGGAGAGTTGATTAAAGATAGCACGTTCAAGGGTTTTGGACAAAAAGGGAAGAAGAGAGACCGGTCTGTAGTTGTTTTCTTCAGAAGGGTTGAGGGTAGGTTTCTTCAGGAGGGGGTTGACTCTTGCCTCCTTCAGAGAATTGGGAAAACAGACAGATAACAGAGCGTTGTTGATGAGACAGGTGAGGAACGGAAGAAGGAATCAGTTGAAGGGAGAGCTGATAGAACATAGGATGCCAGCGAGGAGGGAGAGAGGGAGCGAATATTGCGACGAGCCGGTACAGAGTTAGTCAATGAGGGAGGTTTGTTAGTTATAGAGAGTGGAAGCGAGTAAGAGATGGAGAAGTGATCAGACACATGAAGTGGAGTTACAGAGAGGTTAGTGGTAGAGCAGTTTCTAGTAAAGATGTAGTCAAGGTGATTGCAGGCTTTGTGAGTAGGAGGAGAGGGACTGAGTGACAGAGCGAAGGAAGAAAGTAGGTGTAAGAGGTCAGATGACTTCTCTGTCTGGATGTTGAAGTCACCCAGGAGGATGAGCGGAGGTCCATTTTCGGGGAAATTAGACACGAGAATGTCCAGTTCTTCCAAGAAATTACCTAAGGAGCCTGGCGGACGGTAGAGGACAACGATGGTTAATTGTACCGGGTGAGTGACTGTTACAGCATGGAATTCAAAGGACAATGGGGTGGATGGTGGTAGAGGGTAAAGAGAAAAGCTCCATTTGGGTGAAATGAGTAGACCTGTGGCACCACCCCTATCAGTGGGCCTGGGAGTGTGGCTGAAGGAGAAGGCGGAGGAGAGAGCGGCTGGGGTGGATGTGTTCTCAGGTGTGATCCAGGTCTCGGTGAGAGCGAGGAAGTCGAGTGACTGCTGGATATCGAAGCCGGAGATGAAGTCAGCCCTGCGAGCCTTCCCCTCCTGAAAAAGTCTGAAATACCCCTCCCCCACACCGCCCAACTATTAATTTTCCCGTCTTTAGCACGCTAACGTTAATTCTTTTGAAAATATAACACTAACCTGCATAACAGTATATACATAAATATATATATTGGTCCAACCAGAAACATTGATTTTGTTTAATCAACCATTTGAGGAACGAAATATATGTCGGCGACATTACTGAACTATTAATGTGTTAGCATTGTTAGCTCAATATCACATTTACTTTAAAAAGAATCAGGGCTGGCGGGCGACGAGCCAACTTTCACCCTTGACTGCATCCATCACTCAATGTTAACTGCATCAGATAAGATATAGAGTCTATATGCTGACGTTATATTATTATATGGGTCTATATTATAGACTCATATAATAATATAACTTCAGCTCAGTCCATATTTCACAGGCAACATAAACACAGGACACAAGCTAACGTTAGCTAGTAACGTAACGCCAACTTAGAGATAGCAGTAACAATATATTGATGTTTAACATTAATGTTGTCGCTAAAGTTATTTATTAACGGTAGTTACATGTTAAGTTATTACATTTTCGAAAACTCTTTCTACATTTCACAAACACATTTCAACAGCATTAATCGTATTGATGACTAACTTACCGTTACCCGTCTTCGTTTTTCCTTGCCTCAGCAACTCACTGTCAGTCATAGGATCGAACTTACGTCTTCTTCTTCTTTAGAAGTTAGTGGCAGTTGACAAACCAGCTTATAGGCGCAGTACCGCCACCTGCTGGACTGGAGTGTGGAGTAGTTTTTGTGACGCAAAGCAGTTGCAGAGCGCAACTCAATTGAACAATCATTTAACATAGGATATGTTAGTGACTCCTGTGAAATATTTGTATAATTTGTATCATTTTTAAACAGACAATGGATAATTCAGTAACAATATATACACTGACTTAAAGGATTATTAGGAAGCTGTTAAATTTCTCATTAATGCAATTATCTAATCAACCAATCACATGGCAATTGCTTCAATGCATTTAGGGGTGTGGTCCTGGTCAAGACAATCTCCTGAACTCCAAACTGAATGTCAGAATGGGAAAGAAAGGTGATTTAAGCAATTTTGAGCGTGGCATGGTTGTTGGTGCCAGATGGGCCGGTCTGAGTATTTCACAATCTGCTCAGTTACTTGGATTTTCACACACAACCATGTCAAGGGTTTACAAAGAATGGTGTGAAAAGGGAAAAACATCCAGTATGCGGCAGTCCTGTGGGCGGAAATGCCTTGTTAATGCTAGAGGTCAGAGGAGAATGGGCCGACTGATTCAAGCTGATAGAAGAGCAACTTTGACTGAAATAACCACTCGTTACAACCGAGGTATGCAGCAAAGCATTTGTGAAGCCACAACACGCACAACCGTGAGGCGGATGGGCTACAACAGCAGAAGACCCCACCGGGGACCACTCATCTCCACTACAAATAGGAAAAAGAGGCTACAATTTGCAAGAGCTCACCAAAATTGGACAGTTGAAGACTGGAAAAATGTTGCCTGGTCTGATGAGTCTAGATTTCTGTTGAAACATTCAGATGGTAGAGTCAGAATTTGGCGTAAACAGAATGAGAACATGGATCCGTCATGCCTTGTTACCACTCTGCAGGCTGGTGGTGGTGGTGTAATGGTGTGGGGGATGTTTTCTTGGCACACTTTAGGCCCCTTAGTGCCAATTGGGCATCGTTTAAATGCCACGGCCAACCTGAGCATTGTTTCTGACCATGTCCATGCCTTTATGGCACCATGTACTCATCCTCTGATGGCTACTTCCAGCAGGATGATGCACCGTGTCACAAAGCTCGAATAATTTCAAATTGGTTTCTTGAACATGACAATGAGTTCACTGTACTAAAATGGCTCCCACAGTCACCAGATCTCAACCCAATAGAGCATCTTTGGGATATGGTGGAACGGGAGCTTCGTGCCCTGGATGTGCATCCCACAAATCTCCATCAACTGCAAGATGCTATCCTATCAATATCTAAAGAACGCTTTCAGTACCTTGTTGAATCAATGCCACGTAGACTTTAGGCAGTTCTGAAGGCGAAAGGGGGTCAAACACAGTATTAGAATGGTGTTCCTAATAATCCTTTAGGTGAGTGTATATCTCTGCACAACCCCTCTCCCCCTGACTATTGGCTATGTTAGCCAACCCCCTCCACCCCCCCACTTTGCACAAACCCCACCCCTCCCTCTCTCCACCCCCAGCCTGAACTCTTAATGTGTGTTTTAACTTTAATTTTTCTTTGATAATCCTTTTTAGTAGTTTAATTGTATGTGTATATTATGTTTGTATATTGTCAGGAGCTACCTGGATCTTGAATTTCCCCTAGGGGATCAATAAAGTACTTCTATTCTATTCTATTAGTACTAACACACGAAGTGTGTATGATTTTAACACATCCTTTCTGAAGGTGTGAGACACCAAGTTCCTGAAGGGAGGAAATAAGGATCTGGTGGTTGACTGTGTCATATGCAGCAGAGAGGTCCAGAAGGATGAGGACAGAGGAGAGAGAGGCGGCTCTAGCAGTGTGGAGTTGCTCTGAGACAGTAAGGAGAGCAGTCTCTGTGGAATGGCCTGCCTTGAAGCCTGAATGGTGGGGGTCAAGGAGGTTGTTATGGTGGAGATAAGAGGAGAGTTGGTTAAAGATAGTACGTTCAAGAGTTTTGGACAAAAAGGGAAGAAGAGAGACCGGTCTGTAGTTGTTTTTATTCAGAAGGGTTGAGGGTGGGTTTCTTCAGGAGAGGGTTAACTCTAGCCTCCTTCAGAGAATTGGGAAAAAAGCCAGATAACAGAGCATTGTTGATGAGACAGGTGAGGAAAGGAAGAAGGTCAGGTGCGATAGATTGTAGAAGATGTGATGGAATGGGATCAAGAAGGCAGGTGGTCGGACGGGCAGAGGTTACTAGGGTAAGAATTTGGTTAGGAGACAGGGGGGTGAAAGAGGAAAGTGAGGGCGATAGTAATAATCAAAAGTTCTTTTCATGGGCTTAGTTGGGGGTTCGCTGTCTTGTCTTAATTTAAGAGTTAGGTAAGGGGGGAAGCAGGATGTGCCGAGCAGGCAGACACGAGTCTGACAGGATGGGGAGTCAGTTTCTGTCCTGGCTGAGGAATGCAAGGTCTGCAGGTCAACGAGTAGATTTGCCAGCCAAAGGGGGGTTTAGAGACACACCAACACTATTTAACATACACACTCTGTGGGCGACTGTGGGTGAGTGGGGAGCACGGTCGTCCTCCAATCAGAGGGTTGTGGGTTCGATCCCAGGCCTGGCTAACCCGCATGTCGTTGTGTCCTTGGGCAAGACACTTAACCCAACATTGCTCCTGTAGCTGCGACTACAGTGTGTGAATGGTAGTTACTGATGGCAGGTGTCACTGTGTATGGTTCTCATGTCATCAGTGTGTGAATGGGTGTGAATGGGTGAATGATGTCATATAGTGTTAAAGCGCTTTGAGTGGTCAGAAGACTAGAAAAGCGCTATACAAGTACAGGCCATTTACCATTACCATTTACTCTGTTCGCTGATGTTTACGTTAAGTCAGGAGTCCGGACATTGGACCGGATCTTTAGATGCGGGAGGTGGAAGGTCCTCCTCTACGCCAGTTTAGGGCCAATAGAAATCTTTCTTTCTCTGTCTTTCAAGGGTTATAAAACATGATGTTCTTGCACATGATGTTCTAACATGATGTTAGTTGGTTGTTCTTCCGGCCTGTGTGCTGCCTGAACTGCTCCTGCCTTTGCAGCGCTGATACTTGACCTGTGATCTGACAAATAAATCTCCCAGTACGAGAGAAGTCGTTCGGCTGAATTTTTGATAACCCCGACCAGGCTCCAAATCTTGAACACGTATCTTACAATAGAGGTGAAGCCAGTGGGACGCAATAAGTAGGAGGTGGGTTTGAGAAAGAGGAGCGTATGTCAGCTATTTTCTTGGTGAAGTAGTTGACAAACTCACCCAGAAGAAGGCGGGAGGGGGGAGGAGGACTAGGGGGTTCGAAGAGGTTGGAGAAGATCGAAAAAGAGTTTTTGGGGGTTAGAAAATGAGGATTTGATTCTGGATTGGTAGAAAGAGCTTTTGGCAGCAGAGATAGAAGCAGAAAAAGAGAGAAGAGATTGAAATTCAAGCAGGTCGTCAGGTCGTTTTTATTTACGCCATCTCCCTTCCGATGCTCGCATGGTGGCTCTCATGGCACCGGTTGAGACAGCCACGGAGCCGGAGGGGATTTGCCGACCCGTCGGGTCGTTAGAGGGCAGAGAGAGTCTAGAGAGGAGGAAAGAGTTGAGAGGAGAGTCTCAGCAGCAGCGTTCGGATGCAAGAGTGAGAAGGTGTCGGTGGAAGGGAGAGCTGATAGAACAGAGGATGCCAGCGAGGAGGGAGAGAGGGAGCGAATATTGCAACCAGCAGGTACAGAGTCAGTCAATGGAGGAGGGTCGTTAGTTATAGACAGTGGGAGATGAAGAAGTGGTCAGACACATGAAGCGGAGTTACAGAGAGGTTAGTGGTAGAGCAGTTTCTAGTAAAGAAAGGCTTTGTGAGTAGGAGGAGAGGGACTGAGTGACAGAGCGAGAGAAGAAAGTAGGTGTAAGAGGTCAGATGACTTCTCTGGATGTTGAAGTCACCCAGGAGGATGAGTGGAGGGCCATTTTCAGGGAAGTTGGACAGGAGAATGTACAGTTCTTCCAAGAACTCTTAATGTATTAATATGTCAAAGTTACCATACTTTTAGGGACTCAAATGTTCAGGCTTCTCTGACGGTTTTTGACATTGTGACACCAGCTGCATGGTGTTACATCCCTGACCATTGTTGGTGGCCTGTATCTTTCTTCCCATATGTAATATTCTGATAAATATCAGTGGTATTTAATTTATTATTTTCATAGGAATAAGTTAAAGATAAAATGTAGTTCAAATTTACATAAATAACTTTTTGATATCAAGATGTTAAAATGTATAAACAATTTATGTTTAAAATGAGTGACTTAAAAGTTATTCTGTTACTTGCGTGAGTTCATGACTTTAGAGTGTTGAGACTTCCGGGAGAGACCCGGGAAGAGGAAGGAAGAAGAAAAAAGAAGCCACACGTGGCGATGAGCTGAGTCTCCGAGACTGCGTGTCCCATCAGTGTGGAGTAATATCAGTGACGAACAGTAGTTGACCAACGTGTTCGGAGTGTGTGTGAGTCGGACTCCACACCACCGTTTGTGTTTTGGTGAGCACAAGGCAATTTCGGTTCCAGTAGCTGGCGGGAGCTAGGCTAACGCTGCGAGAGGACGTGTCGGTGGTGCTAAGGGACGGAGGTCTGTCGCTGCCAGCTGCTGTGGTCGGAGACGGCTGCTCACAACGAGCGAGGGGTTCGTAAATTGTTGCCTGGCCCTGCTGATTCCACATACCCATGGAGGTACGATAAGAGGTTTCCATAATGAGCTCCAACCAAAGCGCACCAACGATAATAGATAAAGAGTGCACTCAAAAAGAAACAGACAGTTGAGAAAAGGAAAAAACTATCTATATTTTTGTTCTTTGTTTCTCTATTGAGAAAGGTTTCTCATGTGTTTTGCAGGCAGCCCGGCAGACTGATTGGGTGCACCATCAGAGCCGGCCCCTTTAAAACCCATCATCCAGGGGCGGATTGGGAGAGGAAAAGAAGCATGTGGCTGGTTTGGCTGCCACCATGTTCAAGAACAATAAATTATTTACTATTGGCTGCTACGTTCCTTATTTTCCATCTCGTTTGTTTTTGTTATGTTGCCTAGCAGGGAACATAACACAGGGTTGCTTTGACGATCCATGGTGCTTTTGTCTTTGTACATAGCTTACGATGGTCCTCTCCTACCTTTGTTGGAGATGTCGCTTGTGTGAGATGCATGTAGTGGTAAAACATGTTGTAAACATTTGTCTGGTGCTAAAAGCCAGGTCTCAAGTGTTTGACCCTGATGTGCAGAGACAGAAAGATTTAGGGTTTGCAGCTGTGTCTGGACAAGGGGGTTAACTTGCTCTCACAGACCCTCGATCAGGGAGGCATTTACCCTCATCTTCACCTGAGTTCTTATCTCAACTTGATTTGTGGCTTCTCATAAACTGGCACTGAGGATGGTCTTCATGTGTATAAAACCTTTTTACTGCTCGGAGACGCCATTACACAGAACGCTGGAATACGTGCTGGTGTGTTTGACCTCCTGCTTGCAAGCAATAGTTAGAGACAGATATCTGCGGAGAATTGCTCATGTAATCTTTTTCTCTTCTAAATAAATGTTAACTTTTTGACTTTAATTGGTCAACGTGCTGGATCCTTGTCATCAACCAACTCGTGGGGATCGGAGATCCTGACACTTGACACAGTTTTGTACCTTGCTTTTGTGTTCCCGCTTGGGATTTATAGCCAAACAGGCTTTTTTAAAGCATGGCTAATCAACTATAGATCTCTTGCAGAGAGAGTTGCTCATCTCAATGCATCTCAGCAGCATTACCTTACTTACTTTGGGCTGAAGATTTTAACCGACAGGACCTAACCTCTGGGATGCCGTTGACCCGGCGGCAGGCGTCTATCACCGTGATAATCGGCTCCAGCAGCAGCTCGTGGAAGGGTGGCTCCCTGAAAAGCTCCTGAAGCTCATCGTCTCTCATTTCCTCCAGGGCCTGCACGCTGCTGTTTTAAAGTGCGTCGATGCACCTGCAGCAATGATACAGAATATGACCGTTTTGGGTATTGTACAGGTGGATCATCCCCCGTACCGCTTGTTTGCGAGGCTTTTCCCTGGGTTGTCCCTCTGCTGCTCCATCAGCCTCTCCACCTCCGCCACAGGCAGGAAGCTGAACAGCTTCAAGAACGTAAGGGTAAAGAAAACAAACAATACACCTGAGCTTCCTGGGACTGCACAGAATGCCTTCACTTAAGATAGATCAGGGGACGGGTGTACTAGCAACCATCAACGGGATAACTTCAGGTCTTGCGAGAGAGAGAGAGAGAGAGAGAGAGAGAGAGAGAGAGAGAGAGAGAGAGAGAGAGAGAGAGACCACCCGTAACAGGGAGACATCTTGTCTCTGTTGAGCCACCACGCATTGCCTGCCTTCTTCCCCAGCTTGTCCCTGGCCAAGCTGGTCACCAGCGGGATGGTGAGGCCGTACACCTCGTCACCGCTAGCTCAAAAGTATGTTTGCTTTTAATCAAATTTTAACTAAAAACTTTAACGTGGGAACAGAGTTTGTAACCAAGTTACTGTTGTAATATATGGATACTGTTACGACCCCGCCCTTCATCTGCTCGGCTGCTGGTGGCGGTGTTTTCCAGGGAGAGCGTGGGAGATTGCACACCCCTGTTCCCTGATTGCCTCTCAATTATGGAGAGGATAAAACTCTGGATTTCCCCTCGCCACAGTCCTTCCTCCAGGGGAGCGACTGCCTCTGGAGAAGTCACCTAGCCTACCTTTGTTTAGTTACCCAACTCATACCAATCTTTTCTCTCCCCATTTGGATAATGATTTTTCCCTTTGTTTTGAACCTAGACTTTGTTTTGTTAAGTTAACGTTATTTTGACATACATTTTAATTTGGGTTGAGGGAGTAGAAATCATATGCTTAGATGTGTTGAAATTTATTTTACTATAATAAAAAAACCTGCATGGTAGGTTATACAGATTCAGGGCAGTGGTGCCCGGCGCTGCTGAAGTGCAAGAGGCCGACGATGGCAAGCAAGTTGCCCACATGTAGGCTATCGGCCGTGGGGTCAAAGCCGCAGTACACGGTCTGAGCGCCGGACTGGAGCAACCGTGGGAGCTGGTCCGCGTTATCCGGGAAAGACTCCTTTAGAACGCCATGACGTTAGTGACGTGACGTCAGGTCCTCGCTATGGACCATGTTGGCCCAAGTGGGGACAGAAACACTGAGGCGGAGTTGAGTTCCACACAGGGTTCGTTCTCCGCACAGAGCCTCCAGCACACCGGGGCTGCACATGGAGTGAAGCCTATTTTATGCTTCTGCACTTTCAGAGAAACGCAAAGATACGCAGACGCAAGAGAATAAAATCAGATTGAAGAGATTTTGTCGGAAGAAATCCATAAATATGACCACTTCTACAACCCGTCATTGGCGTATGAGGACGCGCGGATGGCCTCCGATTCATGGAGGGAGATCCACAAAGTTGTGGAGGAAAATACGGGACAAATATGTCCGCGAAAAAAAGGCGATGGAAAGCTCATGTCTAAATGGCTTCAAAGTCAGTAAAACACAGACATGCGTGCAATTGAAGGTCTCTACAAAAAAGACAAAAAACATAACCTGACTCTCAGTCTGACATGGAATACATAAAAACAACCCTTGGCTGAAAGATCACGAACAAAATTCGGCCAAACAACTTGTTCTGGTAGATTTATTTGTCAGATCACAAGTATAAGCGCAGGCCGGAAGACCAACTGACTAACATAAGGAAAAACATTACATTTTGTATTTCTTGTTAGATATGAAAGGAAATATTTCTATTGGCCCTAAACTGGCGTCGAGGAGGAGCAGGTCCTCTCGCCACAACACAAGATCCAATCATTCAATGTGTGGTCTCATCCTTATCAGCCCTGGGTCTGCCTGGTTTACACTTTCTGCTTTTCCTCTGACCTTGGACTCCTCAAGACAGTGACTCCCTAGATGAGCACTATGAAAGAGCTTTTGATTATCATGGCCGTTGAGAGATTTCCACCCCAGGCTAACGTTTTTTACCCTCTTTGACACTGCAGTCAAACGTTGTTTTTGCTGCAAAATGGTGGGAATTATTATGAAGCATCAGGTATTTGGAGAAATAAATTGGAATCCGAAGAATTTTTCCTTTTCATTAAGTCAACTGTATATTAGTGTAGTCAAATCAGAAAAAAAAGTTGCGGTGCCGAGGTTCGACTCCGAGGCACTTGCCACGACTTCACGAGGCAGTTGCCTCGACTTCACGACAGCTGCCTCAACTTTGCGCCAGTGGTGCCTCGACAGTTGCCGTTTTATTTGCCAAATTTGTTTTATAATTTGCCAATATGTGACAATACAATACGGCCTTTAAAAGTAGTAGTGTTGGTATTTATTATTCTACTAATAAAATGCCAATAAGTGATACAACGGCTTCCCATTTTAGTGCAGCTAAGCCAATATGGACTAAGATCACTTGTCGCACTGGTCACGGTCTCTACTTCGAGAACGAATCAATGGGTATGCGATTATATGAACAAACAATAACACTGGGTGGGTGCCATCAACATTTACATTTTTTTAATATTTATTTCCTTTTGACTACATCTGGTGTGGTTGTGAAGGAGAGAGGACCCAAACGCAAGGGAAGGTAAAGTCTGTTTTAATGAACAAAAACAAAAAGTCTCTTAATGCTTAACAGAAGAATGCGGGCGTTTGGCCGGCAACGGGTAATCCCGGTGAGAGCAGAGAACGAGGCCGAGGGAGAGGCACCAGACAGCAGGCAGCTAACGTCAAACAGGAGGCTGGGTAAAGTAGAGGTTATTACTGTGCATAAATGCAATGCATTGCCGTAGGGGGATGCGTCACATGCTAATCTCAACGGCTTCTTTGTGTCATAATGAACCAGGACAGTGCTGCTCAGTAAGATCTCTTTTCCTTTCTTGAAGGCTTCCTCACATGCCGGTGTCCAGCTCCACTTTTCCTCCCTCTTTAGTAGAGCATGTGTAACCAGGGTTTGAAAACTGTTCATAAGTAAATTAGATAAATCGTAACATTTTCCCTGTCTAACCAGGAAAAGAGTTCATCTTTTCCTTAATAGTCAATCTTTGTCACCCCATGCACGGAGATTTATTTAAGTGATCATCTGTCTCTATATAGATAGGAGTAAGTTAAGAGTGAGCAGAAAAATTAGCAACTTTAATTTAAGTATTGAGCCATGAGCCATTCAACGTCGGGAGTTTTGGGGAAGATGATAAAACCTTTGAACATTTGATATCCTGGTGAGTTGACTGAAGTTCGATGCGTTTACCGTTAGCTGTGTTAGCAAGAATGCTCAACGATATTTTGTTTTTTTGTAAAGTTGTCTACTGTATTAAAACCAGTCAGGAAGGGAATTAGAAAGGGGTACAACGGTACATTTATGAATGTGTAATGGATATAATTGAATGACCTGAGCTGCTAATGGTAATTACTTGTTATATTGTGTGTGATGTTTTAGCCATGCGGCTTGCAGGCCTAGTTGGATCGGTATTGAATTGTTGTCCTGCACGTGTGCATAGGCTGTATTTTTTGGATAGCTCCATCACTGGAACCAGAAGTACGGTCCGGTCTGCCACCACATCTTCATCCATCCACCACCAAGAGGACCCTCACATCGGACGTCACAGTGCGCCTGGAGTCCCTTTGACTTGACTTTGGTTGTGAACAGAAGGGTGGTAGGACACTCTTTTTTGGACAATACTCCTTCTTTTACACGTTTTTTCCGAATCAAACTTATTCCTGAGATCTCAGAGGTTTTCTTTATTTTTTATATTACCTGCTTGGACATTCTTTTGATGTATGGAATCGTGCATTTGCTGCAGAAATGATTGTCTAATTGTGTTATAAATAAATCTGTTGTGTTAAGCGTAATTTGGGGTGGACATTTCCTGTTTGCAATTGAATACTCACTAGTCTCCTCATCGAACCTGGATTGAATTTGAATATCCCCCTATATTCGCTGAATTTCCATTCAGCGACCCATATTTAATTTCCTCCTCGAATTGCTCTCATTTTGTTCTGCACTGTCTCTAAGCGACAGTTGCAGGGGAGGGGTTACACATGCAATGGCTGTAACACACTGGACAAGCTCTTCAGAAAATGGCCATAATAGTTCAACAGTCCCAAATAAAACTCTTGAGACATTTGTGGGCTTTGGGGCATTCACATTGCCTCCACTTTTTGCTGTGTGGGGTGTAGGCCTTCATGGTATATCTGACGCCCCAAACACTCCACACTCGTCTGCAAAAATCTGCATTTGGCCAACTTGCTCTCAAGCCATAACGCGCCGGACAGCCCAACACTGCTTCCAGTCTTTCCAAGTGCAGGGCTTTAGTGTTGGCTGTGATTAAGATGTCATCCAAAAAACAAGTCACGCCTTCTTGGCCTTGCAGAACTTGATCCATCACTGACTGAAAAATTGATGGTGCGCTGGCAACCCCATAGCTAAGGCGATGGTAGCGGTACATCCTCTGTGGGTATTTATGGTTAAAATCTTTATCCAATCTCAATTGCTGGTAAGCATGGGAAAGATCTAACTTTGAGAACCATGTCCCCCCAGCTAGGGTTGCAAATAAATCTTCAGCGTTGGGCAGGGGGTATGTCTCTACTTCCAATTGGCTATTTATCGTGACCTTGTAGTCCCCACGGATGTGGATGAATTTATCAGCCTTTGGTACCACCACAATCGGGGCCCCCCATTGACTTCGATCAACTTTTTGGAAACAATTCCCTCTTTTTCCAACCTATCCAGTTCTTTTTCTAGAGCCTCTTTCAGTGAATATGGCACAGGGCGGGCTTTGCAAAAGACTGGTTGGGGTCCAGGCCGCATTCTTATGGTTGCCCTGAAATCTTCTATGGACCTGACCTCCTCAGAAAACACCTGTGAGTGGCGTTGAAGCAGTGTTTGCAATTCCGGGTCGCCAGCGTGAAGATGTTTTTCCAATCCAGCTTTAGCTTCTCCAACCAATTTCAGCCAAAGAGAGCAGAACTATTTCCTTTCAGTATGATGAGAGGAAACGTCTCTTTCTGATCACCATACTGCACTGGGACCTGAACATAGTCAAGAAGGGGTGTAGTGACAGATTTTCTTGAGCCACTGGGCAGGGTGCGGGAGAAAATCCGGCTCCTCACTCGCTCACACAGAGATTGCAAGTTTTTTGTTTTCTTTGGGTGAAGTAATTAGGTGAAGTAATTAATTATATATTTTATTAAACACAACTCCATATATATTCGGTACCTGTATCCAGCTGCATGCTAATGTCCTCATCACCCACTTTCACATTTACTTTAATGCCTCCATCCCCACTGGATGCCATGTAGACTGTAAAGACTCCGAATCTTCTCCACCTACACTCAGATCCTCAGTTTCCACATACTGGGCCCTGGCGGTCTGTCTCTTATTTCCGACACGCTCTGGAAATATGCCCTGTCTTGGAACACGCATGACATCTCTCATTTTTGAATCGGCACTCCTGGGATGAGTGTCTCCCTCCCCCACAACGGTAGCATCTCTGTTCACTGTCCGGCTTCTGATCAAACTCCTGGGTTGGGCTCTCATTTCCACTTCTAAACTGCCACTTTCCTCTGCTTACCAACTTAAATTTAGAAACTTCATTTACAGCTGTATTCTGTGATTTTCCTAAGATTTCCAGAGAATTCTTGGATGCCATTTCCATTGTCAATGCGATCTCACATGCTTGTGCAAATGTTAGCTCTTTCCCTGCTAGCAATTTTCTTTGAATTGACTCAGAGGCCAATTCACTCACAAAGCTTCATCCAAATGAGCTTCATACTCACAATACTTCGCCACTAAGTAATCAGTTACTGATTCTCCTTCCTTTTGATCACGTTTCTGAAAACGGAACCTCTCCGCAATGAGGTTCCGAGCAAAAGGTTCTTATTGACCCAACATGTGGCACAATCATCTGATTTGAAATTGGGCGCCTGCACTGGCTTCTAAACTTAAGTTCAACTATCTTTTAATTGTGTATTTGGATTGAGGATGGGGAAAATGTGAGTATGCAAGAATAGCTTGTGACAAATTCTTGTAATTTCACATTTTGTTTCAGTCTATAAAAAAAGATATCAGGAATCTCATCCAGGCAGTCCAGATGAAGCAGTTAAGCTTGGATTTTAGAACACAACTAATGACTATGAATTAGTTTTCTTTCTTTTTAAAACATCTTATCAATTTCCATTCAGCGACCCATATTTAATTTCCTCCTCGAATTGCTCTCATTTTGTGACAAAGGCTTAAAAATTGCAAAGACGTGCAATGCCCATTGAGAAATGCCAACTTTATTGATGTTGAAATAATATATGTAGTGCCCTCTAGCTGTCCTGGCTATTTGGACTGCGCTGCCCGAATTCGTAACTACTACTCCCCTGCAGTACCTCCGCGGACCCCTGTTGGAGACCTCTGTCCTAGGTTACAGCACTCTGCTAACCATATTATTTAAGCACTTTATAATACCCGTCAAACAGCTCAAAACCACATATAGCAATAAACCAATTACTTGGAGTGTGATGTAGATAACAGCAAATATTCACAATGACACACAATACAACAGACACAATAAGCCTGCAGGTAAATAACTACTACATACATAGAGTGGTACAATATAGTTGTCCGCTGACCGGTGCAGGCCTGTTTGCGGGAGAGCGATGGGGAACAAAAACGCCGGCTTTGTGCCAACAAAAAAAACACCTCACTCGTCGTCCTTACAGTGTTGGCAAGGCGGGAGTGGGGGAGTCGTCCCAGCCGTTACCCGCTGGCTTAGGTCTGGTCTCAGAGTCCTGGGGGCGAGCGTGGACTGAGTGTCCGGGTTGGCTACTGCCCGGGTTGCCCTCTTTCTCCTCGATCCTTACAACGCACCGCTCAACTCTTCTTCCACTCGCTCTTGCCGCCGCTCGTTTTCTCCTCTCGCGGAACTCTCCCCGAGTTCCGTCATCAACTCCACCAAAACACCTCAAAAACCCTCCGCGAAAACATATGAGGGGCCATTTAGGGCTTAACTTCTGAGACACTCTAATGAAACACTCGTGCGCATCTCACTGGTGTATGTGAGTGAAATCTCACTTGCATACGGAAGCATCTCAGTTATACCAGAAGTCGGAAGCAAAGAGGTTTTGAACAGCGAAAAGCGACAATCTTACACTCTTCCTCAATATGATTTTAAGTCCGGACTCGCCCATCTTTATATACAAGTTTATAAATACTACCACATTTAAGTGACGGAATGTAATTTTAGGACTTTTTCAGACTGGAAATTAGTTGTTTAAGCAACATTTCTGCGGTCGGTTTATCAACATTCAGCCTTTGTGTGACCTAATGGACACTTAAAATACTTTGGGAATAGTATCCAGACGTTACAACGCCACTCTCTTTGGAGGGGAGAGACCCTGAATTCAATTATCTTATTGGCCAAAACCCCATACGAGGTAGATCATAGACAGACAGAGGCTTCTGCGTGTACAATGCAATATCACTTTTATTTAAACAATAACTTTATAAAACCACATCCAAATAATTTATACCAGTAGTGATTGACCGGGGGCACAATGACACTTGACACAACAACAATAAAAACACTGCACACTGTTAAGAAAGGCTAAAATAAGCAACACTACAAACCAACACACTAAAATACGATTACTGATCCTGGTTAAAAGACACAACACAATAGAAGTGGGGAAGGGGGAAGCAACGGTCATCAAAAGGGCACAATATCAGTGTGTTATTTCTATAAATAGAGGGAGCAAGATGGAGGCACTTGAGCATAATCTAAACTAAAACTATGGTCTGAGAAAAACAGCAGTGGCTGTCCTGCTGACCACTGCGTGTCACCAGTTCAGCCTGAAATGCACAAAACAGCCATTAATCACCAAGTATCCATCATCCTTCTCATTACAAAACGCATAATGTGCTTGCAAGCCCAACTTCCTACCTCCTTGGCCCAATGCACCTGTGCACCAGCAGGTAAGACCCTGGGCTCACCAGGTCTGGTTCAGGTCTGACCTTCTACCATAGAAAAGAACATTATATTAATTTACCCATGGCCTACAGGATGTAGATTAAAATTGCACAACCTACCTCCTTAGTACAGTCTGCTCACCCGCACGGTACTGGCGAGCAACAAACAAAGCACCCAGACTTCAGCACATGCCGGACAACGAGAACAAACGTGAGTTGCTCAACTCTCATGGGATCTCCTTTATATGGAGAGGCTCTCCTTGAGTTTAAGCCTCCCGCTCTATGCTGAGGCTCCCAGGTCCTAAGGTCCCACCCCTCACATTTGTGACAATTTGCTCCGAGGATGTTGGAGATGTGAGGTCTAGTTAACGGGACCGTCAGACTCCTCCAGCACCGGTCAGCCTCATCTCAACATCCTAAAGTCCTAAACGGCCCCTCATAAAAAAAACTCCATCACTCTCGACTCCCCAACGTCACTTCCTGTTTTCCTTTTTCTTCCTCTCTCTCCAGCCCCACTCTCCTGATGTTTGATAGGACTATCCCACCTCCCAACCAATACAATTTTTCAAACAAACAGGAAAACATTATTTACACAGATCCTAAAAGGACGGAGAAGCTAAACAAATGTACTTTGACTTTTGTGATAACCTATTATTTTACAGCCACTGGGTTTCAGTCTCCATAAGTCGTATGCATTGGTGCCCTGTGAAAAGAAAGAAACCTTTGATCAGTGTGAATACTTAACATTAAACCGTCCTTACACCAATGCACAGACTCACACCATAGACCGCTCCTGCTCCGATGTGAATGTTTGTGTAACAGCATGTTGACGTGATGTATCAATGGAGAGTTTGTGCATTACTTTCTGTTACACTGACAAAAGACTACTAATCAAACGCCACCAGTGTCGCCATAGCGATGCCGTAGCAATGTCGACACACAGACTTTGAAATCTCAGACATAAGGGCGGACGGCAGGCATGTGAGGACAGCTAATACCACTGGAGTTTAATCTCTCAACATCAAAATTGATAAAAAACCCATCAGACACTTATACGCTACCAAGTCTGCACCAGCAATCACAGGGAGGGATGCATGAGGGGATGGATTTCTGCACAGTTGCTTAGCACGTTCAACCCCCCCCCCCCCCCCCCCCCCTCCCATGACCCCCGTGTTACGCTTATCCACTGCAGTGAAGACCCACATTATAGAGAGACAGGCCGTGAAGCAGCTGGTGAGTTCTGGCTGAGGCGGATAAACAATAAAATGAACGACACTCAGGCTTCTAAAACACGTCTTATTCTCCCAACAGGAAAACAATCAAGTCAGTCAACAGGGGCTGAGCTGATATGGAGAAATGACACAGCTGCTGTGAGACCTTGACCTGCAGTGTAGCTACAGCTTAACGTGCTTCCCCGGCGTGTCTGATGTATTTTCAGCTGAACAAATAGCAGTGTTGCCAGCAGCAAATAATCACCCACATTGTTAAATGTAATTGTTGACCTTACTTAAAAAAATGATTGCCCTTAACTCATTTCTGCTTAATTTGTTGACCATACTGAATGAAGAAAACTTAGTAAAGTACACTTTCTGCGGATTTAAGTTCTGAAACGTATCATCTCAAGTAAACCTTACTTAAAAGAGCCCGGAGAAACTCGGGGGCACTCGGCACCACTCGACTATGATACGCATGCGCACTTGACCACCGAAGACGTTATTTCCTTTGAGGCGGAGTGGCAAATGCTTGCGGGAAGCAGGAAGAAAGAGCTGCTCGGTTCAGACGGTAAGTTTCAGCTATGTTCACATAACGTTTCATGATCAAATGTTACCGTTTACTGGCCATTTAGTCACGTAGTCGTCTCTTTAACCTTATCTATTAGTTAAGCTAAGTTAGTGTTTGGAGGTTAGCTTTATGTCTTCGATTTTAAAAGCTAACAGTTAAGCTAGCTTGTAGCTAACATTTAAGCTAGCTAGTTTAAGTTGTTGGCTCACAATCTTCAACGGTGCGGTAAAACATGGTTGTCGAAGATGCAACCTCATCAGGAAACAAGATAATAAGCCTGTACCCATTTAACGTTAATTTATAAGTAACAGTACACTTAAAATGTAACGTCACGTTTCACTTAGCTTTATTATTTTTGATGTAACCAAAGCATTTATTTAACGTTACGTCCTAACGGACAGTAACGGTTATTAATAACCATGGCTATCGCTCGTGCCCTGCATTACGGGTCACGTTTGTCATTGCATGAAGATCAAATGTAATGTTAGGTTCAGCTGAACGAGGAATAATTTAACAACAACGGTGTGATGGCGTAGCTCTTGGCCACAGGGAGAGGGGCATCGTATCCCAACACGGCCCAAGAGTTCCCAACACGGCCCAAGACTTACGGTACATTTTTTTTAAACGTCAAAAAAAGTGTTAGAATATTTACTACTACTTACGCACAATATAACCAGAAGCACGAAGGAAGCTTTAAGCTCCCTGCCAACATTCATTCTTATTTGCAGTTTGACTGATTGCTTTTATTGTTTCTTTTGTAGGCTTTGCAAACCCGGCAATGAACTGGAAGTGTAAGTACTGCTTGTTTTCTTCCAAAACGAGGACTCAACTATTCCAACACTACCGCTTAAAACCTGGAAGCTATACCAGATTGACTCCAATTCCATGCCTCCACACAGATTGTTTGTGTTCATTCAAGTCCTTTAATTTAAGTGCATTTAACAAGAATTCACTCCCATGAAGATCGTAATGGGCAGATGAGTGGAGCTGAAGAAATCCCAGTAATATTCCATTGCCCTGTTTGCAGCTTTGAAGAGCCCAGCGCCGAACAACGTTTTTTAACCCACTTTCGTCAACATTTGAAAAGGCAGGAAACTGTTCAGTGTCCATATAAAAACTGCACCTTTGGGACCAATGTCTATTCAACATTTAATGCCCATAAATGTAAACAACATGGACTTCCCAGTCAGAGGCAGTGGAGGTCTGACATTGCCGTACCCGTAACGCCTCACAATTCAGATCCAGATGTGGTACAAGATCAGGAGTCTCGTTCTAATGATCATACAGATTTTGTCCAAGAGGAAAATGAGGAGGAGGCAGAAATTGAAAATCTGGATCGTTTACAGCCCCAACTGGAGCATAATTTAGCCTCACTCTTTCTTAAACTGCAGGCTGTCTTGCATATATCTGATATGGCAGTACAAGAGCTAATCCAACAACTGAATCAGATTGCTCTTCTCACAGAACCCCTTTTGCGTAATGCCATTCACGGAATTCTCAATAAACATGGCATTGGTGATGCAGATTCAGTTGTGATAGAAATTGCGACTGCAGTCAAAGAGAATAACCTGTTCTTGCCGATGCGGGCAAGGCACTCTCTACGGCCAGTAAAAGAAAATTATATTTTCAGAAAGAATTTCTGATAGTCATGCCAGTTGAATACAGGCTTGAGAGAGAATCAGAGTCTCTCACTTATGTGCCAATTTTGAAAATGATACAAAAAGTGTTAAACGGGGCTGATGTTCTAGAAAAGCTTCTGACTCACAATGACAGCGGTGATGGATTTAACACATATAGAGATGGCACTCTCTATCAAGGAAACCATTTTTTAAAGACTGAGACCCTAAGGGTTGTCTTGCGTCTTTACATTGATGATTTTGAGATTGCAAATCCCGTGGGCACTTCAAGAAAGAAACACAAACTGTGTGGTGTTTGTAGGAGCCATACATTGGGTTTGATTATTCTTTTGTATTATTTCTTCTTTCCTTCTACATGGTTGATATGTGCGCGTGTGGTGTGACCTCATTTGCAAATGACACCGAAACACAGTGCTCTTTAGTAACTTGTATTTCCACATGAAAATAGTACAGTGCATTGTTTTGATTCCCCCTAACTTCCACCGAGGCTAAGCTAAACTCAACCCTAGTCTTCTGTGCATACTAGCGGTGGGTATTTATGTACCTAAATACCGATAGTCTCGAACCAGACTAACCGTCTTAGAACCAGAACTACGGCGGCACTCTCAAGCGCAATGCTTCACCCGCTTGACCCACGAAAAAAAACACTACAAAAGGTCCCAAAACAAACAAACCAGTACACTCACCTTATGCGAAAGTACCACTACGCCTAGCGGGGAATACAATCAGTCTTTGACAAACAATGCACAATGCTTATAAACGTGTACATGTACCTGTGATTACAAAAGGCATAGTAGCAGCAAATTTGTGAATGAATGGGCTTTACGCGAGTCGAATGAGCGTTCACGTCTATCGTTTACAACTTTGAGAGCGATCTCAAACATCCAGTGTTATCGCGACAATACATTTTCGAGCTCCCACAAACTTTCTTTAGACATATTATAGCGGCTTATACACAACAAAAACTATCCAAAAGCCGCTGTACTGGTTTGTTTGTTTTGGGACCTTTTGTAGTGTTTTTGTTCGTGCGTCAAGCGGGTGAAGCATTGCGCTTGGGAGTGCCGCCGTAGTTCTGGTTCTAAGACGGTTAGTCTGGTTCGACAGGGAAGAAAATAGAATAAAAAGATACACATTATATACAATATAATAAGATAGAAATTATTATTAAATTAAATAAACTAAAACTGAAACAAAAGAATAACCTTCCAAAAGAGACAATAATAATAATTTGTAAAAGGAGAAGAGGCAGAGCAGCAACATCACAGCAGTACAGGGTTATTATTGTCATTATTTAGCCAGGGATGATTTATTGTAGAGTGTTATTGCACTGGGCAGGAATGATCTCCTGTATCGGTCCTTGTGACAGCGGAGCTAAAGGAGTCTGTTGGAGAACGTGCTCCGCTGTCCCTGTAGCAGGTGGTGGAGGGGGTGGTCAGGATCATCCAATATGGATAACAGTTTCTTCAATGACCTCCCCTCCAACACCTTTTCCAAGCTGTCCTGTTTGCAGCCAATGATGGAGCCGGCCTTCTTAACAAGTTTGTTAAGTCTGTTGGTGTCACCGGCTCCAAGGCTGCTCCCCCAGCAGACCACGGCGAAGTACAAAGCACTGGCCACAACAGACTGATAGAACATCTCCAAGATCTTGCTGCACACATGGAAGGATCGAAGCTTCCTCAGGAAAAAGAGTCGACTCATCGCCTTCCTGTAGACGGCGTTGATGTTGATCTTCCAGTTCAGTCTGTTGTCGATGGAGACACCCAGGTACTTGTAGTCCTCGACCATGGCCACCTCCTCTCCCAGAACCCTCAGCGGTAGCGGAGCCGTCGTCTTCCTCCCGAAGTCGACCACCATCTCTCTAGTCTTGGCCACGTTCAGGAGCAGGTGATTTCTGCCCGCCCACACCACAAAGTCCTCCACTATTGCCCTGTACTCCTCCTCCCGTCCATCCCTTATACACCCTACCACTGCAAAGTCATCAGAGAATTTACCCACCGCTAGTACGCACAGAAGACTAGGGTCGAGTTTAGCTTAGCCTCGGTGGAAGTTAGGGGGAATCAAAACAATGCACTGTACTATTTTCATGTGGAAATGTGGAAACAAATTACAAAAGAGCGCTGTGTTTCGGTGTCATTTGCAAATATTTTTGTGATTTATTGGATTTTCTTTTGTAAATGAAAAATGGAGTTGAATGATACCAGCCAAGTTGAAAAAAGACAAATAACTCTTACACCCAAAGCTTTTGAGTATAAATTGGAAAAGCTCCAAGAATAACGGCAAGTAAAAATAAGAAAGATTAAATGTGCAATAAGAGAAATGAAAGGCCTAATGCAAGTGTGGATAATGCCGAAGAAATACGGTCATGTCTTGAAAATTTATCGAGCTTCTTTAAACAAGCAAGTCATCTTCATGGTGATGTGGTTCCTATGCTCCCACCTGAAGAACAGGAAAAACAAAATGCTTGGTTTGTCAGTATTGAAGAGCATACAATTGCTTTTGTAGAGGAGACAAATAAATGGCTGCTTGAGGTGCCAGACACACCAGAAGAGTGTGTTGTTTCACCATGTTTAGGATCCGTTCCCAATGATGAGGCATGTATTGTAGAAATTGCAGTAGATGACATTAGACCGATTGACAGTGTTTCTAATGTATCAGTGAAGTCAAAGAGCCGCAGTACAGTAATAAGTAAATCTATGTCCACTACTTCATCAGCCAGATTAAGGGCTGAGGCTGAGACAGCTGCTCTGATGGCTCGTCAAAGAATGCTGAGTCAGAAACATGCCCTGGAAGAACAGCAGGGACTATTGAGGAAGAGGAAGGAGGAGCTGGACCTGGACATGGAGCTGGCAGCGTCTACGGCTAAAGTGAGTGTGTTGAAGGCTGCAGAAGGATCTTGTGTGTCTAATGTTTCTGTAAAATCAGATGGGATGAACTCCTATTTGGAAAGAGGAAAAGGAACACAGTTAAGACCTGACACTGCACAATTTGTTCCTGAGTTCAACACCCAACCTGCGGAGTCTGGAGGTGAAGCGTTGCTTTCGGGTTATTCGGCTGTGAGGCCTAAGACACACAACAGAATGGAGCCACCTGCTGCTGTGACTGGGGCCGGACCGTCTGCTTTGCTTTCTCAGCCCGCTGCTGCGACTGGGGTTGGTATGTCCACTCTTCAAGGAGGTGCTTTTCATCCACCAGTTACCCACATTCAATCTGGAGCTGCACCCGTAACAGTGAATAATTCTGATCAGCGTTTTCTCAGTTCTGGAAAGACAAAATAAAATTACATCTTTATTGGTTGAACAATAGTCAATTTTTCTCTTAACTAAGCGAGACCTACATGTTTCCGATGGAGTATCAAACCTTCATAAGAGGATTTGAACACACCATTGAAGCTAGAACACAAAGTCAAAAGGACGGTTTGTATTACCTCGAGCAGTATACGAGAGGTCAGCCCAGGGATTTGGTCCGTAGCTGTCAACATCTGCCCCTGTCTCGTGGATACACTAAGGCAAAGTCACTACTTCAAGAACATTTTGGCGATCCATTCAAAATAGCCTCCGCTTACATGGAGAAGGTGCTTTCATGGCCGATGGTTAAAGCTGAAGATATCAAGGCTTTGCAGGCGTATAGTCTAATGTTACAGGAATGTTGCAACTCCATGGGGACCGCCGTAAATGATCTGAATGTACCTACGAATATGCAAACCATTGTGAAAAAGCTGCCTTATAAGTCGCGGGATCATTGGAGAAGTGTGGCCGGTGATATTCAGGAGAAGTTTCGCCGTAGAGCTACATTTTCGGACATTGTGGAGTTTGTTGAGAGGCAAGTCAAGATAGCAAGTGACCCTCTTTTTGGAAATATACAAGATACACCTGTGACAGGAAGAAAGGAATTGGTCAAGTTGCACTCTCAAACTGGTTAGTAGTAGTTTTGCCACTACTGTAACACCTGCTGGGAAGAAAGTGGAGTCTGGCAACAAAATAGAAAAGAACTCGCTTGTGAAAGTCTGTTTGTTTTGTGGAGCTGGACATTCGTTGGATGTTTGTCTTTATTTAGATAAAAAGACACAAGATGGAAAATTGTCCTTTTTGAAGGAGAACCATATGTGCTTTAGATGTCTGTGCGTTGGGCACAGTCGAAGATTGGGTTGGGAGTAAAGATTGCAGAAAACGTCTAATATGTAGAGTATGCGATTATAGGCACCCCACGTTGTTGCATTTCCATCCCAAAGCAAAACAAAAGAGTTCGACTCAGGCCAATGGTGGCTTTGAACCAGCCAGAAAAGGCGCTGTGGTGTCTGATCAGTCCAGTGGCTTGACTGGGGCCGGTAAGCAGGACTGTACACTTTCTATCTTGCCTGTTCAGGTGAAATCCAAAAGGGGACGAGAGACCTTGGTCACGTATGCGTTTCTGGATCCGGGGAGTACCGCCTCATTTTGTACAGAGCGGATCATGGACCGGCTCAATCTGACAGGAAAGAAGCTCGGAATCCTCCTTAGAACTATGGGGCAAGAGAAAGTGGTGGACAGTTACAAATTGTCAGACTTGGAAGTCTCCAGGTTGGATTCTGACAGCTTTTGTGACCTGCCTGAGATTTTTACTCAAAGAAGCCTGCCTGTTCATAGAGGTAACATTCCACGCTCAAAAGACCTCCAAAGATGGCCGCACCTGAGACACATACAAATACCAGAGCTAGTCTCTCATAGTCCGGACAGTAAGAGCTGAGTGCCAGCCGTAAGCAGACTGCAAGGTTGTCATCAGGATCTGCATTTTGACTTGATGATTTTCATATGTGAAAAGGCAGACTCACACAAATATGTTGATCCAAAAAGTGCAGTCAAATTCTCTGCAGTTTGTCTGAGGTTGGGGTACTTCTCTTTCTGCATTAGATTCCAGAATTGGACATTCATGTTAGGTGTTGCTCTGGATTTGAGCTCAATGTCATTCTTCAGTGTGAGGATCTCATTCTCAATAGCACAGCTATCCAGGTTGAAGAGTAATGCCACTTTGCACGTTATACCATCCACATCTACAATTTCCCCAAATGGAAAACAGAGATAGCTGACAACAGGCTCAATAGATGCAAAGTCAGTGAAGCGCCTGTCAAATTCTGACAAGATTCTCTGCACTTGCTCATCATAACGTGCACTCTCAAGCTCCGCCCAGTCTTTGCCCATAGCCTGGGCTGCCAACTCTCACGCATTGGCCGTGAAACCCACGCACTTGATCGGTTTCACGTGCTCTCACGCCACACCTCCGATTTCTCACGACAAAAAAATTGGGAGACTACAATTGAAAAAGAGGGGCGCCAGAACACAACAGTAATGTAAGGTTCCCTTTCCTGTCCATAGACACATTTACAACGCGCTCGGTATCGCGCTGCACGGATGCGTCGGCGCGCTCCCATCAGCGGAGCAGAAAGCGCGTCGTCGGTGTTTGTTCGGTGTGCAAGTCTAGAAAAATGGCTCAACACACCCGAGCTTATTTACGCCCTGAATTTGGAGTACCCACAGCCACTGAAGAACACCTTTCAGTTCATTCAAAGAGTGCTCCTATCACTAGGACTGAAATCCCTAAAACCAAAACTCCAGTCACTGAAAAATCTGTTAATGCAGTGAGGAAGTTTTGCGCATGGACTGTTTACTATGGAAAATGTTTTTATTGTCATCTGTGCAGTTGACCGTTTGTACACCGTTTGTGTATGTTTGTTACACACCATAGTCACCATTGAAATCATAAAGAAGTTTGTAGCATTTTGTATGATTTATTTGGTTAATTGCCTATTGTTTTACAGTTCAATTGGTATTTTATATGCTAAACAGCTGCTTTACTTTTTTGAGTGTGGTGTAATGTGCATCGGAAAGGAGATGGCGTAAATATAAACGACCTGACGACCTCCTTGAATTTCAATCTCTTCTCTCCTCTTTTTCTGCTTCTATCTCTGCTGCCAAAAGCTCTTTCTACCAATCCAGAATCGAATCTTCATTTTCTAACCCCAAAAAACTCTTTTCGATCTTCTCCAACCTCCTCGAACCCCCTGGTCCTCCTCCCCCCTCCACCCTTCTTCCGGGTGACTTTGTCAACTACTTTACCAAGAAAATAGCTGACATACTTTCTCAAACCCACCTCATACTTCTTGCATCCCACTGGCTTCACCTCTATCACCCTCACTTTCCTCTTTCACCCCCTTGTCTCCTAACCAAATTCTTACCCTAGTAACCTCTGCCCGTCCGACCACCTGCCCTCTTGACCCCATTCCATCACATCTTCTACAATCTATCGCACCTGACCTTCTTCCTTTCCTCACCTGTCTCATCAACAATGCTCTGTTATCTGGCTGTTTTCCCCAATTCTCTGAAGTAGGCAAGAGTTAACCCTCTCCTAAAGAAACCTACCCTCAACCCTTCTGAAGAAAACAACTACAGACCGGTCTCTCTTCTTCCCTTTTGTCCAAAACTCTTGAACGTGCGATTTTTAACCAACTCTCCTCCTATCTCCACCATAACAACCTCCTTGACCCCCACCAGTCAGGCTTCAAGGCAGGCCATTCCACAGAGACTGCTCTCCTTGCTGTCTCAGAGCAACTCCACACTGCTAGAGCCGCCTCTCTCTCCTCTGTCCTCATCCTTCTGGACCTCTCTGTTGCATTTGACATAGTCAACCACCAGATCCTTATTTCCTCTCTTCAGGAACTTAGTGTCTCAGGCTCTGCTCTCTCCCTTCTCTCGTCCTACCTCGACGGCCGCACCTACCGGGTAACCTGGCGAGGATCTGTGTCGGAATCTTGTCCTCTTACTACGGGAGTTCCTCAGGGTTCCGTCCTGGGTCCCCTTCTCTTCTTGGTCTACACCAACTCATTCGCTCGCATCGCTTCTCCTACCACAGCTATGCCGATGACACCCAACTAATTCTCTCCTTCCCTCCCTCGGACACCAAGGTGGCGGGAAGGATCTTTGCCTGACTGACATCTCTCAGAGGATGTCCGCCCACCATCCGAAAATCAACCCCGACAAGACTGAACTACTTCTCTTTTCAGGAAGAAGACTCTCCGACCCAGGACTTGACTGTCAACTTTGGCAACTCCCTGTTAACGCCCACTTTAAGCGCTAGGAACCTCGGCGTCACAATCGACAGCCAACTCTCCCTGACTCCCAACATTACTGCGACAACACGATCCTGTAGATACACTCTCTACAACATCAGGAGAATACGTCCTCTTCTCACTCAGAAGGCTGCCCAGGTACTGATTCAGGCTCTTGTCATCTCACGCCTGGACTACTGCAACTCCCTCCTGGCAGATCTCCCTGCTACTGCCATTCGACCTCTGCAGCTCATCCAGAATGCAGCAGCTCGACTGGTCATTAACCTTCCAAAATTCTCCCACACTACTCCACTCCTCCGCTCTCTTCACTGGCTACCGGTGGCTGCCCGCATCCAGTTCAAAACATTGGTGCTCACCTACCATGCTGTGAATGGATCGGGTCCAGCTTACATCCAGGACATGGTGAAACCCTACATCCCGACCCGCACTCTCCGCTCTGCACCTGCAAAACTGCTCGTCCCTCCCTCACTGAGAGCAAAACACTCGACTAGATCACAACTCTTTGCTGTCCTTGCTCCGAAATGGTGGAACGAGCTCTCTGAAGACACCAGGACCGCAGAGAGCCTTCACATCTTCCGCCGCAAACTAAAGACACACCTCTTCAGACTCTACCTCGACTAAAAGACTAACAAATTGTAGCACTTAAATTGTACTTATAATCTATAGCAAATTGTAAATTGGCTTATTTGAGGAAATTGCATTTTCTTGTTCTTCTGAGTTTGTACCCTATGGTTGAATGCATTTATTGTAAGTCGCTTTGGATAAAAGCGTCAGCTAATTGACATGTAATGTCTTTTAATGGCCATAGCACTAAACGGAAGCAGAGAAATCTGTATTTTTTCATTGTTTTCCTTACTTTGTGAAACGTATGCATACTGTTAGACTTGAATAACTGCGTTCCAAAACATATCAATTTTATGTTTTTTGATAAAATGTGATGACAAAACCTTGAAAAACTATCCTGTCTTTGTTTTAACAACTTACATTTTGTAGTTCAGCTTACTTAAATTTTTTAAGGCAATCAGTTTCCTGATTATTTTCGAGTAAAGAGACTGGTTGGACTAGTAAAGTTAACTTTTTCTAATCAGTACTGCTTACTTAATATAACACTAATCTTTAAGTTCTCTGAACTGACTTTTTATTGTCAACATAATCAATAATATTAAATTAACTTAACTCAGACCTTTATATTATCTGAACTGATTATTTATTGTTGACATAGTTCATCATTCTTAAGTTAATGTCACTTAGATT
Source organism: Gasterosteus aculeatus (assembly GCF_964276395.1). Classification (NCBI taxonomy): domain Eukaryota; kingdom Metazoa; phylum Chordata; class Actinopteri; order Perciformes; family Gasterosteidae; genus Gasterosteus; species Gasterosteus aculeatus. The sequence continues at coordinate 3,636,301 of NC_135709.1, read as the reverse complement.
TATAAGTTAATTGAACTGATTATTTATCGGCAACATGCCTAAACTCATTTATTTTTAGTAATGTCAAATTAAAATTGATGAGCTACTTTTTTTAGAAATTTTGAGGCAATCGGTTTCCTGACTTTTTTCAAGTAAAGTCAACTTATTACATTTTACAGTGCATTGCTTCCAACAACCTCCTTTCTGAAGCCAATAACTTGTATGTGCTTGATTTCAAGATCAGTCACAAGGATCAAGCACATCAGTGTTACAAATCTCCCTCGAGCACATCTGAACTGTAAACATCAGAGTAATCAAAGTTAAAACTAATAATGCAGCAGCGCAACAAAATAGAAGAATTAAAGGGGGACTTTTGAATATTAGATTTCTGTCATCTAAAGCTGTTTTAGAAAATGAACTAATATCAGTTCACCATGTTGATATATTTGTCTTGATATATTTGTCTTACTGAAGATGTACAGGGCCCCAGGTCCTTATTCAGAATTTCTCTCTGAATTTTCACAGTTCTTGTTTGATCGAGTTTGGTCCTTAAAACGGACAAAGTAACTACTGGGTGATTTTAACATTTATGTGGATGTCGACAACAACAGCCTTGGTACTTCATTTCTTTCATTGTTAAGATTCTATTGGTTTCTGTCAGAGTGTAAATAAACCAACTCACTGTTTTAATCACACCCTCAACTTGATTCTTTTGTATGGGATTGGGATTGAACATTTAACAATCTTTCCACAGAACCCTCTCTTCTTGGACCATTGTCTGACAACCTTTGAATTTTTCTGAAAAATTCTCACTCCACACCGGCGTAAAATCATCAAAACAGGTTATTTAGTGTTTGCAAACAGGAGACAGAGTTGACACACATACAAGTCATGTGCCAAGCCTGCTAAAAAGTTTTCATCATTAGAGCAGGAATATATACTGCAGGCATGGCATAACAACATGGGGATGGTTACGCACGTACAGAGGACTTATTGTTTACCCTCACGGGACAGAATGTCCCTACCGAGGCCAGCGCCCTTAATCTCTGCAGAAAAGATGTCTGCCAGCTGAGGGTAGCAAAAACCTTGAGTAGTACAGCCTTATTGATATCATGACACACATTATTTGCAGTTTTTCCAACATTTCCCACCTGTTCATACAAAGTATAACCAATTAAAAGAAAAAAAGGATTAAACACAAAGAAAATAAAGATTTGTTTAACAGATCGATCAAAAGTTCATGAACGATTAAACCGTGATTTTAGAATGATTGTTCTTTTTATTATTAATCAATGGGTTAACATATTTAATATTGAGTGTGGCAAGCGAAGCTGAGCCAAACTCCTTATTATCTCACATACTTATTGCGCTGATGACCCCCAAATCTATGTAGCGCTTTCACCAAACGACTATCGCCCCATAGATCTTCTGTGCCAGTGCATTGAGCAGATCAAAGACCGGATGTGTCAAAATTTTCTACAACTAAATGAAGACAAAACTGAGATCATTGTATTTGGTGCTAAAAAAGAAAGGTTTAAAGTAACCCAACACCTTCACTCTCTGTCCCTGAAAACATCAAATAAAGCCAGAAATCTGAGGGTTATTATGGATTCAGATTTACACTTGGAGAGTCACATCAAATCAGTAACAAAATCGGCCTACTACCACCTCAAAAATGTAGCACGACTTAGAGGGCTCATGTCAGCTCAAGACTTAGAAACACTTGTACATGCCTTTATAACTAGTAGGCTGGACTATTGTAATGGTCTCCTTGCAGGTCTTCCAAAAAAAACTGTCAGAGTAAATACAAATCATGGGAAAGCATCATTTAGTTACTACGCAACAAACAGCTGGAATAAACTTCCTGAAGATTTAACACTTGCCCCAACTCTGACCACGTTTAAAACAAGACTGAAAACTGTTCAGTTTCAGTCTGTTCAAAATGTTCAGCTTCGCCTTCTGCTAAATTTGACCTACATTGCACTTTTAACCTCTGCCTTTAATTAAACAATTTAAACAAGATTTTAATTTATAATTTTATTTGCTGTTTTTAATTGTCTTTTAATTCCTGCATTTTATTTCACTTTATTGTATGTGAAGCACTTTGAGTCTGCCTTGTGTATGAAAAGCGCTATACAAATAAAATTGCCTTGCCTTATTATTATTGAGTGTGGCCAGCGAAGCTGAGCCAAACTCCTTGTAATTTGACATACTTATTTACTGTAAGATTTCCTTTGTTAAAGTCCCCGGGGACAATAACTAAAGAGTCCGGGTTGGTCCGCTCCACACGCCGTATCTGGTCGGCGAGTGTCCGCTGAGCCTCGTGCACGTTGCCCGCCGGCGGCATGTAAACACCGACCAGGATGAATGAAGCGAACTCACGGGGGGAATAAAAGGGTTTGCAGTTGATGAAGAAAGTTTCCAGATCAGGAGAACAGTGTTGTAGGATCACCATTACGTCGTTGCACCAGCTGTTGTTGAAGTAGAAGCAGATTCCTCCACCCTTCGTCTTGCCGGAGAGCTCCGTGTCGCGGTCCGCTCGGAGCAGCTGGAAGCCGCCAGCTGGAGCGCGGAGTCCGGTATCGATCCGCAGAGCCACGTCTCCGTGAAGCACAAGACGGAGGATGTAGAGAAGTCTCTGTCTCTCCTCATCAGCAACTGAATTTCGTCCAGTTTGTTGCACAGTGAGCGCACGTTGGAGAGAAAGATGCCTGGCAGCGGAGTGCGAGAACCCCGCCTGCGGAGTCTCACCAGCGAGCCGGCCCGTTTTCCTCTCCGACGGCGTCTCACCACGTGACGAAAGGTGAGCGCACCTTTGACTAGAATGTCCAGTAATTCCACGGAAGAAAGCAGGAAAATTGGAAGTAACTCCGCTGGAGTTGTTCCACGGATTTTGAAGAGCTCATCTTTGGTGGAAGAGCTCCGGGAATCGCAGCAGCAAACGTAATTAACAACAAAAACAACAAAAAACGAAGCGCACCGAAGCACCGAGGCGGCCATCAACGGCGCCATCTTGCATTTTCTAAATACAGACAGTTTATTAAATGCCCACCAGAGAGGAGAACACGCTGGATCACTGTTACACCACAGTAAGCAGGGCTTATCACGCCGTCCCTCGTGCTGCACTGGGACACTCTGACCACGTCATGGTCCATCTGATTCCTGCATACAGGCAGAAACTAAAGCTCTGCAAACCTGTGGTGAGGGAATTCAAGAAGTGGACCAGTGAGGCGCTGGAGGATCTTCGGGCGTGCTTTGACTGCACAGACTGGGATGTTTTCAGGACTGCTACTGACAGTCTGGATGAGTTCACAGAGCTGTAACTTCCTACATCGGTTTCTGTGAGGACAGCTGTGTACCATCATGCACCAGGGTGAGTTACAACAACGACAAACCCTGGTTCACAGCAGAACTCACTACGCCTGCAGAAGGATCAGGCATTTAGGAGTGGGGACAAAGACTTGTACAGTACACAGAGGCAAAATACAAGTTTAGCAAGGCGGTGAGAGATACTAAACGACTGTACTCTGAGAAACTCAAACAACAGTTCTCAGCAAGTGACTCTGCTTCGGTCTGGAGAGGCCTCAAACACCTCACCAACTACAAGCCAAAAAACCCCCACTCCATGGATGACCTCCGCCTGGCAGACGAGCTGAATGAGTTCTACTGCAGATTCGAAAGACAATGTCCTGATCCCATCCACCACAGCTCCACCAACCTGCTGCAGTCCCCCTCCCCTCCCTCCCCCAGCCCATCAGGTGCTCACGCCTCTTCATCTATATCACCTTCCCCTCCCCCCCAGCAACGACCCTCTCTATTCTGGAGAGAGACGTTAGCCGGCTCTTTAAAAAACAAAATCCCCGTAAGGCAGCCGGTCCGGACTCCGTCTCCCCTCACACCCTGAAGCATTGTGCTGACCAGCTGTCTCCGGTGTTCACTGACATCTTCAACACCTCCCTAGAGACATGCCACGTACCAGCTTGCCTCAAGGCTTCCACCATCATCCCTGTTCCCAAGAAGCCCTGGATCACAGGACTCAATGACTACAGGCCTGTCGCCCTGACCTCTGTAGTCATGAAGTCTTTTGAACGGCTAGTCCTGACCGACCTGAAATCCCTCACCGACCCCCTCCTGGACCCCCTGCAGTTCGCCTACAGAGCCAACAGGTCTGTGGACGATGCTGTCAACATGGCCCTCCACTACATCCTCCAGCATCTGGACTCCAGAGGAACCTACGCTAGGATCCTGTTTGTGGACTTCAGCTCTGCCTTCAACACCATCCCTGTCCCCTCTTACAGGATGTGGGGTAAGATGAAAAAAGGATCCTATAATACATGTGTTGTAAATAATGAGAAAGACAAATATTACAGGAACCCCTCTAATTTATTTTTAAAGGATTGCAAAACAACTGTGTAGCATAGTGGCATCTAGGGCTGCAACAACGAATCGATAAAATGAATTTGCTATTAAGAGTCGGCAACAAATTTCAACGCAGAGCGTTGAGTGTGAGAGTTTGTTAGCGTGTGCGTCTGTGAGTAGTGTAGAGCAGCGGCCCCCAACTTTTTTAGCCTCACGGACCGCACGACAAAAAAAAATGTGTAAAGAGTGATGTATGTAAAGAATCTGGTTGTTTTTCAAAACAAAATGATTGGATTCTGGAGAAAAAAAAATCTCTGTGGCCTGCTACCACTGGTTGCTACCACAAGTTCTGACGTTTACTGTTTTGTATTTTTTTTTAGATATATATATAAATTATGTATTGTTCAGCTGAGGTCCCTTTAAACATATACGTTTTTTGTGCACTTTATTTTAAAAAAAGCCTATATATTGGGCTGAAGTCCATTCATAAAAAATATTATAACCTGTTTGTGCACTTTCTGAAGATTTTTTAAACTATGAATTTGCACTGTCAGTTCTGTTTTTGAATAAAGGTTGGAAATTAATAATGTTGTTTTTTTAATCCCAAAAAATATATTAATCAATTTAATCAAAATAATTGTTAGTTTTAGCCCTGGTGGCAACAAACAACATGAGTCCCTGCATGTAGATGTACCACAGTCGAGTAAATCAGCAGGGTTTCAGCACTCGAGTGTTTAGCCTTTCAACTGGTCAGCTTTGTCTATTCCATTTGCACTGTTGACCTGTGGCAAATAGTGTCAACTGTGTGGACCTTGTTGGGATCAGTAACACAATGCAAACCATCCAAGACTAATGTTGTAGCTCCCTGCTTTCACTACGACATACAATCCCAACAACGTTGGCAGCAGCAGTCAGCCGTCTGTGTTTAATATAGTGCCGAGTGAAACCCTTGGATTTCTCTGCGTTTTAGCAAAATGTAATAAAAACAATAGTAACATAGAAACAATAGCAATGATCTCTACCAAATGAATGTTTGGTGCCAATTATTTTCATGTGCTTTTAAAGAAATAGGCCGTAACTAACCAATAACTACAATCTCAACTCTTTTTTGGGCAAAAAAGACTTTTAGAAGCTTTTTTAGAGGTATTTTCTAAAGGAGTTTTCATACTTCTTTTTGGTATTGAGATCATATAAAAAAATATGCCAATTTGGAAAACAGCTGTCTGATTATTATTGATCTACCCTGAGTGCATTTGCCTATTACAGCGAGCCGTCACCTTCTTGGCGCTGTCTATGGGACATAAACATGATGGATTTCATGTTCATGTATGATTTAAAATGACAAGTTTGTCAGCTCTGAGCTGAATGTTAAGAGGGATTGATTGTCCTGTGAGATGCCACACAGCTATGTATTTTTCTTTTTCTAGTCTCGGATGGAATAATTGTGGGGATAAAGTGGCACTGGAGCTGGTCCGAGTTATGCCTCTCTGTCAGAAGCTGAGGAGAATAGAGTGAGTGTTTGAACACACACACACACACACACACACACACACACCAGTTTTAGTTGTTTTCAGTATTGTATTTAGTCGGAGCTTTTGATAATAGAGATTAGTTTTGAGATTTTGGTTTCCTAAAATCAGGCTTTCATTGTCAGGCATTGTCATATATGAAATGGGCTCCTTTTGGGTTTAAATTACATTCCTCTGTAGTTGACCTACTTGATCCCCACACACTTAACACTATGAGGCAATTAAACGGTACGTGCGTTCAGTATGTTTTTGATTTCTCCCAGTCTGGAGTCAAACGCCATCAGTGTCTCTGGAGCGGAGGCCTTGGTTAAAGCTCTACAGCCGTGTCCTGCTCTGCAGATGATCAGGTAAACTTTCTGTCATGGTGTCTCCCTCTTTGTTTTTCCACATACGGTTAGTGTCTTGTAACAGCCATCGTAATGCTTCAAATCAACTACACATAGTTATATAGAAACAATGAGAATTTAACCACCATCACAACCACCCCTGTGCTTTTCAGGTTGTGGAGGAACAACGTCTCCGCTATTGAGGCCCAGACGCTCAGTCTGAAGGAAAGGAGACTGAACTTCTCCTCCACCTAACATGCTTTGAATGTTTCCCCTGAACTGCGACCACATGGAAGTATGAGGAATGATTTTATAGCAAATGATTACGTCATGATCATGTCACACGATGTGTATGAATACCTTCAATCGGTTGTGCATGTGAGGACTGCAGCAGCAGGCGTGTGTAATAGAAGGCTTAAAGACCACTGTGTGGTGAACCGCGAACGCTTTTGACATTTTGCCTAAATGTAAATAATGTTAAGATGAAACAACACAATTATTTTTGGCCCGACCATTCCAGTCTGTTTGCTGTGGGCTTTGTACACACTGCCCTCCTCTTTGTACACTATGAACCTAAAGGGCCACGATTCCAGTAACTTCCATTTGAGAAAGCAGGTATGCAGACTTTTCATTATTTTGCACCGTAATGTGTTAACAATAATTAGAGGCCACATAAGTGAAAACACAACAAATCATAAAATTACAGTAAATGTTCTCTAACCATCATTTTAGGTTGTGGTCTCTATCCAAACTGCGTATTTATTTCTTCCGACATTTTGATGAATTAATAATTAGACGTTATTTAAACTGACAGAACTGTTTTTACAAGGACACAGGATTTGAATGAGCAGGGGCCGAGATGTGTTTGGGACTGTAGATAATCTTCTTTAGGGGGGGTTTGGCTTTAAGGTTTCGGAGCAGCCTCGACCTCTAACATGGCAAATCTTGCTTGACATTAAATTATTCAAAAAATAAAGACTAAATTGAGTGATGGCCTTTTTTTACACCTTCTTTCTTTCTTAACTTTTACCTAAAAAATGTTATACAAACACAACCCAATATCCTCTTAAGTTGTGTCTTTACATAACTTGCTAATGTATTTTTTCCTGAAAAAACAATTTAATAGAACCTGGTATCAAGTACATAAGTACATTTCCTAAACTCAGCACAAAGGGTGTTTCATAACTGGCTCATATTTATATCGACAGGAGCAGCTGAAACAGCAGCTGCGCCCGTCAGTGACAAACTTGAGACTCAGTCACAGGACTTCAGTTCCCTCAATGAGGTGCAGTCTGCTCCTCTCCTCTATTAAAGTACTCCACTTATTTTCAGTCATGAAGTTCAGCTCACTCACCAGCCAGAGGAACAGCTGTATCGTGGTCTGTGGCTCTGGAGGGAGCCTTTCAAAGTTATGAAATATAGCAACTACCCAGTGGTGTCAAAAAGGTTACTTTGACTTCAAACTAAAGCAGAAATCCTGCTACAAAGTGACCATGTATGATTTGAAAAACTGAGTTGTATAGTGACCAATATAGGATGCAGTTTTTTGGGAACAAAGGTCTTGATATCTTTGCAACTTATGCCTCGATCTTGACAAATAGAACATATAACTGTTGTGGATTCATAGATTCAATTAATCAAATAAATTACAATATTGTAAAAACACTGCAACCTTATTGCCTCAACAACGATAAAGTAGCCTCCCAATCAAACAGCATAAACAGTAATCCAACAATGGGCTATGATAATAATCCATGTAGAAAAAAAACACTAAACGGTCCAATTAAAATTTGTTTTTTCAGTATTTGCATCCGTTTTTTAAAATGTTGTGGTTAATGCTGAGACTGTTAAGTGAAATAGCTTAATGCTTTTTACACCACGGGTAGCTGTAATAAATAGAACACATTTAGGTCGTAGTACCTGTTTTAACCACAAAAGGGTGACAGAGGAACATTATATCAATAGATTCCCCTTATTAGACTATAAAATACAAAATGCACATTACAGAAATAGAAAAGCTGCTCTAATTTATAGTATGCTGGTAATTAACATAACACATGGGAGTGCCATGTCTCCCGGAAATATTAACACGGTTTCCGGTTCTAATTACACGAAACATTATCCTAAACAGAAGCGCTCTGATTCGCCTTGACGCTTTTATTTTGTAAGGAGAGCTCTCGGTACTTCCGGTAGTGCGATAGCACCGTCAGCTTGACGCATCTCGGTCCATCAGCGCAGAGAACAGAGTCCAGGTGGCTGAGAGGATGATTTACGTTCACACACTGTTGCGCCTCGCAGGATTCACGGGATAAAGAATGGCAACTGTAACTTCAGTTCTTACCCTTTGGTAGAAAAACAAAAGCTTTGGGGCCTTTTATTTCTCCTCACTAAGCAGGGTAATTAAAGAAATTGCATACTGACAAGCGACAAGAAGAAGTTGGACGTCATTTCTTTGAGGTAAGTGTGCCATCAGTTTTCATTTTCGTTCATCTTTGGTATTGATTAGTAGACGATTGACAGGAGCTGGTGTTTGTTGATGGATCGATACCGAGGCGCCGCTATGACACGCCAGTACAAATGACTTTAAGTGTCAAGCCCGTTGTAATGTTTATCCATTTTATCTTTGTGCAAGTGTGAAAGTGAGTTGCGGCTTTGCTGTATTGATCTGTTTTCAATTTGAATTGACAGGCCTCTAAATGATTAGTGTTTACGTGTTGCACATCCGTTCCATTGGCCCCTTCAACCTCACGCTTCATGGCAGACAGGACGTGTAATCAGACCTAATGACCGTGCAGGTCTCACTGCTATAAACTAGGATTACGCGGCTTCCGTGCTCTTCTGCTCGTCAACCGGTCGCACTCCGCTCGCTCCCTCTGCTCAGTTGTGACCTCCTGCAGAGAGGGGACTGAGGTGTGGATGTGAAGTGTGACTGACGGCGGGGTTTGAACGTCTTCAGCAGGGTCAGTGCGACCCAGAGGCCCCAACGGATCAGTCAGGTTTGTGCATCCGCCTCCTCCTGCTGCTGTGTCGTCCACGCGTACCTGCAGTGCACGCAAACAAAAACACACGAGGCGGTTCCAAGCCGAGGTGACATCTGCCGCTTTGGGATCGCTATTTGAAGACAGGTTTTCTTTTTTCTCTCTTCATTATTTTAGGTAACACCCCTGATCAAAGTAAAACACAAGACTGACGAACACGCTAGAGAAGTTGAGAAGTAGACATATTGAAAACAGCTGTAATGGTCAATTACAACATACTGTGTAATTTCTGTAAGTGGCGCTTTTTAACGACGGGTGCTAACAGACATTTTGTGTCTTTTTTTTTTTTTTCATGAGCTCATAAAAAGGGAAAAAAGGCAGTGGGATCTTTAATCGATACAACCATGTTCAGCCATGTCAGATGGCCTTTCACCCCCGAGTGAGAAAATGAAAGAAAGAAAACAAAACAAAGTATTTTCAGTACATCACCACTACCAGTGACATCATAGGAGTAGACCGGCAGGAGCACGCTGGTTATGACACATTAGTATCTTAGCAACAGACAGCATCCTTTTAGCTTGCCGCTCAGAGAACAAAACCACCCAGATGGACACAAGGTGCTCTGTGGTTTTTCTGTCCTTAATGCCTCTCTGAAATCATTCGAAATGTGAGTTATTACAGGGAACAGCATGTTCTGACATGTTTTTCTTACACAAAAATAAATGCATGTTTTCTCGCCTTTTTTTTCCCTTCCATGCGGCGTCTCCATGTTGGACGCTTTTATGTTTGCAGTGATTTTGTTGTTTTTGTGCGCCTGTCTGTGTGTGTGTGTGTGTGCGTGTGTAAGAGAGAGATTCTACAACAAGGTCAATGTGCATTACAGGGCCTTTCATTCTGCGTATGTTTACAGCTGTGTTTAAATCCTGTATTTCAAGCAAGGCGGCAGCATTACTCTCATTAACTGAAGCCATTAGAGGTTGTGCACTTTTTAATCTTTTTTTATGTTACACATACTTCTAAAGTGATTAAACATTAAATTGATATCTTCATGTGTATCTCCCTCTGTAAACTGATTTCTGTTGGGAAATACGCAATCTGCCTGGCAACAGATATTGACACCCGTCGTGTTGGTAGCGGCTTATTCTCCTCTCCAATTGTATTTTTCTGAAATTCATCATTTTGCCTTCTGTCAGTGGAAGACACACACACACACACACTTAAATTCCTCTGCATTCCAGGACATATCATTGTGACCCCAGACCATGGCCTACACCCTGGGCTCCACCACTGATGGCCCGCCGCGCAGTGTCGGACCTCAGCACTGCGTCACCCGGGTGGAGCTGTCCGTCACCGCAGCGAGCCTGCTGGACCGAGATGTAGCCTCCAAGTCCGACCCCTTCTGTGTTCTCTTCCATGAGGTTGACGGAAACTGGGTGGAGGTAAGGATGGATGGAGAAAAGCTGACAGATGGAGAGATAATAAGATAATAAGATGAAGAGATGGGCTGGTGAAAGAGAGCGACAAAAGGGCATGTTTTGTTTTTTTAAAGCAGGCGGTAAAGGGAGAGGAATCCTCACAGGAAGGCAAATGGCAGGTTGGAGGGAAAAGGCTGAACGTGGGTAATATATTGTTTGGATCATTAGGAGTCAAACCCATCTTTGGTGCTTCTCCATGCTGTTTATTCAGGGAAGTGGAGACAAGAAGCCAAAAGGGAGGCAAAAAATAAAATAAGATTTAAAATAGGATGAAGATTTCTATAAACGTCAGATGTGCTTTCAGGGTCACGTCCAACTCGTTTTGTTTGTTGTGTGCTTTGCCTTGTACACAGTAAATGTTATGAGCCAGATCCAAACTCATGATGTCTTGACCATCTGGCATGAGCCCCTGCGTGCCGAGCCCAGCAGGACTGGTGAACGTTCTTCAAACGTTGCTCTTGCACTCCACAGGCGTCATTACGGCTGCCAAGTTAATTACGCACGGTCCTACAGCAGGTTCCATGATGGGCCACTACAAGCTCAATTCTGATAGATCTATATAAGTCTGTATTGATCTATGGTTTGTACTAAGGGTGTAACCGTGGTTTAGACATTGGGTGGGTCCGCTGGACGGCCGACGGGGGGGTTTATCCAACGGTTCATAAGAGAAAGGAAACATATATTTTACATATTTTCTGCTGTATATTGGGGGGGACAGATTGTTTTTTTCTCAATATTGGGGGTGGGACACGACCCCCCCCCCCCCAAAGGATGCGTGGTTACTAGGGGTGTAGCGATTAATTTTAACAACGATTCGATTCGAATCACGATTCACGGTTGCCGATTCGATTCATGGACGATCTGGGTTAATTTAGAACGATTCGATTCGATACATTGACTTGAAATCGATTCAGTAACTTTACTGGACAGTGCAGGCAAAGTTTGTGAGATCCCTGTTGTTTCTTGTAAGGAAATCAGGTTTAAATTAATTATGGATATTATAAACCAGCAAACAACAATTAATGGCAAATGTATTAACCTTTTATTTGAATCAAGTGCCATTTTCAATGTAAACATTACATTTTATCCAAAGCGACTTACATTACACTTTAAACCCATGGCTTTTTACATTTTTTTGCCCGGGGAGCAATTAGGGGTTAGGTGTCTTGCTCAGGGACACTTCGACTTGAGACATGGGGCAGCCAGGACTCGAACCACCAACCTTGCGGTTCCCAGCGCACCCGCTCTACCCCCCACCGCCACGACGACCCCCACATTACACAATAATTACACAATGTTTGGATCAATTCACAGAACCCCGGATTTTCAACCACATTGTGGGGTCGCACGTCTTTACAGATAAACTTGTTGCTGTGATGTTGAGTTTGGTGCTGGCGAGGCCTGAGGTGTCTGCAGAGCTGCAGTTACCTGCTGCTGCTGCTGCTGCAGCGGTGACGCTGCTAGAGGTCCTGACTGTCGGCGTTGTTTAATCCCACGGCGCCTCAGTAGATGGCCGGAAAGATTCGCCGCGTTTCCGTGTTTTTTTAAAAATTTGTCTTCTACATATTCTACAAACAGCGACCGACTTATTTAGAACACCTCCGTGTTTGCAAAAGCCAAAATGTTTCCACGCGCTGGATCGATAAGTTGGTTTGTAAATGTCTCGCTCGCAGTCGTCTCCTCGACGCTGTGTTTTGTTGTTGTTCAGAGTTTCGCGCGGCTGCCGGTGCGTACTGATGACGTCACAGACAGGCAGACTGAATCGAGTAACGTTTAACGCGTCTAAAGTGCTAAAAAACAAACACACAAACACGCATCCACAACGTTTTTGTACTTAAATCCAATGTGCAGTTTCCAAGTATCGATACAATCGATTATGTACCATTTCAATCGATTTGTAATCGATATATGTCGTCCGGAATGCCGATTTGCGGAGCACAGATCGATTCAGTTGGATCGCAGGAATATAAATCGATCAATCGATTCAGTGAATGAATCGTTACACCCCTAGTGGTTACGCCCTTGGTTTGTACGAATTAGCATATATTCAGCATCTCTCTTTAGGTGACCCAGCTAAACCTTATTATTTTGTTCAATATGTGTTTCATGTAAACTGCTCAATAGCACACAATGGGCTTGATTGTTAATCCTGAACGCTTACTTCTGCTGAAAAGATTGCAGAGTATTGCACTCACTGCCCTTTCTGGACCTGTTAGAGAAGGACAAGTTCGATTACATGAAAAAAACGTTTTTATACAAGAAATGAAATGTATTCCTTCTAAAATTCAAGTATATCGTTATTATAGATGGGAGCTAAATCTTTGCTTTCTTTTACAGCACTGTTATTAACTTGGTGTCTGAGCAGCACAGTGTCTCTTTGGTTGAGAAGAAAGCTCAAACAAGCAACGTTCTGGGATGTCAGAGTGCACTTTGCTCAGCATTTGGCTCCATTAAACTAGTGCATCCACTTGAGGATGTGTAAGTGGCTGAGAAAACATTTATTTTCCCTCTTCACTAACTTAACTTAATTGTATTAACATACCACTTTACACTGTGGCGTGTCTCTCGTTTGGGGAGATCTTCTCCCAGTCCTTCACAGCAATATGTGACGTGAACGAGTGACCTAACACAGCATCTACGACTGTGTGGAGAAATAAAAACACGAGCACTAAGTTGCTGCTGCCAAAGAGAAACATGGTAATGAGGTTCTGCTGTGTGTAGGCTGCTGCCTCAAGGCTTCTCTGCAGCAAACAGCTGGTCAACAGGGCAAACTGGCTGGTGTGTGTGTGTGTGTGTGTGTGTAGGCGAGTGCCTCGGATTTGTAACCAGTTGACGGTCAGCAGGGTACGTGGCTCCAATGTGAAATTGCCAACGGCTACTATGGCAACGGGAAGGGAAACAACAACTTGTGGTACTGGAGTTAGGGAACGATGGAGGAGGGGAAATAGGCCCGAACCTTTTTCTCTGATATTATCCACAGCTGTCACATTTCTTTCACAGCCCGGCTTTCTCACTTCCTCTGATTACCCTTATGTTAGCTTTGTCCTTCTCTCTTCTCCCCTCTCCGTTCTCTGGTTGTCCCTCTGTGTCCGTCTGTCTGTGAGCCAGAGGTGCGAGAAGCAGCTGGGCTCATCAGGGGCAAAGAGAGCGGGTAAGAGGGCTAAGTGCTGCCGAGAGTAGGTGTGAGAGAGCCAGATGAGAAAAGGCTGGAGGGGAACAGAGGATGAAGGAAAAATTTGCAATGGAATGAGCGATTTGAGAACGAGTCGAGGTAGACGGGGATAGAAAGGGACGTGGGAAAGAACAAGAAGTGTAAAGAGGGGAAGGAAGGAAACCACGATGGGAGATTAGGATAAAAGCTAAAGCTGGAGCGGCTTCAATACGCCCCAACCCTGAAAAGTGCTGCTTGTTTAGTGCTTGAGCAGATTCTTTCCTGCTGAATTTGCCTGTTTGATGCTGGGTGGGTAGAGTATAAAGGATATATATGAGCGTTTCCTCATTGGAAGGTACCGCTGAAAATTAGGTCAATAAAAGTGGTGGGAGTAAACGGAAAGAAGTAAAGTTGCATGTCTTAAAGCAAAACAACAACATGAAAGAAGCTAAAATACTCCATAGAGCTGCTTGTTTGTCACTCCAAGCCTCACCTTTCCCGTTACACACATTGATCTAATGCATTTTTAACATGAACATTTTAATTGGAGCAGCTTAAATAGACCACGAGTTTAGTACCGGGATTTAAAGTGGAAGTGGCTATTTCAAAATGGAAGAAATAGCCAAAGAAGTCCACAAACTGGGTGCCATTATGTGTCCATAAAGAAGATGTCAGAGCACAGTAGCAAAGTATACAAATTGGCAGATGTCAAAAGCTTTTGTTATGTTTATTCATCCGTCTTAAAACACTCACATAATCATATCCTGCAGTAACGTACATGAATACCTACTTAAAAAGCTATTTTTTTTACATCCTGTTCATATTGTTAATATTCCACCCTTTGTATTAAGAGAAAAAAATACTTTTTCAATTGCCTGTTGTGTTGCCTTCTATTCTGTCTAAATTCTGCAATAATAAAACATGCATGAAATAAGAAAGTGGCACAAGGGTCTGATTCACCACCAATAGCAGTTTTCAAGCCAAAAAGTGCGATCGTACTCTCTGCTCCCTTCCCATGCATCAGACAGATGGATAAGTGCCGTAAGAACTGATCAAGTTAAAACTCTTTCCGCTCTGCAGCTCTGTAGGTCTACAGCCTGTCTCTCCTCTTCTTTAGAAAGAACAATCCCTATTTAGAGAAACCGAGATATCTTAGATAAAATCATTCATAGAAGGCACAGATGTATCTAATACTGTAAAATTATTTTCTTCTTCCACATTCTTAAGAATGTGATTTTCAAATGCGGACTCATTCCGACAAACTGGGGTTTGATGAATCAAAAATGCACAGTGAAACTTGGACCTGATGTTAATTTATCCTCTTGGGCCGATGCATGTTTACACAAAATGTCACAGCAATCCATCCGGCGGCTATTTTGAATTTGGTAGGGAACAAAGTGGTGAGCCTACAAAATCACCATCATTGGTGTCATCAACCAATGAGGTGGCCCTTTTTGTGGGAAGTTGTAAATATGAGCACCCTTAAATTTATCAACACTTATCTCCAAGCACTTAACTGCCGCGTCACTAAACACTGTATTATTATATGACAACAAACTAGTGTTAATCAGCAACACAGTTATAATTGTTATTGACATTGGATGGCCACCATTTATAGATTATCAGTCCAATGACCATATACAAATTTATCTTCACTTAGGTTCAGAAGTGGTGACAGGCTAGCTAGACATGGAGTGACCTTGTCTAATGGAGGATAAACACACTGAGCAGTCAGTTCAGGGTGAGTCAGACTGGAAAGTAAGTCAGCCATTGAATATTAGTCATCCAACCACTCGGCTTGGAGGAGCCGGGGCAAATAAAGTGACACTGAAAGGGCTGTTACAGACACCCACAGATGTGTCTGTGTGCTGACTGGGTTATTTTTTGGGGTCATCAGGTTTCACTACTGAAAACCTACTACTGGATTCACCTGGGAAAGGTATTTGAGGATGTTGAAAAGTCCTAATAATCCTGTTTTTTGAATTATCTACATGCAGATGAATGACTGCTACAAAGTTGGTAATTAGTTTGGGAAGAGACCAACAGCCCTCGACAATTGTTGGATTACCCTCAGGAGTGATTGTATTTACTTTTGGTTACTTTGTCAGATTTTTCATACGGTCAACATCCTATTAATGATAACAATATATTATTTACAGAGCGCTTTTCAGAATACTCAGAGGCTCTACAGACATCAAATCATCATTGAGATCTACATAGTAAGGGAAAGGTAGTTTATTTTTATAGCACATTTCAACAACAACGCAATACAAAGTTCACCTAAAACCATTAAAACCATCAAAAGAAGGCAAAATCAAAGGAAATTTAAAAACAATCAAGCACCTTGATTGAAACGTCAGACAGAAATTGAAATGATAAACAAGCTAAAAAAGATGCATTGCAGTTTCCAAAATCCTTGAATCTGGTTCAAATAAAGGCAAGAGCAAACAGAACATTTTAATTTAAAGCATCTTAAAACAGTGAAAACTTTGAAACTCTGCTGTTTGGGGAAAGACTACTGTCGATACAAGCACTGTGGATATATTAATAAAATTACAGCCTCACAGAGCCGTGAGCTGTGGACTCTTGTGTGGACTTGTAAGGCCTTAGTGAAGAACTGTAGCACTCAGAAGGTTTCAGGCCTGGTAAGGCCAAGCCTTACTGGAATCTAAATACACGACTTTTGAAAAGCCTACAAATACTGAATTGATTTTTCTGTATTACTACAAATACTAAATTCATTTTTCTTTATTGATATCAGTGCTGCCAACTTTTCAAGAAACCTAAATCTTGCCATGTACGCAACCACACACGTTGGTGGCTCAAAAATCAGGGGATTGGAATTAATTTGACCGTATAGCCATGTTGCTATCTGGTGGTTTGTGGGGCCCAAAGTCGTTGATAGGGGCGGCCTGCTGGAGTTGGAAAACATTGGTTACATTCTGTGAAGCAAAGACACAGCTGAAGGTCCACCCCCAGGACATTTTGGTTTAAGTAGATATTATTTCCTACATTCTAGTCAATTTTTGGGTGGTATGCTAAAAAAATTATTCTGATTCATGTTCATCTGATCATGACTTGTGGGGCCTTCTAGACTTGTGCTGAACATTTAACCAGAAAACTATTGTTGTACCTCAATGACTGTCTATGTACCACAATATAGCCTAATTATTAGATCTGTGTTTGAGATTTGACTACGGTACTAACGGTATTCAACTAATTCTTAACTGAAACCTAAACTATATTCTTAATAATTGTATTCTTAAGAGCACTTAATGATTTATGCAAAAAAGATAAGTTGGGGAGAAATATTTTTCATTATTAAAAGCCTCCCACCACACGTTCCATCAAACAAGAAAGTTCAACAAATAAAGTGCTTAAACAGTGTCTGTTTTTTAACCAATAAAATGGATCAACACATGACAAAATTAACTAAAGGTATCTGAGGTATCAGATGCAGATCAGAAACTGGTTAGCCATTTTCGGCTAAGATCGGTGGGCAAGGTTGATTGATCACTGTATCATAGATATTAAATACTATGACGTTAATGATCACCTATCTTACAGTATATAGCCTCATTGATCACTATATTATATACATAAAATACCATGAGGATAATCAATATTAATGTAAAAACACCAATGAGGTTCAGGTACATTTTCAATTTAATTTATAGTGAAGTCTATAAATTTAACTGTACAAGTATGTTTGAGTAATAACAAGACAAACGGTGTGTGTGTGTGTGTGTGTGTGTGTGTGTGTGTGTGTGTGTGGAATGTGTTACTATCCAGTAAAATATTATCTGATTAATTATTGTTGCTATATCCAACCTCCTCTTACTTTATGAAACCATTAAAAAGCTAATTCAGTGTGATGTAATACAACAGGCCTGAATTAAATGTTCACCCCCTTATTAGTTCTCTTCGACCAGGATATGACCTTCAACTCGCATATAAAGAAGACTTCAAGGACTGCCTATTTCCATCTACGTAACATATCAAAAATCAGGAACTTCCTGTCTCAAAGTGATGCAGAAAAATTAGTTCATGCGTTTGTCACTTCCAGACTGGACTACTGTAATTCTTTGTTATCAGGCTGCTCTTGTAAATCTCTTAAGCCTCTCCAGCTGATTCAGAATGCTGCAGCACGTGTATTAACAAGAACTAAGTAAAGGGATCATATCACTCCTGTATTAACTTCTCTGCACTGGCTCCCTGTTAAATCAAGAATAGATTTTAAGGTACTTCTCCTCACCTACAAGGCACTTGCTGGTGAGGCACCGTTGTATCTTCAAGAGCTTGTAACACCGTATTGCCCTACAAGGCAACTGCGCTCCATAGATGCTGGGTTACTTGTTGTTCCTATGGTTTTAAAAAGTAGGCTGGGGGCCAGAGCCTTCAGTTATCAAGCTCCTCTTTTGTGGAACCAGGTTCCACTTTCAGTCCGGGGGGCAGATTCGGTCAGCTCTTTTAAAGTAAAACTTAAAACGTTCCTCTTTGATTCTGCCTATAGTTAGGGCTGGCTCAGGTTAGTCCGGACCAGCCCTTAGTTAAGCTGCTATAGGCTTAGAATGCCGGGGGAATTCTTAGGACACACCGAGCTCCTCTCTCACGCTCTCTTTCTACCATAATTCAAGTTTTATTAATGCACATGACTAATTCAGCTTCTTTCCGGGAGTTTTTTTTTGTGCTTTCGCCCCTATCAGGTCTCCATAGATCGTGGTTCCTTCGGGACCCTGGTCCTGACACCTACCGTGGCCATGCTGACGCCTGCTGCTGCCATCATCATCATCATCATCATCATTATTTTAGATATTAATCATATTACTTTACTCATAAACCGACATTACCCTCTCCTAAAATCTCTGTGCTCTCCCTCCCCACAGGATTCTGTGGATGGTGGTTCTATCTGATGGTGGTTGCCTCTGCAGTGGTCCTGCTGTGCGCCTGGCTTACTACTCACAATTACTTGAATCATTTCTGTCATAGGAATTGCATGTATTATACATTGTTCATTCTGTACACATGGCATCCATTGTAGTCTGTCCATCCCGGGAGTGGGATCCCTCCTCTGACGTTCTCCCTAAGGTTTCTTCCCTTTTTTCCCTCTTGTAAGGGTTTTTTCATTTTTTGGGGAGTTTTTCCTGTGCCGATGGTGGGTTTCGGGGCAGAGGATGTCGTATGTGTACAGACTGTAAAGCCCTCTGAGGCAAATTTGTAATTTGCGATTCTGGGCTATACAAAATAAAATGACTTGACTTGACTTGACTTTGTTCCATCCAATATGATTACAAATTAGATGTACACCTGTCAGTGTAATCCAGTAAAGTTCAGCATTAACACAAACTGCAGCTGCTCCTCTTCATCTTCTTTAGAAAGATGTTCGACTGTATAACAACTCAGATCCGATCCCTTGAGATATTTTCCCAAATTATTTTATGTCTGATATGTACAGTATATATTGTATTTACTCTGGTGCTGCATTATATATATACCGTTTCTTATTTGAAATGAAAACGAAACAAGCTTTCAAGACCAGCTGAGAGTGAGATACCATGAGAGTTGGTAGCTTTGTAATATCCTTAGGATACTGCATTTTACTTTGAGCTGTTGACACTTTTTATATAGTTATGCATGCAGTATCACTGGAAGCAGCACTGGCCACCTTCTGCGTTACATTGCATAGTGAAGTATTTAAGGACAGTTATATATTCTAGAACTGTCAACATAAATGCGTTAATCTATGCGATTAATGTGGCCGAGATTAATGCGACAAAATGTTTTGAATGTAGTTAACATACGTCTGTTTACTTCCGAAAGTAAACCGGGAGTAAAGTAAGTTACATCGGAGAAAGCAAGATGGTAGTTAAAGATGGAGAGGGCTTTTTGCGTTGGCTGTAAAACAAACAGAGGCACGACATAGAGCGGAGAAGTGGGCAGCACCCTCTATGTGTCAAACAGGAGGGGGGTGAGTGGCAAACCACTTAAAGCACCGCTATGCTAAGCTAGCTGCTAGGCTAAGCTAGCTGGAAGAGTTGCCTGTTCAACATGTTCCACCAAGTTCTGCCTCCAAGATGATCAAATGTCTGTAGTTTTGTGTTTAAAAAACCCAAAACATTGATTAAAAACAACATTGTAACAACAACAACAACAACATTCATTTATCGCCTAATCTATTTCATCCCTTTTTCCGCTTGTATTTCATTCCTCATGATAAAGTGAGAAAGTTGAATCCAGCCGTGTTAGATACAAATAGCAGCCAGAGACTTATGTAAGTCCATTTATCACAATGTATGAGAGATGGAGGAGAAAAAGGAGTCAGAGAGAAAGCTGCAAATGATAATATACCAAGTTACTGTGTTTTACATTTAAACATAATATCTTAATATGAGATGCCACACACAGTTCACCATTGTGCATCTGAACAAACTATTTGATTTAAAAATGCCAGATTCAATTAAAATTGATAAAACACACCCATCATAGGCTCCTTTTCAGTGAACACGGCCGCTAGAATCCACTTGTGTTTATTTTGTTTGTTTCAAACCTATTTGTCCTTCCTTCTTGTCTTTTAGCTCAGTCGCACTGAAACAGCAGTGAACAACTTGAACCCAGTGTTTGGGGTAAAGTTTCACGTGGACTACCATTTCGAGCAAATCCAGAAGCTTCGCTTTGCCATGTTCGATGAAGACAAGTGTGCCACACAGCTCTACGAACATGACTTCCTGGGAGAGTTCGTTTGCACGCTAGGGGTGGTATGGAAGGATTTCTCATTTCTCAGTTCAAAGTTAGTTTTGTTTTAAGTAGGATGGCAGAGTACAAGTTTCTATGAAATGCATTGACCTCATGTGGCCTATAGTCCCCGACCCTCATTCCCGTCCTGTCTGTCCTTCTCTAATTGTCAATCAGATTGTGTCTAATAAGAAACTCCACAGACCGTTGGTATTAGCCAATGGGAAACCAGCTGGGAAAGGATCCATTACGGTGAGAATATTAATATTGAATCATATTATCAATGGGTGTTGGTCATGTCGACGTAATCGCTGCTGTTTGCTATAATGGGCCCTTTGCAATTGTCAATGATGATGGAAGTGTTGATGAATTTGCTGTTGATGTTGTGATTGTTGTCGTCCATGTGAGTGTTGATAGTGAGTGTTACAGCTAATAGTATTTTTGCTGCAGCTAATGTTGTCCTGTAATTTTATTTTAGATAACAGCTCAGGAGCTGTCTGACAACAGAATCATCACTTTGACCCTGAGTGGGCGTAAACTGGATAAAAAGGTAGGCAGTTGGACCCACTAGCTTACACTGAAGCGTGCACGGAAGAACGCGCGCACACTGTGCATGAGAGAGACACATATTGCTTTAGAATGCACAAAGCAAAGCCCAGTAAACTCACAAATAAACAGTTCATGTTTTTTTATATCCTTCACATTTGCCAACTCATCGGTGCACACGTAGTTGGAAAGGAAAACCATGCAGGATTTTTATTTTATCTTTAGTTTTTTCTCAATTTTGAATCTATTGGGTAGGTTTATGGTTTACAGTAAAGGTAAAAATGACAGCGGGTCAGAAACAGCACAGTTTGAACTTGGATTTGGAACTAATGCTGATGTGTGCCAGCTGTGCAGAGTCAATGCAGAACTGCAGAACACCTGTTTTAGTAAATACATTAATAAAATAAAACAAAGAAAAATGGTGTTGCTGCTACAAGCTATATTCTGGATATGTATATGAATTATTTAGGATAAAACCGAACTTTAAGTGACTAAATCTCTCTGTTTTGTGCAGGATTTCTTTGGGAAGTCAGACCCCTACCTGGAGTTTCACAAACAGGGAGAAGACAGCAAATGGATGCTGGTGCACAGGACTGAGGTGACTCAACCATGAGTGGTCATTGTCAAGGGCATACTCTGTAACTGTAATGAAGGGTGAAAGAAACACGTGTTGGTAATTCCGCTGTGTTTACAACTGCATTATAGATCTGCTGCTGTGAATTTCAATGATTAGCTGCCTTCTTTTTTATCTGCGATATCAGGTCATAAAGAACACTTTGGATCCTGCGTGGAAATCTTTCACCGTGCCGCTAATTTCTCTCTGCAACGGAGAGGTGGACAGAAACATCAAGGTTAGAATTTCATCTGTTGCAAACTGGTGTGAATTTCTAATTCATCATCTCTTAGCGGTGGAAATGTACCATAGAACAAATATCTAGAATGTTAATACACTGGTAACCAATACATAACAGTGTGATCACATTGGTCATTATACGTTGCTAAATAGTAAATAATTAGGTCCAAATCCATAAAACAATCTATCAATATTGATGTTGATACAACTTAACATTTGGGATAGAGAGTTGATGAGCTACATGGGGAAGAGTAAAGAGGTAAAAATACGAAGGAAATAACCCTCCTGACTGTCAAAAAGTAAGCAAAACAAGCTAACCCAGTTGGTTATAACATGGGGAAGGAGATGACATCATATGCTGTATTCTACACAACAACAGGTCCTGTGTTACGACTACGACAACGATGGAGGCCATGACTTCATTGGGGAGTTTCAAACCACGGTGGCCAAGATGAGTGAAGCCCAGAACTCAGTGGAGGTAAAATATGTTTGACATTATTTTGATTGTGTGTTTCTTTGTTCAAAATAACACCTGCCACAGGCGACAGGGATTAGACCGATACACAGATGAAGGAATCAAACACACGTGAGGTGGTTGAGGAAGGTCGGGCAGAGCGGATAGGTGGGGTAGTCAGGTGAGGAGGAAGGAAGGTTCTATGTATTTGGCGGGTGGAAAATGACAATAGAAGGGTGCAGGAACGAGGGAATTGGCTTGAAAGACAGGAAACAAACCGTGACCGTATGTAATTCTATTTAATTGCAAGAAATCGTTGATTACCTGCTTGTTAGCTGTAACATTTTTTCAGTGCTATGCAATGATATTGAGAATGGTATTGGAGAATCATGCACCAATAGATAATAATCTTATTTTCGCTAGCTGCACTAAATTGACTGAATCGATATACAGGAAATATTTGTGTGTGTGTGTGTGTGTGTTTATTTGTGAAACTGAGTGTGTGCATGTGCCAAGGAAGCCTCATGACTTCTTCTCCCACTGGGTCTCTTCATGTGTGGTAACGATGTAGGGACTCAACCACGCACAGACACACACATGCAAAATAACGAGATGGGGGGTTGAGAGAGAGAGAGAGAAAAGAAGGATGAGAAAATGAGAAGTGCTTTTGAGATGTAAAGCAGCCTTTAGCTGAGCCCCAGGAACGCGACAGGGCATTTAGAGCTACCTGTCATATGAATCACTAGTTGACTCGAGGCATGTGTAGTGTGAGTGTGTGAGTGTGTGTGTGTGTGTGTGCGTGCATGTCTTAAATGATCTTTTCATCAAATTGCCATCTAATGTGTGTTTGTGGGACTTTTTCTCTCTGGTACTGACGAACAGTCTTTTTGATTGAAAAGTGGGTTTGCATATGGACTGAATACTAACTAAACCACTATAGAATAGTTTGCTTACATTTTCAATTTATAATTATTGCAGGGGGTGTGTGGAATACATGCAGATTCAAATCACAGCTTCTCAGCAGTCCGTTCATTTCTCTTCTTTCTAATGTTGTCTTTTCTGATACTGATCACCTTTATTCTCTGTAATAACATGTTTGTCTTTTTAGGTAGAGTTTGACTGCATCAACCCCAAGAAACAGAAAAAGAAGAAGAATTATAAGAACTCTGGCTTCATCATTGTCAAGATGTGTAAAGTAAGGATGCCTGGATGGACGGATGATCTTGTCCTTTTTCAGCAGCATTCATTTTGGCTCCGCGATCCTAATCTTCTGCATCTGAATGATGGCTGCTGGTATTGGGGCAGTGTACAGCATGAGACTGATGTTTGTGTTCTCGCTGCTATACTTAGCCTGGAACCCACACCTGTGGAATCAGGTGTGCGACGCACATTTCCCATGTAAAAAAATCGCTCCAAAAATTGACACGGCGTTGTCCCAGTTTCATGCCTTCAATTTTAGTTGCCAATTAATTTTCTTAGACTTGTATGAGCTCTAAATTTATTTTTAATTTCAAAAGTAATAAAGGCTGGTTTAAAATACCTAAAAACTCCTATCATCTTTTTATCATGAGTAGGATTTATCAAATCCATTCAAATTCTGAGCTGAAGGGAGAAAAGAATCGCCACCTCATAATGACACATCCTGCTATATGGACTCAATAGAACATTTGATTGAGCTTTTGATCAACTTACACTTCCTATTGGGTGTCAGTAAGTCTCTCAGAATTTCTATTTTGTGTGGTAACTTTGAGCCCCGCCGAGGACACATTAAGCTTCAACACTTTCCTTTAGCTTCCCATTGCGATGACATTCGAGCCGTGCGCATACAATGACAAGCTTTCGTAATTGATTATTTTCCTTCCTCTTTTCATGCTCACAACAATGAACAAGCCTCCGTACTGCCATGTTCATAGACACATACAGCAGTTTACGCGTACACAACCAGCACATGCTCGGCTAATACAGTAATTATATTTGTTTGCTGTTGGCAGGGATTAGACTAATGACAGTAAATCCTTGCTAAATATTGATTGTAAGTGGAGTGGAAATTGCGTTGGAACAAGACGATAATTAGTGCTCCTTTGAGATTACCTTGACTCAGAAAAATATAAGAGTTGTTTTGTCATTTCAAAAAATAATGCTGGTCATGAAAAGAAAGCTTAATGTACCGGCACAAAGGCAAACAAATGTGCTCTTCTGGGTGAGGTCAACGGTAAAACCTATATGTCAGCGACCTACAAAGAAACCAAAATTATCCAGTTTGAAATAAATCGTAAAACATTTTCTCTGCTTTACTTTGCTGTCGTGCAGATGTTTCGGATTGAAAACTGAACCCATTGACGTTCTTTTCTAAGCTTCCAGACTCCATTGACAAAAACAGCCGTTTGACTTTACTTGAAGCTGAACTCAATTATGGTACGTTAGGTCCTGGAGCCGTACTCAAGTCTTCTTCTTCACACTGGAAGCGTTGTATTAGCTATGCGCCTTTTATCACATCTTTGCCCTTTTCCTTAATTTTTGCTTTTAAATGGAATCACTGACCGTTGCTCAAATAATGCCAATGAATCTGCTGTGTATAAATACTCATACAAACCCACTTCAAAAAAGTAAACTATCCCTTCATGCAAATGGATAACAACATATATTTGGAGCACAATTAATAGTGTTTAAAGCTGGTGAGATCCACATGACATTTCAGCTGATGTTGAACATTCATACTTCTTAAAATAAGTGTTTTCTTACTCTTCCGACTGGTGTTTCTAGATTACAAGGGACTACACTTTTCTGGACTACATACTTGGAGGATGCCAGCTGATGTTCACGGTAAGTATTATATTAGCCTGCCGGTTTTTATTACATCTGCGATGACGTGGTAATGCGATACATGTTTCTGCATGCCTCGCTTTTGAAAAAGCAAATTTTCTATTTTCATCTCCTGGGGTTACAGTTGGATGATGTTAATTTACATACTGAAAGGAAAAATGTGATGGACAAAATGAATGAGTGGTGTAGAGAGGAGAAGGGTAATGGGGTGTTGTGAAAGATCAAAAGGAGAAAAAAAGCTATGAATGTGCAAAATGTGCTTTTTGAAATGTCAAATAAATTAAGATTAACGTATGGAGACAGAAAAAGAAAGATATTTCACCACTATACTATATTTTGGTCTGCTGATAGGAGAGACTGTGTGTGTCACTAGGTGATTCCTGATTTGTACCAGCCAATCACAGACATTCACACATGCGGCAAGTTGTGTCAATGGGTTTTCTACAAAATACAATCACCCGTCTCACTGTTCCCGTAGCACACAGACTCCCAGCTACATGCTACATATGTGCACAGCGTCCATCTTTTTCTGTCTTTTCTCTATCTCTGCAACAGTTGCCCAGCTTTGCAAGCTAGAACCATGCACCAGATCGTACAACAGAGTCGTTGCGTGGAGGTTGACTGCAAACACACACACACACACACACAGATCTAGACAAGCGTCGATGACAGCCTGCGATTTCCACCTTATTAAAACTTTAGAAATGTGGCTTTAAAGCAAAAGGTTTTGCACACACTTTTTGCTGTTGATGACATTGTTGGCATCGGGATCAATTAGTGATTTCTTATTTTAACTTATTTGAGTAAGTAATTTTTGTTATTTAAATTAATGAGACATACAAAAACAAAAAGGACAATTGAACAGTTAAACAGGAATCGCCCATTTATTGCAACCCTAGAGCCATGCTGTGGATGTCTCTCAACGGAGCAGTGTGCATGTCGGTGCACTGTGAGCAAGAGACGGCATTTAAAGAGGTTGGTGCGAAAATGACATGGATTACATTTCGCATTTATCTGCTCTAATTAATCCCCAATCCAATGATTGGTTAATCACAGCTAAATGCCAACTGATCCCACTTAAATTCGGTAGTAATTCCTTTGGTCCATGTGGTCAGCTGGTGATGACCAGTTTAAAACCAGTGTGGAGTATTGACTTTGTCCAACAGTGATGGCCCTTGAAATGTAAGGACATTAGGTGGTAAATATTGTAGAATTTGTAGAACGGGTGTTGGGAGTTTTTGGCAGATTGTTTGTCCCAGGACTTTGATTGTATTTAGGATCACAATTCCAGTGCAATGGGAATATTTGCCTGTTCTATTGAGACCAAAGAACTCTCGCTTCAGAGGCTTTTTTTTTATTCTATTAATTTATGTTCATGTTCAGACTTTCAATAGCATATTTAAGGCAGAACGGGACGTTCTTAAATCCTCACTGCTCCCTCAAAATCTTTGCCTTTTGTCACAGACCTGCAGCTCTTTCACTGATGGACACACACACACACACACACACACACACACACACACACACACACACACACACACACACACACACCTAATTCAGTCTTAACACAGATTCCTCTTACATTATGCTTACAAACTAATTTACACACACACACATGTAAGCACAGACATATAACATCCTCGTCACACAGCTGCTTTCACTAAAACACGCTTCACCAGCTTTACATGCAAACTACCAAACCACGATTTTGGCACACAAATCCACACGCGGTATCTTCATCACGCAGACGTTTTGTCACACGTGCCTCTGCACCGTGTGCACGGTTTCTACTCTGCGTGCGCGCACCAATACACAATATCTTCAAACGCGCGCCTTCCCTGCTTACACATGCCGACAGATTTAGACGCGCACAATGCACACGTAATCTGACGCAGATGCTCACCGCTGACGTCTTCCCCTCTCGTACGCACTGCCACATGTGTGCACGCGCAAGTTTTATATACACGCACATCCAGCGAGGAGCCGCCTTGCACAAACACACACACACACGCATGCGGAAAGAGCCATTTTGCTCTGTTCAATCAGACTTAGCGTGGCTCTAATCCTAATCTCCGGGAAGGGAAAGTCTTTCCTTGGGGCAGGAGGGAGAGCAGCGTTTCTCCGTAACACACTCCGGCACAAAGACACAGCCTGCTGCTGCTGATGGGCTGTTTGTGGAAGACTCGTCTCAACGGAATTTGCGATATTATTCATATCTTATGTTTGATGTCATCCAGGGCCACGTTGAGCGGAGTGCCTCAAACAAATGGTCCTTTTTTTCATCTGTCTCTTGATCCTCGGTTGTCTCACATTAATTGATTGCAGTCACTTGTTGTTTTTTTTGATCACCGCTAAACTACTGCCAATTAAGTAATTTCTCATTTTTTTATGTTTTACATTAAAAGCTTTGAAAGGTTTATGCCTTTCGATGCCTTTTGATTTTGCTTCATGAGTGGGTGACTATGTAATCCGTGCAGGAAGTGTTGACTTTTAATTAAAACCCGCAGAGCAGAATCAACACCGTTGGAATAGCGGGTGAGAAGTGGAGTATTTACGTCGTGGTCCTACGTTGTGTTACTGACTGAAGTCGTGCTGTGGAAATGAACATTAAATAACAATCATCATAGTTGGTTTTGAAAATATATGAAGGTCAATAATTAGCTGTAAAGTTTTAAACGCTTTCCCTTCACTCACAACACAAGATTTCTGTAACTATTCTTTTATTGTTTTGTGATTTGGAAGGTTTGCTTCAGTGGCAAAGTAAAACACAACCGGATTGAAAAATCTGGGAAACTATTTACTGCAAATAATAATAATTATTTATGATTTATTTATCATATGAAATATGATAATTACATTTCTTAATATACTTTAACATCAACATCAAATACATTTATCTTATCTAAAGTCGAAGTCCCTTTTTGAGATATGATCCAACAATGTGGGACAGTAAAACATTACAAAAGGATCAATGTTATACCTCATATCACTGCATAGAACTATAACTATAATAGGATTTTTATTGTTCCGTTTAAAACGCATGACCCAATAATACACAAGAACAAATGTCAATAACCATAAATAGACGTCTGGCAGAAGACAGCAGCTCATGGTCGTCACTGGAAACACCTTAGAGTGAGACACAGTTACTCCAGCAAACGTTCACACTCCGACACACTCTCCTCCATCCAGCTCCGTGGCTGCTGAGTGCAAATGAGCCTGAGAAGTCCTGCAGTGAGAATTGGCCGATACTTGACAAGCCACAGCTGACAAGACTTCAATGTGATTGTCGTCGCGTCAATTATGTGACAGTAATGCGGAAGTAGTGGAATCCTTCCAATGTGTTTCAGCCAGAGACGTTTTCTGTCACATCGATGATATGAAATGCACAGAAATAAGATTCTGCTCCGTCGCCCCGTCTTCATTTTAATTCTGAGCATTCGCTCGTTGAAACTGCGTGTTTGTCAGGTTGTGTTGTGTCTATTTCTGTGTTAGCAATTACTAATAGCTTGGGGCAATGAACACGTTGGAAACAGGACGGTGCCACTCCCACTGTCAAATTCACACCCATCAAAATCACAATATCTCTCCCCGCAAAGGTCATTGGATTAACAATGACGTAGAAGTTTGTCCGCCGTCATCGGTCAAATCTGGCAGACATGATTTTATTTTCATAATATGAACAAATTAATGGACGAAATTGAAGTTGCTCAAACAAATCACCAGATTGAATGAAACATACAATCATGTCATCGTCAGCAGTACACACATTCACGCATGCAGTTCAGTGTTATGGATTGAAGCGCTAGAGACAACAATTTATTTGAAGATAAAAAAACAAAAAAAGGAGATAATTACAGGAGTATTTAGAGCCACAATCGACATTATCAACTAATGTTGTTTTCATTGCTGATTCTTGCATATTTAAAAACAGAAATGCAATTATTGGTTTGTTCTGTACAGTAACCTCTGCAATATCCCTGTATAGATCCTTTTTAATATACGTTGCTTTGAGCAGTGTTTTAGAAAGGAGAGGTCCTAAACAGAGCCTTTAAGTGCCGATTCGACATCCCTCCCCCCCATTAAATGATTTCAGCTTTGGAACCTTGTCAGCGGGTTGTAGAATAACTGTTCTGTCAACCATGAATACATGAGAATGATCCACAACAAGTAAAAGGAAATCTACAGGACTCTAGTGTCTTTAAACGTTAATTTAGGCTGGACTGACACTGCATCCGGTCCCTTCTTGTGAAGGCGTTCTCTCAGGAATGGCGAGAGGGATTTTCTTGCCCTAGAGTTTGTGTAGAATGCCACATGTGTTTTATTTAACACACATGCTGTACTAAGTATCTAGCAACACCCTATTTCTGTCGCACTGCATCTCTGTGTCCGTCCCTCCGGCTGCTCCTGTTGTTCTGTATGTTTCCTCTCTCTCTCTCTCCTTCCATTCTTTACTTCATTTGCCCAATTTCCTTTCCCGCAATGATCTAATACCTTTGCTCTGTTCCCGCTTCTTTCTTTCCTCGGGTGTTGTCCCCGTAGAACCAGAACATTGCCGTGTTATATCTCCAAACTAAATAAGAAAGAAGGAGATGCTTTAGATCATCCTTAAGCCGAATGGAAGGAGGCAGAGTTTCTGGGTTGGGTTCTTGTCAGCACGCAGGCCGCTATTCACTGCCTGAGGATATTCTTGTCACTCTCAATCGCGTGTAATGTTTGGCTGTGTGACTCCATGGGGGCGTGTGAGTGTGTGTGTTTTTGCCTGTGTATTTTGGGATCATGCGTTTCTCTTTGGATGTACAGTATGTGGTCATCGGTGTGGTTCAAGGGACATCTTATCATTGTTAGACACAGCTGCGCTACAATATTTTCAATATTTACAGCCGTGCGTATTGGTGATCTTTAAGAGTAAAATTAGAATGTGTAATACGTAAAATTAATTCACTTGGTTGAAAGTCTAAACTGTAAAAGCAACAGCAGCAGCATGTGCACTTGTAGGGTTGTAAAGCAAATTGCAATATCTAGTAAATCATAGCAAATGGCACTCAGACAAGGTGCGTCCCTGCTGACTTTTTATCAAAATAAACACTTCTCTCACTCTAAGATAATGAGATGTTTCACCTCAGACTTATTAAAACATATCAGCATGAAGAAAATCCGCAAATGGCAATATGTGTTAGCAATAGATACAAATAGAAAGTGTTGATTGTACATTAGCTTTGCATTTCCGTGTTTTCTGTAAACTCACAACCAACGTAGAATATAACATCTTAAATATGACCTAGCTCAATCATTTCAGTCAAAAATGTCACTTTATATAAAGTCAATAATATCTCACTGGAAAAATATCTAAAATGTCAAGTTTACAAAGAATGACGAACATAGACAACAGAATTACGTATCTCCGTCCTGCAAGGAATAAATCTGAAGATTGAGTATCCGACTCCGTCACATTGAGAGCAACCATTACATTCCTCATCCAACATTAGCGAATGTTGTGGTGAAAATGACGAATCAGGGTCAAAGTTTGCCTTTGAGTCCTGGGGAGATGGTAGAAATAAAGAATGTGAAAACCCCAAACGATGTTTATGCGTTTATTCTTGCAATTAGAGGCGGTTTGTGCAGTGAGCACATCATTATACAATGAAAAAGCCAACGCAAGGGTAGAGGGTCATAAAACTTCACAGAAGCCTTTGAAATTCAGTTCTCTACAGATGATCAACTGGCAAGCGGATCAATAATTGACACCAGTCCTGTAGAAGTTATGGTCGATATACTTTATTATGATGGCCCTTCATGAATTGAGGGTCAATCCTCTAGCTTCTAATGATTCCCCTTCTGGTACTTTTCCTCTGACTAATATAACTTCATTCTTGGTCTCAGTCATTTTCCATCACAATGGAAAGTAGTCAAACCAAATCAAATGTTAGAAATCAAACAGCTTATCTTGTAACCAGATCAATCCTTTTGTCCTCAACATTCCCATGTGAGTTGACCGCAAAGAAGGAAAACAATAAAGCTTGGCTTCTCCTGAGACGTTTCTATCTGATGTCAAAAGAGAAATCGTACATTCAGTCCTGTGTGTTTGCAGCTGTTTGTTTTCTCATTGACGCTCCATTATTGAGGTGATTTTGCTTTGTTATTTGTGGAGGAGGAGGAAAAAACAAAACCGATTATGACCCACACCAGTATCTTGAGCTAATTAAAGTATGACACCACAACAGGTTTCTAACATGATTTTGAATGTGCCTCTTCTCTGTATTTCCACAGGTCGGTATAGACTTCACTGCATCTAATGGGAACCCTCGAGAGCCGTCCTCCCTCCACTACATCAACCCACTGGGCAGCAACGAGTATCTCGCTGCCATTTTAGCTGTGGGACAAATTATACAGGACTATGATACGTGAGTATCTTCTTCTATTAAGTCAGTTATCTAAAAAAAGTAAGCTCCAGTAGTAATAATCTGTTATTATAGTAAAAACTAAAATATGGACACTGATATATACGGATATATTACAAAGCAGAATGAAGCTCAGATTGCAACACACAACTTTATTTTCTGCCCAAGACGCCATTACTCAAACATCTCTTTACATTCAGTTCAAACTGGTTTGAGTACAATTGGATTGTAGGAGAGTAAATGCATGGATCTGTAGTCGATGGCGTCCCGGGCTTTAAAGTTAGCCCAATGCAGAAGCATTTTAAACTTGCATTCTTTCAAATGCACAGCAAGAAGTGACCCCACAGATGCAAACGGAAGTCTGATTATAAAAGGGTACGAGATAAAATTACCCTACTTTTTACTTGATTCATTACTGTTAGAAAAAGTCTCACTCGACACCCGTGTAAAATCATCAAAACAGGATATTTAATGTTTGACACACATGCAAGTCATGCGCCAAGTCTACATAGTTGGAAGATGCTGAAATGATGGCAGTCGACCTCGGACGATCATCTTTGGCACCACAAGATTAAACATCGAAGCACAAAACATCTTGATTATCCGATGACCCGGAACACCATGTGCCTCTGAAAGAGCACAGACGTCTCCGTCGTACTAAAGTGGAACATTATGGCATTTTTCCAACAATTACCTCAGTTAATCATGAGGTTACGGTTCTCAATCGCTAGTTTCAATGATTTTCATTTGGGTAAAATTTCTCATTTAGAATAAAATGGACGATGAATTCCCATGTGACCGCGCCGTGTAATAATAAATCCCACTCTTCTTCATCGCAACCCGCCCTGTGTAGCTGTTTGAGGAAGAGACGATTGGTTGAGATTAGATTGGATTCCTAACTACTTGGCACCCCTTAAGTCGCAACCTCCACAGTTGTGAATCCAGGAAAAATGTTCAATTTGTCAGTGGAATTTTTGTCGCTGGATTGACAAATTAGGAAATCGTCTACTGACAAGCAGCCATCTATTTTTAATTTTTGTTCAAAATGAAGTCCAAGTTTGTGTCTCTGAGAACATACTGACGACCACATTAGATTTTTATGGCGTTTTGTGAGGTAATGTAAATATGTTCTCGTCCTAACAGAGAGTAAAACAAGATAACATCCTTTTTTCTGTATCCTTCCCTTGAGAAAGAGGGCGCTTCTCTTAGTGAGAAGCAATATGACATCATCGCTGACAGCTCTTACTCACAGCTCTTAGCTATTTTTTTTTTGCTCGCTTCTTTGTTCAAAAGGTCACTGGATTTCCTCTGCCATCTAAATCCAGCTGGTTGAATTTGGATGAGAAAAAAGGGAAAATGGTTTAACTAACGTTTTCATCTGTTGTCATGGTTTCTACCTCAGCGACAAAATGTTTCCTGCCCTGGGATTCGGAGCTCAACTCCCTCCGGACTGGAAGGTATGTGTGTATATGTTTGTTTGTGTTGTTGTTAGTGTTGTTAATGTTGTGTGTGTCTATGCATGTGTGCTAGACACAAATATGTATAGTATAGTGATACATATACATGTGTACAGTACTTTATGTATGTGTGTGACACAGAGAGAGGTGGATGGTTTGTTGTGTGTGAACTTAAACACACACACACACACACGGGTAAAACTGCAAGCATTACACATGCATATTCACATGATTACGCAATTGTCAACCCATCTGTGTTGCCATGGCAATGAGCTGATGAAAAGGACAAAGGAAAGAGAACATTACACAGAGAGAGAGAGAACGAGAGTTTTGGAGCGGTGGAGAGTATCTCCGCGAACAATATTCTACAGTGTAGTGAAAGAAGAATATACCATTTGTTTAATGGGTTTCTTGTCTTTTCAGGTGTCACACGAATTTGCCATCAACTTTGACCCCACCAACCCCTTCTGCTCAGGTGAGTTAGTGCACAGGACCTTGCAGCTATAGGTGAAAATATGAATGCACTGTATCCAGAGTACATCCATCCATCCATCCATTGTCAAACCGCTTATCCTGCACACAGGGTCGCGGGGGGGCTGGAGTCCATCCCAGCCAACTTCGGGCGATAGACAGGGTACATCCTGGATTGGTCGCCAGCCAATCGCAGGGCAACACAGAGACAAACAACCATTCACACTCACATTCACACATCTACGGGCAATTTAAAGTCCCCAATTAACCTGATCCCCAGAGCATGTCTTTGGACTGTGGGAGGAAGCCGGAGAACCCGGAGAGAACCCACGCAGACACGGGGAGAACATGCAGACTCCACACAGAAAGGCCACTGGGCGGAATCGAACCCAGGACCTTCTTGCTTGCCAGAGTGCATGTTCACTTTATATCCAGATGCACATTCCAATAACACAACATGGTCCACTAAAGTGCTGCAGGAATGAGTCCCAAAACCCAGAAAAAGATTTGCATATTTTGACTTCTGTTAATGGGTTTCTTTTTACGTGTTTAGTGAAAAGACCGAAATAAGGTCTCTGTTTAACACAACTTGATTTTATGGTTTTCATATCTATGATATGAAATGCTCCAGTACCCAGAATACCCCTCTTGGGAATTTTGAAGCTTTTACTTGTCTTAAGAAAGGTGGTCCCTAGCAAACGACTAAATGGGAGTACTGGGGCTGCAGGGACACATTAACACGTTGAACACTGGTCTGCCTTTAGCTTTGTGGGGACGTCCCTACATTGAACCTACTCTTATACAATTTTCTAGTCCAACATTAGCTTTTTATGTCTGGCAATTATATTTTTTTCAAAGTGTACAGAAACTTCCCACATGGCTGACTTTTTGTAACTCTCCAAATCCCACTAGCTTTTTTTATTTGAGGGAATAAGTACATCTGGGTTGGCCTACAACATATATCACCCCAGCAGCATTGATCTGTCTTTATAGAAAACTGGGGTGGGAGTAAAGAGATTAAATGATATTGTTGCGTGAGTCTTACAACATTCCATTAAATAACATTCACCTGATGAAGTGAAAAAAAGACTGTATGTCTGTATGTTTTGTTTCGTGATCTAGCAAATGAAGACGCCAGCATGCTTAACAAATGTAGCCATGTTGGAAAAGATTGTAGGCTAATTAGATGTTACCTTTGTTATGATGAGGAGCCTCACTTAGCGGCTTGGAGGTAAAAAGTCACTTTTAAATATATACTGTGACAAATATTTATTTTCCTACATCCTCTCTGCATTTCAACAGATCTGTAAATCAACAGTATCTTACACCTTATTTCAAAGAAACCACAAAGTGAGCACTCCCTTTTAATTCAGTTAACGCAACATAAGCATTTGAAATGCGCAAATGTGTTAATTGACGAATGCAAATGACTCGAACAACTGTGAGACCCGGAAAATAGATGTGCCACACATATTTCAGCCTGACGGAGGCAGGAGTTTATGCTTCGTAGATGTACAGCATGTTGTTATTAAAGCATGTGCCTCCACAAACGTCCTTTCTTTTTAAGCTTTTTAAACTGCTCCTCTACAAAATACGTAAGACAGCATTACAGCTACATAATGAAGAGAACATGTTTCAAATTAAAATAAAATAACTGGAACCAATATTGAAGCTGAAATGTCTGCTTCCCAGTTCCCTTCAAAACAAGAACAATAAAACACACACTTGACTGAATAAGGAGGAAAATAGACTCATTCACGCGTCTAATTGTCTGGTTGTCTGGCTAAGCTGATCAGAATGGAAAATAGAACTGCTGATGTGAAACAATGATTTGCATTAGTCGGTGGAAAATATCTCACGTGAGTTTGGAGATGTTTCTCATCTGCCCTCATCACATCTCATCCATTTTCATGGACATTCATATTCAATCTGTGCGTTTCTCTGTGCAGGTGTGGAGGGTATCGCCGAGGCCTACTCCGCCTGTCTCCCTCACATTCGTTTCTACGGCCCGACCAACTTTGCGCCGATCATCAGCCATGTAGCACGTTTTGCTGCGCAGGCACTTCAACAAGAGAAAGCAGCGGTAGGTGGCCATAACTTTCCAAGTTTTAATTATTCTTCAGTCAAATCTGTGTACTACAGACAAGAATCACGAGACAAAAGGGGAAAATGCGGCGTGTAAAACATTTTGCAAATCTGCTGGCTTTATTCCAGTCCTCGCTACAACCCGTATTGAATGCTTAAACTTAAGCCATTTATCGCAATCTGTCAGCCTCGCTGTGATAGCGTGGTTGCAAAAGTCCAAAGATGGATGGGAATATATATCCGTTTTCCATTTAGCTAAACATTGGATTCATTCATTTGTACAGCTGCTTCTTGATGGGGGTATCTATTTTTTTGTATAATGTGTTGCACTTTTTCCATTCGTTTTTTTTCCACCAATCAGAAAAAATTACAGTTTTTATTTAAAGAAGTCCAAAACGGTCATTTAAGTGCCTGATATCACATTTTTTTTCTGCAAGAAAAGACAAATTAATCAATAGTGAAAATAGTAGCCGATTAATGGAGCTGCTGTAAGGTGTATTTGTTACTTGGCTGCTACCTGATTTTATTCACACAAATAAATGAATTAATTTAACGCATGTACCTACAATACACGAGATAGGCTTGTATCTACAAGTTTGTCTGACTTATAGCAGGATTCATCAAATTATTTCTAAATATCATTACAGCATCTTAAGACTATTCTATATCCCTATAGTTATAATTCACCTACTGCTCTTGTTGCTCAAAGACTACAGCTCCTCAAACAATGATCTGACATTTTGCATATTATTTAATACTTCATTCCGCTCTTTCATTTCATCTGTTCACAGGATTCGCTGCCTTTCTCAATGCAATCGAACAGCTCCTACAGCTTTACCTGGTCCCCCCACTTATGTATTCGCTTCCATTTCCTGATATTTAGCTTACTCGGTTATACGCTGTAGCATGAACCTGTCCAGTGGCCACTTTCGAACAGTGTTTTGCTGTTCCTATTGTGTACTTTCACCCAAGCATTTCCATTGAGGATTCTGTTTTTTCTTTCATCACTGCTCTTTATGGTTGTTGTTCACCTACACGTCAAGTAGTGAGCAGTGTGTGCCTGGCAGGCCAGTTCTCACTCATTACTAAAATAATCCACTCTGATGACTGACTGGAGAAAGAAGTGTGTGCATCTGTTGGCTCTGAGTCCTGTTATATTGACCAGAGTGGCAGGCAGCAAGGTGACAGACTGGAGTGACAACTTCTGTCCTCTCTTCTTCTCCATCACACCTCCGCTGAGTCACTGAACAGGCATCTCCCGCATTATTGGGCTAAACAGCATAACGGAAGAGCATCCTCTGTCTCATACTTACTATTTCTCTTTCACATTAACTCCATTCAATCCCCTTTCAACCACTTTGTTGAATCGTCTGATCGCATTGGGATACGACTAAAGCCAGGCCGAATTGATCGACATGGTCCTCGGCCTCTCAGGAGCCAAAATGGGTAGAGGGTAAATGACGCTCGAGAATGACGTCTGCCCTTGAAATTCAACCCCCCTAAATCCCCCCAACGTCATTCAAAAGCGACAAGAAGCTGTGGGAGCCAATGTAAGAAGGCGGGTGGCCGTTTGCTGAAAAATATTACAAATGCCCCGCCGTGTGCACAATTTGTGTTTGGAGTATTTTCAAACGGTTTTATCATATTGTGGCCAAGAATGTTTCAAACGGTCTGACGCGTTCACGTAGACCCCAGCGTGGCTGTTGGTAATAATCATAAGCAGCGTCCCCATTGAAATAAAGTCTCAAATGGACGATAGGCCCTTCAAACAGCAGCCATTTTGCCGAGTTTTCCATGCCAAAAAATGCACAGATGTGTGAAATCGGCAACGAGCTTCCGACATTCCAAACTTTTAGCACATGCTACATTTTGCCCTCTCGTATGTGCCGTATCCAGTGACACGTCCACAGAGAGCGCCGTGGCTGGGTATCATTATGCTCCCACGGGGCTTTTTGTCCCTAATTGTATCCTGTCACTCGATGGAGAACAAACACATGAGCGAAATACACAAAGGATTGTGCCCGTCTGTGTGTTGGTGTGCCAGAATCCTTTGTTTCTGTAAGGGGATGATTGCAGTCGTCTTTCTCGTTTCATATTACAGTGAGTTCAAACAGCGGTGGAACATAGGAAGGAGATGTGAAAGAGTGTGTGGACCACATGCTGTGGTGGTCGTTAGACAGGTGTGTGTGTGTGTGTGTGTGTGTGTGTGTGTGTGTGTGTGTGTTGGGCCAAGTGGTTAGGTAGGAAGGCAGCACAAATCGGCGGTTGCTCAGCCTCGATCGTCTTGTTCCTCAGATAATGAGGGAACCTGGGACGGCACAATGTGTCGCTGTGTACAAACACCGTCCGTGCAGTCAGAGCGCGTTCCAGTGTGCGAGCGACCCTCTCTATCCGCGTTATAATAATTCTCCGAAGAGCCGTTAGCACATTAAAGAGACAGGCATTAGAGCCCTCCCTGTGTGTTGTGTGTCGGTGTGTGTGTAACACAAAAGTGTGATTATGTTCCGATTAATGTCAGCGTGTGTCCTGGTGTTTGTTGTTGTTATCATAGGATGACAATTCGCATTCTAGTGAGCAGTAACCAAGGCACCTCCTTTGTGCGCGTGTGCGCACGTGTTTGTGTGCCTCCTGTGAGACGGACCACATAACTAGTTCAGCCTTTTTTACGACAAAACTTTTTAACCCTTTGCTATCGATGTCCTTACGTGGCCGCAGGAAGGAACTGGTCAGAAATAAGCGCAACATTGGTACAGTGAAGTCTTTTATAAGCTGATCAATATCAAATTCCTTTGCAATGATTGGCTGATTGAACACTGCGTGGCCAGTGAAGTCATATTATATTCATGGAGATTTGCGCCACCATAGCGACCTCCATGCATTATTCTGTTGTTCGCCAGCAGACAAAAAGTGAAAAGGAGTCTTCGCATAATTCAAAGTCAGGAGCTGTTCATTGTTTTTGCCTCCAGTGTGGGCGGGACTTTGTCATGGTGCATCTCTATACTGACAGATAGCTGGTTAACCCACTCACTTCACACCTCTGGGATCGGGTATAAAATTGGTTTTCCCTGTTAATTTTCACTATTGCGTTGAATTAAACTTGCTTCATGCCCCTGTTGTGTTTATGCTCAAAATATCATTAGAGGTGGCAAAATGTATCTACGTATATATATATATATATGTATATGTAGATAATGTTGGATGTATTTGTGATTCTTTTTCTTTAAAGTCAAGATTATATGTAAAAATAATATGTATCTAAATTGCTTTTTTCCATTTATAACAACTCCAGAAAACTTTTAAGGATCAAAATGAT
This sequence comes from Gasterosteus aculeatus, assembly GCF_964276395.1. Lineage (NCBI taxonomy): Eukaryota > Metazoa > Chordata > Actinopteri > Perciformes > Gasterosteidae > Gasterosteus > Gasterosteus aculeatus. The sequence continues at coordinate 3,597,369 of NC_135709.1, read as the reverse complement.
TCTCCAGAAGGGCTGCAGCTTTATAATTGCCTGTGCATTTTGTAAAGATATTGATCAATATACTGTATGAACAATGTACCGTTTGCTTATATGTATGAAAATTCATTTTTTGTGCTCTCTAGACTGCACATTGTCTTTTATACATTTTATTTTATATATACTTCTGAGGCGGAGATGTGGAGGTTAACATCCTCACCTCTCGTGTTGTGACAGCTGTTCAGAAACATTGTGACGGATGCCGATGCTGCTCCATGCTGATTGGACACAAAATAGGAATCGTGTTTGCTAAAAAGCAAACCATACAACTAGAAAATATGTCTAATATATGTGTTTTTCTTCCCCAAAATTGACAAAAGTAAATTATTACTACTTTAACAATCGTACTATAAAGCAAGGAATTGGCTTTAAGAATTGGATCTGATCTGCTTCCCACTTGGCGAATGTTTTGACGAGTCAAATTTGTTGATTTGGACAAGCGACACGTTCAATTGTAACAATCCTGCTATCTCATGCACGCAGTTATGTATCTTATTTATGTGTATTTGATAGACATTGGGTTGATATACAGTATGTGCACAGTCCACCTCCAGACTTTGCCAGGTTGTGGCGACCGATCCCCTTTATGCATTCATGAGGTGCCACTGATTTATTGATCCAACATGCAACAGGACATTTCTGTCTTATGCCAAAGCATACTCTCTCTCCCTTTCCCATCACTGCAAATGATTCGATATTTCTTTTTTCTTTTTTCACCTTTCTTTTATTCATCTGGCATTTTTTTCCAGGAGCAGATGGTGCGTTTTGTTATATGAATGGAACCCATCATGCCGTGATGCAGAAAAGCTTTCATTCTGCATATATATATATATATATTTTTTCATTGCTCGTTCAGCTTCATCAAGCTCTCTCTTGTTCTTGAATACTTTCTGTCACTTCTTCTCCGTCACTAACAATCTCTGAAATGTCCCCCATTGTATTTTTCTTTTTCGTTTCTCCTTTGTCTCGCCCTTTTGACCGAGCTCTCCTTCTCCGCCTCCAAAAAACCGCATGTCACTTATTGACAGCATAATTACAATGATTGCCACTTGTTATCCCAGTCTATTTTCTTCATGCAGATTTCTCCTCAAGTCTATTCAGGCGCCTCCAGGTCATTTGTCACAACCTTTTGTGTCTTCTCACCCTCATTTCCCTCTCTCTCTCTCTCTTTCTGCAGCAGTACTTCACTCTCCTCATTATAACCGACGGTGTCATCAGCGATATGGACGAGACGCGTCACGCCATCGTACAGGCGTCTAAGCTTCCCATGTCCATCATCATCATCGGTGTGGGCAACGCAGACTTTGCTGCTATGGAGTTCTTAGATGGAGACGCCAGCGTTTTAAGGTCCAACACGGGAGAAGAGGCTGTCCGCGACATTGTGCAGTTTGTCCCGTTCAGAGATTTCCGAAATGTGAGTACTGATCTCTAAAAAAAAACCCCAGCATGTTCCATGGAACCATCATGCACTCATGCACAAGAAATACAACGGCTTCAATTCACGGTTGAAGTTTACTTTAAGGGAACAATTACGAAGTTGAATTGTTGGTCAAGTCTTTTCTTTCCAAATGCCGTGCATAACTTTAAATGTAAAACTTTTTTAACAGAAAGCACCTATACTATAATACACTGTACATATACAGACACACAACTGGGGTGTTGTGTTTTCTCTGTTCTTCTCAAATCTGATATGGGGTTCGATCTTTGATACATCACAACTGTGTGAGTGTGGTTAGATCTGATCTGATTTACAGTTGCCTAGCAACTTAAGCAAACAACCGTGCCAGACTCTGATTCAAGTGCTCCTAAATATTATATATTTATTTGCTCCAGTCTGGTCAGCTTGGAATTGTCTGTTAACGTAGATAAGGGTTTCTGATAGTCAGTTTAAAAACCATGCAGCCCTCAGCAGAAGTTCGAACACCTTTCAGTCGCCAGTGGCCGGGATTTACCTACAGCTGTAGTGTCATTTTGACTCCATCTTAGTTCTGCGCCGGAGGCTTCACCAGATGACACAATGTCCTGCTGTCCGAGTGCGAATGTGTTACCCAACGGCAGGCCGTTGCTGCTCGAATTGTAACTGCTCACACGACGCCACACAGGGTCTGCTGGATGAGCAGAGGTGCCTCGTTATCTCACACGCCGCAGAGACACTGTCAGCATGAGCGCACATAACGCGCATTTCAAAAGCTGTAGCTAAGCACGCAGGTTGGAAGTGCACATTTGTTGTCAGTGCACCAAAGGACTCACTTTGCATTTCTGTTCATTTTAGTATACATCGTGTGTGCGTGGGTGGGCGAGCTGACTTCCTTTGTAGTGGGAGGTTGGAGGAAGAGTGAAACACAGAAACAGAGTTATCCCCTTCGTGAAGTTGGTAGTAATTATTGACGTAGAATGCATTAGACCAGATCACGACGAGACGCAATCAATCATTCGCAAATCCGTGTATGAGTGTTCATGAACTACACAACTGCAGTAAAGACTAAACAAAAACAGACGGTCAGAAGAAGCCATTCAAAGCAGAACCAAAATACCCCACAGTGACAACAAACTGACCAATTTGTCCGCCTTAATTTTTACTTAACTCTTGTATAAATGAAAATGCACATAAAAGACATCTGCTGTCTTGCCCTTTTTCTCTTGCAGGCACCCAAGGAGACCCTCGCTAAATCCGTTCTAGCCGAGCTGCCTCAGCAGGTCGTCCAGTACTTTAAACAGCGGAATCTACCGCCCACCAACACAGCGGCAAAGTGATGCAAAGTTGTCACAGGTTGTTTGGTCAGTATGCAGTTTGGATCCATTGGGAAGGATGTTCTCTGTTTCTTAAAGCTTTCCAAGACATCATAAAAATAACGTTTAAAAGACCTTTCATGTCTATAGTGAGGGCAGGTGTCTCCGAGTGATGTGGAAGTTTATGAACTGGCCTTTTTCTAAGAGAAATTACAAATATCTTGTTTACGAGTTGTTTACGATTTTCTTTTTGTCGCTTTTTTTGCATGTGTGTGTTGTGATGGATACCATGTGATGCATACAACTTATTGGTGTAGATCCTCTTCTCAGCTGAAACGTGTCAGCGGTTGAATCCCTTCCCTTTGTCTCACGGTCACCGTTTCAGGCTGTTTGCTATTGTGTTCACGTGTGGCAGAAACACACACACACACACACACACACACACTAAGCACTATTTCTTCAAGTGTCAAAAAGCCAATTGTGTGAAGGGCGAGTTTCAACGCTCCACTGTGCTTGTTTGATTCAAGAGGAGAGAACCGGAGGAGGACGAGGCCGTGCTGGCGGCTGTAGCACTGACTTGGACTCGGGACTCTTTGTGAACTCGTCAGGCTTTTAGATAATGGGGCCATTTTGCTTCCTTCTGTTTGTCATGATTCAGTCCATCCCGCATGATGCCGATATCTACGCACCGTTTACAAACTGATGTTCACCGATGCATGTTTGTTTTTTCAAATGATGTATTTATTAGATTTTGTAAATATTTAAGGAGATTGGAGGGAAGGGAGGGAAGTGTATCACAGCAACGACAGTCGTGTCAGAGAAGGATGTTTACGTTTTAAGGATTGGAGGCATAAGAGGAGTTTCTGATATGCATATATATATACATATATATATATATATATATATATATATATATATATATATATATATATATATATGCATATCAAATGTATATTTATATGATGCTGTTCATGTTCTCAAGCCAATGTTTCTGACATGTTTTAATGTACTTTTTATGCAGTGCCGAATTATGTATCTAAACTACTTTAATATGTATTGTTGTGCATCTTTGTACTAATTGTGTTGCAGTTCATTTTCTAAAGTTGTGTCCATGTGCACACTCAGGTTAATAAACTGAAGGAATGCTCATGTTCTCTCTGCGTCAGTAGATATAAGAGCGGCACACCACAAATGCACGCACACACAACCTTAATGAGATGTGAAATGACCACGGGTGACACAAACGACCACGAAGCAAAGAAATCTGTTTGTGGAATTTGCTGGAAGATGCGTCTCTCACAGGTGGAAATATAGAACATGTTCTTCTGCAGTGGCACAGGTCTCAGAATGTGTAATGAAACATAGCAGCCCAACGTCATTTAGCAGCAAATCAACCGGCCTGTAACAACTTCCCCTAAAAATGAGTTGGCAACATCCTCAACAAATAATAAAAACACTATATAATTTTATTAAATGTGAATCGTAACAGCGTATACTTTAATAAACCAGCATTTAGATTGTAGTTAGCGCTGAATGAATATTCTTTTTTACAATTATGTGTGTATTATTTGTCTTTTGGGTATATCGCACACCTCTGGTTAAATGTTTCCTACCCATGAAATTGGATGTGCTTGGTACATCGTTCTGTGTGAAAGGCCTTTATGTTTTTATGGTAATCCTGGAGGATCTTTCGATGCTCCTTGTGTGTGTGTGTGTGTGTTTATCGATAATTGCTACTGCTGTAATATCTCACTTTGCTGTGTTAATCTGCCTTAGTGGCATCGTGGGTGTCTGTGTTGTCTATAGCTAATCTAAAAAAAAAGAAATAGGCTGCAGGAAACTACATAATAATATTTGGAGTTTGTGGTTACGGCTGCATGCTCAAGGACATATTATGATTTTGTGTTAACATTTATCAAAATTATCCATTTTGGAGCGGTCTCAGTGTGTGAGAATGCCAAACACTAAAAGGCTGAGAAAACAAAGACACAAACATCATAAAGTATTATGCCACGTAAATGTTTAGTGACGGATCATTTATATATGGATTCCACCGCTGTAATTCAGACTTTAATGTGATAAATTAAAAGTCAAAATCCTGAAGAATTTATCTACTTTGGTTTGTCGCATAGAATAGTATTTCAAATATGGTTTCAAGTCACATTATAACATGTGAGAAAAAGTGAAACGGTAATTTTGAAGTTTATATATTTTTTAAAGTTAAAAGCTCAAGAAATTAAAGTACAGAGAGTCAAACAAGGATGTTGGTACTGTGTTAACAAAAATGAAAACAAGGCGTTGAGTAGCGCGTCAGAAAAAGCTATAATGTAGCTGTCACGATCCCAGCTCCTTGAGTAGGTTTTCCCTGCTTGTTTATGTCTGTTTGTGTTTGGTACCTGTTCCGGTTGCTGGGCAACGAGTACAAGGCGGGAACTCCAGGATCACCGGCGCACCGCTCCCACCTGATCCACATCTGGCCCTGATCATCGCCTACAACGCTACTTAAGCCGAGACATCCAGTCCCCACCGGGTCGTTGGCCTTCGTTACCCTGGCAACACACGAACCCTGAAACATGGGACGTTAACAATCTGTCGGACTCTGGTTGCCTCCCAGGTAATTACTCTATCAGCTGATCGAGGGGCGGGGCACATTTTAGTAACCAATCAGAGTCTACACACGGTTTCCCGGGAGCCAATCACGTAGTTGCTGTCAAACGTTTAAAAGTGTCCTCCTCTCTGTTGGCTGTCAGCTGTCATTTCAGTGTGTCGCTGATGCGACCTTCCTCCACACCAGTCACCTCCAGTCGGCGTCGGCGTTGTTCCTGGTTCATCATCAGGTTGCTGCTATTCCTTTAACCACCACCACCATCACCCCAAATCCCCCTGGAGTTTGGCCTATTGGACCTCAGTATCCCTGCCTTCTGCCTTCGGTGATAGTACTTCATGATGGAGTCCAATCGACAAAGACGTTGCACAATTCGTATTTGATGTGTAATAAAGTATTATTCTATTAAATGAGTCTCTCCTGATTGAAATACCAATATTGTGATGTTTAGGCCAGCAGAGGCTTTGCTGCCACTGACTATAACCAACTGCATATAATGTACGGTAACTAACCTGTGCATCCTTTATTAGGGACGGACTGAAGGACAAGAGTACTAAAGTATAAAAAGCCTCGTGACAAAGACGTAGGCCGAAGTAACAGTGACCTTGTTTGTGTGGCTGTTGAGCCTCTGGTGGTCCTTCTACCCTTTTACATCACTACCTCTTTATAAAGTAGGTTCATGGGTCGGCTGTTCCTGCCGAGTCAGGGACACAATACATGGTTTCCAAGAAACACTTGAGTGAGGAGACACAGTGGACCGTTAAATGTTTAACGTGCAGTTCTTTGCCATTTACTAGAGCTACAGCTGACTTGGATAATATCCACAAGGTGCCAGACGTGTCTCGACTTTTCATGTAAAGACCCTTTAACAGGTTTGCTTCCGAAACGAGCTTCATAAAAAAAACTTACTGACACAAAAAGACGCGCAGAACGACCACAAGGAGAAGCAAAAGAATTTTACTGTTTGTATCATTTCATATTTAAATAATCGTAGTTGTTTTTGGGCATTCGTGTATTACTAATAATAAATAATGTAACTATTATTAGTTTACTTGTATCTTTTACCTTTTGGAAGGGTATGTCAATTATAGCACAGGACTAAAAAAAACAGCTTGAAAGTTAATAATAATATAATGTAAAACGCTAGTTTGGAACACAAACAACCCACGGCTCTCTTGCTGATGTCAGTGAACCGTCTCAGACAAACCAACTAAATGTTTCTCTCCATACACACAGATTGAGATTATCTCCCAGGCTCATTACTCTCATTGCTTTAGCAAGATGCTTTGACACATTTTCTCCGCTAAAGATTACGAACATTGTCAGTGATTATTTACCTGAGCAGTGCAGACTTGAATATCTCATCATCTTACCTGGATTGCCTCCATATTTTTCTATTTCAATCAACTACCAAAGTAAGCTTCAGACGCAAATTTCTATCACTACGGGTTTAATAAAATCTAAACATCCCAGAATCAAATCACACACGTCACTTTTGACGTTTGATTCCAATTTGTGATCCATGTAGCTCTGAACCACACATCAGACCTGTGAAACCACAAACACCTGGACGAGCTGTTCCGCGTGCATTTAAATGAAAAGAAGTCATTCCTGGTGCTCGTTACTGGTGTCCAAATGCCGTAAATGTGACGAGATGCAGAAAGCACACGCCGAAACCAAGGGACGTGACCCCTAGTGAGAACTAAACCAAATAGAAACATGAAAACTGCATTCAATTTTGAATCCGTAATTGTTAATTCAGTAAAGGTTTCACTATAGTTTAACATTCTTTGCTTTTCTGTCTCACATAGACACAAATAAAGAGGGCAAACACAGTACAAGGGACAGATCTTTATTCCACGTTGCTCAGACTTCAACAAACAAAATAAAGCTCCAATGTCTGAGCAAAAAGTCCTGCATCTTTCCAGCACGACGCGACTTTAAAACAAACTACTGGTGACAAAAGACATTACATCACACAACTAAAAGGTTGATTTTTTTCAAACCATTCGGACTTTGCATTTAACCCAAACGGAGAGCGAAGCGCGTCCTGCGTCGGCTCTCTCCTGGTCGTGGATTTCTAAAAAAGGCGTCGAGTCATTTGACACACAGTCTAAAGCCGCCTCTTCCGTGCTCCACAGATGTCAATCACGTTCCCCTCAGCCAACCGCACAGCGTGCAGCCGCTGCGGCGTTGGGTGGGGAGGAGGGTTTGGTGATGGGGAGGGAGGGGAGGGTGGGGTGAGGGGGGGGGGGCAGGATGTCGTCAGGGTAGTCAGTGCGGGATTGGTTGCTCGGCTTAAACTGTGTGAGACGTGATCGAGGGAAGGAAGGGTGGAGGTATAACGTTTGAGTGCCACAATACCAAGAAAAAAACAATTAGATACAAGCAGTTCTTAATGTTACTATTTATCAAGATTAGATTTCCTGGTTGAACTTTGCCTGATGACAAAAACAACCTTTCAAATCCCCGGTTGAAACAACTGGAAATAGAATCCTCTTTGCTTAGTGTGCAGGTGGCTAGTGTGTGACTATAACAGAGAACTTGTGCGACCTGCAGGTATGTTTGTAGCAGTTTGAATATATCTGTGTGTGTGTGTGTATATCTTGTGTAAGGATACCGTTCCAGACTATTTGCAAGCGATTCTGCAGCTGCACAGACGTACTTCACTGTGTGTGTGTGTGTGTGTGCGGATGCTGGTGTTTGTCTATCTGTAGGCCCTGCTGTTCCGGGGATACGGCAACATGATTGCGTCCACGCTACCTTCGCTGTCCGAGCTGCTGTCCGAGTCGCTGCTGGCGGAATAAACCCAGAGTCCCGGTAAGACGCCCACGCACACGGCTGCCGACGGCAGGTGTAACACGCCTTGGCCGGCGCTCGGGGGATCCGAGGTGGTCTTCGCCGTCAAGCAGGGGGCGGTTTGTGGATCTTTAGCTCCTCCTGCAGCGCCTGCTCCATCCTCCTGTTCTGAACAACACAAGATAGTGTCAGACTCAGCGGCCCGCACGCCGCGCGAGTCCTTTTAAAGACGGTCAGAGATGTAACGTTTGTGATTCGTCGCCCTCAACATTTTCATCCACTCAGCGTTCTCTTCAGCCTTGTTTCCAGCAGGATTTTCAGTCAAACTGCTTTCAGAACCTCTCCGTAATACTACATGTTACCTGCACCAAATTGCCGTCAGACAAACCAACAGCTAGCTGGTCAACACATGAAAAGCCCGACCACCTCCACTGCAAAGAGAGTCAAACGTAAAGATAGCTGAACCGTTACCTGCGGAGCTACAAAAATACAGATTTTTACTCATTTAGAACTGGCCAATGTTGGAAGAGGGATTTGGGGGGCAGTCCAAAAGAAAACTAGGGTAATTTTCTCAGTCTTCCACAAATCTGACTTATTTTTGCAACGTCGTCCCCTGCTTGTCAGCCTTGACTTACCGGAGCCTCCTGCTGTGCAGCTCTATCATCGAGCCATTACACAAGTTGTCAATGAACTGCGAAAGTGAATATTTGTCCACTTCTGACACAAATTCCTACCTTTCAAGCTTCAGGCTGCAACCCACCTGTGTGTCTGTCTCCATTTCCTGCTGTTTTTGAGATTTCCACCTTCTGTTTCTTATTGCTGTCTGAAGACTGGGAGGAACTGGGTGAAACAGAACAAAGAGATATTGAAGTTTTAGGTCTGGATGGATCTAATGACAGAGTACAACGTGAACAGGATCGCATACACAAAACACACAGAATTATCATCAATATTGTCATTATACATTACATTTGACTCACTATGGCGCATTATGCAAGTCCTGCTCCTCTTTAACACAATAATAGCTAGACGTAGAGATGCAAACAGTGTTTTTCTAAGAGCTCACAATTGTTATAAATTAGATTCCACATGCTGAATATCAAACATTCTTACAACTTCAAATGGATGGTAATGTCTTGTAGATGTGTAAATAGGCAACCGACAAATTTCATATAGACGACACACGTCGGTGCTGAATTTATTCCAAAACAAAACCAGCTTCTAACTTCTGACTACCTGCGTCTCTTGACAGCTCCGGCCAATAAATGGGCCTGAGACAGATGGCTGGTCTTTTGCTCCGCTGCCGAAGGTTTGGATGCCACCTTCTTTTCAGGCTCTCTGGTGGCCACCTGCTTCACCACAGCGCTGTGACAGTACAACGTCAAGGTGAATAAAAGAATGAGGGCGCGTTGTGGAGCAAAGGGTGGGGCAAGCAGAGTAGTCTATTCAACAGGTCTGTTATCTCCTCCCTTCAGGGGGGAGCCATTACATCTCTACATCGGTGTGCAGGACGGAGCGACACAGTTCTGAGAGGCTTAAAAAAAAAAAAGCACTTATATAGAGAAGCAGAGGGAGGTGGCACAGATATGAAGCCCAAAGGTAAACCAGGGGACGGACGGAGCTCAGGAGACATGAAATTGGGCCGAGATGCGGGGACAGAGGAAAATGGACCAAAAAAGACAAAGACTAAGGACACAAGGGGACAAGACAAAAGGGTCAGATGAACAGGAAACATCAGGCATTAGACATGCGTGAGGTGCATAGACAAGCCGTCATGAATTTGCACTGCAATAACTAATGCCTAATGTGTGTGTGTGTATGTCCATGTATTTTGTGTTCACAGCAACTCCATTAAATGGTCACCGTAGTTACCAGCCTATGATGCAGTTTCCACGACAACCCTTTCTCTTCATCGGCAGACAAACCTGTCCGTCATAAACCTTTCTGTCCGCAAGGACAGAGAGGAACAGAAGAAAAGCACAAAGAGCACGAACCAGCAAGCTTAACGGCTGGACGCCACTTCAGATAATGTGGTACAGACACAGTGTCGTAAAGCACAGTACCTTTGCAGTTAGGTAGTGCGGCCTCGGTAAATACGCGCAATATTGCTTTTAGGGGCTAAAACGTGAGGTTATGTAATGCAGCGAAGTGATCCAGATTGGATTGGCCGCACAAAATAGGCTGGTTGCTGACTTTTAACCCGTTGACCACATCCAAGACTTGTTCAGCAATTGTGCCCACTCATAGCTGCTTTCTCCAGTTGGCAAATCAACTGGCTAATCAGATCCTACTGTTAAGAATGCAATCATCCCACATATCTAGCCAGCAGAGATGGACCGATGAGTTGCCCAGGCGGACAGATTTGTTGATATTAGCTTATTGCAAATATATCAGCTTACAACAAACAAGGAAATGAAAAGCTCAACAGAAAACAATAACCAACACACCGGATCCAAGAAAAAAGTAAAGTAAATGGTTTACTACTCAGAAGGTGCCTCAGCAGAGCGTTTGAGGGGGATGTACATTGATGGTGCGTAAGTGCCCAAAGAATTACGCTGCAGCCCTTTTAGCGACTGCAAAGTACTCAGTTATACATACTTCATATATTCATGCTAAAGCCTGCAAATAAGTAGTGGATGCAGTTACAGAGGTTTGTTTACTCTTTTTTTTTAAACCCTCAATTTTGACACTTTGGCTGTTGTTGCCTTGCTTTTTTGCGAATTCACTCTAGAGGGTTAGTAAAGCTTAGTAGAGCTCAGTACAACTGGAACAGAAGGTCTTGAACTGAAAAAGAAAAACTGAAAAGGTAAAAGTTGTAGCACCGACATCTCCCAGACTTGACCATGCGTCAAAATAATCCTTAATACTCGTTTTGACCTAAAAAATAAAATCACTGAATGTTCACTAAATTGGGATACAACGTGTTAATTTAATGACAAAATCGATACTTGCTAATTAAAATGTTATGTTTCAAACCGAAACATTAAAAGGATATTCTGTATTCCAACAGTTCCTGTTTCTCCTCATCTCTGCGTTGCTTCTCCACCAGGCACTGTTGCCGGGAGACCTCGTCCAGGAAGCTGGTCTCCTCCTCGTCCAATCCCCTAACCATGTTTCCTGTCACCATGGAAACAAACAGGCTCTCAACACGCGAGTGTAAAGTGATTGCATTTTTCAGAAAATTATTCAAAAGAGTCTTTCTTTAAATCCACACGCAAAAAAACAACCTTTTGAGCAAGACGAAATCTAACCGGGCTTTGTGGTTAAAGACAAAAGGGGGTGGGACTTACGACGGATGTTACTGTAGATTCCACCCACAGAGAGCGTCAAACATTGGTAAACGTACTGACAACTGGTATGTACCATATGAAAAAAATCCACTACGAATGCTTCAATTGAATGATGAAACCGTTCGCTGCATCTCTCACGGGAAATCCGGATCGGTGGCAAAGACGATGGTATTATTGAATGTTACACAGAAATTGCCCGTTTGCTCTTTATTTACAAGTCAATACAATTCCATCCAATGGGGTATAAGTATATACAATATTATATATGCTTATAGTCTTACTGGTATATTTAAAAATGGCCTCAGTGTTACATTAATGTACCAGTGAGGTACATTCTAATCCTCCATTAGAAGTTAAAATCCATCCTTTAAAATCTTATTTAGGTAAAAAGACAGAAAGACACCTCACCGCTGCTCTTGCAGGCGGATGCTGCTAACCATTACGATAGAATGGACCTTAATGTAAGAAATTGGTGGATATAAGTCTTTAATCGTGAGAAAACATAATTACGTAATGAATGTCGTGCACCCATCCATGAATATGAAGTATGTTGAATTGGACTATTGTGCATTTAAAAAAGGATTATTTGACTTTTCGTTCATTATACTTATTAGTACGTCTGATTTTCGTGGGACATATACGGTACATGTCTTCATTCAAAAGCAGATGACAAAGGTCCCGATAAAAGAAATAACAAAGACAAAACTTACTGAATTTAAATTGCTCATCGTATTCCTCCTGTTTCTTGTCTTTCTGCTCCTGCAATCGCTCAAAGAGGGAACGTGAGTCATACACCTCCTCTGGGGCCTCTGAGGAGTAAAAAAGTAGAATGTGCATGCACCTTTCCAAGTTATGAAAACGTGTGTGTGTGTGTGTGTGTGTGTGTGTGGTGTGCTCGTCTTACCCTCTGGGTCGTCAGGTTTCCTCACTTTGTCCCATTCCTCCTGTCTCTTCTTCCTCTTCTCATCAAGCTCCGATTCCGACACGAACTTCCTGCTGAGGTCGACGCCCGTTACAGCTCCTGCTTCCATTACAACTGACCAAAAGAAACAAGAACACACCTTATTGAGTGTGTGACTGCAGAAAGCCGTTGCGCTGTTGCAACGTCTATTTCTTTTGAGCGTTTATAGTGTACTGGTTGCTTTTTTCTCTGGGCATCTGCATTATCGCTGGATGTCTTTTTTTCAATGTTGTCCAGTAAAGTAAAACATTTTTTTTTTCTCTTAATAAAAAGGAAATCATGTAAAAAAAAAAAAAATGCAGTTGGTATTTTATTGGATAATCTTGGTCCAACGTAGAAATTAGATTGATGATCTGAAATATTTGTGCATGACAAATATGCAAAAAAAAGGGGAAAAACCAGAAGGGAGCATATCATTTATGACAGCACTGTACATAGAGTGAATTAATCACTGCAAGTGGAGTGTATTATTCGTGAATGCCATATTAATTTCTTTTTATGTCACAGGTGCCCCTGTAATGTTTCTTTGTATGCATTTTTTTTTAAATAAAAACACAATCGCCCCATTAGAGCCTGATTTCCTCAAATTGCTGACCCCAACTGCCACTTTGTCATAAATGTGTCAGTGTTTTGAGATGGACATGGAAACCGATTTAGGGTTTATGTTGCGATTTTCTTTTGAGCGACTTTGTAAAAGATCCAACGTGACGTCAAACTTTACTGAACCACAACGCAACGTGAGATTCAAATCCGTTTTGGACCAAACAGTCAACATGCAACGCTAAGGGTTTGTCTCTCTCTGGTGGTCATCTTTAAGCATCACAAGTAACCGAGACGATCGAAATTGAAAAGAACTTTTCGTCAACGGCGACGACTGAAGGAAAAAAAAAACCGAGGACGGCGCCACCGGTTCACCGCGAGCTGCCGGTCGAGTTCGATCCGGGGAACGTTAAACGGAACAACGCGTCCCGCTCCAATCGGCGGCCCTGCCGATTCAACCCGCCGCCGAGCCACGGCGACGGGAACAACGCTGGCAGCTAAAGTCGATCCATTCAAGGACGCACTCGGCTAACGACGCCGCTATGGCTCGTCGACACAGCGACCGTTGTGCGGTACGACAGGCGGGCTTGTTGGCTCCGTGTGGAGGCGCGAGCGGTGCACCCCGGAGGAGCCCGGTGAGCCCGGCTAGCTTTAGCTTCTTTAACGTTTGACGGCTGTCACCGTGGTCAAGAGCCGAATATCGCGTCGCGTCCGGGGCCCGACACGATATTCGGTTCCTGCTGCACGACCGAGCACGCTAGAGCTCCACAGCGGGGCCATTTCACACCAAGCGGGATCATTTGTGTCTCACAACAACTCACCGAGCTCGGCTAGTTGATATGATGTCAATGCTCCAAATCGATGACGTTTTGTGTCACGGTGAAAACACACCGTCGCGCTTTTTGCACCGCGGCTTTAGTTCCTACCTGCTTTTCTTCAGCTGAATGTGAACGCAGTGGTCGCCAAAGACGGCGGTAGTGGCATCGAGTGATGAATATTTAAAAAAGGCCTGTGATTACAGAAAGAATATTCAAACACATAAATAACAAAAAATAACGGCATTTAAAATATTATTAATAATTTCAAGATAGTATTACTTTTAATGTAACAAGGAAATACAATGCATATTTCTTTGTCGTTAAAAACGTTTTTTTGCATTGCATTAGCTATGAACATTTTATGAGTGATTAGGCCAAAAATAGTGAGAGAGACTTTGGGGTTGCAATCTACAGAAATAACACAACAGAACATATTCACAGAATACAACGTCTACGGTTGAACAAAACCTAAAACCTTTCAGTATTTCTTCATCTTGGTGACGGAAAAAACAATCTTGCCAAACAGACCTCGGATCACAAAAAGCGACTCCATAAACCCTCAACATTCAGATGGCACAGCACTAAAAACAGAAACATCTCCTGCCGTATACCAGTATAACTGGAGTGACTTTGCCATTGAATTTGAATAACCACGACACTACCATTATACAACTTCGGGAATTTATGTTGTAATGTTTATTTAAGGATCCAAAATGTATCAAGTTTAAGCTGCTATCAATGTATGGGTTTAATTTTTTTTCCATAGACCGTTTCTAATCATATTTAAGACTAAGCGACATATAGGTTTACCAAGAAGAGACGGTGATCAGACATGATATCTCTTATGTATTCCTGTAGAAAAATTGAACTGGTGGAAGTCTTTGACGATACACTCCTGTTTTTGTTTTGTTGTTTTAAAATCAAAGGCGTTCATGAAGTCTTAAAAGAGAATAAAGCGGTCTTCCAAAACAAGGTTGGAGAAGTTAGTTGTCCCCAGGGGAATGTAAGCGTGGAAGGAAGCAAGGAAACATTGCACAGTTAAATAAGAAACTTATGAAATCAATAATTTGTATATCAGATTAAAATAAGAATATTACAAAAAAGGAAACAATACAAGAGCAATTGAACCCCACATTATAAGGCAAATCATGTTTTTAATCTGTATGTAGCATGGCCAACAATTAAGATTATTATTGTTAATATAAGGGAATTTAATGTGATAAAAAAATAAGTCAGAGAAGTTGAAGAGAAGGTCAGAATTATGTATGGATCTATTTTATCCTTCAGTCAATCCCTCGTCACTCATCTGACCATTTCTGAATGATTACCACTAGTTTTCTGAAGTATGTTTTGCGAAACCTTCTATTATGTATAATAATTGAGTCACTCAGAGAGTAAAGAAATCGGATTGGCGACAAGGTTTGTGACACAGGCGCAGTACCCACATGGCAACCAATCCAGTTTGAGCTACAGCACAGTCTAATTTGCATAAAGATACTATATAAAACCACTGTCCAAATGTCAGGGGTTTATCAGCTGCTTGTGAAAGTCGAGCAATCATGCCTGAAGTTGTGAAAGCGCCCAAGAAGGGCTCCAAGAAAGCCGTGTCCAAGGCCGTCAGCAAGAGCGGCAAGAAGAAGAGGAAGACCAGGAAAGAGAGCTACGCCATCTACGTGTACAAGGTGATGAAGCAGGTGCACCCCGATACCGGCATCTCCTCCAAGGCCATGGGCATCATGAACTCGTTCGTGAGCGACATCTTTGAGCGCATCGCCGGTGAGGCCTCTCGCCTGGCTCACTACAACAAGCGCTCCACCATCACCTCCAGGGAGATCCAGACCGCTGTGCGCCTGCTGCTGCCCGGCGAGCTGGCCAAGCACGCCGTGTCTGAGGGAACCAAGGCCGTGACCAAGTACACCAGCTCCAAGTAAACCTGATGTAGACCACCAACACAAAGGCTCTTTTAAGAGCCACCCACTTCTTCTAAAGACCATTTCGATGTGTCCACAAAATATTTGTTTGTTATACTGTCAAACGCCATTAGAGCACAATTGTTTACCCCTCAACATCTGTTGAAAATGAGAAAATGCCAGTAATTGTGAATGGACATTAAATAACTGCTCTGCAATCTTTCATTTGGATTTTAGTAGTTTAATACTGAAATGTTTAACGCACAAAAGGAACGTCTATATGGCTAACACAAATTACAGAACACAGCAGGTAAATATTGACATGCTTTTTTGTCTGTTGGGAAATATTTTTTTTGTCAGTATATTCCATATTACTTTAGAATCCCATGGAGCCTGTGATGTCCCAGCACTGAAGCCTTGATGTGTAACTTGGTCAGTCAAGTTGAGAGAACACAAACATTTGCAGAGCTGTGAATGCATAACTGACTAAATTTGACCGTGATGTTTTCAGAATTAACAGCCTAAAACAGACCTCAGAGCAGCAACTTGTGTGTACATGATTAGACTTTGCTCATACAAGAGTATTAGTTATACTGGTTTATAATTATTTTGGACCAGTAAGAATTTTTCTACTTGAGGTGGATTCTCACATTAACTTTTTCCTGTACATTTAAAATGAAAGTCATACAGCCGCAAAATAAGCTCAGCTAAGTAACTATTAGGACTGTTCCCAATAAGGTAAAACAAAAATAATCATGGGTGGCTGTGTATTAATAAAGGAAAAGCTCTTTGAGGAAGGAGTGGGTGGCTCTTAAAAGAGCCTTTTATAGAGGTGTTGGTTCTTCAGACTGAGGTCAGTTTACTTCTTCTTGGGTGCTGCTTTCTTGGCTTTGGGCTTAGCGACCTTCTTCACTGGAGTTTTCTTGGCTGCAGGGGCCTTTTTCACCACCTTCTTGGGGCTCTTGGCCACCTTTTTGGGGCTCTTTGCTACCTTCTTGGGGCTCTTGGCCACCTTCTTGGCCGCTGCGGGTTTCTTGGCCTTCTTCGGTGACTTAGCGGCTACAACTTTCTTCACTGCCGCTGCTTTGGGCTTTTTGGCAGCTGCGGGTTTCTTCGCCGCGGGCTTCTTGGCTTTAGGAGCGGCTTTCTTTGCCGGTTTGTCGGCGGTGGTCTTGCTCATCTTGAAGGAGCCGGAGGCCCCGATCCCCTTGACCTGGACCAGAGTCCCCTTGGCCACCAGGCTCTTGATGGCGGTCTTGACGCGGGCCTTGTTCTTGTCCACATCGTATCCTCCGGCGGTCAGAGCCTTCTTGACGGCGGCAGCAGACACGCCGCTCCGCTCCTTGGATGCGGCCACAGTTTTCACGATGAGGTCAGAGACGCTGGGGCCGACCTTCTTCGGCTTGGACGCCTTCTTCTTGGCTGCTTTGGGCGCGGCGGCGGCTGGAGCTGGAGCTACTTCTGCCATGTTGTCCCGTTGTTGTGCGTTTGTATCGTCGAGGACTCGAGAGAGTGAGACTGATGAAGAGCTCAAAGCAGCGGACTGCACTTAAACGCACCATGAGAACCGTAGAGACTCAACCCAGCCCGGAGCTCCTCGTGCAGTCTGAAAGTCGAGTCACTTGTGTTTTCTCTCCACTGATTAAAGACTAAAAACTAAATGTGCATCAGGTGCTGGAGGCTGAAGGTGGAGGAGCCGATAGCGGACTAGTTTCTCTTCGTGTTCAGGTCACGTAGAGCTCTGATGATCGATGCGTTTTGTTTGAGGAGCCTCCAAACCTCACCTACTCAGCGCCGTGGACAGCAGTGATCAGCGGCTTTTCCCACTCATTTCTCTCTTTAAAGTATTTAAATAACATCATATCGCCATCAAAAGTCGTTTTCCATCTGATCCACATGTTTATTCAGGGTCTCAAGGTGAAAACAACCATCGGATGTTGATCAGTTTGTAATAAACTGCAGTTATTCCGGGAGCAGCAAACACACTGATGATGGTGGCTTATGATTCAGTTCATTCAGACTTCCAATGAGATCCGCTCACCGTGGACTTGTCCTCTGCTGACAAGTTTTATTTTGAATATTTACAACTTTTAATCATCAAACACACCGGAAAATGTTGAAGCTTTGATACTGAAAAATCTTGAGAAGCTTAATGTTGTAATTGTTATTGTAACAGCTATTACCAATATTGTGTTGGTGAATGAAGTCAGCATATATTAGAGATAAAAATTTCGGATCATCAATTTCATGATGTTCTTGTGAGCTTTATTAAGAATCCTGTAAGTGTTTTTGACCTCTATTTTTATTACATAAGCACAATAGTTGCACCATCAACACAATTCGCATACATACAGAAGATGCAGTAAAATCAATCATTTACAACTATACAATAATTTAAAATAATAGTTTTGTATGACACTGCTACTGATTCTGTTCAAACCAGTAACACATACTATACTAAATCTAGAACCTTTTCAACTTTGACTGGATTTGAATAGTCAAGGATTTGAGCATTACAAACAAGACTATACTACTGCACATAAAAACATTTATTTTTCTGTCAATACGTTAAATCATTTCCAAAGGTTTCATTTGTCACTGTCAATCCAAACAGTGAACTGTAAATGTTAAATAGATGATGCTAATTCATTTTCGTAGAAAAAACCTATTTTTTTTAAATTTGTGGATGTTGGCTTCCGTTGATATTGTACTCAAATCCTTATTCATCAATACATGACATTAAATTGCTCCATGTAAAGTTTGCAATGACAGTGTTTTAGAAAGACACAAAAACTGACATTAAGTCAGGTTTCTCTCTCACACATAAAGTGCAATGATTTGCCGAAAATGAAATGTTTAATTACAAATTCTCAGTTTCAGTTATTGAGACTGTACTTGCAATGTGTTTACTGTACATATTGCTTCTTTAAGAGAACAGGACAAACGGCATCTGCAATTTCACTTTGAAAAAAATATTTAGCGGACTGATGGCTCAAAGTATTATTGACATCGTCCAGGATTTTAACCAGCAGGCCTTATTTATATAGATTTAGAAGGTGATGGAGCGGATTATTTCGCTCTCTTCAGTCTTGACATACAGATTCTGCTCTGGTCATCTCATCTTCTGGTACCAAATCTTATTTTGTCAAAAAATATTTCTGCTAATCAACTATTATGTCCCAATACACATTACACCAACACAATAGTGCATATCTCATCTCACATGGACAGGCCTCATCAAAAAACACACCTCGAGTTCCAAAACCCTCTGAGCCTATGCTGATTTCAGATATTGGGTTACATGAATAAGTTGTTTGAATAGATATATTCATGTGGGAGTTATGTGTTGGTGCCCACAAACACGTTATCTTGGACCGTGACTGTGGAACTCTTCAGTAATCAGTACTTTAAAAAGGATCTGTGGTTCACACCACTCACGTTGATGACATCAGGGTCATCAAGGGAGCCAGTTAACATGTTACCACATGTGCAAATAACTACTGGTTCACCAGGCCAGTGTTATACACAATACCATTAGACACACGAAACAAAGCTCTCTACAGACATGTGGCTGGCTCTTAAAAGAGCCTTTGTGGTAGATGGAGGTCTCCGGCTTTACTTCTTGGCGGGCTTCTCGGTCTTCTTGGGCAGCAGCACCGCCTGGATGTTGGGCAGCACGCCGCCCTGAGCGATGGTCACTCCGCCCAGCAGCTTGTTGAGCTCCTCGTCGTTGCGGACAGCCAGCTGCAGGTGACGGGGGATGATGCGGGTCTTCTTGTTGTCGCGGGCGGCGTTTCCAGCCAGCTCCAGGATCTCAGCGGTCAGGTACTCCAGCACGGCCACCAGGTAGACGGGGGCTCCTGCGCCGACACGCTGCGCATAGTTCCCTTTGCGCAGATGTCTGTGGACGCGACCGACTGGGAACTGGAGTCCAGCACGAGAGGAGCGGGTCTTTGCCTGTTCGAGGACACCAACCTGTGCGCCATTCACGCCTAGAGGGTCACCATCATGCCCAAAGACATCCAGCTGGCCCGTCGCATCGGTGGGGAACGAGCTTAAACCGCCTGATTTTCACACAACGGCTCTTTTAAGAGCCACCTCACTACCTCTGAAGAACTTCTTTCTCAACACTGCCTTCTACATATTTCACAATATATATTTCCTAATTTGTAAATTGAAATTGAAAATATCCAATACCAAATTGTTCCGCATCAGACAAGTATCCACATGGTTTTTCCCATTTCCCAAGTTCCCAAATCCTATTTACTTCCTACTTGAATCATTTTTACCTGGGTCAAATCTCAAACACAGGTCTAATAATTAGGCCATATTGTGGCACATAGACAGTCATTAAGGCGCAACAATAGTTGTCTGAAGGTTCAGCTCAAGTCTAGAAGGCCCTACAAGTCATGATCAGATGAATCAGAATCAATTCTTTAGCATACCACCCAAAAATCGACTAGAATGTAGGAAATAACATCTACTGAAACCAAAATGTCCTGGGGCTTTACCTTCAGCTGTGTCTTTGCTTCTCAGAATGTAACCAATGTTGTCCATCTCCAGTAGGCCGCCCTCATCAACGATTCGACTAGATTGCAGGGCACAACATGGCTACAACGCCAAATGAATTCCATATTCCCTGATATTTGAGTCACGTGACTGCGAGCGCGGCAAAATTTTGGTCACTCCCGACAAAATCTCACTAAAAGATTTTTTTGAAAAGTTTGGAGCTCTATAAGTTTCCATACTTAGTTGCTGCTCAGCCGGTGAAAAATATGCCGTGCTTCTCCATTTCATCAGTAAATCTGTGATCGATACCGTGGTCTATTTAAGAAACCCGTGGACGCGCAGTTATTCCAGCTGTGTACAGCTGGATTGATTTCGCTCCATCCTGGCTCTGGCTAATGCCAAAAAATCATCAAGATTCAATAGATGTTAAGTCTTCCCTTCATTTCACATCGGTGTATGACCTGTGATTGAAATTATTTTGAGTTTTTTTTATGTCTTAGGAATTGAATGCATTGTAAATATTTTATGTTGTTCATGACATTTGGGTGGTGTGGTGGTTAGCACTATCACCTTGCAGAAAGAAGGTCCTGGGTTTGACTTTGCCCAGTGGCCTTTCTGTGTGGAGGCTGTATGTTCACCCTGTGTCTGCGTGGGTTTTCTCCAGGTACTCTGGCTTCCTCCCACAGTCTGAAGACATGGGATGACGTTAATTGGTAACTCTAAATTCCCTGTGTCAGTGTGGATGGTTGTATGTCCCTGTGTTAGCACTGCAATTGGCTGGCGACCAGGGTGTACCCTGTCTCTCGCCCCAAAGTTGGCTGCGATAGACTCCAGCCCCCCCAGCGACCCTGTGTGCAGGATAAGCGGTGTGAAGATGGATGGACATCCCTTGTAGTCTGTCCCAGGAGAGGGATCCCATCCTCTGCTGTTCTCCCTGAGGTTTTGTTTTTTTCCCCCACCATTGTTTTTTTTTTTTTTGAGGGAGTGTGCCAATGTGAGGGTTTCTGGACAGAGGATGTTGCATGTGTACAGACTCTAAAGCCCTCTGAGACAAATTTGTAATGTACAATTTTGGGCTGCACAAACAAAGATGAGTAAAAAAGTAAGGGCTCGTCCGGGATTTGAACCCGGGACCTCTCGCACCCTAAGCGAGAATCATACCCCTAGACCAACGAGCCATGCAAACTGGTCACAGCCTACAGATGAAAAAACTCAGCTTCTGCTGTGCTGATGTGGCATTTTTTAGAAGCACATCTTATCAGGTCATTGAGCTCCCTCTGCTGGTCATTTTTAATTAACCATCAGCACTTCACGTGTAGAGCGGTGCCTCAAATCTGAGGTTATTACCTGTAAATTGTCATAAAATGAAATGCGTAGCTCATAGTGTGAGTGTGTTTGAGTGACTCAAACACACGTCAAGTCAAAAAAATCACATATTTGGGAGTTTGATAGGCCTGCTGGCTGTCCCCGATGTTTTGTGTTATTAGTCTTGCTGTTTCCATTGTTTTCCATCAGCCTGTGTACTCAAACGATAGCTTAACCGAGACCTGGATCACACCTGAGAACACATCCACCCCAGCCGCTCTCTCCTCCGCCTTCTCCTTCAGCCACACTCCCAGGCCCACTGGTAGGGGTGGTGGCACAGGTCTACTCATTTCACCCAAATGGAGCTTTTCTTTCTACCCTCTAGCACCATCCACCCCATTGTCCTTTGAATTCCATGCTGTAACAGTCACTCACCCGGTACAATTAACCATCGTTGTCCTCTACCGTCCGCCAGCCTCCTTAGGTCATTTCTTGGAAGAACTGGACATTCTCCTGTCCAACTTCCCCGAAAATGGACCTCCGCTCATCCTCCTGGGTGACTTCAACATCCAGACGGAGAAGTCATCTGACCTCTTACACCTACTTTCTTCCTTCGCTCTGTCACTCAGTCCCTCTCCTCCTACTCACAAAGCCGGCAATCACCTTGACTACATCTTTACTAGAAACTGCTCTACCACTAACCTCTCTGTAACTCCACTTCATGTGTCTGATCACTTCTTCATCTCTTACTCCCTTCCACTCTCTATAACTAACAAACCTCCCTCATTGACTAACTCTATACCGGCTCGTCGCAATATTCGCTCCCTCTCTCCCTCCTCGCTGGCATCCTCTGTTCTATCAGCTCTCCCTTCAACTGATTCCTTCACACTCTTGCATCCGAACGCTGCTGCAGAGACTCTCCTCTCAACTCTTTCCTCCTCTCTAGACTCTCTCTGCCCTCTTACGACACGACGGACTGGCAAATCCCCTCCGGCTCCGTGGCTGTCTCAACCGGTCCGTGCCATGAGAGCCACCATGCGAGCATCGGAAAGGAGATGGCGTAAATATAAACGACCTGACGACCTGCTTAAATTTCAATCTCTCCTCTCCTCGTTTTCTGCTTCTATCTCTGCTGCCAAAAGCGCTTTCTACCAATCCAAAATCGAATCGTCATTTTCTAACCCCAAAAAACTCTTCTCGATCTTCCCCAATCTCCTCGAACCCCCTACCCCTCCTCCCCCCTCCACCCTTCTTCCGGGAGACTTTGTCAACTACTTCACCAAGAAAATAGCTGACATACGCTCCTCCTTCTCAAACCCACCTCCTACTTCTCGCGTCGCACCGACCTCACCTCTTTCGCCCTCACTTTCCTCTTTCACTGCCCTCTCTCCCAACCAAATTCTTACCCTAGTAACCTCTGCCCGTCCGACCACCTGCCCTCTTGACCCCATTCCATCACATCTTCTACAATCTATCGCACCTGACCTTCTTCCGTTCCTCACCTGTCTCATCAACAACGCTCTGTTATCTGGCTGTTTTCCCAATTCTCTGTAGGAGGCACGAGTCAACCCCCTCCTGAAGAAACCTACCCTCAACCCTTCTGAAGAAAACAACTACAGACCGGTCACTCTCCCTTCTCTCGTCCTATCTCGACGGCCGCACCTACCGGGTAACCTGGCGAGGATCTGTGTCGGAACCTTGTCCTCTTACTACTGGAGTTCCTCAGGGTTCCGTGCTGGGTCCCCTCCTGTTTTCGCTTTACACCAACTCTCTTGGCGCTGTCATTCGCTCGCATGGCTTCTCTTACCACAGCTATGCCGATGACACCCAACTAATTCTCTCCTTCCCTCACTCGGACACCCAGGTGGTGGCTCGGATCTCTGCCTGTCTAACTGACATCTCTCAGTGGATGTCATTTAGCGGACGCTTTTATCCAAAGCGACGTACAATAAGTGCATTCAACCATAGGGTACAAACTCAGGAGAACAAGAAACAAGAAAGTGCAATTTCCTCAAATAAGCCAATTTACAGTTAGCTATAGATGAGTGACGTTACAAGTACAATTTAAGTGCTATAATTTGTTAGTCTTTAGTCGAGGTAGAGTCTGAAGAGGTGTGTCTTTAGTTTGCGGCGGAAGATGTGAAGGCTCTCTGCGGTCCTGGTGTCTTCAGAGAGCTCGTTCCACCATTTCGGCGCAAGGACAGCAAAGAGTCGAGATCTAGTCGAGTGTTTTGCTCTCAGTTAGGGAGGGACGAGTAGTTGCCCATCATGCCCAAAGACATCCAGCTGGCCCGCCGTATCAGCGGGGAGCGAGCTTGAAAAGTCATTTGAAAAAGGGGCCGGTGATACATTAAATACCTCAAATACTGGCCAAGGTGTGAGAAGACCAGGCAAGGTGTCCTGCAGCCCATGCTGAGAAACATCTTGTCGTGTTCAAGAAGGTTTATGTCATTGCTTATGAGGATTATCTTTACAGATGGCAACAAGACGTTGGGACCGTTGTAATCTGTGACTTTCCAATTTTTAATTTTGACTTATTCTTTATCTTCAGAGCGGAACAAGTATTCAAGAACATGTTGATGCAATCAAATGCACCACTCAACCGTATCTTCTAGCTGTTGGGATGAAGAGGAGCACCATCCATGAGTTCTTCATTATTCTGGACAAGCAGGTCATACTTTGCAAGTCAACCAGTACCCTAGGAGCTTTTGACGAACTCTTTAAAGCACACTTTGTATTTGGTACCATGTACAACCAGATGCTCCACAACATGTAGACCTTCATTCAGACAACCATTTACAACATAGATATTGGTCAAGTCCAGGAGTTTTATCACACACATATGCACCAGATCAGACATCGTTCATTTAATGTTTTCCACTTCACGACAGCCTTTTCTTTTTTTTTAAACCCGAGCACCGGGAGAAAACCACTTAGAGGAACACAAGGGCGTCTACCTCCTGACGCCAAACCCACTCCCTGTCTCCTCCACCACTTTCATAAAAAAACCCGAGCACCGGGAGAAAAAAACACATAAGAAGTCTACCTCCTACCACCACCTCCTACCACCACCTCCTCCTTCTCACCATCTTTTTTTAAAAACCCGAGCACCGGGAGAAAACCATATAGAGAAACACAAGGGCGTCTACCTCCTGACGCCAAACCCACTCCCTGTCTCCTCCACCATTTTTAAAAAAAAACCCGAGCACCGGGAGAAAAAAACACATAGAGGCAGATACTCCGTCTACCCGCTACCACCACCTCCTACCACCACCTCCTCCTTCTCACCATCTTTTTTTAAAAACCCGAGTACCGGGAGAAAAACAGAGGCAGAGAAACTACCTCCTGAAGGGCCTGTGGAAAAATCCACCGCCAGAAGCCTTCCTCCTCATCTTTGCCATCTCTGTGACTCTGTCTTCCATCCTCCTCCCAAAGAATCCTAGGATTCTTTTCTTCATTCGGAGGCAAATATCCTCCAGGAGCCTCTGATCCTCGACCAGAAGGTTCTTATCCTCCTCCAGGACCATCTTTTCCTGCTCCAGGACCATCTTTTCCTGCTCCAGGACAATCTTTTCTTCCTCCAGAACCCATTTTTCCTGCCCCAGGACAATCTTTTCTTCCTCCAGAGCCCATTTTTCCTGGGCCAGGACCATTTTTTCTCCCTCCAGAACCCTCTTTTCCTGGCCCAGGAGCATCTTTGCCTCATCAAGAACCACGTTTTCCGCCGCTAGAACCCTATTTTTCTGCTCCAGGATCTTCTTATCTTCCTCCAGCTGCTTTGTCTTGGCCTGCTCAGCGTGGAGGGCAATAAGCAGGTTCTTGTGTTCTCCCATGAGAATCTCGTACTCTTCCTTACATTTTGTCTGGTCCTGGAAGAGTTTGGCTGTCTTCTCTGCGAAGTGGACCTCAAGCTCCTTACTAACCAGAAGCGGAATGTTTGCCTCATGATCTTTAAACATTTCCTTGAGACTCTCCTTCAGACCAGAGATTTCTGACCCTGGACTCTTGATGGTCTGTTCAGCCATGGCCATCTGCTGCTGCTCAGATATGGCGATTTCTTTCTGTTTATCCATGGCAATCTCTTCCTGCAGACTTCTCACCCTTGGCTTGGAAGGTCCTGGCTCATCTTCCTTTTTGTTGGCACGAGGCTTCTTCCAAAAAGCCATTGCACTGGAAAATGCTCTCCCTGTAGAAGTCTGGGGCATTTCTTTAGTACTTTTCTCCAGTTTGACCATTGTATTTCAATTTGGTGTGGAGTGCCTCTCTGGTGCAGCCTTATCTCTTGCTGTCTGGTCTCCAACTGACTGTTACCTTGTACCTTAGAAAGATGTGAGCTCTGTGCCAGCCAATCAGATGGCGTTGATGTCATTGACATCATCATCTCCATGGTTACGCCTGCTGGCTCAGATCTTCTGGTCAGTGACAATTCCGATGATGTCACAGAGGGAGTGACAGCATCAACTTTTTCTTTTTTTTTAATGTTTAATGTTTTAAGTTTATTGATTTTATTGTTTAGTTTGAATGTAAATTCTTATTTTTTAACTAATTTAATTAAATGACAATTTTTGATTTTATAGTTAAGGGCTTAGTTTTCTGGGTTATAAGTTTTTAGTTTGCTGATTTTTTATTTCAGCAACACAGTCTGCTTTCAACAACTATAGTGCCATAAGACAAGCTAACGAATCTCAGAACTTGAAACGATAAATTGTTTTTAATTTTCAGAGCACATATGAATAATTTGACCAATGTAACCAAACCCTTTTGTTTGGATCTAGAATGTACCCAGTTATTAAATGTTTGTGCAGATGGCCGAAGAGTTTACCAGGTCTCACCTGACTCACCACCAGACGGTGATCAGTTGACAGCTCTTCCCCTCTCTTTAGAGGGGCAGAGCTGCATTTGCAGTTGACGATCGCCGTAAAACATCATTAAAAAAACCCACAAAAGATATTCGGTCCATTGATACAAATTTCCCACTACCTTGGTTTGTTAAGCTTAGTTTTCCTTCCCTGTAGGGTTTGTATAATCAAAATATGCATTTACTCATTCATATTAATGCTTGGCAAGAGTGGACACCTAGGTTGAGATGGTCCCTTGTATTTTACACACACTATGAAAATGTTATGATTTCCTACTTCATTTACACACTTGTTATAATTCATCTTTATTTTGAGTGATAATTTGTTGTGTTGTATGTCGCGTTGCAAAAGGCTCAGCTCTGCACAGACTTAATTGATGAACCTCAAGAGACACCATCGTAAAACCAACCCTTTTTTATTAACCTCACACGTTAACGTAACTAGTCGACAACATCTGATAATTGTTCTACTTCAATCGCTAAAGGACAGACAGAACATTTAATAATATCTGAGATTTTTGGCATGTCTTATAGTAATAGTAGTCAACGATGTTACACAGTAAATAGTAATTAAT
Source organism: Gasterosteus aculeatus (assembly GCF_964276395.1). Classification (NCBI taxonomy): domain Eukaryota; kingdom Metazoa; phylum Chordata; class Actinopteri; order Perciformes; family Gasterosteidae; genus Gasterosteus; species Gasterosteus aculeatus. Next base: position 3,570,433 of record NC_135709.1, on the reverse strand, counting down.
GATATTACACAGTGAATAGTTACTACGTGTCCGCAGGGCAACAGCCAATCAGCTCCACTTGGCGTCAGCTTTGTTCCATCTGCTGAAAACAGTCTATTTAACGTAAATTCAAATAAGCTCAAGTCAATGACTGGCAGTAGAGAGGAATTTAATCTCAAACTATATGGTTCATATTATCAGGAATCAGGAACATTTATTACCAATTTATATCAGACATGCAAGGAATTTGACTTGGTGGTTGGTGCACAACATAGGAGAATAAGACAATGATAACAAGACAACGTGGTGCAAGAGGAATTTAAATTAAAAAATAAAGTTTTAAAAAGTTAGAAATAAGGTGCACCAGCAAATAGAACGTCACAAGTGTGTGTGTGCATGTGGGGTCTGAAGGGAGTGACCGGTGGGATGTCAGAGTCAGTCAGTGGGGGACCGGCTCTGTTGATGAGCCCGACTGCCGATGGGAAGAAACTGTTGGTGTGGCGGGAGGTCTTAGTCTTGATGGACCTCAGCCTCCTGCCAGATGGAAGAGACACAAACAGGTTCTGTCCGCGGTGAGAGGGGTCGGTTAAGCTCTTTTTAGCTCGCTTCAGGGTCCTGGACGTAGGGATGTGCGGTATGGTATAGCTTGTTGTGGCTGCTAGTGTTGCCACCAGAGGCTTTGCAAGAAATCGTTTTCTGATCTAACTTACGTCGGGTTTTCCAAAAGAGCCTCCAAACAGACACAGCTCCTCTCTTGGGCACAAGTTGCGTTGGTGCATCTCTGGTCTCTCCTTGTTTCTCCTTTATCGCTCTGAAGGCTTCATCTCGACTATTAGGCCTTCAGACATCCAGGCGACCTGAAATAAGACTAAGTATCTTTTCTTTAAACCAAGCAAGTCTGCTAAATGTGTTGTTGATTCTACTGTTTTAAGATAACTTGATTGCTAGCTTGCTTTAGCTCTTGCCGTTTCTTAGTGCCAGTGAAGCAAAAGAGACTTGAATCCTTAAACTATGGCGGCAAATCACTGTCAAAATTCGAGAGCCCAAATCAGGTTGATGCTCACGCGTAAATCAAACATCCGTGAGCAAATCTCCGTCTCGCGCTTGAAGGTGTTTTCTGCTGTTGTTCTTTTTGACAGTAAGGGGGCGGAGACAGTCACCATGGTCTCTACATTTAATTGGTAACAAACCCCGTCTTTGGATTGGCTGGAGTTCACAGAACTATAGAAGCCCATTTCCGCCCTGAAGAAAGGGGATAAAAGGTCTAAATTATGAGATAAAACGTTGTCAAAACACAAACGACACCTCTCTAATCGTAGTGGACCGTAGATGACAACCAGCTACAACCATCATTTAATTAATGCATTTTAGTGTTGACTCTTATCCAATGGTTTCCATCCTGTTAACGGTAATTTTAATAACAATTTACATTCTTATTTATTAATGGTGTCATACATTTCTATTGTAAATCCGTTGCTTTTAATGTCACTTTCAAGTAAAAAGTTTATAAAGTTTATATTATATATAAATTAACCCAATATATTAGATCACACTTAATAAGAATACACTGAATAAATACTATTTAGATATGCTGCGTATTTATATCTAATATACAATAGGGAGAATAATAATAATAACCCAAATAGGTAAAACCCCAAAACTCTCAAAAGACAGAGTGGACATGTCATCGGTGGGATTTAACGTCTATGACAAATGGCTTAAATATTTAGCTAATTTACTATGCAGAAATTTGTTTGTTTTTTATTAAACAGAGAAAAGATATAATCAAATATTTTTTTTCTCCATTACCTCTGCTGAACTCGCTTCTGTTCTGTCCTCAAAGAAAAAAAATGTATTTAGAAAAACAGTTATTTTGCCATCACGACTTAAACAAGTTCTTTGAGATACATTTGGGTTACTGAATTTTCTAACTGTAGGTGAAGTCAAAGTACGCAATTTAGAGCGTTCACTAGAACACACGATTACATAAAAACCATACGAACTTTTTTTTGAATAGTATATAGTTGTAACATACATTCCTAGATGTCTACCCAGTGATATTAAAAGTAATAAATATGGATGTAGTTGCAGCCTGATTAAATGTGTCTCCATGTGTTCTGACACCAATCCTGGTTTTCTCTTGTCTTTGCAGCCCAGCTAGTATAACAAATGTCACCTGCGTCGTTCTGCTTTGAAAACTTTACAGGAAGGGTGCCGGACAAACAAATCGCCTCCTTCATGGAGACCCACAGCAGCTGTGGTGTAAAGGCATTTGTGTATGTTGGACATTGGTTTCTGTTACTCGAGCTCACCACAACAGTGAATACTGATCACATTTCAAGGAAGAATGTATGACTGTTTCCATGGATTTCTTTGTTTTTTTTGCACAACTGCCATAGGGAGGCAGATTTGCGTGAACCACGATGTGAACTGGGCTCAGGATGCCTCCAAGCAGCAGCAAGTCACCGAGGGCTAGTGCTCGTCCTCCTGATGCTCGTCCTCCCGATGCTCGTCCTCCCGATGCTCGTCCTCCTGATGCTCGTCCTCGTCCAATCACTCTGCAGCTTACTTTCAAACACCCGTTAACCATTTGACCCATTAACCCTTGTTTTGCGTTATTCTTCATATTACCATTTTGCAAAATGTAAGTATATAAATAAATATCTGTTTGGCTGTTGCTTAGTCAAGCTTGAGAAGGGCCACAGCATGGTGACATTTCAGGGCTCAACCTGAAACTAACAATACAGCTCAAAGATGTCAGATAGCTAGATAATCTTCCAATACTTCACAAATCAAGTTGATTTGCTCTTATTTTGCTGAATGAATTTGCAGTGTAACACCCAGTTTAAAAACATTGTACTTGATAATGACAACGACCAACATCCTTATGATTCAAAACCAAAGCATATTGTCTTTCTCGTGCCATGTTTCTAACTGTATAGATCAAATTGAACCAGTTTAAGGATAAGAATCAGATTCAACTCAACCATATGTTTGAGGTAATATCAAACTGGATTCCCAGATATTAGAAGCCATCGTAAAACAAATGAAATGGAGGTATTACACTGTTATCTGGGTCTCCACTTCCACCAAGTGGTGGGGTGATAGATTTGCCCGTATTTATCTTACTACTAGAGGGCTCTCTAGTGTCACGCATTGAGAGAGACAGTCACTCATTTCGCTCTTTCAACAAAAAAGGAAGGAAATCCGCCCCGCAGCGGACAGTTTGAAATAGATTTCCACCAATGAGCATTGCAGACTCTCTTGTGGAGGCGCGGCTGAGCTCCAGGAGGAGTCCTCCACCAATCAGGAGCCGAGGTCTGAAGCTGCGTCACCCCTCCACAGCCGGTCCCCGCTTAAATAGCAGCGCGTCTCCTCCCGACCTGCATACTTCTTCCGACCAGAGATACTAGTGAATCATGGCACGAACCAAGCAGACCGCCCGTAAGTCCACCGGAGGCAAAGCCCCAAGGAAGCAGCTGGCCACCAAGGCCGCCCGTAAGAGCGCCCCGGCCACCGGCGGCGTGAAGAAGCCTCACCGTTACAGGCCCGGTACCGTGGCCCTGAGGGAGATCCGTCGCTACCAGAAGTCCACGGAGCTGCTAATCCGCAAGCTGCCCTTCCAGCGTCTGGTGAGAGAAATCGCTCAGGACTTCAAGACCGACCTGCGCTTCCAGAGCTCCGCTGTTATGGCTCTGCAGGAGTCCAGCGAGGCTTACCTGGTGGGCCTGTTCGAGGACACCAACCTGTGCGCCATCCACGCCAAGAGGGTCACCATCATGCCCAAAGACATCCAGCTGGCCCGTCGCATCCGCGGGGAGCGAGCTTGAAAAGTCTGCTCCTACTAACACCACAACGGCTCTTTTAAGAGCCACCTCACTCTCTGTAAAGAACTCATTCCTTAACGTGACCATAATCAATTCATGATAATAGTGACAATAGTCACTATTGATTAGATTTTGGTAAATTGTCTCAGTCAAGACACAGTGCAAAGTGACATGTGATTAAACACATTGTACAATAAGTTGTATGTATTCTGGCGAAGAAGACCGTTGTCTGATTTACATTACATTTACATTGATTGATTTACATTAACGTTACTACAGTGAACCAGTCGACAAATCATCAGACCGAATAAGAATAAACATAATTCCAAATGAATATCTGCTGATGGATTTGAGTTAAATCAAGATCATCATCGATATTTTATTCAAAAGCAATTTTGAAAACTTGCCGTTCACAAAATTCACAAAAGTCTACTCAGATATTGATCTTTACAGCATTTATTTGGTCCTGCAGAAGACAACAAAACACAGACATTCGTTCAGCAGGAGGCGCTGCAGAACCACGTTATAGCCCCGCCTTCGTCTTCCATCACGTCCTCAGACTGGCTTTAAATATCTGTGAACTGACTCGTGTTCATCATCTTTGTACCAAACCGACCAGTGAACATGAGCGGAAGAGGGAAGGGAGGAAAAGGACTCGGCAAAGGAGGCGCCAAGCGTCACCGTAAAGTCCTCCGTGATAACATCCAGGGAATCACCAAGCCCGCCATCCGCCGTCTGGCTCGCCGCGGCGGAGTGAAACGCATCTCCGGTCTGATCTACGAGGAGACCCGCGGTGTGCTGAAGGTCTTCCTGGAGAACGTGATCCGCGATGCCGTCACCTACACCGAGCACGCCAAGAGGAAGACGGTGACCGCCATGGATGTGGTCTATGCCCTGAAGAGACAGGGACGCACCCTGTACGGCTTCGGAGGATAAACCCCGACTTCTGTTACCAACACACAAACGGTCCTTTTAAGGGCCACCCACGTTCTCTATAAACGGCTGACTTCCTTGTAAATAACCAGTGACCAGAACGCTATGATCAAATTGTTACCACGTGTCCATATGAATACAATACCAACGTACTTGTACAATGAGCACATCACTGGCAGCTGACCAATGATCTTGTCCTGACATAACCTGCTTGCCCTACATATTTCAAGATTTAAAGTTTAAGAGAGTGAGTACTAAATTGAACCACATGTCATTAACATACCTTAATCTTTGCTCCTCCTGAGTTTCTCCCGCGGTTGTCAGTTTGAAAATCTTCCGTTGCCAACTTTGGGACTCTTTGGGGTAAAGAGGTTTACGGATGCGCTCTTTAGCGCCATCTATCGTCGGGGAGTTTAAAAAGGAATGAACGCGACTCTTTGGGGTAAAGAGGTTTACGGATGCGCTCTTTAGCGCCATCTATCGTCGGGGAGTTTAAAAAGGAATGAACGCGCTTCTGCTCTTTAGTCAAAAATGAATAAATACATAAATAAATGAATAAATACATGAAATATCCACTTTTCATTTCATGGTACTTTTATTTTATAAGGCCACTTTTCATTTCCACAGTCTTTTATTTCATAATGCCACTTTTCATTTCATGGTACCTTTATTTCACAATGCCACTTTTCATTTCCAGAGTCTTTTATTTTTAATGCCGTTTTACATTTGCAGAGACTTTTATTTCATAATGCCGTTTTACATTTCCAGAGACTTTTATTACATAATGCCGTTTTTCATTTCCAGAGACTTATTTCATAATGCCGTTTTACATTTCACATTCTTATATGCAAATCAGGGGGCGTGGCTACATCTAACATTCAGAACAGACAACAGAGCCGTGTGCAAACAAAGGCTGGCAGTGAAAGGGCTGTGAAAGTAGCAAATAAGGTACTGGTTCATTCATGTCTGAGAAAAGTATCTCAGACTTATTGAGAGCGGCTGCCAACCGCCTCGATGGGATGGAAACCACCACCACCACCTACAACCAAACACCACCTAGAGCTGCCGAAGTGGGAACCGCAAGCACAATAACCCCTGTCCAAGGTAACGTTAAACAAAGTCGAAGTTAAAGGGTGAAAGTAGCTAACACAATTAACATTAGCGTTAGCCTAGCTAGTTTAATGTCCATGGATATTCAGTATAGAAGTATTGTACTAAGTCAAATGTGGGTGTGGTTGACACATTTCAATTATAAATATAAGGGTATGTTAGAAGAAGAGAATAGAAACACGTCCAAAACATTGTGGTATCATTAACATAGCGAGCTAACGTTACTTCAACCAGCTAGCTATTACCATTTTCACGAGTGACGCCGAGATTGCTTGTGTTTCCCCGGCACAGTTTAACGGCAGGTGAAAGTGGTACTGTCAGAAAAAACAGTAAAGTCATTTTATACAACGTTATGCTATTAGCTTGCGCTAAGGATTTTCCCAGTAATATTAATGATATCCAAGACACTTTCAGCAAGCTCATTTGCGGCTGCATAGTAAACGTCACGTTACTCGGCCTGTTTAAATCAAGTAACTTTGTGTGTTTTTTCTATGTGTCTGTATGACGTTATAAACTATTTAAAACGGGTCAGAACCCCTCAGGCCGATAACGGTACAGATCCACTTTTGCCTGAAATAAATCTGACGTCTATTTTTCACGCGAGACGCGAGCGTTTCCAGGCAAAATAGAATAGGAAAATATGCTTTATGTCATTTAGACACAAATACATATTAATAAATTACATATTGATGTTTGAAAGTCTAGGTTTTGATATAACATTGTTACAGTATGAGTTGCAAACGCTGATCTCACAACCAAAGATAAACTAATGTTAGCGTTACACGAAATTTCTAGCAGTGGGGAAAGAAGTATTCAGATCCTGCAATATTACTGCAGTAAAGGTGCTAATTCTACACTGTGATACTTCTCCAAAAGTAAAGCATTTATTCAAGCATTACTTGAATAAAAGTTTGCAAGTATCATCAGCTAATGTTAAATAGGCAGCTAAAAGCATTGCTTGTACATTTAAATGTTCCCAGTTAGTGTTATCTTATCTAATATCTAATATTTCGGGATGAATATTCTTGCTGCATTCATGTGTATTTTGCATTTATAAAATAAGATGTTTAAGGTTGTGCTTATGTTAACTTCTGTACATACTGTTGGGTAATTTTGTGTATAGCAAAGCATCATGTTCTATAAGATCATCATATATTAAATGAAAAAGCTTTGTCTTTGTGTGCCTAGCATGCTACTGTATTTACAGACTGTCTCCTTAATCCTATGTTTTCTTTTTCACATTTTTAAGCTGAAGTGGTGATACTTTTTGCTCCTTACAGTGATAGGCCAGCAAGACCTACAACATGAACGGCACCTCCAGCTAAAAGATTGTGTTGGACGACGTTTACGCACAATTTCTTTTGCCTGAATGGCCATATGGGGGACCAAGTTCCTGCAAAAAATGCCAAAATGGAATTAACAGCTGCTGGACTGGGAGAGAAACGGATTGTGTTTCATCAGGCAGTTAAAGGGTAACTACCATTTTTTTCCAACCTATACCCTATGTTCCTATGTGTTTGTGTCTAATGGGAACAACAATCTTTGACATTGGTCCAGTTGTATTTACCCTCACAAAAGTGCTTGTATTCCCATTGACATGTTCAGATTAGTATTCTAAGTCTCTGACAACATCATGAAAAGGATTCTTAAGAAGGTTGACCTTTCTGTTAAAGAGTAGGATCCTTTTTTGTCAGACATTTACAATATCAATCTGAGTCTGTCAGCGGCAAAACAAGCACTTTTGTGAAGGTAAATACAAAGTGGACAATTGTCCTATTAACTTGCATTGTAGCTTGTTTCTCCGCTGCTGACTGCAGCCATCTTGCTTAATACTGTACCAATGTCAAAGATTGTTGTTCCTATCAGTCACTTAGACACAAAACATGGGGAATAGGGTTGAAAAAAACCGTACCCTTTAACATTGTTTTGAGAATTTATGAATATGAATGTTAAAATAATAGCTATTTTCTTCTCTTCCCCCTTTTCTATTATGTGTGTGGTATGTAGTAAGAGAGGAAGATCATAAAAGTTTCTGTGACAAAATTGAGGAAGTCTTTCCACAGTTACAAACAGGGGGGGTTTCAACTACTCAGGATTTCAGGGACAACACGGAGCAGAGATTTAACCCCAATCCCAAACCTAGATGAAGGATACACTGTCCGATACCTCTCCAATCCTGCAACTGGCATTGGATAGGCCATGATTTACATCAGGCCATTGCAAAATCGTATTTTTTGTGAATGTGTAAGTATGTCATTAGATTTAGGGCTGATGTTCTCTGGTCAGTTGATTGATTTGTTTTTCAATCCGCTCCGAATTTCATCCCAGCCTAAAACTTGAAAAAGAAAAATTTCAGCTTAGGTTGATTGATGTGATACGGAATACCTGCAGAGGTAACAATGTAGGCACAAGGTATTGTACTTGGCCTGGCCCTTGCTCTGGATGAAGGGAGGGCTGAAGCATGTAGGGTGAGATTTTAGGTTGAGCATCATTTAACTGTCAGCTACCAGAAGAAAAACTTTGCATAGCAGAAATACTATTCCATTGCAAAACCTAAAAAAAAAAATGCTGCCATCAGGACAAAACGCTTAATGATCTTTGATGTCATTGTTTTATGTAGATCCCAAAATCCATGCAACACCAAGGGCCGCTGACCAGATGCTTAACCTGTGACAAGGATTTCCCTTTAAACCAAATGAGAAATCATATTGCCACGTGTCCAGGGTGTGTTTGTTTATGTGTTATAATTGTTGTGAAACATTTTTTCTTACTCATTTAAACCATACAGGTTTCAGTGGAACATAATACATATGTACAACATGGTAGTCTTGTCAGAAACCTTTGACTGAATATGACTTTGGTGTCAATATTCGAGTACGTGTAAGTTATATTACTTATACTGTAAGTATTACAGAAATTACTTTTATCTTCTAAAAGTCCCAATTGTTAGTCCCTTCTTCTGTTGTACATATATTTAAAAAGTTTAATATCCAGTCTATTCTTTAAAAAGATGCTATTGGCCGTATAGGGACTTAAATTCATGCCAAAGTCATATTCAAATGTCCTTACAAACATCCATGTTGCTTTAAGATTATTTGTGTTAATCTCTGTAAACTCTTCGCTGTTTGCCCACTGTTGCTGCAGCTTCTTCTGTTTACACTCAGAGTGAGCAAGCAGTAAATACTTCAAGCAGGACAGAGGAGCCATCTTGTAGCATCATTGAACCTAGGACAGATGAGTCACCTTGTAGCATCAGTGAAACTAGGACAGAGAAGCAGTCCTGGTCCTGTAGCTTCAGTGAAGCCGTGAAAGTGCAGTTAGATTTAGGTGAAGGAAATTCACTGCTAGGGAGAATGCAAAAGTTATTAACTTCTCTGCCGTTGAGCATTTTAATCCAATTTGTGTTATAATTGTATCTTTACTGTAGATTGGAAGTCTGAACCAGATGCAGAGAAAGCTGCAAAGCTATACAAGTCAAAATTACTTTCTGAAAACGAGAACAAAAAAGCCATCCTGCTAAGAATGGACCTGCGGGACTCAGCAGAAGACCAGGAAAGATCTTTAATCTCGACCTACAAGGCTCCGAAGACAGAGTGGGCTAGCCCTCTCAATTGTAAATTGAAAGGTACTGCTGTGTCAATGTTGGAAAATATAAAAATATTTTTCCATATAATTTACTCAAAATATGTAACTTCTTTCCAAAGGGGATGCAGCTGTCAGAGAAGGACTCAACAGGTTCTTCCTCTCAAAAGTGCTGACCCTTCTCCAGTTTGCACATAAATTTAGGTATGTTGTGGCCAAACATGTTTTTGGTTTGTGTTGAGCAATGGTGACTTTCATAAAGTTATTGCTCAGCACTTCTACAAATGTAAAAATTCTACTGCATTTTATACAGGGAACACCTGTACTCCTCCAATTCTGGACAGGATGGGATCTCTTGGCCAGTGAACTAACGCTGGAAGTGGTCAGCAGTGACTTTCCCATGTTTTGAAACACTTCCTGCACACTACAATGACTACGGAGCTTTTGCTAGTGACATTCAAGCTTGCCTCAACTCCACTGACACAGGCTTTGGTCTTATTTAGGATGGACTCAATGTCCAAAGTTACTTAAACAAAACCAGATCTTTTTCAATCATGTTCATGGGAGGGGTGGGGATTTTATCACAGACCATTACGGTTCCATTTCTTGGTCTAGTTCAGTCACACTCAGGTTCACAATAAATGTTGGCACAGCTAGATGTGCTCCAATCAAAAAAGTGCAGTGCAGTTTTTAAACTAATCTGTTTTATATTCTGCTTTTAAAACTAATCTTTGTTTTGCTTGATTTGCTAAACTCCACCATGGCTATGGGACTTCTTTGCAGAGTTTTTAAAAGTTTTCTGTCGACCAAACTGTAAATGAGAAGACAATCTGAGACATGCAATGAACCAGGCAAAGATATTTCACTTTTTTGAACAAATAAAAGCACGTTAATGAACATTGCCTCCTTTTTATGTACAGTATACCAGAATGTAATGTACTGGAGATAACACTTGGTGCACCGAGATCGCTTTTGGCTCAAAACTCAAACCCTCAAAAACTGAAACATAGCAATGTAGATGTAGTTTTCATGATGAAACTGTGCTTGACCTAAGGTTCTGGGTTTAACATGCCTTTGAGTGTCTGAACAGTTTTAATGTAAACTGCCAATGCTTTACTGAAAGGAACTTTACAGTTTGGTAGGCTTGCAAGTTCATGTTCACTGAACGGGCGCAGGAGCTGGATCTCAGGAACACTGACAAAAGATGCACAGGGAGTATGTGGTCCTTCCCAGTCGACGCCATAATCCTCATCAACCTGAAATACAAAAGGAATACAGGTGTTCAGGCCATTATACTGGGGGTAAAAAATTGTAATTGAGGCAGGGCATAAGATGGTATACATTACATGATCTAAAAAATGTTTTACTTGTGAGAAATCTTGTCCCTCTTTGTGATTTAATAACCACAACTGCAAAGGTGAACGGTGGCTTGCAGTCCTCAGTCCGTGATGATTCCAAGCCTCCTTGAACAGCTGAAGATTATGCTGAATAAGTGGCATGAAGCACCTGTGTAGTGCATATAGGTCAATCTCTTGATCAGGATTAGGTAATTCAATTCAATTCAATTCATTTTATTTTGTATAGCCCATAATCGCAAATTACAGGATAACTTCCGTTTTTTCTGAGTTTAGCATCAGGAAGTTGCCGGTCATCCAAGTTTTGATGTCTCCAAGACATTCTTGAAGTCTAACTAGCTGGTCCTTCTCTTCTGGCTTGATCGACAAATGTGGCACTGAGGTCCAGCAAGACAAGAAAAGAGATGAGTCCTTGGTCCGATGCAAGTCGAAGATCATCTGTAATTTTCACCAGTGCGGTTTCTGTACTGTGATGCGCTCGAAATCCTGACTAGAAATCCTCGAACAAAGCATTGTTTTGTAGAAAGTCACATAATTGATTTGCAACGGATTTCTCAAGGATCTTAGAGAGGAAGGGAAGATTAGAGATAGGTCTGTAGTTAGCCAACACCACCGGAGCAAGAGTAGGTTTCTTAAGAAGAGGTTTAATTACAGCTACCTTGAAGGACTGTGGTACATGTCCTGTCAACAAAGACAGATTCATAATATCTAATAAGGATGTGCTAACTTGTTACGTTCCCCGTGCACTGCAGGAGTGTTGTTTATTGTTTGATTACACTTTGATTGGTTTCCTGTGAATTGCCCCTCCTCTAGGTCGCTGTGACTGGCGGATCGGTCGTCAGTGGGGCGGAGGACGAGGGCCAATCAGGAGACGGAGCCGCTGCTTAAGAGGGACGGCGGGCTCATTCTCTGGAACCCCTCTCAGTATTGCTGACGCTCAGGGCCGCCGATTGTGGGCTGCTCTCCGGCACCCAGATTGTTGTGCATTTCAGACTGTTTTGGATAAGTGTTTTCGTGTCATCAGCGGCATCAGCTGCAAAACCGCGCCGGGGGGAAGAACGGTAGGTTAGTATATCGCGATATACATCCTGCCCGTAGTTGTCCTGTGTATAGACACCCTAGGGTAGAGGTGAGCGCCACCCCCTGTATTTTTGTTATTAGATAGGAGGTGTAGGCGCCGAGTGCGCGAAGACTCCGTTTTTCTTTCGACCTTTTTCTTTGGATAGGGGTAGGTCGAGGTAGGGGTGTTTTGGTTATACTTGGTTCTCTCAGTTGGCGCCGCCTACGTTCTTTCCCCAATGTATTCAGGTAGGGGTGCTTATCCCCCTCTTTTCGACTGGGTCCGGGGAGAACAATAAAACCCCAGTTTTTTTTCTTTTACAACGTGCCTGCCTTGTCTCCTTTCATTTACCTCTCCCCCGTGATACATCGACAAATTTTAGTGTTACGGCTGTCCCTAGACCGCCAGTGATCGTAACATTAAATGGGGGCTCGTCCGGGATCCTAAAAATATTCATATTTTCCCGGAAGGTTGATTATTGCGAGTGTGGTTGGTGGATTGATGGGATGTTCAGGGTTTTGTTTTGAAGGGTTAGCGGATGGCTGATTTTGATCTAGACGCTTTCGTGGGTTCACCCACCGTGGAAGTGCTGAATAAAAGTAGAAAGGAGGACCTGGTGGATATTGCGGCACATTATAAAATTGCTGTCTCGAAGCAGTGGCGCAAGTTGGAGATTAGGTCTACGGTAGCTCGGGGTTTGGAGGAACTAGGTGTCCTGAAGCTGTCTTCAGATGGCGGTGAAATCCCTTCGGAGGCTGATGGTCGCTCTGGTGAGGAGGAGCGCGGCGAAACTGCTGAGGTGGAGACCTCGGAGGCCAAGGTTGCTTTTTCGCCCTCCGATCCTTTCTCTCCGGGCTCAGTTGGGTCGGAAGGAGGTGGCGCGCGTCTAAAGGTCCGCTTAGCGCGAATGCAGGTAGAGGCACGCGAACGGGCAGAAAGCCGTCGGCTTGAGGCAGATATGAAGTTCCGACTTGAAATCCGTCGACTTGAAATCGAGGCGGAAACGCAGATTAAGCTGCGGGCATTGGAAATAAGGGCAGCGGACAGAACACCGGTTCCGGGTACACAACCGTCGCAGTCTGCCGATGCTGGCTCGGCGGGGACCACCTTTGAGGTCAGTAGGCACATCTCTCTCGTACCACAGTTCCGAGAAACAGAAGTGGACTCGTACTTCAACGTATTTGAGCGGATTGCATCTACACTTCAGTGGCCTAAAGAGGTCTGGTCGTTGTTGCTGCAGTGCAAGCTGACTGGTAAAGCTCAAGACGTTTGTGCTACGTTGTCCTTAGAGGATAGCGTGAATTATGAAGCGGTGAAAGCTGCCATATTGCGCGCTTATGAGCTGGTACCCGAGGCTTACAGACAACGGTTTAGGAGTCATAAAAAAAATCCCGGTCAGTCATTTGTTGAGTTCGCGAGGGAGAAAAGCGTTTTGTTTGATAAGTGGTGCACTTCCAGTAAGGTGAATGATCTTAAGGACATGCGAGAATTAATTCTTTTAGAGGAATTTAAGAATTGCGTACCTGAGCGTGTGGTTGTTTACATGAACGAACAGAAGGTGACGTCGGTATCCCAGGCTTCTGTCCTTGCAGATGAATTTACATTGACGCATAAGAATGTTTTTGTCCCTACACGTTCTGAGCGGGTTACGTCGTTTCAGGCAAGTTCAAGTAATTCACCGTATCCGAAAACGGCTGCGTTAAAGTCGAAAGAGGATCGTGAATGTTATTATTGTCACAAACCCGGTCATTTAATTGCAGAGTGTTTTGGGTTAAAACGAAAACAATCGAATTCTGTGCCTAAGAGTGCAGGGTTCGTTAAGCTAGTGGCTCCTGTTGATACCGATCGCAGTGATCAACCTGATTCCAGTTATGCCCCTTTTCTGTTGGAGGGGGCAGTTTCTGTTACAGGAAATTCGGCGGAGCAGATACGTGTGAAAATGCTCCGGGATACTGGGGCCATGCAATCGTTTATTTGTGCCGATGTATTGCCGTTCTCGGAGCAGACCTTTTGTGGTAGTCATGTCCTAGTGCAGGGCATAGAAATGGGTCTGGTTCAAGTCCCGTTGCACCAGATTCACCTCGAGTCGAAACTATGTACGGGTCTTGTGAAGGTCGCGGTGCGGGAGAGTCTGCCGGTGAGCGGGGTGCAGCTCATTCTTGGCAATGATTTAGCCGGCGGGAAAGTTATGCCTTTACTCGAGGTATTTAATAACCCGGTGGTATCGGATCAGCCTGATGAGCTGGCGAAGTCCTTTCCGGAAACTTTTCCGGTCTGTGTGGTCACGCGCGCTCAGTCCCGTAAGACGGAGGCTGAAGATTTAGCTACGTCTTTTATTTCACCTATTTTTCTCAGCGACATGTTACCTGATGCGAGTGATAAGGCTGTTGAAAAGGTGCCTGGATCAGACACTTCGGGTGTAAAGCTGAGTGTGACTCGGGAGAGGGTTATTGCTGCTCAGCATGAGGATAGGAGTCTGCAAAAGTGCATTGCTGCTGCGGTCTCCGCGGAGAAAGCACGGGAGAGGAAAACTGCTTACTTTATGGAGAATGGTTTACTAATGCGTAAGTGGTGCTCGGATGTGGCTGATGGGGCTGAATGGACCAGTGTGTATCAGATAGTGATTCCGTCCTGTTACAGACAGCAAGTTCTCTCTTTGGCTCATGACCACGACCTATCGGGACACTTGGGAATTAAGAAAACTTACTACAGAGTTTTAAGACACTTCTTTTGGCCTCGGTTAAAGACTGATGTTACCCGATTTTGTCGTACCTGCCGCGCCTGCCAAATCACTGGCAAACCGAACCAGGTCATCCCGTGTGCCCCACTCGTTCCTATTCCAGCGGTAGGAGAACCGTTCGAACACGTCATTGTGGACTGCGTGGGGCCTTTGCCTAAATCTAAGGCTGGTAATCAGTTTCTGTTGACTATAATGTGTACTGCAACCAGATTTCCTGAGGCAATTCCTTTGAGAAAGATAACAGCACCTGTTGTAACTAGAGCACTAGTGAAATTCTTCTCTACGTTTGGATTACCAAAAGTTGTGCAATCAGATCAAGGCACTAATTTTCTTTCGAAAATTTTTACTCAAGTGTTGTCCAGCTTAAATATATCCCATAGGATCGCGAGCGCCTATCACGCGGAAAGCCAAGGGGCGCTAGAACGTTTTCATCAAACCTTGAAGTCAATGCTCAGAAAGTACTGCATGGAAACCAGTAAGGAGTGGGATGAGGGTGTGCCCTTGCTCCTCTTCGCGATCAGGGAGACAGTTCAAGAAAGTCTTGGATTTAGTCCTGCTGAGTTGGTGTTTGGACACACTGTCAGAGGACCTTTGAAAATGCTTAAAGAGGACTTGATGTCTTCTGGGGCTAGTCCATCACTGAATGTGTTGGACTATGTGAGCAAGTTCCGTGAACGGTTACATAAAGCTTGCTCGGTGGCGAAGGAGTCACTTGAAGTTGCGCAAAGGAAAATGAAACGTCTTTTTGACCGCAAATCTGTACAGCGTTCCTTTAACGAGGGCGATCAGGTGTTGGTGTTGCTGCCTATGGTAGGGTCGGCGTTATCAGCCCGGTTTTCTGGTCCGTACGAGGTGGTACGGAAACTTAGCAATACAGATTACGTAATCGGGACACCCGATAGAAAACGAAAGACTCGTGTCTGTCATGTGAATATGTTGAAGACTTTTTATTGCAGAGAGGGTATCCAGTCCGATGTTTCGCCGACAGAGGAAACTGCTGTTCACCTGTCCTCCCCCGCTCCTGCCTCCGTGGCATGCGCTGCGGTGGAAATCTCTAACCCGGATGATGATGATGATGGAGTAATTGTTCGCCACACTTACCAGCAATGTGCTCGCCTCAAGAACTCTGAGGTACTGTCTGATCTGTCATCGTGTATATCTCACTTATCTGAAAAGCAAGGAAATGATGTTGTGCAACTAATTAATGACTTTCCTGCTTTACTGAATGATGTACCTTCTCGCACCACAGTATTAGAGCATGATATTAACGTGGGGGATGCTGTTCCGGTCAAGCAACATGCGTACCGCATGAACTCCGTGAAGAGAGAGCGTATGCGGGGAGAGGTTGAGTATTTGGTGGAGCATGGATTGGCTCAAGCCAGCTGCAGCCCCTGGAGCTCTCCATGCCTCCTGATACCGAAGAGTGACGGCACTGATCGGTTTTGTACGGACTATCGTAAGGTTAATGCGCTCACGGTACCGGATTGTTTTCCATTGCCGCGGATGGAGGACTGCATTGACAACATCGGCTCGGCCCGTTATGTCAGTAAATTGGATCTACTAAAAGGGTACTGGCAGGTGCCGCTTACGTCTCGCGCTTCTGACATCTCCGCTTTCGTGACACCGGATAGTTTCCTCCAATATTCTGTGATGGCGTTCGGCATGCGTAACGCACCGGCTACTTTCCAGCGACTCGTTAATCGTGTGTTGTCGGGGGTGCCTAAGTGTAACGCGTATCTGGATGATCTAGTAGTGTACTCGTCCGACTGGCCCGAACACATTGCTTTACTAAGAACGGTTTTCGAGCGATTACAAGAAGGTTCGTTGACCTTAAACTTGGCCAAATGTGAATTCGGTCAGGCTACAATCACGTACCTTGGAAAGGAGGTGGGTCACGGGCAAGTGCGGCCGATCGAAGCAAAAGTCACTGCGATATCTGAATTTCCTGCTCCCGCCACCCGTCGAGAACTTCGTCGTTTTCTAGGGATGGCTGGCTATTACCGCAGCTTCTGTAAAAACTTTTCGACGATTGCCCAGCCGTTGACGTCGCTCCTCAGTCCGTCGCGGACGTTTTTGTGGTCCACGGAATGTGAGCATGCGTTTAACGCGATCAAAGATCTTCTGTGTAACGCACCTGTTTTGGCCGCTCCAGATTTTGATTCTGCTTTTAAACTCGATGTGGACGCGAGTTACGTGGGTGCGGGAGCTGTGCTAATTCAGGGCGGTAAAGATGGTATTGACCATCCCGTCTGCTATTTCTCGCGCAAGTTTAATAAGCACCAATTAAACTACTCGACAATCGAGAAGGAGGCATTAGCCTTGCTGATGGCCCTTCAGCATTTTGACGTGTATGTGGGATCGAGTATTAGTCCCGTTACCGTGTTTACTGATCACAATCCGTTAGTTTTCTTATCTCGTATGTATAATCAGAATCAGCGTTTGATGCGCTGGGCGCTGATTGTACAGGGATACAATTTGATAATCAAACATAAAAGAGGCGTAGAAAACGTGATCGCCGATGCCTTGTCTAGAGTTGCCTCTGGCGGCGTGTGAGTACGATCGTTTGAACAACTATATGCTGAGTAGTTTTTTTACATATAGTTGGTTCTTAAGGGGGGAGGTGTTACGTTCCCCGTGCACTGCAGGAGTGTTGTTTATTGTTTGATTACACTTTGATTGGTTTCCTGTGAATTGCCCCTCCTCTAGGTCGCTGTGACTGGCGGATCGGTCGTCAGTGGGGCGGAGGACGAGGGCCAATCAGGAGACGGAGCCGCTGCTTAAGAGGGACGGCGGGCTCATTCTCTGGAACCCCTCTCAGTATTGCTGACGCTCTGGGCCGCCGATTGTGGGCTGCTCTCCGGCACCCAGATTGTTGTGCATTTCAGACTGTTTTGGATAAGTGTTTTCGTGTCATCAGCGGCATCAGCTGCAAAACCGCGCCGGGGGGAAGAACGGTAGGTTAGTATATCGCGATATACATCCTGCCCGTAGTTGTCCTGTGTATAGACACCCTAGGGTAGAGGTGAGCGCCACCCCCTGTATTTTTGTTATTAGATAGGAGGTGTAGGCGCCGAGTGCGCGAAGACTCCGTTTTTCTTTCGACCTTTTTCTTTGGATAGGGGTAGGTCGAGGTAGGGGTGTTTTGGTTATACTTGGTTCTCTCAGTTGGCGCCGCCTACGTTCTTTCCCCAATGTATTCAGGTAGGGGTGCTTATCCCCCTCTTTTCGACTGGGTCCGGGGAGAACAATAAAACCCCAGTTTTTTTTCTTTTACAACGTGCCTGCCTTGTCTCCTTTCATTTACCTCTCCCCCGTGATACATCGACAAATTTTAGTGTTACGGCTGTCCCTAGACCGCCAGTGATCGTAACATAACTAAATGAAAAACTTCCTTAAGCAGCTTGGTCGGAATCGGATCCAAGAGACAAGTAGAAGATTTAGACTTTGAAAATAAAGAAGTCAGTTGATCAAGGTTGATGGAAGAGAAGGCATCCAAACAGGCATCAGGGCCCACTGCTGCATCCAAGGCTCCTACATCGGAGGACAGGTCGGCACTGGTTGAAGGCAGGAGACCATCAATTTTCTCTTTGATAGTCAGAATCTTATCATTGAAGAAGTTCATGAAGTCGTTACTTGTGAGGTCCAAAGGAATAGACGGCTCAACAGAGCTGTGACTCTCTGTCAGTCTGGCTACAGTGCTGAAGAGAAACCTGGATTTTTTTTTTCTCTATTAATGATAAGTAATAAGATGCTCTTGCGTTACGGAGAGCCTTCTTATATGTTTTAAGGCTGTCTTGCCAAACTAGCCTAGATCCTTCTGATTTGGTGGAACGCCATAATCGTTCAAGTTTCCGCACGGTTTGCTTTAGGTTCCGTGTTTGAGGGTTCTACCACGGAGCAGACTTCCTTCTTGTTGCTATTCCTCTTTCCAGAGGAGCAATAGCGTCCAGCGCCACTCTGAGAGAGCCTGTAGCAGTATCGACTAAATTATCGATCTTGGGACGGACTGAGGTTCACAATACAAGACAATAAAATAAAGCACCTAGATTACAGTGTATTCCTGGCGGTTTACATTATTCAACAGTTAGCATAATTGAAAAGTTATGGCTCATGTGGAGACCCATGAGACGAAGAGTGTGATTATGGTGAAAAGAGAAGTCATAGCTGGATTTCAGGTCGTGATGGCATATTAAAATTATGTTAAACTGGTTAAGAACGATCAGTAAAACTCCCGACTATCTCCTGACTATGTTATTTGAAATCGAGTATACGGTGGAGGCTTTTTCTCCAGGTTTCTTCCACTTTTAATGACGTGTTTAATTGTTATCTTCATACCTTTGGTTATGAACACTCCTTCCGGTAATATGAGAGTTCCTGTTCTCCCCGCGGGTTTGTACCATGAATAACCATAACATTCTCACTCCCCTTGTCAGATCTGTTTGGAAAAAAAAATGACTATCCAACATAATTGTACCTGTGTTACAAATGCTATGAAAACTGCTATTTAATTCTAAAAAGAGTCATTGTACATTCATGAATTCATTCAGTTGTTATGAGACATTTATAGCACAAAATGATGTACCTAACTCGGGATGGTACTCCATATTGACCAACAGCAGACATGAAGCCATCAAGAACAGTTGCAGATCTGTTGTTGGTGGCACAATTTAGATAAACAATCAGCCTGGAGAATCCATCAATGCCACCATGGACAACAATCCTCCACCTGCGTGAAATACAACATGATTTATTTGACTGGGACCTCATGGTCCAAATCACAGTTGATAGAGGCACATCTAGTGCTAAGGTTGGAGGGGTATGGTTATGGCAGGTTGTGTGATATATAACGTGAAAAAAAAATCCTGTAATAGCTTCAACTTGTCCTGTCCTCTTTGACTAATAATAATGTTGTAGTCCAGACAGCACTGGTCTATAAAATTCTGATGGACAGTACACAAATAAGTAAGAAAAACAGACCTGATCAGCTTTTGATTGCCATCTATATGCCATAGACTATTTGGTGCAGGAACATTGTACTGACGACGCCTTGCAGTCTGTAGGGTTAACCTTCGCATCAAGATTGCTCCTGGATAAACTCGCTGCATCGATGCCCTTAATCGATGCCCTAATTGAAAAAGGAGATTCATGATAATAATACTGGAATAATGTGGAATGATAAGTTTAAGTGTAACACCAAGCAGATCCGCGATTTCTCGGGTTGATAGACCGGACAACACAAAGTTAGCCAGCTTGTCGCCAGGAATATCCAGAGGCAGGCGTCCAGCACCTGTGCTTGTAGTACCAGCGCTAATGTTGACTTTTTCAACTTGGACCTCTTCCACACGCACGCGGTGCTCAATCAGTCTTAAACAATTTAAAACTTTGTTTTCTATGTATACACCTTGAAGAGCACTTATCCGCCCTAGTATTTCCAAGAAACCCTCAATATGTGTCAAATCATATCTGCAGAAAACCCATGTTAATCGATTTCATCTGCTAATGCTAGCATGCTACCTCGGAGCCCACCGATGTCTTCCATTATGTCAGCACTCACGTCCCTTAGCCAGCCTTTTTTGGCACACGGCTCTGTTGTCTGTTCTGAATGTGAGATATAGCCAAGCCCCCTGATTTGCATAGAAGAACGTGAAATGTAAAACGGCATTATGAAATGAAGGTCTCTGGAGATGAAAAAGTGGCCTTATGAAATAAAAGTACCATGAAATGAAAAGTGGCATTATGAAATAAAAGTACTAGGAAATGAAAAGTGGCATTATGAAATAAAAGTACCCTGAAATGAAAGTGGCATTATGAAATAAAAGTACCATGAAATAATTAAATGTATTTAATATTTACGTATTTATTGCCTCATTTATTTGTTTCATGATGTATTTCAAATGCATATTTCATGTATTTATTCATTTATGTATTTAATTTTGACTAAAACGGCATTCCATATACATGAGTGTGTATTGCGAGTCTTAGAGTGACAGCTGAGGGGCCAGAGTGTGCGGCAGTGTCAGAATGTGGTTAAAAAAATATGGAACTTCGGCCCTTCCAGCCGAAGTATACACTTTTGATGCTTAATTTCTTTGAATTAATGATGGCATGGTTGTGCTGATTGGATTAATGTGTTCATGGAATCCCAGAGTTCTTTAGTTTTGGTTTACAGAGTGTTAAAAGTGACACAACCTCTGCCAAAAGCCCCATAGGCTCCAATGCAAATCTGCCGACATATTTCTCAAAAAATCCAGAAGATACACGTTTTGTAAACTGCCATAGGAGCTGTATTTATTACCGGACAGACATAAAAAACACATCTATGCGTTCGGTAGAGTCTTGGGTCTCGCAAAAACGTCTTATTTTTTACATAGCTGTTATAGTTTTGCGCTAGTGAACACTTGTTTGAGGTGTGGATTCTGTGTAACTCGCTGTCCTGTCTCTGCCCTGTTCAGCAGCTTGTTAATGAACCCAGGTGCGCCGTTGCCGTGGATACTCACACACATGCTGCAGTATCTGTCTGTGACTCACAGCTGCTCCTATTACCTGAATAGTGGAGTCACATGATGCAGCTATGCTTTCTGTCAACAGACCAACATGATGAAGACACTCGCACCCCCTCCCCCCTGACCTCTTCTCACTGTTAATCAGTCAGTCTCTCTGTCTAATTCTCCTCCCCTCTCCCTCTCTATCTCTTCCTCACCACCCCTCCCTGCCTCACCCTCTAACCCTCCCTCCCTCTATCTACACCCCCCCACCCCACCCAATCCAATCATTTCAAAATAAAAGCGCCATGGGGGAAATTTTTACTGTAATGTTTGTGATGAGCCCTATTAATTAAAAACGTCTTAGTTTAAATAACAAACATTCTGTCTTCCAACCCCCCCTCACCCAATTCCATCATTTCAAAATAAAAGCCTCAATGATTATCTGTACCTTAACCATGAAGCTCAGAATGAAGCGGTTTTGTTGAAATACGTATTGCTCTTTCAAATACTACTACAACCACTACGAATATTACTAGTACTTCTAGTACTACAACTGATATGTCTACTACCATACTACTAGTATTTCTACTTGCAAATACTCCTATGGCTAATAGTAGTAGTATTACAGCTGTTTATACTGCTATTGATACTAAACTTACTTCTACTGCTTACTACTTACTTACTACTAGCACAAATAAAACTATAACTAATGCTACTACTAATATTACTACAAACAATTTAAAACCTCTTTTTATTCATCTCAGCTTTTGTTATTTCTGTATTTTTTTAAATTCATCTAAGCTCCAGCAACTTCTGTATTTTTCAGCAAATCTATTAAAATTCCATGCAGCTTCCCCCATATATGTATTTTCAGCTATTTAAAATTAATTTCAGCTTTTCTAATATCTGTAATTTTCAGCAAATGTATTCAAATTCCCTTCAACCTTCTGTATTTTCAGCTATTTTTAAAAATTCAGTTCAGCTTTCAGCTTTTTGCATTCCAACGCATTTTCAGCAGGAAATGCATTTTCTAGTTATTATATAAGTTATATAGAAGTATATATATATATATATATATAATATATATATATATATAAAATATATATATATATATATATATATATGTGTTATTATAATTTCAATTTTTTTTTAATTCATTCATTCATTTTATAGGCCTATTTATTTGACCTTTATTAAGTGCTGCACACAATTATTTTTAATATTATTATTAATATCAACAGGCCTACCTATAATTTATAGTTTTTCACTCACCTTTGCCAGTGTCAAATCCCCTCAACTAGGCAGATGTTTCTTACCTTGAAAGTTTTGATATTATTTTTATTTGAAAAAAAATAAATGGAATATCTGTGATATTTCAAATTAAAACAAAGTGTGAAGACTCGATTACTACTTTTGCAAACCACTAGTAAAGTTAAAAAAATATGTGCCAGGAATCAAGTGTTTATATAGTAGTGGGGATATAGTAGTGTGGATGGCTCTTCCAGGCAAGTAATCTCTACTACACAATGAGGCCTGCTGGTGGTCATTTTGATCTGGGTCATACAATTCTCTGTTATATAGCTGACCCGGCCCCGGCCCTCCATCACAGTCAGGAACGATAATGTGGCCCCCAGACATAATGTGACCCCTGTTCTACTGAGAGAACCATTTGCAGGGAACCCAAAATCCTTTGACCACTCGGCCAAAAACTTTAGAGATCTCCATATTTCTGTCTCATCACATGCATAATGGGTCCCTGTGGAGGATTACTTTCTATTTACTTTTATCCTGTACACACCTTTCAGGCATGTTAAAGTATACTTTTCATTCCTTCAAAATATAGTCGTCGCTATAAGTCATTTACCCTGGAAAAAAACAAGTTAAAACCCAACAGAACATATTGATTAATAATATAAGTCAAGGGCGCAAATATCTGTGTTCAGATTATTATTATCCGAAATACAATATTGTTCCTGTCTTCCTGTTATGTCAAGCGTTCCAATTATGCAATTTCAGAGTGTTAGTCTGAATACAATCGTTAATCCACAAATTGCTCCTGTCTTCCTTTGTAAAAAGGTGGATGCTGATGAATGAGATACGCCATAAAATTCAATTGTCATTCTAATTTCACATTATTGCTTCTGAATTGTTTTAATTTTTTTTTGCTCAGAATGGTACTCAATGGTTCCACACTCATACAAGGGTTGGAACTAACTATTTTTGAATGTTTGCTTAGGAATACTTTTATTTAACAATAATAATAGTAATGATAACTTTGAGTTTGAGTGTGTTTGTTGATTATAAGTTGAGCTATGTATATTATACATCAATAACATTTCTCAGGACATAAAAACTGAAAACAACTAAGAGAGAAATTTCACCTTATCGTGTCTCGAGCAGACAGCTTGTTTTTTGGGCTGAAGTAGATGCACCGTGAGTTATTAAGTTGTTCATTGATCTAATCGTGAGTCATGTTCTTCGCTGTTCACAGTTGATCTGCATACATAATAATAACAATATAATAATGACAGCACTAAAAATTCAAAATTTTAGTGCTGACTTCCTTCATCAGCTGAATACTATTACACACCATCAGTGGTACAATAGCGGTGTTATTGCAACGTTCGAGTTTCCAAAAAAAAGGCCACATTGGTTTTTCAGTATATTTGATGATTCAAATATGTTATACTATTTATAATACAACTTATTAGCAGAAGACATGACCACAGTGAGCAGCTCCTTTGAATGTTGGCATAGAAATACTTCATTCGTAACTTTATGATAGTCATAATAATGATTACATGTGTTATGTTCACCTAAATGTAACTGCATCTGTGCTGATAGAATTCATCAGCACAATATAAATAATGGTTTACAATAATAGACCTATATGCATATGAAAGCTTCCAAAAATTAACATTAGTGGGTCAGTATATTTGATGATAAAAAGTTGTAACTACGTATAGTAAAAGGTACTATTAGCAGAAGAAATGTCCACAGTGAGCAGCTCTGATGGGAGGTCTGATTGAACTGTAACCACCATCACTGTGTTTGCTGCTTCCACAAAAACTCCAGTTTATTAAATACTGATCAACATCTGATGGTCGTTGTACGTTGACACCCTGAACCAACATGTGGATAGTTTGGAAACCCACTTTTGATGTTGAATTGATGTATTTTAAATACTTTGAAGAGAGAAATGAGTGGGAAAAGCCGCTGATCACTGCTGTCCACGGCGCTGAGTAGGTGAGGTTTGGAGGCTCCTCAAACAAAACGCATTGATCATCAGAGCTCTACGTGACCTGAACATGAAGAGAAACTAGTCCGCTATCGGCTCCTCCACCTTCAGCCTCCAGCACCTGATGCACATTTAGTTTTTAGTCTTTAATCAGTGGAGAGAAAACACAAGTGACTCGACTTTCAGGCTGCACGAGGAGCTCCGGGCTGGGTTGAGTCTCTACGGTTCTCATGGTGCGTTTAAGTTCAGTCCGCTGCTTTGAGCTCTTCATCAGTCTCACTCTCTCGAGTCCTCGACGACACAAACGCACAACAACGGGACAAAATGGCAGAAGTAGCTCCAGCTCCAGCCGCCGCCGCGCCCAAAGCAGCCAAGAAGAAGGTGTCCAAGCCGAAAAAGGTCGGTCCCAGCGTCTCTGACCTCATCGTGAAAACTGTGGCCGCATCCAAGGAGCGGAGCGGCGTGTCTGCTGCCGCCGTCAAGAAGGCTCTGACCGCCGGAGGATACGATGTGGACAAGAACAAGGCCCGCGTCAAGACCGCCATCAAGAGCCTGGTGGCCAAGGGGACTCTGGTCCAGGTCAAGGGGATCGGGGCCTCCGGCTCCTTCAAGATGAGCAAGACCACCGCCGACAAACCGGCAAAGAAAGCCGCTCCTAAAGCCAAGAAGCCCGCGGCCAAGAAACCCGCAGCGGCCAAAAAGCCCAAAGCAGCGGCAGTGAAGAAAGTTGTAGCCGCTAAGAAGTCACCGAAGAAGGCCAAGAAACCCGCAGCGGCCAAGAAGGTGGCCAAGAGCCCCAAGAAGGTAGCAAAGAGCCCCAAAAAGGTGGCCAAGAGCCCCAAGAAGGTGGTGAAAAAGGCCCCTGCCGCCAAGAAATCTCCAGTGAAGAAGGTCGCTAAGCCCAAAGCCAAGAAAGCAGCACCCAAGAAGAAGTAAACTGATGTGACAAACACTTCTATAAAAGGCTCTTTTAAGAGCCACCCAATCCCTCCTTAAAGAACTTTTCCTTCTCTTAAATTATTAACACAATACTTTTTATGTTTATCTCTAATCAAAGATACTGTTACTGTTGTGGATTAACGCCCTTCAGTTTAATCTGTGTTCTATTCTTTCTCCAACGTGTTTACTTATCTGACAGACATCTCTATTTAAAGCACCCTCATTGTGATTATCCTGATGTTGTCCCACTATTGTCCCTCTTTCTGGCATGTTGCTGCTAGACTAACTGGCTCATTCTGGTTGATGTCTCCTAGTGTCTACAGACACACACGAGACCTTTGAGCGACTGCCGGTGTTTCTACATTATCTTGCCCAAACTTTTGCTATGCGGTCAAAGACGTGTTCCCATTTATATTCAACCTTGCCTTCCTGCCCTTTTTGAGCCCCCGTTAAATTAAACAGATTCACCTAGATTTATAGATTCCCTAGAAAGTTGGACGATATACACATTTTTCTAATACACCATAATGGCCACTATTGTGTGTTTTTGGTACTCCTTTTAGAAAAAACAAACCATGGATGCAGATTGGGCAACAAGGCAGTTTGTGCTTTGAATTGATAAGCAATCATTAAACAATTTGCACATTTCACTTAAACATGTATAACCGAATTATTACCATTATGAATATTTCAGTAAATACTGTGCCATTTTAAAAATGAACACATGAGGAACGTTTTGAAATACAAGCATAAGGAAATCATCTTTAGAAGAGGTGGGTGGCTCTTAAAAGAGCCTTTGTGTTGGCGGTCTAGATCAGGTTTACTTGGAACTGGTGTACTTGGTCACGGCCTTGGTTCCCTCAGACACGGCGTGCTTGGCCAGCTCGCCGGGCAGCAGCAGGCGCACAGCGGTCTGGATCTCCCTGGAGGTGATGGTGGAGCGCTTGTTGTAGTGAGCCAGGCGAGAGGCCTCGCCGGCGATGCGCTCAAAGATGTCGCTCACGAACGAGTTCATGATGCCCATGGCCTTGGAGGAGATGCCGGTGTCGGGGTGCACCTGCTTCATCACCTTGTACACGTAGATGGCGTAGCTCTCCTTCCTGGACTTTCTCCTTTTCTTGCCGCCCTTGGTGACGGCCTTGGACACGGCTTTCTTGGAGCCCTTCTTGGGCGCTTTCACAACCTCAGGCATGATTCAAGTCACTTTCGTAGACTGTCAATGTCGCGAACAGAATAGGACGGCATCTATATATGAACGAGATGCAAATTTCTCTGTGCGGTTGCTCGAGATTGATTGGTTACCTTCTGTGTGATACTGCGCATGCGTCACAAACATCGCCTCTAAACGGATTTCTCTATTGAGATTGAAGCACTTTAGTGCTCTTGATTTAACACGAGATTGTTTTTTATTTGTGTCGTTTCACAACAGAGTTGCATGTTGAGAATCATGTTGTAAGAATCATTGTGTGCACTGAAATCATCTAATGAAGGTCACACAAACCATTCACAATCACAGGGCACCCTGTTGATAATTATGTCAAGACATGACACACACCTTTTTTTCATCCAGAATAGACAAATACATGTCTATTAGTCATACATATTATAAGGCACCTTAACAGGACTTGTAGGCATTCGGCACACTGAGCCACGGAAGTGAAACACGTACGGTTTGTATTCTTCACATCTTCAATTTGGAAGTAGGAGGAGCACAATTATCCTGATGACTGACATCTAGTCGTTCAAATTAACGTTTGAGCTCGGATTGTTTGTGAGGAATCAAGGTGGCCCGAAATCAACCATCGGGTTAATTTGGCTAATAGACTGGAATCAGTTGGACCGATTTGACAAACATCCACTGTATTTTTACATTGATTACACCGGGATTTACTGAAACGGCAAAACATCAAAAAGGACAACTTTATTGTAGGCACGGAGCCAGGGTTAAAAACACTGCAGCAGCTACATCCGTTAATGATTTAGTCTATAACAAAATCCTGATCCAGTTATCTTGTTAGTTGATCCCAAATTGGTTAATTACCATTCAAGTCTTTTATACGCGCACACAAGAATAAAAGCAAAGCACAAGAACGGAGTTTTAAACTATTGTGCCTTATACTGGTGACATGTGTATCGCAGCTCTTTTCGTGTGGGTGGGTGGCTCTTAAAAGAGCCTTTGTGGTGGATGGAGGTCTCCGGCTTTACTTCTTGGCGGGCTTCTCGGTCTTCTTGGGCAGCAGCACCGCCTGGATGTTGGGCAGCACGCCGCCCTGAGCGATGGTCACTCCGCCCAGCAGCTTGTTGAGCTCCTCGTCGTTGCGGACAGCCAGCTGCAGGTGACGCGGGATGATGCGGGTCTTCTTGTTGTCGCGGGCGGCGTTTCCAGCCAGCTCCAGGATCTCAGCGGTCAGGTACTCCAGCACGGCCGCCAGGTAGACGGGGGCTCCTGCGCCGACACGCTGCGCATAGTTCCCTTTGCGCAGATGCCTGTGGACGCGACCGACTGGGAACTGGAGTCCAGCACGAGAGGAGCGGGTCTTTGCCTTCGCTCGGGCCTTTCCACCGGTTTTACCTCTGCCGCTCATTGTTATACTGTTTCAGGGAAGGAAGTGTCTGTGAACGCGTCAAACCCTGTTTTATATGTCCCCGGAGCGGGCGGGACGGTTCCTGACGCGCGCACCAACCAGAGAAGAGGCTCCAGGCGCGAGAGCAGAGGGCGGGACCTCTCATATTTGGCAGACAGTTTGAAATCATTTTCCACCAATGAGCAGCGGAGACTCGCTTCTAGAGGCGCGGCTGAGCTTTTTCTCCCAGCAGTTACCGTCTTCTAAATGAATGAATCTATGAAGTACGAACAACGTTCGTTTCAGTTCATCTAATTCAGGCTTTTCCTAATAAATCCTATTTTCTGGCTCTCACATAAATTGTGTCTGAGAGGGATTAATTTAGTGTATTTACCTCTCCAGAAAGTGAATGGCCACATTTGTGTCAGTATGGGACTGCCTTGCGTGGAAAAAAGAGATTTTTTTTCTCTCATTTTGTACCCTGATCAACCATAGTGAGGTAATGTAGCTCTGTATCTTGAGTCGAATCATTCACTAAAAAGGGGCAAGTTATACATCCCATTTGTTAGTGAAGGCGTTGAAGTGTGTCGGTGTACATCACCCTTATAGCACTGTAGTGAGAATCCTCACTATTCAATGTCTGCGGATGTGTGGACTGGCTGGCTGTGTTTGATATCTAAACTATTTGTTGTACCCTTGTATCGGTCAGAAGGCTTTACAGTCTGTACACATGCGACATCCTCTGTCCCGAAACCCACACATCGGCAAAGGAAAAACTCTTCCAACCCTTCCATGGGGAAAAAAGGGAAGAAACCTTAGGGAGAACGTCAGAGGACGGATCCCACTCCCTGGATGGACAGATTACAATGGATGTCATGTGTACAGAATGAAAAATACAAAAGATGTATAATACATTTAATTCCTATGACAGAAATGATTCAAATTATTGCGAGTAGCAAGCCAGGCCCACGGCAGGACCACTGCAGGGACGACCACCACCATGAGATAGAACCACCATCCACCTGGGGGAGGGAAAGCACAAAGTCTTTAGGAGAGGGTAATGTTGGTTTATAATGACAGTAATATGATTTAGTATTTAAAATAATAATGATGATGGCAGCAGCAGCAGGTTTCAGGACCAGGGTCCAGAAGGAACTACGAACTACGGAGACCTGCTAGGGGAGAAAGCACAAAAAACTCCCGGAAAGAAGCGGAATAAGTCATGTACATTAATAAAACGTGGATTATTGTAGAAAGAGAGTGTGAGAGAGGAGCTTGGTGTGTCCTAAGAAGTCCCCTGGCAGGCTAAGCCTATAGCAGCTTAACTAAGGGCTGGTCTGGTCTAACCTGAGCCAGCCCTAACTACAAGCAGAATCAATAAGGAAAGTTTTAAGTTTTACTTTAGAAGAGCTGACCGAATTTGCCCCCCCGGACTGAAAGTGGAAGCTGGTTCCACAAAAGAGGAGCTTGATAACTGAAGGATCTGGCCATCCCATCCTACTTTTTAAAACCCTAGGAACAGCAAGTAACCCAGCATCTATGGAGCGCAGTTGCCTTGTAGGGCAATAAGGTGTTACAAGCTCTTTAAGATACGGCGGTGCTTCACAAGCAAATGCCTTGTAGGTGAGGAGATGTACCTTAAATTCTATTCTTGATTTAACAGGGAGCCACTGCAGCGAAGTTAATACTGGAGTAATATGATCCCTTTTCTTAGTTCTTGTTAATACACATGCTGCAGCATTCTGAATCAACTGGAGCGGTTTAAGAGATTTACAATAGCAGCCTGATAACAAAGAATTACAGTAATCCAGTCAAGAAGTAACAAACGCATGAACTAATTTATCTGCATCACAGACAGAAAGTTCCTGATTTTCGATATATTAAGTAGATATCGATAAAAAGTGTATCACGTGACAGCTGACTTCGAAGGCGCTCTGGGCCTATCAAGATAACTTCTGTTTTTTCTGAGTTTAGCATCAGGAAGTTGCCGGTCATCCAAGTTCTAATGTCTCCAAGACAAGCTGGTCGGTCTCTTCTGGTTTGGTCGACAAATACAGTTGAGTATCGTCTACATAACAATGGAAGTTTATGCGGTGTTTCCTGATAAGATGGCCCAAAGGAAGCATATAGAGGTAAATAAATTGGTCCAAGTACAGAACCTTGTGGGACTCCGTGCCCAACATTGGTGGCCTTCGAGAATTCACCGTTTACCAGAGGTGGAAAGAGTACTGGAAATTTGTACTCAAGTACAAGTACTGTTACATTGCTTGATTTTTACTCAATTACAAGTAAGTACTAGTGTTAAAACATATTTAAGTAAAAGTACAAAGTGCTCTTCTCAAAAACTACTACAAATTACTTTTTAACCGATGGATGTTTTATTGCATCGTCAATCGCAGACATTAGATGTATAAAATTTAAATTCAAAGCACATTTCTTAGACGAACGATAGAAGAATTACAGGCAATTTTACGGTGGCAGATACGTGCAAAGGCGATGCAAACTGCAAAACAAATGCAACAGTAAAACGCTGCAAGAGAAAAATGCGGCAATCACTAAAATGACCGGAGCACACGCGACGCAAACTTCTAAAGACATACAAGAGAGAAACGCTGCAAGTTCACTCAAAACACAACGGAAGTTTGCCAGGCCGCTAGGGGGTTTTGACCTGTGGGATAGTGGATGGACTATGGGAGATCTACCATAGTAACGACGGAGAAGAAAGTTAATGTCCTTTATGTCTTTTTTAAACACCCGGCCGTAATTATAGCTTTGGCCATCATTCTTTTTTTTAACGTTCTTCTCCTTCCATTTCTTTCTCAAATTCTCAGTCCACTCTTTACACCGCTGTGTATTTAACCTCCAGAAACATTTGCCTGCTGCACCAGCGACTTGTCCTTTGCTTATATTATGTCTTAGAATAATTGGCGCGGGCACGATCTGACAGCCAATAAGGATTTGCATTGAAAAAAAGCAATCTGACAGTTCAAATATTACATACTCAACAGTAGGGCTGCAACTAACAATTATTTTGATAATCGATTAATTGGTCGATTATTTCTTTAAATTAAAGTAAAAAACAGCATTAAAAAGCTTTAATTTCCAACCCTTTATTCTAAAACAGAACTGCAAGTATTTGTAATTTGTTACTTCCACCCCTGCCGTTTACAAGCACAAACTGGCATCGTTCCGATAAATAGGATTTAAACCAGCTGAGTGCAGTTCCTTTGATACCAATCAAACGTTCTAGTCTCTGCAACATGATACGATGGTAATGGTATAAAAGGAGATGAGTCCTTGATCCGATGAAAGTAGCAGATCATTCGTAATTTTCACCAGTGCTGTTTCTGTGCCGTGATGCACTTGAAATCCTGACTGGAAATCCTCGAACAAAGCATTGTTTTGTAGAAAGTCACATAATTGATATGCAACGGATTTCTCAAGGATCTTAGAGAGGAAAGGAAGATTAGAGATCTGGGCCCGTATCCCTAAAGAATTTTTGTGCAAAAAGTGGCTCCTAGCGGCCAAATTCTAAGAAAATTCTCAGAGTCATTACGTTTTCTTAGAATTTCCCCTAAAAGTGACATGAAAATCCCAATTAATATAAAAGCTATTCCTCAAGATTCCTAGTACTTAAAAGGGCTCCTACGGCGAGATCTGCTAGGAGCAGGGAAGAGGACTTTTAGTGGCTTAGGAGTTCCCCTAAGCAGCTGCACAAAATGGCCAACAGAGGAGGCAGGAGAGATGTCCTGCAAACACTGGATGACAGGGAATTATTGAGACGCTACAGATTAGATCGTGCAGGAATCATGTTTGTGGTGGATCTCTTTAGAGATGCAATTACTTCACCAACTCGACGCCACAACGCTATTACACCGGAGAAGAAAGTTGCCAGATTATGTGGTAGGCTATAGTATTTTGCTCACCTGTGAGTGAGGATTCCCGCTTCTGTGCTGAAATCTCATCTTTTGCCTTGGACTGCAGCACATACCACCTTTTCTCACAATCGTCGCCTGTCCGCACCACCAGTGGAAAAGAGGCATTGATTGTTTGGCATATTGTGTCCCAGGCGTGCGCCTCTTGCCTTGGCTGGTGACAGTTGGGCCAAATTTTCCTCGTAACATACCTTTATGTTGGTTCACCAACTGGGCCAGCAACAAACCTTGCTCCTCAGTCCAGTTCGGGTTGCGATTCCTTTTTTTCTCCATTTTCTGTGTTTGTAGGATATTTGTTAACAAGCCTTCATAAATAGACCAGCCAGCAATCACAGACATTGATAAAAGCTGAGCCGTGTCACCCTCGTTAAGACCACACTGAGTTGTAACGTTGCAATTTCTACTTCATTAAGGACAGCCCCTTGAGATAGGCCATCTTGTTTTCAATGGGGTCCATATGGGAGTGAAAGTACAAAATATGCCAGCTAGGATATTAATATGAGCAAATAAGACACAAATCATTATTTGAACAGGGTGTAATGAGCTTAAGTTTTCACATATTTTAGATTCTAATGTTATGCTATAAACCCTACAGCTTACTATTCATTTTCCAGATATTTTCTTGAATGTGAAATATTATTTACAATTACAGTCTGCATAAGATTAGAGTGTATAATTATGTTTATTGATTTGAGGGTACATCCTTTGCTCATTATCACCAAAAGTTAATTTTCATCAAACTTGTAGGATCAACCAATCACGGCTTTTGAAATAATGACTCATACCTAGCAACGGGGTCAACCACACCTCCTCACTAAGAGAGGATTTTCCATCCATTCCTTGCTCAGAGTTCACTGAAAATGTTCTGGAATCACTTCTAAGCTAAAACTCCTGGCAAGGAATTTTTAGGTTAAGTTAGGAGCTCTGTGAGAGGATTCTCAGAATCTTTAGGGATACGGGCCCTGGTCTGTAGTTAGCCAACACCTCTGGAGCAAGAGTAGATTTCTTAAAAACAGGTTTAATTAAAGCTACCTTGAAGGACTGTGGTACATGTCCTGTCAACAAAGACAGATTCATAATATCGAGTAAAGACTTCCTTCAGCAGACGGAAATCGGATCCAAGAGACAAGTAGAAAATTTAGACTTCGAAATTAAAGAAGTCAGTTGATCAAGGTTGATGGAAGAGAAAGCATCCAAACAGGCATCAGGGCCCACTGCTGCATCCAAGGTTCCTACATCTGAGGACAGGTTTGGCACTGGTTGAAGGCAGGAGACCATCAATTTTCTCTTTTATAGTCAGAATCTTAGCATTGAAGACATTCATGAAGTCGTTACTACTGAGGTCCAAAGGAATACACGGCTCGACCGAGCTGTGACTGTCAGTCAGGCTACAGTGCTGAAGAGAAACCTGGAGTAATAATCATGAGTAATAAGATGCTCTTGTATACAGAGAGCCGTCTTATATGTTTTATGTTTTCAATCCGATCATATCCGATTTGGTGGAACGGCATAATCGTTCAAGTTTCCGCACAGTTTGCTTTAGGTTCCGGGTTTGAGGGTTATACCAAGGAGCAAACTTCCTTCTTGTTGCTATTTTTCTTTCCAGAGGAGCAATAGCGTCCAGCGACCACTCTCAAAGAGCCTGTAGCAGCATCGACAAAATGATCGATCTGGGACAGATTGAAGTTCTCACAGGACACTAAACTTAGAGCAGAAGGAATGGCTTCTTTAAATGGGGTTACAGCAGTATCCGATGAGTCAGTGATTCTCAACCGTTTTTAATGGGTCGTGGGCCTTTGCCTGGGAAAATAAAAATTTGAATAAAAAAAAAAAAACATAGTGTTTGTCATATCTGTTAAAGTTAGGTCATTTGTGTCTTTTTATGACTTTTGTTTGTGCATGAAAGCTGTCGAGTTTGTTTGAAATGGCTGAAGATTCTTAATTGTTATGCATGTTGTAATACCTCGTGTCCTTAAGATACACTTTGGGGGTTGTAAAAGGGAATAGTTCCCTCTCTAGAATCGCTACTAGTGATGGGAAGTTTGGATCATTTTACAAACTCGGTTCTTTGAATCTCGTTCAGTAAAATGAACAAATCTTTTTTTGAGTCATTCGTACACGTCGGCGGGGGTGGTAAGATAAATTGTTGGTGGAAAACCAAAGAACCGATTTGAAACTAGGCTCTGTCTCCGAACTAGCACCAGTTCTGCCTTGGTGGAAAAGGGGTGAACACACACAGAGACAGAGACACACCCACAAATACCCTGGCAGTGGCCCTGGAGCCGTCACAGCAAATGTGAATTGAATTAACCCCAATGAGGTACTCCATGATTATCATGTCAAAAAACACTGTTAGTGTTAGTCAGGTCATCTCGTGTCTACGTGTCTTGTGATTTCTTGTTATATTTTGAAAATTAACCTTCCTCTCGTTCCTCTCTCTGTGTGTATATAATGTCTGCATCTCCCTTTGTCCTGTGCCAGTTCGTCTTGTCCTAACGAGATGTGCGCAGTATTAGGCCTATGCAATGTTATTTAAGGCGCTATAGGGTTGACGTGGATTGTACACTTTGGGTCGCTGTGTTAGTGAAGTTGTTTTAGTAGCCTTTAGAAACATCTCGTGGTGCACAATGCTGCAAAATGAAGATTATAATTTACTAGTGGACATTTCCTAAAAATGTATGTTTAAACAATAGAATGCATTATTAAATATGAGAAAATTGCAACATCTGAATATTAAAAAAAAACAGATACTTGTTTCATGTGGTTGCCATTAGTAAAATACTTTTATAGAGGGAGGTTTTATTACCTCTTACAATCATAATATAATACTGTCAAAATAAAAAACACTAAACAAGAAAAGAGTTTGCCTTTTTCAGTGTGAAAAATGCACACTGTCATACTCTCATGATTATTATTTGTTATACTTATACCGGTTAAATTAAGCGTTTTTTGGTAAGTTGCAGGGTTTTTCTTGTTTTTCCTGGTTTTTCTTGTCAGGGGTTTCACCTTTCCAAAGAATTTCTACAAAGTTCAAAGAAGTCATTTTTTTAAATAAAACATTTTTTTCAGCAAAAGCTCTTTGTCTGCTTTGGTTTTCCTTGCAGCTAGATGGCGGTAGACACAGTTTAACTGGAGTTTTCACTCCTGTGTAACACAGTATATCCATCAGATGGTTGTCTCATCCTCCCTCCGATTGCATCATAATATCTGGTGATTTGGCTTTGTAAGCCCAAACATCTTTGTCTTTTATATTGCTGTACTTTGGACAATGTTTAGGTATCTGAGGCACAATGACAGAGGTGACGAAGGTTGATTATTAATGGTCTAGTTCAGCAGGGGGCGCTATGTGAATAAGATCAAGCCCCGCCTCTGTCTCCTATCACGTCCTCCGAATGGGTTTAAATTTCTTTGAACTGACGCTGTATGCTTATCTTGTTTCAAACTTATCTGACAACATGAGCGGAAGAGGAAAGGGAGGAAAAGGACTCGGCAAAGGAGGCGCCAAGCGTCACCGTAAAGTCCTCCGTGATAACATCCAGGGAATCACCAAGCCCGCCATCCGCCGTCTGGCTCGCCGCGGTGGAGTGAAACGCATCTCCGGTCTGATCTACGAGGAGACCCGCGGTGTGCTGAAGGTCTTCCTGGAGAACGTGATCCGCGATGCCGTCACCTACACCGAGCACGCCAAGAGGAAGACTGTGACCGCCATGGATGTGGTCTATGCCCTGAAGAGACAGGGACGCACCCTGTACGGCTTCGGAGGATAAACACCGACTTCTATTACAAACAACCAAACGGTCCTTTTAAGGGCCACGCACTCTCTCTGAATAGCTGATGTCCTTATAAGGATCTTCTCAGAAATATGCCAATATTGTTGCATAAGTTCCCTCCTCTACCAGTAAGATCGTGAGGTAGTGAAGTTTTCAAAATGTCTGAAACATTTTGTACGTAATACTGATTTGATTAATGTAATACTGATTGATTTTCCAGAAATATTTCAGAATCTGCATTACCAAATGTATGAATAACTTATTGAGCCCCATCCCAGTGAAGGGGCAATTCTATATTGAAGCCTATATATATATTATATATATATATATAATATATATATAATAAATATAATATATATATATATATAATATATATATATATATATATATATATATATATATATATATATTATATATATATATATATATATTATATATATATATTATATATATATATATATATATTATATATATATATATATATATATATTATATATATATATATATATATATATATATTATATATATATATATATATATATATTATATATATATATATATATATATATATATATATATTATATTTATATATATATATAATATAATATAAATATAATATATATATATATATATATATATATATATATATATATAAAATGAGTACAAGCCAGAATGCAGATTAGGGGGAAAAAAGTACTGGCCCATTCAATTAATCGCACGTATTGACCAGTAGTGATGTCAAAGTGAAGCTTTCTGAACCACTGAAGCTTTCCAGCCAATTGTATCGGAAAAAGATTCATTCATTCAATGCATCGCAAACTCGATCTCTGCTGTTGAAAACCTATAGTGCATATATATCGAATAGCCTACCAGTATATTTTGGCCCAGTTATATGGAGGTAATATAATTAAAAATACCAGCAAGTGCTTCCTACTGCATGTGAATTGTTTGAATGTGGGAAGTGATTTGCAGAGGAAAGGTCAGTGGGGCAGTGATTGTGCTTTTTGAAAGGTTTCTTATGACAGGATATTGAGGTGCTTATGGACACATGGGATGGGACATGAAATTATTATTGATTTTTTTTGAGAAACACAATTTTCTTCACAGTATTGGGGTTGAGTCGGTTTCTTTTTGTAGATACTGTTTCCCCAGCTTTAGAAAAAACGCGCTCACATGGCACGGATGAGGCAGGAATGCTCATAAGATTACGTGCTAATACAAATAGATGTGGGTACACATGTTTGTGTTTGACCCTGTGTGCAGGATAAGCGGTGTGAAGATGGATGGTTTTATTGTAACAGTCAAAGTTAGGTATAGTTTTGCTAGATGATTATGCGTAACTCTGGGCTAGGATCAGATGGTTATACGTATAACTACAGAGCTTTAAACCTTAAGGAATGCCCGCAGAGAAAGACCATGCTTCATCTGCGAGCGAGTGAGTGTTGAGTAGGCTAGAGCGGGGAGCGGTGTCAAACTCAATCACCATGGGCAAAAAATAACCTGCCATAAAAATCAAGATACCTGATACGTATGATACCAGAATTCAATCCAACACCACCTGCAAGTCTCCCCTGCAATCTCCTGCTGTAAGCAGAATATAGTTGGGTTGGGCGACGTCAGATGCCCGTTGGTGACAGGTGGGCCGGTATTGGGCAAGCCCAAACCCATAGGCCCACCAGGGGTATTCCCGACGGCCAATCCGCCCCTCTGCATGCCAATATCAAGAGGATGTACTCAATCTACATCTATATCACATGGACCTGTTTATACAAAAAGTGCAAATTGATCAAAAAGTTATATAATCTAATTACATGTCCATGATTATACCAGTAATCATCTTCAAAAGGGATCTTTAAACAATATATTTTTTTAAATCTATAATATATAGGAAAATGATAGACTACTACTTGGACTTTTTGGCCGTGCTGTCGTGTTATAACATGTACGTCTAGGTCTGGTCTATGCCCCGAGGCCCTCATCTGGGTTTTCATGTATACAACTACTTTGCAATAAAAAGCTAGGTTTCATTTGGTGTTTTAACCAAAAATGACATTTACAATCCTGTATTGTAAGTTTGAACTGTGCAAGAAGAGCTACCACTGAGCAGACTGTAATATCCAGCAACACGATGCTGGCAAATGTGCAACTAAGTTAGAAGAGTAAAATAAGCTATGAAGGCTTGGGCTGAATCTTTTACATAATTTATGTTGAATGCTTGAAAATAATGATGATCGGAATAAGTATTCATAACAATAATAAGGATTACGTGGAAATTTTTATCAAAATCCAAATTTCAGTGCAGACTTCCTTATTCAGCTGAAAACTATTACTGGTAAAATAAGTTACATTGCAACATTTATGCTTTCCAAAAGAGGCAACATGTTTGATGATTACAAGTTGAACTAATAAGTGTTTTCAGCAGAGGACATGTCCGCCGAGCAGCTATAAGCCTTCACCGTCATCAGTGTGTTTGCTGCTCCCGGAATAACTTCAGTTTATTACAAACTGATCAACATCCGATGGTTGTTTTCACATTGAGACCCTGAATAAGCATGTGGATCAGATGGAAAACGACTTTTGATGGCGATATGATGTTATTTAAATACTTTGAAGAGAGAAATGAGTGGGAAAAGCCGCTGATCACTGCTGTCCACGGCGCTGAGTATGTGAGGTTTGGAGGCTCCTCAAACAAAACGCATCGATCATCAGAGCTCTACGTGACCTGAACATGAAGAGAAACTAGTCCGCTATCGGCTCCTCCGCCTTCAGCCTCCAGCACCTGATGCACATTTAGTTTTTAGTCTTTAATCAGTGGAGAGAAAACACAAGTGACTCGACTTTCAGACTGCACGAGGAGCTCCGGGCTGGGTTGAGTCTCTACGGTTCTCATGGTGCGTTTAAGTTCAGTCCGCTGCTTTCAGCTCTTCATCAGTCTCACTCTCTCGAGTCCTCGACGACACAAACGCACAACAACGGGACAACATGGCAGAAGTAGCTCCAGCTCCAGCCGCCGCCGCGCCCAAAGCAGCCAAGAAAAAGGTGTCCAAGCCGAAGAAGGTCGGCCCCAGCGTCTCTGACCTCATCGTGAAAACTGTGGCCGCTTCCAAGGAGCGGAGCGGCGTGTCTGCTGCCGCCGTCAAGAAGGCTCTGACCGCCGGAGGATACGATGTGGACAAGAACAAGGCCCGCGTCAAGACCGCCATCAAGAGCCTGGTGGCCAAGGGGACTCTGGTCCAGGTCAAGGGGATCGGGGCTTCCGGCTCCTTCAAGATGAGCAAGACCACCGCCGAAAAACCGGCAAAGAAAGCCGCTCCTAAAGCCAAGAAGCCCGCGGCCAAGAAACCCGCAGCGGCCAAAAAGCCCAAAGCAGCGGCAGTGAAGAAAGTTGTAGCCGCTAAGAAGTCACCGAAGAAGGCCAAGAAACCCGCAGCGGCCAAGAAGGTGGCCAAGAGCCCCAAGAAGGTAGCAAAGAGCCCCAAAAAGGTGGCCAAGAGCCCTAAGAAGGTGGTGAAAAAGGCCCCTGCAGCCAAGAAATCTCCAGTGAAGAAGGTCGCTAAGCCCAAAGCCAAGAAAGCAGCACCCAAGAAGAAGTAAACTGATGTGACAAACACTTCTATAAAAGGCTCTTTTAAGAGCCACCCAATCCCTCCTCAAAGAGCTTTGCCTTTATTTATTTTTTTCAGACTTTATAGTGTTTTGACTTCTTAAAATTATTTTAATTTACTGTATTTAATTGAACTATACAACTGCTGATGGGAAAATTTAGGAAATCCACTATTTTCGAGCCAACATGAGCTTCTAAAGACCATTTTATAAGAAAATATGGTTTTCCTTATTCAAGGACAACACCTGCCGTTCTTTGATATCCAAATGTTGCTCAGACTCCAGAATTTGGCCCATCCATCATCACTGAACATTTGTTTTAAATGGAGAAAATGTACATTTCAATTAAACATGTATAAGATTGTAAGAATTAGGACAATTCCAAGTAAATACTGTTATAATACATTTAAAAAATAAACCCATCAGGAAATAGTTTGTAGACAAGGTGTGAAGCTATTTCAACATGGAGCAGATAAGGCACAAATGGCAAAACATTCCCTCAATTATGTGGAGCAGAAGCCAAGAAGAAGTGAGCTGATATCAGTCTGAAGAACAAACACCTCTATTAAAGGCTCAATCCTTCCTTAAAGAGCTTTTTTCCTGCAAGACTATTCTACAAAGAAATCTTGTATAATACATCTTTATTATACAAAAGCATCCAAATGTTGCGTAAAGTAGAAAACATGTTTTTGATTGTCACAGCCTGCGAAAGAGCATCCGGTTATTGAAACCTTTATATTACCCATCTCATGCTACAATCAATTTAAATTCTAAAGGAATATTTAATATTTGTATTGAATAAGAGTGGCTCCTTTAAAATGTCAAATCCTTATTTTTCATTCTGTAATCTTGCCTGTTTGTCTTCCTGTTCCCTTTCTCTGAAAGTGAATCCATCTACATCAAGTGTCAAACAATGTCTAAACGGTTTTATGCTTCAGCTGCAGTAGTGTCCTTTCTACGCGATACATTAAAAGGTTTTGAGGTATTTATTAAGTTGTGTGACTTTATTGGGATTATCTTAATAAGTAGGACCACATAATAGTCACAGGAGGATCACATCTCTT
This sequence comes from Gasterosteus aculeatus, assembly GCF_964276395.1. NCBI lineage: Eukaryota > Metazoa > Chordata > Actinopteri > Perciformes > Gasterosteidae > Gasterosteus > Gasterosteus aculeatus. Next base: position 3,530,249 of record NC_135709.1, on the reverse strand, counting down.
TTCATGTGAGTGGGTGGCTCTTAAAAGAGCCTTTGTGGTAGATGGAGGTCTCCGGCTTTACTTCTTGGCGGGCTTCTCGGTCTTCTTGGGCAGCAGCACCGCCTGGATGTTGGGCAGCACGCCGCCCTGAGCGATGGTCACTCCGCCCAGCAGCTTGTTGAGCTCCTCGTCGTTGCGGACAGCCAGCTGCAGGTGACGCGGGATGATGCGGGTCTTCTTGTTGTCGCGGGCGGCGTTTCCAGCCAGCTCCAGGATCTCAGCGGTCAGGTACTCCAGCACGGCCGCCAGGTAGACGGGGGCTCCTGCGCCGACACGCTGCGCATAGTTCCCTTTGCGCAGATGTCTGTGGACGCGACCGACTGGGAACTGGAGTCCAGCACGAGAGGAGCGGGTCTTTGCCTTCGCTCGGGCCTTTCCACCGGTTTTGCCTCTGCCGCTCATTGTTAGACTGTTTCAGGGAAAGAAGTGTCTGTGAACGCGTCAAACCCTCCTTTATATGTCCGCGGAGCGGGTGGGACGCGCGCACCAACCAGAGAAGAGGCTCCAGACAGGAAGACAGAGGGCGCGAGCTCACAGTTTTTGGCGGACATTTTTAAATCATTTTCCGCCAATGAGCAGCGGAGACTCGCTCGTAGAGTCGCGGCTGAGCTCCAGGAGGAGTCCTCCACCAATCAGGGGCCGGAGGTCTGAATCAGCGTCACCGCTCCTCAGCCGGTCCACACTTTAAGAGCCGCGAGTCTCCTCTCAGAGTTCACTTCTCTTAACCAGAGCGACACTAGTCGATCATGGCACGAACCAAGCAGACCGCCCGTAAGTCCACCGGAGGTAAAGCCCCCAGGAAGCAGCTGGCCACCAAGGCCGCCCGTAAGAGCGCCCCGGCCACCGGCGGAGTGAAGAAGCCTCACCGTTACAGGCCCGGTACCGTGGCCCTGAGGGAGATCCGTCGCTACCAGAAGTCCACCGAGCTGCTGATCCGCAAGCTGCCCTTCCAGCGTCTGGTGAGAGAGATCGCTCAGGACTTCAAGACCGACCTGCGCTTCCAGAGCTCCGCTGTTATGGCTCTGCAGGAGTCCAGCGAGGCTTACCTGGTGGGCCTGTTCGAGGACACCAACCTGTGTGCCATCCACGCCAAGAGGGTCACCATCATGCCCAAAGACATCCAGCTGGCCCGTCGCATCCGCGGAGAACGAGCTTAAACCCCCTGATTCTACTCGCAACAACGGCTCTTTTAAGAGCCACCTCACTCTCTGTAAAGAACTCATTCCTTAACGTGACCATTATCAATTTAGTGGAAAACACTGAGGGTGAAGAGTGTCAGACATTCCCTGGATCTCATGAAAGACACCTACTGTCACCAAACGTTACCTCTGAACATCTCAGTGAAATAATCCACAACATACCTGCACATAGGGCATTTGGTGTCTGACCCTGTCCAGAACAACATCTTATTCCTGCTGACAACACAGATGTCTCCGCGCTAACAGAAGAGATTCTGGGAAATATTTTAATGTGCATGTTAGTTTCTTCCAGCTGTCATGAATAACACATCATATGCAGTGCTTGTCATCGGAGGTGCGTTCTGCTGATGATACTTGATGACATCTTCCATTGCTACCACAAGGTGGTACCATAATACAGATTCTTAAACTGAACATGTTTGTAAGTCATTTGTTAGTTATTTCTCTGTGCCGTTCAACCCCTCTGAGATTGGTGCACCCACTTTTTGATCAAACAATAACATATTTTCTATTGCTAATATAAACCATTCGACCATGTACATTATTGGTGAATTGACTAAAGTCATGAGCAATTTAAACTCAAAATACTAATTTTAAAAGACCATTGCTACACATGCCACGTAGTAGTTTTCACCTGTTCCACAGCAAAATTATGGTGTGTAGTATAACAAAAAACAGACACGCTAGACCAAATGATTCATTAATATCCCACTTTCGTATTTATTCTTAAACTAAAAGCACCACTATAAAGCTAGTGTTATACATATTTATATACGCGTAAGAGTAAAATGTAGCATTCACCAGCGATGCTTTTGAAACAAGTATATGTTTTATTAATTGTTAAAGCTGATGTATGTAGGTGACAAGTAAGTGCAGATCAGATCGTGTTGTTTGCTGGTTGGTTAAAACAATCTATAAATTTGGGATTTTCTGCGATACCCGGAGTTGGACCTTCATGCGATAAGGTTTGGGAGTCAGAGTGACCCCATAGACTGGAGTGAAGTCTGGCTCTCCTGCATCCTCAGGCCAGATGAACTTAAACTTCCTCAGCAGCGTCACCGTAAACAGGAAGAGTTCCATACGGGCCAGACCCTCTCCGAGACACATACGAGGGCCTGAGACATACAGAATACAATATAAAAAAGAGCTCATAGTCATGCATTTACCCTCACAGTGTTGTTTGTTTCTTATGCTCTCCTACCCCCACTACTCTCTACCCTCAACGCCCCACTAAAACACTGGGCTCCCAGAACAGAGTGGATAAAGCTTTCACTTCACTAAAACTTTCCCCACTTTTTAGAGTAGGTTAAAGACCTTCAATAAAGCTTATAATTGGGGCTGGTTCAGGCTTGCCTAGGCCAAGACTGCAATGACACGTTCTACATGACAACCGGTGTTGCATATTATACAGATTCTGAAGCCACCTCAGGCCATTTCGTTACTTGTGATTTTGGTCTACATGAAGATAATTGATTTGACGAGAATTGAAACATACATACCTGCAGAGAAAGGCATGAAGGCCTCTGGTTTCACAAACTCTCCCTGGTCATTGAGGAAGTTTTCAGGGTTGAATTCATTTGGGAATTTCCATTGGCCCTCCTCATTCAGCACTGAGGTGAGATTAGGGATGATCAGAGTACCCTGTGGACAAGACATGAATCAAAAGAGGAATGAATAATTTGCAGAGATGTACATTCCCAGCAGAGACGCCTACATTGTTTTACACAATAGTGACAGAAAAGACAGGACCAGTTGCTTCTTACCTTGGGGATGGAATATCCATTGAGCTCTGTGTCTTTAGTTGTACAGTGGAAGACGCTGAGTGGAACAGTGTTGGCTACTCTCTGGATTTCATGGATTACGGCCTGGATAAAGAAAAATTTAAATATCATGTTCCCATACTTAAACACCGGCTCTCAAAAGATCAGCCACACAAAAAAAGCAGCAAAATGGGAACTGGCACGAGGATTGGTATGTATGTGAAATGTGAATTGAATTTACCCCAAGGATGTACCCACGGGTGAACATATTGAATCCAAGATTTATTGGCTATGTGAAAAGTGTGAGATTTACCTGCACATAAGGCATGTTGTTTCTGTCCTCAGAACTGGCCTGATCCTTTCCCTCCAGCACCATGTCTATCTCCTGCTGACAACGCTCTGACAGAAACATGAAGGATGATGAAACTAATTTGCAATATTTTTCCTACTTCAAACTGCCTTCTGTTGAAGAGGCTGTCTTTCTGGAATTTGCCAAAGGCCTCTAACAATGACCCGTGGTACACTCGTGAGGGTGGATCTTATTTTCTCAAAGGTGAAATTTGTTGAGGGGGAAAAACTGAAAGCCTTTACTGCAGGGACATACTTGATCTATTGCTATTACAAACACTACACTAATCATGCAGAACTGGAGTGAGAGCTTTCTGCATATTTGTAGCTACAAGTTGCATCTTGTCACTGATAGGTTAGGGCTAAGAGGTAGGGTCGATTTACATCAATTCGGAAGCACAATAGTTCCCTCCCTGGCATCATCAACCAGCATGCCACAGTGTGCTTGGGTAAGACACTTAACCGGTAAACAGTTCCCCAAGGCTGTGCTGTCCCTTTTTAAGAAAGAGACATTAATTTAATGAGACAATTGATACGTGTTCCAAAAAAAATACCTTTTCAATTCAGGACTTTTACAAAAAGTATTTCTGTATAAAAGAATCTACGATACAAACAATTATGAGCATTCCTTTGTAGAATATTTGCATACCTTGTACTTGTGGGTAGTTCATTAAGTAGAGGAAACCAGTAAGGAGAGTGTTGGAAGTAGTGTCAGTCCCAGCAAAGTGAAGATCCAGAATGTACATAGTCAACTGCGCTTCTGAAAAGGACGACCGATCATCACCCGGCTAGAGAGAGGAGAATGACAATGCAAATGTGAAACTTCAAACTTTAAGGGCAATATTAAGTTGTTCATAATCATACCGTCATAAGGGGTTGCGTCAAAAAATTGGAGAGAAATGAAGACGCTGAAGACATTTTAATGCTGATTGACCAAGACTCGACACGTCACATCTAAAATGTTTTGCTGCAAAATCATGACATCGCCTTTTCTCCTTGTCTCAGTCCTATCTCAGAAACGCTGGCTGGCCAGTTCACCCAACCCCCTGCACCCCCCCCCCCCTCCCAATCCTAAACTTTTGCCAAAAAACAACAAGTTTGCATTATTCAAAAATGTACCCATCTTTTCTGTGTTCAATGATTCACCTTATCCAGCCGATCCAAGTAGCAGTCAACAAAGTCGCGCGGCTCTCCAGGCACTCTGGTCTGCTTGTGCTCATTCATCAAAGTTTTTGCAATCTTCTGACATGTCTGAAAAACATTCACGTCAACATTCATAATTTATAATCTACTTTCAATTGACAAAATGCATGCAGAGAGAGAGAGAGAGAGAGAGAGAGAGAGAGAGATTAACCTACCTCAACGTTCTTAAAGGCCTGTCTGAAGGGCAGTGGCAGGCTTCTGATCAAAGGAAAGGAGTCATAAAGCTGTGTAAATGAAAAGAACACGCAATTTTAGATTATTCAATATCAAAAACGTATATTCTGCATCTTGGCATGAATCAGTCTGAACAAATTATTTTATTATCACATATGGGCTAAGATTCTGTGCTTTGCTGGAAAACAACTCTTCTGTGAGTCAAGGCGAGTAGGTTTGCAAGGATACACATCAATCCATGCTTACGATGCAAGTGCACAGTTTATTCGGACCGTCAGTTACTTTAGTGTGGCTTTGGGAAATTCTGGACTGAAGTTACGTCTTTGTGCACCCCTCGACTGGCAAACCAACGTTTGCGGAGATCTCCATCCATGAATTGGAGGCCAGCGACGGGTCCGCCATAATCCGCCAATGACGGGTTGTAGAAGTGGTCATATTTGCGGATTTCTTTTTTTTTTCTTGCGGATATTTCCGACAAAAGCTCTTCAATCTGATTCATTCTCTCGTGAAAAATCTTCGTTTTAATAATGGCAGTATTAGGCTATGAAACTGAGACTCCGGAAACGATGTAGTTAGCAGACTAATCACAGCCTTGCGGGCTGCAGGAGGCTTGCGTAGCTTTTGATGCCAGTCTAGAAAAATGTGTCGACTCACGCAAGGAGGGGTAAAAAAGGCAAGCAAGGGGCTCTTGAAAACGCGCATGCATAAACTAGGCTTAACTCTCGCGGTTAGACAATTGTCATTTTTGCAAGCAACACTACCATTAGCTCCAATTGTAGCTTTTTGATTTGGGCCAACGGACAAACAAAACAAAAAGGCTGAGTATGTGGTAAACATTATACCTGCTAACAACCATCTTAGCCTGCTAAAGTTGGCTCTAATCACCACCGATCAATGAAGTACGGCCCCACTGAGCCGCAAGCTTAACTAAAGTCAGATGTATCTGATATTTCTAAGCGACATTTGAAGACAGAAGCATGCCTGTGACTCACCATAGCCCATGGCCCATTGGCTATCTTGGCATTCTCGGTGAAGCATTGAACAAGTGTTTTCATGGTCTCATCCTGATACTCAAAGCGTTTTCCAAATAGAACCTGGCAGATGATGTTGGAGGCCGCATTGTGAAACATGTTTTGAGGACTGAAGGATTTGCCTGGAGAAGACAAAATGTCCACTTAAGTACAACACAGTATTGTGCAACAAAATTAACTTACCAATTACAAGCAAAACTAATCAATCTTTCACATTAGGCAAAATTACATCACATGTCATTTAGCTGATGCTTTTATCCAAAGAATCTTACAATAAGTGCATTTCAAGAAACAAGAAAGTGCATTTCAAGAAACAAGAAAGTGCAATTTCATCGAGCTCCACATTGTAACATTATCAAATATTAATAAAATATTAATTTGATGTCAGTGTCCCTGATTAAAGTGAACGCTGCCATCCATGGGAGGACAGATGACATACCAATGCTCTTCTCCAGCGTGTCCACAGTATATTGTATCTCTCCATGAATCCTCTCCTCCATGCTGTCCTTCCCCATTCCAAAGTTCCTCAAGTTCATCAGAGCAAAGCGACGTTGCTCCTTCCAACTAGAACCGTAATCTGCCAGAATCACTCCTATAAAAGGCAGAGTGGCACAAAAGCATGCATAGAAATGTCTCAAGATATCACGGTTTACTTTGATTATAGCAGAGTTTTTCCAGAGCTTGTTAACTTTCTAGCATGATTTATCTTTTCCTCTCCTCAATATGTTAATGAGAAGATGGTTCCTTCAATGCAGAAGACCATGTTGTTTACTTTCTTACATAAGTACTAGAATGACTTTGCGTGTCACCATCTCGTTTGCATTTGGACTAATTGTGTAATGTTGTGCAATGAAAGGGCTTTTACAGCCAACAGAATTGAATGGAGTTTGACTTTAAGTAAACAAAAAGAGGAACAACATGGCTTTCAAAAAAGACTTGGTTGTTGGAATAATATAGAATGTCGCCTAACATGTGAGTGGGCAACTGCAGGACAAGTGCATACAAGTTTGATGACTGATGAATGGAGGTCAAGGTTTGATGAAGAAAGGCGATAAGTCCTCTCCAGCCCTGCCTCTTTTTCCCTGGTTAACTGAATTGTAAAACATACATCAGTTACATAAGACTCTTTTTTTCTCTCCTTTTGATTAGAGAGGTGCGTTCAAACCAAATGCAGCTGCTCTGTATTAAACAAAAACTTAATCCTATAACCCCGGTTTAAGCCTCCCTTCACTAGTTAACGGTAAGTGTGGGATTTATCACCTTTAAAAGGCACTTTGGGGTTTACGTCCTAGTCATATTGCTGAATTGCCGCCCCCACATGAGCCAGATCATTCAACAAAGATGATTATAGTCTCCGTGTGACCTTCATTTACTGTATAGCTCAGGTGCCTGCTTCTAGCTTCTCAATATTTCCTATCATGCTGTTGAATAGGTCACACATTTCAACGTACTTTGTGATAATTGCAATAAAAAAACTGCACATTGACCCTTGTCAACAGTGGGTGAGTGGGGAGCACGGTCGTCCTCCAATCAGAGGGTTGGTGGTTCGATCCCAGGCTCTGCTAACCCCGCATGTCGATGTGTCTTTGGCAAGACACTTAACCCAACATTGCTCCTGTAGCTGAGACTACAGTGTGTAGTTGTAGTCGGAATGGGTGAATGATGTCATGTAGTGTTAAAGCGCTTTGAGTTGTCGGAAGACTAGAAACGCGCCGTACAGTCCATTTACCGTTTGTTTTAATAACATATATTGTGGGAGCTATAATCCAGTTATTTATTCTAAAATATAGTTAGTTGGGTTAAGTGGAGCAGTAATTAGGTAATACTGTGGGCACCCGCAGGTTACTTAAGGGCATAGCCAGGTAGGACCAGCATGCACCTGGGTGACTAATATTTTTTTTTACCAGCGAGATAGCGAGCCAGAGCACTGCATAGGAAGGTAGCCAAGTTTTATTGTATGTGTTCGCCGGACTCTGCAAATAAATGTGAACAAAAGGAATCGTTTGCCTTGACAATCCACTTTATTGCTGCCTGACAAAAACAAAGCAGTAGGTGCAGCCAGTGACCATTTGTTTTAAAGATTTGTAGGACAAATGGCCACTACATATATACTCACACTGACTGTCCCATCTCTATATGGACAAAGATAAGTGAACATTGGAATGTTGTGTTGCTCTTTTTAAATAAGCTATGATGGACGATACATTCATTAGCTGCTCATTGAAACATCATGTATGTCCTACCTTTTCTCTGGGTGCTGTCATTGACAAACAGGTCTTGGGGTCTTCCAGCGAAATCGACACCCTTGGTCACCAAAGCCTCCTTTATGGTCTTCATCCCATTCATGACTACTACTGGTTTGGGACCGAGAAATAAACTATAGACATTTCCATAGGTCTTCTTCAACTGGGAGAAAAGAAGATGACATTGTAGTGTTTTAAATAATTTAACTTTAGATGCTTATTTACATTCCAACAATTCAATATAATCAAAACAACATGTTTTCTGATATAGTTAGATCTTTATCCTCTAACCTGGGAAATTAGGTTAGCAGCGTTGAAAATATATTAAACAAACTCATCAACAAATTAAGATGAAATAATGTAATTCATGAGAATCATCACATAATGAAAACATTAGGAGAAAAATTAAAACAACTAACAGCACATTACATCAAGCACCTGACCTTGGGCCTTGCAAGTACTACTTTGTGTGCAAGTTAGACAACACCTAATAAGTATGCGTGACCTCAGCTACTGGTTGGCCATAGTCCAGTAGTTAAGAACACAGACTGTCAACTCTGTACAGGGAAAACGTCCGTAATCACCTATTGCGAGTAAAATAGAAGCTTAATGACTCGAGACTTAAAGACTTGTCACGTTTTTATTTTTCACATTTTGCCAAACGTTTAAGTGTTGAAATGTTCTCAACACATTTTGTGATAGTGATTACATTCATACAATTACAAGAGAATGTATTGGAAGAGCCACATCGTCCGTTTCAGCTGTCTTACCCTCTCAAAGTCCTTCAGGGGGTTCTCCAGGCTCAGGTCCAAAATGTTCCCCAGTATCGGCCAGACTGGGGGTCCTGGTGGAAAGTTCTTGGGCCTTCGGGATTTGAGTTGAACGACGATGAAGACGACGCAGATTAACAGCAGGATTATTGACGCAAACATGGTGGAAGGGACTGAACTGAAGAGTTTACTGGCTTTCTGCGAGTGTTTCTCGGTTCTGAATGCTGACTCCTGTAGTTATATTTTGCTCACCTGTGGGTGAGTGGGAAAATCAAACAGAAACAGGTTACACTTTGACAGGCAATTGTCCACCAAAATATCAGTTTATATAGTGCTAAACGTTTTCCATAGTTTGACACAATTATTGTCATGGCTTGTTAATAGAGGTGAATACAGCAAACCAGTTACACAATACGATGTAGAGAAATGTTTTTTTTTTTCAGATACTGTAGTTAAAAATCAGAGGCATTTTCTTTTACCACCTTCTACTTGACTACATTGCAGAAAGAAATATAGATTCTTAAACCTCTTCAATTATTCGTCAGATTGTTCCATACATTTGAACATACGAAGAGCGTCAACGATATTTATCTTTATAATTAATGACCAATATCCCAAACATTTTACACTTCTACAGGTTCTCAAAAACTACTCATTTTATTTTTGTTGTATTAATTATTTCTATAGCTAATCTTTTAACATGCAGTCCGAAACTCAAAATGAATAAAAAACATTCAATCATTTATAATAGCGTTCGACATCTTTTCTCGTTTTTTCCTGCGTTGAGATTACTTTGAATACTTTACTTGTTGTGGAATTCACAGAATAACACCAGCGTCATACGTCACTCACCCCAAATGACGTGATTGTATTTATTTTATTTACGTTGGGTTCAATATGATGAAAAGGAGCCGAAGCGCAGCGGCTGCTCGGGCCGATGAGTGACGCGTCCTGCAGAACATGCAGGCGACCCGAGTGAAGAAGTTGGTACCGAACCAACCACTTAGTCTTCATCCTCCCAAGTGTTTTCTTGTGAACCTGAAAATAAGAACAAGTCTTACCTTCATATCGCTGCTTTTTAAAGCGTGGATCGGAATCACTATTAAACTCCCGTCATGAACGAAACCACCGCGCACAGGACGCGACACTGCGGGCTGCTGTTGTTTCATGTGGTTACGCAACGATCTTGTCTGCGCAGTTAACTCCCTCTGAAGGTGGTGTATTAGCCAGCAGGGAAACAGGCCATTCATGCACTTTGGGTGTGGTCTAACTCCCACACAATATAATAGACAGAGAAAATATTGAAGGGATTTGAAATATTTGCAGCTCTGACAGCAAAGGCAAACATGTTGTGGTGCACAATGCTGCAAAGTGAAAAATATGATTAACTGGTTTACAAAGGCGTTTGCTGAAAACGTTTAAATAACAGAATGCGTTATTAAATAAGAGAAAACCGGAAAAATCCCAGAGTATACATCTGAACATACTACTGAGACAGAAACAGATACTTGTTTCATCTGGTTGCCATTAGTAAAATACTTTTATAGAGGGGGGGGGGGGGGGGGGGGGGGTATTATCTCTTTCAATCAGAATATAATACTCAAAGAAAAAAAGCATTGTTTAGTTGTTTGTTACTTTTACCTATACCGGTTTAATTTATACCTTAACTCGATTCCTGCAGGGGGTTGTAGCTTTTTTTATGGTGAAAATGCGACCTTTGGGTCCCTAACCATGTTTGCCTTACGCACCGTATTCATGTTAGACTGTCGCTGTGTCTCAAAGTCGCTGGGCTGCATCCTTCAGCAGCCTTCGCAGACCTGGGCAGCAACCGCGTAGGCTGAACCGAGCGGTCTCTGAAGTGGGGCGGTCTGGCCTGCGGGGGACTTCCTGCCCGTTGCCAAGCAACCTGCTGGGCTTAAAAACAAACGCCCTAAAAGCCGAAAAATGTATGAAGTACCGATAAGTAAGGTCATTTTCTTCGTATTTAATTTAATTTAGGAAGATACGCTTCTCCGGAGTATGATATATTTCACGCTGAGATAATTTTCCAAACATTTTCCGGTTAATGTAATGGTAATGTATAATACTTTTTATATAAAATTACTTTCAGCTAAAAGGAATATAAACAATATTAAGGCAGAGGAGATTCCATCAATGTTACTAAAAACTGTCAGGGGATGCGAGTGGGGGTGGAAGGCAGGACTCAAAATGCAGACTTGCAGGAACAAAAGGACTTTAATAGTCAAAGGTCAAAAACACAGGAACCGGGAGGAAAAACAGCAGGCAACATGTGTGACGAAAGACAATGACACGACAAGTGACACAAGAGACACACGGCTTAAATACACAAGGGAGGTGCAGGTGATTGGACACAGGTGGAAACTATTAGACAATCACAGGGGATGACGGGACAAGGCAGGAAGTGAAGTTACCCGGGGACACGAGTGGCAGAAAACTACAAAATACAACAGGAAGTGAACCACACCGTGACAAAAAACCAATTGACCAACACATGTATTAAGTTGTATGCAAGGACTTCTTATTTTTCTATTGAACAGGATACAAGCTATTTTAACCTTAAGATATTTCGGAATAAGTTACAGCAGCTGAATGTCACCACACACATCGTTCTCCTTCAGCTTGATGCTGCTTCCTCCTGGTCCATAACACAACTAAATGTAAAGTTTATAATCACACAACAAAACAAAAGGAGCAAAGCGAGTTAAGTTTCCTTGTGTATTTATTCTGTAACGTTCTACCTTAGAAAATGATATTTCAGCTTCAACTACTTGAGCTCACTTTGATCCATAACATAATAATAGTTATATTACATAATATAAAGTATAAACTACATATAAAACCGTCTCAGCCTCAGTTGGATGTTTGTCAGCCTCTAAAGTGTGAAAGTTGAGTCATTAAAGTGACTTTTGAGGAGCTGCCGTTAATGGCGCAGCGGCTCCAGGGAACGTGAGCTGCTCGTTTTGTCTTTGTTATAATTGTGTGTTGGTACATTGATGTCTATAAAAACAGTACATGGACTCAGGGGGGATTCAGGTGAGAGTCTGGCTCAGGGGCTGTATGAGGGGACTTAGCGTTATCACTAAGAGCAGTTTATTCTAAAGTCTTATGTGAATTTGAAAAAACACGACATCGGTTAAACTACGATGTCATGTCATATTTTATATTATAACATTTCTATCGGTAGATATTCAAGTGAATTCTATAATTTAACGTTACATTTAAAGTAAACTCTCCCCGCTGTTGGATTTTTTGCTCATTTCCGTTAGACAAGCGCCTTAAAATGTGTTAAGATGAAAAAGCAGTGAAATGAAAAACGTAAAAATTATTTATTCCCTTTGTGCGGCCCTCTACCAAATTGGCTAATTGCAATCTTAGGTTTGCTGCCCCTTTGGCTGTCTCGTTGTTGTTCTTTGCCATCAGGCACAGGTGGGAGTGATGTTTCGATGCAGACACACAAAAGATTTTCCAGCGATGATTGTGGTTGAGGTTTGTAATTTATTGCAGGCAATTGTATAAACAGATGAACATACCGGTTGAACGTGCTCCTATTGATGGTGGTCTGTCTTCGTGGTCTGGTGAGAACTGTCTGGTGCTCCCCTACCTCTCCCTCGCTTCCTGTCACCTACGTCCCTTATGTACACCCATGTGCACCTAATCACCACCACCTAGTGTCCAAAGTGTCAATATAAATACAGTCTAACAAACAAAATATACTTTGCCAACAACAACACATAATGGCCCCTACAGAATGTCTGCTTTGGTTTTGCTTGCAGCTAGATGGCGGAAGACACAGTTTAACTATCCTGAGCCTCCACCCCCATTTTCACTACTGTGTAACACAGTATATCCATCAGATGGTTGTCTCATCCTCCCTCAGATTGCATCCTTGACAGTCAAGGAAGCCGAGACCAAAAAATGAAGCAAAACCATACTATGTCAAAGATGTCCCACTTCATGATCTATAACAAGATAAACGGAGACAATGTTTAGGTATCTGAAGCACAATGACAGAGGTGACGAAGGTTGATTATTAATGGTCTAGTTCAGCAGAGGGCGCTATGGCAATAAGATCAAGCCCCGCCTCTGTCTCCTATCACGTCCTCCGACTGGGTTTAAAAATCTGTGAACTAAGCCTACTTGCCCATCTTGTTTCAAACTTATCTGACAACATGAGCGGAAGAGGAAAGGGAGGAAAGGGACTCGGCAAAGGAGGCGCCAAGCGTCACCGTAAAGTCCTCCGTGATAACATCCAGGGAATCACCAAGCCCGCTATCCGCCGTCTGGCTCGCCGCGGCGGAGTGAAGCGCATCTCCGGTCTGATCTATGAGGAGACCCGCGGTGTGTTGAAGGTCTTCCTGGAGAACGTCATCCGCGATGCCGTCACCTACACCGAGCACGCCAAGAGGAAGACTGTGACCGCCATGGATGTGGTCTATGCCCTGAAGAGACAGGGACGCACCCTGTACGGCTTCGGAGGATAAACCCCGACTTCTGTTACCAACACACAAACGGTCCTTTTAAGGGCCACGCACTTTCTTTGAGGAGCTGATTACTGTAATGATGAAAATGGGACATATTAATGCAGATTCCAATGCATAGTTCTGTTTGAATAATGCGCAGACCAACAATGTATTGATATGGTCACATTTTTAATACCTTTCATTTCTCAAAATAAAACTTTGCAGATTGCAGAAAGACATGGTTCAACCATAAACTGGGTTGACGTGGCACAGGGGTAGAGGGTGTGCCGCGAACGGCAAGGTTGGGGGTTCAAGACTTGCTGCTCTATGTCCCATATTGTATATAAGTAAGTAACTTAATGCTGTGTAAAATTATAGTTTCTATATACAGACAGCCAACTCTTTCTGACTCCCAATATTACAACACGATCCTGTAGATACACTCAGGATCAACATCAACATCAGGAGAATATGTCCTCTTCTCACCCAGAAGGCAGCGCAGGTACTGATTCAGGCTCTTGTCACCTCACGCCTGGACTACTGCAACTTCTCCTGGCAGGTCTCCCTGCCACCGCCATTCAACCTCTGCAGCTCCAGAATCCAGAATGCAGCAGCTCGACTGGTCTTTAACCCTCCGAAATTCTACCACACTACTCCACTTCTCCGCTCTCTTTACTGGCTACCGGTGGCTGCCCGCATCCACTTCAAAACCGTGCTGTGAATGGATCAGTTCCAGTCTACATCCAGTACATGGTCAAACCCTACATCCCAACCTCCGCTCTGCATCTGCCAAACTACTTGTCCCTCCCTCACTCAGTGTTTTTACATGATGGTATAAGTCGATTTCAGTCCGACTAAGCCAGTTATTCGAATCCATGTAACCACGCTGACTGAGGCCAAAACACTCAACAAGATCACCACTCTTGCTCTTCCTAGCTCCAAAATGGTGGAAAGGCTCATTTAAGAGCCACCCACTCCCCCTATGTAATTTATACTTAAGGAAAACGTATTAGACGCCACTCAAAGAGAACTGAAAGTGCTAGTCGTGGTTCTGAAACCAACCACAAGCTTTTATAAGCAATTACCACCTAATTCCAAATGCCTAAAACTCATTTTTGATCAAATACCGTGGTGACATGTAAATATCGACTAGATGCAAAATCCACTGTGCTGTTGCTACAGAGTGTACGCCATACAAACTCATGTTCCTCATGCTCTTATTTCATGTAATAGAAAAATAACAAGTCCTTGCTAATACATGTGTTTGCTGTTGTGTTTTTTATTGACAGTGTTGAGTCTATGAATAGACGTTGAAACAACTTTCACTTTTGTACCAATTTGCAACTTCTTTTCAACGTCTGGCCATAGACGTCATTTCAACGGATAAATTGCCTGCTGGAATCTTACAAGTTACATACTTAGTCACAGTTGTCATGTTAACAGCCCTTAACAAGGACAACACATTGTTTTATTAATTTGTATTTATTATAAATATAACACAAAAATAAAATATATTTCAGGGAAATAAACTAAGGCATTGAAAGTGCAGAAAAAACATGGACAGGTTAGTTTAGAATTCAGTGTTTGTAGCCCATTTTCTGAATCATTGGAACTTCATTTTCAGATTCTGTAACAAGACTTGGCTGTGAGTTACTTGTTTTGGGATAGTATACCTGAAATCAGTTGCATCTCCCTCATTCACATGCACAGAACACCCCTCAATTTCAGATTCCTCTAGTCAACATGTTTATTCAATTCAAATCATTTTATTTTTGTTCAGCTTTGCAATCTGTAAACATGCAACATCCTGTCCCAAAACCCCCAAAATGTAAAAAACCTTCACCCGGGAGAAACCTGAGGGGAAAACAGCAGAAAAGTAGGTGTGCAGAGTATGAACAACTTAAAGATGTACAGTGAATCCAATTCCTACGACAGAAATTATTCTAATATTGAGAGTAGTAAGCCAGGGGTAAGGCAGGACCACTGCAGGCACAACCGTCATCAGATGTAACCTCCATCAGATGCAACCACCACCCACAGAAACCTGTGAGCACAAAGCACAAAGACTTCAAGGAAAGGGCAAAGTTGATCTTTTGGGTTTATGAGCAGCAGCAGGTGTGTTAGAACCCTAATTTATAGACTGTTTACTTATTAGATTCTAAACAAGATAACAATTCATCTGCAACTTATGGCATTTTTGGAGTAACATTTCCAGGTATATCACACAGTATTGTGCTATAAGCACACAGTAACTTACAATGTTTTGGCCCTCGTTTACAGACCACAACTTGTTGAATTCAGCTCCCTTGCAATCTGTATTTAGCCCCCATTGCTTAAAAAACGCATTTTCAATATGAAATGGGAAAGACAATAAAATGTATAGGTATAGTTGCAACCTAACACATTACCAACACCAAACACACGAAAAATATTCTGGGATGTTTACTTTTGGTCCAGGTCATCATGCTGCACGCTAGCATGCTAACTAGCAAACTACCTGCGCTAACGCCAACTAGCTTAACAAAAAGGACAGTCTTTCCCGTATCGAGTGGGCAGCACATGTAAAACAACTGGTTATAGTTCCAGGTGTGCTTCAAACACTCACGTACTTAGAGCATTGGAGCCGGTAGTCGTGGTTCTATCAGCCCGTTCATGTCGCTCTGCTGCCGTAACTTTGCCTCGTGCTGCACCCGGTCGAAGCTCTGCAGGCGTCGAACACTGAGTCCGTAGTTTAATATTTATGACGTTTTAAGTGAAATATTAAATAGGTTAAATACAAGTCTTCGTGTAGACCAAATTTCGCCGACCAGTTCATTATATAATGAAAATCTAACGTAGTCTCTTTCAACCTTACGTTACAACATGACACATTTATCAACAAATTGACGTTTTCTGGCCAGTTGATTTTTCATCCAATAGAGAATTGAAGAGTTGAAAAGCTGTTGAAATGAGGTCTTGACGTTCAGACCTCGTTTCAACCTTATTTTAACCATATTTCAACGTTAAAATAAAGTCCAGTGCTCACTGGGCAATGCTTCAAACTGAAAAGCCAAATGTTTCCGCTTTTGTTAAGTTTAAATTAAACCGCAGATGTTGGTGGAAGTCAGAATTACGCCATAACGCTGAATAAAGGTAAATACATAGAAAACATGTATTCCTATGTAAATCAATAAGATACATAGAGATATAAGACAGTTTTGAAACACAATCATCAGGAAATGGTCTTTAGAAGAAGTGGGTGGCTCTTAAAAGAGCCTTTGTGTTGGCGGTCTACATCAGGCTCACTTGGAGCTGGTGTACTTGGTCACGGCCTTGGTTCCCTCAGACACAGCGTGCTTGGCCAGCTCGCCGGGCAGCAGCAGGCGCACAGCGGTCTGGATCTCCCTGGAGGTGATGGTGGAGCGCTTGTTGTAGTGAGCCAGGCGAGAGGCCTCACCGGCGATGCGCTCAAAGATGTCGCTCACGAACGAGTTCATGATGCCCATGGCCTTGGAGGAGATGCCGGTGTCGGGGTGGACCTGCTTCATCACCTTGTACACGTAGATGGCGTAGCTCTCCTTCCTGGTCTTCCTCTTCTTCTTGCCGCTCTTGCTGACGGCCTTGGAGACGGCTTTCTTGGAGCCCTTCTTGGGCGCTTTCACAACCTCAGGCATGATTGGAAACTTCTCTGTAAACTGAGAATGCCTCAATTTAGACAGCACGGTGTTCATATATGAACTAGATGCAAAGTACACTGTGCTGTTGCTCGAGCGTGATTGGTTGCCTTCTGTGTGATACTGCGCATGCGTCACAAACATCGCATCTATGCGGATTTCCCTGTTGAGATTGAATCACTTTAGTGCTCTTGATATAACACAAGATTGTTTATATTTTTCGTTTCACAACAGAGTTGCATGTTGAGAATCATGTTGTATAAATCATCGCATGCACTGAAATCATCTAATGACCGTCAAACAAACCATTCACAATCACAGGGCAACCTGTTGATAATTACATACACACACACAATTCCTGACGTGTAGGGACGTGACACACACCTTTCTTTCATTCAGAATAGAGACAAATACATGTAATACAAATACATCTAAAGGAATATTATATATTTAATATTTGTATTGAAAAGGAGATGTGGCGCTTTAAAATGTCAAATCCTTATTTTGCAATCTGTAATCTTGCCTGTAAGTGCTCCAGTTACCTTTTTCTAAAAGTGAATCCGTCTACATCCTCCAAGTGTCGGATTTAAAACTGTTTTATGCTTCAGCTGCATTAGTGTCCCTTCTACGTGATACATTAATAGGCTGAGATTTAATGAGAGTTGTGCAACTTTATTAGGATGACCGTAAGAAGGAGGACGACATAATAGACAAAATATTTCTTACTTGAGATGGAATTATTAGTGGATGGTTATTGTGGCACAAATGACCTAATGTGGTAATGACTAAAAAAAACTATGAACATATGAGGATCACAGAATGTTTGCTTAGGAATACTTTTATTTAAAAATAATAATAGTAATGATAACTTTGAGTTTGAGTGTGTTTGTTGATTATAAGTTGAGCTATGTATATTATACATCAATAACATTTCTCAGGACATAAAAACTGAAAACAACTAAGAGAGAAATTTCACCTTATCGTGTCTCGAGCAGACAGCTTGTTTTTTGGGCTGAAGTAGATGCACCGTGAGTTATTAAGTTGTTCATTGATCTAATCGTGAGTCATGTTCTTCGCTGTTCACAGTTGATCTGCATACATAATAATGACAATATAATAATGACAGCACTAAAAATTCAAAATTTTAGTGCTGACTTCCTTCATCAGCTGAATACTATTACACACCATCAGTGGTACAATAGCAGTGTTATTGCAACGTTCGAGTTTCCAAAAAAAAGGCCACATTGGTTTTTCAGTATATTTGATGATTCAAATATGTTATACTATTTATAATACAATTTATTAGCAGAAGACATGACCACAGTGAGCAGCTCCTTTGAATGTTGGCATAGAAATACTTCATTCGTAACTTTATGATAGTATAATAATGATTACATGTGTTATGTTCACCAAAATGTAACTGCATCTGTGCTGATAGAATTCATCAACACAATATAAATAATGGTTTACAATAATAGACCTATATGCATATGAAAGCTTCCCAAAAAACTAACATTAGTGGGTCAGTATATTTGATGATAAAAAGTTGTAACTGCGTATAGTAAAAGGTACTATTAGCAGAAGAAATGTCCACAGTGAGCAGCTCTGATGGGAGGTCTGATTGAACTGTAACCACCATCACTGTGTTTGCTGCTTCCACAAAAACTCCAGTTTTTTAAATACTGATCAACATCTGATGGTTGTTTTACGTTGACACCATGAACCAACATGTGGATAGTTTGGAAACCCAATTTTGATGGAGACTTGATGTATTTTAAATACTTTTAAGAGAGAAATGAGTGGGAAAAGCCGCCGATCACTGCTGTCCACGGCGCTGAGTAGGTGATGTTTGGAGGCTCCTCAAACAAAACGCATCGATCATCAGAGCTCTACGTGACCTGAACACGAAGAGAAACTAGTCCGCTATCGGCTCCTCCACCTTCAGCCTCCAGCACCTGATGCACATTTAGTTTTTAGTCTTTAATCAGTGGAGAGAAAACACAAGTGACTCGACTTTCAGACTGCACGAGGAGCGCCGGGCTGGGTTGAGTCTCTACGGTTCTCATGGTGCGTTTAAGTTCAGTCCGCTGCTTTGAGCTCTTCATCAGTCTCACTCTCTCGAGTCCTCGACGACACAAACGCACAACAACGGGACAACATGGCAGAAGTAGCTCCAGCTCCAGCCGCCGCCGCGCCCAAAGCAGCCAAGAAGAAGGTGTCCAAGCCGAAGAAGGTCGGCCCCAGCGTCTCTGACCTCATCGTGAAAACTGTGGCCGCATCCAAGGAGCGGAGCGGCGTGTCTGCTGCCGCCGTCAAGAAGGCTCTGACCGCCGGAGGATACGATGTGGACAAGAACAAGGCCCGCGTCAAGACCGCCATCAAGAGCCTGGTGGCCAAGGGGACTCTGGTCCAGGTCAAGGGGATCGGGGCTTCCGGCTCCTTCAAGATGAGCAAGACCACCGCCGACAAACCGGCAAAGAAAACCGCTCCTAAAGCCAAGAAGCCCGCGGCGAAGAAACCCGCAGCGGCCAAAAAGCCCAAAGTAGCGGCAGTGAAGAAAGTTGTAGCCGCTAAGTCACCGAAGAAGGCCAAGAAACCCGCAGCGGCAAAGAAGGTGGCCAAGAGCCCCAAGAAGGTAGCAAAGAGCCCCAAAAAGGTGGCCAAAAGCCCTAAGAAGGTGGTGAAAAAGGCCCCTGCAGCCAAGAAATCTCCAGTGAAGAAGGTCGCTAAGCCCAAAGCCAAGAAAGCAGCACCCAAGAAGAAGTAAACTGATGTGACAAACACTTCCATAAAAGGCTCTTTTAAGAGCCACCCACTCCTTCCTCAAAGAGCTTTGCCTTTATTTATTTTTTCAGACTTTATAGTGTTTTGACTTCTTAAAATTATTTTAATTTACTGTATTTAATTGAACTATACAACTGCTGGTGGGAAAATTTAGGAAATCCACTATTTTCGAGCCAACATGAGCTTCTAAAGACCATTTTATAAGAAAATATGGTTTTACTTATTCAAGGACAACACCTGCAGTTCTTTGATATCCAAATGTTGCTCAGACTCCAGAATTTGGCCCATCCATCATCACTGAACATTTGTTTTAAATGGAGAAAATGTACATTTCAATTAAACATGTATAAGATTGTAAGAATTAGGACAATTCCAAGTAAATACTGTTATAATACATTTAAAAAATAAACCCATCAGGAAATAGTTTGTAGACTAGGTGTGAAGCTATTTCAACATGGAGCAGATAAGGCACAAATGGCAAAACATTCCCTCAATTATGTGGAGCAGAAGCCAAGAAGAAGTGAGCTGATATCAGTCTGAAGAACAAACACCTCCATTAAAGGCTCAATCCTTCCTTAAAGAGCTTTTTTCCTGCGAGACTATTCTACAAAGAAATCTTGTATAATACATCTTTATTATACAAAAGCATCCAAATGTTGCGTAAAGTAGAAAACATGTTTTTGATTGTCACAGCCTGCGAAAGAGCATCCGGTTATTGAAACCTTTATATTACCCATCTCATGCTACAATCAATTTAAATTCTAAAGGAATATTTAATATTTGTATTGAATAAGAGTGGCTCCTTTAAAATGTCAAATCCTTATTTTTCATTCTGTAATCTTGCCTGTTTGTCTTCCTGTTCCCTTTCTCTGAAAGTGAATCCATCTACATCAAGTGTCAAACAATGTCTAAACGGTTTTATGCTTCAGCTGCAGTAGTGTCCTTTCTACGCGATACATTAAAAGGTTGTGAGGTATTCATTAACTTGTGTGACTTTATTGGGATTATCTTAATAAGTAGGACCACATAATAGACACAGGAGGATCACATCTCTTTTCGTGTGGGTGGGTGGCTCTTAAAAGAGCCTTTGTGGTAGATGGAAGTCTCCGGCTTTACTTCTTGGCAGGCTTCTCGGTCTTCTTGGGCAGCAGCACCGCCTGGATGTTGGGCAGCACGCCGCCCTGAGCGATGGTCACTCCGCCCAGCAGCTTGTTGAGCTCCTCGTCGTTGCGGACAGCCAGCTGCAGGTGACGCGGAATGATGCGGGTCTTCTTGTTGTCGCGGGCGGCGTTTCCAGCCAGCTCCAGGATCTCAGCGGTCAGGTACTCCAGCACGGCCGCCAGGTAGACGGGGGCTCCTGCGCCGACACGCTGCGCATAGTTCCCTTTGCGCAGATGTCTGTGGACGCGACCGACTGGGAACTGGAGTCCAGCACGAGAGGAGCGGGTCTTTGCCTTCGCTCGGGCCTTTCCACCGGTTTTGCCTCTGCCGCTCATTGTTAGACTGTTTCAGGGAAGGAAGTGTGTGTGAACGCGTCAAACCCTCCTTTATATGTCCGCGGAGCGGGCGGGACGGTTCCTGACGCGCGCACCAACCAGAGAAGAGGCTCCAGACAGGAAGACAGAGGGCGCGAGCTCAAAGTTTTTGGCGGACATTTTTAAATCATTTTCCGCCAATGAGCAGCGGAGACTCGCTCGTAGAGTCGCGGCTGAGCTCCAGGAGGAGTCCTCCACCAATCAGGGGCCGGAGGTCTGAATCAGCGTCACCGCTCCTCAGCCGGTCCACACTTTAAGAGCCGGGTGTCTCCTCTCAAAGTTCACTTCTCTTAATCAGAGTGACACTAGTCGATTATGGCACGAACCAAGCAGACCGCTCGTAAGTCCACCGGAGGCAAAGCCCCCAGGAAGCAGCTGGCCACCAAGGCCGCTCGTAAGAGCGCCCCGGCCACCGGCGGCGTGAAGAAGCCTCACCGTTACAGGCCCGGTACCGTGGCCCTGAGGGAGATCCGTCGCTACCAGAAGTCCACGGAGCTGCTGATTCGCAAGCTGCCCTTCCAGCGTCTGGTGAGAGAGATCGCTCAGGACTTCAAGACCGACCTGCGCTTCCAGAGCTCAGCTGTTATGGCTCTGCAGGAGTCCAGCGAGGCTTACCTGGTGGGCCTGTTCGAGGACACCAACCTGTGCGCCATCCACGCCAAGAGGGTCACCATCATGCCCAAAGACATCCAGCTGGCCCGTCGCATCCGCGGTGAGCGAGCTTAAACACCCTGATTCTACTCCCAACAACGGCTCTTTTAAGAGCCACCTCACTCTCTGTAAAGAACTCATTCCTTAACGTGACCATTATCAATTTAGTGGAAAACACTGAGGGGGAACAGTGTCAGACATTCCCTGGATCTCATGAATGACTGCCTACATGAAAGACACCGCTGTCACCAAACGGTACCTCGGAACATCTCAGTGAAATAATCCAGAACATACCTGCACATAGGGCATTTGGTGTCTGACTGTCCAGAACATCTTATTCCCGCTGAAAGATTGCAGGAAATATTTTAATGTGCATGTTACTTTTTTCCAGCTGTCATGAATAATCGATCATATGCAGTGCTTGTCATCGGAGGTGCGTTCTGCTGATGACATCTTCCATTGCTACCACAAGGTGGTACCATAATACAGATTCTTAAACTGAACATGTTTGTAAGTCATTTGTTAGTAGTTATTTCTCTGTGCCGTTCAACCCCTCTGAGATTGGTGCACCCACTTTTTGATCAAACAATAACAATATTTTGTATTGCTAATATAAACCATTCGACCATGTACATTATTGGTGAATTGACTAAAGTCATGAGCAATTTAAACTCAAAATACTAATTTTAAAAGACCATTGCTACACATGCCACGTAATAGTTTTCACCTGTTCCACAGCAAAATTATGGTGTGTAGTATAACAAAAAATAGACACGCTAGACCAACTGATTCATTAATATCCCACTTTCGTATTTATTCTTAAACTAAAAGCACCACTATAAAGCTAGTGTTACACATATTTATAATGCAATGACACGTTCTACATGACAACCGGTGTTGCATGTTATACAGATTCTGAAGCCACCTCAGGCCATTTCGTTACTTGTGATTTTGGTCTACATGAAGATAATTGATTTGACGAGAATTGAAACATACACACCTGCAGAGAAAGGCATGAAGGCCTCTGGTTTCACAAACTCCCTGGTCATTGAGGAAGTTTTCAGGGTTGAATTCATTTGGGAATTTACATTGGCCCTCCTCATTCAGCACTGAGGTGAGATTAGGGATGATCAGAGTACCCTGTGGACAAGACATGAATAAAAAGAGGAATGAATAATTTGCAGAGATGTACATTCCCAGCAGAGACGCCTACATTGTTTTACACAATAGTGACAGAAAAGACAGGACCAGTTGCTTCTTACCTTGGGGATGGAATATCCATTGAGCTCTGTGTCTTTAGTTGTACAGTGGAAGACGCTGAGTGGAACAGTGTTGGCTACTCTCTGGAATTCATGGATTACGGCCTGGATGAAGAAATATTTAAACATCATGTTCCCATACTTAAACACCGGCTCTCAAAAGATCAGCCACACAAAAAAAGCAGCAAAATGGGAACTGGCACGAAGATTGGTATATATGTGAAATGTGAATTGAATTTATCCCAAGGATGTACCCACGGGTGAACATATTGAATCCAAGATTTATTGGCTATGAGAAAAGTGTGAGATTTACCTGCACATAAGGCATGTTGTTTCTGTCCTCAGAACTGGCCTGATCCTTTCCCTCCAGCACCATGTCTATCTCCTGCTGACAAATGCTCTGACAGAAACATGAAGGATGATAATACAAATTTGCAATATTTTTGATAAATTGGAAAATAGTATTATAGGAGTGGATCAATGTTAAACCTATGCAATAGTGGAGGGGAATTCATCCTAATACGTGGCGTCACCGATAAATAACAAAGTCATTAAAAAGTCTTCTGAGCACTTATTGTAAGTCGCTTTGGATAAAAGCGTCAGCTAAATGTCATGTAATGTAATTTTTTTCAATGTTGGAAATGACCTGATTTTCAGGGAATGGTGAACAAGGTTAGTTGGTTTTGTTCGCAAGTAGGTGTCTCTGCTCTAGCCCAAACAATGTAGACATTCATATTTTACATATCTGTCGACATTAATGTTAATGTAGCGTGAATGAAATCGCTTTGATATGGCTTCTTTCAACTTTGACAAAGAAATATACCGGGCAAGACATTTATGAGAAACCAGACTTCAAACTGATCGCGTCGGTGAAACTACTAAACTACTAACTACAGCCTTGAAACTGAAGCAGTCCAATGGAATTCAGCAATCGTTGATTTAATTATTTACACCTGCCAATTTCCTACTTCAAACTGCCTTCTGTTGAAGAGGCTGTCTTTCTGGAATTTGCCAAAGGCCTCTAACAATGACCCGTGGTACACTCGTGAGGGTGGATCTTATTGTCTCAAAGGTGAAATTTGTTGAGGGGGAAAAAATGAAAGCCTTTACTGCAGGGACACACTTGATCTATTGCTATTACAAACACTACACTAATCATTCATAACTGGAGTGAGAGCTTTCTGCATATTTGTAGCTAAAAGTTGCATCTTGTCACTTATAGGTTAGGGCTAAGAGGTAGGGTCGATTTACATCAATTCGGAAGCGCAATAGTTCCCTCCATGGCATCATCAACCAGCATGCCACAGTGTGCTTGGGAAAGACACTTAACCGGTAAACAGTTCCCCAAGGCTGTGCTGTCCCTTTTTAAGAAAGAGACATTAATTTAATGAGACAATTGATACGTGTTCCAAAAAAAATACCTTTTCAATTCAGGACTTTTACAAAAAGTATTTCTGTATAAAAGAATCTACGATACAAACAATTATGAGCATTCCTTTGTAGAGTATTTGCATACCTTGTACTTGTGGGTAGTTCATTAAGTAGAGGAAACCAGTAAGGAGAGTGTTGGAAGTAGTGTCAGTCCCAGCAAAGTGAAGATCCAGAATGTACATAGTCAACTGCGCTTCTGAAAAGGACGACCGATCATCACCCGGCTAGAGAGAGGAGAATGACAATGCAAATGTGAAACTTCAAACTTTAAGGGCAATATTAAGTTGTTCATAATCATACCGTCATAAGGGGTTGCGTCAAAAAATTGGAGAGAAATGAAGACGCTGAAGACATTTTAATGCTGATTGACCAAGACTCGACACGTCACATCTAAAATGTTTTGCTGCAAAATCATGACATCGCCTTTTCTCTTTGTCTCAGTCCTATCTCAGAAACGCTGGCTGGCCAGTTCACCCAACCCCCTGCACCTCCCCCACCTCCCAATCCTAAACTTTTGCCAAAAAACAACAAGTTTGCATTATTCAAAAATGTACCCATCTTTTCTGTGTTCAATGATTCACCTTATCCAGCCGATCCAAGTAGCAGTCAACAAAGTCGCGCGGCTCTCCAGGCACTCTGGTCTGCTTGTGCTCATTCATCAAAGTTTTTGCAATCTTCTGACATGTCTGAAAAACATTCACGTCAACATTCATAATTTATAATCTACTTTTAATTGACAAAATGAATGCAGAGAGAGAGAGAGAGAGAGAGAGAGAGAGAGAGATTAACCTACCTCAACGTTCTTAAAGGCCTGTCTGAAGGGCAGTGGCAGGCTTCTGATCAAAGGAAAGGAGTCATAAAGCTGTGTAAATGAAAAGAACACGCAATTTTAGATTATTCAATATCAAACATTCTGCATCTTGGCATGAATCAGTCTGAACAAATTATTTTATTATCACATATGGGCTAAGATTCTGTGCTTTGCAGGAAAACAACTCTTCTGTGAGTCAAGGCGAGTAGGTTTGCAAGGATACACATCAATCCATGCTTACGATGCAGGTGCACAGTTTATTCGGACCATCAGTTACTTTAGTGTGGCTTTGGGAAATTCTGGACTGAAGTTACGTCTTTGTGCACCCCTCGACTGGCAAACCAACGTTTGCGGAGATCTCCATCCATGAATTGGAGGCCAGCGACGGGTCCGCCATAATCCGCCAATGACGGGTTGTAGAAGTGGTCATATTTGCGGATTTCTTTTTTTTTTCTTGCGGATATTTCCGACAAAAGCTCTTCAATCTGATTCATTCTCTCGTAAAAAATCTTCGTTTTAATAATGGCAGTATTAGGCTATGAAACTGAGACTCCGGAAACGATGTAGTTAGCAGACTAATCACAGCCTTGCGGCCTGCAGGAGGCTTGCGTAGTTTTGATGCCAGTCTAGAAAAATGTGTCGACTCACGCAAGGAGGGGTAAAAAAGGCACGCAAGGGGCTCTTGAAAACGCGCATGCATAAACTAGGCTTAACTCTCGCGGTTAGACAATTGTCAGCTTTGCAAGCAACACCACCATTAGCTCCAATTGTAGCTTCTTGATTTGGGCCAACGGACAAACAAAACAAAAAGGCTGAGTATGTGGTAAACGTTATACCTGCTAACAACCATCTTAGCCTGCTAAAGTTGGCTCTAATCACCACCGATCACTGAAGTACGGCTCCACTGAGCCGCAAGCTTAACTGAAGTCAGAAGTATCTGATATTTCTGAGCGACATTTGAAGGCAGAAGCATGCCTACTCAGAATAGCCCATGGCCCATTGGCTATCTTGGCATTCTCGGTGAAGCATTGAACAAGTGTTTTCATAGTCTCATCCTGATACTCAAAGCGTTTTCGAAATAGAACCTGGCAGATGATGTTGGAGGCCGCATTGTGAAACATGTTTTGAGGACTGAAGGATTTGCCTGGAGAAGACAAAATGTCCACTTAAGTACAACACAGTATTGTGCAACAAAATTAACTTACCAATTAACAAGCAAAAATAATCTATCTTTCACATTAGGCAAAATTACATCACATGTCATTTAGCTGATGTTTTTATCCAAAGAATCTTACAATAAGTGCATTTCAACCATAAGAATACAGACAAAGGAATAATAAACAAGAAAGTGCAATTTCATCGAGCTCCACATTGTAACATTATCAAATATTAGTAATTTGATTTCAGTGTCCCTGATTAAAGTGAACGCTGCCATCCATGGGAGGACAGATGACATACCAATGCTCTTCTCCAGCGTGTCCACAGTATATTGTATCTCTCCATGAATCCTCTCCTCCATGCTGTCCTTCCCCATTCCAAAGTTCCTCAAGTTCATCAGAGCAAAGCGACGTTGCTCCTTCCAACTAGAACCGTAATCTGCCAGAATCACTCCTGTAAAAGGCAGAGTGGCACAAAAGCATACATAGAAATGTCTCAAGATATCAGGGTTTACAGTACTTTGATTATAGCAGAGTTTCTCCAGAGCTTGTTAACTTTCTAGCATGATTTATCTTTTCCTCTCCTCAATATGTTAATGAGAAGATAGATGGTTCCTTCAATGCATAAGACCATGTTGTTTACTTTCTTACATAAGAACTAGAATGACTTTGCGTGTCACCATCTCGTTTGCATTTGGACTAATTGTGTAATGTTGTGCAATGAAAGGGCTTTTACAGCCAACAGAATTGAATGGAGTTTGACTTTAAGTAAACAAAAAGAGGAACAACATGGCTTTCAGAAAAGACTTGGTTGTTGGAATAATATAGAGTGTCGCCTAACATGTGAGTGGGCAACTGCAGGACAAGTGCATACAAGTTTGATGACTGATGAATGGAGGTCAAGGTTTGATGAAGAAAGGCGATAAGTCCTCTCCAGCTCTGCCTCTTTTTCTCTGGTTAACTGAATTGTAAAACATACATCAGTTACATAAGACTCTTTTTTTCCCTCCTTTTGATTAGAGAGGTGCCTTCAAACCAAATGCAGCTGCTCTGTATTAAACAAAAACTTAATCCTATAACCCCGGTTTAAGCCTCCCTTCACTGGTTACCGGTAAGTGTGGGATTTATCACCTTTAAAAGGCACTTTGGAGTTTACGTCCTAGTCATACTGCTGAATTGCCGCCCCCACATGAGCCAGATCATTCAACAAAGATGATTATAGTCTCCGAGTGACCTTCATATACTGTATAGCTCAGGTGCCTGCTTCTACCTTCTCAATATTTCCTATCATGCTGTTGAATAGGTCACACATTTCAACGTACTTTGTGATAATTGCAATAAAAAAACTGCACATTGACCCTTGTCAACAGTGGGTGAGTGGGGAGCACGGTCGTCCTCCAATCAGAGGGTTGGTGGTTCGATCCCAGGCTCTGCTAACCCCCCATGTCGATGTGTCTTTGGCAAGACACTTAATCCAACATTGCTCCTGTAGCTGTGACTACAGTGTGTAGATGTAGTCGGAACGGGTGAATGATGTCATGTAGTGTTAAAGCGCTTTGAGTTGTCGGAAGACTAGAAAAGTGTTGTAGAGTCCATTTACCATTTGTTTTAATAACATATATTGTGGGAGCTATAATCCAGTTATTTATTCTAAAATATAGTTAGTTGGGTTAAGTGGAGCAGTAATTAGGTAATACTGTGGGCACCCGCAGGTTACTTAAGGGCATAGCCAGGTAGGACCAGCATGCACCTGGGTGACTAATAGTTTTTTTTACCAGTAGTAATTAGGTAATACTGTGGGCACCCGCAGGTTACTTAAGGGCATAGCCAGGTAGGACCAGCATGCACCTGGGTGACTAATATTTTTTTTTACCAGCGAGATAGCGAGCCAGAGCACTGCATAGGAAGGTAGCCAAGTTTTATTGTATGTGTTTGGCGGACTCTGCAAATGAATGTAAACAAAAGGAATCGATTGCCTTGACAATCCACTTTATTGCTGCCTGACAAAAACAAAGCAGTAGGTGCAGCCAGTGGCTCTTTGTTTTAAAGATTTGTAGGACAAATGGCCACTACATATATACTTACACTGGTGACTGTCCCATCTCTATATGGACAAAGATAAGCAAACATTGGAATGTTGTGTTGCTCTTTTTAAATAAGCTATGATGGACGATACATTTATTAGCTGCTCATTGAAACATCATGTATGTCCTACCTTTTCTCTGGGTGCTGTCATTGACAAACAGGTCTTGGGGTCTTCCAGCGAAATCGACACCCTTGGTCACCAAAGCCTCCTTTATGGTCTTCATCCCATTCATGACTACTACTGGTTTGGGACCGAGAAATAAACTATAGACATTTCCATAGGTCTTCTTCAACTGGGAGAAAAGAAGATGGCATGGTAGTGTTTTAAATAATTTAACTTTAGATGGTTATTTACATTCCAACAATTCAATATAATCAAAACAACACGTTTTCTGATATAGTTAGATCTTTATCCTCTAACCTGGGAAATTAGGTTAGCAGCGTTGAAAATATTGGACGAGCTTAAACAAACTCATCAACAAATTAAGATGAAATAATGTAATTCATGAGAATCATCACATAATGAAAACATTAGGAGAAAAATTAAAACAACTAACAGCACATTACATCAAGCACCTGACCTTGGGCCTTGCAAATACTACTTTGTGTGCAAGTTAGACAACACCTAATAATGCGTGACCTCAGCTACTGGTTGGCCATAGTCCAGTAGTTAAGAACACAGACTGTCAACTCTGTACAGGGAAAACATACGTAATCACCTATTGCGAGTAAAATAGAAGCTTAATGACTCGAGACTTAAAGACTTGTCACGTTTTTATTTTTCACATTTTGCCAAACGTTTAAGTGTTGAAATGTTCTCAACACATTTTGTGATAGTGATTACATTCATACAATTACAAGAGAATGTATTGGAAGAGCCACATCGTCCGTTTCAGCTGTCTTACCCTCTCAAAGTCCTTCAGGGGGTTCTCCAGGCTCAGGTCCAAAATGTTCCCCAGTATCGGCCAGACTGGGGGTCCTGGTGGAAAGTTCTTGGGCCTTCGGGATTTGAGTTGAACGACGATGAAGACAACGCAGATTAACAGCAGTATTATTAACGCAAACATGGTGGAAGGGACTGAACTGAAGAGTTTACTGCTTTCTGCGAGTGTTTCTCGGTTCTGAATGCTGACTCCTGTAGTTATATTTTGCTCACCTGTGGGTGAGTGGGAAAATCAAACAGAAACAGGTTACACTTTGAGAGGCAATTCTTCCAGGATTTGGCTTGAATTGCCCACCAAAATATCAGTTTATATAGTGCTAAACTTTTTCCATAGTTTGACACAATTATTGGCATGGCTTGTTAATAGAGGTGAATACAGATAACCAGTTACACAATATGATGTAGAGAAATGTTTTTTTTTTTCAGATACTGTAGTTAAAAATCAGAGGCATTTTCTTTTACCATGCACCTTCTACTTGACTACATTGCAGAAAGAAATATAGATTCTTAAACCTCTTCAATTATTCGTCAGATTGTTCCATACATATGAACATAGAGTGTCAACGATATTTATCCTTATAATTAAGGACCAATATCCCAAACATTTTACACTTCTACAGGTTCTCAAAAACTACTCATTTTATTTTTGTTGTATTAATTATTTCTATAGATAATCTTTTAACCTGTAGTCCGAAACTCAAAATGAATAACAAAAAATTCAATCATTTATAAAAGCGTTCGACATCTTTTCTCGTTTTTTTTTCCGAAGCGCAGCGGCTGCTCGGGCCGATGAGTGACGCGTCCTGCAGAACATGCAGGCGACCCGAGTGAAGAAGTTGGTACCGAACCAACCACTTAGTCTTCATCCTCCCAAGTGTTTTCTTGTGAACCTGAAAATAAAGAACAAGTCTTACCTTCATATCGCTGCTTTTTAAAGCGTGGATCGGAATCACTATTAAACTCCCGTCATGAACGAAACCACCGCGCACAGGACGCGACTCTGCGGGCTGCTGTTGTTTCATGTGGTTACGCAACGATCTTGTCTGCGCAGTTAACTCCCTCTGAAGGTGGTGTATTAGCCAGCAGGGAAACAGGCCATTCATGCACTTTGGGTGTGGTCTAACTTCCACACAATATAATAGACAGAGAAAATATTGAAGGGATTTGAAATATTTGCAGCTCTGACAGCAAAGGCAAAGATCTTGTGGTGCACAATGCTGCAAAATGAAAAATATGATTAACTGGTTGACAAAGGCGTTTGCTGAAAACGTTTAAATAACAGAATGCGTTATTAAATAAGAGAAAAACCGGAAAAATCCCATTATTAAAATATTTTTATAGAAGGGGGGTGTGGGGGGGGGGGGGGTATTATCTCTTTCAATCAGAATATAATACTCAAAGAAAAAAAGCATTGTTTAGTTGTTTGTTACTTTTACCTATACCGGTTTCATTTATACCGTAACTCGATTCCTGCAGGGGGTTGTAGCTTTTTTTATGGTGAAAATGCGAACCTTTGGGTCCCTAACCATGTTTGCCTTACGCACCGTATTCATGTTAGACTGTCGATGTGTCTCAAAGTCGCTGGGCTGCATCCTTCAGCAGCCTTCGCAGACCTGGGCAGCAACCGCGTAGGCTGAACCGAGCGGTCTCTGAAGTGGGGCGGTCTGGCCTGCGGGGGACTTCCTGCCCGTTGCCCAGCAACCTGCTGGGCTTAAAAACAAACGCCCTAAAAGCCGAAAAATGTATGAAGTACCGATAAGTAAGGTCATTTTCTTCGTATTTAATTTAATTTAGGAAGATACGCTTCTCCTCCGGAGTATGATATATTTCACGCTGAGATAATTTTCCAAACATTTTCCGGTTAATGTAATGGTAATGTATAATACTTTTTATATAAAATTACTTTCAGCTAAAAGTAATATAAACAATATTAAGGCAGAGGAGATTCCATCAATGTTGTTACTAAAAACCAATTGACCAACACATGTATTAAGTTGTATGCAAGGACTTCTTATTTTTCTATTGAACAGGATACAAGCTATTTTAACCTTAAGATATTTCGGAATATGTCCAAGTTACAGCAGCTGAATGTCACCACACACATCGTTCTCCTTCAGCTTGATGCTGCTTCCTCCTGGTCCATAACACAACTAAATGTAAAGTTTATAATCACACAACAAAACAAAAGGAGCAAAGTGATTTAAGTTTCTTTGTGTATTTATTCTGTAACATTCTAACTTAGAAAGTGATATTTCAGCTTTGACTACTTGAGCTCACTTTGATCCATAATATAATAATAATTATATTACATAATATAAAGTATAAACTACATATAAAACCGTCTCAGCCTCAGTAGGATGTTAGTCAGCCTCTAGAGTATGAAAGTTGAGTCATGAAGTGACTTTTGACTGATAACCACAGACGAGCTGCCGTTAACGGCGCAGCGGCCCCAGGGAACGTGAGCTGCTCGTTTTGTCTTTGTTATAAATGTGTGTTGGTACATTGATGTTTATAAAAACAGTACATGGACTCAGGGGGGATTCAGGTGAGAGTCTGGCTCAGGGGCTGTATGGGGGGACTTAGCGTTATCACTAAGAGCAGTTTAAAGTCTTATGTGAATTTGAAATAACACGACGTCGGTCAAACTACGATGTCATCTCATATTTTATAGTATAACATTTCTATCGGTAGTGAATTCTATAACTTAACGTTACATTTAAAGTAAACTCTCCCCGCTGTCGGATTTTTTGCTCATTTCCGTTAGACAAGCGCCTTAAAATGTGTTAAAATGAAAAAGCATTGACATGAAAAACGTAAAAGTTATTCATTCCTTTTGTGCGGCCCTCTACCAGATTGGCTAATTGCAATCTTAGGTTTGCTGCCCCTTTAGCTGTCTCGTTGTTGTTCTTTGCCATCAGGCACAGGTGGGAGTGATGTTTCGATGCAGACACACAAAAGATTTTCCAGCGATGATTGTGGTTGAGGTTTGTAGTTTATTGCAGGCAATTGTATAAACAGATGAACATACCCGTTGAACGTGCTCCTATTGATGGTGGTCTGTCTTCGTGGTCTAGTGAGAACTGTCTGGTGCTCCCCTACCTGTCCCTCGCTTCCCGTCACCTACGTCCCTTATGTACACCCATGTGCACCTAATCACCGCCACCTAGTGTCCAAAGTGTCAATACAAATACAGTCTAACAAACAAAATATACTTTGCCAACAACAACACATAATGGCCCCTACAGAATGTCTGCTTTGGTTTTGCTTGCAGCTAGATGGCGGAAGACACAGTTTAACTATCCTGAGCCTCCACCCCCATTTTCACTACTGTGTAACACAGTATATCCATCAGATGGTTGTCTCATCCTCCCTCAGATTGCATCCTTGACGGTCAAGGAAGCCGAGACGAAAAAATGAAGCAAAACCATACTATGTCAAAGATGTTCCACTTTATGATCTATAACAAGATAAACGGAGACAATGTTTAGGTATCTGAGGCACAATGACAGAGGTGACGAAGGTTGATTATTAATGGTCTAGTTCAGCAGAGGGCGCTATGGCAATAAGATCAAGCCCCGCCTCTGTCTCCTATCACGTCCTCCGACTGGGTTTAAAAATCTGTGAACTAAGCCTACTTGCCCATCTTGTTTCAAATTTATCTGACAACATGAGCGGAAGAGGAAAGGGAGGAAAAGGACTCGGCAAAGGAGGCGCCAAGCGTCACCGTAAAGTCCTCCGTGATAACATCCAGGGAATCACCAAGCCCGCTATCCGCCGTCTGGCTCGCCGCGGCGGAGTGAAGCGCATCTCCGGTCTGATCTACGAGGAGACCCGCGGTGTGCTGAAGGTCTTCCTGGAGAACGTGATCCGCGATGCCGTCACCTACACCGAGCACGCCAAGAGGAAGACGGTGACCGCCATGGATGTGGTCTATGCCCTGAAGAGACAGGGACGCACCCTGTACGGCTTCGGAGGTTAAACACCAACTTCTGTTATAAACAACCAAACGGTCCTTTTAAGGGCCACGCACTCTCTGTGAGGAGCTGATTACCGTAATGATGAAAATAGGACATCAACATTAATGCAGATTCCAATGCATAGTTCTGTTAATGAATAATGCTCAGAGCTTTGTGTGAGACTGTGTTGATTGGCACATTTTTAATGCTTGCGTTTCATTTCTGAAAAATTAAAGAATTTTGCGGATTGCAGAAAGCCACGGTTCAACCATAGGGTGGATAGATTCTTGATCCCTCAAGCGCGAAGTTTTGGTATACAGCATGTACAGGGAAGAAAATAGCATAAAAATATACACATTGTATACAATAGAAAGAGCAGCAACATCACAGGGTCATTATTTATGATTATCATGGGATGATTTATTGTAAAGTGTTATTGCTCTGGGCAGGAATGATGTCCTTGTGACAGCGGAACTGAAGGAGTTTGTTGGAGAACGCTCTCCGGTTGACGTGGCACAGGGGTAGAGGGTGTGCCGCGAACGGCAAGGTTGGGGGTTCAAGGCTTGCTGCTCCATGTCCCATGTTGAAGTATCCCTGAGCAATATGACTTTTAACGTAAACGTGTGTAAAATGATCGTTTCTTTATATATATATACAGACAGCCAACTCTTCCTGACTCCCAATATTACAGCAACAACACGATCCTGTAGATACTCTCTACAACATCAGGAGAATACGTCCTCTTCTCACCCAGAAGGCAGCGCAGGTACTGATTCAGGCTCTTGTCACCTCACGCCTGGACTACTGCAACTTCTCCTGGCAGGTCTCCCTGCTGCCGCCATTCAACCTCTGCAGCTCCAGAATCCAGAATGCAGCAGCTTGACTGGTCTTTAACCCTCCGAAATTCTACCACACTACTCCTCTCCTCCGCTCTCTTCACTGGCTACCGGTTGCTGCCCGCATCCACTTCAAAACCGTGCTGTGAATGGATCAAGTCCAGTCTACATCCAGTACATGGTCAAACCCTACATCCCAACCTCTGCTCTGCATCTGCCAAACTACTTGTCCCTCCCTCACTTAGTGTTTTTACATGATGGTATGATTCAATTTCAGTCTGACTAAGCCAGTTAATCTAATCCATGTAACCACGCTGACTGAGGCCAAAACACTTCTAAACATGCAACATCCTGTCCCAAAACCCCCAAAATGTAAAAAACCTTCACCCGGGAGAAACCTGAGGGGAAAGCAGCAGAGAAGTAGGTGTGCAGAGTATGAACAACTTACAGTGCATCCAATTCCTACGACAGAAATGATTCTAATATTGAGAGTAGTAGGCCAGGGGTAAGGCAGGACCACTGCAGGCACAGCTGTCATCAGATGCAACCTCCATCAG
The DNA here is from genome assembly GCF_964276395.1 of Gasterosteus aculeatus. NCBI lineage: Eukaryota > Metazoa > Chordata > Actinopteri > Perciformes > Gasterosteidae > Gasterosteus > Gasterosteus aculeatus. Next base: position 3,495,343 of record NC_135709.1, on the reverse strand, counting down.
ATGCAACCACCACCCACAGAAACCTGTGAGGAGGGAAAGCACAAAGACTTCAAGGAAAGGGCAAAGATGATATTTTGGGTTTATGATGACAGTAATAAACTAATAATGACAGCAGCAGGTGTGTTAGAACCCTAATTTATAGACTGTTTACTTATTACATTATAAACAAGATAACAATTCATCTGCAACTTATGGCATTTCTGGAGTAACATTTCCAGGTATATCACACAGTAACATGCTTTAAGCACACAGTAACTTACAATGTTTTGGCCCTCGTTTACAGACCAAAACTTGTTGAATTCAGCTCCCTTGCAATCTGTATTTAGCCCCCATTGCTTTAAAAAGGTATTTTCAATATGAAATGGGAAAGACAATAACATGTATAGGTACAGTAGCAACCTAACACATTACCAACACCAAACACTGCACCCGGTCGAAGCTCTGCAGGCGTCGACACGTGAGTCCGTAGTTTAATATTTATGACGTTTTAAGTGAAATATTAAATAGGTTAAAAATAAGTCTTCTTGTAGACCAAATTTCGCCAACCAGTTCAATATATATTATGAAAATCTAATGTAGTCTCTTTTAACCTTACGTTACAACATGACACATTTATCAACAAATTTGACGTTTTCTGGCACGTTGAGGTTTCATCCAATTTTTAGCGGGTTGAAAAGACGTTGAAATGAGGTCTTTCATTTCAACCATATTTCAACGTTAAAGTTAAGTCTTGTGCTCACTGGGCAATGCTTCAAGCTGAAAAGCCAATTTTTCCTCTTGTTAAGTTTAAATGAAACCGCAGATGTTGGTGAAAGTCTGGCTTCCGCCGTAACACTGAATAAAGTTAAATACATAGAAAACATGTATTCCTTTGTAAATCAATAGATACAAAGGGATATACACACGTTTTGAAACACAATCATCAGGAAATGGTCTTTAGAAGAAGTTGGTGGCTCTTAAAAGAGCCTTTGTGTTGGCGGTCTAGATCAGGTTTACTTGGAGCTGGTGTACTTGGTCACGGCCTTGGTTCCCTCAGACACGGCGTGCTTGGCCAGCTCGCCGGGCAGCAGCAGGCGCACAGCGGTCTGGATCTCCCTGGAGGTGATGGTGGAGCGCTTGTTGTAGTGAGCCAGGCGAGAGGCCTCACCGGCGATGCGCTCAAAGATGTCGCTCACGAACGAGTTCATGATGCCCATGGCCTTGGAGGAGATGCCGGTGTCGGGGTGGACCTGCTTCATCACCTTGTACACGTAGATGGCGTAGCTCTCCTTCCTGGTCTTCCTCTTCTTCTTGCCGCTCTTGCTGACGGCCTTGGAGACGGCTTTCTTGGAGCCCTTCTTGGGCGCTTTCACAACTTCAGGCATGATTGGAAACTTCTCTGTAAACTGAGAATGTCGCAATTTCAACAGCACGGTGCTCATATATGAACTAGATGCAAAGTACACTGTGCTGTTGCTCGAGCGTGATTGGTTGCCTTCTGTGTGATACTGCGCATGCGTCACAAACATCGCAACTATGCGGATTTCCCTGTTGAGATTGAATAACTTAAGTGCTCTTGACTTAACACAAGATTGTTTATTTGTCGAGAATCATGTTGTATAAATCATCGCATGCACTGAAATCATCTAATGACCGTCACACAAACCATTCACAATCACAGGGCACCCTGTTGATAATTACATACACAAACACTTCAATTCCTGACGTGTAGAGACGTGACACACACCTTTTTTTCATTCAGAATAGAGACAAATACATGTAATACAAATACATCTAAAGGAATATTTAATATGAGTTGTGGCGCTTTAAAATGTCAAATCCTTATTTTGCATTCTGTAATCTTGCCTGTAAGTCTTCCTGTTACCTTTCTCTAAAAGTGAATCCATCTACATCCTCAAGTGTCGGATTTAAAACTGTTTTATGCTTCAGCTGCAGTAGTGTCCTTTCTACGTGATACATTAACAGGTTGAGCGGTAAAGCTAGAGTTGTGTGGCTTTATTAGGATGACCGTAAGAAGTAAGACTACATAATAGACAAATTTTTTCTTACTGGAGATGGAATTATTAGTGGATGGTTGTTGTGGCACAAATGACCTAATGTGGGAATGAGAAAAAAACAAAAAAACCTATGAAGATCACAGCTCTTTTCGTGTGGGTGGGTGGCTCTTAAAAGAGCCTTTGTGGTGGATGGAGGTCTCCGGCTTTACTTCTTGGCGGGCTTCTCGGTCTTCTTGGGCAGCAGCACCGCCTGGATGTTGGGCAGCACGCCGCCCTGAGCGATGGTCACTCCGCCCAGCAGCTTGTTGAGCTCCTCGTCGTTGCGGACAGCCAGCTGCAGGTGACGGGGGATGATGCGGGTCTTCTTGTTGTCGCGGGCGGCGTTTCCAGCCAGCTCCAGGATCTCAGCGGTCAGGTACTCCAGCACGGCCGCCAGGTAGACGGGGGCTCCTGCGCCGACACGCTGCGCATAGTTCCCTTTGCGCAGATGCCTGTGGACGCGACCGACTGGGAACTGGAGTCCAGCACGAGAGGAGCGGGTCTTTGCCTTCGCTCGGGCCTTTCCACCGGTTTTACCTCTGCCGCTCATTGTCAGACAGTTTCAGGGAAGGAAGTGTCTGTGAACGCGTCAAACCCTGCTTTATATGTCCGCAGAAAGGGCGGGACGGTTCCTGACGCGCGCACCAACCAGAGAAGAGGCTCCAGGCGCGAGAGCAGAGGGCGCGAGCTCACAGTTTTTGGCGGACATTTTTAAATTTTTCCGCCAATGAGCAGCGGAGACTCGCTTGTAGAGTCGCGGCTGAGCTCCAAGAGGAGTCCTCCACCAATCAGGAGCCGGAGATCTGATCCTGTATCACCGCCCCCAGGAAGCAGCTGGCCACCTAGGCATAGTTCCCTTTGCGCAGATGCCTGTGGACGCGACCGACTGGGAACTGGAGTCCAGCACGAGAGGAGCGGGTCTTTGCCTGTTCGAGGACACCAACCTGTGCGCCATTCACCCCTAGAGGGTCACCATCATGCCCAAAGACATCCAGCTGGCCCGTCGCATCGGTGGGGAACGAGCTTAAACCGCCTGATTTTCACACAACAGCTCTTTTAAGAGCCACCTCACTACCTCTGAAGAACTTCTTTCTCAACACTGCCTACTACATATTTCACAATATATATTTCCTAATTTGTAAATTGAAAAAAATATCCAATACCAAATTGTTCCGCATCAGACAAATATCCACATGGTTTTTCCCATTTCCCAAGTTCCCAAATCCTATTTACTTCCTACTTGAATCATTTTTACCTGGATCAAATCTCAAACACAGGTCTAATAATTAGGCCATATTGTAGCACATAGACAGTCATTAAGGCGCAACAATAGTTGTCTGAAGGTTCAGCTCAAGTCTAGAAGGCCCTACTAGTCATGATCAGATGAATCAGAATCAATTCTTTAGCATACCACCCAGAAATCGACTAGAATGTAGGAAATAACATCTACTGAAACCAAAATGTCCTGGGGCTTTACCTTCAGCTGTGTCTTTGCTTCTCAGAATGTAACCAATGTTGTCCATCTCCAGTAGGCCGCCCTCATCAACGATTCGACTAGATTGCAGGGCACAACATGGCTACAACGCCAAATGAATTCCATATTCCCTGATATTTGAGTCACGTGACTGCGAGCGCGGCAAAATTTTGGTCACTCCCGACAAAATCTCACTAAAAGATTTTTTTGAAAAGTTTGGAGCTCTATAAGTTTCCATACTTAGTTGCTGCTCAGCCGGTGAAAAATATGCCGTGCTTCTCCATTTCATCAGTAAATCTGTGATCGATACCGTGGTCTATTTAAGAAACCCGTGGACGCGCAGTTATTCCAGCTGTGTACAGCTGGATTGATTTCGCTCCATCCTGGCTCTGGCTAATGCCAAAAAATCATCAAGATTCAATAGATGTTAAGTCTTCCCTTCATTTCACATCGGTGTATGACCTGTGATTGAAATTATTTTGAGTTTTTTTTATGTCTTAGGAATTGAATGCATTGTAAATATTTTATGTTGTTCATGACATTTGGGTGGTGTGGTGGTTAGCACTATCACCTTGCAGAAAGAAGGTCCTGGGTTTGACTTTGCCCAGTGGCCTTTCTGTGTGGAGGCTGTATGTTCACCCTGTGTCTGCGTGGGTTTTCTCCAGGTACTCTGTTTTCCTCCCACAGTCTGAAGACATGGGATGACGTTAATTGGTAACTCTAAATTCCCTGTGTCAGTGTGGATGGTTGTATGTCCCTGTGTTAGCACTGCAATTGGCTGGCGACCAGGGTGTACCCTGTCTCTCGCCCCAAAGTTGGCTGCGATAGACTCCAGCCCCCCAGCGACCCTGTGTGCAGGATAAGCGGTGTGAAGATGGATGGACATCCCTTGTAGTCTGTCCCAGGAGAGGGATCCCATCCTCTGCTGTTCTCCCTGAGGTTTTGTTTTTTTCCCCCACCATTGTTTTTTTTTTTTTTGAGGGAGTGTGCCAATGTGAGGGTTTCTGGACAGAGGATGTTGCATGTGTACAGACTCTAAAGCCCTCTGAGACAAATTTGTAATGTACAATTTTGGGCTGAACAAACAAAGATGAGTAAAAAGAAAGGGCTCGTCCGGGATTTGAACCCGGGACCTCTCGCACCCTAAGCGAGAATCATACCCCTAGACCAACGAGCCATGCAAACTGGTCCCAGCATACAGATGAGAAAACCCAGCTTCTGCTGGGCTGATGTGGCATTTTTTAGAAGCACATCTTATCAGGTCATTGAGCTCCCTCTGCTGGTCATTTTTAATTAACCATCAGCACTTCACGTGTAGAGCGGTGCCTCAAATCCGAGGTTATTACCTGTAAATTGTCATAAAATGAGATGCGTAGCTCATAGTGTGAGTGTGTTTGAGTGACTCAAACACACGTCAAGTCAAAAAAATCACATATTTGGGAGTTTGATAGGCCTGCTGGCTGTCCCCGATGTTTTGTGTTATTAGTCTTGCTGTTTCCATTGTTTTCCATCAGCCTGTGTACTCAAACGATAGCTTAACCGAGACCTGGATCACACCTGAGAACACATCCACCCCAGCCGCTCTCTCCTCCGCCTTCTCCTTCAGCCACACTCCCAGGCCCACTGGTAGGGGTGGTGGCACAGGTCTACTCATTTCACCCAAATGGAGCTTTTCTTTCTACCCTCTACCACCATCCACCCCATTGTCCTTTGAATTCCATGCTGTAACAGTCACTCACCCGGTACAATTAACCATCGTTGTCCTCTACCGTCCGCCAGCCTCCTTAGGTCATTTCTTGGAAGAACTGGACATTCTCCTGTCCAACTTCCCCGAAAATGGACCTCCGCTCATCCTCCTGGGTGACTTCAACATCCAGACGGAGAAGTCATCTGACCTCTTACACCTACTTTCTTCCTTCGCTCTGTCACTCAGTCCCTCTCCTCCTACTCACAAAGCCGGCAATCACCTTGACTACATCTTTACTAGAAACTGCTCTACCACTAACCTCTCTGTAACTCCACTTCATGTGTCTGATCACTTCTTCATCTCTTACTCCCTTCCACTCTCTATAACTAACAAACCTCCCTCATTGACTATACCGGCTCGTCGCAATATTCGCTCCCTCTCTCCCTCCTCGCTGGCATCCTCTGTTCTATCAGCTCTCCCTTCAACTGATTCCTTCACACTCTTGCATCCGAACGCTGCTGCAGAGACTCTCCTCTCAACTCTTTCCTCCTCTCTAGACTCTCTCTGCCCTCTTACGACACGACGGACTGGCAAATCCCCTCCGGCTCTGTGGCTGTCTCAACCGGTCCGTGCCATGAGAGCCACCATGCGAGCATCGGAAAGGAGATGGCGTAAATATAAACGACCTGACGACCTCCTTAAATTTCAATCTCTCCTCTCCTCGTTTTCTGCTTCTATCTCTGCTGCCAAAAGCGCTTTCTACCAATCCAAAATCGAATCGTCATTTTCTAACCCCAAAAAACTCTTCTCGATCTTCCCCAATCTCCTCGAACCCCCTACCCCTCCTCCCCCCTCCACCCTTCTTCCGGGAGACTTTGTCAACTACTTCACCAAGAAAATAGCTGACATACGCTCCTCCTTCTCAAACCCACCTCCTACTTCTCGCGTCGCACCGACCTCACCTCTTTCGCCCTCACTTTCCTCTTTCACTGCCCTCTCTCCCAACCAAATTCTTACCCTAGTAACCTCTGCCCGTCCGACCACCTGCCCTCTTGACCCCATTCCATCACATCTTCTACAATCTATCGCACCTGACCTTCTTCCGTTCCTCACCTGTCTCATCAACAACGCTCTGTTATCTGGCTGTTTTCCCAATTCTCTGTAGGAGGCACGAGTCAACCCCCTCCTGAAGAAACCTACCCTCAACCCTTCTGAAGAAAACAACTACAGACCGGTCTCTCTCCCTTCTCTCGTCCTATCTCGACGGCCGCACCTACCGGGTAACCTGGCGAGGATCTGTGTCGGAACCTTGTCCTCTTACTACTGGAGTTCCTCAGGGTTCCGTGCTGGGTCCCCTCCTGTTTTCGCTTTACACCAACTCTCTTGGCGCTGTCATTCGCTCGCATGGCTTCTCTTACCACAGCTATGCCGATGACACCCAACTAATTCTCTCCTTCCCTCACTCGGACACCCAGGTGGTGGCTCGGATCTCTGCCTGTCTAACTGACATCTCTCAGTGGATGTCATTTAGCGGACGCTTTTATCCAAAGCGACGTACAATAAGTGCATTCAACCATAGGGTACAAACTCAGGAGAACAAGAAACAAGAAAGTGCAATTTCCTCAAATAAGCCAATTTACAATTAGCTATAGATGAGTGACGTTACAAGTACAATTTAAGTGCTATAATTTGTTAGTCTTTAGTCGAGGTAGAGTCTGAAGAGGTGTGTCTTTAGTTTGCGGCGGAAGATGTGAAGTCTCTCTGCGGTCCTGGTGTCTTCAGAGAGCTCGTTCCACCATTTCGGCGCAAGGACAGCAAAGAGTCGAGATCTAGTCGAGTGTTTTGCTCTCAGTGAGGGAGGGACGAGTAGTTGCCCATCATGCCCAAAGACATCCAGCTGGCCCGCCGTATCAGCGGGGAGCGAGCTTGAAAAGTCATTTGAAACAGGGACCGGTGATACATTAAATACCTCAAATACTGGCCAAGGTGTGAGAAGACCAGGCAAGGTGTCTGCAGCCCATGCTGAGAAACATCTTGTCGTGTTCAAGAAGGTTTGTGTCATTGCTTATGAGGATTATCTTTACAGATGGCAACAAGACGTTGGGACCGTTGTAATCTGTGACTTTCCAATTTTTAATTTTGACTTATTCTTTATCTTCAGAGCGGAACAGGTATTCAAGAACATGTTGATGCAATCAAATGCACCACTCAACCGTATCTTCTAGCTGTTGGGATGAAGAGGAGCACCATCCATGAGTTCTTCATTATTCTGGACAAGCAGGTCATACTTTGCAAGTCAACCAGTACCCTAGGAGCTTTTGACGAACTCTTTAAAGCACACTTTGTATTTGGTAGCATGTACAACCAGATGCTCCACAACATGTAGACCTTCATTCAGACAACCATTTACAACATAGATATTGGTCAAGTCCAGGAGTTTTATCACACACATATGCACCAGATCAGACATCGTTCATTTAATGTTTTCCACTTCACGACAGCCTTTTCTTTTTTTTTAAACCCGATCACAGGGAGAAAACCACTCAGAGGAACACAAGGGCGTCTACCTCCTGACGCCAAACCCACTCCCTGTCTCCTCCACCATTTTTATAAGAAAACCCGAGCACCGGGAGAAAAAAACACATAGAGGTCTACCTCCTACCACCACCTCCTCCTTCTCACCATCTTTTTTTAAAAACCCGAGCACCGGAAGAAAACCACTCAGAGGAACACAAGGGCGTCTACCTCCTGACGCCAAACCCACTCCCTGTCTCCTCCACCATTTTTATAAAAAAACCCGAGCACCGGGAGAAAAAAACACATAGAAGTCTACCTCCTACCACCACCTCCTACCACCACCTCCTCCTTCTCACCATCTTTTTTTAAAAACCCGAGCACCGGGAGAAAACCATATAGAGAAACACAAGGGCGTCTACCTCCTGACGCCAAACCCACTCCCTGTCTCCTCCACCACTTTTTAAAAAAAACCCGAGCACCGGGAGAAAAAAACACATAGAGGCAGATACTCCGTCTACCCGCTACCACCACCTCTTACCACCACCTCCTCCTTCTCACCATCTTTTTTTAAAAACCCGAGTACCGGGAGAAAAACAGAGGCAGAGAAACTACCTCTTGAAGGGCCTGTGGAAAAATCCACCGCCAGAAGTCTTCCTCCTCATCTTTGCCATCTCTGTGGCTCTGTCTTCCATCCTCCTCCCAAAGAATCCTAGGATTCTTTTCTTCATTCGGAGGCAAATATCCTCCAGGAGCCTCTGATCCTCGACCAGAAGGTGCTTATCCTCCTCCAGGACCATCTTTTCCTGCTCCAGCACCATCTTTTCCTGCTCCAGGACAATCTTTTCTTCCTCCAGAACCCATTTTTCCTGCCCCAGGACAATCTTTTCTTCCTCCAGAGCCCATTTTTCCTGGGCCAGGACCATTTTTTCTCCCTCCAGAACCCTCTTTTCCTGGCCCAGGAGCATCTTTGCCTCATCAAGAACCACGTTTTCCGCCGCTAGAACCCTATTTTTTTGCTCCAGGATCTTCTTATCTTCCTCCAGCTGCTTTGTCTTGGCCTGCTCAGCGTGGAGGGCAATAAGCAGGTTCTTGTGTTCTCCCATGAGAATCTCGTACTCTTCCTTACATTTTGTCTGGTCCTGGAAGTGTTTGGCTGTCTTCTCTGCGAAGTGGACCTCAAGCTCCTTACTAACCAGAAGCGGAATGTTTGCCTCATGATCTTTAAACATTTCCTTGAGACTCTCCTTCAGACCAGAGATTTCTGACCCCTGACTCTTGATGGTCTGTTCAGCCATGGCCATCTGCTGCTGCTCAGATATGGCGATTTCTTTCTGTTTATCCATGGCAATCTCTTCCTGCAGACTTCTCACCCTTGGCTTGGAAGGTCCTGGCTCATCTTCCTTTTTGTTGGCACGAGGCTTCTTCCAAAAAGCCATTGCAGTTAAAAATGCTCTCCCTGTAGAAGTCTGGGGCATTTCTTTAGTACTTTTCTCCAGTTTGACCATTGTATTTCAATTTGGTGTGGAGTGCCTCTCTAGTGCAGCCTTATCTCTTGCTGTCTGGTCTCCAACTGACTGTTACCTTGTACCTTAGAAAGATGTGAGCTCTGTGCCAGACAATCAGATGGCGTTGATGTCATCGACATCATCATCTCCATGGTTACGCCTGCTGGCTCAGATCTGCCAGGCAATCAGATGGCTTTGATGTCATTGACATCATCATCTCCATGGTTACGCCCGCTGGCTCAGATCTTCTGGTCAGTGACAATTCCGATGATGTCACAGAGGGAGTGACAGCATCAACTTTTTCTTTTTTTTTAATGTTTAATGTTTTCAGTTTATTGATTTTATTGTTTAGTTTGAATGTAAATTCTTATTTTTTAACTAATTTAATTAAATTACAATTTTTGATTTCATAGTTAAGGGCTTAGTTTTCTGGGTTATAAGTTTTTAGTTTGATGATTTTTTATTTCAGCAACACAGTCTGCTTTCAACAACTATAGTGCCAGACAAGCTAACGAATCTCAGAACTTGAAACGATAAATTGTTTTTAGTTTTCAGAACTAGACACATATGAATAATTTGACCAATGTAACCAAACCCTTCGGTTTGGATCTAGAATGTACCCAGTTATTAAATGTTTGTGCAGATGGCCGAAGAGTTTACCAGGTCTCACCTGACTCACCACCAGACGGTGATCAGTTGACAGCTCTTCCCCTCAATTTAGAGGGGCAGAGCTGCATTTGCAGTTGACGATCGCCGTAAAACATCATTAAAAAACCCCACAAAAGATATTCGGTCCATTGATACAAATTTCCCACTACCTTGGTTTGTTAAGCTTAGTTTTCCTTCCCTGTAGGGTTTGTATAATCAAAAAATGCATTTACTCATTCATATTAATGCTTGGCAAGAGTGGACACCTAGGTTGAGATGGTCCCTTGTATTTTACACACACTATGAAAATGTTATGATTTCCTACTTCATTTACACACTTGTTATAATTCATCTTTATTTTGAGTGATAATTTGTTGTGTTGTATGTCGTGTTGCACAAGGCTCAGCTCTGCACAGACTTAACTGATGAACCTCAAGAGACACCATCGTAAAACCAACCCTTTTTTATTAACCTCACACGTTAACGTAACTAGTCGACAACATCTGCTAATTGTTGTACTTCAATCGCTAAAGGACAGACAGAACATTTAATAATATCTGAGATTTTTGGCATGTCTTATAGTAATAGTAGTCAACGATGTTACACAGTAAATAGTAATTAATGATATTACACAGTGAATAGTTACTACGTGTCCGCAGGGCAACAGCCAATCAGCTCCACTTGGCGTCAGCTTTGTTCCATCTGCTGAAAACAGTCTATTTAACGTAAATTCAAATAAGCTCAAGTCAATGACTGGCAGTAGAGAGGAATTTAATCTCAAACTATATGGTTCATATTATCAGGAATCAGGAACATTTATTACCAAATTATATCAGACATGCAAGGAATTTGACTTGGTGGTTGGTGCACAACATAGGAGAATAAGACAATGATAACAAGACAACGTGGTGCAAGAGGAATTTAAATTAAAAAATAAAGTTTTAAAAAGTTAGAAATAAGGTGCACCAGCAAATAGAACGTCACAAGTGTGTGTTTGCATGTGGGGTCTGAAGGGAGTGACCGGTGGGATGTCAGAGTCAGTCAGTGGGGGACCGGCTCTGTTGATGAGCCCGACTGCCGATGGGAAGAAACTGTTGGTGTGGCGGGAGGTCTTAGTCTTGATGGACCTCAGCCTCCTGCCAGATGGAAGGGGCACAAACAGGTTTTGTCCGGGGTGGGAGGGGTCGGCTACAATCTTTTTAGCTCGCTTCAGAGACCTGGAAGTGAACATGTCCTGCAGGGACGGCAGATTGCACCCGATCACCCTCTCTGCAGAGCGGATGACACGCTGCAGCCTGCCCTTGTCCTTGGCTGTGGCTGCAGCATACCAGACGGTGATGGAGGAGCAGAGGATGGACTCGATGATGGCCGTGTAGAAGTGGACCATCATCGTCTTTGGCAGGTTGAGTATCTTCAGCTGCCTCAGGAAGAACAACCTCTGCTGAGCCTTCTTGGTGACGGAGCTGATGTTCAGCTCCCACTTGAGGTCCTGGGTGATGATGGAGCCCAGGAAACAGAAGGAATCCACAATAGTGACGGGGGAGTCACACAGGGTGATGGGGGAGGGTGGGGCTCTGTTCCGCCGGAAATCCACAACCATCTCCACCGTCTTTAGAGCGTTGAGCTCCAGGTTGTTCTGACAGCACCAGGACACCAGATGATCAGACTCCCACCTGTAGGCGGACTCATCCCCACCAGAGATTAGTCCAATGAGGGTGGTGTCATCCGCAAACTTCAGGAGCTTGACGGACTGGTGACTGGAGGTGCAGCTGTTGGTGTACAGGGAGATAAGCAGAGGGGAAAGAACGCAGCCTTGGGGGGAACCGGTGCTGATGGTCCGAGAGGCTGAGCCTGCTTTCCTCACATATTACTTTATCAATTGAAAGCATTAAATGAAAGAGTGCCTTGTATCTTGACAGAAAAACTGTTATTGGAAGGATTTCAGTGCACGCAATCATTATTACAACATCCATGTCATTGTGCAACTCTTGTAAAACAATTGAATAAGCAATGCTGACGCCGGCCTCCATCAGCATTGTCAAAATTAAATACATGTGAAAACTCAGTCGATTATATATTATGTATATTTGAATTGTGACAGAGGGATCCAGACCTCAACTTTCAAATGTTTTACTGTGTTGCCAAATTTAGATTTCTGTCCGACTTTTTTGATACTGGTCCGCCTGCTTGATGGCTCAACATTGAATTGATGAAGGTGAAGGGGACGGTGAGAATGAGATGGACAGTAATACACATTTTAATCTGGAATAGATGTTCCATGATGACAAAACACAACCTCTACTCTTGAAATCTGATAATGCTCAATTGATAAATGTTCACTCAGTCTCTGGATATTAAACCGGTGAAGAAAGTGCAATAAGTATACATTTCACTCACCTGGAGCTAGTGCTCTAAAGCACAGCAGTAAAGGAGACAAGAAATCCGCAGAAACCCTTAACTTATTAGCTTTTTTAGCAGAAGTGCATTTTTGTTGTGTGGGGAATGTGTAGTTAGGAAAGCGTATTTATATTTGACTGAGAAGAGGAATAGGTTCTTCAGAGGTAGTGAGGTGGCTCTTAAAAGAGCCGTTGTTGGGAGTAGAATCAGGGGGTTCAAGCTCGCTCCCCACGGATGCGACGAGCCAGCTGGATGTCTTTGGGCATGATGGTGACCCTCTTGGCGTGGATGGCGCACAGGTTGGTGTCCTCGAACAGGCCCACCAGGTAAGCCTCGCTGGACTCCTGCAGAGCCATAACAGCGGAGCTCTGGAAGCGCAGGTCGGTCTTGAAGTCCTGAGCGATTTCTCTCACCAGACGCTGGAAGGGCAGCTTGCGAATCAGCAGCTCCGTGGACTTCTGGTAGCGACGGATCTCCCTCAGGGCCACGGTGCCGGGCCTGTAACGGTGAGGCTTCTTCACACCACCGGTGGCCGGGGCGCTCTTACGGGCAGCCTTGGTGGCGAGCTGCTTCCTGGGGGCTTTGCCTCCGGTGGATTTACGAGCGGTCTGCTTGGTTCGTGCCATAATCGACTAGTCTCTCTCTGGTTAAGAGAAGTGAACTCTGAGAGGAGACTCGTGGATCTTAAAGTGTGGACCGGCTGAGGAGCGGTGACGCTGATTCAGACCTCCGGCTCCTGATTGGTGGAGGACTCCTCCTGGAGCTCAGCCGCGACTCTACGAGCGAGTCTCCGCTGCTCATTGGCGGAAAATGATTTAAAAATGTCCGCCAAAAACTGTGAGCTCGCGCCCTCTGTCTTCCTGTCTGGAGCCTCTTCTCTGGTTGGTGCGCGCGTCCCACCCGCTCCGCGGACATATAAAGGAGGGTTTGACGCGTTCACAGACACTTCTTTCCCTGAAACAGTCTAACAATGAGCGGCAGAGGCAAAACCGGTGGAAAGGCTCGAGCGAAGGCAAAGACCCGCTCCTCTCGTGCTGGACTCCAGTTCCCAGTCGGCCGCGTCCACAGGCATCTGCGCAAAGGGAACTATGCGCAGCGTGTCGGCGCAGGAGCCCCCGTCTTCCTGGCGGCCGTGCTGGAGTACCTGACCGCTGAGATCCTGGAGCTGGCTGGAAACGCCGCCCGCGACAACAAGAAGACCCGCATCATCCCGCGTCACCTGCAGCTGGCTGTCCGCAACGACGAGGAGCTCAACAAGCTGCTGGGCGGAGTGACCATCGCTCAGGGCGGCGTGCTGCCCAACATCCAGGCGGTGCTGCTGCCCAAGAAGACCGAGAAGCCCGCCAAGAAGTAAAGCCGGAGACCTCGATCTACCACAAAGGCTCTTTTAAGAGCCACCCACCCACACGAAAAGAGCTGTGATCCTCCTGTGTCTATTATGTGGTCCTACTTATTAAGATATTCCCAATAAAGTCACACAATTTAATAAATACCTCACAACCTGTTACTGTATCACGTAGAAAGGACACTACTGCAGCTGAAGCATGAAACCGTTTAAACATTGTTTGACACTTGATGTAGATGGATTCACTTTCAGAGAAAGGGAACAGGAAGACAAACAGGCAAGTTTACAGAATGAAAAATAAGGATTTGACATTTTAAAGGAGCCACAACTCTTATTCAATACAAATATTAAATATAAAATATTCCTTTAGAATTTAAATTGATTGTAGCATGAGATGGGTAATATAAAGGTTTCAATAACCGGATGCTCTTTCGCAGGCTGTGACAGTCAAAAACATGTTTTCTACTTTACGCAACATTTGGATGCTTTTGTATAATAAAGACCGAGTGTCTGACGAATAAGGTAGATGTATTATTCAAGATTTCTTTGTAGAATAGTCTCGCTGAATAAAACTTAAACGTTTTAAAGGATAAAAGCTCTTTAAGGAAGGATTGAGCCTTTAATAGAGGTGTTTGTTCTTCAGACTGATATCAGCTCACTTCTTCTTGGCTTCTGCTCCACATAATTGAGGGAGTGTTTTGCCATTTGTGCCTTATCTGCTCCATGTTGAAATAGCTTCACACCTTGTCTACAAACTATTTCCTGATGGGTTTATTTTTTAAATGTATTATAACAGTATTTACTTGATATTGTCCTAATTCTTACAATCTTATACATGTTCAATTGAAATGTACATTTTCTCCATTTAAAACAAATGTTCAGTGATGATCGATGGGCCAAATTCTGGAGTCTGAGCAACATTTGGACGCTTTCGTATATCAAAGAACTGCAGGTGTTGTCCTTGAATAAGTAACACCATATTTTCTTATAAAATGGTCTTTAGAAGCTCATGTTGGCTGATGCTCGAAAATGGTGGATTTCCTAAATTTCCCCATTAGCAGTTGTATAGTTCAATTAAATAAAGTAATTTAAAATAATTTTAAGATGTCAAAACACTATAAAGTCTGAAAAAATAAATAAAGGAAAAGCTCTTTGAGGAGGGATTGGGTGGCTCTTAAAAGAGCCTTTTATAGAAGTGTTTGTCACATCAGTTTACTTCTTCTTGGGTGCTGCTTTCTTGGCTTTGGGCTTAGCGACCTTCTTCACTGGAGCTTTCTTGGCTGCAGGGGCCTTTTTCACCACCTTCTTAGGGCTCTTGGCCACCTTTTTGGGGCTCTTTGCTACCTTCTTGGGGCTCTTTGCTACCTTCTTGGGGCTCTTGGCCACCTTCTTGGCCGCTGCGGGTTTCTTGGCCTTCTTCGGTGACTTCTTAGCGGCTACAACTTTCTTCACTGCCGCTGCTTTGGGCTTTTTGGCCGCTGCGGGTTTCTTCGCCGCGGGCTTCTTGGCTTCAGGAGCGGCTTTCTTTGCCGGTTTGTCGGCGGTGGTCTTGCTCATCTTGAAGGAGCCGGAAGCCCCGATCCCCTTGACCTGGACCAGAGTCCCCTTGGCCACCAGGCTCTTGATGGCGGTCTTGACGCGGGCCTTGTTCTTGTCCACATCGTATCCTCCGGCGGTCAGAGCCTTCTTGACGGCGGCAGCAGACACGCCGCTCCGCTCCTTGGATGCGGCCACAGTTTTCACGATGAGGTCAGAGACGCTGGGACCGACCTTCTTCGGCTTGGACACCTTCTTCTTGGCTGCTTTGGGCGCGGCGGCGGCTGGAGCTGGAGCTACTTCTGCCATTTCGTCCCGTTGTTGTGCGTTTGTATCGTCGAGGACTCGAGAGAGTGAGACTGATGAAGAGCTCAAAGCAGCGGACTGCACTTAAACGCACCATGAGAACCGTAGAGACTCAACCCAGCCCGGAGCTGCTCGTGCAGTCTGAAAGTCGAGTCACTTGAGTTTTCTCTCCACTGATTAAAGACTAAAAAGTAAATGTGCATCAGGTGCTGGAGGCTGAAGGTGGAGGAGCCGATAGCGGACTAGTTTCTCTTCATGTTCAGGTCACGTAGAGCTCTGATGATCGATGCGTTTTGTTTGAGGAGCCTCCAAACCTCACCTACTCAGCGCCGTGGACAGCAGTGATCAGCGGCTTTTCCCACTCATTTCTCTCTTCAAAGTATTTAAATAACATCATATCGCCATCAAAAGTCGTTTTCCATTTGATCCACATGTTTATTCAGGTTCTCAATGTGAAAACAACCATCGGATGTTGATCAGTATTTAAAAAACTGGAGTTTTTGTGGAAGCAGCAAACACAGTGATGGTGGTTACAGTTCAATCAGACCTCCCATCAGAGCTGCTCACTGTGGACATGTCTTCTGCTAATAGTACCTTTTACTATACGCAGTTACAACTTTTTATCATCAAATATACTGACCCACTAATGTTAGTTTTTTGGGAAGCTTTCATATGCATATAGGTCTATTATTGTAAACCATTATTTATATTGTGCTGATGAATTCTATCAGCACAGATGCAGTTACATTTAGGTGAACATAACACATGTAATCATTATTATATTATCATAAAGTTACGAATGAAGTATTTCTATGCCAACATTCAAAGGAGCTGCTCACTGTGGTCATGTCTTCTGCTAATAAATTGTATTATAAATAGTATAACATATTTGAATCATCAAATATACTGAAAAACCAATGTGGCCTTTTTTTTGGAAACTCGAACGTTGCAATAACACTGTTATTGTACCACTGATGGTGTGTAATAGTATTCAGCTGATGAAGGAAGTCAGCACTAAAATTTTGAATTTTTAGTGCTGTCATTATTATATTGTCATTATTATGTATGCAGATCAACTGTGAACAGCGAAGAACATGACTCACGATTAGATCAATGAACAACTTAATAACTCACGGTGCATCTACTTCAGCCCAAAAAACAAGCTGTCTGCTCGAGACACGATAAGGTGAAATTTCTCTCTTAGTTGTTTTCAGTTTTTATGTCCTGAGAAATGTTATTGATGTATAATATACATAGCTCAACGTATAATCAACAAACACACTCAAACTCAAAGTTATCATTACTATTATTATTGTTAAATAAAAGTATTCCTAAGTAAACATTCAAAAATAGTTGTATGAGTGTGGAACCATTGAGTACCATTCTGAGCAAAAAAAAATTAAAACAATTCAGAAGCAGTAATGTGAAATTAGAATGACAATTGAGTTTTATGGCGTATCTCATTCATCAGCATCCACCTTTTTACAAAGGAAGACAGGAGCAATTTGTGGATTAACGATTGTATTCAGACTAACACTATGAAATTGCATAATTGGAACGCTTGACATAACAGGAAGACAGGAACAATATTGTATTTCGGATAATAATAATCTGAACACAGATATTTGCGCCCTTGACTTATTTTATTAACCAATATGTTCTGTTGGGTTTTAACTTGTTTTTTTCCAGTGTAAATGACTTATAGCGACGACTATATTTTGAAGGAATGAAAAGTATACTTTAACATGCCTGAAAGGTGTGTACAGGATAAAAGTAAATAGAAAGTAATCCTCCACAGGGACCCATTATGCATGTGATGAGACAGAAATATGGAGATCTCTAAAGTTTTTGGCCGAGTGGTCAAAGGATTTTGGGTTCCCTGCAAATGGTTCTCTCAGTAGAACAGGGGTCACATTATCTCTGGGGGCCACATTATCGTTCCTGACTGTGATGGAGGGCCGGGGCCGGGTCAGCTATATAACAGAGAATTGTATGAACCAGATCAAAATGACCACCAGCAGGCCTCATTGTGTAGTAGAGATTACTTGCCTGGAAGAGCCATCCACACTACTATATCCCCACTACTATATAAACACTTGATTCCTGGCACATATTTTTTTAACTTTACTAGTGGTTTGCAAAAGTAGTAATCGAGTCTTCACACTTTGTTTTAATTTGAAATATCACAGATATTCCATTTATTTATTTTCAAATAAAAATAATATCAAAACTTTCAAGGTAAGAAACATCTGCCTAGTTGAGAGTATTTGACACTGGCAAAGGTGAGTAAAAAACTATAAATTATAGGTAGGCCTGTTGATATTAATAATAATATTAAAAATAATTGTGTGCAGCACTTAATAAAGGTCAAATAAATAGGCCTATAAAATGAATGAATTAAAAAAAAATTGAAATTATAACACACATATATATATATATATACTTCTATATAACTTATATAATAACTAGAAAATGCATTTCCTGCTGAAAATGCGTTGGAATGCGAAAAGCTGAAAGCTGAACTGAATTTTTAAAAATAGCTGAAAATACAGAAGGTTGAAGGGAATTTGAATACATTTGCTGAAAATTACAGATATTAGAAAAGCTGAAATTAATTTTAAATAGCTGAAAATACATATATGGGGGAAGCTGCATGGAATTTTAATAGATTTGCTGAAAAATACAGAAGTTGCTGGAGCTTTGATGAATTTAAAAAAATACAGAAATAACAAAAGCTGAGATGAATAAAAAGAGGTTTTAAATTGTTTGTAGTAATATTAGTAGTAGCATTAGTTATAGTTTTATTTGTGCTAGTAGTAAGTAAGTAGTAAGCAGTAGAAGTAAGTTTAGTATCAATAGCAGTATAAACAGCTGTAATACTACTACTATTAGCCATAGGATTATTTGCAAGTAGAAATACTAGTAGTATGGTAGTAGACATATCAGTTGTAGTACTAGAAGTACTAGTAATATTCGTAGTGGTTGTAGTAGTATTTGAAAGAGCAATACGTATTTCAACAAAACCGCTTCATTCTGAGCTTCATGGTTAAGGTACAGATAATCATTGAGGCTTTTATTTTGAAATGATGGAATTGGGTGAGGGGGGGTTGGAAGACAGAATGTTTGTTATTTAAACTAAGAAGTTTTTAATTAATAGGGCTCATCACAAACATTACAGTAAAAATTTCCCCCATGGCGCTTTTATTTTGAAATGATTGGATTGGGTGGGGTGGGGGGTGTAGATAGAGGGAGGGAGGGTTAGAGGGTGAGGCAGGGAGGGGTGGTGAGGAAGAGATAGAGAGGGAGAGGGGAGAAGAATTAGACAGAGAGACTGACTGAGTGAGTGATTAACAGTGAGAAGAGGTCAGGGGGGAGGGGGTGCGAGTGTCTTCATCATGTTGGTCTGTTGACAGAAAGCATAGCTGCATCATGTGACTCCACTATTCAGGTAATAGGAGCAGCTGTGAGTCACAGACAGATACTGCAGCATGTGTGTGAGTATCCACGGCAACGGCGCACCTGGGTTCATTAACAAGCTGCTGAACAGGGCAGAGACAGGACAGCGAGTTACACAGAATCCACACCTCAAACAAGTGTTCACTAGCGCAAAACTATAACAGCTATGTAAAAAATAAGACGTTTTTGCAAGACCCAAGACTCTACCGAACGCATGGATGTGTTTTTTATGTCTGTCCGGTAATAAATACAGCTCCTATGGCAGTTTACAAAACGTGTATCTTCTGGATTTTTTGAGAAATATGTCGGCAGATTTGCATTGGAGCCTATGGGGCTTTTGGCAGAGGTTGTGTCACTTTTAACACTCTGTAAACCAAAACTAAAGAACTCTGGGATTCCATGAACACATTAATCCAATCAGCACAACCATGCCATCATTAATTCAAAGAAATTAAGCATCAAAGTGTATACTTCGGCTGGAAGGGCCGAAGTTCCATATTTTTTTAACCACATTCTGACACTGCCGCACACTCTGGCCCCTCAGCTGTCACTCTAAGACTCGCAATACACACGCATGTATATGGAATGCCGTTTTAGTCAAAATTAAATACATAAATGAATAAATACATGAAATATGCATTTGAAATACATCATGAAACAAATAAATGAGGCAATAAATACGTAAATATTAAATACATTTAATTATTTCATGGTACTTTTATTTCATAATGCCACTTTCATTTCAGGGTACTTTTATTTCATAATGCCACTTTTCATTTCCTAGTACTTTTATTTCATAATGCCACTTTTCATTTCATGGTACTTTTATTTCATAAGGCCACTTTTTCATCTCCAGAGACTTTTATTTCATAATGCCGTTTTACATTTCACGTTCTTCTATGCAAATCAGGGGGCTTGGCTATATCTCACATTCAGAACAGACAACAGAGCCGTGTGCCAAAAAAGGCTGGCTAAGGGACGTGAGTGTTGACATAATGGAAGACATCGGTGGGCTCCGAGGTAGCATGCTAGCATTAGCAGATGAAATCGATTAACATGGGTTTTCTGCAGATATGATTTGACACATATTGAGGGTTTCTTGGAAATACTAGGGCGGATAAGTGCTCTTCAAGGTGTATACATAGAAAACAAAGTTTTAAATTGTTTAAGACTGATTGAGCACCGCGTGCGTGTGGAAGAGGTCCAAGTTGAAAAAGTCAACATTAGCGCTGGTACTACAAGCACAGGTGCTGGACGCCTGCCTCTGGATATTCCTGGCGACAAGCTGGCTAACTTTGTGTTGTCCGGTCTATCAACCCGAGAAATCGCGGATCTGCTTGGTGTTACACTTAAACTTATCATTCCACATACTTCCAGTATTATTATCATGAATCTCCTTTTTCAATTAGGGCATCGATTAAGGGCAGCGATGCAGCGAGTTTATCCAGGAGCAATCTTGATGCGAAGGTTAACCCTACAGACTGCAAGGCGTCGTCAGTACAATGTTCCTGCACCAAATAGTCTATGGCATATAGATGGCAATCAAAAGCTGATCAGGTCTGTTTTTCTTACTTATTTGTGTACTGTCCATCAGAATTTTATAGACCAGTGCTGTCTGGACTACAACATTATTATTAGTCAAAGAGGACAGGACAAGTTGAGGCTATTACAGGATTTTTTTTTCACGTTATATCACACAACCTGCCATAACCATACCCCTCCAACCTTAGCACTAGATGTGCCTCTATCAACTGTGATTTGGACCATGAGGTCCCAGTCAAATACATCATGTTGTATTTCACGCAGGTGGAGGATTGTTGTCCATGGTGGCATTGATGGATTCTCCAGGCTGATTGTTTATCTAAATTGTGCCACCAACAACAGATCTGCAACTGTTCTTGATGGCTTCATGTCTGCTGTTGGTCAATATGGAGTACCATCCCGAGTTAGGTACATCATTTTGTGCTATAAATGTCTCATAACAAATGAATGAATTCATGAATGTACAATGACTCTTTTTAGAATTAAATAGCAGTTTTCATAGCATTTGTAACACAGGTACAATTATGTTGGATAGTCATTTTTTTTTTCCAAACAGATCTGACAAGGGGAGTGAGAATGTTATGGTTGTTCATGGTACAAACCCGCGGGGAGAACAGGAACTCTCATATTACCGGAAGGAGTGTTCATAACCAAAGGTATGAAGATAACAATTAAACACGTCATTAAAAGTGGAAGAAACCTGGAGAAAAAGCCTCCACCGTATACTCGATTTCAAATAACATAGTCGGGAGATAGTCGGGAGTTTTACTGATCGTTCTTAACCAGTTTAACATAATTTTAATATGCCATCACGACCTGAAATCCAGCTATGACTTCTCTTTTCACCATAATCACACTCTTCGTCTCATGGGTCTCCACATGAGCCATAACTTTTCAATTATGCTAACTGTTGAATAATGTAAACCGCCAGGAATACACTGTAATCTAGGTGCTGTATTTTATTGTCTTGTATTGTGAACCTCAGTCCGTCCCAGATCGATAATTTAGTCGATGCTGCTACAGGCTCTCTCAGAGTTGCGCTGGACGCTATTGCTCCTCTGGAAAGAGGAATAGCAACAAGAAGGAAGTCTGCTCCGTGGTAGAACCCTCAAACACGGAACCTAAAGCAAACCGTGCGGAAACTTGAACGATTATGGCGTTCCACCAAATCAGAAGGATCTAGGCTAGTTTGGCAAGACAGCCTTAAAACATATAGGAAGGCTCTCCGTAACGCAAGAGCATCTTATTACTTATCATTAATAGAGAAAAAAAAAATCCAGGTTTCTCTTCAGCACTGTAGCCAGACTGACAGAGAGTCACAGCTCTGTTGAGCCGTCTATTCCTTTGGACCTCACAAGTAACGACTTCATGAACTTCTTCAATGATAAGATTCTGACTATCAAAGAGAAAATTGATGGTCTCCTGCCTTCAACCAGTGCCGACCTGTCCTCCGATGTAGGAGCCTTGGATGCAGCAGTGGGCCCTGATGCCTGTTTGGATGCCTTCTCTTCCATCAACCTTGATCAACTGACTTCTTTATTTTCAAAGTCTAAATCTTCTACTTGTCTCTTGGATCCGATTCCGACCAAGCTGCTTAAGGAAGTTTTTCATTTAGTTAGCACATCCTTATTAGATATTATGAATCTGTCTTTGTTGACAGGACATGTACCACAGTCCTTCAAGGTAGCTGTAATTAAACCTCTTCTTAAGAAACCTACTCTTGCTCCGGTGGTGTTGGCTAACTACAGACCTATCTCTAATCTTCCCTTCCTCTCTAAGATCCTTGAGAAATCCGTTGCAAATCAATTATGTGACTTTCTACAAAACAATGCTTTGTTCGAGGATTTCTAGTCAGGATTTCGAGCGCATCACAGTACAGAAACCGCACTGGTGAAAATTACAGATGATCTTCGACTTGCATCGGACCAAGGACTCATCTCTTTTCTTGTCTTGCTGGACCTCAGTGCCACATTTGTCGATCAAGCCAGAAGAGAAGGACCAGCTAGTTAGACTTCAAGAATGTCTTGGAGACATCAAAACTTGGATGACCGGCAACTTCCTGATGCTAAACTCAGAAAAAACGGAAGTTATCCTGTAATTTGCGATTATGGGCTATACAAAATAAAATGAATTGAATTGAATTGAATTACCTAATCCTGATCAAGAGATTGACCTATATGCACTACACAGGTGCTTCATGCCACTTATTCAGCATAATCTTCAGCTGTTCAAGGAGGCTTGGAATCATCACGGACTGAGGACTGCAAGCCACCGTTCACCTTTGCAGTTGTGGTTATTAAATCACAAAGAGGGACAAGATTTCTCACAAGTAAAACATTTTTTAGATCATGTAATGTATACCATCTTATGCCCTGCCTCAATTACAATTTTTTACTCCCAGTATAATGGCCTGAACACCTGTATTCCTTTTGTATTTCAGGTTGATGAGGATTATGGCGTCGACTGGGAAGGACCACATACTCCCTGTGCATCTTTTGTCAGTGTTCCTGAGATCCAGCTCCTGCGCCCGTTCAGTGAACATGAACTTGCAAGCCTACCAAACTGTAAAGTTCCTTTCAGTAAAGCATTGGCAGTTTACATTAAAAATGTTCAGACACTCAAAGGCATGTTAAACCCAGAACCTTAGGTCAAGCACAGTTTCATCATGAAAACTACATCTACATTGCTATGTTTCGGTTTTTGAGGGTTTGAGTTTTGAGCCAAAAGCGATCTCGGTGCACCAAGTGTTATCTCCAGTACATTACATTCTGGTATACTGTACATAAAAAGGAGGCAATGTTCATTAACGTGCTTTTATTTGTTCAAAAAAGTGAAATATCTTTGCCTGGTTCATTGCATGTCTCAGATTGTCTTCTCATTTACAGTTTGGTCGACAGAAAACTTTTAAAAACTCTGCAAAGAAGTTCCATAGCCATGGTGGAGTTTAGCAAATCAAGCAAAACAAAGATTAGTTTTAAAAGCAGAATATACAACAGATTAGTTTAAAAACTGCACTGCACTTTTTTGATTGGAGCACATCTAGCTGTGCCAACATTTATTGTGAACCTGAGTGTGACTGAACTAGACCAAGAAATGGAACCGTAATGGTCTGTGATAAAATCCCCACCCCTCCCATGAACATGATTGAAAAAGATCTGGTTTTGTTTAAGTAACTTTGGACATTGAGTCCATCCTAAATAAGACCAAAGCCTGTGTCAGTGGAGTTGAGGCAAGCTTGAATGTCACTAGCAAAAGCTCCGTAGTCATTGTAGTGTGCAGGAAGTGTTTCAAAACATGGGAAAGTCACTGCTGACCACTTCCAGCGTTAGTTCACTGGCCAAGAGATCCCATCCTGTCCAGAATTGGAGGAGTACAGGTGTTCCCTGTATAAAATGCAGTAGAATTTTTACATTTGTAGAAGTGCTGAGCAATAACTTTATGAAAGTCACCATTGCTCAACACAAACCAAAAACATGTTTGGCCACAACATACCTAAATTTATGTGCAAACTGGAGAAGGGTCAGCACTTTTGAGAGGAAGAACCTGTTGAGTCCTTCTCTGACAGCTGCATCCCCTTTGGAAAGAAGTTACATATTTTGAGTAAATTATATGGAAAAATATTTTTATATTTTCCAACATTGACACAGCAGTACCTTTCAATTTACAATTGAGAGGGCTAGCCCACTCTGTCTTCGGAGCCTTGTAGGTCGAGATTAAAGATCTTTCCTGGTCTTCTGCTGAGTCCCGCAGGTCCATTCTTAGCAGGATGGCTTTTTTGTTCTCGTTTTCAGAAAGTAATTTTGACTTGTATAGCTTTGCAGCTTTCTCTGCATCTGGTTAAGACTTCCAATCTACAGTAAAGATACAATTATAACACAAATTGGATTAAAATGCTGAACGGCAGAGAAGTTAATAACTTTTGCATTCTCCCTAGCAGTGAATTTCCTTCACCTAAATCTAACTGCACTTTCACGGCTTCACTGAAGCTACAGGACCAGGACTGCTTCTCTGTCCTAGTTTCACTGATGCTACAAGGTTACTCATCTGTCCTAGGTTCAATGATGCTACAAGATGGCTCCTCTGTCCTGCTTGAAGTATTTACTGCTTGCTCACTCTGAGTGTAAACAGAAGAAGCTGCAGCAACAGTGGGCAAACAGCGAAGAGTTTACAGAGATTAACACAAATAATCTTAAAGCAACATGGATGTTTGTAAGGACATTTGAATATGACATTGGCATGAATTTAAGTCCCTATACGGCCAATAGCATCTTTTTAAAGAATAGACTGGATATTAAACTTTTTAAATATATGTACAACAGAAGAAGGGACTAACAATTGGGACTTTTAGAAGATAAAAGTAATTTCTGTAATACTTACAATATAAGTAATATAACTTACACGTACTTGAATATTGACACCAAAGTCATATTCAGTCAAAGGTTTCTGACAAGACTACCATGTTGTACATATGTATTATGTTCCACTGAAACCTGTATGGTTTAAATGAGTAAGAAAAAATGTTTCACAACAATTATAACACATAAACAAACACACCCTGGACACGTGGCAATATGATTTCTCATTTGGTTTAAAGGGAAATCCTTGTCACAGGTTAAGCATCTGGTCAGCGGCCCTTGGTGTTGCATGGATTTTGGGATCTACATAAAACAATGACATCAAAGATCATTAATCACTTAAGCGTTTTGTCCTGATGGCAGCATTTTTTTTTTTAGGTTTTGCAATGGAATAGTATTTCTGCTATGCAAAGTTTTTCTTCTGGTAGCTGACAGTTAAATGATGCTCAACCTAAAATCTCACCCTACATGCTTCAGCCCTCCCTTCATCCAGAGCAAGGGCCAGGCCAAGTACAATACCTTGTGCCTACATTGTTACCTCTGCAGGTATTCCGTATCACATCAATCAACCTAAGCTGAAATTTTTCTTTTTCAAGTTTTAGGCTGGGATGAAATTCGGAGCGGATTGAAAAACAAATCAATCAACTGACCAGAGAACATCAGCCCTAAATCCAATGACATACTTACACATTCACAAAAAATACGATTTTGCAATGGCCTGATGTAAATCATGGCCTATCCAATGCCAGTTGCAGGATTGGAGAGGTATCGGACAGTGTATCCTTCATCTAGGTTTGGGATTGGGGTTAAATCTCTGCTCCGTGTTGTCCCTGAAATCCTGAGTAGTTGAAACCCCCCCTGTTTGTAACTGTGGAAAGACTTCCTCAATTTTGTCACAGAAACTTTTATGATCTTCCTCTCTTACTACATACCACACACATAATAGAAAAGGGGGAAGAGAAGAAAATAGCTATTATTTTAACATTCATATTCATAAATTCTCAAAACAATGTTAAAGGGTACCGTTTTTTTCAACCCTATTCCCCATGTTTTGTGTCTAAGTGCCTGATAGGAACAACAATCTTTGACATTGGTACAGTATTAAGCAAGATGGCTGCAGTCAGCAGCGGAGAAACAAGCTACAATGCAAGTTAATAGGACAATTGTCCACTTTGTATTTACCTTCACAAAAGTGCTTGTTTTGCCGCTGACAGACTCAGATTGATATTGTAAATGTCTGACAAAAAAGGATCCTACTCTTTAACAGAAAGGTCAACCTTCTTAAGAATCCTTTTCATGATGTTGTCAGAGACTTAGAATACTAATCTGAACATGTCAATGGGAATACAAGCACTTTTGTGAGGGTAAATACAACTGGACCAATGTCAAAGATTGTTGTTCCCATTAGACACAAACACATAGGAACATAGGGTATAGGTTGGAAAAAAATGGTAGTTACCCTTTAACTGCCTGATGAAACACAATCCGTTTCTCTCCCAGTCCAGCAGCTGTTAATTCCATTTTGGCATTTTTTGCAGGAACTTGGTCCCCCATATGGCCATTCAGGCAAAAGAAATTGTGCGTAAACGTCGTCCAACACAATCTTTTAGCTGGAGGTGCCATTCATGTTGTAGGTCTTGCTGGCCTATCACTGTAAGGAGCAAAAAGTATCACCACTTCAGCTTAAAAATGTGAAAAAGAAAACATAGGATTAAGGAGACAGTCTGTAAATACAGTAGCATGCTAGGCACACAAAGACAAAGCTTTTTCATTTAATATATGATGATCTTATAGAACATGATGCTTTGCTATACACAAAATTACCCAACAGTATGTACAGAAGTTAACATAAGCACAACCTTAAACATCTTATTTTATAAATGCAAAATACACATGAATGCAGCAAGAATATTCATCCCGAAATATTAGATATTAGATAAGATAACACTAACTGGGAACATTTAAATGTACAAGCAATGCTTTTAGCTGCCTATTTAACATTAGCTGATGATACTTGCAAACTTTTATTCAAGTAATGCTTGAATAAATGCTTTACTTTTGGAGAAGTATCACAGTGTAGAATTAGCACCTTTACTGCAGTAATATTGCAGGATCTGAATACTTCTTTCCCCACTGCTAGAAATTTCGTGTAACGCTAACATTAGTTTATCTTTGGTTGTGAGATCAGCGTTTGCAACTCATACTGTAACAATGTTATATCAAAACCTAGACTTTCAAACATCAATATGTGATTTATTAATATGTATTTGTGTCTAAATGACATAAAGCATATTTTCCTATTCTATTTTGCCTGGAAACGCTCGCGTCTCGCGTGAAAAATAGACGTCAGATTTATTTCAGGCAAAAGTGGATCTGTACCGTTATCAGCCTGAGGGGTTCTGACCCGTTTTAAATAGTCTATAACGTCATACAGACACGTAGAAAAAACACACAAAGTTACTTGATTTAAACAGGCCGAGTAACGTGACGTTTACTATGCAGCCGCAAATGAGCTTGCTGAAAGTGTCTTGGATATCATTAATATTACTGGGAAAATCCTTAGCGCAAGCTAATAGCATAACGTTGTATAAAATGACTTTACTGTTTTTTCTGACAGTACCACTTTCACCTGCCGTTAAACTGTGCCGGGGAAACACAAGCAATCTCGGCGTCACTCGTGAAAATGGTAATAGCTAGCTGGTTGAAGTAACGTTAGCTCGCTATGTTAATGATACCACAATGTTTTGGACGTGTTTCTATTCTCTTCTTCTAACATACCCTTATATTTATAATTGAAATGTGTCAACCACACCCACATTTTACTTAGTACAATACTTCTATACTGAATATCCATGGACATTAAACTAGCTAGGCTAACGCTAATGTTAATTGTGTTAGCTACTTTCACCCTTTAACTTCGACTTTGTTTAACGTTACCTTGGACAGGGGTTCTTGTGCTTGCGGTTCCCACTTCGGCAGCTCTAGGTGGTGTTTGATTGTAGGTGGTGGTGGTGGTTTCCATCCCATCGAGGCGGTTGGCAGCCGCTCTCAATAAGTCTGAGATACTTTTCTCAGACATGAATGAACCAGTACCTTATTTGCTACTTTCACAGCCCTTTCACTGCCAGCCTTTGTTTGCACACGGCTCTGTTGTCTGTTCTGAATGTTAGATGTAGCCACGCCCCCTGATTTGCATATAAGAATGTGAAATGTAAAACGGCATTATGAAATAAGTCTCTGGAAATGTAAAACGGCATTATGAAATAAAAGTCTCTGCAAATGTAAAACGGCATTAAAAATAAAAGACTCTGGAAATGAAAAGTGGCATTGTGAAATAAAGGTACCATGAAATGAAAAGTGGCATTATGAAATAAAAGACTGTGGAAATGAAAAGTGGCATTATGAAATAAAAGTACCATGAAATGAAAAGTGGATATTTCATGTATTTATTCATTTATTTATGTATTTATTCATTTTTGACTAAAACGGCATTCCATAGTTTTCACACACACACTCACGCCACACGCGTTCATTCCTTTTTAAACTCCCCGACGATAGATGGCGCTAAAGAGCGAATCCGTAAACCTCTTTACCCCAAAGAGTCGCGTTCATTCCTTTTTAAACTCCCCGACGATAGATGGCGCTAAAGAGCGCATCCGTAAACCTCTTTACCCCAAAGAGTCGCGTTCATTCCTTTTTAAACTCCCCGACGATAGATGGCGCTAAAGAGCGCATCCGTAAACCTCTTTACCCCAAAGAGTCCCAAAGTTGGCAACGGAAGATTTTCAAACTGACAACCGCGGGAGAAACTCAGGAGGAGCAAAGATTAAGGTATGTTAATGACATGTGGTTCAATTTAGTACTCACTCTCTTAAACTTTAAATCTTGAAATATGTAGGGCAAGCAGGTTATGTCAGGACAAGATCATTGGTCAGCTGCCAGTGATGTGCTCATTGTACAAGTACGTTGGTATTGTATTCATATGGACACGTGGTAACAATTTGATCATAGCGTTCTGGTCACTGGTTATTTACAAGGAAGTCAGCCGTTTATAGAGAACGTGGGTGGCCCTTAAAAGGACCGTTTGTGTGTTGGTAACAGAAGTCGGGGTTTATCCTCCGAAGCCGTACAGGGTGCGTCCCTGTCTCTTCAGGGCATAGACCACATCCATGGCGGTCACCGTCTTCCTCTTGGCGTGCTCGGTGTAGGTGACGGCATCGCGGATCACGTTCTCCAGGAAGACCTTCAGCACACCGCGGGTCTCCTCGTAGATCAGACCGGAGATGCGTTTCACTCCGCCGCGGCGAGCCAGACGGCGGATGGCGGGCTTGGTGATTCCCTGGATGTTATCACGGAGGACTTTACGGTGACGCTTGGCGCCTCCTTTGCCGAGTCCTTTTCCTCCCTTCCCTCTTCCGCTCATGTTCACTGGTCGGTTTGGTACAAAGATGATGAACACGAGTCAGTTCACAGATATTTAAAGCCAGTCTGAGGACGTGATGGAAGACGAAGGCGGGGCTATAACGTGGTTCTGCAGCGCCTCCTGCTGAACGAATGTCTGTGTTTTGTTGTCTTCTGCAGGACCAAATAAATGCTGTAAAGATCAATATCTGAGTAGACTTTTGTGAATTTTGTGAACGGCAAGTTTTCAAAATTGCTTTTGAATAAAATATCGATGATGATCTTGATTTAACTCAAATCCATCAGCAGATATTCATTTGGAATTATGTTTATTCTTATTCGGTCTGATGATTTGTCAACTGGTTCACTGTAGTAACGTTAATGTAAATCAATCAATGTAAATGTAATGTAAATCAGACAACGGTCTTCTTCGCCAGAATACATACAACTTATTGTACAATGTGTTTAATCACATGTCACTTTGCACTGTGTCTTGACTGAGACAATTTACCAAAATCTAATCAATAGTGACTATTGTCACTATTATCATGAATTGATTATGGTCACGTTAAGGAATGAGTTCTTTACAGAGAGTGAGGTGGCTCTTAAAAGAGCCGTTGTGGTGTTAGTAGGAGCAGACTTTTCAAGCTCGCTCCCCGCGGATGCGACGGGCCAGCTGGATGTCTTTGGGCATGATGGTGACCCTCTTGGCGTGGATGGCGCACAGGTTGGTGTCCTCGAACAGGCCCACCAGGTAAGCCTCGCTGGACTCCTGCAGAGCCATAACAGCGGAGCTCTGGAAGCGCAGGTCGGTCTTGAAGTCCTGAGCGATTTCTCTCACCAGACGCTGGAAGGGCAGCTTGCGGATTAGCAGCTCCGTGGACTTCTGGTAGCGACGGATCTCCCTCAGGGCCACGGTACCGGGCCTGTAACGGTGAGGCTTCTTCACGCCGCCGGTGGCCGGGGCGCTCTTACGGGCGGCCTTGGTGGCCAGCTGCTTCCTTGGGGCTTTGCCTCCGGTGGACTTACGGGCGGTCTGCTTGGTTCGTGCCATGATTCACTGGTATCTCTGGTCGGAAGAAGTATGCAGGTCGGGAGGAGACGCGCTGCTATTTAAGCGGGGACCGGCTGTGGAGCGGTGACGCAGGTTCAGACCTCGGCTCCTGATTGGTGGAGGACTCCTCCTGGAGCTCAGCCGCGCCTCCACAAGAGAGTCTGCAATGCTCATTGGTGGAAATCTATTTCAAACTGTCCGCTGCGGGGCGGATTTCCTTCCTTTTTTGTTGAAAGAGCGAAATGAGTGACTGTCTCTCTCAATGCGTGACACTAGAGAGCCCTCTAGTAGTAAGATAAATACGGGCAAATCTATCACCCCACCACTTGGTGGAAGTGGAGACCCAGATAACAGTGTATTACCTCCATTTCATTTGTTTTACGATGGCTTCTAATATCTGGGAATCCAGTTTGATATTACCTCAAACATATGGTGGAGTTGAATCTGATTCTTATCCTTAAACTGGTTCAATTTGATCTATACAGTTAGAAACATGGCACGAGAAAGACAATATGCTTTGGTTTTGAATCATAAGGATGTTGGTCGTTGTCATTATCAAGTACAATGTTTTTAAACTGGGTGTTACACTGCAAATTCATTCAGCAAAATAAGAGCAAATCAACTTGATTTGTGAAGTATTGGAAGATTATCTAGCTATCTGACATCTTTGAGCTGTATTGTTAGTTTCAGGTTGAGCCCTGAAATGTCACCATGCTGTGGCCCTTCTCAAGCTTGACTAAGCAACAGCCAAACAGATATTTATTTATATACTTACATTTTGCAAAATGGTAATATGAAGAATAACGTAAAACAAGGGTTAATGGGTCAAATGGTTAACGGGTGTTTGAAAGTAAGCTGCAGAGTGATTGGACGAGGACGAGCATCAGGAGGACGAGCATCGGGAGGACGAGCATCGGGAGGACGAGCATCAGGAGGACGAGCACTAGCCCTCGGTGACTTGCTGCTGCTTGGAGGCATCCTGAGCCCAGTTCACATAGTGGTTCACGCAAATCTGCCTCCCTATGGCAGTTGTGCAAAAAAAACAAAGAAATCCATGGAAACAGTCATACATTCTTCCTTGAAATGTGATCATTATTCACTGTTGTGGTGAGCTCGAGTAACAGAAACCAATGTCCAACATACACAAATGCCTTTACACCACAGCTGCTGTGGGTCTCCATGAAGGAGGCGATTTGTTTGTCCGGCACCCTTCCTGTAAAGTTTTCAAAGCAGAACGACGCAGGTGACATTTGTTATACTAGCTGGGCTGCAAAGACAAGAGAAAACCAGGATTGGTGTCAGAACACATGGAGACACATTTAATCAGGCTGCAACTACATCCATATTTATTACTTTTAATATCACTGGGTAGACATCTAGGAATGTATGTTACAACTATATACTATTCAAAAAAAAGTTCGTATGGTTTTTATGTAATCGTGTGTTCTAGTGAACGCTCTAAATTGCGTACTTTGACTTCACCTACAGTTAGAAAATTCAGTAACCCAAATGTATCTCAAAGAACTTGTTTAAGTCGTGATGGCAAAATAACTGTTTTTCTAAATACATTTTTTTTCTTTGAGGACAGAACAGAAGCGAGTTCAGCAGAGGTAATGGAGAAAAAAAATATTTGATTATATCTTTTCTCTGTTTAATAAAAAACAAACAAATTTCTGCATAGTAAATTAGCTAAATATTTAAGCCATTTGTCATAGACGTTAAATCCCACCGATGACATGTCCACTCTGTCTTTTGAGAGTTTTGGGGTTTTACCTATTTGGGTTATTATTATTATTCTCCCTATTGTATATTAGATATAAATACGCAGCATATCTAAATAGTATTTATTCAGTGTATTCTTATTAAGTGTGATCCAATATATTGGGTTAATTTATATATAATATAAACTTTATAAACTTTTTACTTGAAAGTGACATTAAAAGCAACGGATTTACAATAGAAATGTATGACACCATTAATAAATAAGAATGTAAATTGTTATTAAAATTACCGTTAACAGGATGGAAACCATTGGATAAGAGTCAACACTAAAATGCATTAATTAAATGATGGTTGTAGCTGGTTGTCATCTACGGTCCACTACGATTAGAGAGGTGTCGTTTGTGTTTTGACAACGTTTTATCTCATAATTTAGACCTTTTATCCCCTTTCTTCAGGGCGGAAATGGGCTTCTATAGTTCTGTGAACTCCAGCCAATCCAAAGACGGGGTTTGTTACCAATTAAATGTAGAGACCATGGTGACTGTCTCCGCCCCCTTACTGTCAAAAAGAACAACAGCAGAAAACACCTTCGAGCGCGAGACGGAGATTTGCTCACGGATGTTTGATTTACGCGTGAGCATCAACCTGATTTGGGCTCTCGAATTTTGACAGTGATTTGCCGCCATAGTTTAAGGATTCAAGTCTCTTTTGCTTCACTGGCACTAAGAAACGGCAAGAGCTAAAGCAAGCTAGCAATCAAGTTATCTTAAAACAGTAGAATCAACAACACATTTAGCAGACTTGCTTGGTTTAAAGAAAAGATACTTAGTCTTATTTCAGGTCGCCTGGATGTCTGAAGGCCTAATAGTCGAGATGAAGCCTTCAGAGCGATAAAGGAGAAACAAGGAGAGACCAGAGATGCACCAACGCAACTTGTGCCCAAGAGAGGAGCTGTGTCTGTTTGGAGGCTCTTTTGGAAAACCCGACGTAAGTTAGATCAGAAAACGATTTCTTGCAAAGCCTCTGGTGGCAACACTAGCAGCCACAACAAGCTATACCATACCGCACATCCCTACGTCCAGGACCCTGAAGCGAGCTAAAAAGAGCTTAACCGACCCCTCTCACCGCGGACAGAACCTGTTTGTGTCTCTTCCATCTGGCAGGAGGCTGAGGTCCATCAAGACTAAGACCTCCCGCCACACCAACAGTTTCTTCCCATCGGCAGTCGGGCTCATCAACAGAGCCGGTCCCCCACTGACTGACTCTGACATCCCACCGGTCACTCCCTTCAGACCCCACATGCAAACACACACTTGTGACGTTCTATTTGCTGGTGCACCTTATTTCTAACTTTTTAAAACTTTATTTTTTAATTTAAATTCCTCTTGCACCACGTTGTCTTGTTATCATTGTCTTATTCTCCTATGTTGTGCACCAACCACCAAGTCAAATTCCTTGCATGTCTGATATAATTTGGTAATAAATGTTCCTGATTCCTGATAATATGAACCATATAGTTTGAGATTAAATTCCTCTCTACTGCCAGTCATTGACTTGAGCTTATTTGAATTTACGTTAAATAGACTGTTTTCAGCAGATGGAACAAAGCTGACGCCAAGTGGAGCTGATTGGCTGTTGCCCTGCGGACACGTAGTAACTATTCACTGTGTAATATCATTAATTACTATTTACTGTGTAACATCGTTGACTACTATTACTATAAGACATGCCAAAAATCTCAGATATTATTAAATGTTCTGTCTGTCCTTTAGCGATTGAAGTAGAACAATTATCAGATGTTGTCGACTAGTTACGTTAACGTGTGAGGTTAATAAAAAAGGGTTGGTTTTACGATGGTGTCTCTTGAGGTTCATCAATTAAGTCTGTGCAGAGCTGAGCCTTTTGCAACGCGACATACAACACAACAAATTATCACTCAAAATAAAGATGAATTATAACAAGTGTGTAAATGAAGTAGGAAATCATAACATTTTCATAGTGTGTGTAAAATACAAGGGACCATCTCAACCTAGGTGTCCACTCTTGCCAAGCATTAATATGAATGAGTAAATGCATATTTTGATTATACAAACCCTACAGGGAAGGAAAACTAAGCTTAACAAACCAAGGTAGTGGGAAATTTGTATCAATGGACCGAATATCTTTTGTGGGTTTTTTTAATGATGTTTTACGGCGATCGTCAACTGCAAATGCAGCTCTGCCCCTCTAAAGAGAGGGGAAGAGCTGTCAACTGATCACCGTCTGGTGGTGAGTCAGGTGAGACCTGGTAAACTCTTCGGCCATCTGCACAAACATTTAATAACTGGGTACATTCTAGATCCAAACAAAAGGGTTTGGTTACATTGGTCAAATTATTCATATGTGCTCTGAAAATTAAAAACAATTTATCGTTTCAAGTTCTGAGATTCGTTAGCTTGTCTTATGGCACTATAGTTGTTGAAAGCAGACTGTGTTGCTGAAATAAAAAATCAGCAAACTAAAAACTTATAACCCAGAAAACTAAGCCCTTAACTATAAAATCAAAAATTGTCATTTAATTAAATTAGTTAAAAAATAAGAATTTACATTCAAACTAAACAATAAAATCAATAAACTTAAAACATTAAACATTAAAAAAAAAGAAAAAGTTGATGCTGTCACTCCCTCTGTGACATCATCGGAATTGTCACTGACCAGAAGATCTGAGCCAGCAGGCGTAACCATGGAGATGATGATGTCAATGACATCAACGCCATCTGATTGGCTGGCACAGAGCTCACATCTTTCTAAGGTACAAGGTAACAGTCAGTTGGAGACCAGACAGCAAGAGATAAGGCTGCACCAGAGAGGCACTCCACACCAAATTGAAATACAATGGTCAAACTGGAGAAAAGTACTAAAGAAATGCCCCAGACTTCTACAGGGAGAGCATTTTCCAGTGCAATGGCTTTTTGGAAGAAGCCTCGTGCCAACAAAAAGGAAGATGAGCCAGGACCTTCCAAGCCAAGGGTGAGAAGTCTGCAGGAAGAGATTGCCATGGATAAACAGAAAGAAATCGCCATATCTGAGCAGCAGCAGATGGCCATGGCTGAACAGACCATCAAGAGTCCAGGGTCAGAAATCTCTGGTCTGAAGGAGAGTCTCAAGGAAATGTTTAAAGATCATGAGGCAAACATTCCGCTTCTGGTTAGTAAGGAGCTTGAGGTCCACTTCGCAGAGAAGACAGCCAAACTCTTCCAGGACCAGACAAAATGTAAGGAAGAGTACGAGATTCTCATGGGAGAACACAAGAACCTGCTTATTGCCCTCCACGCTGAGCAGGCCAAGACAAAGCAGCTGGAGGAAGATAAGAAGATCCTGGAGCAGAAAAATAGGGTTCTAGCGGCGGAAAACGTGGTTCTTGATGAGGCAAAGATGCTCCTGGGCCAGGAAAAGAGGGTTCTGGAGGGAGAAAAAATGGTCCTGGCCCAGGAAAAATGGGCTCTGGAGGAAGAAAAGATTGTCCTGGGGCAGGAAAAATGGGTTCTGGAGGAAGAAAAGATTGTCCTGGAGCAGGAAAAGATGGTCCTGGAGCAGGAAAAGATGGTCCTGGAGGAGGATAAGAACCTTCTGGTCGAGGATCAGAGGCTCCTGGAGGATATTTGCCTCCGAATGAAGAAAAGAATCCTAGGATTCTTTGGGAGGAGGATGGAAGACAGAGCCACAGAGATGGCAAAGATGAGGAGGAAGGCTTCTGGCGGTGGATTTTTCCACAGGCCCTTCAGGAGGTAGTTTCTCTGCCTCTGTTTTTCTCCCGGTACTCGGGTTTTTAAAAAAAGATGGTGAGAAGGAGGAGGTGGTGGTAGGAGGTGGTGGTAGCGGGTAGACGGAGTATCTGCCTCTATGTGTTTTTTTCTCCCGGTGCTCGGGTTTTTTTTTAAAAATGGTGGAGGAGACAGGGAGTGGGTTTGGCGTCAGGAGGTAGACGCCCTTGTGTTTCTCTATATGGTTTTCTCCCGGTGCTCGGGTTTTTAAAAAAAGATGGTGAGAAGGAGGAGGTGGTGGTAGGAGGTGGTGGTAGGAGGTAGACTTCTATGTGTTTTTTTCTCCCGGTGCTCGGGTTTTTTTATGAAAGTGGTGGAGGAGACAGGGAGTGGGTTTGGCGTCAGGAGGTAGACGCCCTTGTGTTCCTCTAAGTGGTTTTCTCCCGGTGCTCGGGTTTAAAAAAAAAGAAAAGGCTGTCGTGAAGTGGAAAACATTAAATGAACGATGTCTGATCTGGTGCATATGTGTGTGATAAAACTCCTGGACTTGACCAAAATCTATGTTGTAAATGGTTGTCTGAATGAAGGTCTACATGTTGTGGAGCATCTGGTTGTACATGGTACCAAATACAAAGTGTGCTTTAAAGAGTTCGTCAAAAGCTCCTAGGGTACTGGTTGACTTGCAAAGTATGACCTGCTTGTCCAGAATAATGAAGAACTCATGGATGGTGCTCCTCTTCATCCCAACAGCTAGAAGATACGGTTGAGTGGTGCATTTGATTGCATCAACATGTTCTTGAATACTTGTTCCGCTCTGAAGATAAAGAATAAGTCAAAATTAAAAATTGGAAAGTCACAGATTACAACGGTCCCAACGTCTTGTTGCCATCTGTAAAGATAATCCTCATAAGCAATGACATAAACCTTCTTGAACACGACAAGATGTTTCTCAGCATGGGCTGCAGGACACCTTGCCTGGTCTTCTCACACCTTGGCCAGTATTTGAGGTATTTAATGTATCACCGGTCCCTTTTTCAAATGACTTTTCAAGCTCGCTCCCCGCTGATACGGCGGGCCAGCTGGATGTCTTTGGGCATGATGGGCAACTACTCGTCCCTCCCTAACTGAGAGCAAAACACTCGACTAGATCTCGACTCTTTGCTGTCCTTGCGCCGAAATGGTGGAACGAGCTCTCTGAAGACACCAGGACCGCAGAGAGCCTTCACATCTTCCGCCGCAAACTAAAGACACACCTCTTCAGACTCTACCTCGACTAAAGACTAACAAATTATAGCACTTAAATTGTACTTGTAACGTCACTCATCTATAGCTAACTGTAAATTGGCTTATTTGAGGAAATTGCACTTTCTTGTTTCTTGTTCTCCTGAGTTTGTACCCTATGGTTGAATGCACTTATTGTACGTCGCTTTGGATAAAAGCGTCCGCTAAATGACATCCACTGAGAGATGTCAGTTAGACAGGCAGAGATCCGAGCCACCACCTGGGTGTCCGAGTGAGGGAAGGAGAGAATTAGTTGGGTGTCATCGGCTTAGCTGTGGTAAGAGAAGCCATGCGAGCGAATGACAGCGCCAAGAGAGTTGGTGTAAAGCGAAAACAGGAGGGGACCCAGCACGGAACCCTGAGGAACTCCAGTAGTAAGAGGACAAGGTTCCGACACAGATCCTCGCCAGGTTACCCG
This sequence comes from Gasterosteus aculeatus, assembly GCF_964276395.1. Taxonomy (NCBI): domain Eukaryota; kingdom Metazoa; phylum Chordata; class Actinopteri; order Perciformes; family Gasterosteidae; genus Gasterosteus; species Gasterosteus aculeatus. Next base: position 3,457,920 of record NC_135709.1, on the reverse strand, counting down.
GTAGGTGCGGCCGTCGAGATAGGACGAGAGAAGGGAGAGTGACCGGTCTGTAGTTGTTTTCTTCAGAAGGGTTGAGGGTAGGTTTCTTCAGGAGGGGGTTGACTCGTGCCTCCTACAGAGAATTGGGAAAACAGCCAGATAACAGAGCGTTGTTGATGAGACAGGTGAGGAACGGAAGAAGGTCAGGTGCGATAGATTGTAGAAGATGTGATGGAATGGGGTCAAGAGGGCAGGTGGTCGGACGGGCAGAGGTTACTAGGGTAAGAATTTGGTTGGGAGAGAGGGCAGTGAAAGAGGAAAGTGAGGGCGAAAGAGGTGAGGTCGGTGCGACGCGAGAAGTAGGAGGTGGGTTTGAGAAGGAGGAGCGTATGTCAGCTATTTTCTTGGTGAAGTAGTTGACAAAGTCTCCCGGAAGAAGGGTGGAGGGGGGAGGAGGGGTAGGGGGTTCGAGGAGATTGGGGAAGATCGAGAAGAGTTTTTTGGGGTTAGAAAATGACGATTCGATTTTGGATTGGTAGAAAGCGCTTTTGGCAGCAGAGATAGAAGCAGAAAACGAGGAGAGGAGAGATTGAAATTTAAGCAGGTCGTCAGGTCGTTTATATTTACGCCATCTCCTTTCCGATGCTCGCATGGTGGCTCTCATGGCACGGACCGGTTGAGACAGCCACGGAGCCGGAGGGGATTTGCCAGTCCGTCGTGTCGTAAGAGGGCAGAGAGAGTCTAGAGAGGAGGAAAGAGTTGAGAGGAGAGTCTCTGCAGCAGCGTTCGGATGCAAGAGTGTGAAGGAATCAGTTGAAGGGAGAGCTGATAGAACAGAGGATGCCAGCGAGGAGGGAGAGAGGGAGCGAATATTGCGACGAGCCGGTATAGAGTTAGTCAATGAGGGAGGTTTGTTAGTTATAGAGAGTGGAAGGGAGTAAGAGATGAAGAAGTGATCAGACACATGAAGTGGAGTTACAGAGAGGTTAGTGGTAGAGCAGTTTCTAGTAAAGATGTAGTCAAGGTGATTGCCGGCTTTGTGAGTAGGAGGAGAGGGACTGAGTGACAGAGCGAAGGAAGAAAGTAGGTGTAAGAGGTCAGATGACTTCTCCGTCTGGATGTTGAAGTCACCCAGGAGGATGAGCGGAGGTCCATTTTCGGGGAAGTTGGACAGGAGAATGTCCAGTTCTTCCAAGAAATGACCTAAGGAGGCTGGCGGACGGTAGAGGACAACGATGGTTAATTGTACCGGGTGAGTGACTGTTACAGCATGGAATTCAAAGGACAATGGGGTGGATGGTGGTAGAGGGTAGAAAGAAAAGCTCCATTTGGGTGAAATGAGTAGACCTGTGCCACCACCCCTACCAGTGGGCCTGGGAGTGTGGCTGAAGGAGAAGGCGGAGGAGAGAGCGGCTGGGGTGGATGTGTTCTCAGGTGTGATCCAGGTCTCGGTTAAGCTATCGTTTGAGTACACAGGCTGATGGAAAACAATGGAAACAGCAAGACTAATAACACAAAACATCGGGGACAGCCAGCAGGCCTATCAAACTCCCAAATATGTGATTTTTTTGACTTGACGTGTGTTTGAGTCACTCAAACACACTCACACTATGAGCTACGCATTTCATTTTATGACAATTTACAGGTAATAACCTCAGATTTGAGGCACCGCTCTACACGTGAAGTGCTGATGGTTAATTAAAAATGACCAGCAGAGGGAGCTCAATGACCTGATAAGATGTGCTTCTAAAAAATGCCACATCAGCACAGCAGAAGCTGAGTTTTTTCATCTGTAGGCTGTGACCAGTTTGCATGGCTCGTTGGTCTAGGGGTATGATTCTCGCTTAGGGTGCGAGAGGTCCCGGGTTCAAATCCCGGACGAGCCCTTACTTTTTTACTCATCTTTGTTTGTGCAGCCCAAAATTGTACATTACAAATTTGTCTCAGAGGGCTTTAGAGTCTGTACACATGCAACATCCTCTGTCCAGAAACCCTCACATTGGCACACTCCCTCAAAAAAAAAAAAAACAATGGTGGGGGAAAAAAACAAAACCTCAGGGAGAACAGCAGAGGATGGGATCCCTCTCCTGGGACAGACTACAAGGGATGTCCATCCATCTTCACACCGCTTATCCTGCACACAGGGTCGCTGGGGGGGCTGGAGTCTATCGCAGCCAACTTTGGGGCGAGAGACAGGGTACACCCTGGTCGCCAGCCAATTGCAGTGCTAACACAGGGACATACAACCATCCACACTGACACAGGGAATTTAGAGTTACCAATTAACGTCATCCCATGTCTTCAGACTGTGGGAGGAAGCCAGAGTACCTGGAGAAAACCCACGCAGACACAGGGTGAACATACAGCCTCCACACAGAAAGGCCACTGGGCAAAGTCAAACCCAGGACCTTCTTTCTGCAAGGTGATAGTGCTAACCACCACACCACCCAAATGTCATGAACAACATAAAATATTTACAATGCATTCAATTCCTAAGACATAAAAAAAACTCAAAATAATTTCAATCACAGGTCATACACCGATGTGAAATGAAGGGAAGACTTAACATCTATTGAATCTTGATGATTTTTTGGCATTAGCCAGAGCCAGGATGGAGCGAAATCAATCCAGCTGTACACAGCTGGAATAACTGCGCGTCCACGGGTTTCTTAAATAGACCACGGTATCGATCACAGATTTACTGATGAAATGGAGAAGCACGGCATATTTTTCACCGGCTGAGCAGCAACTAAGTATGGAAACTTATAGAGCTCCAAACTTTTCAAAAAAATCTTTTAGTGAGATTTTGTCGGGAGTGACCAAAATTTTGCCGCGCTCGCAGTCACGTGACTCAAATATCAGGGAATATGGAATTCATTTGGCGTTGTAGCCATGTTGTGCCCTGAAATCTAGTCGAATCGTTGATGAGGGCGGCCTACTGGAGATGGACAACATTGGTTACATTCTGAGAAGCAAAGACACAGCTGAAGGTAAAGCCCCAGGACATTTTGGTTACAGTAGATGTTATTTCCTACATTCTAGTCGATTTTTGGGTGGTATGCTAAAGAATTGATTCTGATTCATCTGATCATGACTTGTAGGGCCTTCTAGACTTGAGCTGAACCTTCAGACAACTATTGTTGTGCCTTAATGACTGTCTATGTGCCACAATATGGCCTAATTATTAGACCTGTGTTTGAGATTTGACCCAGGTAAAAATGATTCAAGTAGGAAGTAAATAGGATTTGGGAACTTGGGAAATGGGAAAAACCATGTGGATACTTGTCTGATGCGGAACAATTTGGTATTGGATATTTTTTTCAATTGACAAATTAGGAAATATATATTGTGAAATATGTAGTAGGCAGTGTTGAGAAAGAAGTTCTTCAGAGGTAGTGAGGTGGCTCTTAAAAGAGCTGTTGTGTGAAAATCAGGCGGTTTAAGCTCGTTCCCCACCGATGCGACGGGCCAGCTGGATGTCTTTGGGCATGATGGTGACCCTCTAGGGGTGAATGGCGCACGGGTTGGTGTCCTCGAACAGGCAAAGACCCGCTCCTCTCGTGCTGGACTCCAGTTCCCAGTCGGTCGCGTCCACAGGCATCTGCGCAAAGGGAACTATGCCTAGGTGGCCAGCTGCTTCCTGGGGGCGGTGATACAGGATCAGATCTCCGGCTCCTGATTGGTGGAGGACTCCTCTTGGAGCTCAGCCGGGACTCTACAAGCGAGTCTCCGCTGCTCATTGGCGGAAAAATTTAAAAATGTCCGCCAAAAACTGTGAGCTCGCGCCCTCTGCTCTCGCGCCTGGAGCCTCTTCTCTGGTTGGTGCGCGCGTCAGGAACCGTCCCGCCCTTTCTGCGGACATATAAAGCAGGGTTTGACGCGTTCACAGACACTTCCTTCCCTGAAACTGTCTGACAATGAGCGGCAGAGGTAAAACCGGTGGAAAGGCCCGAGCGAAGGCAAAGACCCGCTCCTCTCGTGCTGGACTCCAGTTCCCAGTCGGTCGCGTCCACAGGCATCTGCGCAAAGGGAACTATGCGCAGCGTGTCGGCGCAGGAGCCCCCGTCTACCTGGCGGCCGTGCTGGAGTACTTGACCGCTGAGATCCTGGAGCTGGCTGGAAACGCCGCCCGCGACAACAAGAAGACCCGCATCATCCCGCGTCACCTGCAGCTGGCTGTCCGCAACGACGAGGAGCTCAACAAGCTGCTGGGCGGAGTGACCATCGCTCAGGGCGGCGTGCTGCCCAACATCCAGGCGGTGCTGCTGCCCAAGAAGACCGAGAAGCCCGCCAAGAAGTAAAGCCGGAGACCTCCATCTACCACAAAGGCTCTTTTAAGAGCCACCCACCCACACGAAAAGAGCTGTGATCCTCATATGTTCATAGGTTTTTTTTTGTTTTTTTCTCATTCCCACATTAGGTCATTTGTGCCACAACAACCATCCACTAATAATTCCATCTCGAGTAAGAAAAAATTTGTCTATTATGTAGTCTTACTTCTTACGGTCATCCTAATAAAGTCACACAACTCTAGCTTTACCGCTCAACCTGTTAATGTATCACGTAGAAAGGACACTACTGCAGCTGAAGCATAAAACAGTTTTAAATCCGACACTTGAGGATGTAGATGGATTCACTTTTAGAGAAAGGTAACAGGAAGACTTACAGGCAAGATTACAGAGTGCAAAATAAGGATTTGACATTTTAAAGCGCCACAACTCATATTAAATATTCCTTTAGATGTATTTGTATTACATGTATTTGTCTCTATTCTGAATGAAAAAAAGGTGTGTGTCACGTCTCTACACGTCAGGAATTGAAGTGTTTGTGTATGTAATTATCAACAGGGTGCCCTGTGATTGTGAATGGTTTGTGTGACGGTCATTAGATGATTTCAGTGCATGCGATGATTTATACAACATGATTCTCGACAAATAAACAATCTTGTGTTAAGTCAAGAGCACTTAAGTTATTCAATCTCAACAGGGAAATCCGCATAGTTGCGATGTTTGTGACGCATGCGCAGTATCACACAGAAGGCAACCAATCACGCTCGAGCAACAGCACAGTGTACTTTGCATCTAGTTCATATATGAACACCGTGCTGTTGAAATTGCGACATTCTCAGTTTACAGAGAAGTTTCCAATCATGCCTGAAGTTGTGAAAGCGCCCAAGAAGGGCTCCAAGAAAGCCGTCTCCAAGGCCGTCAGCAAGAGCGGCAAGAAGAAGAGGAAGACCAGGAAGGAGAGCTATGCCATCTACGTGTACAAGGTGATGAAGCAGGTCCACCCCGACACCGGCATCTCCTCCAAGGCCATGGGCATCATGAACTCGTTCGTGAGCGACATCTTTGAGCGCATCGCCGGTGAGGCCTCTCGCCTGGCTCACTACAACAAGCGCTCCACCATCACCTCCAGGGAGATCCAGACCGCTGTGCGCCTGCTGCTGCCCGGCGAGCTGGCCAAGCACGCCGTGTCTGAGGGAACCAAGGCCGTGACCAAGTACACCAGCTCCAAGTAAACCTGATGTAGACACAAAGGCTCTTTTAAGAGCCACCCACTTCTTCTAAAGACCATTTCCTGATGATTGTGTTTCAAAACGTGTGTATATCCCTTTGTATCTATTGATTTACAAAGGAATACATGTTTTCTATGTATTTAACTTTATTCAGTGTTACGGCGGAAGCCAGACTTTCACCAACATCTGCGGTTTCATTTAAACTTAACAAGAGGAAAAATTGGCTTTTCAGCTTGAAGCATTGCCCAGTGAGCACAAGACTTAACTTTAACGTTGAAATATGGTTGAAACGAAAGACCTCATTTCAACGTCTTTTCAACCCGCTAAAAATTGGATGAAACCTCAACGTGCCAGAAAACGTCAAATTTGTTGATAAATGTGTCATGTTGTAACGTAAGGTTAAAAGAGACTACATTAGATTTTCATAATATATATTGAACTGGTTGGCGAAATTTGGTCTACAAGAAGACTTATTTTTAACCTATTTAATATTTCACTTAAAACGTCATAAATATTAAACTACGGACTCACGTGTCGACGCCTGCAGAGCTTCGACCGGGTGCAGTGTTTGGTGTTGGTAATGTGTTAGGTTGCTACTGTACCTATACATGTTATTGTCTTTCCCATTTCATATTGAAAATACCTTTTTAAAGCAATGGGGGCTAAATACAGATTGCAAGGGAGCTGAATTCAACAAGTTTTGGTCTGTAAACGAGGGCCAAAACATTGTAAGTTACTGTGTGCTTAAAGCATGTTACTGTGTGATATACCTGGAAATGTTACTCCAGAAATGCCATAAGTTGCAGATGAATTGTTATCTTGTTTATAATGTAATAAGTAAACAGTCTATAAATTAGGGTTCTAACACACCTGCTGCTGTCATTATTAGTTTATTACTGTCATCATAAACCCAAAATATCATCTTTGCCCTTTCCTTGAAGTCTTTGTGCTTTCCCTCCTCACAGGTTTCTGTGGGTGGTGGTTGCATCTGATGGAGGTTGCATCTGATGACAGCTGTGCCTGCAGTGGTCCTGCCTTACCCCTGGCCTACTACTCTCAATATTAGAATCATTTCTGTCGTAGGAATTGGATGCACTGTAAGTTGTTCATACTCTGCACACCTACTTCTCTGCTGCTTTCCCCTCAGGTTTCTCCCGGGTGAAGGTTTTTTACATTTTGGGGGTTTTGGGACAGGATGTTGCATGTTTAGAAGTGTTTTGGCCTCAGTCAGCGTGGTTACATGGATTAGATTAACTGGCTTAGTCAGACTGAAATCGAATCATACCATCATGTAAAAACACTAAGTGAGGGAGGGACAAGTAGTTTGGCAGATGCAGAGCAGAGGTTGGGATGTAGGGTTTGACCATGTACTGGATGTAGACTGGACTTGATCCATTCACAGCACGGTTTTGAAGTGGATGCGGGCAGCCACCGGTAGCCAGTGAAGAGAGCGGAGGAGAGGAGTAGTGTGGTAGAATTTCGGAGGGTTAAAGACCAGTCAAGCTGCTGCATTCTGGATTCTGGAGCTGCAGAGGTTGAATGGCGGCAGCAGGGAGACCTGCCAGGAGAAGTTGCAGTAGTCCAGGCGTGAGGTGACAAGAGCCTGAATCAGTACCTGCGCTGCCTTCTGGGTGAGAAGAGGACGTATTCTCCTGATGTTGTAGAGAGTATCTACAGGATCGTGTTGTTGCTGTAATATTGGGAGTCAGGAAGAGTTGGCTGTCTGTATATATATATAAAGAAACGATCATTTTACACACGTTTACGTTAAAAGTCATATTGCTCAGGGATACTTCGACATGGAGCAGCAAGCCTTGAACCCCCAACCTTGCCGTTCGCGGCACACCCTCTACCCCTGTGCCACGTCAACCGGAGAGCGTTCTCCAACAAACTCCTTCAGTTCCGCTGTCACAAGGACATCATTCCTGCCCAGAGCAATAACACTTTACAATAAATCATCCCATGATAATCATAAATAATGACCCTGTGATGTTGCTGCTCTTTCTATTGTATACAATGTGTATATTTTTATGCTATTTTCTTCCCTGTACATGCTGTATACCAAAACTTCGCGCTTGAGGGATCAAGAATCTATCCACCCTATGGTTGAACCGTGGCTTTCTGCAATCCGCAAAATTCTTTAATTTTTCAGAAATGAAACGCAAGCATTAAAAATGTGCCAATCAACACAGTCTCACACAAAGCTCTGAGCATTATTCATTAACAGAACTATGCATTGGAATCTGCATTAATGTTGATGTCCTATTTTCATCATTACGGTAATCAGCTCCTCACAGAGAGTGCGTGGCCCTTAAAAGGACCGTTTGGTTGTTTATAACAGAAGTTGGTGTTTAACCTCCGAAGCCGTACAGGGTGCGTCCCTGTCTCTTCAGGGCATAGACCACATCCATGGCGGTCACCGTCTTCCTCTTGGCGTGCTCGGTGTAGGTGACGGCATCGCGGATCACGTTCTCCAGGAAGACCTTCAGCACACCGCGGGTCTCCTCGTAGATCAGACCGGAGATGCGCTTCACTCCGCCGCGGCGAGCCAGACGGCGGATAGCGGGCTTGGTGATTCCCTGGATGTTATCACGGAGGACTTTACGGTGACGCTTGGCGCCTCCTTTGCCGAGTCCTTTTCCTCCCTTTCCTCTTCCGCTCATGTTGTCAGATAAATTTGAAACAAGATGGGCAAGTAGGCTTAGTTCACAGATTTTTAAACCCAGTCGGAGGACGTGATAGGAGACAGAGGCGGGGCTTGATCTTATTGCCATAGCGCCCTCTGCTGAACTAGACCATTAATAATCAACCTTCGTCACCTCTGTCATTGTGCCTCAGATACCTAAACATTGTCTCCGTTTATCTTGTTATAGATCATAAAGTGGAACATCTTTGACATAGTATGGTTTTGCTTCATTTTTTCGTCTCGGCTTCCTTGACCGTCAAGGATGCAATCTGAGGGAGGATGAGACAACCATCTGATGGATATACTGTGTTACACAGTAGTGAAAATGGGGGTGGAGGCTCAGGATAGTTAAACTGTGTCTTCCGCCATCTAGCTGCAAGCAAAACCAAAGCAGACATTCTGTAGGGGCCATTATGTGTTGTTGTTGGCAAAGTATATTTTGTTTGTTAGACTGTATTTGTATTGACACTTTGGACACTAGGTGGCGGTGATTAGGTGCACATGGGTGTACATAAGGGACGTAGGTGACGGGAAGCGAGGGACAGGTAGGGGAGCACCAGACAGTTCTCACTAGACCACGAAGACAGACCACCATCAATAGGAGCACGTTCAACCGGTATGTTCATCTGTTTATACAATTGCCTGCAATAAACTACAAACCTCAACCACAATCATCGCTGGAAAATCTTTTGTGTGTCTGCATCGAAACATCACTCCCACCTGTGCCTGATGGCAAAGAACAACAACGAGACAGCTAAAGGGGCAGCAAACCTAAGATTGCAATTAGCCAATCTGGTAGAGGGCCGCACAAAAGGAATGAATAACTTTTACGTTTTTCATGTCAATGCTTTTTCATTTTAACACATTTTAAGGCGCTTGTCTAACGGAAATGAGCAAAAAATCCGACAGCGGGGAGAGTTTACTTTAAATGTAACGTTAAGTTATAGAATTCACTACCGATAGAAATGTTATACTATAAAATATGAGATGACATCGTAGTTTGACCGACGTCGTGTTATTTCAAATTCACATAAGACTTTAAACTTAAACTGCTCTTAGTGATAACGCTAAGTCCCCCCATACAGCCCCTGAGCCAGACTCTCACCTGAATCCCCCCTGAGTCCATGTACTGTTTTTATAAACATCAATGTACCAACACACATTTATAACAAAGACAAAACGAGCAGCTCACGTTCCCTGGGGCCGCTGCGCCGTTAACGGCAGCTCGTCTGTGGTTATCAGTCAAAAGTCACTTCATGACTCAACTTTCATACTCTAGAGGCTGACTAACATCCTACTGAGGCTGAGACGGTTTTATATGTAGTTTATACTTTATATTATGTAATATAATTATTATTATATTATGGATCAAAGTGAGCTCAAGTAGTCAAAGCTGAAATATCACTTTCTAAGTTAGAATGTTACAGAATAAATACACAAAGAAACTTAAATCACTTTGCTCCTTTTGTTTTGTTGTGTGATTATAAACTTTACATTTAGTTGTGTTATGGACCAGGAGGAAGCAGCATCAAGCTGAAGGAGAACGATGTGTGTGGTGACATTCAGCTGCTGTAACTTGGACATATTCCGAAATATCTTAAGGTTAAAATAGCTTGTATCCTGTTCAATAGAAAAATAAGAAGTCCTTGCATACAACTTAATACATGTGTTGGTCAATTGGTTTTTAGTAACAACATTGATGGAATCTCCTCTGCCTTAATATTGTTTATATTACTTTTAGCTGAAAGTAATTTTATATAAAAAGTATTATACATTACCATTACATTAACCGGAAAATGTTTGGAAAATTATCTCAGCGTGAAATATATCATACTCCGGAGGAGAAGCGTATCTTCCTAAATTAAATTAAATACGAAGAAAATGACCTTACTTATCGGTACTTCATACATTTTTCGGCTTTTAGGGCGTTTGTTTTTAAGCCCAGCAGGTTGCTGGGCAACGGGCAGGAAGTCCCCCGCAGGCCAGACCGCCCCACTTCAGAGACCGCTCGGTTCAGCCTACGCGGTTGCTGCCCAGGTCTGCGAAGGCTGCTGAAGGATGCAGCCCAGCGACTTTGAGACACATCGACAGTCTAACATGAATACGGTGCGTAAGGCAAACATGGTTAGGGACCCAAAGGTTCGCATTTTCACCATAAAAAAAGCTACAACCCCCTGCAGGAATCGAGTTACGGTATAAATGAAACCGGTATAGGTAAAAGTAACAAACAACTAAACAATGCTTTTTTTCTTTGAGTATTATATTCTGATTGAAAGAGATAATACCCCCCCCCCCCACACCCCCCTTCTATAAAAATATTTTAATAATGGGATTTTTCCGGTTTTTCTCTTATTTAATAACGCATTCTGTTATTTAAACGTTTTCAGCAAACGCCTTTGTCAACCAGTTAATCATATTTTTCATTTTGCAGCATTGTGCACCACAAGATCTTTGCCTTTGCTGTCAGAGCTGCAAATATTTCAAATCCCTTCAATATTTTCTCTGTCTATTATATTGTGTGGAAGTTAGACCACACCCAAAGTGCATGAATGGCCTGTTTCCCTGCTGGCTAATACACCACCTTCAGAGGGAGTTAACTGCGCAGACAAGATCGTTGCGTAACCACATGAAACAACAGCAGCCCGCAGAGTCGCGTCCTGTGCGCGGTGGTTTCGTTCATGACGGGAGTTTAATAGTGATTCCGATCCACGCTTTAAAAAGCAGCGATATGAAGGTAAGACTTGTTCTTTATTTTCAGGTTCACAAGAAAACACTTGGGAGGATGAAGACTAAGTGGTTGGTTCGGTACCAACTTCTTCACTCGGGTCGCCTGCATGTTCTGCAGGACGCGTCACTCATCGGCCCGAGCAGCCGCTGCGCTTCGGAAAAAAAAAACGAGAAAAGATGTCGAACGCTTTTATAAATGATTGAATTTTTTGTTATTCATTTTGAGTTTCGGACTACAGGTTAAAAGATTATCTATAGAAATAATTAATACAACAAAAATAAAATGAGTAGTTTTTGAGAACCTGTAGAAGTGTAAAATGTTTGGGATATTGGTCCTTAATTATAAGGATAAATATCGTTGACACTCTATGTTCATATGTATGGAACAATCTGACGAATAATTGAAGAGGTTTAAGAATCTATATTTCTTTCTGCAATGTAGTCAAGTAGAAGGTGCATGGTAAAAGAAAATGCCTCTGATTTTTAACTACAGTATCTGAAAAAAAAAACCATTTCTCTACATCGTATTGTGTAACTGGTTATCTGTATTCACCTCTATTAACAAGCCATGCCAATAATTGTGTCAAACTATGGAAAAAGTTTAGCACTATATAAACTGATATTTTGGTGGGCAATTCAAGCCAAATCCTGGAAGAATTGCCTCTCAAAGTGTAACCTGTTTCTGTTTGATTTTCCCACTCACCCACAGGTGAGCAAAATATAACTACAGGAGTCAGCATTCAGAACCGAGAAACACTCGCAGAAAGCAGTAAACTCTTCAGTTCAGTCCCTTCCACCATGTTTGCGTTAATAATACTGCTGTTAATCTGCGTTGTCTTCATCGTCGTTCAACTCAAATCCCGAAGGCCCAAGAACTTTCCACCAGGACCCCCAGTCTGGCCGATACTGGGGAACATTTTGGACCTGAGCCTGGAGAACCCCCTGAAGGACTTTGAGAGGGTAAGACAGCTGAAACGGACGATGTGGCTCTTCCAATACATTCTCTTGTAATTGTATGAATGTAATCACTATCACAAAATGTGTTGAGAACATTTCAACACTTAAACCTTTGGCAAAATGTGAAAAATAAAAACGTGACAAGTCTTTAAGTCTCGAGTCATTAAGCTTCTATTTTACTCGCAATAGGTGATTACGTATGTTTTCCCTGTACAGAGTTGACAGTCTGTGTTCTTAACTACTGGACTATGGCCAACCAGTAGCTGAGGTCACGCATTATTAGGTGTTGTCTAACTTGCACACAAAGTAGTATTTGCAAGGCCCAAGGTCAGGTGCTTGATGTAATGTGCTGTTAGTTGTTTTAATTTTTCTCCTAATGTTTTCATTATGTGATGATTCTCATGAATTACATTATTTCATCTTAATTTGTTGATGAGTTTGTTTAATATATTTTCAACGCTGCTAACCTAATTTCCCAGGTTAGAGGATAAAGATCTAACTATATCAGAAAACATGTTGTTTTGATTATATTGAATTGTTGGAATGTAAATAACCATCTAAAGTTAAATTATTTAAAACACTACCATGCCATCTTCTTTTCTCCCAGTTGAAGAAGACCTATGGAAATGTCTATAGTTTATTTCTCGGTCCCAAACCAGTAGTAGTCATGAATGGGATGAAGACCATAAAGGAGGCTTTGGTGACCAAGGGTGTCGATTTCGCTGGAAGACCCCAAGACCTGTTTGTCAATGACAGCACCCAGAGAAAAGGTAGGACATACATGATGTTTCAATGAGCAGCTAATAAATGTATCGTCCATCATAGCTTATTTAAAAAGAGCAACACAACATTCCAATGTTTGCTTATCTTTGTCCATATAGAGATGGGACAGTCACCAGTGTAAGTATATATGTAGTGGCCATTTGTCCTACAAATCTTTAAAACAAAGAGCCACTGGCTGCACCTACTGCTTTGTTTTTGTCAGGCAGCAATAAAGTGGATTGTCAAGGCAATCGATTCCTTTTGTTTACATTCATTTGCAGAGTCCGCCAAACACATACAATAAAACTTGGCTACCTTCCTATGCAGTGCTCTGGCTCGCTATCTCGCTGGTAAAAAAAAATATTAGTCACCCAGGTGCATGCTGGTCCTACCTGGCTATGCCCTTAAGTAACCTGCGGGTGCCCACAGTATTACCTAATTACTACTGGTAAAAAAAACTATTAGTCACCCAGGTGCATGCTGGTCCTACCTGGCTATGCCCTTAAGTAACCTGCGGGTGCCCACAGTATTACCTAATTACTGCTCCACTTAACCCAACTAACTATATTTTAGAATAAATAACTGGATTATAGCTCCCACAATATATGTTATTAAAACAAATGGTAAATGGACTCTACAACACTTTTCTAGTCTTCCGACAACTCAAAGCGCTTTAACACTACATGACATCATTCACCCGTTCCGACTACATCTACACACTGTAGTCACAGCTACAGGAGCAATGTTGGATTAAGTGTCTTGCCAAAGACACATCGACATGGGGGGTTAGCAGAGCCTGGGATCGAACCACCAACCCTCTGATTGGAGGACGACCGTGCTCCCCACTCACCCACTGTTGACAAGGGTCAATGTGCAGTTTTTTTATTGCAATTATCACAAAGTACGTTGAAATGTGTGACCTATTCAACAGCATGATAGGAAATATTGAGAAGGTAGAAGCAGGCACCTGAGCTATACAGTATATGAAGGTCACTCGGAGACTATAATCATCTTTGTTGAATGATCTGGCTCATGTGGGGGCGGCAATTCAGCAGTATGACTAGGACGTAAACTCCAAAGTGCCTTTTAAAGGTGATAAATCCCACACTTACCGGTAACCAGTGAAGGGAGGCTTAAACCGGGGTTATAGGATTAAGTTTTTGTTTAATACAGAGCAGCTGCATTTGGTTTGAAGGCACCTCTCTAATCAAAAGGAGGGAAAAAAAGAGTCTTATGTAACTGATGTATGTTTTACAATTCAGTTAACCAGAGAAAAAGAGGCAGAGCTGGAGAGGACTTATCGCCTTTCTTCATCAAACCTTGACCTCCATTCATCAGTCATCAAACTTGTATGCACTTGTCCTGCAGTTGCCCACTCACATGTTAGGCGACACTCTATATTATTCCAACAACCAAGTCTTTTCTGAAAGCCATGTTGTTCCTCTTTTTGTTTACTTAAAGTCAAACTCCATTCAATTCTGTTGGCTGTAAAAGCCCTTTCATTGCACAACATTACACAATTAGTCCAAATGCAAACGAGATGGTGACACGCAAAGTCATTCTAGTTCTTATGTAAGAAAGTAAACAACATGGTCTTGGGAGGTGGGGGAGGTGCAGGGGGTTGGGTGAACTGGCCAGCCAGCGTTTCTGAGATAGGACTGAGACAAAGAGAAAAGGCGATGTCATGATTTTGCAGCAAAACATTTTAGATGTGACGTGTCGAGTCTTGGTCAATCAGCATTAAAATGTCTTCAGCGTCTTCATTTCTCTCCAATTTTTTGACGCAACCCCTTATGACGGTATGATTATGAACAACTTAATATTGCCCTTAAAGTTTGAAGTTTCACATTTGCATTGTCATTCTCCTCTCTCTAGCCGGGTGATGATCGGTCGTCCTTTTCAGAAGCGCAGTTGACTATGTACATTCTGGATCTTCACTTTGCTGGGACTGACACTACTTCCAACACTCTCCTTACTGGTTTCCTCTACTTAATGAACTACCCACAAGTACAAGGTATGCAAATACTCTACAAAGGAATGCTCATAATTGTTTGTATCGTAGATTCTTTTATACAGAAATACTTTTTGTAAAAGTCCTGAATTGAAAAGGTATTTTTTTTGGAACACGTATCAATTGTCTCATTAAATTAATGTCTCTTTCTTAAAAAGGGACAGCACAGCCTTGGGGAACTGTTTACCGGTTAAGTGTCTTTCCCAAGCACACTGTGGCATGCTGGTTGATGATGCCATGGAGGGAACTATTGCGCTTCCGAATTGATGTAAATCGACCCTACCTCTTAGCCCTAACCTATAAGTGACAAGATGCAACTTTTAGCTACAAATATGCAGAAAGCTCTCACTCCAGTTATGAATGATTAGTGTAGTGTTTGTAATAGCAATAGATCAAGTGTGTCCCTGCAGTAAAGGCTTTCATTTTTTCCCCCTCAACAAATTTCACCTTTGAGACAATAAGATCCACCCTCACGAGTGTACCACGGGTCATTGTTAGAGGCCTTTGGCAAATTCCAGAAAGACAGCCTCTTCAACAGAAGGCAGTTTGAAGTAGGAAATTGGCAGGTGTAAATAATTAAATCAACGATTGCTGAATTCCATTGGACTGCTTCAGTTTCAAGGCTGTAGTTAGTAGTTTAGTAGTTTCACCCATGCGTCTCAAAGAAGCCTTAATAGCTGCTAACTATGCACGTGTATATGGTCAGCTAGTTCACCCTGAGTCATGTATCAGTTTCTGAAAAAACATATTTGGTTCATAGAGGAAAGTACTGATCAAAGCCCGGCTGATGAATAGGTCATGGAAAATATATAGGTGTCGTTGTGTATGAAGGTCGGTAAAACACAAGAAAAAGATTCTTTAGTTTACTGACGCGATCAGTTTGAAGTCTGGTTTCTCATAAATGTCTTGCCCGGTATATTTCTTTGTCAAAGTTGAAAGAAGCCATATCAAAGCGATTTCATTCACGCTACATTAACATTAATGTCGACAGATATGTAAAATATGAATGTCTACATTGTTTGGGCTAGAGCAGAGACACCTACTTGCGAACAAAACCAACTAACCTTGTTCACCATTCCCTGAAAATCAGGTCATTTCCAACATTGAAAAAAATTACATTACATGACATTTAGCTGACGCTTTTATCCAAAGCGACTTACAATAAGTGCTCAGAAGACTTTTTAATGACTTTGTTATTTATCGGTGACGCCACGTATTAGGATGAATTCCCCTCCACTATTGCATAGGTTTAACATTGATCCACTCCTATAATACTATTTTCCAATTTATCAAAAATATTGCAAATTTGTATTATCATCCTTCATGTTTCTGTCAGAGCATTTGTCAGCAGGAGATAGACATGGTGCTGGAGGGAAAGGATCAGGCCAGTTCTGAGGACAGAAACAACATGCCTTATGTGCAGGTAAATCTCACACTTTTCTCATAGCCAATAAATCTTGGATTCAATATGTTCACCCGTGGGTACATCCTTGGGATAAATTCAATTCACATTTCACATATATACCAATCTTCGTGCCAGTTCCCATTTTGCTGCTTTTTTTGTGTGGCTGATCTTTTGAGAGCCGGTGTTTAAGTATGGGAACATGATGTTTAAATATTTCTTCATCCAGGCCGTAATCCATGAATTCCAGAGAGTAGCCAACACTGTTCCACTCAGCGTCTTCCACTGTACAACTAAAGACACAGAGCTCAATGGATATTCCATCCCCAAGGTAAGAAGCAACTGGTCCTGTCTTTTCTGTCACTATTGTGTAAAACAATGTAGGCGTCTCTGCTGGGAATGTACATCTCTGCAAATTATTCATTCCTCTTTTTATTCATGTCTTGTCCACAGGGTACTCTGATCATCCCTAATCTCACCTCAGTGCTGAATGAGGAGGGCCAATGTAAATTCCCAAATGAATTCAACCCTGAAAACTTCCTCAATGACCAGGGAGTTTGTGAAACCAGAGGCCTTCATGCCTTTCTCTGCAGGTGTGTATGTTTCAATTCTCGTCAAATCAATTATCTTCATGTAGACCAAAATCACAAGTAACGAAATGGCCTGAGGTGGCTTCAGAATCTGTATAACATGCAACACCGGTTGTCATGTAGAACGTGTCATTGCATTATAAATATGTGTAACACTAGCTTTATAGTGGTGCTTTTAGTTTAAGAATAAATACGAAAGTGGGATATTAATGAATCAGTTGGTCTAGCGTGTCTATTTTTTGTTATACTACACACCATAATTTT
This sequence comes from Gasterosteus aculeatus, assembly GCF_964276395.1. Classification (NCBI taxonomy): domain Eukaryota; kingdom Metazoa; phylum Chordata; class Actinopteri; order Perciformes; family Gasterosteidae; genus Gasterosteus; species Gasterosteus aculeatus. The sequence continues at coordinate 3,441,024 of NC_135709.1, read as the reverse complement.
GCTGTGGAACAGGTGAAAACTATTACGTGGCATGTGTAGCAATGGTCTTTTAAAATTAGTATTTTGAGTTTAAATTGCTCATGACTTTAGTCAATTCACCAATAATGTACATGGTCGAATGGTTTATATTAGCAATACAAAATATTGTTATTGTTTGATCAAAAAGTGGGTGCACCAATCTCAGAGGGGTTGAACGGCACAGAGAAATAACTACTAACAAATGACTTACAAACATGTTCAGTTTAAGAATCTGTATTATGGTACCACCTTGTGGTAGCAATGGAAGATGTCATCAGCAGAACGCACCTCCGATGACAAGCACTGCATATGATCGATTATTCATGACAGCTGGAAAAAAGTAACATGCACATTAAAATATTTCCCACAATCTTTTCTGCAATCTTTCAGCGGGAATAAGATGTTCTGGACAGTCAGACACCAAATGCCCTATGTGCAGGTATGTTCTGGATTATTTCACTGAGATGTTCCGAGGTACCGTTTGGTGACAGCGGTGTCTTTCATGTAGGCAGTCATTCATGAGATCCAGGGAATGTCTGACACTGTTCCCCCTCAGTGTTTTCCACTGAATTGATAATGGTCACGTTAAGGAATGAGTTCTTTACAGAGAGTGAGGTGGCTCTTAAAAGAGCCGTTGTTGGGAGTAGAATCAGGGTGTTTAAGCTCGCTCACCGCGGATGCGACGGGCCAGCTGGATGTCTTTGGGCATGATGGTGACCCTCTTGGCGTGGATGGCGCACAGGTTGGTGTCCTCGAACAGGCCCACCAGGTAAGCCTCGCTGGACTCCTGCAGAGCCATAACAGCGGAGCTCTGGAAGCGCAGGTCGGTCTTGAAGTCCTGAGCGATCTCTCTCACCAGACGCTGGAAGGGCAGCTTGCGAATCAGCAGCTCCGTGGACTTCTGGTAGCGACGGATCTCCCTCAGGGCCACGGTACCGGGCCTGTAACGGTGAGGCTTCTTCACGCCGCCGGTGGCCGGGGCGCTCTTACGAGCGGCCTTGGTGGCCAGCTGCTTCCTGGGGGCTTTGCCTCCGGTGGACTTACGAGCGGTCTGCTTGGTTCGTGCCATAATCGACTAGTATCACTCTGATTAAGAGAAGTGAACTTTGAGAGGAGACACCCGGCTCTTAAAGTGTGGACCGGCTGAGGAGCGGTGACGCTGATTCAGACCTCCGGCCCCTGATTGGTGGAGGACTCCTCCTGGAGCTCAGCCGCGACTCTACGAGCGAGTCTCCGCTGCTCATTGGCGGAAAATGATTTAAAAATGTCCGCCAAAAACTTTGAGCTCGCGCCCTCTGTCTTCCTGTCTGGAGCCTCTTCTCTGGTTGGTGCGCGCGTCAGGAACCGTACCGCCCGCTCCGCGGACATATAAAGGAGGGTTTGACGCGTTCACACACACTTCCTTCCCTGAAACAGTCTAACAATGAGCGGCAGAGGCAAAACCGGTGGAAAGGCCCGAGCGAAGGCAAAGACCCGCTCCTCTCGTGCTGGACTCCAGTTCCCAGTCGGTCGCGTCCACAGACATCTGCGCAAAGGGAACTATGCGCAGCGTGTCGGCGCAGGAGCCCCCGTCTACCTGGCGGCCGTGCTGGAGTACCTGACCGCTGAGATCCTGGAGCTGGCTGGAAACGCCGCCCGCGACAACAAGAAGACCCGCATCATCCCGCGTCACCTGCAGCTGGCTGTCCGCAACGACGAGGAGCTCAACAAGCTGCTGGGCGGAGTGACCATCGCTCAGGGCGGCGTGCTGCCCAACATCCAGGCGGTGCTGCTGCCCAAGAAGACCGAGAAGCCCGCCAAGAAGTAAAGCCGGAGACCTCCATCTACCACAAAGGCTCTTTTAAGAGCCACCCACCCACACGAAAAGAGATGTGATCCTCCTGTGTCTATTATGTGGTCCTACTTATTAAGATAATCCCAATAAAGTCACACAACTTAATAAATACCTCACAACCTTTTAATGTATCGCGTAGAAAGGACACTACTGCAGCTGAAGCATAAAACCGTTTAGACATTGTTTGACACTTGATGTAGATGGATTCACTTTCAGAGAAAGGGAACAGGAAGACAAACAGGCAAGATTACAGAATGAAAAATAAGGATTTGACATTTTAAAGGAGCCACTCTTATTCAATACAAATATTAAATATTCCTTTAGAATTTAAATTGATTGTAGCATGAGATGGGTAATATAAAGGTTTCAATAACCGGATGCTCTTTCGCAGGCTGTGACAATCAAAAACATGTTTTCTACTTTACGCAACATTTGGATGCTTTTGTATAATAAAGATGTATTATACAAGATTTCTTTGTAGAATAGTCTCGCAGGAAAAAAGCTCTTTAAGGAAGGATTGAGCCTTTAATGGAGGTGTTTGTTCTTCAGACTGATATCAGCTCACTTCTTCTTGGCTTCTGCTCCACATAATTGAGGGAATGTTTTGCCATTTGTGCCTTATCTGCTCCATGTTGAAATAGCTTCACACCTAGTCTACAAACTATTTCCTGATGGGTTTATTTTTTAAATGTATTATAACAGTATTTACTTGGAATTGTCCTAATTCTTACAATCTTATACATGTTTAATTGAAATGTACATTTTCTCCATTTAAAACAAATGTTCAGTGATGATGGATGGGCCAAATTCTGGAGTCTGAGCAACATTTGGATATCAAAGAACTGCAGGTGTTGTCCTTGAATAAGTAAAACCATATTTTCTTATAAAATGGTCTTTAGAAGCTCATGTTGGCTCGAAAATAGTGGATTTCCTAAATTTTCCCACCAGCAGTTGTATAGTTCAATTAAATACAGTAAATTAAAATAATTTTAAGAAGTCAAAACACTATAAAGTCTGAAAAAATAAATAAAGGCAAAGCTCTTTGAGGAAGGAGTGGGTGGCTCTTAAAAGAGCCTTTTATGGAAGTGTTTGTCACATCAGTTTACTTCTTCTTGGGTGCTGCTTTCTTGGCTTTGGGCTTAGCGACCTTCTTCACTGGAGATTTCTTGGCTGCAGGGGCCTTTTTCACCACCTTCTTAGGGCTTTTGGCCACCTTTTTGGGGCTCTTTGCTACCTTCTTGGGGCTCTTGGCCACCTTCTTTGCCGCTGCGGGTTTCTTGGCCTTCTTCGGTGACTTAGCGGCTACAACTTTCTTCACTGCCGCTACTTTGGGCTTTTTGGCCGCTGCGGGTTTCTTCGCCGCGGGCTTCTTGGCTTTAGGAGCGGTTTTCTTTGCCGGTTTGTCGGCGGTGGTCTTGCTCATCTTGAAGGAGCCGGAAGCCCCGATCCCCTTGACCTGGACCAGAGTCCCCTTGGCCACCAGGCTCTTGATGGCGGTCTTGACGCGGGCCTTGTTCTTGTCCACATCGTATCCTCCGGCGGTCAGAGCCTTCTTGACGGCGGCAGCAGACACGCCGCTCCGCTCCTTGGATGCGGCCACAGTTTTCACGATGAGGTCAGAGACGCTGGGGCCGACCTTCTTCGGCTTGGACACCTTCTTCTTGGCTGCTTTGGGCGCGGCGGCGGCTGGAGCTGGAGCTACTTCTGCCATGTTGTCCCGTTGTTGTGCGTTTGTGTCGTCGAGGACTCGAGAGAGTGAGACTGATGAAGAGCTCAAAGCAGCGGACTGAACTTAAACGCACCATGAGAACCGTAGAGACTCAACCCAGCCCGGCGCTCCTCGTGCAGTCTGAAAGTCGAGTCACTTGTGTTTTCTCTCCACTGATTAAAGACTAAAAACTAAATGTGCATCAGGTGCTGGAGGCTGAAGGTGGAGGAGCCGATAGCCGACTAGTTTCTCTTCGTGTTCAGGTCACGTAGAGCTCTGATGATCGATGCGTTTTGTTTGAGGAGCCTCCAAACATCACCTACTCAGCGCCGTGGACAGCAGTGATCGGCGGCTTTTCCCACTCATTTCTCTCTTAAAAGTATTTAAAATACATCAAGTCTCCATCAAAATTGGGTTTCCAAACTATCCACATGTTGGTTCATGGTGTCAACGTAAAACAACCATCAGATGTTGATCAGTATTTAAAAAACTGGAGTTTTTGTGGAAGCAGCAAACACAGTGATGGTGGTTACAGTTCAATCAGACCTCCCATCAGAGCTGCTCACTGTGGACATTTCTTCTGCTAATAGTACCTTTTACTATACGCAGTTACAACTTTTTATCATCAAATATACTGACCCACTAATGTTAGTTTTTTGGGAAGCTTTCATATGCATATAGGTCTATTATTGTAAACCATTATTTATATTGTGTTGATGAATTCTATCAGCACAGATGCAGTTACATTTTGGTGAACATAACACATGTAATCATTATTATACTATCATAAAGTTACGAATGAAGTATTTCTATGCCAACATTCAAAGGAGCTGCTCACTGTGGTCATGTCTTCTGCTAATAAATTGTATTATAAATAGTATAACATATTTGAATCATCAAATATACTGAAAAACCAATGTGGCCTTTTTTTTGGAAACTCGAACGTTGCAATAACACTGCTATTGTACCACTGATGGTGTGTAATAGTATTCAGCTGATGAAGGAAGTCAGCACTAAAATTTTGAATTTTTAGTGCTGTCATTATTATATTGTCATTATTATGTATGCAGATCAACTGTGAACAGCGAAGAACATGACTCACGATTAGATCAATGAACAACTTAATAACTCACGGTGCATCTACTTCAGCCCAAAAAACAAGCTGTCTGCTCGAGACACGATAAGGTGAAATTTCTCTCTTAGTTGTTTTCAGTTTTTATGTCCTGAGAAATGTTATTGATGTATAATATACATAGCTCAACTTATAATCAACAAACACACTCAAACTCAAAGTTATCATTACTATTATTATTTTTAAATAAAAGTATTCCTAAGCAAACATTCTGTGATCCTCATATGTTCATAGTTTTTTTTAGTCATTACCACATTAGGTCATTTGTGCCACAATAACCATCCACTAATAATTCCATCTCAAGTAAGAAATATTTTGTCTATTATGTCGTCCTCCTTCTTACGGTCATCCTAATAAAGTTGCACAACTCTCATTAAATCTCAGCCTATTAATGTATCACGTAGAAGGGACACTAATGCAGCTGAAGCATAAAACAGTTTTAAATCCGACACTTGGAGGATGTAGACGGATTCACTTTTAGAAAAAGGTAACTGGAGCACTTACAGGCAAGATTACAGATTGCAAAATAAGGATTTGACATTTTAAAGCGCCACATCTCCTTTTCAATACAAATATTAAATATATAATATTCCTTTAGATGTATTTGTATTACATGTATTTGTCTCTATTCTGAATGAAAGAAAGGTGTGTGTCACGTCCCTACACGTCAGGAATTGTGTGTGTGTATGTAATTATCAACAGGTTGCCCTGTGATTGTGAATGGTTTGTTTGACGGTCATTAGATGATTTCAGTGCATGCGATGATTTATACAACATGATTCTCAACATGCAACTCTGTTGTGAAACGAAAAATATAAACAATCTTGTGTTATATCAAGAGCACTAAAGTGATTCAATCTCAACAGGGAAATCCGCATAGATGCGATGTTTGTGACGCATGCGCAGTATCACACAGAAGGCAACCAATCACGCTCGAGCAACAGCACAGTGTACTTTGCATCTAGTTCATATATGAACACCGTGCTGTCTAAATTGAGGCATTCTCAGTTTACAGAGAAGTTTCCAATCATGCCTGAGGTTGTGAAAGCGCCCAAGAAGGGCTCCAAGAAAGCCGTCTCCAAGGCCGTCAGCAAGAGCGGCAAGAAGAAGAGGAAGACCAGGAAGGAGAGCTACGCCATCTACGTGTACAAGGTGATGAAGCAGGTCCACCCCGACACCGGCATCTCCTCCAAGGCCATGGGCATCATGAACTCGTTCGTGAGCGACATCTTTGAGCGCATCGCCGGTGAGGCCTCTCGCCTGGCTCACTACAACAAGCGCTCCACCATCACCTCCAGGGAGATCCAGACCGCTGTGCGCCTGCTGCTGCCCGGCGAGCTGGCCAAGCACGCTGTGTCTGAGGGAACCAAGGCCGTGACCAAGTACACCAGCTCCAAGTGAGCCTGATGTAGACCGCCAACACAAAGGCTCTTTTAAGAGCCACCCACTTCTTCTAAAGACCATTTCCTGATGATTGTGTTTCAAAACTGTCTTATATCTCTATGTATCTTATTGATTTACATAGGAATACATGTTTTCTATGTATTTACCTTTATTCAGCGTTATGGCGTAATTCTGACTTCCACCAACATCTGCGGTTTAATTTAAACTTAACAAAAGCGGAAACATTTGGCTTTTCAGTTTGAAGCATTGCCCAGTGAGCACTGGACTTTATTTTAACGTTGAAATATGGTTAAAATAAGGTTGAAACGAGGTCTGAACGTCAAGACCTCATTTCAACAGCTTTTCAACTCTTCAATTCTCTATTGGATGAAAAATCAACTGGCCAGAAAACGTCAATTTGTTGATAAATGTGTCATGTTGTAACGTAAGGTTGAAAGAGACTACGTTAGATTTTCATTATATAATGAACTGGTCGGCGAAATTTGGTCTACACGAAGACTTGTATTTAACCTATTTAATATTTCACTTAAAACGTCATAAATATTAAACTACGGACTCAGTGTTCGACGCCTGCAGAGCTTCGACCGGGTGCAGCACGAGGCAAAGTTACGGCAGCAGAGCGACATGAACGGGCTGATAGAACCACGACTACCGGCTCCAATGCTCTAAGTACGTGAGTGTTTGAAGCACACCTGGAACTATAACCAGTTGTTTTACATGTGCTGCCCACTCGATACGGGAAAGACTGTCCTTTTTGTTAAGCTAGTTGGCGTTAGCGCAGGTAGTTTGCTAGTTAGCATGCTAGCGTGCAGCATGATGACCTGGACCAAAAGTAAACATCCCAGAATATTTTTCGTGTGTTTGGTGTTGGTAATGTGTTAGGTTGCAACTATACCTATACATTTTATTGTCTTTCCCATTTCATATTGAAAATGCGTTTTTTAAGCAATGGGGGCTAAATACAGATTGCAAGGGAGCTGAATTCAACAAGTTGTGGTCTGTAAACGAGGGCCAAAACATTGTAAGTTACTGTGTGCTTATAGCACAATACTGTGTGATATACCTGGAAATGTTACTCCAAAAATGCCATAAGTTGCAGATGAATTGTTATCTTGTTTATAATGTAATAAGTAAACAGTCTATAAATTAGGGTTCTAACACACCTGCTGCTGCTCATAAACCCAAAAGATCAACTTTGCCCTTTCCTTGAAGTCTTTGTGCTTTGTGCTCACAGGTTTCTGTGGGTGGTGGTTGCATCTGATGGAGGTTACATCTGATGACGGTTGTGCCTGCAGTGGTCCTGCCTTACCCCTGGCTTACTACTCTCAATATTAGAATAATTTCTGTCGTAGGAATTGGATTCACTGTACATCTTTAAGTTGTTCATACTCTGCACACCTACTTTTCTGCTGTTTTCCCCTCAGGTTTCTCCCGGGTGAAGGTTTTTTACATTTTGGGGGTTTTGGGACAGGATGTTGCATGTTTACAGATTGCAAAGCTGAACAAAAATAAAATGATTTGAATTGAATAAACATGTTGACTAGAGGAATCTGAAATTGAGGGGTGTTCTGTGCATGTGAATGAGGGAGATGCAACTGATTTCAGGTATACTATCCCAAAACAAGTAACTCACAGCCAAGTCTTGTTACAGAATCTGAAAATGAAGTTCCAATGATTCAGAAAATGGGCTACAAACACTGAATTCTAACCTAACCTGTCCATGTTTTTTCTGCACTTTCAATGCCTTAGTTTATTTCCCTGAAATATATTTTATTTTTGTGTTATATTTATAATAAATACAAATTAATAAAACAATGTGTTGTCCTTGTTAAGGGCTGTTAACATGACAACTGTGACTAAGTATGTAACTTGTAAGATTCCAGCAGGCAATTTATCCGTTGAAATGACGTCTATGGCCAGACGTTGAAAAGAAGTTGCAAATTGGTACAAAAGTGAAAGTTGTTTCAACGTCTATTCATAGACTCAACACTGTCAATAAAAAACACAACAGCAAACACATGTATTAGCAAGGACTTGTTATTTTTCTATTACATGAAATAAGAGCATGAGGAACATGAGTTTGTATGGCGTACACTCTGTAGCAACAGCACAGTGGATTTTGCATCTAGTCGATATTTACATGTCACCACGGTATTTGATCAAAAATGAGTTTTAGGCATTTGGAATTAGGTGGTAATTGCTTATAAAAGCTTGTGGTTGGTTTCAGAACCACGACTAGCACTTTCAGTTCTCTTTGAGTGGCGTCTAATACGTTTTCCTTAAGTATAAATTACATAGGGGGAGTGGGTGGCTCTTAAATGAGCCTTTCCACCATTTTGGAGCTAGGAAGAGCAAGAGTGGTGATCTTGTTGAGTGTTTTGGCCTCAGTCAGCGTGGTTACATGGATTCGAATAACTGGCTTAGTCGGACTGAAATCGACTTATACCATCATGTAAAAACACTGAGTGAGGGAGGGACAAGTAGTTTGGCAGATGCAGAGCGGAGGTTGGGATGTAGGGTTTGACCATGTACTGGATGTAGACTGGAACTGATCCATTCACAGCACGGTTTTGAAGTGGATGCGGGCAGCCACCGGTAGCCAGTAAAGAGAGCGGAGAAGTGGAGTAGTGTGGTAGAATTTCGGAGGGTTAAAGACCAGTCGAGCTGCTGCATTCTGGATTCTGGAGCTGCAGAGGTTGAATGGCGGTGGCAGGGAGACCTGCCAGGAGAAGTTGCAGTAGTCCAGGCGTGAGGTGACAAGAGCCTGAATCAGTACCTGCGCTGCCTTCTGGGTGAGAAGAGGACATATTCTCCTGATGTTGATGTTGATCCTGAGTGTATCTACAGGATCGTGTTGTAATATTGGGAGTCAGAAAGAGTTGGCTGTCTGTATATAGAAACTATAATTTTACACAGCATTAAGTTACTTACTTATATACAATATGGGACATAGAGCAGCAAGTCTTGAACCCCCAACCTTGCCGTTCGCGGCACACCCTCTACCCCTGTGCCACGTCAACCCAGTTTATGGTTGAACCATGTCTTTCTGCAATCTGCAAAGTTTTATTTTGAGAAATGAAAGGTATTAAAAATGTGACCATATCAATACATTGTTGGTCTGCGCATTATTCAAACAGAACTATGCATTGGAATCTGCATTAATATGTCCCATTTTCATCATTACAGTAATCAGCTCCTCAAAGAAAGTGCGTGGCCCTTAAAAGGACCGTTTGTGTGTTGGTAACAGAAGTCGGGGTTTATCCTCCGAAGCCGTACAGGGTGCGTCCCTGTCTCTTCAGGGCATAGACCACATCCATGGCGGTCACAGTCTTCCTCTTGGCGTGCTCGGTGTAGGTGACGGCATCGCGGATGACGTTCTCCAGGAAGACCTTTAACACACCGCGGGTCTCCTCATAGATCAGACCGGAGATGCGCTTCACTCCGCCGCGGCGAGCCAGACGGCGGATAGCGGGCTTGGTGATTCCCTGGATGTTATCACGGAGGACTTTACGGTGACGCTTGGCGCCTCCTTTGCCGAGTCCCTTTCCTCCCTTTCCTCTTCCGCTCATGTTGTCAGATAAGTTTGAAACAAGATGGGCAAGTAGGCTTAGTTCACAGATTTTTAAACCCAGTCGGAGGACGTGATAGGAGACAGAGGCGGGGCTTGATCTTATTGCCATAGCGCCCTCTGCTGAACTAGACCATTAATAATCAACCTTCGTCACCTCTGTCATTGTGCTTCAGATACCTAAACATTGTCTCCGTTTATCTTGTTATAGATCATGAAGTGGGACATCTTTGACATAGTATGGTTTTGCTTCATTTTTTGGTCTCGGCTTCCTTGACTGTCAAGGATGCAATCTGAGGGAGGATGAGACAACCATCTGATGGATATACTGTGTTACACAGTAGTGAAAATGGGGGTGGAGGCTCAGGATAGTTAAACTGTGTCTTCCGCCATCTAGCTGCAAGCAAAACCAAAGCAGACATTCTGTAGGGGCCATTATGTGTTGTTGTTGGCAAAGTATATTTTGTTTGTTAGACTGTATTTATATTGACACTTTGGACACTAGGTGGTGGTGATTAGGTGCACATGGGTGTACATAAGGGACGTAGGTGACAGGAAGCGAGGGAGAGGTAGGGGAGCACCAGACAGTTCTCACCAGACCACGAAGACAGACCACCATCAATAGGAGCACGTTCAACCGGTATGTTCATCTGTTTATACAATTGCCTGCAATAAATTACAAACCTCAACCACAATCATCGCTGGAAAATCTTTTGTGTGTCTGCATCGAAACATCACTCCCACCTGTGCCTGATGGCAAAGAACAACAACGAGACAGCCAAAGGGGCAGCAAACCTAAGATTGCAATTAGCCAATTTGGTAGAGGGCCGCACAAAGGGAATAAATCATTTTTACGTTTTTCATTTCACTGCTTTTTCATCTTAACACATTTTAAGGCGCTTGTCTAACGGAAATGAGCAAAAAATCCAACAGCGGGGAGAGTTTACTTTAAATGTAACGTTAAATTATAGAATTCACTTGAATATCTACCGATAGAAATGTTATAATATAAAATATGACATGACATCGTAGTTTAACCGATGTCGTGTTTTTTCAAATTCACATAAGACTTTAGAATAAACTGCTCTTAGTGATAACGCTAAGTCCCCTCATACAGCCCCTGAGCCAGACTCTCACCTGAATCCCCCCTGAGTCCATGTACTGTTTTTATAGACATCAATGTACCAACACACAATTATAACAAAGACAAAACGAGACGCTCACGTTCCCTGGAGCCGCTGCGCCATTAACGGCAGCTCCTCAAAAGTCACTTTAATGACTCAACTTTCACACTTTAGAGGCTGACAAACATCCAACTGAGGCTGAGACGGTTTTATATGTAGTTTATACTTTATATTATGTAATATAACTATTATTATGTTATGGATCAAAGTGAGCTCAAGTAGTTGAAGCTGAAATATCATTTTCTAAGGTAGAACGTTACAGAATAAATACACAAGGAAACTTAACTCGCTTTGCTCCTTTTGTTTTGTTGTGTGATTATGAACTTTACATTTAGTTGTGTTATGGACCAGGAGGAAGCAGCATCAAGCTGAAGGAGAACGATGTGTGTGGTGACATTCAGCTGCTGTAACTTATTCCGAAATATCTTAAGGTTAAAATAGCTTGTATCCTGTTCAATAGAAAAATAAGAAGTCCTTGCATACAACTTAATACATGTGTTGGTCAATTGGTTTTTTGTCACGGTGTGGTTCACTTCCTGTTGTATTTTGTAGTTTTCTGCCACTCGTGTCCCCGGGTAACTTCACTTCCTGCCTTGTCCCGTCATCCCCTGTGATTGTCTAATAGTTTCCACCTGTGTCCAATCACCTGCACCTCCCTTGTGTATTTAAGCCGTGTGTCTCTTGTGTCACTTGTCGTGTCATTGTCTTTCGTCACACATGTTGCCTGCTGTTTTTCCTCCCGGTTCCTGTGTTTTTGACCTTTGACTATTAAAGTCCTTTTGTTCCTGCAAGTCTGCATTTTGAGTCCTGCCTTCCACCCCCACTCGCATCCCCTGACAGTTTTTAGTAACATTGATGGAATCTCCTCTGCCTTAATATTGTTTATATTCCTTTTAGCTGAAAGTAATTTTATATAAAAAGTATTATACATTACCATTACATTAACCGGAAAATGTTTGGAAAATTATCTCAGCGTGAAATATATCATACTCCGGAGGAGAACGTATCTTCCTAAATTAAATACGAAGAAAATGACCTTACTTATCGGTACTTCATACATTTTTCGGCTTTTAGGGCGTCTGTTTTTAAGCCCAGCAGGTTGCTTGGCAACGGGCAGGAAGTCCCCCGCAGGCCAGACCGCCCCACTTCAGAGACCGCTCGGTTCAGCCTACGCGGTTGCTGCCCAGGTCTGCGAAGGCTGCTGAAGGATGCAGCCCAGCGACTTTGAGACACAGCGACAGTCTAACATGAATACGGTGCGTAAGGCAAACATGGTTAGGGACCCAAAGGTCGCATTTTCACCATAAAAAAAGCTACAACCCCCTGCAGGAATCGAGTTAAGGTATAAATTAAACCGGTATAGGTAAGAGTAACAAACAACTAAACAATGCTTTTTTTCTTTGAGTACTATATTCTGATTGAAAGACATACTACCCCCCCACACTCTATAAAGTATTTTACTAATGGCAACCAGATGAAACAAGTATCTGTTTCTGTCTCAGTAGTATGTTCAGATGTATACTCTGGGATTTTTCCGGTTTTCTCTTATTTAATAACGCATTCTGTTATTTAAACGTTTTCAGCAAACGCCTTTGTCAACCAGTTAATCATATTTTTCATTTTGCAGCATTGTGCACCACAAGATCTTTGCCTTTGCAGTCAGAGCTGCAAATATTTCAAATCCCTTCAATATTTTCTCTGTCTATTATATTGTGTGGAAGTTAGACCACACCCAAAGTGCATGAATGGCCTGTTTCCCTGCTGGCTAATACACCACCTTCAGAGGGAGTTAACTGCGCAGACAAGATCGTTGCGTAACCACATGAAACAACAGCAGCCCGCAGTGTCGCGTCCTGTGCGCGGTGGTTTCGTTCATGACGGGAGTTTAATAGTGATTCCGATCCACGCTTTAAAAAGCAGCGATATGAAGGTAAGACTTGTTCTTTATTTTCAGGTTCACGAGAAAACACTTGGGAGGATGAAGACTAAGTGGTTGGTTCGGTACCAACTTCTTCACTCGGGTCGCCTGCATGTTCTGCAGGACGCGTCACTCATCGGCCCGAGCAGCCGCTGCGCTTCGGCTCCTTTTTATCATATTGAACCCAACGTAAATAAAATAAATACAATCACGTCATTTGGGGTGACTGACGTATGACGCTCGTGCTATTCTGGGAATTCCACAACAAGTAAAGTATTCAAAGTAATCTCAACGCAGGAAAAAACGAGAAAAGATGTCGAACGCTATTATAAATGATTTAATGTTTTTTATTTTGAGTTTCGGACTGCAGGTCAAACGATTATCTATAGAAATAGATAATACAACAAAAATAAAAAGTAGTTTTTGAGAACCTGTAGAAGTGTAAAATGTTTGGCATATTGGTCATTATTTATAAAGATAGATATCGTTGACGCTCTTCGTATGTTCATATGTATGGAACAATCTGACGAATAATTGAAGAGGTTTAAGAATCTATATTTCTTTCTGGAATGTAGTCAAGTAGAAGGTCGTAAAAGTAAAAAATGCCTCTGATTTTTATCTACAGTATCTGAAAAAAAAGAAACGTTTCTCTACATCGTATTGTGTAACTGGTTTGCTGTATTCACCTCTATTAACAAGCCATGACAATAATTGTGTCAAACTACGGAAAAAGTTTAGCACTATATAAACTGATATTTTGGTGGGCAATTCAAGCCAAATCCTGGAAGAATTGCCTCTCAAAGTGTAACCTGTTTCTGTTTTCCACTCACCCACAGGTGAGCAAAATATAACTACAGGAGTCAGCATTCAGAACCGAGAAACACTCGCAGAAAGCCAGTAAACTCTTCAGTTCTTTCCCTTCCACCATGTTTGCGTCAATAATCCTGCTGTTAATCTGCGTCGTCTTCATCGTCGTTCAACTCAAATCCCGAAGGCCCAAGAACTTTCCACCAGGACCCCCAGTCTGGCCGATACTGGGGAACATTTTGGACCTGAGCCTAGAGAACCCCCTGAAGGACTTTGAGAGGGTAAGACAGCTGAAACGGACGATGTGGCTCTTCCAATACATTCTCTTGTAATTGTATGAATGTAATCACTATCACAAAATGTGTTGAGAACATTTCAACACTTAAACCTTTGGCAAAATGTGAAAAATAAAAACGTGACAAGTCTTTAAGTGTCAAGTCATTATGCTTCTATTTTACTCGCAATAGGTGATTACGGACGTTTTCCCTGTACAGAGTTGACAGTCTGTGTTCTTAACTACTGGACTATGGCCAACCAGTAGCTGAGGTCACGCATACTTATTAGGTGCTGTCTAACTTGCACACAAAGTAGTATTTGCAAGGCCCAAGGTCAGGTGCTTGATGTAATGTGCCGTTAGTTGTTTTAATTTTTCTCCTAATGTTTTCATTATGTGATGATTCTCATGAATTACATTTTTTCATCTTAATTTGTTGAGTTTGTTTAAGCTCGTCCAATATTTTTAACACTGCTAACCTAATTTCCCAGGTTAGAGCATAAAGATCTAACTATATCAGAAAACATGTTGTTTTGATTATATTGAATTGCTGGACGTAAATAACAATCTGAAGTTAACTTATTTAAAACACTACCATGTCATCTTCTTTTCTCCCAGTTGAAGAAGACCTATGGAAATGTCTATAGTTTATTTCTCGGTCCCAAACCAGTAGTAGTCATGAATGGGATGAAGACCATAAAGGAGGCTTTGGTGACCAAGGGTGTCGATTTCGCTGGAAGACCCCAAGACCTGTTTGTCAATGACAGCACCCAGAGAAAAGGTAGGACATACATGATGTTTCAATGAGCAGCTAATAAATGTATCGTCCATCATAGCTTATTTAAAAAGAGCAACACAACATTCCAATGTTCACTTATCTTTGTCCATATAGAGATGGGAAAGTCACCAGTGTGAGTATATATGTAGTGGCCATTTGTCCTACAAATCTTTAAAACAAATGGCCACTGGCTGCACCTACTGCTTTGTTTTTGTCAGGAAGCAACAAAGCGGATTGTCAAGGCAATCGATTCCTTTTGTTCACATTTATTTGCAGAGTCCGCCAAACACATACAATAAAACTTGGCTACCTTCCTATGCAGTGCTCTGGCTCGCTATCTCGCTGGTAAAAAGAAACTATTAGTCACCCAGGTGCATGCTGGTCCTACCTGGCTATGCCCTTAAGTAACCTGCGGGTGCCCACAGTATTACCCAAATACTGGTCCACTTAACCCAACTAACTATATTTTAGTATAAATAACTGGATTATAGCTCCCACAATATATGTTATTAAAACAAATGGTAAATGGACTCTACGACACTTTTCTAGTCTTCCGACAACTCAAAGCGCTTTAACACTACATGACATCATTCACCCGTTCCGACTACAACTACACACTGTAGTCACAGCTACAGGAGCAATGTTGGGTTAAGTGTCTTGCCAAAGACACATCGACATGCGGGGTTAGCAGGGCCTGGGATCGAACCACCAACCCTCTGATTGGAGGACGGCCGTGCTCCCCACTCACCCACTGTTGACAAGGGTCAATGTGCAGTTTTTTTATCGCTATTATCACAAAGTACGTTGAAATGTGTGACCTATTCAACAGCATGATAGGAAATATTGAGAAGGTAGAAGCAGGCACCTGAGCTATACAGTAAATGAAGGTCACACGGAGACTATAATCATCTTTGTTGAATGATCTGGCTCATGTGGGGGCGGCAAATCAGCAGTTTGACTAGGACGTAAACCCCAAAGTGCCTTTTAAAGGTGATAAATCCCACACTTACCGGTAACCAGTGAAGGGAGGCTTAAACCGGGGTTATAGGATTAAGTTTTTGTTTAATACAGAGCAGCTGCATTTGGTTTGAAGGCACCTCTCTAATCAAAAGGAGGGAAAAAAAGAGTCTTATGTAACTGATGTATGTTTTACAATTCAGTTAACCAGAGAAAAAGAGGCAGAGCTGGAGAGGACTTATCGCCTTTCTTCATCAAACCTTGACCTCCATTCATCAGTCATCAAACTTGTATGCACTTGTCCTGCAGTTGCCCACTCACATGTTAGGCGACACTCTATATTATTCCAACAACCAAGTCTTTTCTGAAAGCCATGTTGTTCCTCTTTTTGTTTACTTAAAGTCAAACTCCATTCAATTCTGTTGGCTGTAAAAGCCCTTTCATTGCACAACATTACACAATTAGTCCAAACGAGATGGTGACACGCAAAGTCATTCTAGTTCTTATGTAAGAAAGTAAACAACATGGTCTTATGCATTGAAGGAACCATCTATCTTCTCATTAACATATTGAGGAGAGGAAAAGATAAATCATGCTAGAAAGTTAACAAGCTCTGGAGAAACTCTGCTATAATCAAAGTAAACCGTGATATCTTGAGACATTTCTATGTATGCTTTTGTGCCACTCTGCCTTTTATAGGAGTGATTCTGGCAGATTACGGTTCTAGTTGGAAGGAGCAACGTCGCTTTGCTCTGATGAACTTGAGGAACTTTGGAATGGGGAAGGACAGCATGGAGGAGAGGATTCATGGAGAGATACAATATACTGTGGACACGCTGGAGAAGAGCATTGGTATGTCATCTGTCCTCCCATGGATGGCAGCG
The DNA here is from genome assembly GCF_964276395.1 of Gasterosteus aculeatus. Taxonomy (NCBI): domain Eukaryota; kingdom Metazoa; phylum Chordata; class Actinopteri; order Perciformes; family Gasterosteidae; genus Gasterosteus; species Gasterosteus aculeatus. The sequence goes on along the minus strand of NC_135709.1, from coordinate 3,424,558 downwards.
TTCACTTTAATCAGGGACACTGACATCAAATTACTAATATTTGATAATGTTACAATGTGGAGCTCGATGAAATTGCACTTTCTTGTTTATTGTTCCTTTGTCTGTATTCTTATGGTTGAAATGCACTTATTGTAAGATTCTTTGGATAAAAGCATCAGCTAAATGACATGTGATGTAATTTATCCTAATGTGAAAGATAGATTATTTTTGCTTGTTAATTGGTAAGTTAATTTTGTTGCACAATACTGTGTTGTACTTAAGTGGACATGTTGTCTTCTCCAGGCAAATCCTTCAGTCCTCAAAACATGTTTCACAATGCGGCCTCCAACATCATCTGCCAGGTTCTATTTGGAAAACGCTTTGAGTATCAGGATGAGACCATGAAAACACTTGTTCAATGCTTCACCGAGAATGCCAAGATAGCCAATGGGCCATGGGCTATGGTGAGTCACAGGCATGCTTCTGCCTTCAAATGTCGCTCAGAGATATCAGATACATCTGACTTCAGTTAAACTTGCGGCTCAGTGGGGCCGTACTTCATTGATCGGTGGTGATAGAGCCAACTTTAGCAGGCTAAGATGGTTGTTAGCAGGTATAATGTTTACCACATACTCAGCCTTTTTGTTTTGTTTGTCCGTTGGCCCAAATTGAAAAGCTACAATTGGAGCTAATGGTAGTGTTGCTTGCAAAGCTGACAATTGCCTAACCGCGAGAGTTAAGCCTAGTTTATGCATGCGCGTTTTCAGAGAGACGCAAGGACACGCAGACGCAAGAGCCCCTTGCGTGCCTTTTTTACCCCGCCTTCCGTGAGTCGACACATTTTTCTAGACTAGGATCAAAAGCTATGCAAGCCTCCTGCAGCCCGCAAGGCTGTGATTGGTCTGCTAACTACATCGTTTCCGGAGTCTCAGTTTCATAGCCTAATACTGCCATTATTAAAACGAAGATTTTTTACGAGAGAATGAATCAGATTGAAGAGTTTTTGTCGGAAATATCCGCAAGAAGAAAAAAAGAAATTCGCAAATATGACCACTTCTACAACCCGTCATTGGCAGACTATGGCGGACCCGTCGCTGGCCTCCAATTCATGGATGGAGATCTCCGCAAACGTTGGTTTGCCAGTCTAGGGGTGCACAAAGACGAACCTTCAGTCCAGAATTTCCCAAAGCCACACTAAAGTAACTGATGGTCCGAATAAACTGTGCACCTGCATCGTAAGCATGGATTGATGTGTATCCTTGCAAACCTACTCGCCTTGACTCACAGAAGAGTTGTTTTCCAGCAAAGCACAGAGTCTTAGCCCATATGTGATAATAAAATAATTTGTTCAGACCGATTCATGCCAAGATGCAGAATATACGTGTTTGATATTAAATAATCTAAAATTACGTGTTCTTTTCATTTACACAGCTTTATGACTCCTTTCCTTTGATCAGAAGCCTGCCACTGCCCTTCCGACAGGCCTTTAAGAACGTTGAGGTAGGTTAATCTCTCTCTCTCTCTCTCTGCATGCATTTTGTCAATTAAAAGTAGATTATATATTATGAATGTTGACGTGAATGTTTTTCAGACATGTCAGAAGATTGCAAAAACTTTGATGAATGAGCACAAGCAGACCAGAGTGCCTGGAGAGCCGCGCGACTTTGTTGACTGCTACTTGGATCGGCTGGATAAGGTGAATCATTGAACACAGAAAAGATGGGTACATTTTTGAATAATGCAAACTTGTTTTTTGACAAAAGCTTAGGATTGGGAGGTGGGGGAGGTGCAGGGGGTTGGGTGAACTGGCCAGCCAGCGTTTCTGAGATAGGACTGAGACAAGGAGAAAAGGCGATGTCATGATTTTGCAGTAAAACATTTTAGATGTCGGTATGATTATGAACGATTTAATATTGCCCTTAAAGTTCGAAGTTTCACATTTGCATTGTCATTCTCCTCTCTTTAGCCGGGTGATGATCGGTCGTCCTTTTCAGAAGAGCAGTTGACTATGTACATTCTGGATCTTCACTTTGCTGGGACTGACACTACTTCCAACACTCTCCTTACTGGTTTCCTCTACTTAATGAACTACCCACAAGTACAAGGTATGCAAATATTCTACAAAGGAATGCTCATAATTGTTTGTATCGTAGATTCTTTTATACAGAAATACTTTTTGTAAAAGTCCTGAATTGAAAAGGTATTTTTTTTGGAACACATATCAATTGTCTCATTAAATGAATGTCTCTTTCTTAAAAAGGGACAGCACAGCCTTGGGGAACTGTTTACCGGTCAGGTGTCTTTCCCAAGCACACTGTGGCATGCTGGTTGATGATGCCAGGGAGGGAACTATTGTGCTTCCAAATTGATGTAAATCGACCCTACCTCTTAGCCCTAACCTATCAGTGACAAGATGCAACTTGTAGCCACAAATATGCAGAAAGCTCTCACTCCAGTTATGCATGATTAGTGTAGTGTTTGTAATAGCAATAGATCATGTATGTCCCTGCAGTAAAGGCTTTCAGTTTTTCCCCCTCAACAATTTTCACCTTTGAGACAATAAGATCCACCCTCACGAGTGTACCACGGGTCATTGTTAGAGGCCTTTGGCAAATTCCAGAAAGACAGCCTCTTCAACAGAAGGCAGTTTGAAGTAGGAAATTGGCAGGTGTAAATAATTAAATCAACGATTGCTGAATTCCATTGGACTGCTTCAGTTTCAGGGCTGTAGTTAGTAGTTTAGTAGTTATACCAATGCGTCTCAAAGAAGCCTTAATAGCTGCTAACTATGCACGTGTATATGGTCAGCTAGTTCACCCTGAGTCATGTATCAGTTTCTGAAAAAACATATTTGGTTCATAGAGGAAAGTACTGATTGAAGCCCGGCTGATGAATAGGTCATGGAAAATATATAGGTGTCGTTGTGTATGAAGGTCGGTAAAACACAAGAAAAAGATTCTTTAGTTTACTGACGCGATCAGTTTGAAGTCTGGTTTCTCATAAATGTCTTGCCCGGTATATTTCTTCGTCAAAGTTGAAAGAAGCCATATCAAAGTGATTTCATTCACGCTACATTAACATTAATGTCAACAGATATGTAAAATATGAATGTCTACATTGTTCGGGCTAGAGCAGAGACACCTACTTGCGAACGAAACCAACTAACCTTCTTCACCATTCCCTGAAAATCAGGTCATTTCTAGCAGTGAAAAAAAGTACATTACATGTCATTTAGCTGACGCTTTTAACCAAAGCGACTTACAATAAGTGCTCAGAAGACTTTTTAATGACTTTGTTATTTATCGGGGACGCCACGTATTAGGATGAATTCCTCTCCACTATCGCATAGGTTTAACATTGATCCACTCCTATAATACTATTTTCCAATGTATCAAAAATATTGCAAATTAGTTTCATCATCCTTCATGTTTCTGTCAGAGCGTTGTCAGCAGGAGATAGACATGGTGCTGGAGGGAAAGGATCAGGCCAGTTCTGAGGACAGAAACAACATGCCTTATGTGCAGGTAAATCTCACACTTTTCTCATAGCCAATAAATCTTGGATTCAATATGTTCACCCGTGGGTACATCCTTGGGATAAATTCAATTCACATTTCACATATATACCAATCCTTGTGCCAGTTCCCATTTTGCTGCTTTTTTTGTGTGGCTGATCTTTTGAGAGCCGGTGTTTAAGTATGGGAACATGATGTTTAAATATTTCTTCATCCAGGCCGTAATCCATGAATTCCAGAGAGTAGCCAACACTGTTCCACTCAGCGTCTTCCACTGTACAACTAAAGACACAGAGCTCAATGGATATTCCATCCCCAAGGTAAGAAGCAACTGGTCCTGTCTTTTCTGTCACTATTGTGTAAAACAATGTAGGCGTCTCTGCTGAGAATGTACATCTCTGTAAATTATTCATTCCTCTTTTGATTCATGTCTTGTCCACAGGGTACTCTGATCATCCCTAATCTCACCTCAGTGCTGAATGAGGAGGGCCAATGGAAATTCCCAAATGAATTCAACCCTGAAAACTTCCTCAATGACCAGGGAGAGTTTGTGAAACCAGAGGCCTTCATGCCTTTCTCTGCAGGTATGTATGTTCCAATTCTCGTCAAATCAATTATATTCATGTAGACCAGGGGTCTCAAACTCAAATCAGCTGCGGGCCAGATGCAGCCCACTTCAACCGAACGCGGGCCAGACTAGCGTCCGAACGGCATGGTCGACAATAACACAACTTAACACTCACTTTCAAAAGCAGTCATTGAACCCCACCCTGGGGGATCGGTCCGAATGAGACTACAACACTAGTCCTCCTTTAACTCAGCGGGGGAGACCTAAGGTCATGTGACCGTGGAATTCCTTTATAGCCAAACGTGAAGTTACGTGAATCGAAGCTGCGTAGTAATGGACGGAGACGCTCGTCGGTGACGTCAGATGCTTCATGTGTTGTTAGTGTGAGTCGTAAAGGAAAACTTTATTAAACGAGCGATGCTAACGCTTAGTCACATGATCACCTGCGCGAAAGAGGGCAGGAAACTGAATTTCACCCTCCTGCTCTCTGCACCTCGGCCGACACACACGACCCGCCCCCCATGTCAGTCACATGCATGCCACGTTCACTGGACAAGCACACAGTAGGAAACCAGAACATCATAACATGTCCCACACAGCAGCTGACAGTGGGGTTACAGTATAAAACTTGCGGGCCGCACTAACATTACACTTTCATATTAAGGATGGGGCCACAAAATATCGGCCCGAGGGCCGCAATTGGCCCGCGGGCCGCGAGTTTGAGACCCCTGATGTAGACCAATATCACAAGATACGAAATGGCCTGAGGTGGCTTCAGAATCTGTATAATATGCAACACTGGTTGTCATGTAGAACGTCTCATTGCAGTCTTGGCCTAGGCAAGCGTGAACCAGCCCCAACTATAAGCTTTATTGAAGGTCTATAACCTACTCTAAAAAGGGGGGAAAGTGTTACTCTTAAAGCTTTATCCACTCTGTTCTGGGAGCCCAGTGTTTTAGTGGGGCGTTGAGGGTAGAGAGTAGTGGGGGTAGGAGAGCATAAGAAACAAACAACACTGTGAGGGTAAGTGCATGACTATGAGCACTTTTTTATATTGTATTCTGTATGTCTCAGGCCCTCGGATGTGTCTCGGAGAGGGTCTGGCCCGTATGGAACTCTTCCTGTTTACGGTGACGCTGCTGAGGAAGTTTAAGTTCATCTGGCCTGAGGATGCAGGAGAGCCAGACTTCACTCCAGTCTATGGGGTCACTCTGACTCCCAAACCTTATCGCATGAAGGTCCAACTCCGGGTATCGCAGAAAATCCCAAATGTATAGATTGTTTTAACCAACCAGCAAACAACATGATCTGATCTGCACTTACTTGTCACCTACATACATCACCTTTAACAATTAATAGAACATATACTTGTTTCAAAAGCATCACTGGTGAATGCTACATTTTACTCTTATGCTTATATAAATATGTATAACACTAGCTTTATAGTGGTGCTTTTAGTTTAAGAATAAATACGAAACTGGGATATTAATGAATCATTTGGTCTAGCGTGTCTGTTTTTTGTTATACTACACACCATAATTTTGCTGTGGAACAGGTGAAAACTACTACGTGGCATGTGTAGCAATGGTCTTTTAAAATTACTATTTTGAGTTTAAATTGCTTATGACTTTAGTCAATTCACCAATAATGTACATGGTCGAATGGTTTATATTAGCAATACAAAATATTGTTATTGTTTGATCAAAAAGTGAAAGTGGGTGTACCAATCTCAGAGGGGTTAAACGGCAGCGGACAGTGAGGGGATCGATATAAAAGGAGCAGAAGTGGCCATGCATGCCTGAGGACCGTTCTGACAATAGCAAAGTCATCCGGCTGGACTATGGCGGGCCGGATTTGGTCTGCGGGCCCCAAGTTTGACATATGCGCCTTACATTAATCTATCAAAGAATATGAAAATACAGTTCTTTTCACAGAGAAATAACAAATGACTTACAAACATGTTCAGTTTAAGAATCTGTATTATGGTACCACCTTGTGGTAGCAATGAAAGATGTCATCAAGTATTCTCAGCAGAACGCACCTCCGATGACAAGCACTGCATATGATGTGTTATTCATGACAGTACAAAGAAAGTAACATGCACATTAAAATATTTCCGGACACAGTTGTCTATCTCTCTGTATTCCTCAACGTTGTTAGCAGGAATAAGATGTTGGACAGGAAGGACTGTTTGGTGACAGCGTGTCTTTCATGTAGGCAGTCATTAATGAGATGCAGGGAATGACTGACAGTTTTCCACTTAATTAGTATCCCACGATACTCAACTGTATTTGTCGACCAGAAGAGACCGACCAGCTTGTCTTGAAGACATTAGAACTTGGATGACTGGCAACTTCCTGATGCTAAACTCAGAAAAAACAGAAGTTATCTTGATAGGCCCAGAGCGCCTTCGAAGTCAGCTGTCACGTGATACACTTTTTATGGATGGAATTGCTCTGGTATCAAGCAGCACTGTCAAGAATCTTGGAGTTCTCTTCAACCAGGATATGTCCTTCAAATCTCATATTAAAAAAGACTTCAAGGACTGCCTTTTTTCATCTACTTAATATATCGAAAATCAGGAACTTTCTGTCTCGAAGTGATGCAGATAAATTAGTTCATGCGTTTGTTACTTCTTGACTGGATTACTGTAATTCTTTGTTATCAGGCTGCTATTGTAAATCTCTTAAGCCACTCCAGTTGATTCAGAATGCTGCAGAATGTGTATTAACAAGAACTAAGAAAAGGGATCATATTACTCCAGTATTAACTTTGCTGCAGTGGCTCCCTGTTAAATCAAGAATAGAATTTAAGGTACATCTCCTCACCTACAAGGCACTTGCTCGTGAGGCACCGTCTTATCTTAAAGAGCTTGTAACACTGTATTGCCCTACAAGGCAGCTGCGGTCCATAGATGCTAGGTTACTTGTTGTTCCTAGGGTTTTAAAAAGTAGGATGGGATGGCCAGAGCCTTCAGTTATCAAGCTCCTCTTTTGTGGAACCAGCTTCCACTTTCAGTCCGAGGGGCAGATTCGGCCAGCTCTGTTAAGATAAAGCTTAAAACTTTCCTCTTTGATTCTGCCTATAGTTAGGGCTGGCTCAGGTTAGTCCGGACCAGCCCTTAGTTAAGCTGCTATAGGCTTAGCCTGCCAGGGGACTTCTTAGGACACACCAAGCTCCTCTCTCACGCTCTCTTTCTACAATAATCCACGTTTTATTAATGTACATGACTTATTCAGCTTCTTTCCGGGAGTTTTTTGTGCTTTCTACCCTAGCAGGTCTCCATAGATCATAGTTTCTTCTGGACCCTGGTCCTGACACCTGCTGCTGTCATCATCATCATCATCATCATCATTATTATTTTAAATATTAAATCATATTACTGTCATCATAAACCAACATTACCCTCTCCTAAAGACTTTGTGCTTTCCCTCCCCCAGGTTTCTGTGGATGGTGGTCGTCCCTGCAGTGGTCCTGCCGTGGGCCTGGCTTGCTACTCGCAATTATTTGAATCATTTCTGTCATAGGAAATAAATGTATTATACATCTTTTACATTTTTCATTCTGTACACATGACATCCATTGTAGTCTGTCCATCCTGGGAGTGGGATCCGTCCTCTGACTTTCTCCCTAAGGTTTCTTCCCTTTTTTCCCCATGGAAGGGTTTTTTCATTTTTGGGGGAGTTTTTCCTTTGCCGATGTGTGGGTTTCGGGACAGAGGATGTCGCATGTGTACAGACTGTAAAGCCTTCTGACCGATACAAGGGTACAACAAATAGTTTAGATATCAAACACAGCCAGCCAGTCCACACATCCGCAGACATTGAATAGTGAGGATTCTCACTACAGTGCTATAAGGGTGATGTACACCGACACACTTCAACGCCTTCACTAACAAATGGGATGTATAACTTACATGCCCCTTTTTAGTGAATGATTCGACTCAAGATAAAGAACTACATTACCTCACTATGGTTGATCAGGGTACAAAATGAGAGGAAAAAATCTCTTTTTTCCACGCACGGCCATCCCATACTGACACAAATGTGGCCATTCACTTTCTGGAGAAGTAAATACACTAAATGAATCTCTCTCAGACACAATTTATGTGAGAGCCAGAAAATTCGATTTATTAGGAAATCCTGAATTAGATGAACTGAAACGAACGTTGTTGGTACTTCATGGATTCATTCATTTAGAAGACGGTAACTGCTGGGAACAAAAGCTCAGCCGCGCCTCTAGAAGCGAGTCTCCGCTGCTCATTGGTGGAAAATGATTTCAAACTGTCCGCCATATATCAGCGGTCCCGCCCTCTGCTCTCGCGCCTGGAGCCTCTTCTCTGGTTGGTGCGCGCGTCAGGAACCGTCCCGCCCGCTCCGCGGACATATAAAGGAGGGTTGGACGCGTTCGCCGACATTTCCTTCCCTGAAACAGTCTAACAATGAGCGGCAGAGGTAAAACCGGTGGAAAGGCCCGAGCGAAGGCAAAGACCCGCTCCTCTCGTGCTGGACTCCAGTTCCCAGTCGGTCGCGTCCACAGACATCTGCGCAAAGGGAACTATGCGCAGCGTGTCGGCGCAGGAGCCCCCGTCTACCTGGCGGCCGTGCTGGAGTACCTGACCGCTGAGATCCTGGAGCTGGCTGGAAACGCCGCCCGCGACAACAAGAAGACCCGCATCATCCCGCGTCACCTGCAGCTGGCTGTCCGCAACGACGAGGAGCTCAACAAGCTGCTGGGCGGAGTGACCATCGCTCAGGGCGGCGTGCTGCCCAACATCCAGGCGGTGCTGCTGCCCAAGAAGACCGAGAAGCCCGCCAAGAAGTAAAGCCGGAGACGTCCATCTACCACAAAGGCTCTTTTAAGAGCCACCCACTCACATGAGAAGAGCTGCGATACACATGTCTACAGTATTAGGCGCAATATTTGAAACTACAAATGTTTGAAAATACAGTGGATATTTGTCAAATCGGTCCAACTGATTCCAGTCAATCAGCCAAATGAACCCGATGGTTGATGTCGGGCCACCTTGATTCCTCACAAACAATCCGAGCTCAAACGTTAATTTGAACGACTAGATGTCAGTCATCAGGATAATTGTGCTCCTCCTACTTCTAAATTCACCTCACAAAGTGAAGAAGAAGCCATAAGAATACAAACTGTACGTGTTTCACTTCCATGGCTCAGTGTGCCGAATGCCTACAAGTCCTGTTAAGGTGCCTTATAATATGTATGACTAATAGACATGTATTTGTCTATTCTGGATGAAAAAAAGGTGTGTGTCATGTCTTGACACGTATGTAAATATCAACAGGGTGCCCTGTGATTGTGAATGGTTTGTGTGACGGTCATTAGATGATTTCAGTGCACACAATGATTCTTACAACATGATTCTCAACATGCAACTCTGTTGTGAAACGACAAATAAAAAACAATATTGTGTTAAGTCAAGTGCACTAAAGCGATTCAATCTCAATAGAGAAATCCGCCTAGATGCGATGTGTGTGACGCATGCGCAGTATCACACAGAAAGTAACCAATCAATCTCGAGCAACCGCACAGAAAGATTTGCATCTCGTTCATATATTGACGCCGTCCTGTTCGGATCTCGACATGACGAAAGCGACTTGAATCATGCCTGAGGTTGTGAAAGCGCCCAAGAAGGGCTCCAAGAAAGCCGTGTCCAAGGCCGTCACCAAGGGCGGCAAGAAAAGGAGAAAGTCCAGGAAGGAGAGCTACGCCATCTACGTGTACAAGGTGATGAAGCAGGTCCACCCCGACACCGGCATCTCCTCCAAGGCCATGGGCATCATGAACTCGTTCGTGAGCGACATCTTTGAGCGCATCGCCGGTGAGGCCTCTCGCCTGGCTCACTACAACAAGCGCTCCACCATCACCTCCAGGGAGATCCAGACCGCTGTGCGCCTGCTGCTGCCCGGCGAGCTGGCCAAGCACGCCGTGTCTGAGGGAACCAAGGCCGTGACCAAGTACACCAGCTCCAAGTAAACCTGATGTAGACCACCAACCCAAAGGCTCTTTTAAGAGCCACCCACTTCTTCAAAAGATGATTTCCTTATGCTTGTATTTAAAAACCCTTTCCACATGTGTTAATTTTTAAAATGGAACATTATTTCCTTAAATTATTCATAATGGTCTTAATTCCATGTGTTATAAATGTTAAATTGAAATCTGCAAATTGTTTAATGATTGCTTATCAATTTAAAGCACAAACTGCCTTGTTGCCTGATCTGCATCCATGGTTTGTTTGCTAAAAGGAGTACCAAAAACACACAATAGTGGCTATTATGGTGTATTAGAAAAATGTGTATCGTCCAACTTATTTCTAGGGAATCTATAAATCTAGGTGAATCTGTTTAATTTAACGGGAGCTCAGAAAGCGCAGGAAGGCAAGGTTGAATATAAATGGAAACATGTCTGACGACATGGCAAAAGTTTGGGCAGGATAGTGTAAAGACACCAGCAGTGGGTCAAAGGTCTCATGTGTGTCTGTAGACACTAGGAGACATCAACCAGAATGAGCCAGTTAGTCTATCAGCAACATGCCAGAAAGCGGGACAATAGTGGGACAACATCAGGATAATCACAATGAGGGTGCTTTAAATAGAGATGTCTGTCAGATAAGTAAACACGTTGGAGAAAATAGAACACAGTTCAAACTGAAGTGCGTTAATCCACAACAGTAACAGTATCTTTGATTAGAGGTAAACATAAAAAGTATTGTGTTAATAACTTAAAAGGAAAAGCTCTTTAAGGAGGGATTGGGTGGCTCTTAAAAGAGCCTTTTATAGAAGCATTGGTTCTTCAGACTGAGGTCAGTTTACTTCTTCTTGGGTGCTGCTTTCTTGGCTTTGGGCTTAGCGACCTTCTTCACTGGAGTTTTCTTGGCTGCAGGGGCCTTTTTCCCCACCTTCTTGGGGCTCTTGGCCACCTTTTTAGGGCTCTTTGCTACCTTCTTGGGGCTCTTGGCCACCTTCTTGGCAGCTGCGGGTTTCTTGGCCTTCTTCGGTGACTTCTTAGCGGCTACAACTTTCTTCACTGCCGCTGCTTTGGGCTTTTTGGCCGCTGCGGGCTTCTTCGCCGCGGGCTTCTTGGCTTTAGGAGCGGCTTTCTTTGCCGGTTTTTCGGCGGTGGTCTTGCTCATCTTAAAGGAGCCGGAGGCCCCGATCCCCTTGACCTGGACCAGAGTCCCCTTGGCCACCAGGCTCTTGATGGCGGTCTTGACGCGGGCCTTGTTCTTGTCCACATCGTATCCTCCGGCGGTGAGAGCCTTCTTGACGGCGGCAGCAGACACGCCGCTCCGCTCCTTGGATGCGGCCACAGTTTTCACGATGAGGTCAGAGACGCTGGGACCGACCTTCTTCGGCTTGGACGCCTTCTTCTTGGCTGCTTTGGGCGAGGCGGCGGCTGGAGCTGGAGCTACTTCTGCCATGTTGTCACGTTGTTGTGCGTTTGTATCGTCGAGGACTCGAGAGAGTGAGACTGATGAAGAGCTCAAAGCAGCGGACTGAACTTAAACGGACCATGAAAACCGTGGAGACTCAACCCAGCCCGGAGCTGCTCGTGCAGTCTGAAAGTCGAGTCACTTGTGTTTTCTCTCCACTGATTAAAGACTAAAAACTAAATGGGCATCAGGTGCTGGAGGCTGAAGGTGGAGGAGCCGATAGCGGACTAGTTTCTCTTCATGTTCAGGTCACGTAGAGCTCTGATGATCGATGCGTTTTGTTTGAGGAGCCTCCAAACCTCACCTACTCAGCGCCGTGGACAGCACTGATCAGCGGCTTTTCCCACTCATTTCTCTCTTAAAGGTATTTAAAATACATCAATTCTCCATCAAAAGTGGGTTTCCAAACTATCCACATGTTGGTTCAGGGTGTCAACGTAAAACAACCATCAGATTTTGATCAGTATTTAATAAACTGTACTTTTTTTGGAAGCAGCAAACACAAGGATGGTGGTTACAGTTCAATCAGACCTCCCATCACAGCTGCTCACTGTGGACATGTCTTCTGCTAATAGTACCTTTTACTATACGTAGTTGCAACATTTAATCATCAAATATACTGACCCACTAATGTTAGTTTTTTGGGAAGCTTTTATATGCATATAGGTCGATTATTGTAAATCATTATTTCTATTGTGCTGATGAATTCTATGAGCACAGATGCATTTACATTTAGGTGAACATAACACATGTAATCACTATTATGACTATCATAGCTCGAGACACTATAAGGTAAAATTTCTCTCTTAGTTGTTTTCAGTTTTTATTCCTAAGAAATCATGTTATTGATGTATAATATACATAGCTCAACTTATAATCAACAAACACACTCAAAATCAAAGTTAATCATTACTATTATTATTGTTAAATAGTTCAGTATTCCTAAGAAAAAATTCAAAAATAGTTAGTTCCAGACCTTGTATGAGTGTGGAACCTAAAATGCATTGAGTACCATTCTGAGCAAAAAACACTAAAACAATTCAGAAGCAATAATATGAAATTAGAATGACAATTGAGTTTTATGGCGTATCTCAATCATCAGCATCCACCTTTTTACAAAGGAAGAAAGGAGCAATTTGTGGATTAACGATTGTATTCAGACTAACACTCTGAAATTGCATAATTGGAACGCTTGACATAACAGGAAGACAGGAACAATATTGCATTTCGGATAAAAATAATCTGAACACAGATATTTGCGCCCTTGACTTATATTTATTAACCAATATGTTCTGTTGGGTTTTAACTTGTATTTTTCCAGGGTAAAAGAAAATCAAGACTTATAGTGACGACTATATTTTAAGGACTGAAAAGTATACTTTAACACGCCTGAAAGGTGTGTACAGGGTAAAAGTAAAAAGAAATTAGTCCTCAACAGGGACCCATTATGCATGTGATGAGACAGAAATATGGAGATCTCTAGAGTTTTTGCCCGAGTGGTTAAAGGATTTTGGGTTCCCTGCAAATGGTTCTCCCAGTAGAACAGGGGTCACCAAACTTTTTTCTCTGGGGGCCACATTATCGTTCCTGACTGTGATGGGGGGCCGGGGCCGGGTCAGCTATATAACAGAGAATTGTATGACCCAGATCAAAATTGACCACCAGCAGGCCTCATTGTGTAGTAGAAATTACTAGACTGGAACAGCCATCCACACTACTATATCCCCACTACTATATCAACACTTGATTCCTGGCACATATTTGTTTATCTTTAATAGTGGTTTGCAAAAGTAGTAATCGAGTCTTCACACTTTGTTTTAATTTGAAATATCACAGATATTCCATTTATTTATTTTCAAATAAAAATAACATCAAAGCTGTCAAGGTATGAAACATCTGCTTAGTTGAGGTGATTTGACACTAGCAAAGGTGAGTGAAAAATTATAAATTATAGGCCTGTTTATATTAATAATAATATTAATAATAATTGTGTGCAGCACGCCTATAAAATAAATAAATTAATTAAAAAAACATTGAAATTATAATAACTTATATATACATACTTATATATAACTTATATAATAATAACTAGAAAATGCATTTCCTGCTGAAAATGCGTTGGAGTGCGAATGGAATGCTCAGTGTGAGCAGCCTTAATAAACAATGCTTAATGAAAAAATTACTAACCAGCTTCTGATCTCCTTCTTAATATCCATTTTTTTGTTATTTTATTCATGTGTATTTATATTATGTGTATCCATTGTTTTGCTTTGAAAGGCTACTGTTTAAGCACTTTATTTGTTGCACTTTTTTGTTTGATAATGACAAATATTTTTACCTATCTAAACTTGTCATCTTTTGCTGAACATTAATAATTAAGTGCTCTTAAGAATACAATTATTAACAATATAGGTTAGGTTTCAGTTAAGAATTAGTTGAATACCATTGTAATCAAAATGTCAATCAACTTAAATTGGTCAAATGTTAAACACAGGTCTATTAATTAGGCTATAATTGTGGTACATAGACAGTCATTGAGACACAGCAATAGTTTTCTGGTTGAATGTTCAGCTAAAGTCTAGAAGGCCCCACAAGTCATGAGCAGATGAACATGAATCAGAATAAGTTCAGGCATACCACCCAAAAATACACTAGAATGCATGAAATAACATCTACATAAACCAAAATGTCCTGGGGGTGGACCTTCAGCTATGTCTTTGCTTCACAGAATGTAACCAATGTTGTCCATCTCCAGTAGGCCGCCACTATCAACGACTTTGGGCCCCACAAACCACCAGAAAGCAGGGTACAACACGGGTACTACACCAAATGAAAAGTTCCTGATATTTGAGCCACCAACGTGTGTGGCTGTGTGCGCGCGGCAATATTTTGGTCACCCCCTGACAAAATCTGACTTAATGGTTTTTTGAAAAGTTGGCAGCTCGGTGTATCAAAAGGAGGCATATGATTTTGACACGCAGGACAAAATCACCAGTCAGCTACCAGTGACATACTCATTGAAGTACATTGGTATTTTATTGCTATGGAGCGACTTCTCAAATCATGAATTGATGGTCACGTTAAGGAATGAGTTCTTTACAGAGAGTGAGGTGGCTCTTAAAAGAGCCGTTGTTGCGAGTAGAATCAGGGGGTTTAAGCTCGTTCTCCGCGGATGCGACGGGCCAGCTGGATGTCTTTGGGCATGATGGTGACCCTCTTGGCGTGGATGGCGCACAGGTTGGTGTCCTCGAACAGGCCCACCAGGTAAGCCTCGCTGGACTCCTGCAGAGCCATAACAGCGGAGCTCTGGAAGCGCAGGTCGGTCTTGAAGTCCTGAGCGATTTCTCTCACCAGACGCTGGAAGGGCAGCTTGCGGATCAGCAGCTCCGTGGACTTCTGGTAGCGACGGATCTCCCTCAGGGCCACGGTACCGGGCCTGTAACGGTGAGGCTTCTTCACACCGCCGGTGGCCGGGGCGCTCTTACGGGCGGCCTTGGTGGCGAGCTGCTTCCTGGGGGCTTTGCCTCCGGTGGACTTGCGGGCGGTTTGCTTGGTTCGTGCCATGATAGACTCGTCTCCCTCTGGTTAATAGAAGTGAACTATGAGTAGAGACACGCGGCTCTTAAAGTGTGGAACGGCTGTGGAGCGGTGACGCTGATTTAGACCTCGGCCCCTGATTGGTGGAGGACTCCTCCTGGAGCTCAGCCGCGCCTCCACAAGAGAGTCTCCGCTGCTCATTGGCGGAAAACTATTTCAAACTGTCCGCCAAGAGCTGCCCGCCCTCGGTTATCGTGCCTGGAGCCGCCCGGCTCGCTCCACGGACACGTGCATTAGGGTTGTCTCGACTATACAACTCTATATTTATTATTGCTAATGTCAAGCTCTGAAACATTTAGTCCACGGCTATAATTTCGTGACGGATTTCTTATCAGAGCGACGACCTGAGGAAAAATAAACGTTGTGTGTCTGGTGTTTCTGCCGTATAGTTCTACAAAGAAATGCTTCCAATCATCACTAACGGATCCCATATATGAAAGGACGTGACACTTTTTGCTTGTGAAATGACTCCTTTTATTTCTTCTGTCAAAATACAAACATAAAACACCACCGTAAGAGCTTTTTGCCTTCTTGCATCCAGGTCCATTAAAATGTTCAATGAATATCTGCATGAGTCAGTAACAAGATCCGTAGCCGTACAGTCAAGCTCACATATGAACATTCCTTTTGCATTCTCAAAATGTCCTATTCCTTTACCGGAAGGTCTATGGGATTATTTACCATCACACATTTTGAAATAGCAAGATATGACAAGACTGTTAAAAAAAAGACAACATTTTACAGGAGCTTGACGCAGCTGATGGCATCACCCTACTCTTACATACCAGAAGAAATGCAGTTCTCGATAAATACACCTCAAACCAGAAGCATTGAATCAGACAGGAGGTACAGGAATTAGGTGGCAATTGCTTATGAAAAGCTTGCACAGCGTAGCAGAAAACCCTTAGTTTAAGTGGTTAGAGTGAGCAACCTACAATTACAGTTTTAACACCATTACTAGCATTCTCAGTTCTGCTTGAGTGTATTTTGATAACTTTCTATTCATTTCAATATTGAGAAAAAGCATCAGGAAATGTTCTTTAGAAGAAGTGGGTGGCTCTTAAAAGAGCCTTTGTGTTGGTGGTCTACGTCACCCTTGATAGGTTTCCATTTATATTCAACCTTGCCTTCCTGCCCTTTCTGAGCCCCCGTTAAATTAAACAAATTCACCTAGATTTATAGATTCCCTAGAAATAAGTTGGACGATGCACATTTTTCTAAGGCAACAAGGCAGTTTGTGCTTTAAATTGATAAGCAATCATTAAACAATTTGCACATTTAAATTTAATATTTATAACAGATGGAATTATGAATAATTTAAGGAAATAATGTTCCATTTTAAAAACGAACACATGAGGAAAGAGTTTTTAAATACAAGCATAAGGAAATCATCTTTAGAAGAAGTGGGTGGCTCTTAAAAGAGCCTTTGTGTTGGTGGTCTACATCAGGTTTACTTGGAGCTGGTGTACTTGGTCACGGCCTTGGTTCCCTCAGACACGGCGTGCTTGGCCAGCTCGCCGGGCAGCAGCAGGCGCACAGCGGTCTGGATCTCCCTGGAGGTGATGGTGGAGCGCTTGTTGTAGTGAGCCAGGCGAGAGGCCTCACCGGCGATGCGCTCAAAGATGTCGCTCACGAACGAGTTCATGATGCCCATGGCCTTGGAGGAGATGCCGGTGTCGGGGTGGACCTGCTTCATCACCTTGTACACGTAGATGGCGTAGCTCTCCTTCCTGGTCTTCCTCTTCTTCTTGCCGCTCTTGCTGACGGCCTTGGAGACGGCTTTCTTGGAGCCCTTCTTGGGCGCTTTCACAACCTCCGGCATGATTGGAAACTTCTCTGTAAACTGAGAATGCCTCAATTTCGACAGCACGGTGCTCATATATGAACTAGATGCAAAGTACACTGTGCTGTTGCTCGAGCGTGATTGGTTGCCTTCTGCGTGATACTGCGCATGCGTCACAAACATCGCATCTAAACGGATTTCTCTATTGAGATTGAATCACTTTAGTGATCTTGACTTAACACAAGATTGTTTTTTATTTGTCGTTTCACAACAGAGTTGCATGTTGAGAATCATGTTGTATAAATCATTGCATGCACTGAAATCATCTAATGACCGTCACACAAACCATTCACAATCACAGGGCACCCTGTTGATAATTACATATACACAAACTTCAATTCCTGATGTGTAAAGACGTGACACACATCTGTTTTTCATTCAGAATAGAGACAAATGCATGTCTATTAGTCATAACTAAATATTATAGGGCACCTTAATAGGACTTTTTGGCATTTAGCACACTGATCTGTGAAACATGTATAGTTTATATTCATATTCAGATTATCCTGATGACTGACGTCTAGTTTAAATGAACGTTTGAGTGAGGATTCATTTTTGAGGAATCAAGGTAGCCTAACATCAATCATCGGGTCAATTTGAAATTAGTTAATTAGATCGACTTTGTTGATATCACATTATAGGAATAGCACAATAATTATTGTGCTTACAACTTGAGACATGTGACTTAATTTTATCATGTCTTCTAAAGACCATTTTCGGAGGAAATCTGATAAATGTTACTCATTCACAGACAACACCTGCAGTTCTTTGATATACGAAAGCATCCAAATGTTGCTCACACTCCAAAATTTGGCCCATCCATCATCACTGAACATTTTCTTTAAATGGAGAAAATGTACATTTCAAATAAACATATATAACGGATTGTAATTTAAGAAGAATTACGGCCATTTCAAGTAAATACTGTTCCATTTGAAAAAATAAACACATCAGGAAATAGTTTGTCAACGAAGTGTGAAGCTATTTCAACATGGAGCAGATAAGGCACAAATAGCAAAACATTCCCTCAATTATGTGGAGCAGCAGCCAAGAAGAAGTGAGCTGATATCAGTCTGAAGAACCAACACCTCTATTAAAGGCTCAATCCTTCCTTAAAGAGCTTTTATCCTTTAAAACGTTTAAGTTTTATTCAGCAAGACTATTCTACAAAGAAATCTTGAATAATACATCTACCTTATTCGTCAGACACTCGGTCTTTATTATACAAAAGCATCCAAATGTTGCGTACCTTCATATTACACATCTCATGCTACAATCAACTTAAATTCTAAAGGAATATTATATCTTTAGAATTTGTCATCAACTGCCAGGCGTCTGATTCATACGGCAGTAAAGTCAGATGTTGAATCAGGAATCAGGAAACATTTATTACCAAAATATGTCAAACATACAAGGAATTTGTCTTGGCGGTTGGTGCGCGACAGTAGACAGTGTGACAATAGACAACAAGACAGCAGTGCACAAGTAATAAAGTAAAGTAAAATGCTAATGCAATGGGTTAGTAGAATAAGGCTATGGGTTAGTATAAAACAATGGAATAAAGTTAGTTAAAAACGTAAAATATTAAAAAAAAGTTAAAAAACATATTAAGCATAAAGTGCACTAGCGAACAAGTAAAGTGACCAGTGACGACAAAGTGATAAATTACAGTTAAAGTGACATGTGCAGTGTGAAGGGGAGTGACCGGTGGAATGTTATGAGGGGGTTATGAAAGTAAATCCATCTACATCCTCAAGTGTCTGATTTAAAACTGTAAAGTTCTCAAGTTAGCTGCAGTGGTGTCCTTTCTACCTGATGCATTAAACGGTTGTGAGGTAATGATAAAGTTGTGACTTTATTAGGATGACCTTAATAAGTAGGACCACGTAATAGACAAAGTATGAGGATCACAGCTCTTTTCGTGTGGGTGGGTGGCTCTTAAAAGAGCCTTTGTGGTAGATGGAGGTCTCCGGCTTTACTTCTTGGCGGGCTTCTCGGTCTTCTTGGGCAGCAGCACCGCCTGGATGTTGGGCAGCACGCCGCCCTGAGCGATGGTCACTCCGCCCAGCAGCTTGTTGAGCTCCTCGTCGTTGCGGACAGCCAGCTGCAGGTGACGCGGGATGATGCGGGTCTTCTTGTTGTCGCGGGCGGCGTTTCCAGCCAGCTCCAGGATCTCAGCGGTCAGGTACTCCAGGACTGCCGCCAGGTAGACTGGGGCTCCTGCGCCGACACGCTGCGCATAGTTCCCTTTGCGCAGATGTCTGTGGACGCGACCGACTGGGAACTGGAGTCCAGCACGAGAGGAGCGGGTCTTTGCCTTCGCTCGGGCCTTTCCACCGGTTTTGCCTCTGCCGCTCATTGTTAAACTGTTTCAGGGAAGGAAGTGTCTATAACCGCGTCAAACCCTCCTTTATATGTCCGCGGAGCGGGCGGGACGGTTCCTGACGCGCGCACCAACCAGAGAAGAGGCTCCAGGCGCGAGAGCAGAGGGCGGGACCGCTCATATATGGCGGACAGTTTGAAATCATTTTCCACCAATGAGCAGCGGAGACTCGCTTCTAGAGGCGCGGCTGAGCTTTTGTTCCCAGCAGTTACCGTCTTCTAAATGAATGAATCTATGAAGTACCAACAACGTTCGTTTCAGTTCATCTAATTCAGGCTTTTCCTAATAAATCCTATACACGAAGACAGAGGGCGCGAGCTCACCGTTTTTAGCGGGCAGTTTGAAATCATTTTCCACCAATGAGCAGCGGAGACTCGCTTCTAGAGGCGCGGCTGAGCTCCAGGAGGAGTTCTCCACCAATCAGGGGCCGGAGGTCTCAATTAGCGTCACCGCTCCTCAGCCGCCCGACTGCCTCTGATGAATCCTTAAATCTGCTTTTACACATTTCTGCAATGTTGGTATTAAAAATGAATGGTAAGATTTCTGCATTACTGACTTAAACAGGAGCCTTCAGTGATATACTCCTTTATTGCTTTGCTAAAGAACAAGAGGCTCTATAATTCTGAAGCTCCTAATACTGGTTAACTTCATAAGATCATCTTCCTTTACTGTCTTCTATGTGAGTGCAAGTACATATTATGTAAACACATTCATGTAAAGTACGAGCAGCTCAGTGGTATGGTATCAATGGTACTTACATGTAAGATGATTTCCTCCACTGTTAAATAAAATACAATTGTCACTGCAGTTATAATGGTTACATAGATCTTTGAATCATAAAAACTTGGGATACTCATCCTCGCCACTCATCGATGCTTATGGTGAGATATATGCGGGCAATGAGGATTAATGGCAACAAATCTAAATTACAAGATTGATTCCTTGTTCCCGTTTTGTATTTCATGCATTTTCCACTGTCTTTAGCAGTGTCTAAGTTTCCCTCTGGTTGATAAATTTCTTTAGATGCTCACACTTGTTCAGTTGTTGGAATTTAATGAATTCAATTGATCAGTGAACAATTGATATTTTCTAGAACGCTAAAAATAAATCTACTGCTCTAATATACATTATTTTCATGCACATTTATCAGGTTCTGATGATTTCAGACTCAACTTTTCCCTTGAAAATGTTATTCAGCTACAATAGTGATTAATCATTAAAGATTAATCCCAGCTATATTTTCAACAGCTGAATAATGAAGGAAAAGCTCTTTGAGGAAGGAGTGGGTGGCTCTTAAAAGAGCCTTTTATAGAGGTGTTGGTTCTTCAGACTGAGGTCAGTTTACTTCTTCTTGGGTGCTGCTTTCTTTGCTTTGGGCTTAGCGACCTTCTTCACTGGAGTTTTCTTGGCTGCAGGGGCCTTTTTCACCACCTTCTTGGGGCTCTTGGCCACCTTCTTGGGGCTCTTTGCTACCTTCTTGGGGCTCTTTGCTACCTTCTTGGCCGCTGCGGGTTTCTTGGCCTTCTTCGGTGACTTCTTAGCGGCTACAACTTTCTTCACTGCCGCTGCTTTGGGCTTTTTGGCCGCTGCGGGCTTCTTCGCCGCGGGCTTCTTGGCTTTAGGAGCGGCTTTCTTTGCCGGTTTGTCGGCGGTGGTCTTGCTCATCTTGAAGGAGCCGGAGGCCCCGATCCCCTTGACCTGGACCAGAGTCCCCTTGGCCACCAGGCTCTTGATGGCGGTCTTGACGCGGGCCTTGTTCTTGTCCACATCGTATCCTCCGGCGGTCAGAGCCTTCTTGACGGCGGCAGCAGACACGCCGCTCCGCTCCTTGGATGCGGCCACAGTTTTCACGATGAGGTCAGAGACGCTGGGACCGACCTTCTTCGGCTTGGACACCTTCTTCTTGGCTGCTTTGGGCGCGGCGGCGGCTGGAGCTGGAGCTACTTCTGCCATTTCGTCCCGTTGTACGTTTGTATCGTCGAGGACTCGAGAGAGTGAGACTGATGAAGAGCTCAAAGCAGCGGACTGAACTTAAACGCACCATGAGAACCGTGGAGACTCAACCCAGCCCGGAGCTGCTCGTGCAGTCTGAAAGTCGAGTCACTTGTGTTTTCTCTCCACTGATTAAAGACTAAAAACTAAATGTGCATCAGGTGCTGGAGGCTGAAGGTGGAGGAGCCGATAGCGGACTAGTTTCTCTTCGTGTTCAGGTCACGTAGAGCTCTGATGATCGATGCGTTTTGTTTGAGGAGCCTCCAAACCTCACCTACTCAGCGCCGTGGACAGCAGTGATCAGCGGCTTTTCCCACTCATTTCTCTCTTCAAAGTATTTAAATAACATCATATCGCCATCAAAAGTCGTTTTCCATCTGATCCACATGCTTATTCAGGTTCTCAATGTGAAAACAACCATCGGATGTTGATCAGTTTGTAATAAACTGAAGTTATTCCGGGAGCAGCAAACACACTGATGACGGTGAAGGCTTATAGCTGCTCGGCGGACATGTCCTCTGCCGATAACACTTATTAGTTCAACTTGTAATCTTCAAACATGTTGCCTCTTTTGGAAAGCATAAATGTTGCAATGTTACTTATTTTACCTGTGATAGTTTTCAGCTGAATAAGGAAGTCTGCACTGAAATTTAGATTTTGATAACAATGTCCACATAATCCTTATTATTGTTATGAATGCTTATTCCGATCATCATTATTTTCAAGCATTCAACATAAATTATGTAAAAGATTCAGCCCAAGCCTTCATAGCTTATTTTACTCTTCTAACTTAGTTGCACATTTGCCAGCATTGTGTTGCTGGATATTACAGTCTGCTCAATGGTAGCTCCTCTTGCACAGTTCAAACTTACAATACAGGATTGCAAATGTCATTTTTGGTTAAAACACCAAATGAAAGTAGTCGTATACTTTAAGACCCAGATGAGGGCCTGGGGGCATAGACCAGACCTAGACGTACATGTTATAACACAGCAGCCTGGAAACCCGCACGGCCAAAAAGTCCAAGTAGCAGTCTATCATTTTCCCATATATTATAGATTTAAAGAAATATATTGTTTAAAGATCCCTTTTGAAGATGAGTACTGGTATAATCATGGACATGTAATTAGATTATATAACTTTTTGATCAATTTGCACTATACTATAACTATATTCTGCTTACAGCAGGAGATCGCAGGTGGGCTTTTTGCCGGAGACATGCAGGTGGTGTTGGATTGAATTCTGGTATCATACGTATCAGGTATCTTGATTTTTATGGCAGGTTATTTTTTGCCCATGGTGATTGAGTTTGACACCGCTCCCCGCTGTAGCCTACTAAACACTCACTCGCTCGCACATGAAGCATGGTCTTTCTCTGCGGGCATTCCTTAAGGCTTAAAGCTCTGTAGTTATACGTATAACCATCTGATCCTAGCCCAGAGTTACGCATAATCATCTAGCAAAACTATACCTAACTTGGACTGTTACAATAAAACCATCCATCTTCACACCGCTTATCCTGCACACAAGGTCACAGGGTCAAACACAAACATGTGTACCCAGATCTATTTGTATTAGCATCTTATGAGCATTCCTGCCTCATCCGTGCCATATGAGCGCGTTTTTTCTAAAGCTGGGGAAACTGTATCTACAAAAAGAAACCGACTCAACCCCAATACTGTGAAGAAAATTTTGTTTCTCAATAAAAATCAATAATAATGTCATGTCCCATCCCATGTGTCCATAAGCACCTCAATATCCTGTCATAAGAAACCTGTCCAAAAGCACAATCACCGCCCCACTGACCTTTCCTCTGCAAATCACTTCCCACATTCAAACAATTCACATAGGTCCCTATGACTGCCATGAACTGCACATGCAGTAGGAAGCACTTGCAGGTATTTTAAATTATATTACCTACATATAACTGGGCCAAAATATACTGGTAGGCTATTCGATACATATGCACTATAGGTTTTCAACAGCAGAGGTCATATAGTTTGCGATGCATTGAATGAATGAACCTTTTTACGATACAATTGGCTGGAAAGCTTCAGTGGTTCAGAAAGCTTCACTTTGCCATCACTACTGGTCGATACGTGGGATTAATTGAATGGGCAAGTACATTTCCCCCCCTAATCTGCATTCTGGCTTGTACTCATTTTAAGATATATATATAGACGCAAGATGTAAATTGTAGAAAACTTCTACGGGAGAGGGTGATCAGCAATAAAATTTCAGGATCAGAGATCCTAAAATACACTTAGGGAAACCAATCTAACAAAGGCAATGTCAGGCTTCAATATAGAATTGCCCCTTCACCGGGATGGGGCTCAATAAGTTATATACATTTGGTAATGCAGATTCTGAAATATTTCTGGAAAAGCAAAAGTATTACGTACAAAATGTTTCAGACATTTTGAAAACTTTCACTACCTTACTGGTAGAGAGAACATATGCAACAATATTGCCATTTTTCTGAGGAACTCCTTACAAGGACATCAGCTATTCAGAGAGAGTGCGTGGCCCTTAAAAGGACCGTTTGGTTTGTAACAGAAGTCGGTGTTTATCCTCCGAAGCCGTACAGGGTGCGTCCCTGTCTCTTCAGGGCATAGACCACATCCATGGCGGTCACCGTCTTCCTCTTGGCGTGCTCGGTGTAGGTGACGGCATCGCGGATCACGTTCTCCAGGAAGACCTTCAGCACACCGCGGGTCTCCTCGTAGATCAGACCGGAGATGCGCTTCACTCCGCCGCGGCGAGCCAGACGGCGGATGGCGGGCTTGGTGATGCCCTGGATGTTATCACGGAGGACTTTACGGTGACGCTTGGCGCCTCCTTTGCCGAGTCCTTTTCCTCCCTTTCCTCTTCCGCTCATATTGTCAGATAAGTTTGAAACAAGATGAGCACATAGGGTCAGTTCAAGATATTTAAACCCAGTCGGAGGACGTGATAGGAGACAGAGGCGGGGCTTGATCTTATTCACATAGCGCCCCCTGCTGAACTAGACCATTAATAATCAACCTTCGTCACCTCTGTCATTGTGCCTCAGATACCTAAACATTGTCCAAAGTACAGCAATATAAAAGACAATGATGTTTGGGCTTACAAAGCCAAATCACCAGATATTATGATGCAATCGGAGGGAGGATGAGACAACCATCTGATGGATATACTGTGTTACACAGGAGTGAAAACTCCAGTTAAACTGTGTCTACCTAGCTGCAAGGAAAACCAAAGCAGACAAAAAGCTTTTGCTGAAAAAAATGTTTTATTTTATAAAATGACTTCTTTGATCTTTGTAGAACTTCTTTGGAAAGTTGAAACCCCTGACAAGAAAAACCAGGAAAAACAAGAAAAACCCTGCAACTTACCAAAAAAAGCTTAATTTAACCGGTATGAGTATAACAAATAATAATCACTAGAGTATGACAGTGTGCATTTTTCACAATGAAAAAGGCAAACTCTTTTCTTGTTTATTGTTTTTTATTTTGACAGTATTATATTATGATTGTAAGAGGTAATAAAACCTCCCTCTATAAAAGTATTTTACTAATGGCAACCAGATGAAACAAGTATCTGTTTTTTTCAAATGTTCAGATGTTGCAGTTTTCTCATATTTAATAATGCATTCTATTGTTTAAACATACATTTTTCAGGAAATGTCCACCAGTAAATCATAATATTCATTTTGCAGCATTGTGCACCACAAGATGTTTCACTTTCAATTGCTTTTGCTGTCGGGGCTGCAAATATTTCAAATCCCTTCAAATATATTGTCTCTGTTATAAGTTAGACAACACTCAATGTGCAAGTATGGCCTGTATCACTGATGGCTATACACCATGTTCAGAGTTAACTGTCTAGACAAGATCGTTGCACATAAAGCATGAAACAACAGCAGCCCATAGAGTTGAGTTCTGTGCGCAGTAATTTTGTTCATAGCGGAGGGTTAACAGTGATTTCGATCCATGCTGTGATAAGCAGCGACATGAAGGTATGACTCGTTCTTTATTTTCAGGTTTACAAGAAAACACGTGGAGGATGAAGACTAGTGGTTGGTTTGGCAAATGTTTGTTTTGGTACCAACTTCTTCTTAAAGAAGCAGCCCCACTCAGGTCGCCTCCATTCTCTGCCCGGTGTTTCGTCACTTATCGGCCCGAGCAGCTACTGAGCTTCGGCTTTCACGTTATTATGTTATTGAACCAAATGTACTGAAATATAAAAATAAATATAATGACATCATTTGGGGTGAGTTACGTATAACGCTGGTGCTAGTGTCGTGTAGGGCTCCTAACTTGGCCCCTAAGTCCAGATCTCCGGGGAGCACAATCACCAGACTGAAGGATTTGGAAGAATACTTTTATTATAACAATATTTTATAAAAGGGAGCATTGACTTCAAGGCAGGAGACATAGCATTGGTTTAGCCCGCACCCTCCAACCTATATAACCATGACGGTAGCAAGGCTACTAAAACCACTTCACTAACACAGCGACCCAAAGTGTACAATTCACGTCAACCCTATAGCGACTTAAATAACACTGCATAGGCCTAATACTGCGCACATCTCGTTAGGACAAGACGAACAGGCACAGGACAAAGGGAGATGCAGAAATTATATACACACAGAGAGGAACGAAAGGAAGGTTAATTTTCAAAATATAACAAGAAAAAAACGTGTTTTTTGACATAATCCTGGGGTACATCATTGGGGTAAATTCAATTCACATTTGCTGTGACGGCCCCAGGGCCACTGCCAGGGTATTTGTGGGTGTGACTCTGTCTGTGTGTGTGTTTACCCCTTTTCCACCAAGGCAGAACTGGTGCTAGTTCGGAGACAGAGCCTAGTTTCAAATCGGTTCTTTGGTTTTCCACCACCAAAGTACCAGCTCTGAACCAGTAAAAGTGGTTCTTAAGTAGCACCATATCGTTGCTGGTCTGGAAGTAAGAACCGCTTACGTCAGCGGCTGGGGGCGGGGTTACCGTGACCAACAAGACGAGAGAAACTTTGTGATCTGCCATTTTTCGACAGCAGCTAATCAAGCTAACAACAACACAATGGACGCTACTAGGCAAAAACGCGAGCCGCGCGAACATGTTTGATCCGCCGTGTTTGGATGTCGATTTAGCTCCGCAAAGCCATGAACATCAATAGCAAAGCAACGTCCGCCATTGATGATGTGTTTGTGTTTGGCGCCGCCGAGCTGACGTTGCTGGGAAAGATGAGACGTAACTGTGACGTAGGACTTGGCTCTGCGCTGGCTCTTTAGCCTGTGGAAAAGCAAACCGGTTCTTTGGAGGCTCCGAACCGGCTCTAGCTCTGGCTCCGAACAAGCACCTTCTTCTTCTTCTTCTTCTTCTTTTGCTTTTTATGGCGGTTGGCAAACAACTTTCGGGTGCATTACTGCCACCCACTAATCTGGAGTGTGGACTTAAGGAAATTAAACCTCTACTAGAACTAAACCAAATCAAAACAAATCAAAACAAAACAAAACAAAAAAAAATCTCAAATTCTATTCATTAGTCTTGTATTCTCTAAATATGCCAACAGCAGTTCCCAACACTTGCCCCTAATGCCCTTCTTCAGTATTTCACTTATATTTGCCTCTCCCAGCTCTCTTAGCCCCTTTCTCAGGACTTCTCTCTCTGCCTCGTACCTCTGACATGCCATCAAAACATGGTCCACAGTTTCCTCTTCTTGACAGTATTCGCACCTTCCATTTCGATGTTTCCCAACCGTATAGAGGGAACTGTTAAGACCAGTATGGCCGTTTCTTAGCCTTGTCATTACCCTCTCCTCTTTTCTATTTCGTCCACCAGCTCCCACACTCCCAACCAATGGTTTATTTTTAAACAGATATCTTCCTTTGCTCCCTTTATTCCATTCATTCTGCCATATCGTTTTGATTTGTCCCTTAATTACCCCTTTAGCTTCTGCCTTACTCATCTTTATATCGACTATATTTCTCCCACACTTCAGTGCCCTTTTTGTTGCTTTATCCGCCTCCTCATTTACCTCGACTCCAACATGGGCAGGGACCCACACAAACCTAACTGCCATCCGCATTTGATGGGTTCTGAATAGGGATTGTAGGATTTCGAACGTTAAATCTTCTCTGCTTTTGGAGTGGAAAAACTTCAGACTCGTTAGCACTGCACATGAGTCTGATGCTATTACCACTCTCTCTGGCCTGACGTCCTCTACCCACTGTAGTGCAAAAACTATGGCCATCATCTCGCATGTAAACACTGATAGGTCATTACTGAGTCTTTTCCCACACTCATACTGGAATTCTGGTATTACTGCTGCAGCTGCTGTTCTACCAGTTTCAGGGTCCTTTGCTCCGTCTGTATATATTTGTATATAGCTATGGTAATTCCTCCTGATATAAGACTTGCAGATCTTACATTTACCCCCACCCTCATGTCTCATCAGTTCAAGTAGTCCCAGGTCCACTTCAGGCTGTGGCAGTAACCAAGGAGGAACAGCTGGCTGCACCACTGCTGGAGAGTAACTCCTATTTAGTATACCTAGTTCCCTAGCCTTCTCCCTAGCAACCCGAACAAGCACCTGGTTCTTGTTCGTGGAAAAGGGGTACCTGGTGGAGTGGAGCTGAGGCCATCAGGCAGATCAGACGCAGCTGGCCACTGTCTCTTGAGTGCATTAAAACCTGCCCCTTTCTGAGGGTTTGGGCGCGACTGCTGGCTTTCTCCTGTTCCCCAGCACAATGCCGGTTTCCGTTCCTGCGTTTCGGTTGTTTAATCGGTTACTTTGGAGAATAAACATTGTTGGCTGGTAATCCCTGTAGCGTGGTTTCGTCTATTTGTTGTGGCCTTTGAGCCAGATCATAACAAATTGGGGGCTCGTCCAACTTGGAAATTGTACTATTAACAGAGGTTAAGTGATGTGTTTTTTGTGGAAACCTATGGAAGGGAATTGACCAGGCTGTGGGATGATTTGGAATCGTTGGTGCAAGTTTGTTTCTGTCAAGTAAAGGGACAAGGAAGGTAAGTGTTGACCTTTTTGGTTGCGCAAATGTATATATTGAGCCAATTCCCCTGTAGGTATAGCACGTTTTCCTCTTTAGGATGTGTGTGCACAGGAATGTAGTGCGGGCTGAAAGTGGTTGGAGCGGTTGTCTCGGGAGCACGTCCATGGTTGTGGCAAAGTTGCCAGCTTGCTGGTCGCTTAACCAAACTACTGGGTTTTGGTGCGTAAATACCCACCGCAAATAACTCCTGAAGACTAGGGTTGAGTTAGGTAGATCGGGTTAGGCAGTTTAGAGGGGATGCTCAATTTGAGATTATTTTGTGGTCTGTTGCGCACTATTTAGGTCAATACTGTACATTATTTTGTTTACCGGGGACTGATTGCTGTTGCGTATTGGTCAGGTGATGTTCATCATCATGGCAGGAGTAGATGAGTTCATTGCTATTCCTTCGGAGGAATTTTTGGATCAGTGTACTAGGGATCAGTTGTTAAAGATAGCTGATCATTATAAAATCAGTGTAGGCGACAGAGGGTAAAAGGAAAATGTTAGATCTACTATAAGGGCACATTTGTATGATATGGGTGTTTTAACACCTGTACAAAAATCACATAGTCCTACAAATTTGGCTTTGGATGGGTTTTCGCAGGATATGGCTCATAGTGTAGCTTTAAACTTTGAACAGCAAAAAGAAATGTTGATATTGCGGATGAAGTTGGAGAAGGAGAAAGAGTTAGAGTTGGAACAGATGAGGCAGCAAGCAGAAGTTGATAAAGTGTTTGCAGTAAAAAAAATGAGGCAACAAACAGAAATGGCAAAGCTAGATTTGGAAAATGAGAGACTGAGGTTAGTTAAAGAAGGTAAATTTTATGACTTTTCCAGGAATGAAGAGGTCGCTCGAAGTAGCGATAATTCACGTGACATTTTGAATAATTTGCGCTTGGTGCCTAAATTTAGTGAGAAAGATGTTGATGTATTCTTCGCGTTGTTTGAGTGGATTGCAGACACGAGGGGCTGGGTTGATTCAGACCGTATCGTTTTGCTACAATGTGTGTTAACTGGGCGTGCCCAGGAGTTTTTTTCCTTGTCTCTGGAAGACAGCGGTGATTATGGCAAGGTTAAAATGGCTGTACTGAAAACGTATGAGTTAGTCCTTGAAGCATACCGTCAGCGTTTTAGGAGTTGGAAAAAGTGAGATAAATCATATCTTGAATTTGGGGATTCACTTTAGTCGATGGTGCTCGGCCTCAGAAGTGAAGGATTTTGATGACTTGTATAACTTGATGGTGCTTGAACAGTTTGAGAATTCAATCCCAGAACGAATTGCCATGTACATAAGTGAACGGAAGGTGAAGACAACAGGGGAGGCTGCTGCCCTTGCGGATGATTATTTCTTGACCCACAAAGCTAGCGGTGTCGATGTCCGCACGCATGCTTTGTCTGGGGGGAAATGTTGCACCTGCAGAAGGGATGTTTTTTTCTAGGGCGTTAGGTGGGGGTTTTCCTCGAGAACAGAGTTGATCATGGAGTCCGTGACTCTGAGTGTCATTTTTGTCCTAAATACGGTCACTGGAAGAGACTGCGTGGCGTTTAAGTTAAGGAATAGGCAAGATGTAACTCATGTAAAGCCGGTTGCTCTAGCGGCACCAATTTCCAATGTGCTTTCAGACCAATCGAGGGTCGAGTCACCAGTTGTGATGTC
The DNA here is from genome assembly GCF_964276395.1 of Gasterosteus aculeatus. Lineage (NCBI taxonomy): Eukaryota > Metazoa > Chordata > Actinopteri > Perciformes > Gasterosteidae > Gasterosteus > Gasterosteus aculeatus. The sequence goes on along the minus strand of NC_135709.1, from coordinate 3,394,529 downwards.
AAAGCCTGACTTAAGCGCATACTTGCCGTTTATTTCAAAAGGACGTGTGTCTTCGGTGAATGAAAAGCAGTTTCCTGAAGTGTTCACGGCCTGCGCTGTGACGCGCGCCATGAAGTGGGCCACTGAAATTTCATGATTTGGTTTTGCGTGTTGCTCATGATGAGTCGGGTCACATGGGGGTTGGTAAAACGAATGATCGGGTCCTTAGACATTTTTTTTTGGTCGCGGTTTAAGAAAAGTGTTGCAAGCCACATCAAAACGTGCCACACTTGTCAATTAACTGGTAAGCCAAACCAGAAAGTGAAAGCTGCTCACCTGTATCCAATTCCTGTTGTAAACCAGCCATTTGAGCACCTGATTATTGACTGTGTAGGCCCTCTTCCTCGTTCAAGGTTGGGTGCGATGTATTTGTTAACTTATGTGCAGTAGCACCAGATACCCAGCCGCTGGACGCTATAGCTCCTCTGGAAAGAAAAATAGCAACAAGAAGGAAGTTTGCTCCTTGGTATAACCCTCAAACCCGGAACCTAAAGCAAACTGTGCGAAAACTTGAACGATTATGCCGTTCCACCAAATCGGAAGGATCTAAGCTAGTTTGGTAAGACAGCCATAAAACATATAAGAAGGCTCTCTGTACACAAGAGCATCGTATGACTCATGATTAATAGAGAACAATAAAAACAACTCCAGGTTTCTCTTCAGCACTGTAGCCTGACTGACAGTCACAGGTCTGTTGAGCCGTGTATTCCTTAGGACCTCAGTAGTAACGACTTCATGAATGTCTTCAATGATAAGATTCTGACTCTAAAAGAGAAAATTGATGGTCTCCTGCCTTCAGCCAGTGCCAAACCTGTCCTCAGATGTAGGAACCTTGGATGCAGCAGTGGGCCCTGATGCCTGTTTGGATGCTTTCTCTTCCATCAACCTTGATCAACTGACTTCTTTAATTTCGAAGTCTAAATTTTCTACTAGTCTCTTGGATCCGATTTCCGTCTGCTGAAGGAAGTCTTCACTCGATATAATGAATCTGTCTTTGTTGTCAGGACATGTACCACAGTCCTTCAAGGTAGCTTTAATTAAACCTCTTTTTAAGAAACCTACTCTTGCTCCAGGGGTGTTGGCCAACTACAGACCTATCTCTAATCTTCCTTTCCTCTCTAAGATCCTTGAGAAATTCGTTGCATATCAATTATGTGACTAACACAATTATGTGTTCTACAAAACAATGATTTGTTCGAGGATTTCCAGTCAGGATTTAAAGTGCATCATGGCACAGAAACAGCACTGGTGATAATTACGAATGATCTTCTACTTGCATCGGACCAAGGACTCATCTCTTTTCTTGTCTTGCTGGACCTCAGTGCCGCATTTGACACCATATACCATTGTATCATGTTGCAGAGACTAGAACATTTGATTGGCACTCAGCTGGTTTAAATCCTATTTATCGGAACGATGCCAGTTTGTGCTTGTAAACGGCAGGGGTGGAAGTAACAAATACAAATACTTGCAGTTCTGTTTTAGAATAAAGGGTTGGAAATTAAAGCTTTTTCATGCTGTTTTTATTATCCAATTAATCGATTAATCAAAGAAAAAATCAACCAATTAATCGATTGTCAAAATAATTGTTAGTTGCAGCCCTACTGTTGAGTATGTCCACAATTTAAAATAATATTCGAACTGTCAGATTTCTTTTTTTCAATGCAAATCCTTATTGCCTGTGTAGGATATTAGAAACAAATTGACGATCCGGTTCATAAAATTAATAAAAATGCATATAGTGTACGCCAGAATACAGCCGTGATTCTGAAACTGTGTAATCAATAAAGTAATGACAATATTGTAAAACCATTGTACTTCTGCAACTGTAATAGAATAATACCAATGTACAGTTATGATTGTATTTGATGTAATGTAATCAACTGGAATGCTTGCATGTAATACTTGAACAACAACTGATATTGACTAAGGATCATTCGAAATCCGAGTTACATTGAACTCACCAGAAGACCACTCCCAGATGTGTGGACACTAACTTTCACACCTTAAAGCATTGTTATAAATACCTGTAGGAACCATTGTTCTCGAGTTCACTGGTGGAGGCTACAGACGGGGACTAGGGATGGTCAAAAGGACTGACCTGGGGCCTGTTGGTGGCTGAGACCAACGGCTCCTCAGCTGAGATGTTCTTTTTACCGCAACGCCATCTCCTTTATTAAATACATTTGATTTTAACCTTTTGATTAGCAATGACCTCTGTCCGTCCAGCGTTTCTTCATTTTTGAACACAACAGCTGTCAGATCGTGCCCGCGCCAACTATTCTAAGACGTAATATAAGCAAAGGACAAGTCGCTGGTGCAGCAGGCAAATGTTTCTGGAGGTTAAATACACAGCGGTGTAAAGAGTGGACTGAGAATTTGAGAAAGAAATGTAGAAGAACGTTAAAAGAAAGAATGATGGCCAAAGCTATGATTACGGCCGGGTGTTTAAAAAAGACATAAAGGACATTAACTTTCTTCTCCGTCGTTACTATGGTCGATCTCCCATAGTCCATCCACTATCCCACAGGTCAAAACCCCCTAGCGGCCTGGCAAACTTTCGTTGTGTTTTGAGTGAACTTGCAGCGTCTCTCTCTTGCATGTCTTTAGAAGTTTGCGTCGCGTGTGCTCCGGTCATTTTAGTGATTGCCGCATTTTTCTCTTGCAGCGTTTTACTGATGCATTTGTTTTGCCGTTTGCAACGCGTTTGCACGTATACCGTAAAATTGCCTGTAATTCTTCTATCGTTCGTCTAAGAAATGTGCTTAGAATTTGAATTTTATACATCTAATGTCTGCTATTGACGATGTAATAAAACATTCATCGGTTAAAAAGTAATTTGTAGTAGTTTTTGAGAAGAGCACTTTGTACTTTTACTTAAGTATTTTTTAACACTAGTACTTACTTTAATTGAGTAAAATTCAAGCAATGTAACAGTACTTGTACTTGAGTCCCACAAGGTTCTGTACTTGGACCGATTTTTTTACCCTCTATATGATTCCTTTGGGCCATCTTATCAGGAAACACCGCATAAACTTCCATTGTTATGCAGACGATACTCAACTGTATTTATCGACCAAACCAGAAGAGACCGACCAGCTTGTCTTGGAGACATTAGAACTTGGATGACCGGCAACTTCCTGATGCTAAACTCAGAAAAAACAGAAGTTATCTTGATAGGCCCAGAGCCCCTTCGAAGTCAGCTGTCACGTGATACACTTTTTATGGATGGAATTGCTCTGGTATCAAGCATCACTGTCAAGAATCTTGGAGTTCTCTTAAACCAGGTTATGTCCTTCAAATCTCATATTAAAAAAGACTTCAAGGACTGCCTTTTTTCATCTACTTAATATATCGAAAATCAGGAACTTTCTGTTTAGAAGTGATGCAGATAAATTAGTTCATGCGTTTGTTACTTTTAGACTGGATTACTGTAATTCTTTGTTATCAGGCTGCTATTGTAAATCTCTTAAGCATCTCCAGTTGATTCAGAATGCTGCAGCATGTGTATTAACAAGAACTAAGAAAAGGGATCATATTACTCCAGTATTAACTTCGCTGCAGTGGCTCCCTGTTAAATCAAGAATAGAATTTAAGGTACATCTCCTCACCTACAAGGCACTTGCTCGTGAGGCACCGTCTTATCTTAAAGAGCTTGTAACACTGTATTGCCCTACAAGGCAACTGCGCTCCATAGATGCTGGGTTACTTGTTGTTCCTATGGTTTTAAAAAGTAGGCTGGGGGCCAGAGCCTTCAGTTATCAAGCTCCTCTTTTGTGGAACCAGCTTCCACTTTCAGTCCGGGGGGAAGATTCGGTCAGCTCTGTTAAGATAAAGCTTAAAACTTTCCTGTTTGATTCTGCCTATAGTTAGGGCTGGCTCAGGTTAGCCCAGACCAGCCCTTAGTTAAGCTGCTATAGGCTTAACCTGCCGGGGGACTTCTTAGTACACACCAAGCTCCTCTCTCACGCTTTCTTTCTACAATAATCCACGTTTTATTAATGTACATGACTTATTCAGCTTCTTTCCGGGAGTTTTTTGTGCTTTCTACCCTAGCAGGTCTCCATAGATCATAGTTCCTTCTGGACCCTGGTCCTGACACCTGCTGCTGCCATCATCATCATTATTTTAAATATTAAATCATATTACTGTCATCATAAACCAACATTACCCTCTCCTAAAGACTTTGTGCTTTCCCTCCCCCAGGTTTCTGTGGATGGTGGTTCTATCTCATGGTGGTGGTCGTCCCTGCAGTGGTCCTGCCGTGGGCCTGGCTTGCTACTCGCAATTATTTGAATCATTTCTGTCATAGGAATTAAATGTATTATACATCTTTTACATTTTTTATTCTGTACACATGACATCCATTGTAATCTGTCCATCCCGGGAGTGGGATCCGCCCTCTGACTTTCTCCCTAAGGTTTCTTCCCTTTTTTCCCCATGGAAGGGTTTTTTCCATTTTTGGGGGAGTTTTTCCTTTGCCGATGTGTGGGTTTCGGGACAGAGGATGTTGCATGTGTACAGACTGTAAAGCCTTCTGACCGATACAAGAGTACAACAAATAGTTTAGATATCAAACACAGCCAGCCAGTCCACATATCCGCAGACATTGAATAGTGAGGATTCTCACTACAGTGCTATAAGGGTGATGTACACCGACACACTTCGACGCCTTCACTAAAAAATGGGATGTATAACTTACATGCCCCTTTTTAGTGAATGATTCAATACAGAACTACATTACCTCAAAATGGTTGATCAGGGTACAAAATGAGAGAAAAAAATTTTCCACGCACGGCCATCCCATACTGACACAAATGTGGCCATTCACTTTCTGGAGAAGTAAATACACTAAATGAATCTCTCTCAGACACAATTTATGTGAGAGCCAGAAAATAGGATTTATTAGGAAAAGCCTGAATTAGATGAACTGAAACGAACGTTGTTGGTACTTCATAGATTCATTCATTTAGAAGACGGTAACTGCTGGGAACAAAAGCTCAGCCGCGCCTCTAGAAGCGAGTCTCCGCTGCTCATTGGTGGAAAATGATTTCAAACTGTCCGCCATATATCAGCGGTCCCGCCCTCTGCTCTCGCGCCTGGAGCCTCTTCTCTGGTTGGTGCGCGCGTCAGGAACCGTCCCGCCCGCTCCGCGGACATATAAAGGAGGGTTGGACGCGTTCGCCGACATTTCCTTCCCTGAAACAGTCTAACAATGAGCGGCAGAGGTAAAACCGGTGGAAAGGCCCGAGCGAAGGCAAAGACCCGCTCCTCTCGTGCTGGACTCCAGTTCCCAGTCGGTCGCGTCCACAGACATCTGCGCAAAGGGAACTATGCGCAGCGCGTCGGCGCAGGAGCCCCCGTCTACCTGGCGGCAGTGCTGGAGTACCTGACCGCTGAGATCCTGGAGCTGGCTGGAAACGCCGCCCGCGACAACAAGAAGACCCGCATCATCCCCCGTCACCTGCAACTGGCTGTCCGCAACGACGAGGAGCTCAACAAGCTGCTGGGCGGAGTGACCATCGCTCAGGGCGGCGTGCTGCCCAACATCCAGGCGGTGCTGCTGCCCAAGAAGACCCGAGAAGCCCGCCAAGAAGTAAAGCCGGAGACCTCCATCCACCACAAAAGCTCTTTTAAGAGCCACCCACTCACACGAAAAGAGCTGCGATACACATGTCTCCGGTATTGGGCCCAATAATAGAAACTCTGTTCTTGTGCTTTGCTTTTATTCTTTAAGTGTGTGTATAAAAGACTTGAATGGTGATTAACCAATTTGGGATCAACTGACAAGATAACTGTTCCATCAGGATTTGGTTAAAGACTAAATCATTGATGGATGTAGCTGCTGCTGTCTTTTTAACCCTGGCTCAATGCCTACAATCCATCTTTCCGTTGTAATCAATGTAAAAGTACAGTGGATGTTTGTCAAATCGGTCCAACTGATTCCAGTCTATTAGCCAAATTAACCTGATGGTTGATTTCGGGCCACCTTGATTCCTCACAAACAATCCGAGCTCAAACGTTAATTTGAACGACTAGATGTCAGTCATCAGGATAATTGTGCTCCTCCTACTTCTAAATTCACATCACAAAGTGAAGAAGAAGCCATAAAAATACAATCTGTACGTGTTTCACTTCCATGGCTCAGTGTGCCGAATGCCTACAAGTCCTGTTAAGGTGCCTTATAATATGTATGACTAATAGACATGTATTTGTCTATTCTGGATGAAAAAAAGGTGTGTGTCATGTCTTGACATGTATGTAAATATCAACAGGGTGCCCTGTGATTGTGAATGGTTTGTGTGACGGTCATTAGATGATTTCAGTGCACACAATGATTCTTACAACATGATTTTCAACATGCAACTCTGTTGTGAAACGACAAATAAAAAACAATCTTGTGTTAAGTCAAGTGCACTAAAGCCATTCAATCTCAATAGAGAAATCCACCTAGATGCGATGTGTGTGACGCATGCGCAGTATCACGCAGAAGGTAACCAATCAATCTCGAGCAACCGCACAGAAATATTTGCATCTCGTTCATATATCGACGCCGTCCTGTTGGGATATCGACATTGTCAATCTACGAAAGGGACTTGAATCATGCCTGAGGTTGTGAAAGCGCCCAAGAAGGGCTCCAAGAAAGCCGTGTCCAAGGCCGTTACCAAGGGCGGCAAGAAAAGGAGAAAGTCCAGGAAGGAGAGCTACGCCATCTACGTGTACAAGGTGATGAAGCAGGTGCACCCCGACACCGGCATCTCCTCCAAGGCCATGGGCATCATGAACTCGTTCGTGAGCGACATCTTTGAGCGCATCGCCGGTGAGGCCTCTCGCCTGGCTCACTACAACAAGCGCTCCACCATCACCTCCAGGGAGATCCAGACCGCTGTGCGCCTGCTGCTGCCCGGCGAGCTGGCCAAGCACGCCGTGTCTGAGGGAACCAAGGCCGTGACCAAGTACACCAGCTCCAAGTAAACCTGATCTAGACCACCAACACAAAGGCTCTTTTAAGAGCCACTCACTTCTTCTAAAGATGATCTCCTTATGCTTGTATTTCAAATCTCTTTCCTCATGTGTTCATTTTTAAAAGGGAACATTATTTCCTTAAATTATTCATAATGGTCATAATTCCATGTGTTATAAATGTTAAATTGAAATCTGCAAATTGCTTATCAATTTAAAGCACAAACTGCCTTGTTGCCTGATCTGCATCCATGGTTTGTTTGCTAAAAGGAGTACCAAAAACACACAATAGTGGCTATTATGGTGTATTAGGAAAAATGTGTATTGTCCAACTTATTTCTAGGGAATCTATAAATCTAGGTGAATCTGTTCAATTTAACGGGAGCTCAGAAAGCGCAGGAAGGCAAGGTTGAATATAAATGGAAACATGTCTGACGACATAGCAAAAGTTTGGGCAGGATAGTGTAAAGACACCAGCAGTGGGTCAAAGGTCTCATGTGTGTCTGTAGACACTAGGAGACATCAACCAGAATGAGCCAGTTAGTCTAGCAGCAACATGCCAGAAAGAGGGACAATAGTGGGACAACATCAGGATAATCACAATGAGGGTGCTTTAAATAGAGAGTCTGTCAGATAAGTAAACGTGTTGGAGAAAATAGAACACAGTTCAAACTGAAGTGCGTTCATCCACAACAGTAACAGTATCTTTGATTAGAGGTAAACATAAAAAGTATTGTGTTGATAATTTAAGAGAAGGAAAAGCTCTTTAAGGAGGGATTGGGTGGCTCTTAAAAGAGCCTTTTATAGAAGCATTGGTTCTTCAGACTGATATCAGTTTACTTCTTCTTGGGTGCTGCTTTCTTGGCTTTGGGCTTAGCGACCTTCTTCACTGGAGTTTTCTTGGCTGCAGGGGCCATTTTCACCACCTTCTTGGGGCTCTTGGCCACCTTTTTAGGGCTCTTTGCTACCTTCTTGGGGCTCTTGGTCACCTTCTTTGCTGCTGCGGGTTTCTTGGCCTTCTTCGGTGACTTCTTGGCGGCTACAACTTTCTTCACTGCCGCTGCTTTTGGCTTTTTGGCCGCTGCGGGTTTCTTCGCTGCGGGCTTCTTGGCTTTAGGAGCGTCTTTCTTTGCCGGTTTGTCTGCGGTGGTCTTGCTCATCTTGAAGGAGCCGGAGGCCCCGATCCCCTTGACCTGGACCAGAGTCCCCTTGGCCACCAGGCTCTTGATGGCGGTCTTGACGCGGGCCTTGTTCTTGTCCACATCGTATCCTCCGGCTGTCAGAGCCTTCTTGACGGCGGCAGCAGACACGCCGCTCCGCTCCTTGGATGCGGCCACGGTTTTCACGATGAGGTCGGAGACGCTGGGACCGACCTTCTTCGGCTTGGACGCCTTCTTCTTGGCTGCTTTGGGCGCGGCGGCGGCTGGAGCTGGAGCTACTTCTGCCATTTCGTCCCGTTGTTGTGCGTTTGTGTCGTCGAGGACTCGAGAGAGTGAGGCTGATGAAGAGCTCAAAGCAGCGGACTGAACTTAAACGCACCATGAGAACCGTAGAGACTCAACCCAGCCCGGAGCTGCTTGTGCAGTCTGAAAGTCGAGTCACTTGTGTTTTCTCTCCACTGATTAAAGACTAAAAACTAAATGTGCATCAGGTGCTGGAGGCTGAAGGTGGAGGAGCCGATAGCGGACTAGTTTCTCTTCATGTTCAGGTAACGTAGAAATCTGATGATCGATGCGTTTTGTTTGAGGAGCCTCCAAACCTCACCTACTCAGCGCCGTGGACAGCAGTGATCAGCGGCTTTTCCCACTCATTTCTCTCTTAAAAGTATTTAAAATACATCAATTCTCCATCAAAAGTGGGTTTCCAAACTATCCACATGTTGGTTCAGGGTGTCAACGTAAAACAACCATCAGATTTTGATCAGTATTTAATAAACTGTACTTTTTTTGGAAGCAGCAAACACAAGGATGGTGGTTACAGTTCAATCAGACCTCCCATCACAGCTGCTCACTGTGGACATGTCTTCTGCTAATAGTACCTTTTACTATACGTAGTTGCAACATTTAATCATCAAATATACTGACCCACTAATGTTAGTTTTTTGGCGAGCTTTTATTTGCATATAGGTCGATTATTGTAAATCATTATTTCTATTGTGCTGATGAATTCTATCAGCACAGATGCATTTACATTTAGGTGAACATAACACATGTAATCACTATTATGACTATCATAGCTCGAGACACTATAAGGTAAAATTTATCTCTTAGTTGTTTTCAGTTTTTATTTCCTAAGAAATCATGTTATTGATGTATAATATACATAGCTCAACTAATAATCAACAAACACACTCAAAATCAAAGTTAATCATTACTATTATTATTGTTAAATAGTTCAGTATTCCTAAGAAAAAATTCAAAAATAGTTAGTTCCAAACCTTGTATGAGTGTGGAACCTAAAATGCATTGAGTACCATTCTGAGCAAAAAACACTAAAACAATTCAGAAGCAATAATATGAAATTAGAATGACAATTGAGTTTTATGGCGTATCTCAATCATCAGCATCCACCTTTTTACAAAGGAAGAAAGGAGCAATTTGTGGATTAACGATTGTATTCAGACTAACACTCTTGACACTGGCAAAGGTGAGTGAAAAATTATAAATTATAGGTAGGCCTGTTTATATTAATAATAATATTAATAATAATTGTGTGCAGCACGCCTATAAAATAAATTAATTAATTAAAAAAACATTGAAATTATAATAAATTATATACACATACTTATATATAACTTATATAATAATAACTAGAAAATGCATTTCCTGCTGAAAATGCGTTGAAATGCGAATGGAATGCTCACTGTGAGCAGCCTTAATAAACAATGCTTAATGAAAAAATTACTTTTGTTATTTTATTCATGTGTATTTATATTATGTGTATCCATTGTTTTGCTTTGAAAGACTACTGTTTAAGCACTTTATTTGTTGCACTTTTTTGTTTGATAATGAAAAATATTTTTACCTATCTAAACTTGTCATCTTTTGCTGAACATAAATAATTAAGTGCTCTTAAGAATACAATTATTAACAATATAGGTTAGGTTTCAGTTAAGAATTAGTTGAATACCATTGTAATCAAAATGTCAATCAACCCAAATTGTTCAAATGTTAAACACAGGTCTATCAATTAGGCTATATTGTGGTACATAGACAGTCATTGAGACACAGCAATAGCTTTCTGGTTGAATGTTCAGCTCAAGTCTAGAAGGCCCCACAAGTCATGAGCAGATGAACATGAATCAGAATAAGTTCAGGCATACGACCCAAAAATACACTAGAATGCATGAAATAACGCAGGGTACAACACGGGTACTACACCAAATGAATACCAAGTTCCTGATATTTGAGCCACCAACGTGTGTGGCTACGTGCGCGGCAATATTTTGGTCACCCCCCGACAAAATCTGACTTTTGTCGGGGTTTTTTGAAAAGTTGGCAGCTCGGTGTATCAAAAGGAGGCATATGATTTTGACACGCAGGACAAAATCACCAGTCAGCTACCAGTGTTGTGCTCATTGAAGTACGTTGGTATTTTATTCATATGGAGCGACTTCTCAAATCATGACATGACAAATAGATCCTAGCGTTCTGAACACTGGTTATTTACAAGGAAGTCAACTGTTTATAGAGAAGGTGTGTGTGGTCCTTAAAAGGTCTGCACATTATTCAAACAGAACTATGCATTGGAATCTGCATTGATTTTGATGTCCTATTTTCATCATTACAGTAATCAGCTCCTCAAAGAGAGTGTGTGGCCCTTAAAAGGACCGTTTGGTTGTTGGTAACAGAAGTCTGTGTTTATCCTCCGAAGCCGTACAGGGTGCGTCCCTGTCTCTTCAGGGCATAGACCACATCCATGGCGGTCACCGTCTTCCTCTTGGCGTGCTCGGTGTAGGTGACGGCATCGCGGATCACGTTCTCCAGGAAGACCTTGAGCACACCGCGGGTCTCCTCGTAGATCAGACCGGAGATGCGCTTCACTCCGCCGCGGCGAGCCAGACGGCGGATAGCGGGCTTGGTGATGCCCTGGATGTTATCACGGAGGACTTTACGGTGACGCTTGGCGCCTCCTTTGCCGAGTCCTTTTCCTCCCTTTCCTCTTCCGCTCATGTTCACTGGTTGGTTTGGTACAAAGATGATGAACACAAGTCCGTTCACAGATATGTAAAGCCAGTCTGAGGACGTGATGGAAGACGAAGGCGGGGCTATAACGTCGTTCTGCAGCGCCTCCTGCTGAACGAATGTGTGTTTTGTTGTCTTCTGCAGGACCAAAAAAAAGAAAAGATCAAGCCGAAAGAGTAGACTTCTACCATTCCCTAAACACATCTGTTACATGGTGAATTTTGTGAACGGCAAGATTTCTACTCAAAAGTACTTGATCGAACTCTAAATCAGCAGATTTTCATTTGGACTTGACTAGATGACTTCTCAAATCATGAAGTGATGGTCACGTTAAGGAATAGTTCTTTACAGAGAGTGAAGGTGGCTCTTAAAAGAGCCGTTGTTGGGAGTAGAATCAGGGGGTTTAAGCTCGTTCTCCGCGGATGCGACGGGCCAGCTGGATGTCTTTGGGCATGATGGTGACCCTCTTGGCGTGGATGGCGCACAGGTTGGTGTCCTCGAACAGGCCCACCAGGTAAGCCTCGCTGGACTCCTGCAGAGCCATAACAGCGGAGCTCTGGAAGCGCAGGTCGGTCTTGAAGTCCTGAGCGATCTCTCTCACCAGACGCTGGAAGGGCAGCTTGCGGATCAGCAGCTCCGTGGACTTCTGGTAGCGACGGATCTCCCTCAGGGCCACGGTACCGGGCCTGTAACGGTGAGGCTTCTTCACGCCGCCAGTGGCCGGGGCGCTCTTACGGGCGGCCTTGGTGGCGAGCTGCTTCCTGGGGGCTTTGCCTCCGGTGGACTTACGAGCGGTCTGCTTGGTTCGTGCCATGATCGTCTCGTCTCGCTCTTGTTAAGAGAAGTGAACTCTGAGAGGAGACACCCGGCTCTTAAAGTGTGGACCGGCTGTGGAGCGGTGACGCTGATTTAGACCTCGGCTTCTGATTGGTGGAGGACTCCTCCTGGAGCTCAGCCGCGCCTCCACAAGAGAGTCTCCGCTGCTCATTGGCGGAAAACTATTTCAAACTGTCCGCCAAGAGCTGCCCGCCCTCGGTTATCGTGCCTGGAGCCGCCCGGCTCGCTCCACGGACACCTGCATTAGGGTTGTCTCGACTATATATTTATTATTGCCAATGTCAAGCTCTGAAACATTTAGTCCACGGCTATAATTTCGTGACGGATTTCTTATCAGAGCGACGACCTGAGGAAAAATAAACTTTGTGTGTCTGGTGTTTCTGCCGTATAGTTCTACAAAGAAATGCTTCCAATCATCACTAACGGATCCCATATATGAAAGGACGTGACACTTTTTGCTTGTGAAATGACTCCTTTTATTTCTTCTGTCAAAATACAAACATAAAACACCACCGTAAGAGCTTTTTGCCTTCTTGCATCCAGGTCCATTAAACGATTAAAATGTTCAAGGAATATCTGCATGAGTCAGTAACAAGATCCGTAGCCGTACAGTCAAGCTCACATATGAACATTCCTTTTGCATTCTCAAAATGTCCTATTCCTTTACCGGAAGGTCTATGGGATTATTTACCATCACACATTTTGAAATAGCAAGATATGACAAGACTGTTAAAAAAAAGACAACATTTTACAGGAGCTTGACGCAGCTGATGGCATCACCCTACTCTTACATACCAGAAGAAATGCAGTTCTCGATAAATACACCTCAAACCAGAAGCATTGAATCAGACAGGAGGTACAGGAATTAGGTGGCAATTGCTTATGAAAAGCTTGCACAGCGTAGCAGAAAACCCTTAGTTTAAGTGGTTAGAGTGAGCAACCTACAATTACAGTTTTAACACCATTACTAGCATTCTCAGTTCTGCTTGAGTGTATTTTGATAACTTTCTATTCATTTCAATATTGAGAAAAAGCATCAGGAAATGTTCTTTAGAAGAAGTGGGTGGCTCTTAAAAGAGCCTTTGTGTTGGTGGTCTACGTCACCCTTGATGTGTTTCCATTTATATCCAACCTTGCCTTCCTGCCCTTTCTGAGCCCCCGTTAAATTAAACAAATTCACCTAGATTTATAGATTCCCTAGAAATAAGTTGGACGATGCACATTTTTCTAAGGCAACAAGGCAGTTTGTGCTTTAAATTGATAAGCAATCATTAAACAATTTAAAATTAATATTTATAACAGATGGAATTATGAATAATTTAAGGAAATAATGTTCCATTTTAAAAACGAACACATGAGGAAAGAGTTTTTAAATACAAGCATAAGGAAATCATCTTTAGAAGAAGTGGGTGGCTCTTAAAAGAGCCTTTGTGTTGGCGGTCTAGATCAGGTTTACTTGGAGCTGGTGTACTTGGTCACGGCCTTGGTTCCCTCAGACACGGCGTGCTTGGCCAGCTCGCCGGGCAGCAGCAGGCGCACAGCGGTCTGGATCTCCCTGGAGGTGATGGTGGAGCGCTTGTTGTAGTGAGCCAGGCGAGAGGCCTCGCCGGCGATGCGCTCAAAGATGTCGCTCACGAACGAGTTCATGATGCCCATGGCCTTGGAGGAGATGCCGGTATCGGGGTGCACCTGCTTCATCACCTTGTACACGTAGATGGCGTAGCTCTCCTTCCTGGTCTTCCTCTTCTTCTTGCCGCTCTTGCTGACGGCCTTGGAGACGGCTTTCTTGGAGCCCTTCTTGGGCGCTTTCACAACCTCCGGCATGATTGGAAACTTCTCTGTAAACTGAGAATGCCTCAATTTCGACAGCACGGTGTTCATATATGAACTAGATGCAAAGTACACTGTGCTGTTGCTCGAGCGTGATTGGTTGCCTTCTGCGTGATACTGCGCATGCGTCACAAACATCGCATCTAAACGGATTTCTCTATTGAGATTGAATCACTTTAGTGATCTTGACTTAACACAAGATTGTTTTTTATTTGTCGTTTCACAACAGAGTTGCATGTTGAGAATCATGTTGTATAAATCATTGCATGCACTGAAATCATCTAATGACCGTCACACAAACCATTCACAATCACAGGGCACCCTGTTGATAATTACATATACACAAACTTCAATTCCTGATGTGTAAAGACGTGACACACATCTGTTTTTCATTCAGAATAGAGACAAATGCATGTCTATTAGTCATAACTAAATATTATAGGGCACCTTAATAGGACTTTTTGGCATTTAGCACACTGATCTGTGAAACATGTATAGTTTATATTCATATTCAGATTATCCTGATGACTGACGTCTAGTTTAAATGAACGTTTGAGTGAGGATTCATTTTTGAGGAATCAAGGTAGCCTAACATCAATCATCGGGTCAATTTGAAATTAGTTAATTAGATCGACTTTGTTGATATCACATTATAGGAATAGCACAATAATTATTGTGCTTACAACTTGAGACATGTGACTTAATTTTATCATGTCTTCTAAAGACCATTTTCGGAGGAAATCTGATAAATGTTACTCATTCACAGACAACACCTGCAGTTCTTTGATATACGAAAGCATCCAAATGTTGCTCACACTCCAGAATTTGGCCCATCCATCATCACTGAACATTTTCTTTAAATGGAGAAAATGTACATTTCAAATAAACATATATAACGGATTGTAATTTAAGAAGAATTACGGCCATTTCAAGTAAATACTGTTCCATTTGAAAAAATAAACACATCAGGAAATAGTTTGTCAACGAAGTGTGAAGCTATTTCAACATGGAGCAGATAAGGCACAAATAGCAAAACATTCCCTCAATTATGTGGAGCAGCAGCCAAGAAGAAGTGAGCTGATATCAGTCTGAAGAACCAACACCTCTATTAAAGGCTCAATCCTTCCTTAAAGAGCTTTTATCCTTTAAAACGTTTAAGTTTTATTCAGCGAGACTATTCTACAAAGAAATCTTGAATAATACATCTACCTTATTCGTCAGACACTCGGTCTTTATTATACAAAAGCATCCAAATGTTGCGTACTATGGAGGACTAAAAGTGCCACAATTAAATAAATAAATACACCATTAAATAATTACTTAAATGTGTCATTCATTAATTAAAATTGGAATTAAATAAATAAATGTGTCATTAAATGTGTCATTAATTAATTAAAATACCGATTCATTGTATGTAAAATGCATATATAACTATTTCACTATTTACATTTACATTTCATGATCCTGCGTTGCAGCGCTTCATGAATTACTTAAAACTGTCAAACTGACCCATCAAAAGTTGGTAGGCGGAACATAACGCCTGATTGGTTACCCTGTGCATCAAGTCAAGACAAATCAATTCCAGATAATGGATCGCTGCAGAGCTACTGAACACATTCCAATACACTGGGTGACGCTATTCACCTCTACGTTGGTTTGGATACGCTGTTAAACAGAACTTTCATTGCAACGGCTAAAAATCAAGGAGATGACGCGGTCCTGCTAGCCCCAATGACCAAGGACGCAGACGCCGTGCGAGGTGCAGGACAAAATGTCAAAAAGTTGCCCGGAGCTGCTGAGAGAAGCAGCGAATTTGATTGAGGAAGCTCTGAGCAGAAGTCCAACGGCTCCGGCGGCTCAGTCACAGCAGATACCGGCCGCTCAATCACGTACACCTGTCCAAGGTAAGCTAAGTAATTTCATGTTAGCCAGGTGTGCTACTCATTAATGATTCGGGACACACGTGTGGGTTAAATTAGATCGACTCGAAAATGTATTTGTATGTGGTATTATGATGTTTCGTGCGCGACACGTTCGTTGTTAATTGGTGGAGCATAAAACCCGCTAGTTAGCTAATGGTGTTAGCTGGTTTGAGCATCCCAAGATAGAAGTAGAGACTGTTTTAGCTGACTGGTGACCATTGAGCGGTGACGTTTTTCTGTGTTGCAGCGGAGGTAGCAAGGCTCTTTGCGCCATACAACATTGGAGCCAGAAGGAATATGACGAGACGACCAGCACAAGTCCAAGTTAGCCGAAGAAGCTACACACATACTGTCTGTTGTTTGGCTGACCACAATGCGGATAAAATGCCAAGCGTACTGGTTATAGCTGAACTTCCTCATTCAGGACTTGGAGAGCAAAAAGTAACATTTTCAGGTCAGTGCGAAACTAGGCATTTACCAAAACAAAACAAATTGTGTTCATTGAAATTATTTGCATTTAATTGTATAGTGACTCGAACGTAATTCATTTTAATACTGTGAGTAATAGTTATCACAGGCTTATTTGCTTTGTTTTAAAGGTTTAAGGTGAGGTGAGTTATGATTTTGTTTTATTTTTCTCCAGGGAATGACCACGATCCCATGGTTATAACAAATAAACTGATTGAAGTGTTTCCGAAGCTCCAACAAGGGGGAGGCTTTGAACTTCTAAAACTTTTAGGATCTACTCGCAGTCGAAATCTTGCATTGCTTCAGTGTCCCAGCACTGGATACACCCTTGCCTATCTGAAAGATCCATCGACGATGATTGGGCAGGCTACAATCTACATACGTCCACTTCAACAGGATCTACCCTTAGATTGTGTACATAAATTTACAGAGACCTAGTTTAATACATAATCAAAACAAAGATTACTGGTGACTTTTAATCATTAATTAAAAGCCATTTGTTGTTAGGAGAGCTCACGTCCTGCCTCTGGTCCAGTCATCCCCTGCATCACTTGTCAGATGGAAGTTCCCTTTTCAGAGATGAAGCTGCACAGATTGAGCTGCAATGGGTATGTACTTCCTAAAGCAATGCGAGGGTAGCATATTCATTTTCTTTGGGAATATGTCCTCTTGGAGTGTTGTGCACACAAATAAGCCAGTATGACCATTTCGATTCTGTTCACTTCGAGGACACCCATGGAGGAAAGAGAACAAGAGGGAGGCCAAAGGGAAGAAAATGATAGTGAGACAGCCCTAGTCAGTGACAGTGTTCCAGTGAGGTCTGAAACATCAGCTGAGAGTGCAGTAGTTCCAGCAGTGATGGTCAACGAGGAGTTGGATCGCAAAGAAACAGACAGTGGTATGTGTCATCACAATAGTGTTGCTATAAGATTGTGTGTAACTGAAAAGTCAATAGAAAGCGAACACTTTTAATATAGAATTGGATAAGATAATAGTTACAGGCAATTAATAACATGCACCTGTTTTTTTTATTTTTCTAATATTTAGTTTTTGTTGAATGCCGTTTTTATGTCAACTCGGCGTTGTGACAGATTTTTAAGCTATTGGGTCCCGCGTTTTATCAGTGAAATAACATAATTTTCCTCCTGTTGTGTAGAGTGAGAGGGTATCTGTATATGCAGGTAACATGCCAACTCACAATATGTCTCTGGAATAGATAACTTTGTTGTTGTTTGTTTAGAATGGAAGATTATTGAGGAACCCACTCAAGCTGCCAAAGTTTTCAAAGAAAATCTGCTAAGGGAACATGCAACTGGGAAACCGCTTAGAATGAAGATGGATGTAAGGGAGTCTGAAGAGGACCGGGAACGGGAGCTTCTCTTATTCTATAAACAGCAGCAAGAATGGGCATGTCCACTTCATTGTACTCTGGTTGGTAAGTAATATAAAGTTTATAATATAAATACATCAGTACAGTTTATACCACTCAAGTAGCATATATGGAATTGTCCCATTGGAAAATGGGAGAATGGAATGCACAAAATTATATAATTGATAAAAAATGTTATGTATGTGAATATTGTGCACAATATACTCTTATCTGGAATAATCAATATTAAGGATGCTGTTCTAAATTACAGCCAATATAATTTTGACTATTTTTCTCCCTTGCTTGTTAAATGTTAGCTAATCAAGTTACCCGTATTTGTCTGCCACTTTTTTCCACTGTGTTATTATCAGTATTTTATTTCAGGTGATCTTGCTATCGGAGAGGGAGTGATGCGGTACTTTATGACAACAATCATATCCAAACTCCAGTTTGGATTCAGTCTAGATCTTGGTAAGTACTCGCACACGTTCTGGTGGTTGATGAACGCAGATATGTGCTGTTTAGCAGAGGGCCGGTGGGCAATGTTTTGTGTCAGGTAAATCAGTAAGTCAGTAGTAGGATATTCAGGGGGGTTGCATTTGAAGTGGTTTGGGGTCTGTAAGTCATTTTGGAGTAGGCTACAATTTTGTTTAAGTGAATTCTACAAGCAGCAATACCACAGGCCAAGTAATCGCTCGTTCCAAACAGGCACATTTTCAACGGGCACTGCACTAGTATGATGTAATTTTATGTATTTAAGAGGTTAGTTGTTGTGACTTTATTCCCTGCTCTCTTGGTACTTTACAGGAGGAATGGGCCGAACACTGCTATTTGAGGGTGAACCTGACCATCTTGTTCCAGCAGCATCAGAGGCACTTATTGAAAGCAACCTCTTCCGGGTTGCAGGAAGGATGTTGGCCCACACTTTTCTGCATGACGGTCCCCATGTTACAGGATTAAGTCCTGCTGTAATTCATGTACTGCTCAATGGGGACCCAGAAATGGCTACTGTTGTTATTGAAGACTGTCCTGATCTGCACATCAGGAGCATCATAGAACTGGTATGTAACCTAAAAGATAATTTGCCATGTAAAAAAATATTGCTTGGGCAGATATAATAAATGGTATGGTCCTTATTCTAGCTTGAACATGAAGAACTTACACCGGAACAGAAAGCCACAGTTTCAGATCTTTCCATGTCTTGGGATCTTCCGGCAGTCACCAAAACAAATCGGAGATGGCTACATAATAAACTTCTACTCCATGCAGTGAGTTCCTGCTGGTTAAGTAACAGAACTCATTGCTGTACTTGTTGAAATTATAGAATGTATTCTGAACCCTGGCTTGTTAATGTTAACACAAGAGTTTAAGTACTCGAGTTTTAATGGGTTTTTATAAGACACTTTATTGTGCTTTTATTAACATTTTGTTCTACTGTGCCAACTTTTGTCAAATTTGGGTTAAGGATTTCTGCTGTAATATGGGTCTGTCTGTCTCTTAGGTCGTTGGGAGGACCATGCGCCAAATTAAACAGTTGAGAAAGGGACTGAAAGATGTGATGGTATGGCCCCTGCTGACATCTAGGCCAGATGTTGTCCCACTTCTTTTCCCCAAAATGGCTGAAATGCAGTTCACACCCCAGGTAAGTCAGTAATTTAGTTATATTTGTGACTTAACTTAATGAATTTTACGTCTTTTTTCCATGACTGAGCTGGCTATTTTTCCATTTTCCAATAATGTGATCTGCATCTCCCTTTTTAAAATTACAATTTGTTTTCTTTAAGATGCTCCTAGAAGAAATCACATGGCCAGTTGAGGACAGTGATGATGAAGACTTTGACTTGGACACCACCTGCCGCATCACTGGCTTTCTAAGGATGTTCATTGAAACGGGTATAAACCTAATTTCTCTTTACAAATGCTTCTATGTCTCATGGATAGATATGATCAAATAAAGTTGAACTAAATGTCTTCAATCCATTGTATGACTTTTAGCTTCATCAGGTACCCTGGCCCAGCTGCTGACATTCTGGGTTGGCTGGGAGATGCTTCCTCCTGAACTGACAGTGGTGATTTCTGAGGGAACCCTTCCTACGTCCTCCACATGCTTTGAAACACTAAAGCTGCCAGCTCATTTCAAGATCTACATGGACTTTGAGAAAGCACTTGTCGCTGCTATAAAAAGTACTGGATTTGGGATTGTTTAAGTATTTTCAGACACAAGTTCAGTGTCTTTGAAAACTGATTAACACACTGCAGCAGTTGACTTTTTATTTTATTTTTATTCGGCATATATATATATTTTTTTTTTTTAAAGGAAAGCAAACTTTCAGTTTTTGACTGCTTGTTCTAACACAAAAAATAAAAACGTGTCGGACATCAGTCTAAGATTCTTGATAACACTTCCACAGTCTCTACATATAGTCTAAGCGCATCAGTAACAGAAACTCCTGGAGCTGGCAAAATTGCAACCTCTTCATCTGAGAGCTCACGGGCCAGCTGAACCTCGGGGACTGACACAGTGCCTCCATGAAGGCTGTGAGGTCCGTTCCAGTCGATCCCATACTCTTCAGGAATCTGAAAAGATGACAAGCATAATCAAACTTGTACTTAAAAATAGTTTGACATGTCCTAACACAAGATTGTTATTTTTGGTCACCAAGTCAGTGAGAAATTGTTAGTTATTAAAGTTTTGTGAAATAATACAGCTCTAGTATGCACTGTAGAAACTACAGCTCACAGGTTGATCTTTAAAAGCTTGGGAGATTTTAAAGACAATATAGTAAATGTTCCATTTAAAGTACCACATTTAGCACAATTTTTTTCCTCCCATAATTCCTTTTGGGCAAACACTTTAGAAACGTGTTTAAAGTTGATTGTTAACCTCAGTAGGATCCTCCTCAGGGCCTTGCTCTCTGTAACGTCTCCAGAGTTGCTGTGGTGACTGATTCCTTTCAGTTCTCAGACCGTGAAAGTTCCAAGCATCTCGAAAAGAGTCTAGGCTTTGCTGAACCAGTGGAAGGAAAATCCGGTGCAGAGCGAAAAGATGGACTTCATTGTCTGGATTCAGTGTTCCCTGATCTTCCAATGAAGTAAAGATCTGATAGAAGAGGTCCAGGGCATGTTCATAAACATCTCTCCACATCCTCTCTATTCTGTGTTTAGGATAAAATTGTCAAATTGTTAATTTATGTGACATATGCTAAAGTACATTCAACTGGTATGTTAGTTGTGTGAGCCTAGTTGCCAAACATATTTCTTTACCGCTGATTGTGGACACTTCTGCCTGTGATGTGTGAATTCCTGTCGGTACCTCTGCTTCTGATCATGAATTCTGCTACATCTGCATTCTCCCCCCCTTTATCAGACCGTACCCTTGATGGCAGCCCATACTGCTCAACAGCGGCGATAAAGCTCTGTAAGACCGTATGAGCTCTGTTATTGCCAGCCACAGTCAGGTAGACCACTAAACGACTGAATCCATCCACCCCACCGTGGACAACAAATCTCCACCTGTTGCAAAGACATGAAAAGATACAACTTTATTGTGAAACAATTGTAATGAAACATCTAGAACGATGAATTGTTTATCTGCTAATATCACTGACCTGATGAGCTTATGGTGGCCTTCTATATGCCACAAAGAGTTTGGGCCAGGCACAAAATACTGCCGTCGCCTTAATACACGCAGCCTCAGACGTCTCATGTAGACTCCCTCTGCATCTACTCTGCGTAAAGACTCTTGCAGTCTTGAGACTGAGGGGAGGAACATCCGGACAGCTGAGAATATTACTCTCAGATATTGTTCCACCTCTATTAAACAGGAGGCTAAAAATCACAGGACATGTCTATCCTGATGATAGAAGTCAGCTGTCCTGAAATGTGTGTTTCTCTTCTATTATACACATTCTACATCTCAGAGGCGATGTCTTTCCAAAAGCGGGCTTCCTTCACCTTTCAAAAGGGCAGAGCTCCGAATTAAAAATACATTTAAATAATGCCCATATTATTATACTCACTTGGAACACGCACACCTCTTGCATTCAGGTGACCACGCATTAGCTTGTAGCCGGTGTTTGGATGACTTCTGTGAATTTCACTTACAATATGGTCCAATTCCTCATCATTCACAGCTGAATAGAGATCTGTTTTTCTGTAGAAACAAAAAAAACACAACATCAAGTAATGTTACCTTAAACGCCATATTCTTTCAGAGTGTATGAGAGCAGCAATTCATAAACAGAAACCTCATGAATTTAGTGTAAATACCTTAAACTGTGTTGTTGCATGCACCTCCTGATGGTCCTCTTTGACACTCCGAACATCGCTGCGATTTGAACTGCGGGAACTCCACAAAGAACTTGATGCTCCAGAACTGCACTCGGTATGTCAAACGGCAAACGCCCCGGTCCCTGTGTGTGTTGGGCCTGATGCGCCCTGGTACCAGAGAAGCGGTGGACAACTTCTTCTAGATTTGTAATTACTCTGTGGTCGATATCTTCGTCAGAAAGTGCGGAAATGACTCCAACAACTTCAATAAGTTCCTCTGCTTTACTAGCTACATGCTCGGACTCAGCAGGTCCTGCTTCTACATCCCCTGCTAAGTTTAAAATGTCTCTCACCAACTCCCTGGAAAGTTCACGGAGATCCTCCATGTTTCTATCCAGGTACTTCAGACCAAAGCAATGGATCAGACTAGATTCGCGTTAGCCCCGCCCACTGACTTTGATGGGTCAGTTTGACAGTTTTAAGTAATTCATGAAGCGCTGCAACGCAGGATCATGAAATGTAAATGTAAATAGTGAAATAGTTATATATGCATTTTACATACAATGAATCGGTATTTTAATTAATTAATGACACATTTAATGACACATTTATTTATTTAATTCCAATTTTAATTAATGAATGACACATTTAAGTAATTATTTAATGGTGTATTTATTTATTTAATTGTGGCACTTTTAGTCCTCCATAGCGTACCTTCATATTACACATCTCATGCTACAATCAACTTAAATTCTAAAGGAATATTATATCTTTAGAATTTGTCATCAACTGCCAGGCGTCTGATTCATACGGCAGTAAAGTCAGATGTTGAATCAGGAATCAGGAAACATTTATTACCAAAATATGTCAAACATACAAGGAATTTGTCTTGGCGGTTGGTGCGCGACAGTAGACAGTGTGACAATAGACAACAAGACAGCAGTGCACAAGTAATAAAGTAAAGTAAAATGCTAATGCAATGGGTTAGTAGAATAAGGCTATGGGTTAGTATAAAACAATGGAATAAAGTTAGTTAAAAATGTAAAATATTAAAAAAAGTTAAAAAACATATTAAGCATAAAGTGCACTAGCGAACAAGTAAAGTGACCAGTGACGACAAAGTGATAAATTACAGTTAAAGTGACATGTGCAGTGTGAAGGGGAGTGACCGGTGGAATGTTATGAGGGGGTTATGAAAGTAAATCCATCTACATCCTCAAGTGTCTGATTTAAAACTGTAAAGTTCTCAAGTTAGCTGCAGTGGTGTCCTTTCTACCTGATGCATTAAAAGGTTGTGAGGTAATGATAAAGTTGTGACTTTATTAGGATGACCTTAATAAGTAGGACCACGTAATAGACAAAGTATGAGGATCACAGCTCTTTTCGTGTGGGTGGGTGGCTCTTAAAAGAGCCTTTGTGGTAGATGGAGGTCTCCGGCTTTACTTCTTGGCGGGCTTCTCGGTCTTCTTGGGCAGCAGCACCGCCTGGATGTTGGGCAGCACGCCGCCCTGAGCGATGGTCACTCCGCCCAGCAGCTTGTTGAGCTCCTCGTCGTTGCGGACAGCCAGCTGCAGGTGACGCGGGATGATGCGGGTCTTCTTGTTGTCGCGGGCAGCATTTCCAGCCAGTTCCAGGATCTCAGCGGTCAGGTACTCCAGCACGGCCGCCAGGTAGACTGGGGCTCCTGCGCCGACACGCTGCGCATAGTTCCCTTTGCGCAGATGTCTGTGGACGCGACCGACTGGGAACTGGAGTCCAGCACGAGAGGAGCGGGTCTTTGCCTTCGCTCGGGCCTTTCCACCGGTTTTACCTCTGCCGCTCATTGTTAGACTGTTTCAGGGAAGGAAGTGTCTATGAACGCGTCAAACACTCCTTTATATGTCCGCGGAGCGGGCGGGACGGTTCCTGACGCGCGCACCAACCAGAGAAGAGGCTCCAGACACGAAGACAGAGGGCGCGAGCTCACCGTTTTTAGCGGGCAGTTTGAAATCATTTTCCACCAATGAGCAGCGGAGACTCGCTTCTAGAGGCGCGGCTGAGCTCCAGGAGGAGTTCTCCACCAATCAGGGGCCGGAGGTCTCAATCAGCGTCACCGCTCCTCAGCCGCCCGACTGCCTCTGATGAATCCTTAAATCTGCTTTTACACATTTCTGCAATGTTGGTATTAAAAATGAATGGTAAGATTTCTGCATTACTGACTTAAACAGGAGCCTTCAGTGATATACTCCTTTATTGCTTTGCTAAAGAACAAGAGGCTCTATAATTCTGAAGCTCCTAATACTGGTTAACTTCATAAGATCATCTCCCTTTACTGTCTTCTATGTGAGTGCAAGTACATATTATGTAAACACATTCATGTAAAGTACGAGCAGCTCAGTGGTATGGTATCAATGGTACTTACATGTAAGATGATTTCCTCCAGTGTTAAATAAAATACAATTGTCACTGCAGTTATAATGGTTACATAGATCTTTGAATCATAAAAACTTGGGATACTCATCCTCGCTACTCATCGATGCTTATGGTGAGATATATGCGGGCAATGAGGATTAATGGCAACAAATCTAAATTACAAGATTGATTCCTTGTTCCCGTTTTGTATTTCATGCATTTTCCACTGTCTTTAGCAGTGTCTAAGTTTCCCTCTGGTTGATAAATTTCTTTAGATGCTCACACTTGTTCAGTTGTTGGAATTTAATGAATTCAATTGATCAGTGAACAATTGATATTTTCTAGAACGCTAAAAATAAATCTACTGCTCTAATATACATTATTTTCATGCACATTTATCAGGTTCTGATGATTTCAGACTCAACTTTTCCCTTGAAAATGTTATTCAGCTACAATAGTGATTAATCATTAAAGATGAATCCCAGCTATATTTTCAACAGCTGAATAATGAAGGAAAAGCTCTTTGAGGAAGGAGTGGGTGGCTCTTAAAAGAGCCTTTTATAGAGGTGTTGGTTCTTCAGACTGAGGTCAGTTTACTTCTTCTTGGGTGCTGCTTTCTTTGCTTTGGGCTTAGCGACCTTCTTCCCTGGAGCTTTCTTGGCTGCAGGGGCCTTTTTCACCACCTTCTTGGGGCTCTTGGCCACCTTCTTGGGGCTCTTTGCTACCTTCTTGGGGCTCTTTGCTACCTTCTTGGGGCTCTTGGCCACCTTCTTGGCCGCTGCGGGTTTCTTCGCCTTCTTCGGTGACTTCTTAGCGGCTACAACTTTCTTCACTGCCGCTGCTTTGGGCTTTTTGGCCGCTGCGGGCTTCTTCGCCGCGGGCTTCTTGGCTTTAGGAGCGGCTTTCTTTGCCGGTTTGTCGGCGGTGGTCTTGCTCATCTTGAAGGAGCCGGAGGCCCCGATCCCCTTGACCTGTACCAGAGTCCCCTTGGCCACCAGGCTCTTGATGGCGGTCTTGACGCGGGCCTTGTTCTTGTCCACATCGTATCCTCCGGCGGTCAGAGCCTTCTTGACGGCGGCAGCAGACACGCCGCTCCGCTCCTTGGATGCGGCCACAGTTTTCACGATGAGGTCAGAGACGCTGGGACCGACCTTCTTCGGCTTGGACACCTTCTTCTTGGCTGCTTTGGGCGCGGCGGCGGCTGGAGCTGGAGCTACTTCTGCCATTTCGTCCCGTTGTACGTTTGTATCGTTGAGGACTCGAGAGAGTGAGACTGATGAAGAGCTCAAAGCAGCGGACTGAACTTAAACGCACCATGAGAACCGTGGAGACTCAACCCAGCCCGGAGCTCCTCGTGCAGTCTGAAAGTCGAGTCACTTGTGTTTTCTCTCCACTGATTAAAGACTAAAAACTAAATGTGCATCAGGTGCTGGAGGCTGAAGGCGGAGGAGCCGATAGCGGACTAGTTTCTCTTCATGTTCAGGTAACGTAGAGCTCTGATGATCGATGCGTTTTGTTTGAGGAGCCTCCAAACCTCACCTACTCAGCGCCGTGGACAGCAGTGATCAGCGGCTTTTCCCACTCATTTCTCTCTTAAAAGTATTTAAATAACATCATACCGCCATCAAAAGTCGTTTTCCATTTGATCCACATGTTTATTCAGGTTCTCAATGTGAAAACAACCATCGGATGTTGATCAGTTTGTAATAAACTGAAGTTATTCCGGGAGCAGCAAACACACTGATGACGGTGAAGGCTTATAGCTGCTCGGCGGACATGTCCTCTGCTGAAAACACTTATTAGTTCAACTTGTAATCATCAAACATGTTGCCTCTTTTGGAAAGCATAAATTTTGCAATGTTACTTATTTTACCTGTGATAGTTTTCAGCTGAATAAGGAAGTCTGCACTGAAATTTAGATTTTGATAACAATGTCCACATAATCCTTATTATTGTTATGAATGCTTATTCCGATCATCATTATTTTCAAGCATTTAACATAAATTATGTAAAAGATTCAGCCCAAGCGTTCATAGCTTATTTTACTCTTCTAACTTAGTTGCACATTTGCCAGCATCGTGTTGCTGGATATTACAGTCTGCTCAATGGTAGCTCCTCTTGCACAGTTCAAATTTACAATCCAGGATTGCAAATGTCATTTTTGGTTAAAACACCAAATGAAAGTAGTCGTATACTTTAAGACCCAGATGAGGGCCTGGGGGCATAGACCAGACCTAGACGTACATGTTATAACACAGCAGCCTGGAAACCCGCACGGCCAAAAAGTCCAAGTAGCAGTCTATCATTTTCCCATATATTATAGATTTAAAGAAATATATTGTTTAAAGATCCCTTTTGAAGATGAGTACTGGTATAATCATGGACATGTAATTAGATTATATAACTTTTTGATCAATTTGCACTATACTATAACTATATTCTGCTTACAGCAGGAGATCGCAGGTGGGCTTTTTGCCGGAGACATGCAGGTGGTGTTGGATTGAATTCTGGTATCATACGTATCAGGTATCTTGATTTTTATGGCAGGTTATTTTTTGCCCATGGTGATTGAGTTTGACACCGCTCCCCGCTGTAGCCTACTCAACACTCACTCGCTCGCACATGAAGCATGGTCTTTCTCTGCGGACATTCCTTAAGGCTTAAAGCTCTGTAGTTATACGTATAACCATCTGATCCTAGCCCAGAGTTACGCATAATCATCTAGCAAAACTATACCTAACTTGGACTGTTACAATAAAACCATCCATCTTCACACCGCTTATCCTGCACACACGGTCACAGGGTCAAACACAAACATGTGTACCCAGATCTATTTGTATTAACATCTTATGAGCATTCCTGCCTCATCCGTGCCATATGAGCGCGTTTTTTCTAAAGCTGGGGAAACAGTATCTACAAAAAGAAACCGACTCAACCCCAATACTGTGAAGAAAATTTTGTTTCTCAATAAAAATCAATAATAATGTCATGTCCCATCCCATGTGTCCATAAGCACCTCAATATCCTGTCATAAGAAACCTGTCCAAAAGCACAATCACCGCCCCACTGACCTTTCCTCAGCAAATCACTTCCCACATTCAAACAATTCACATAGGTCCCTATGACTGCCATGAACTGCACATGCAGTAGGAAGCACTTGCAGGTATTTTAAATTATATTACCTACATATAACTGGGCCAAAATATACTGGTAGGCTATTCGATACATATGCACTATAGGTTTTCAACAGCAGAGGTCATATAGTTTGCGATGCATTGAATGAATGAACCTTTTTCCGATACAATTGGCTGGAAAGCTTCAGTGGTTCAGAAAGCTTCACTTTGACATCACTACTGGTCGATACGTGGGATTAATTGAATGGGCAAGTACATTTCCCCCCCTAATCTGCATTCTGGCTTGTACTCATTTTAAGATATATATAGACATAAGATGTAAATTGTAGAAAACGTCTACGGGAGAGGGTGATCAGCAATAAAATTTCAGGATCAGAGATCCTAAAATACACTTAGGGAAACCAATCTAACAAAGGCAATGTCAGGCTTCAATATAGAATTGCCCCTTCACCGGGATGGGGCTCAATAAATTATATACATTTGGTAATGCAGATTCTGAAATATTTCTGGAAAAGCAAAAGTATTACGTACAAAATGTTTCAGACATTTTGAAAACTTTCACTACCTCACTATCTTACTGGTAGAGAGAACATATGCAACAATATTGCCATTTTTCTGAGGAACTCCTTACAAGGACATCAGCTATTCAGAGAGTGCGTGGCCCTTAAAAGGGCCGTTTGGTTTGTAACAGAAGTCTGTGTTTATCCTCCGAAGCCGTACAGGGTGCGTCCCTGTCTCTTCAGGGCATAGACCACATCCATGGCGGTCACCGTCTTCCTCTTGGCGTGCTCGGTGTAGGTGACGGCATCGCGGATCACGTTCTCCAGGAAGACCTTCAGCACACCGCGGGTCTCCTCGTAGATCAGACCGGAGATGCGCTTCACTCCGCCGCGGCGAGCCAGACGGCGGATGGCGGGCTTGGTGATGCCCTGGATGTTATCACGGAGGACTTTACGGTGACGCTTGGCGCCTCCTTTGCCGAGTCCTTTTCCTCCCTTTCCTCTTCCGCTCATATTGTCAGATAAGTTTGAAACAAGATGAGCACATTGGGTCAGTTCAAGATATTTAAACCCAGTCGGAGGACGTGATAGGAGACAGAGGCGGGGCTTGATCTTATTCACATAGCGCCCCCTGCTGAACTAGACCATTAATAATCAACCTTCGTCACCTCTGTCATTGTGCCTCAGATACCTAAACATTGTCCAAAGTACAGCAATATAAAAGACAATGATGTTTGGGCTTACAAAGCCAAATCACCAGATATTATGATGCAATCGGAGGGAGGATGAAACAACCATCTGATGGATATAATGTGTTACACAGGAGTGAAAACTCCAGTTAAACTGTGTCTACCTAGCTGCAAGGAAAACCAAAGCAGACAAAAAGCTTTTGCTGAAAAAAATGTTTTATTTAAAAAAATGACTTCTTTGATATTTGTAGAACTTCTTCAAGTTCAAACCCCTGACAAGAAAAACCAGGAAAAACAAGAAAAACCCTGCAACTTACCAAAAAAAGCTTAATTTAACCGGTATAAGTATAACATATATATTTACATTTATAACATGAGAGTATGACAGTGTGCATTTTTCACACTGAAAAAGGCAAACTCTTTTATTGTTTATTGTTTTTTATTTTGACAGTATTATATTATGATTGTAAGAGGTAATAAAACCTCCCTCTATAAAAGTATTTTACTAATGGCAACCAGATGAAACAAGTATCTGTTTTTTTCGAATGTTCAGATGTTGCAGTTTTCTCATATTTAATAATGCATTCTATTGTTTAAACATACATTTTTAGGAAATGTCCACCAGTAAATCATAATCTTAATTTTGCAGCATTGTGCACCACAAGATGTTTCACTTTCAATTGCTTTTGCTGTCGGGGCTGCAAATATTTCAAATCCCTTCAAATATATTGTCTCTGTTATAAGTTAGACAACACTCAATGTGCATGTATGGCCTGTATCACTGATTACTATACACCATGTTCAGAGTTAACTGTCTAGACAAGATCGTTGCACATAAAGCATGAAACAACAGCAGCCCATAGAGTCGAGTTCTGTGCGCAGTAATTTTGTTCATAGCGGAGGGTTAACAGTGATTTCGATCCATGCTGTAATAAGCAGCGACATGAAGGTATGACTTGTTCTTTATTTTCAGGTTTACAAGAAAACACGTGGAGGATGAAGACTAGTGGTTGGTTTGGCAAATGTTTGTTTTGGTACCAACTTCTTCTTAAAGAAGCAGCCTCACTCAGGTCGCTTCCATTCTCTGCCCGGTGTTTCGTCACTTATCGGCCCGAGCAGCTACTGAGCTTCGGCTTTCACGTTATTATGTTATTGAACCAAATGTACTGAAATATAAAAATAAATATAATGACATCATTTGGGGTGAGTGACGTATAACGCTGGTGCTAGTGTTGTGTAGGGCGTGTAAGGATTTGGAAGAATACTTTTATTATAACAATATTTTATAAAAGGGAGCATTGACTTCAAGGCAGGAGACATAGCATTGGTTTAGCCCGCACCCTCCAACCTATATAACCATGACGGTAGCAAGGCTACTAAAACCACTTCACTAACACAGCGACCCAAAGTGTACAATTCACGTCAACCCTATAGCGACTTAAATAACACTGCATAGGCCTAATAATGCGCACATCTCGTTAGGACAAGACGAACAGGCACAGGACAAAGGGAGATGCAGAAATTATATACACACAGAGAGGAACGAAAGGAAGGTTAATTTTCAAAATATAACAAGAAAAAAACGTGTTTTTTGACATAATCCTGGGGTACATCATTGGGGTAAATTCAATTCACATTTGCTGTGACGGCCCCAGGGCCACTGCCAGGGTATTTGTGGGTGTGACTCTGTCTGTGTGTGTGTTTACCCCTTTTCCACCAAGGCAGAACTGGTGCTAGTTCGGAGACAGAGCCTAGTTTCAAATCGGTTCTTTGGTTTTCCACCACCAAAGCACCAGCTCTGAACCAGTAAAAGTGGTTCTTAAGTAGCACCATATCGTTGCTGGTCTGGAAGTAAGAACCGCTTACGTCAGCGGCTGGGGGCGGGGTTACCGTGACCAACAAGACGAGAGAAACTTTGTGATCTGCCATTTTTCGACAGCAGCTAATCGAGCTAACAACAACACAATGGACGCTACTAGGCAAAAACGCGAGCCGCGCGAACATGTTTGATCCGCCGTGTTTGGATGTCGATTTAGGTCCGCAAAGCCATGAACATCAATAGCAAAGCAACGTCCGCCATTGATGATGTGTTTGTGTTTGGCGCCGCCGAGCTGACGTTGCTGGGAAAGATGATACGTGACTGTGACGTAGGACTTGGCTCTGCGCTGGCTCTTTAGCCTGTGGAAAAGCAAACCGGTTCTTTGGAGGCTCGTCAGTTAAACCAAATCCGGCTCTAGCTCTGGCTCCGAACAAGCGCCTTCTTCTTCTTCTTCTTCTTTTGCTTTTTATGGCGGTTGGCAAACAACTTTCGGGTGCATTACTGCCACCCACTAATCTGGAGTGTGGACTTAAGGAAATTAAACCTCTACTAGAACTAAACCAAATCAAAACAAAACAAAACAAAACAAAAAAATTCTCAAATTCTATTCATTAGTCTTGTATTCTCTAAATATGCCAACAGCAGTTCCCAACACTTGCCCCTAATGCCCTTCTTCAGTATTTCACTTATATTTGCCTCTCCCAGCTCTCTTAGCCCCTTTCTCAGGACTTCTCTCTCTGCCTCGTACCTCTGACATGCCATCAAAACATGGTCCACAGTTTCCTCTTCTTGACAGTATTCGCACCTTCCATTTCGATGTTTCCCAACCGTATAGAGGGAACTGTTAAGACCAGTATGGCCGTTTCTTAGCCTTGTCGTTACCCTCTCCTCTTTTCTATTTCGTCCACCAGCTCCCACACTCCCAACCAATGGTTTATTTTTAAACAGATATTTTCCTTTGCTCCCTTTATTCCATTCATTCTGCCATATCGTTTTGATTTGTCCCTTAATCACCCCTTTAGCTTCTGCCTTACTCATCTTTATATCGACTATATTTCTCCCACACTTCAGCGCCCTTTTTGTTGCTTTATCCGCCTCCTCATTTACCTCGACTCCAACACGGGCAGGGACCCACACAAACCTAACTGCCATCCGCATTTGATGGGTTCTGAATAGGGATTGTAGGATTTCGAACGTTAAATCTTCTCTGCTTTTGGAGTGGAAAAACTTCAGACTCGTTAGCACTGCACATGAGTCTGATGCTATTACCACTCTCTCTGGCCTGACGTCCTCTACCCACTGTAGTGCAAAAACTATGGCCATCATCTCGCATGTAAACACTGATAAGTCATTACTGAGTCTTTTCCCACACTCATACTGGAATTCTGGTATTACTGCTGCAGCTGCTGTTCTACCAGTTTCAGGGTCAGTCTGTATATATTTGTATATAGCTATGGTAATTCCTCCTGATATAAGACTTGCAGATCTTACATTTACCCCCACCCTCATATCTCATCAGTTCAAGTAGTCCCAGGTCCACTTCAGTCTGTGGCAGTAAACAAGGAGGAACAGCTGGCTGCACCACTGCTGGAGAGTAACTCCTATTTAGTATACCTAGTTCCCTAGCCTTCTCCTTAGCAACCCGAACAAGCACCTGGTTCTTGTTCGTGGAAAAGGGGTACCTGGTGGAGTGGAGCTGAGGCCATCAGGCAGATCAGACGCAGCTGACCACTGTCTCTTGAGTGCATTAACACCTGCCCCTTTGGGCAAGTTGGCAGCTCGGTGTATCAAAAGGAGGCATATGATTTTGCCACGCAGGACAAAACCACCAGTCAGCTACCAGTGATGTGCTCATCGAAGTACGTTGGTAATGTATTGATATGGACACATATTAACAATTAGATCTTAGCGTTCTGAACACTGGTTATTTACAAGGAAGTCAGCCGTTTATAGAGAAGGTGGGTGGTCCTTAAAAGGACCGTTTGTGTTTTGGTAACAGAAGTCTGTGTTTATCCTCCGAAGCCGTACAGAGTGCGTCCCTGTCTCTTCAGGGCATAGACCACATCCATGGCGGTCACCGTCTTCCTCTTGGCGTGCTCGGTGTAGGTGACGGCATCGCGGATCACGTTCTCCAGGAAGACCTTCAGCACACCGCGGGTCTCCTCGTAGATCAGACCGGAGATGCGCTTCACTCCGCCGCGGCGAGCCAGACGGCGGATGGCGGGCTTGGTGATTCCCTGGATGTTATCACGGAGGACTTTACGGTGACGCTTGGCGCCTCCTTTGCCGAGTCCTTTTCCTCCCTTTCCTCTTCCGCTCATGTTCACTGGTTGGTTTGATACAAAGATGATGAACACAAGTCCGTTCACAGATATGTAAAGCCAGTCTGAGGACGTGATGGAAGACGAAGGCGGGGCTATAACGTGGTTCTGCAGTGCCTCCTGCTGAATGTCTATGTTTTGTCGACTGGTTTACTGTATTAACGCTAATGTAAATCTCGATGTTATTTATTATAGTTAAATACCAGTCCAGACAAAGGTCTTATTCGCCAGAATACATACAACTCATTGTACGATGTGTTTAATGTGGTAACTGTTTGCACGGCTTCTTATTGTACTTTCCATCAAATAGTCTATTACGATCTGTAGTTATATACAAAATGGGACACTATTTTACATCATTTTACATCTAACATCTGTCACCGATTATCCGTTTCAAATTAATAAAATTAAAAATAGACATTAATGCAGACGGATACAAATCACCAAGATCCATGACTATCCTCAAATCATGAATTAATGGTCACGAGAAGGAATGAGTTCTTTACAGAGAGTGAGGTGGCTCTTAAAAGAGCCGTTGTGGTGTTAGTAGGAGCAGACTTTTCAAGCTCGCTCCCCGCGGATGCGACGGGCCAGCTGGATGTCTTTGGGCATGATGGTGACCCTCTTGGCGTGGATGGCGCACAGGTTGGTGTCCTCGAACAGGCCCACCAGGTAAGCCTCGCTGGACTCCTGCAGAGCCATAACAGCGGAGCTCTGGAAGCGCAGGTCGGTCTTGAAGTCCTGAGCGATCTCTCTCACCAGACGCTGGAAGGGCAGCTTGCGGATCAGCAGCTCCGTGGACTTCTGGTAGCGACGGATCTCCCTCAGGGCCACGGTACCGGGCCTGTAACGGTGAGGCTTCTTCACGCCGCCGGTGGCCGGGGCGCTCTTACGGGCGGCCTTGGTGGCGAGCTGCTTCCTGGGGGCTTTGCCTCCGGTGGACTTGCGGGCGGTTTGCTTGGTTCGTGCCATGATAGACTCGTCTCCCTCTGGTTAATAGAAGTGAACCTTGAGTAGAGACACGCGGCTCTTAAAGTGTGGAACGGCTGTGGAGCGGTGACGCTGATTTAGACCTCGGCCCCTGATTGGTGGAGGACTCCTCCTGGAGCTCAGCCGCGCCTCCACAAGAGAGTCTCCGCTGCTCATTGGCGGAAAACTATTTCAAACTGTCCGCCAAGAGCTGCCCGCCCTCGGTTATCGTGCCTGGAGCCGCCCGGCTCGCTCCACGGACACGTGCATTAGGGTTGTCTCGACTATACAACTCTATATTTATTATTGCTAATGTCAAGCTCTGAAACATTTAGTCCACGGCTATAATTTCGTGACGGATTTCTTATCAGAGCGACGACCTGAGGAAAAATAAACGTTGTGTGTCTGGTGTTTCTGCCGTATAGTTCTACAAAGAAATGCTTCCAATCATCACTGACGGATCCCATATATGAAAGGACGTGACACTTATTGCTTGTGAAATTACTCCTTTTATTTCTTCTGTCAAAATACAAACATAAAACAACACCGTAAGAGCTTTTTGCCTTCTTGCATCCAGGTCCATTAAACGATTAAAATGTTCAAGGAATAAATCTGCATGAGTCAGTAACAACATCCGTAGCCGTACAGTCAAGCTCACATATGAACATTCCTTTTTCCTTCTCAAAATATGTCCTATTCCTTTACCGGAAGGTCTATGGGATTATTTACCATCACACACTTTGAAATAGCAAGATATGACAACATTTACAGGAGCTTGACGCAGCTGATGGCATCACCCTACTCGCATATACCAGAAGATATGCAGCGGAGTTCTCGATAAACACACCTCAAACCAGAAGCATTGAATCAGACAGGAGGTACAGAAGTTTGTAATTAGGTGGCAATTGCTTATGAAAACCCTTACAGTTTTAAAGTAGTTAGAATCTGTGAGCAACCTACAATTATAGTTTTAACACCATTACTAGCTTGATACTTTTTATTAATTTCAATATTGAGAAAAAGCATCAGGAAAAGGTCTTTAGAAGAGGTGGGTGGCTCTTAAAAGAGCCTTTGTGTTGGTGGTCTACATCAGGTTTACTTGGAGCTGGTGTACTTGGTCACGGCCTTGGTTCCCTCAGACACGGCGTGCTTGGCCAGCTCGCCGGGCAGCAGCAGGCGCACAGCGGTCTGGATCTCCCTGGAGGTGATGGTGGAGCGCTTGTTGTAGTGAGCCAGGCGAGAGGCCTCGCCGGCGATGCGCTCAAAGATGTCGCTCACGAACGAGTTCATGATGCCCATGGCCTTGGAGGAGATGCCGGTGTCGGGGTGCACCTGCTTCATCACCTTGTACACGTAGATGGCGTAGCTCTCCTTCCTGGTCTTCCTCTTCTTCTTGCCGCTCTTGCTGACGGCCTTGGAGACGGCTTTCTTGGAGCCCTTCTTGGGCGCTTTCACAACTTCAGGCATGATTGGAAACTTCTCTGTAAACTGAGAATGCCTCAATTTAGATAGCACGGTGCTCATATATGAACTAGATGCAAAGTACACTGTGCTGTTGCTCGAGCGTGATTGGTTGCCTTCTGTGTGATACTGCGCATGCGTCACAAACATCGCATCCAAACGGATTTCTCTATTGAGATTGAATCACTTAAATCAGGGGTGTCAAAGTCAAATGGACGGAGGGCCAAATAAAAAATTTAGCTACAAGCCGAGGGCCGGACTGTTCGAATGTTCATTGAAAAATTTTTAAATGACGCATATAGTCTAGTGAACCTAATTGAACCTACTGAAAACCTAATAAATATATTCCAATATGATCAGATAAATAAAGCAATATTTTCTTATGGCTCTGTCAGTAATCTTTAATTTTCAACAGACACAAAAGACAAATTTCCTTTATATAAAAATCCCCATAACATGAACATTAAATGAAAGAAACCGGTATTCAAGGCACCATCAGTAGCCTATATTTTCTATTTTAGCAAAAGTGGGCTAAATTTACTTCAAAGAAAAAAACAATAATAGCAATTTTCTATCATCCACTCAACTGAAATATTTTTAAAATATAATTGGATTGAAATACAATAAAATAAAGTGCAAAAATCTATTAATCAAAAACAACACTTTGTTTAAGGAGAAGTAACATGCAGTGAAAACAAATATTAAACTTTAACTTTTAAACTTGAACTGAGTAAAAACTCTAAATATGTGATTGCACAGTAATGTTCACTTGTTTGAGGTTGAGGGTGATACTTGGTGGTGTCCCATCTTTTCCACAAGTTCATCAATGTTCGGGGTAAGGCTCTGAGCTGAGGAAATCCTCAGAATTGAGTGGAGGTGTTCAGCAGTAAGTCGACTTCTGTGTGATGTTTTGTTCAAGTTCATCAAAGAAAACAGTTGTTCACACAGGTATGTGCTGCCAAACATAGACAACGTTTGAGCAGCCTGGATGCGCAGCTGGGGCATTGTGTCGGGGAGGAAACGGGCGAACTCCGCAGCACCCACTGCCGCATATTTTGCCCTCAGTGCATCATTGTATTGGAGGTCAATCAACTCCATTTGGAGGTTTGGTGGTGAGCTTTCCACGTCAACAGCAAATGGGTTACCGAGCAGTTCCAACCTGCTTTTTTGTGCTTCAAAGTCAGCAAATCGGCGTCGAAAGTCAGCGGCAAGCATACCTATTTTATCAGCCAACTGTGCGCTCGGGAACGCAGATTATACTCTTTCAGTACCGCCACACTTTCTCCACACAGAAGACACACAGGTTTTCCAGCTACCTCCGTGAACAAATACTCCGACTCCCACCTTGTTTGAAACCCCCGGTTCTCAGTGTCCACCTTCCGTTTTGCCATTTTTGATGGGTATCTGAAAGTTAATATTACTGTGATGCTGACAACTGCTGTGCCAATAAATATTGAAATGAAGCAGCCTACTGCTCGGTGCGTCACCGTTGCATTGTGGGAAATGTAGTATTGGTGCGTGTAAAAGATCTGCGGGCTGCCGGCTTGCTGCGGTCTGCGGGCCGGTTCTAATAATAAATCAAGATCATCCCAGGGGCCGTAAAAAACCTTCTCGCGGGCCGGATGTGGCCCGCGGGCCTTGACTCTGACATATGTGACTTAAATGCTCTTGACTTAACACAAGATTGTTTTTTATTTGTCGTTTCACAACAGAGTTGCATGTTGAGAATCATGTTGTATAAATCATTGCATGCACTGAAATCATCTAATGACGGTCACACAAACCATTCACAATCACAGGGCACCCTGTTGATAATTACATATACACACACTTCAATTCCTGATGTGTAAAGACGTGACACACACCTTTTTTATAATTCAGAATAGAGACAAATGCATTTCTCTTAGTCATAACTAAATATTATAGGGCACCTTAATAGGACTTTTAGGCATTTAGCACACTGATCCGTGAAACATGTATAGTTTATATTCAGATTCAGATTATCCTGATGACTGACGTCTAGTTTAAATTAACGTTTGAGTGAGGAATCAAGGTAGCCTAACGTCAATCATCGGGTGAATTTGAACTTGGTTAATAGGACATTTGATCGACTTTGTTGATATCACATTATAGGAATAGCACAAGAACTATTGTGCTTACAACTTGAGACATGTGACTTCATTTTATCATGTCATAAAATTATTTTAATTTACTCAATTTAATTGAACTATACAACTGCTGATGGGAAATTGGGATCATTTAAAATGTCAAATCCTTATTTTGCATTCTGTAATCTTGCCGGTTTGTCTTCCTGTTCCCTTTCTCGAAAAGTAAATCATCTACATCCTCAAGTGTCTGATTTAAAACCATAAACTTTTCAAGGCAGCTGCAGTAGTGTCCTTTCTACGTGATGCATTAACAGGTTGTGAGGTAATGATGAAGTTGTGTGACTTTATTAGGATAACCTTAATAAGTAGGACCACATAATAGACAAAGTATGAGGATCACAGCTCTTTTCGTGTGGGTGGGTGGCTCTTAAAAGAGCCTTTGTGGTAGATGGAGGTCTCGGGCTTTACTTCTTGGCGGGCTTCTCGGTCTTCTTGGGCAGCAGCACCGCCTGGATGTTGGGCAGCACGCCGCCCTGAGCGATGGTCACTCCGCCCAGCAGCTTGTTGAGCTCCTCGTCGTTGCGGACAGCCAGCTGCAGGTGACGCGGGATGATGCGGGTCTTCTTGTTGTCGCGGGCGGCGTTTCCAGCCAGCTCCAGGATCTCAGCGGTCAGGTACTCCAGCACGGCCGCCAGGTAGACGGGGGCTCCTGCGCCGACACGCTGCGCATAGTTCCCTTTGCGCAGATGTCTGTGGACGCGACCGACTGGGAACTGGAGTCCAGCACGAGAGGAGCGGGTCTTTGCCTTCGCTCGGGCCTTTCCACCGGTTTTGCCTCTGCCGCTCATTGTTAGACTGTTTCAGGGAAGGAAGTGTCTGTGAACGCGTCAAACCCTCCTTTATATGTCCGCGGAGCGGGTGGGACGGTTCCTGACGCGCGCACCAACCAGAGAAGAGGCACCAGACACGAAGACAGAGGGCGCGAGCTCACCGTTTTTAGCGGGCAGTTTGAAATTATTTTCCACCAATGAGCAGCGGAGACTCGCTTCTAGAGGCACGGCTGAGCTCCAGGAGGAGTCCTCCACCAATCAGGGGCCGGAGGTCTGAAACAGCGTCACCGCTCCTCAGCCGCCCGACTGCCTCTGATGAATCCTTAAATCTGCTTTTACACATTTCTGCAATGTTGGTATTAAAAATGAATGGTAAGATTTCTGCATTACTGACTTAAACAGGAGCCTTCAGTGATATACTCCTTTATTGCTTTGCTAAAGAACAAGAGGCTCTATAATTCTGAAGCTCCTAATACTGGTTAACTTCATAAGATCATCTTCCTTTACTGTCTTCTATGTGAGTGCAAGTACATATTATGTAAACACATTCATGTAAATTTCTGCAATGTTGGTATTAAAAATGAATGGTAAGATTTCTGACTTACTGACTTAAACAGGAGCCTTCAGTGATATACGCACCAGTTTGACTGCACAAAGCAATCATGTAACCAATGAGGTGCTTCAAAGGGTTCTGATTAGGTGCCACATTGTTGTCATGAATGTCCCCCATTAATATCAGTGAGTGCTGGAGCCAACTGACATTTATCTCAAGATCTCCTTTATTGCTTTGCTAAAGAACAAGAGGCTCTATAATTTTGAAGCTCCTAATACTGGTTAACTTCATAAGATCATCTTCCTTTACTGTCTTCTATGTGAGCGCAAGTACATATTATGTAAACACATTCATGTAAAGTACGAGCAGCTCAGTGGTATGGTATCAATGGTACTTACATGTAAGATGATTTCCTCCAGTGTTAAATAAAATACAATTGTCACTGCAGTTATAATGGTTACATAGATCTTTGAATCATAAAAACTTGGGATACTCATCCTCGCTACTCATCGATGCTTATGGTGAGATATATGCGGGCAATGAGGATTAATGGTAACAAATCTAAATTACAAGATTGATTCCTTGTTCCCGTTTTGTACTTCATGCATTTTCCACTGTCTTTAGCAGTGTCTAAGTTTCCCTCTGGTTGATAAATTTCTTTAGATGCTCACACTTGTTCAGTTGTTGGAATTTAATGAATTCAATTGATCAGTGAACAATTGATATTTTCTAGAACGCTAAAAATAAATCTACTGCTCTAAATATACATTATTTTCATGCACATTTATCAGGTTCCGATGATTTCAGACTCAACTTTTCCCTTGAAAATGTTATTCAGCTACAATAGTGATTAATCATTAAAGATTAATCCCAGCTATATTTTCAACAGCTGAATAATGAAGGAAAAGCTCTTTGAGGAAGGAGTGGGTGGCTCTTAAAAGAGCCTTTTATAGAGGTGTTGGTTCTTCAGACTGAGGTCAGTTTACTTCTTCTTGGGTGCTGCTTTCTTTGCTTTGGGCTTAGCGACCTTCTTCACTGGAGTTTTCTTGGCGGCAGGGGCCTTTTTCGCCACCTTCTTGGTGCTCTTGGCCACCTTCTTGGGGCTCTTGGCCACCTTCTTGGCCGCTGCGGGTTTCTTGGCCTTCTTCGGTGATTTCTTAGCGGCTACAACTTTCTTCACTGCCGCTGGTTTGGGCTTTTTGGCCGCTGCGGGCTTCTTCGCCGCGGGCTTCTTGGCTTTAGGAGCGGCTTTCTTTGCCGGTTTTTCGGCGGTGGTCTTGCTCATCTTAAAGGAGCCAGAGGCCCCGAGCCCCTTGACCTGGACCAGAGTCCCCTTGGCCACCAGGCTCTTGATGGCGGTCTTGACGCGGGCCTTGTTCTTGTCCACATCGTATCCTCCGGCGGTCAAAGCCTTCTTGACGGCGGCAGCAGACACGCCGCTCCGCTCCTTGGATGCGGCAACAGTTTTCACGATGAGGTCAGAGACTCTGGGACCGACCTTCTTCGGCTTGGACACCTTCTTCTTGGCTGCTTTGGGCGCGGCGGCGGGTGGAGCTGGAGCTACTTCTGCCATTTTGTCCAGTTGTTGTGCGTTTGTATCGTCGAGGACTCGAGAGAGTGAGACTGATGAAGAGCTCAAAGCAGCGGACTGTACTTAAACGCACCATGAGAACCGTAGAGACTCAACCCAGCCCGAAGCTCCTCGTGCGGTCTGAAAGTCGAGTCACTTGTGTTTTCTCTCGACTGATTAAAGACTAAAAACTAAATGTGCATCAGGTGCTGGAGGCTGAAGGTGGAGGAGCCGATAGCGGACTAGTTTCTCTTCATGTTCAGGTCACGTAGAGCTCTGATGATCGATGCGTTTTGTTTGAGGAGCCTCCAAACCTCACCTACTCAGCGCCGTGGACAGCAGTGATCAGCGGCTTTTCCCACTCATTTCTCTCTTCAAAGTATTTAAATAACATCATATCGCCATCAAAAGTCGTTTTCCATCTGATCCACATGCTTATTCAGCGTCTCAATGTGAAAACAACCATCGGATGTTGATCAGTTTGTAATAAACTGCAGTTATTCCGGGAGCAGCAAACACGCTGATGACGGTGGAGGCTTATAGCTGCTCAGCGGACATGTCCTCTGCTGAAAACACTTATTAGTTCAACCTCATCATCAAACATGTTGCCTCTTTTGGAAAGCATGAATGTTGCAATGTAACTTATTTTACCAATGATAGTTTTCAGCTGAATAAGGAAGTCTGCACTGAAATTTGGATTTTGATAACAATTTCCACATAATCCTTATTATTGTTATGAATACTTATTCCGATCATCATTATTGTCAAGCATTCAACATAAATTATGTAAAAGATTCAGCCCAAGCGTTCATAGCTTATTTTACTCTTCTAACTTAGTTGCACATTTGCCAGCATCGTGTTGCTGGATATTACAGTCTGCTCAATGGTAGCTCCTCTTGCACAGTTCAAACTTACAATCCAGGATTGTAAATGTCATTTTTGGTTAAAACACCAAATGAAACCTAGCTTTTGATTGCAAAGTAGTCGTATACATCGAAATTCACAGTCGAAAACACAGATGAGGGCCTCGGGGCATAGACCAGACCTAGACGTACATGTTATAACACAGCAGCCTGGAAACCCTAACCAGCAGTAGCAGTCTATCATTTTCCCATATATTATAGATTTAAAGAAACATATTGTTTAAAGATCCCTTTTGAAGATGAGTACTGGTATAATCATGGACATGTAATTAGATTATATAACTTTTTGATCAATTTGCACTTTTTGTATAAACAGGTCCATGTGATATAGATTATGTACTATCTGAACAGTGTCTAATTTACAAATGTTTCAGACCCCTTCAATCTGAAATGTTTCAATAGTAGATTGAGTACATCCTCTTGATATTGGCATGCAGAGGGGCGGATTGGCCGTTGGGAATACCCCTGGTGGGCCTATGGGTTTGGGCTTGCCCAATACCGGCCCACCTGTCACCAACGGGCATCTGACGTCGCCAAACCCAACTATATTCTGCTTACAGCAGGAGATCGCAGGGGAGACATGCAGGTGGTGTTGGATTGATTTCTGGTATCATACGTATCAGGTATCTTGATTTTTATGGCAGGTTATTTTTTGCCCATGGTGATTGAGTTTGACACCGCTCCCCGCTCTAGCCTACTCAACGCTCACTCGCTCGCAGATGAAGCATGGTCTTTCTCTGCGGACATTCCTTAAGGCTTAAAGCTCTGTAGTTATACGTATAACCATCTGATCCTAGCCCAGAGTTACGCATAATCATCTAGCAAAACTATACCTAACTTTGACTGTTACAATAAAACCATCCCTCTTTACACCGCTTATCCTGCACACAGGGTCACAGGGGGGCTTGAGTTGTGAGAGAGTTGGGAGAGATGTGGGCGCACTTCAATTCGATTTCCTCTAACAAGGTTGGCAGTAGGCAGGCAAAGTCTGTCATTTGTATTGTGTAATTATGGAGGTTTATTTTTATTGTGGAGACCTCCAGATATTCGGCTGAGCCAAACGTTCCACGGAGTGAAGACCCGCTAAAATATTGGGTCAAACAAACATGTGTACCCACATCTATTTGTATTAGCATGTAATCATTTGAGCACAGTATCTACAAAAAGAAACAGACTCAACCCCAATACTGTGAAGAAAATTTTGTTTCTCAATAAAAATCAATAATAATTTCATGTCCCATCCCATATGTCCATAAGCACCTCAATATCCTGTCATAAGAAACCTGTCAGCACAATCACTGCCCCACTGACCTTTCCTCTGTAAATCACTTTCCACATTCAAACAATTCACATAAGTCCCTATGACTGCACATGCAGTAGGAAGCACTTGCTGGTATTTTAAATTATATTACCTACATATAACTGGGCCAAAATATACTGGTAGGCTATTCGATACATATGCACTATAGGTTTTCAACAGCGGTCATATAGTTCATATAGTTTGCGATGCATTGAATGAATGAACCTTTTTCCGATACAATTGGCTGGAAAGCTTCAGTGGTTCAGAAAGCTTTACTTTGCCATCACTACTGGTCAATACGTGCGATTAATTGAATGGGCCAGTACTTTTTTCCCCCTAATCTACTTTTTTCCCCCTAATCTACATTCTGGCTTGTACTCATTTTAAGATATAAGCTATAAGCTATAATTATATATATATAATATCTATATATATATAATATCTATATAATATATAATATATATATATATTATATATATATATATATATAATATATTATATATTATATATATATATATAATATATATATATATTATATATAATATATATATATAATATATATATATATATTATATATAATAATTATATATATATATATATATATAATATATAATATATATATATATATATATAATTATTATATATAATATATATATATAATATATATATATATTATATATATATTGGTATATATATTGGTGATGCCCTGGATGTTATCACGGAGGACTTTACGGTGACGCTTGGCGCCTCCTTTGCCGAGTCCTTTTCCTCCCTTTCCTCTTCCGCTCATATTGTCAGATAAGTTTGAAACAAGATGAGCCTACAGCGTCAGTTCAAAGATATTTAAACCCAGTCGGAGGACGTGATAAGAGACAGAGGCGGGGCTTGATCTTATTCACATAGCGCCCCCTGCTGAACTAGACCATTAATAATCAACCTTCGTCACCTCTGTTATTGTGCCTCAGATACCTAAACATTGTCCAAAGTACAGCAATATAAAAGACAATGATGTTTGGGCTTACAAAGCCAAATCACCAGATATTATGATGCAATCGGAGGGAGGATGAGACAACCATCTGATGGATATACTGTGTTACACAGGAGTGAAAA
Organism: Gasterosteus aculeatus; assembly: GCF_964276395.1. Taxonomy (NCBI): domain Eukaryota; kingdom Metazoa; phylum Chordata; class Actinopteri; order Perciformes; family Gasterosteidae; genus Gasterosteus; species Gasterosteus aculeatus. Next base: position 3,350,970 of record NC_135709.1, on the reverse strand, counting down.
CTCCAGTTAAACTGTGTCTACCTAGCTGCAAGGAAAACCAAAGCAGACAAAAAGCTTTTGCTGAAAAAAATGTTTTATTTTAAAAAATGACTTCTTTGATCTTTGTAGAACTTCTTTGGAAAGTTGAAACCCCTGACAAGAAAAACCAGGAAAAACAAGAAAAACCCTGCAACTTACCAAAAAAAGCTTAATTTAACCGGTATGAGTATAACATAACATGACAGTGTGCATTTTTCACAATGAAAAAGGCAAACTCTTTTCTTGTTTATTGTTTTTTATTTTGACAGTATTATATTATGATTGTAAGAGGTAATAAAACCTCCCTCTATAAAAGTATTTTACTAATGGCAACCAGATGAAACAAGTATCTGTTTTTTTCGAATGTTCAGATGTTGCAGTTTTCTCATATTTAATAATGCATTCTATTGTTTAAACATACATTTTTCAGGAAATGTCCACCAGTAAATCATAATATTCATTTTGCAGCATTGTGCACCACAAGATGTTTCACTTTCAATTGCTTTTGCTGTCGGGGCTGCAAATATTTCAAATCCCTTCAAATATATTGTCTCTGTTATAAGTTAGACAACACTCAATGTGCAAGTATGGCCTGTATCACTGATGGCTATACACCATGTTCAGAGTTAACTGTCTAGACAAGATCGTTGCACATAAAGCATGAAACAACAGCAGCCCATAGAGTTGAGTTCTGTGCGCAGTAATTTTGTTCATAGCGGAGGGTTAACAGTGATTTCGATCCATGCTGTGATAAGCAGCGACATGAAGGTATGACTCGTTCTTTATTTTCAGGTTTACAAGAAAACACGTGGAGGATGAAGACTAGTGGTTGGTTTGGCAAATGTTTGTTTTGGTACCAACTTCTTCTTAAAGAAGCAGCCCCACTCAGGTCGCCTCCATTCTCTGCCCGGTGTTTCGTCACTTATCGGCCCGAGCAGCTACTGAGCTTCGGCTTTCACGTTATTATGTTATTGAACCAAATGTACTGAAATATAAAAATAAATATAATGACATCATTTGGGGTGAGTTACGTATAACGCTGGTGCTAGTGTCGTGTAGGGCTCCTAACTTGGCCCCTAAGTCCAGATCTCCGGGGAGCACAATCACCAGACTGAAGGATTTGGAAGAATACTTTTATTATAACAATATTTTATAAAAGGGAGCATTGACTTCAAGGCAGGAGACATAGTATTTGTTTAGCCCGCACCCTCCAACCTATATAACCATGACGGTAGCAAGGCTACTAAAACCACTTCACTAACACAGCGACCCAAAGTGTACAATTCACGTCAACCCTATAGCGACTTAAATAACACTGCATAGGCCTAATACTGCGCACATCTCGTTAGGACAAGACGAACAGGCACAGGACAAAGGGAGATGCAGAAATTATATACACACAGAGAGGAACGAAAGGAAGGTTAATTTTCAAAATATAACAAGAAAAAAACGTGTTTTTTGACATAATCCTGGGGTACATCATTGGGGTAAATTCAATTCACATTCGCTGTGACGGCCCCAGGGCCACTGCCAGGGTATTTGTGGGTGTGACTCTGTCTGTGTGTGTGTTTACCCCTTTTCCACCAAGGCAGAACTGGTGCTAGTTCGGAGACAGAGCCTAGTTTCAAATCGGTTCTTTGGTTTTCCACCACCAAAGTACCAGCTCTGAACCAGTAAAAGTGGTTCTTAAGTAGCACCATATCGTTGCTGGTCTGGAAGTAAGAACCGCTTACGTCAGTGGCTGGGGGCGGGGTTACCGTGACCAACAAGACGAGAGAAACTTTGTGATCTGCCATTTTTCGACAGCAGCTAATCGAGCTAACAACAACACAATGGACGCTACTAGGCAAAAACGCGAGCCGCGCGAACATGTTTGATCCGCCGTGTTTGGATGTCGATTTAGGTCCGCAAAGCCATGAACATCAATAGCAAAGCAACGTCCGCCATTGATGATGTGTTTGTGTTTGGCGCCGCCGAGCTGACGTTGCTGGGAAAGATGAGACGTAACTGTGACGTAGGACTTGGCTCTGCGCTGGCTCTTTAGCCTGTGGAAAAGCAAACCGGTTCTTTGGAGGCTCCGAACCGGCTCTAGCTCTGGCTCCGAACAAGCACCTTCTTCTTCTTCTTCTTCTTCTTCTTTTGCTTTTTATGGCGGTTGGCAAACAACTTTCGGGTGCATTACTGCCACCCACTAATCTGGAGTGTGGACTTAAGGAAATTAAACCTCTACTAGAACTAAACCAAATCAAAACAAATCAAAACAAAACAAAACAAAAAAAAATCTCAAATTCTATTCATTAGTCTTGTATTCTCTAAATATGCCAACAGCAGTTCCCAACACTTGCCCCTAATGCCCTTCTTCAGTATTTCACTTATATTTGCCTCTCCCAGCTCTCTTAGCCCCTTTCTCAGGACTTCTCTCTCTGCCTCGTACCTCTGACATGCCATCAAAACATGGTCCACAGTTTCCTCTTCTTGACAGTATTCGCACCTTCCATTTCGATGTTTCCCAACCGTATAGAGGGAACTGTTAAGACCAGTATGGCCGTTTCTTAGCCTTGTCATTACCCTCTCCTCTTTTCTATTTCGTCCACCAGCTCCCACACTCCCAACCAATGGTTTATTTTTAAACAGATATCTTCCTTTGCTCCCTTTATTCCATTCATTCTGCCATATCGTTTTGATTTGTCCCTTAATTACCCCTTTAGCTTCTGCCTTACTCATCTTTATATCGACTATATTTCTCCCACACTTCAGTGCCCTTTTTGTTGCTTTATCCGCCTCCTCATTTACCTCGACTCCAACATGGGCAGGGACCCACACAAACCTAACTGCCATCCGCATTTGATGGGTTCTGAATAGGGATTGTAGGATTTCGAACGTTAAATCTTCTCTGCTTTTGGAGTGGAAAAACTTCAGACTCGTTAGCACTGCACATGAGTCTGATGCTATTACCACTCTCTCTGGCCTGACGTCCTCTACCCACTGTAGTGCAAAAACTATGGCCATCATCTCGCATGTAAACACTGATAGGTCATTACTGAGTCTTTTCCCACACTCATACTGGAATTCTGGTATTACTGCTGCAGCTGCTGTTCTACCAGTTTCAGGGTCCTTTGCTCCGTCTGTATATATTTGTATATAGCTATGGTAATTCCTCCTGATATAAGACTTGCAGATCTTACATTTACCCCCACCCTCATGTCTCATCAGTTCAAGTAGTCCCAGGTCCACTTCAGGCTGTGGCAGTAACCAAGGAGGAACAGCTGGCTGCACCACTGCTGGAGAGTAACTCCTATTTAGTATACCTAGTTCCCTAGCCTTCTCCCTAGCAACCCGAACAAGCACCTGGTTCTTGTTCGTGGAAAAGGGGTACCTGGTGGAGTGGAGCTGAGGCCATCAGGCAGATCAGACGCAGCTGGCCACTGTCTCTTGAGTGCATTAAAACCTGCCCCTTTCTGAGGGTTTGGGCGCGACTGCTGGCTTTCTCCTGTTCCCCAGCACAATGCCGGTTTCCGTTCCTGCGTTTCGGTTGTTTAATCGGTTACTTTGGAGAATAAACATTGTTGGCTGGTAATCCCTGTAGCGTGGTTTCGTCTATTTGTTGTGGCCTTTGAGCCAGATCATAACAAATTGGGGGCTCGTCCAACTTGGAAATTGTACTATTAACAGAGGTTAAGTGATGTGTTTTTTGTGGAAACCTATGGAAGGGAATTGACCAGGCTGTGGGATGATTTGGAATCGTTGGTGCAAGTTTGTTTCTGTCAAGTAAAGGGACAAGGAAGGTAAGTGTTGACCTTTTTGGTTGCGCAAATGTATATATTGAGCCAATTCCCCTGTAGGTATAGCACGTTTTCCTCTTTAGGATGTGTGTGCACAGGAATGTAGTGCGGGCTGAAAGTGGTTGGAGCGGTTGTCTCGGGAGCACGTCCATGGTTGTGGCAAAGTTGCCAGCTTGCTGGTCGCTTAACCAAACTACTAGGTTTTGGTGCGTAAATACCCACCGCAAATAACTCCTGAAGACTAGGGTTGAGTTAGGTAGATCGGGTTAGGCAGTTTAGAGGGGATGCTCAATTTGAGATTATTTTGTGGTCTGTTGCGCACTATTTAGGTCAATACTGTACATTATTTTGTTTACCGGGGACTGATTGCTGTTGCGTATTGGTCAGGTGATGTTCATCATCATGGCAGGAGTAGATGAGTTCATTGCTATTCCTTCGGAGGAATTTTTGGATCAGTGTACTAGGGATCAGTTGTTAAAGATAGCTGATCATTATAAAATCAGTGTAGGCGACAGAGGGTAAAAGGAAAATGTTAGATCTACTATAAGGGCACATTTGTATGATATGGGTGTTTTAACACCTGTACAAAAATCACATAGTCCTACAAATTTGGCTTTGGATGGGTTTTCGCAGGATATGGCTCATAGTGTAGCTTTAAACTTTGAACAGCAAAAAGAAATGTTGATATTGCGGATGAAGTTGGAGAAGGAGAAAGAGTTAGAGTTGGAACAGATGAGGCAGCAAGCAGAAGTTGATAAAGTGTTTGCAGTAAAAAAAATGAGGCAACAAACAGAAATGGCAAAGCTAGATTTGGAAAATGAGAGACTGAGGTTAGTTAAAGAAGGTAAATTTTATGACTTTTCCAGGAATGAAGAGGTCGCTCGAAGTAGCGATAATTCACGTGACATTTTGAATAATTTGCGCTTGGTGCCTAAATTTAGTGAGAAAGATGTTGATGTATTCTTCGCGTTGTTTGAGTGGATTGCAGACACGAGGGGCTGGGTTGATTCAGACCGTATCGTTTTGCTACAATGTGTGTTAACTGGGCGTGCCCAGGAGTTTTTTTCCTTGTCTCTGGAAGACAGCGGTGATTATGGCAAGGTTAAAATGGCTGTACTGAAAACGTATGAGTTAGTCCTTGAAGCATACCGTCAGCGTTTTAGGAGTTGGAAAAAGTGAGATAAATCATATCTTGAATTTGGGGATTCACTTTAGTCGATGGTGCTCGGCCTCAGAAGTGAAGGATTTTGATGACTTGTATAACTTGATGGTGCTTGAACAGTTTGAGAATTCAATCCCAGAACGAATTGCCATGTACATAAGTGAACGGAAGGTGAAGACAACAGGGGAGGCTGCTGCCCTTGCGGATGATTATTTTTTGACCCACAAAGCTAGCGGTGTCGATGTCCGCACGCATGCTTTGTCTGGGGGGAAATGTTGCACCTGCAGAAGGGATGTTTTTTTCTAGGGCGTTAGGTGGGGGTTTTCCTCGAGAACAGAGTTGATCATGGAGTCCGTGACTCTGAGTGTCATTTTTGTCCTAAATACGGTCACTGGAAGAGACTGCGTGGCGTTTAAGTTAAGGAATAGGCAAGATGTAACTCATGTAAAGCCGGTTGCTCTAGCGGCACCAATTTCCAATGTGCTTTCAGACCAATCGAGGGTCGAGTCACCAGTTGTGATGTCAAAGCCTGACTTAAGCGCATACTTGCCGTTTATTTCAAAAGGACGTGTGTCTTCGGTGAATGAAAAGCAGTTTCCTGAAGTGTTCACGGCCTGCGCTGTGACGCGCGCCATGAAGTGGGCCACTGAAATTTCATGATTTGGTTTTGCGTGTTGCTCATGATGAGTCGGGTCACATGGGGGTTGGTAAAACGAATGATCGGGTCCTTAGACATTTTTTTTTGGTCGCGGTTTAAGAAAAGTGTTGCAAGCCACATCAAAACGTGCCACACTTGTCAATTAACTGGTAAGCCAAACCAGAAAGTGAAAGCTGCTCACCTGTATCCAATTCCTGTTGTAAACCAGCCATTTGAGCACCTGATTATTGACTGTGTAGGCCCTCTTCCTCGTTCAAGGTTGGGTGCGATGTATTTGTTAACTTATGTGCAGTAGCACCAGATACCCAGCCGCTGGACGCTATAGCTCCTCTGGAAAGAAAAATAGCAACAAGAAGGAAGTTTGCTCCTTGGTATAACCCTCAAACCCGGAACCTAAAGCAAACTGTGCGAAAACTTGAACGATTATGCCGTTTCACCAAATCGGAAGGATCTAGGCTAGTTTGGTAAGACAGCCATAAAACATATAAGAAGGCTTTCTGTACACAAGAGCATCGTATGACTCATGATTAATAGAGAACAATAAAAACAACTCCAGGTTTCTCTTCAGCACTGTAGCCTGACTGACAGTCACAGGTCTGTTGAGCCGTGTATTCCTTAGGACCTCAGTAGTAACGACTTCATGAATGTCTTCAATGATAAGATTCTGACTCTAAAAGAGAAAATTGATGGTCTCCTGCCTTCAGCCAGTGCCAAACCTGTCCTCAGATGTAGGAACCTTGGATGCAGCAGTGGGCCCTGATGCCTGTTTGGATGCTTTCTCTTCCATCAACCTTGATCAACTGACTTCTTTAATTTCGAAGTCTAAATTTTCTACTAGTCTCTTGGATCCGATTTCCGTCTGCTGAAGGAAGTCTTCACTCGATATAATGAATCTGTCTTTGTTGTCAGGACATGTACCACAGTCCTTCAAGGTAGCTTTAATTAAACCTCTTTTTAAGAAACCTACTCTTGCTCCAGGGGTGTTGGCCAACTACAGACCTATCTCTAATCTTCCTTTCCTCTCTAAGATCCTTGAGAAATTCGTTGCATATCAATTATGTGACTAACACAATTATGTGTTCTACAAAACAATGATTTGTTCGAGGATTTCCAGTCAGGATTTAGAGTGCATCATGGCACAGAAACCGCACTGGTGATAATTACGAATGATCTTCTACTTGCATCGGACCAAGGACTCATCTCTTTTCTTGTCTTGCTGGACCTCAGTGCCGCATTTGACACCATATACCATTGTATCATGTTGCAGAGACTAGAACATTTGATTGGCACTCAGCTGGTTTAAATCCTATTTATCGGAACGATGCCAGTTTGTGCTTGTAAACGGCAGGGGTGGAAGTAACAAATACTTGCAGTTCTGTTTTAGAATAAAGGGTTGGAAATTAAAGCTTTTTCATGCTGTTTTTATTATCCAATTAATCGATTAATCAAAGAAAAAATCAACCAATTAATCGATTGTCAAAATAATTGTTAGTTGCAGCCCTACTGTTGAGTATGTCCACAATTTAAAATAATATTCGAACTGTCAGATTTCTTTTTTTCAATGCAAATCCTTATTGCCTGTGTAGGATATTAGAAACAAATTGACGATCCGGTTCATAAAATTAATAAAAATGCATATAGTGTACACCAGAATACAGCCGTGATTCTGAAACTGTGTAATCAATAAAGTAATGACAATATTTACTTCTGCAACTGTAATAGAATAATACCAATGTACAGTTATGATTGTATTTTGATGATGATTATTATTTTAAATATTAAATCATATTACTGTCATCATAAACCAACATTACCCTCTCCTAAAGACTTTGTGCTTTCCCTCCCCCAGGTTTCTGTGGATGGTGGTTCTATCTCATGGTGGTGGTCGTCCCTGCAGTGGTCCTGCCGTGGGCCTGGCTTGCTACTCGCAATTATTTGAATCATTTCTGTCATAGGAATTAAATGTATTATACATCTTTTACATTTTTTATTCTGTACACATGACATCCATTGTAATCTGTCCATCCCGGGAGTGGGATCCGCCCTCTGACTTTCTCCCTAAGGTTTCTTCCCTTTTTTCCCCATGGAAGGGTTTTTTCCATTTTTGGGGGAGTTTTTCCTTTGCCGATGTGTGGGTTTCGGGACAGAGGATGTTGCATGTGTACAGACTGTAAAGCCTTCTGACCGATACAAGAGTACAACAAATAGTTTAGATATCAAACACAGCCAGCCAGTCCACATATCCGCAGACATTGAATAGTGAGGATTCTCACTACAGTGCTATAAGGGTGATGTACACCGACACACTTCGACGCCTTCACTAAAAAATGGGATGTATAACTTACATGCCCCTTTTTGGTGAATGATTCAATACAGAACTACATTACCTCAAAATGGTTGATCAGGGTACAAAATGAGAGAAAAAATCAATTTTTTCCACGCACGGCCATCCCATACTGACACAAATGTGGCCATTCACTTTCTGGAGAAGTAAATACACTAAATGAATCTCTCTCAGACACAATTTATGTGAGAGCCAGAAAATAGGATTTATTAGGAAAAGCCTGAATTAGATGAACTGAAACGAACGTTGTTGGTACTTCATAGATTCATTCATTTAGAAGACGGTAACTGCTGGGAACAAAAGCTCAGCCGCGCCTCTAGAAGCGAGTCTCCGCTGCTCATTGGTGGAAAATGATTTCAAACTGTCCGCGATATATGAGCGGTCCCGCCCTCTGCTCTCGCGCCTGGAGCCTCTTCTCTGGTTGGTGCGCGCGTCAGGAACCGTCCCGTAAATATCAACAGGGTGCCCTGTGATTGTGAATGGTTTGTGTGACGGTCATTAGATGATTTCAGTGCACACAATGATTCTTACAACATGGTTTTCGACATGCAACTCTGTTGTGAAACGACAAATAAAAAACAATCTTGTGTTAAGTCAAGTGCACTAAAGCCATTCAATCTCAATAGAGAAATCCGCCTAGATGCGATGTGTGTGACGCATGCGCAGTATCACGCAGAAGGTAACCAATCAATCTCGAGCAACCGCACAGAAATATTTGCATCTCGTTCATATATCGACGCCGTCCTGTTGGGATATCGACATTGTCAATCTACGAAAGGGACTTGAATCATGCCTGAGGTTGTGAAAGCGCCCAAGAAGGGCTCCAAGAAAGCCGTGTCCAAGGCCGTTACCAAGGGCGGCAAGAAAAGGAGAAAGTCCAGGAAGGAGAGCTACGCCATCTACGTGTACAAGGTGATGAAGCAGGTCCACCCCGACACCGGCATCTCCTCCAAGGCCATGGGCATCATGAACTCGTTCGTGAGCGACATCTTTGAGCGCATCGCCGGTGAGGCCTCTCGCCTGGCTCACTACAACAAGCGCTCCACCATCACCTCCAGGGAGATCCAGACCGCTGTGCGCCTGCTGCTGCCCGGCGAGCTGGCCAAGCACGCCGTGTCTGAGGGAACCAAGGCCGTGACCAAGTACACCAGCTCCAAGTAAACTTGACTAGACCACCAACACAAAGGCTCTTTTAAGAGCCACTCACTTCTTCTAAAGATGATCTCCTTATGCTTGTATTTCAAATCTCTTTCCTCATGTGTTCATTTTTAAAAGGGAACATTATTTCCTTAAATTATTCATAATGGTCATAATTCCATGTGTTATAAATGTTAAATTGAAATCTGCAAATTGCTTATCAATTTAAAGCACAAACTGCCTTGTTGCCTGATCTTCATCCATGGTTTGTTTGCTAAAAGGAGTACCAAAAACACACAATAGTGGCTATTATGATGTATTAGGAAAAATGTGTATCGTCCAACTTATTTCTAGGGAATCTATAAATCTAGGTGAATCTGTTCAATTTAACGGGAGCTCAGAAAGCGCAGGAAGGCAAGGTTGAATATAAATGGAAACATGTCTGACGACATAGCAAAAGTTTGGGCAGGATAGTGTAAAGACACCAGCAGTGGGTCAAAGGTCTCATGTGTGTCTGTAGACACTAGGAGACATCAACCAGAATGAGCCAGTTAGTCTAGCAGCAACATGCCAGAAAGCGGGACAATAGTGGGACAACATCAGGATAATCACAATGAGGGTGCTTTAAATAGAGACGTCTGTCAGATAAGTAAACGCGTTGGAGAAAATAGAACACAGTTCAAACTGAAGTGCGTTCATCCACAACAGTAACAGTATCTTTGATTAGAGGTAAACATTAAAAGTATTGTGTTGATAATTTAAGAGAAGGAAAAGCTCTTTAAGGAGGGATTGGGTGGCTCTTAAAAGAGCCTTTTATAGAAGCATTGGTTCTTCAGACTGATATCAGTTTACTTCTTCTTGGGTGCTGCTTTCTTGGCTTTGGGCTTAGCGACCTTCTTCACTGGAGCTTTCTTGGCTGCAGGGGCCATTTTCACCACCTTCTTGGGGCTCTTGGCCACCTTTTTAGGGCTCTTTGCTACCTTCTTGGGGCTCTTGGTCACCTTCTTTGCTGCTGCGGGTTTCTTGGCCTTCTTCGGTGACTTCTTGGCGGCTACAACTTTCTTCACTGCCGCTGCTTTTGGCTTTTTGGCCGCTGCGGGTTTCTTTGCTGCGGGCTTCTTGGCTTTAGGAGCGTCTTTCTTTGCCGGTTTGTCTGCGGTGGTCTTGCTCATCTTGAAGGAGCCGGAGGCCCCGATCCCCTTGACCTGGACCAGAGTCCCCTTGGCCACCAGGCTCTTGATGGCGGTCTTGACGCGGGCCTTGTTCTTGTCCACATCGTATCCTCCGGCTGTCAGAGCCTTCTTGACGGCGGCAGCAGACACGCCGCTCCGCTCCTTGGATGCGGCCACAGTTTTCACGATGAGGTCGGAGACGCTGGGACCGACCTTCTTCGGCTTGGACGCCTTCTTCTTGGCTGCTTTGGGCGCGGCGGCGGCTGGAGCTGGAGCTACTTCTGCCATTTCGTCCCGTTGTTGTGCGTTTGTGTCGTCGAGGACTCGAGAGAGTGAGACTGATGAAGAGCTCAAAGCAGCGGACTGAACTTAAACGCACCATGAGAACCGTAGAGACTCAACCCAGCCCAGTGTGGAACCTAAAATGCATTGAGTACCATTCTGAGCAAAAAACACTAAAACAATTCAGAAGCAATAATATGAAATTAGAATGACAATTGAGTTTTATGGCGTATCTCAATCAGCATCCACCTTTTTACAAAGGAAGAAAGGAGCAATTTGTGGATTAACGATTGTATTCAGACTAACACTCTGAAATTGCATAATTGGAACGCTTGACATAACAGGAAGACAGGAACAATATTACGTTTCGGATAAAAATAATCTGAACACAGATATTTGCGCCCTTGACTTATATTTATTAACCAATATGTTCTGTTGGGTTTTAACTTGTATTTTTCCAGGTTAAAAGAAAATCAAGATTTATAGTGACGACTATATTTTCAGGACTGAAAAGTATACTTTAACACGCCTGAAAGGTGTGTACAGGGTAAAAGTAAAAAGAAAGTAGTCCTCCACAGGGACCCATTATGCATGTGATGAGACAGAAATATGGAGATCTCTAGAGTTTTTGCCCGAGTGGTTAAAGGATTTTGGGTTCCCTGCAAATGGTTCTATCAGTAGAACAGGGGTCGCCAAACTTTTTTCTCTGGGGGCCACATTATCGTTCCTGACTGTGATGGGGGGCCGGGGCCGGGTCAGCTATATAACAGAGAATTGTATGACCCAGATCAAAATGACCACCAGCAGGCCTCATTGTGTAGTAGAAATTACTGGACTGGAACAGCCATCCACACTACTATATCCCCACTACTATATCAACACTTGATTCCTGGCACATATTTGTTTATCTTTACTAGTGGTTTGCAAAAGTAGTAATCGAGTCTTCACAGTTTGTTTTAATTTGAAATATCACAGATATCCCATTTATTTATTTTCAAATAAAAATAACATCAAAGCTGTCAAGGTATGAAACATCTGCTTAGTTGGGGTCATTTGACACTGGCAAAGGTGAGTGAAAAATTATAAATTATAGGTAGGCCTGTTTATATTAATAATAATATTAATAATAATTGTGTGCAGCACGCCTATAAAATAAATTAATTAATTAAAAAAACATTGAAATTATAATAACTTATATACACATACTTATATATAACTTATATAATAATAACTAGAAAATGCATTTCCTGCTGAAAATGCGTTGAAATGCGAATGGAATGCTCACTGTGAGCAGCCTTAATAAACAATGCTTAATGAAAAAATTACTTTTGTTATTTTATTCATGTGTATTTATATTATGTGTATCCATTGTTTTGCTTTGAAAGACTACTGTTTAAGCACTTTATTTGTTGCACTTTTTTGTTTGATAATGAAAAATATTTTTACCTATCTAAACTTGTCATCTTTTGCTGAACATAAATAATTAAGTGCTCTTAAGAATACAATTATTAACAATATAGGTTAGGTTTCAGTTAAGAATTAGTTGAATACCATTGTAATCAAAATGTCAATCAACCTAAATTGGTCAAATGTTAAACACAGGTCTATCAATTAGGCTATATTGTGGTACATAGACAGTCATTGAGACACAGCAATAGCTTTCTGGTTGAATGTTCAGCTCAAGTCTAGAAGGCCCCACAAGTCATGAGCAGATGAACATGAATCAGAATAAGTTCAGGCATACGACCCAAAAATACACTAGAATGCATGAAATAACGCAGGGTACAACACGGGTACTACACCAAATGAATACCAAGTTCCTGATATTTGAGCCACCAACGTGTGTGGCTACGTGCGCGGCAATATTTTGGTCACCCCCCGACAAAATCTGACTTCATGGTTTTTTGAAAAGTTGGCAGCTCGGTGTATCAAAAGGAGGCATATGATTTTGCCACGCAGGACAAAATCACCAGTCAGCTACCAGTGATGTGCTCATTGAAGTACGTTGGTAATGTATTGATATGGACACATATTAACAATTAGATCTTAGCGTTCTGAACACTGGTTATTTACAAGGAAGTCAGCCGTTTATAGAGAAGGTGGGTGGTCCTTAAAAGGACCGTTTGTGTTTTGGTAACAGAAGTCTGTGTTTATCCTCCGAAGCCGTACAGGGTGCGTCCCTGTCTCTTCAGGGCATAGACCACATCCATGGCGGTCACCGTCTTCCTCTTGGCGTGCTCGGTGTAGGTGACGGCATCGCGGATGACGTTCTCCAGGAAGACCTTCAGCACACCGCGGGTCTCCTCGTAGATCAGACCGGAGATGCGCTTCACTCCGCCGCGGCGAGCCAGACGGCGGATAGCGGGCTTGGTGATGCCCTGGATGTTATCACGGAGGACTTTACGGTGACGCTTGGCGCCTCCTTTGCCGAGTCCTTTTCCTCCCTTTCCTCTTCCGCTCATGTTCACTGGTTGGTTTGGTACAAAGATGATAAACTCGAGACGGTTCACAGACTTATAAAGCCAGTCTGAGGACGTGATGGAAGACGAAGGCGGGGCTATAACGTGGTTCTGCAGCGCCTCCTGCTGAACGAATGTGTGTTTTGTTGTCTACTGCAGGACCAAAAAAAAGAAAAGATCAGTATTTGAGTAGACTTCTACCATTTCCTAAACACATCTGTTACATGGTGAATTTTGTGAACGGCAAGTTTTCTACTCAAAAGTACTTGATCTAAATTCAACTCTAAATCAGCAGATATTCATTTGGACTTGACTAGATGACTTCTCAAATCATGAAGTGATGGTCACGTTAAGGAATAGTTCTTTACAGAGAGTGAAGGTGGCTCTTAAAAGAGCCGTTGTTGGGAGTAGAATCAGGGGGTTTAAGCTCGTTCTCCGCGGATGCGACGGGCCAGCTGGATGTCTTTGGGCATGATGGTGACCCTCTTGGCGTGGATGGCGCACAGGTTGGTGTCCTCGAACAGGCCCACCAGGTAAGCCTCGCTGGACTCCTGCAGAGCCATAACAGCAGAGCTCTGGAAGCGCAGGTCGGTCTTGAAGTCCTGAGCGATCTCTCTCACCAGTCGCTGGAAGGGCAGCTTGCGGATCAGCAGCTCCGTGGACTTCTGGTAGCGACGGATCTCCCTCAGGGCCACGGTACCGGGCCTGTAACGGTGAGGCTTCTTAACGCCGCCAGTGGCCGGGGCGCTCTTACGGGCGGCCTTGGTGGCGAGCTGCTTCCTGGGGGCTTTGCCTCCGGTGGACTTACGAGCGGTCTGCTTGGTTCGTGCCATGATCGTCTCGTCTCGCTCTTGTTAAGAGAAGTGAACTCTGAGAGGAGACACCCGGCTCTTAAAGTGTGGACCGGCTGTGGAGCGGTGACGCTGATTTAGACCTCGGCTTCTGATTGGTGGAGGACTCCTCCTGGAGCTCAGCCGCGCCTCCACAAGAGAGTCTCCGCTGCTCATTGGCGGAAAACTATTTCAAACTGTCCGCCAAGAGCTGCCCGCCCTCGGTTATCGTGCCTGGAGCCGCCCGGCTCGCTCCACGGACACCTGCATTAGGGTTGTCTCGACTATATATTTATTATTGCCAATGTCAAGCTCTGAAACATTTAGTCCACGGCTATAATTTCGTGACGGATTTCTTATCAGAGCGACGACCTGAGGAAAAATAAACTTTGTGTGTCTGGTGTTTCTGCCGTATAGTTCTACAAAGAAATGCTTCCAATCATCACTAACGGATCCCATATATGAAAGGACGTGACACTTTTTGCTTGTGAAATGACTCCTTTTATTTCTTCTGTCAAAATACAAACATAAAACACCACCGTAAGAGCTTTTTGCCTTCTTGCATCCAGGTCCATTAAAATGTTCAATGAATATCTGCATGAGTCAGTAACAAGATCCGTAGCCGTACAGTCAAGCTCACATATGAACATTCCTTTTGCATTCTCAAAATGTCCTATTCCTTTACCGGAAGGTCTATGGGATTATTTACCATCACACATTTTGAAATAGCAAGATATGACAAGACTGTTAAAAAAAAGACAACATTTTACAGGAGCTTGACGCAGCTGATGGCATCACCCTACTCTTACATACCAGAAGAAATGCAGTTCTCGATAAATACACCTCAAACCAGAAGCATTGAATCAGACAGGAGGTACAGGAATTAGGTGGCAATTGCTTATGAAAAGCTTGCACAGCGTAGCAGAAAACCCTTAGTTTAAGTGGTTAGAGTGAGCAACCTACAATTACAGTTTTAACACCATTACTAGCATTCTCAGTTCTGCTTGAGTGTATTTTGATAACTTTCTATTCATTTCAATATTGAGAAAAAGCATCAGGAAATGTTCTTTAGAAGAAGTGGGTGGCTCTTAAAAGAGCCTTTGTGTTGGTGGTCTACGTCACCCTTGATGTGTTTCCATTTATATTCAACCTTGCCTTCCTGCCCTTTCTGAGCCCCCGTTAAATTAAACAGATTCACCTAGATTTATAGATTCCCTAGAAATAAGTTGGACGATGCACATTTTTCTAAGGCAACAAGGCAGTTTGTGCTTTAAATTGATAAGCAATCATTAAACAATTTGCACATTTAAATTTAATATTTATAACAGATGGAATTATGAATAATTTAAGGAAATAATGTTCCATTTTAAAAACGAACACATGAGGAAAGAGTTTTTAAATACAAGCATAAGGAAATCATCTTTAGAAGAAGTGGGTGGCTCTTAAAAGAGCCTTTGTGTTGGTGGTCTACATCAGGTTTACTTGGAGCTGGTGTACTTGGTCACGGCCTTGGTTCCCTCAGACACAGCGTGCTTGGCCAGCTCGCCGGGCAGCAGCAGGCGCACAGCGGTCTGGATCTCCCTGGAGGTGATGGTGGAGCGCTTGTTGTAGTGAGCCAGGCGAGAGGCCTCACCGGCGATGCGCTCAAAGATGTCGCTCACGAACGAGTTCATGATGCCCATGGCCTTGGAGGAGATGCCGGTGTCGGGGTGGACCTGCTTCATCACCTTGTACACGTAGATGCCGTAGCTCTCCTTCCTGGTCTTCCTCTTCTTCTTGCCGCTCTTGCTGACGGCCTTGGAGACGGCTTTCTTGGAGCCCTTCTTGGGCGCTTTCACAACCTCCGGCATGATTGGAAACTTCTCTGTAAACTGAGAATGCCTCAATTTCGACAGCACGGTGCTCATATATGAACTAGATGCAAAGTACACTGTGCTGTTGCTCGAGCGTGATTGGTTGCCTTCTGCGTGATACTGCGCATGCGTCACAAACATCGCATCTAAACGGATTTCTCTATTGAGATTGAATCACTTTAGTGATCTTGACTTAACACAAGATTGTTTTTTATTTGTCGTTTCACAACAGAGTTGCATGTTGAGAATCATGTTGTATAAATCATTGCATGCACTGAAATCATCTAATGACCGTCACACAAACCATTCACAATCACAGGGCACCCTGTTGATAATTACATATACACAAACTTCAATTCCTGATGTGTAAAGACGTGACACACATCTGTTTTTCATTCAGAATAGAGACAAATGCATGTCTATTAGTCATAACTAAATATTATAGGGCACCTTAATAGGACTTTTTGGCATTTAGCACACTGATCTGTGAAACATGTATAGTTTATATTCATATTCAGATTATCCTGATGACTGACGTCTAGTTTAAATTAACGTTTGAGTGAGGAATCAAGGTAGCCTAACATCAATCATCGGGTCAATTTGAAATTAGTTAATTAGATCGACTTTGTTGATATCACATAGGAATAGCACAATAATTATTGTGCTTACAACTTGAGACATGTGACTTAATTTTATCATGTCATAAAATCATTTTAATTTACTCTATTTAGTTGAACTATACAACTGCTGATGGGAAATTGGGAAATCCACAATTTCTGATTTGTGATCGTCAGCCAACATGAGCTTCTAAAGACCATTTTCGGAGGAAATCTGATAAATGTTACTCATTCACAGACAACACCTGCAGTTCTTTGATATACGAAAGCATCCAAATGTTGCTCAGACTCCAGAATTTGGCCCATCCATCATCACTGAACATTTGTTTTTTAATGGAGAAAATGTACATTTCAATTAAACATACATAATGGATTGTAATTTAAGAAGAATTATGACCATTTCAATAAATACTGTTCCATTTAAAAAAATAAACACATCAGGAAATAGTTTGTCAACGAAGTGTGAAGCTATTTCAACATGAAGCAGATAAGGCACAAATAGCAAAACATTCCCTCAATTATGTGGAGCAGCAGCCAAGAAGAAGTGAGCTGATATCAGTCTGAAGAACCAACACCTCTATTAAAGGCTCAATCCTTCCTTAAAGA
The DNA here is from genome assembly GCF_964276395.1 of Gasterosteus aculeatus. Taxonomy (NCBI): domain Eukaryota; kingdom Metazoa; phylum Chordata; class Actinopteri; order Perciformes; family Gasterosteidae; genus Gasterosteus; species Gasterosteus aculeatus. Next base: position 3,334,050 of record NC_135709.1, on the reverse strand, counting down.
GCTTTTATCCTTTAAAACGTTTGAGTCTTATTCAGCGAGACTATTCTACAAAGAAATCTTGAATAATACATCTACCTTATTCGTCAGACACTCGGTCTTTATTATACAAAAGCATCCAAATGTTGCGTACCTTTATATTACACATCTCATGCTACAATCAACTTGAATTCTAAAGGAATATTATATCTTTAGAATTTGTCATCAACTGCCAGGTGTCTGATTCATACGGCAGTAAAGTCAGATGTTGAATCAGGAATCAGGAAACATTTATTACCAAAATATGTCAAACATACAAGGAATTTGTCTTGGCGGTTGGTGCGCGACAGTAGACAGTGTGACAATAGACAACAAGACAGCAGTGCACAAGTAATAAAGTAAAGTAAAATGCTAATGCAATGGGTTAGTAGAATAAGGCTATGGGTTAGTATAAAACAATGGAATAAAGTTAGTTAAAAATGTAAAATATAAAAAAGAGTTAAAAAAAACATATTAAGCATAAAGTGCACTAGCGAACAAGTAAAGTGACGACAAAGTGATGAATTACAGTTAAAGTGACATGTGCAGTGTGAAGGGGAGTGACCGGTGGAATGTTATGAGGGGGTTATGAAAGTAAATCCATCTACATCCTCAAGTGTCTGATTTAAAACTGTAAAGTTCTCAAGTTAGCTGCAGTGGTGTCCTTTCTACCTGATGCATTAAACGGTTGTGAGGTAATGATAAAGTTGTGACTTTATTAGGATGACCTTAATAAGTAGGACCACGTAATAGACAAAGTATGAGGATCACAGCTCTTTTCGTGTGGGTGGGTGGCTCTTAAAAGAGCCTTTGTGGTGGATGGAGGTCTCCGGCTTTACTTCTTGGCGGGCTTCTCGGTCTTCTTGGGCAGCAGCACCGCCTGGATGTTGGGCAGCACGCCGCCCTGAGCGATGGTCACTCCGCCCAGCAGCTTGTTGAGCTCCTCGTCGTTGCGGACAGCCAGCTGCAGGTGACGCGGGATGATGCGGGTCTTCTTGTTGTCGCGGGCAGCATTTCCAGCCAGCTCCAGGATCTCAGCGGTCAGGTACTCCAGCACGGCCGCCAGGTAGACGGGGGCTCCTGCGCCGACACGCTGCGCATAGTTCCCTTTGCGCAGATGTCTGTGGACGCGACCGACTGGGAACTGGAGTCCAGCACGAGAGGAGCGGGTCTTTGCCTTCGCTCGGGCCTTTCCACCGGTTTTGCCTCTGCCGCTCATTGTTAAACTGTTTCAGGGAAGGAAGTGTCTGTGAACGCGTCAAACCCTCCTTTATATGTCCGCGGAGCGGGCGGGACGGTTCCTGACGCGCGCACCAACCAGAGAAGAGGCTCCAGACACGAAGACAGAGGGCGCGAGCTCACCGTTTTTAGCGGGCAGTTTGAAATCATTTTCCACCAATGAGCAGCGGAGACTCGCTTCTAGAGGCGCGGCTGAGCTCCAGGAGGAGTTCTCCACCAATCAGGGGCCGGAGGTCTGAATCAGCGTCACCGCTCCTCAGCCGCCCGACTGCCTCTGATGAATCCTTAAATCTGCTTTTACACATTTCTGCAATGTTGGTATTAAAAATGAATGGTAAGATTTCTGCATTACTGACTTAAACAGGAGCCTTCAGTGATATACTCCTTTATTGCTTTGCTAAAGAACAAGAGGCTCTATAATTCTGAAGCTCCTAATACTGGTTAACTTCATAAGATCATCTTCCTTTACTGTCTTCTATGTGAGTGCAAGTACATATTATGTAAACACATTCATGTAAAGTACGAGCAGCTCAGTGGTATGGTATCAATGGTACTTATATGTAATATGATTTCCTCCAGTCTTTAATTAAATACAATTGTCACTGCAGTTATAATGGTTACATAGATCTTTGAATCATAAAAACTTGGGATACTCATCCTCGCCACTCATCGATGCTTACGGTGAGATTTCCATTTATATATTGAGGAAAAATGCGTATATCATCCAACTTATTTCTAGGGAATCTATAAGCCCACAGGCTCAAAGAGCCATCCACTTCTCAAGACTATTTCCTGATTTATAATACTTTAAAACTCAGTTTTAAAAGGTGAAGTTATCTGAAGTTATATAATAATAGGAGTAATATATGCGGGCAATGAGGATTAATGGCAACAAATCTAAATTACAAGATTGATTCCTTGTTCCCGTTTTGTACTTCATGCATTTTCCACTGTCTTTAGCAGTGTCTAAGTTTCCCTCTGGTTGATAAATTTCTTAAGATGCTCACACTTGTTCAGTTGTTGGAATTTAATGAATTCAATTGATCAGTGAACAATTGATATTTTCTAGAACGCTAAAAATAAATCTACTGCTCTAATATACATTATTTTCATGCACATTTATCAGGTTCTGATGATTTCAGACTCAACTTTTCCCTTGAAAATGTTATTCAGCTACAATAGTGATTAATCATTAAAGATTAATCCCAGCTATATTTTCAACAGCTGAATAATGAAGGAAAAGCGCTTTGAGGAAGGAGTGGGTGGCTCTTAAAAGAGCCTTTTATAGAGGTGTTGGTTCTTCAGACTGAGGTCAGTTTACTTCTTCTTGGGTGCTGCTTTCTTGGCTTTGGGCTTAGCGACCTTCTTCACTGGAGCTTTCTTGGCTGCAGGGGCCTTTTTCACCACCTTCTTGGGGCTCTTGGCCACCTTTTTAGGGCTCTTGGCCACCTTTTTGGGGCTCTTTGCTACCTTCTTGGGGCTCTTGGCCACCTTCTTGGCCGCTGCGGGTTTCTTCGCCTTCTTCGGTGACTTCTTAGCGGCTACAACTTTCTTCACTGCCGCTGCTTTGGGCTTTTTGGCCGCTGCGGGTTTCTTGGCCGCGGGCTTCTTGGCTTTAGGAGCGGCTTTCTTTGCCGGTTTGTCGGCGGTGGTCTTGCTCATCTTGAAGGAGCCGGAGGCCCCGATCCCCTTGACCTGGACCAGAGTCCCCTTGGCCACCAGGCTCTTGATGGCGGTCTTGACGCGGGCCTTGTTCTTGTCCACATCGTATCCTCCGGCGGTCAGAGCCTTCTTGACGGCGGCAGCAGACACGCCGCTCCGCTCCTTGGATGCGGCCACAGTTTTCACGATGAGGTCGGAGACGCTGGGACCGACCTTCTTCGGCTTGGACACCTTCTTCTTGGCTGCTTTGGGCGCGGCGGCGGCTGGAGCTGGAGCTACTTCTGCCATTTCGTCCCGTTGTACGTTTGTATCGTCGAGGACTCGAGAGAGTGAGACTGATGAAGAGCTGAAAGCAGCGGACTGAACTTAAACGCACCATGAGAACCGTAGAGACTCAACCCAGCCCGGAGCTGCTCGTGCAGCCTGAAAGTCGAGTCACTTGTGTTTTCTCTCCACTGATTAAAGACTAAAAACTAAATGTGCATCAGGTGCTGGAGGCTGAAGGTGGAGGAGCCGATAGCGGACTAGTTTATCTTCGTGTTCAGGTCACGTAGAGCTCTGATGATCGATGCGTTTTGTTTGAGGAGCCTCCAAACCTCACCTACTCAGCGCCGTGGACAGCAGTGATCAGCGGCTTTTCCCACTCATTTCTCTCTTAAAAGTATTTAAATAACATCATATCGCCATCAAAAGTCGTTTTCCATCTGATCCACATGTTTATTCAGGTTCTCAATGTGAAAACAACCATCGGATGTTGATCAGTTTGTAATAAACTGAAGTTATTCCGGGAGCAGCAAACACACTGATGACGGTGAAGGCTTATAGCTGCTCGGCGGACATGTCCTCTGCCGATAACACTTATTAGTTCAACTTGTAATCTTCAAACATGTTGCCTCTTTTGGAAAGCATAAATTTTGCAATGTTACTTATTTTACCTGTGATAGTTTTCAGCTGAATAAGGAAGTCTACACTGAAATTTAGATTTTGATAACAATGTCCACATAATCCTTATTATTGTTATGAATGCTTATTCCGATCATCATTATTTTCAAGCATTCAACATAAATTATGTAAAAGATTCAGCCCAGGCCTTCATAGCTTATTTTACTCTTCTAACTTAGTTGCACATTTGCCAGCATTGTGTTGCTGGATATTACAGTCTGCTCAATGGTAGCTCCTCTTGCACAGTTCAAACTTACAATCCAGGATTGCAAATGTCATTTTTGGTTAAAACACCAAATGAAAGTAGTCGTATACTTTAAGACCCAGATGAGGGCCTGGGGGCATAGACCAGACCTAGACGTACATGTTATAACACAGCAGCCTGGAAACCGGCACGGCCAAAAAGTCCAAGTAGCAGTCTATCATTTTCCCATATATTATAGATTTAAAGAAATATATTGTTTAAAGATCCCTTTTGAAGATGAGTACTGGTATAATCATGGACATGTAATTAGATTATATAACTTTTTGATCAATTTGCACTTTTTGTATAAACAGGTCCATGTGATATAGATTATGTTTTCACTATCTGAACAGTGTCTAATTTACAAATGTTTCAGACCCCTTCAATCTGAAATGTTTCAATAGTAGATTGAGTACATCCTCTTGATATTGGCATGCAGAGGGGCGGATTGGCCGTCGGGAATACCTCTGGTGGGCCTATGGGTTTGGGCTTGCCCAATACCGGCCCACCTGTCACCAACGGGCATCTGACGTCGCCAAACCCAACTATATTCTGCTTACAGCAGGAGATCGCAGGTGGGCTTTTTGCCGGAGACATGCAGGTGGTGTTGGATTGAATTCTGGTATCATACGTATCAGGTATCTTGATTTTTATGGCAGGTTATTTTTTGCCCATGGTGATTGAGTTTGACACCGCTCCCCGCTGTAGCCTACTCAACACTCACTCGCTCGCACATGAAGCATGGTCTTTCTCTGCGGACATTCCTTAAGGCTTAAAGCTCTGTAGTTATACGTATAACCATCTGATCCTAGCCCAGAGTTACGCATAATCATCTAGCAAAACTATACCTAACTTGGACTGTTACAATAAAACCATCCATCTTCACACCGCTTATCCTGCACACAAGGTCACAGGGTCAAAAACAAAGATGTGTACCCAGATCTATTTGTATTAGCATCTTATGAGCATTCCTGCCTCATCCGTGCCATATGAGCGCGTTTTTTCTAAAGCTGGGGAAACAGTATCTACAAAAAGAAACCGACTCAACGCCAACACTGTGAAGAAAATTGTGTTTCTCAATAAAAATCAATAATAATGTCATGTCCCATCCCATGTGTCCATAAGCACCTCAATATCCTGTCATAAGAAACCTGTCCAAAAGCACAATCACCGCCCCACTGACCTTTCCTCTGCAAATCACTTCCCACATTCAAACAATTCACATAGGTCCCTATGACTGCCATGAACTGCACATGCAGTAGGAAGCACTTGCAGGTATTTTAAATTATATTACCTACATATAACTGGGCCAAAATATACTGGTAGGCTATTCGATACATATGCACTATAGGTTTTCAACAGCAGAGGTCATATAGTTTGCGATGCATTGAATGAATGAACCTTTTTCCGATACAATTGGCTGGAAAGCTTCAGTGGTTCAGAAAGCTTCACTTTGCCATCACTACTGGTCGATACGTGGGATTAATTGAATGGGCAAAGTACATTTCCCCCCCTAATCTGCATTCTGGCTTGTACTCATTTTAAGATATATATATAGATGTAAGATGTAAATTGTAGAAAACTTCTACGGGAGAGGGTGATCAGCAATAAAATTTCAGGATCAGAGATCCTAAAATACACTTAGGGAAACCAAACAAAGGCAATGTCAGGCTTCAATATAGAATTGCCCCTTCACTGGGATGGGGCTCAATAAGTTATTCATACATTTGGAAATGCAGATTCTGAAATATTTCTGGAAAAGCAAAAGTATTACGTACAAAATGTTTCAGACATTTTGAGAACTTTCACTACCTCACTATCTTACTGGTAGAGAGAACATATGCAACAATATTGCCATTTTTCTGAGGAACTCCTTACAAGGACATCAGCTATTCAGAGAGAGTGCGTGGCCCTTAAAAGGACCGTTTGGTTTGTAACGGAAGTCTGTGTTTATCCTCCGAAGCCGTACAGGGTGCGTCCCTGTCTCTTCAGGGCATAGACCACATCCATGGCGGTCACCGTCTTCCTCTTGGCGTGCTCGGTGTAGGTGACGGCATCGCGGATCACGTTCTCCAGGAAGACCTTCAGCACACCGCGGGTCTCCTCGTAGATCAGACCGGAGATGCGCTTCACTCCGCCGCGGCGAGCCAGACGGCGGATGGCGGGCTTGGTGATTCCCTGGATGTTATCACGGAGGACTTTACGGTGACGCTTGGCGCCTCCTTTGCCGAGTCCTTTTCCACCCTTTCCTCTTCCGCTCATATTGTCAGATAAGTTTGAAACAAGATGAGCACATTGGGTCAGTTCAAGATATTTAAACCTAGTCGGAGGACGTGATAGGAGACAGAGGCGGGGCTTGATCTTATTCACATAGCGCCCCCTGCTGAACTAGACCATTAATAATCAACCTTCGTCACCTCTGTCATTGTGCCTCAGATACCTAAACATTGTCCAAAGTACAGCAATATAAAAGACAATGATGTTTGGGCTTACAAAGCCAAATCACCAGATATTATGATGCAATCGGAGGGAGGATGAAACAACCATCTGATGGATATAATGTGTTACACAGGAGTGAAAACTCCAGTTAAACTGTGTCTACCTAGCTGCAAGGAAAACCAAAGCAGACAAAAAGCTTTTGCTGAAAAAAATGTTTTATTTAAAAAAATGACTTCTTTGATATTTGTAGAACTTCTTTGGAAAGTTCAAACCCCTGACAAGAAAAACCAGGAAAAACAAGAAAAACCCTGCAACTTACGAAAAAAAGCTTAATTTAACCGGTATAAGTATAACATATATATTTACATTTATAACATGAGAGTATGACAGTGTGCATTTTTCACACTGAAAAAGGCAAACTCTTTTATTGTTTATTGTTTTTTATTTTGACAGTATTATATTATGATTGTAAGAGGTAATAAAACCTCCCTCTATAAAAGTATTTTACTAATGGCAACCAGATGAAACAAGTATCTGTTTTTTTCGAATGTTCAGATGTTGCAGTTTTCTCATATTTAATAATGCATTCTATTGTTTAAACATACATTTTTAGGAAATGTCCACCAGTAAATCATAATCTTAATTTTGCAGCATTGTGCACCACAAGATGTTTCACTTTCAATTGCTTTTGCTGTCGGGGCTGCAAATATTTCAAATCCCTTCAAATATATTGTCTCTGTTATAAGTTAGACAACACTCAATGTGCATGTATGGCCTGTATCACTGATTACTATACACCATGTTCAGAGTTAACTGTCTAGACAAGATCGTTGCACATAAAGCATGAAACAACAGCAGCCCATAGAGTCGAGTTCTGTGCGCAGTAATTTTGTTCATAGCGGAGGGTTAACAGTGATTTCGATCCATGCTGTAATAAGCAGCGACATGAAGGTATGACTTGTTCTTTATTTTCAGGTTTACAAGAAAACACGTGGAGGATGAAGACTAGTGGTTGGTTTGGCAAATGTTTGTTTTGGTACCAACTTCTTCTTAAAGAAGCAGCCTCACTCAGGTCGCCTCCATTCTCTGCCCGGTGTTTCGTCACTTATCGGCCCGAGCAGCTACTGAGCTTCGGCTTTCACGTTATTATGTTATTGAACCAAATGTACTGAAATATAAAAATAAATATAATGACATCATTTGGGGTGAGTGACGTATAACGCTGGTGCTAGTGTCGTGTAGGGCGTGTAAGGATTTGGAAGAATACTTTTATTATAACAATATTTTATAAAAGGGAGCATTGACTTCAAGGCAGGAGACATAGCATTGGTTTAGCCCGCACCCTCCAACCTATATAACCATGACGGTAGCAAGGCTACTAAAACCACTTCACTAACACAGCGACCCAAAGTGTACAATTCACGTCAACCCTATAGCGACTTAAATAACACTGCATAGGCCTAATACTGCGCACATCTCGTTAGGACAAGACGAACTGGCACAGGACAAAGGGAGATGCAGAAATTATATACACACAGAGAGGAACGAAAGGAAGGTTAATTTTCAAAATATAACAAGAAAAAAACGTGTTTTTTGACATAATCCTGGGGTACATCATTGGGGTAAATTCAATTCACATTTGGTGTGACGGCCCCAGGGCCACTGCCAGGGTATTTGTGGGTGTGTCTCTGTCTGTGTGTGTGTTTACCCCTTTTCCACCAAGGCAGAACTGGTGCTAGTTCGGAGACAGAGCCTAGTTTCAAATCGGTTCTTTGGTTTTCCACCACCAAAGCACCAGCTCTGAACCAGTAAAAGTGGTTCTTAAGTAGCACCATATCGTTGCTGGTCTGGAAGTAAGAACCGCTTACGTCAGCGGCTGGGGGCGGGGTTACCGTGACCAACAAGACGAGAGAAACTTTGTGATCTGCCATTTTTCGACAGCAGCTAATCGAGCTAACAACAACACAATGGACGCTACTAGGCAAAAACGCGAGCCGCGCGAACATGTTTGATCCGCCGTGTTTGGATGTCGATTTAGGTCCGCAAAGCCATGAACATCAATAGCAAAGCAACGTCCGCCATTGATGATGTGTTTGTGTTTGGCGCCGCCGAGCTGACGTTGCTGGGAAAGATGATACGTGACTGTGACGTAGGACTTGGCTCTGCGCTGGCTCTTTAGCCTGTGGAAAAGCAAACCGGTTCTTTGGAGGCTCGTCAGTTAAACCAAATCCGGCTCTAGCTCTGGCTCCGAACAAGCGCCTTCTTCTTCTTCTTCTTCTTCTTCTTCTTCTTCTTTTGCTTTTTATGGCGGTTGGCAAACAACTTTCGGGTGCATTACTGCCACCCACTAATCTGGAGTGTGGACTTAAGGAAATTAAACCTCTACTAGAACTAAACCAAATCAAAACAAATCAAAACAAAACAAAACAAAACAAAAAAATTCTCAAATTCTATTCATTAGTCTTGTATTCTCTAAATATGCCAACAGCAGTTCCCAACACTTGCCCCTAATGCCCTTCTTCAGTATTTCACTTATATTTGCCTCTCCCAGCTCTCTTAGCCCCTTTCTCAGGACTTCTCTCTCTGCCTCGTACCTCTGACATGCCATCAAAACATGGTCCACAGTTTCCTCTTCTTGACAGTATTCGCACCTTCCATTTCGATGTTTCCCAACCGTATAGAGGGAACTGTTAAGACCAGTATGGCCGTTTCTTAGCCTTGTCGTTACCCTCTCCTCTTTTCTATTTCGTCCACCAGCTCCCACACTCCCAACCAATGGTTTATTTTTAAACAGATATCTTCCTTTGCTCCCTTTATTCCATTCATTCTGCCATATCGTTTTGATTTGTCCCTTAATCACCCCTTTAGCTTCTGCCTTACTCATCTTTATATCGACTATATTTCTCCCACACTTCAGTGCCCTTTTTGTTGCTTTATCCGCCTCCTCATTTACCTCGACTCCAACACGGGCAGGAACCCACACAAACCTAACTGCCATCCGCATTTGATGGGTTCTGAATAGGGATTGTAGGATTTCGAACGTTAAATCTTCTCTGCTTTTGGAGTGGAAAAACTTCAGACTCGTTAGCACTGCACATGAGTCTGATGCTATTACCACTCTCTCTGGCCTGACGTCCTCTACCCACTGTAGTGCAAAAACTATGGCCATCATCTCGCATGTAAACACTGATAGGTCATTACTGAGTCTTTTCCCACACTCATACTGGAATTCTGGTATTACTGCTGCAGCTGCTGTTCTACCAGTTTCAGGGTCAGTCTGTATATATTTGTATATAGCTATGGTAATTCCTCATGATATAAGACTTGCAGATCTTACATTTACCCCCACCCTCATATCTCATCAGTTCAAGTAGTCCCAGGTCCACTTCAGTCTGTGGCAGTAAACAAGGAGGAACAGCTGGCTGCACCACTGCTGGAGAGTAACTCCTATTTAGTATACCTAGTTCCCTAGCCTTCTCCTTAGCAACCCGAACAAGCACCTGGTTCTTGTTCGTGGAAAAGGGGTACCTGGTGGAGTGGAGGTGAGGCCATCAGGCAGATCAGACGCAGCTGACCACTGTCTCTTGAGTGCATTAACACCTGCCCCTTTGGGCAAGTTGGCAGCTCGGTGTATCAAAAGGAGGCATATGATTTTGCCATGCAGGACAAAACCACCAGTCAGCTACCAGTGATGTGCTCATCGAAGTACGTTGGTAATGTATTGATATGGACACATATTAACAATTAGATCTTAGCGTTCTGAACACTGGTTATTTACAAGGAAGTCAGCCGTTTATAGAGAAGGTGGGTGGCCCTTAAAAGGACCGTTTGTGTTTTGGTAACAGAAGTCTGTGTTTATCCTCCGAAGCCGTACAGAGTGCGTCCCTGTCTCTTCAGGGCATAGACCACATCCATGGCGGTCACCGTCTTCCTCTTGGCGTGCTCGGTGTAGGTGACGGCATCGCGGATCACGTTCTCCAGGAAGACCTTCAGCACACCGCGGGTCTCCTCGTAGATCAGACCGGAGATGCGCTTCACTCCGCCGCGGCGAGCCAGACGGCGGATGGCGGGCTTGGTGATGCCCTGGATGTTATCACGGAGGACTTTACGGTGACGCTTGGCGCCTCCTTTGCCGAGTCCTTTTCCTCCCTTTCCTCTTCCGCTCATGTTCACTGGTTGGTTTGATACAAAGATGATGAACACAAGTCCGTTCACAGATATGTAAAGCCAGTCTGAGGACGTGATGGAAGACGAAGGCGGGGCTATAACGTGGTTCTGCAGCGCCTCCTGCTGAATGTCTATGTTTTGTCGAGTGGTTTACTGTATTAACGCTAATGTAAATCTCGATGTTATTTATTATAGTTAAATACCAGTCCAGACAAAGGTCTTATTCGCCAGAATACATACAACTCATTGTACGATGTGTTTAATGTGGTAACTGTTTGCACGGCTTCTTATTGTACTTTCCATCAAATAGTCTATTACGATCTGTAGTTATATACAAAATGGGACACTATTTTAGTTTACACAACATCTAACATCTGTCACCGGTTATCCGTTTCAAATTAATAAAATTAAAAATAGACATTAATGCAGACGGATACAAATCACCAAGATCCATGACTATCCTCAAATCATGAATTAATGGTCACGAGAAGGAATGAGTTCTTTACAGAGAGTGAGGTGGCTCTTAAAAGAGCCGTTGTGGTGTTAGTAGGAGCAGACTTTTCAAGCTCGCTCCCCGCGGATGCGACGGGCCAGCTGGATGTCTTTGGGCATGATGGTGACCCTCTTCATCAGCAGATATTCATTTGGACTTGACTAGATGACTTCTCAAATCATGAAGTGATGGTCACGTTAAGGAATAGTTCTTTACAGAGAGTGAAGGTGGCTCTTAAAAGAGCCGTTGTTGGGAGTAGAATCAGGGGGTTTAAGCTCGTTCTCCGCGGATGCGACGGGCCAGCTGGATGTCTTTGGGCATGATGGTGACCCTCTTGGCGTGGATGGCGCACAGGTTGGTGTCCTCGAACAGGCCCACCAGGTAAGCCTCGCTGGACTCCTGCAGAGCCATAACAGCGGAGCTCTGGAAGCGCAGGTCGGTCTTGAAGTCCTGAGCGATCTCTCTCACCAGACGCTGGAAGGGCAGCTTGCGGATCAGCAGCTCCGTGGACTTCTGGTAGCGACGGATCTCCCTCAGGGCCACGGTACCGGGCCTGTAACGGTGAGGCTTCTTCACGCCGCCGGTGGCCGGGGCGCTCTTACGGGCGGCCTTGGTGGCGAGCTGCTTCCTCGGGGCTTTGCCTCCGGTGGACTTGCGGGCGGTTTGCTTGGTTCGTGCCATGATAGACTCGTCTCCCTCTGGTTAATAGAAGTGAACTATGAGTAGAGACACGCGGCTCTTAAAGTGTGGAACGGCTGTGGAGCGGTGACGCTGATTTAGACCTCGGCTTCTGATTGGTGGAGGACTCCTCCTGGAGCTCAGCCGCGCCTCCACAAGAGAGTCTCTGCTGCTCATTGGCGGAAAACTATTTCAAACTGTCCGCCAAGAGCTGCCCGCCCTCGGTTATCGTGCCTGGAGCCGCCCGGCTCGCTCCACGGACACGTGCATTAGGGTTGTCTCGACTATACAACTCTATATTTATTATTGCTAATGTCAAGCTCTGAAACATTTAGTCCACGGCTATAATTTCGTGACGGATTTCTTATCAGAGCGACGACCTGAGGAAAAATAAACGTTGTGTGTCTGGTGTTTCTGCCGTATAGTTCTACAAAGAAATGCTTCCAATCATCACTGACGGATCCCATATATGAAAGGACGTGACACTTATTGCTTGTGAAATTACTCCTTTTATTTCTTCTGTCAAAATACAAACATAAAACAACACCGTAAGAGCTTTTTGCCTTCTTGCATCCAGGTCCATTAAACGATTAAAATGTTCAAGGAATAAATCTGCATGAGTCAGTAACAACATCCGTAGCCGTACAGTCAAGCTCACATATGAACATTCCTTTTTCCTTCTTCACACACTTTGAAATAGCAAGATATGACAACATTTACAGGAGCTTGACGCAGCTGATGGCATCACCCTACTCGCATATACCAGAAGATATGCAGCGGAGTTCTCGATAAACACACCTCAAACCAGAAGCATTGAATCAGACAGGAGGTACAGAAGTTTGTAATTAGGTGGCAATTGCTTATGAAAACCCTTACAGTTTTAAAGTAGTTAGAATCTGTGAGCAACCTACAATTATTATAGTTTTAACACCATTACTAGCTTTTGATGCTTTTTATTAATTTCAATATTGAGAAAAAGCATCAGGAAAAGGTCTTTAGAAGAGGTGGGTGGCTCTTAAAAGAGCCTTTGTGTTGGTGGTCTACATCAGGCTTACTTGGAGCTGGTGTACTTGGTCACGGCCTTGGTTCCCTCAGACACGGCGTGCTTGGCCAGCTCGCCGGGCAGCAGCAGGCGCACAGCGGTCTGGATCTCCCTGGAGGTGATGGTGGAGCGCTTGTTGTAGTGAGCCAGGCGAGAGGCCTCACCGGCGATGCGCTCAAAGATGTCGCTCACGAACGAGTTCATGATGCCCATGGCCTTGGAGGAGATGCCGGTGTCGGGGTGCACCTGCTTCATCACCTTGTACACGTAGATGGCGTAGCTCTCCTTCCTGGTCTTCCTCTTCTTCTTGCCGCTCTTGCTGACGGCCTTGGAGACGGCTTTCTTGGAGCCCTTCTTGGGCGCTTTCACAACTTCAGGCATGATTGGAAACTTCTCTGTAAACTGAGAATGCCTCAATTTAGATAGCACGGTGCTCATATATGAACTAGATGCAAAGTACACTGTTCTGTTGCTCGAGCGTGATTGGTTGCCTTCTGTGTGATACTGCGCATGCGTCACAAACATCGCATCCAAACGGATTTCTCTATTGAGATTGAATCACTTAAATCAGGGGTGTCAAAGTCAAATGGACGGAGGGCCAATTAAAAAATTTAGCCACAAGCCGAGGGCCGGACTGTTCGAATGTTCATTGAAAAATTTTTAAATGACGCATATAGTCTAGTGAACCTAATTGAACCTACTGAAAACCTAATAAATATATTCCAATATGATCAGATAAATAAAGCAATATTTTCTTATGGCTCTGTCAGTAATCTTTAATTTTCAACAGACACAAAAGACAAATTTCCTTTATACAAAAATCCCCATAACATGAACATTAAATGAAAGAAACCGGTATTCAAGGCACCATCAGTAGCCTATATTTTCTATTTTAGCAAAAGTGGGCTAAATTTACTTCAAAGAAAAAAACAATAATAGCAATTTTCTATCATCCACTCAACTGAAATATTTTTAAAATATAATTGGATTGAAATACAATAAAATAAAGTGCAAAAATCTATTAATCAAAAACAACACTTTGTTTAAGGAGAAGTAACATGCAGTGAAAACAAATATTAAACTTTAACTTTTAAACTTGAACTGAGTAAAAACTCTAAATATGTGATTGCACAGTAATGTTCACTTGTTTGAGGTTGAGGGTGATACTTGGTGGTGTCCCATCTTTTCCACAAGTTCATCAATGTTCGGGGTAAGGCTCTGAGCTGAGGAAATCCTCAGAATTGAGTGGAGGTGTTCAGCAGTAAGTCGACTTCTGTGTGATGTTTTGTTCAAGTTCATCAAAGAAAACAGTTGTTCACACAGGTATGTGCTGCCAAACATAGACAACGTTTGAGCAGCCTGGATGCGCAGCTGGGGCATTGTGTCGGGGAGGAAACGGGCGAACTCCGCAGCACCCACTGCCGCATATTTTGCCCTCAGTGCATCATTGTATTGGAGGTCAATCAACTCCATTTGGAGGTTTGGTGGTGAGCTTTCCACGTCAACAGCAAATGGGTTACCGAGCAGTTCCAACCTGCTTTTTTGTGCTTCAAAGTCAGCAAATCGGCGTCGAAAGTCAGCGGCAAGCATACCTATTTTATCAGCCAACTGTGCGCTCGGGAACGCAGATTATACTCTTTCAGTACCGCCACACTTTCTCCACACAGAAGACACACAGGTTTTCCAGCTACGTCCGTGAACAAATACTCCGACTCCCACCTTGTTTGAAACCCCCGGTTCTCAGTGTCCACCTTCCGTTTTGCCATTTTTGATGGGTATCTGAAAGTTAATATTACTGTGATGCTGACAACTGCTGTGCCAATAAATATTGAAATGAAGCAGCCTACTGCTCGGTGCGTCACCGTTGCATTGTGGGAAATGTAGTATTGGTGCGTGTAAAAGATCTGCGGGCTGCCGGCTTGCTGCGGTCTGCGGGCCGGTTCTAATAATAAATCAAGATCATCCCAGGGGCCGTAAAAAACCTTCTCGCGGGCCGGATGTGGCCCGCGGGCCTTGACTCTGACATATGTGACTTAAATGCTCTTGACTTAACACAAGATTGTTTTTTATTTGTCGTTTCACAACAGAGTTGCATGTTGAGAATCATGTTGTATAAATCATTGCATGCACTGAAATCATCTAATGACGGTCACACAAACCATTCACAATCACAGGGCACCCTGTTGATAATTACATATACACACACTTCAATTCCTGATGTGTAAAGACGTGACACACACCTTTTTTATAATTCAGAATAGAGACAAATGCATTTCTCTTAGTCATAACTAAATATTATAGGGCACCTTAATAGGACTTTTAGGCATTTAGCACACTGATCCGTGAAACATGTATAGTTTATATTCAGATTCAGATTATCCTGATGACTGACGTCTAGTTTAAATTAACGTTTGAGTGAGGAATCAAGGTAGCCTAACGTCAATCATCGGGTGAATTTGAACTTGGTTAATAGGACATTTGATCGACTTTGTTGATATCACATTATAGGAATAGCACAAGAACTATTGTGCTTACAACTTGAGACATGTGACTTCATTTTATCATGTCATAAAATTATTTTAATTTACTCAATTTAATTGAACTATACAACTGCTGATGGGAAATTGGGATCATTTAAAATGTCAAATCCTTATTTTGCATTCTGTAATCTTGCCGGTTTGTCTTCCTGTTCCCTTTCTCGAAAAGTAAATCATCTACATCCTCAAGTGTCTGATTTAAAACCATAAACTTTTCAAGGCAGCTGCAGTAGTGTCCTTTCTACGTGATGCATTAACAGGTTGTGAGGTAATGATGAAGTTGTGTGACTTTATTAGGATAACCTTAATAAGTAGGACCACATAATAGACAAAGTATGAGGATCACAGCTCTTTTCGTGTGGGTGGGTGGCTCTTAAAAGAGCCTTTGTGGTAGATGGAGGTCTCGGGCTTTACTTCTTGGCGGGCTTCTCGGTCTTCTTGGGCAGCAGCACCGCCTGGATGTTGGGCAGCACGCCGCCCTGAGCGATGGTCACTCCGCCCAGCAGCTTGTTGAGCTCCTCGTCGTTGCGGACAGCCAGCTGCAGGTGACGCGGGATGATGCGGGTCTTCTTGTTGTCGCGGGCGGCGTTTCCAGCCAGCTCCAGGATCTCAGCGGTCAGGTACTCCAGCACGGCCGCCAGGTAGACGGGGGCTCCTGCGCCGACACGCTGCGCATAGTTCCCTTTGCGCAGATGTCTGTGGACGCGACCGACTGGGAACTGGAGTCCAGCACGAGAGGAGCGGGTCTTTGCCTTCGCTCGGGCCTTTCCACCGGTTTTGCCTCTGCCGCTCATTGTTAGACTGTTTCAGGGAAGGAAGTGTCTGTGAACGCGTCAAACCCTCCTTTATATGTCCGCGGAGCGGGTGGGACGGTTCCTGACGCGCGCACCAACCAGAGAAGAGGCACCAGACACGAAGACAGAGGGCGCGAGCTCACCGTTTTTAGCGGGCAGTTTGAAATTATTTTCCACCAATGAGCAGCGGAGACTCGCTTCTAGAGGCACGGCTGAGCTCCAGGAGGAGTCCTCCACCAATCAGGGGCCGGAGGTCTGAAACAGCGTCACCGCTCCTCAGCCGCCCGACTGCCTCTGATGAATCCTTAAATCTGCTTTTACACATTTCTGCAATGTTGGTATTAAAAATGAATGGTAAGATTTCTGCATTACTGACTTAAACAGGAGCCTTCAGTGATATACTCCTTTATTGCTTTGCTAAAGAACAAGAGGCTCTATAATTCTGAAGCTCCTAATACTGGTTAACTTCATAAGATCATCTTCCTTTACTGTCTTCTATGTGAGTGCAAGTACATATTATGTAAACACATTCATGTAAATTTCTGCAATGTTGGTATTAAAAATGAATGGTAAGATTTCTGACTTACTGACTTAAACAGGAGCCTTCAGTGATATACGCACCAGTTTGACTGCACAAAGCAATCATGTAACCAATGAGGTGCTTCAAAGGGTTCTGATTAGGTGCCACATTGTTGTCATGAATGTCCCCCATTAATATCAGTGAGTGCTGGAGCCAACTGACATTTATCTCAAGATCTCCTTTATTGCTTTGCTAAAGAACAAGAGGCTCTATAATTTTGAAGCTCCTAATACTGGTTAACTTCATAAGATCATCTTCCTTTACTGTCTTCTATGTGAGCGCAAGTACATATTATGTAAACACATTCATGTAAAGTACGAGCAGCTCAGTGGTATGGTATCAATGGTACTTACATGTAAGATGATTTCCTCCAGTGTTAAATAAAATACAATTGTCACTGCAGTTATAATGGTTACATAGATCTTTGAATCATAAAAACTTGGGATACTCATCCTCGCTACTCATCGATGCTTATGGTGAGATATATGCGGGCAATGAGGATTAATGGTAACAAATCTAAATTACAAGATTGATTCCTTGTTCCCGTTTTGTACTTCATGCATTTTCCACTGTCTTTAGCAGTGTCTAAGTTTCCCTCTGGTTGATAAATTTCTTTAGATGCTCACACTTGTTCAGTTGTTGGAATTTAATGAATTCAATTGATCAGTGAACAATTGATATTTTCTAGAACGCTAAAAATAAATCTACTGCTCTAAATATACATTATTTTCATGCACATTTATCAGGTTCCGATGATTTCAGACTCAACTTTTCCCTTGAAAATGTTATTCAGCTACAATAGTGATTAATCATTAAAGATTAATCCCAGCTATATTTTCAACAGCTGAATAATGAAGGAAAAGCTCTTTGAGGAAGGAGTGGGTGGCTCTTAAAAGAGCCTTTTATAGAGGTGTTGGTTCTTCAGACTGAGGTCAGTTTACTTCTTCTTGGGTGCTGCTTTCTTTGCTTTGGGCTTAGCGACCTTCTTCACTGGAGTTTTCTTGGCGGCAGGGGCCTTTTTCGCCACCTTCTTGGGGCTCTTGGCCACCTTCTTGGGGCTCTTGGCCACCTTCTTGGCCGCTGCGGGTTTCTTGGCCTTCTTCGGTGATTTCTTAGCGGCTACAACTTTCTTCACTGCCGCTGGTTTGGGCTTTTTGGCCGCTGCGGGCTTCTTCGCCGCGGGCTTCTTGGCTTTAGGAGCGGCTTTCTTTGCCGGTTTTTCGGCGGTGGTCTTGCTCATCTTAAAGGAGCCAGAGGCCCCGAGCCCCTTGACCTGGACCAGAGTCCCCTTGGCCACCAGGCTCTTGATGGCGGTCTTGACGCGGGCCTTGTTCTTGTCCACATCGTATCCTCCGGCGGTCAAAGCCTTCTTGACGGCGGCAGCAGACACGCCGCTCCGCTCCTTGGATGCGGCAACAGTTTTCACGATGAGGTCAGAGACTCTGGGACCGACCTTCTTCGGCTTGGACACCTTCTTCTTGGCTGCTTTGGGCGCGGCGGCGGGTGGAGCTGGAGCTACTTCTGCCATTTTGTCCAGTTGTTGTGCGTTTGTATCGTCGAGGACTCGAGAGAGTGAGACTGATGAAGAGCTCAAAGCAGCGGACTGTACTTAAACGCACCATGAGAACCGTAGAGACTCAACCCAGCCCGAAGCTCCTCGTGCGGTCTGAAAGTCGAGTCACTTGTGTTTTCTCTCGACTGATTAAAGACTAAAAACTAAATGTGCATCAGGTGCTGGAGGCTGAAGGTGGAGGAGCCGATAGCGGACTAGTTTCTCTTCATGTTCAGGTCACGTAGAGCTCTGATGATCGATGCGTTTTGTTTGAGGAGCCTCCAAACCTCACCTACTCAGCGCCGTGGACAGCAGTGATCAGCGGCTTTTCCCACTCATTTCTCTCTTCAAAGTATTTAAATAACATCATATCGCCATCAAAAGTCGTTTTCCATCTGATCCACATGCTTATTCAGCGTCTCAATGTGAAAACAACCATCGGATGTTGATCAGTTTGTAATAAACTGCAGTTATTCCGGGAGCAGCAAACACGCTGATGACGGTGGAGGCTTATAGCTGCTCAGCGGACATGTCCTCTGCTGAAAACACTTATTAGTTCAACCTCATCATCAAACATGTTGCCTCTTTTGGAAAGCATGAATGTTGCAATGTAACTTATTTTACCAATGATAGTTTTCAGCTGAATAAGGAAGTCTGCACTGAAATTTGGATTTTGATAACAATTTCCACATAATCCTTATTATTGTTATGAATACTTATTCCGATCATCATTATTGTCAAGCATTCAACATAAATTATGTAAAAGATTCAGCCCAAGCGTTCATAGCTTATTTTACTCTTCTAACTTAGTTGCACATTTGCCAGCATCGTGTTGCTGGATATTACAGTCTGCTCAATGGTAGCTCCTCTTGCACAGTTCAAACTTACAATCCAGGATTGTAAATGTCATTTTTGGTTAAAACACCAAATGAAACCTAGCTTTTGATTGCAAAGTAGTCGTATACATCGAAATTCACAGTCGAAAACACAGATGAGGGCCTCGGGGCATAGACCAGACCTAGACGTACATGTTATAACACAGCAGCCTGGAAACCCTAACCAGCAGTAGCAGTCTATCATTTTCCCATATATTATAGATTTAAAGAAACATATTGTTTAAAGATCCCTTTTGAAGATGAGTACTGGTATAATCATGGACATGTAATTAGATTATATAACTTTTTGATCAATTTGCACTTTTTGTATAAACAGGTCCATGTGATATAGATTATGTACTATCTGAACAGTGTCTAATTTACAAATGTTTCAGACCCCTTCAATCTGAAATGTTTCAATAGTAGATTGAGTACATCCTCTTGATATTGGCATGCAGAGGGGCGGATTGGCCGTTGGGAATACCCCTGGTGGGCCTATGGGTTTGGGCTTGCCCAATACCGGCCCACCTGTCACCAACGGGCATCTGACGTCGCCAAACCCAACTATATTCTGCTTACAGCAGGAGATCGCAGGGGAGACATGCAGGTGGTGTTGGATTGATTTCTGGTATCATACGTATCAGGTATCTTGATTTTTATGGCAGGTTATTTTTTGCCCATGGTGATTGAGTTTGACACCGCTCCCCGCTCTAGCCTACTCAACGCTCACTCGCTCGCAGATGAAGCATGGTCTTTCTCTGCGGACATTCCTTAAGGCTTAAAGCTCTGTAGTTATACGTATAACCATCTGATCCTAGCCCAGAGTTACGCATAATCATCTAGCAAAACTATACCTAACTTTGACTGTTACAATAAAACCATCCCTCTTTACACCGCTTATCCTGCACACAGGGTCACAGGGGGGCTTGAGTTGTGAGAGAGTTGGGAGAGATGTGGGCGCACTTCAATTCGATTTCCTCTAACAAGGTTGGCAGTAGGCAGGCAAAGTCTGTCATTTGTATTGTGTAATTATGGAGGTTTATTTTTATTGTGGAGACCTCCAGATATTCGGCTGAGCCAAACGTTCCACGGAGTGAAGACCCGCTAAAATATTGGGTCAAACAAACATGTGTACCCACATCTATTTGTATTAGCATGTAATCATTTGAGCACAGTATCTACAAAAAGAAACAGACTCAACCCCAATACTGTGAAGAAAATTTTGTTTCTCAATAAAAATCAATAATAATTTCATGTCCCATCCCATATGTCCATAAGCACCTCAATATCCTGTCATAAGAAACCTGTCAGCACAATCACTGCCCCACTGACCTTTCCTCTGTAAATCACTTTCCACATTCAAACAATTCACATAAGTCCCTATGACTGCACATGCAGTAGGAAGCACTTGCTGGTATTTTAAATTATATTACCTACATATAACTGGGCCAAAATATACTGGTAGGCTATTCGATACATATGCACTATAGGTTTTCAACAGCGGTCATATAGTTCATATAGTTTGCGATGCATTGAATGAATGAACCTTTTTCCGATACAATTGGCTGGAAAGCTTCAGTGGTTCAGAAAGCTTTACTTTGCCATCACTACTGGTCAATACGTGCGATTAATTGAATGGGCCAGTACTTTTTTCCCCCTAATCTACTTTTTTCCCCCTAATCTACATTCTGGCTTGTACTCATTTTAAGATATAAGCTATAAGCTATAATTATATATATATAATATCTATATATATATAATATCTATATAATATATAATATATATATATATTATATATATATATATATATAATATATTATATATTATATATATATATATAATATATATATATATTATATATAATATATATATATAATATATATATATATATTATATATAATAATTATATATATATATATATATATAATATATAATATATATATATATATATATAATTATTATATATAATATATATATATAATATATATATATATTATATATATATTGGTATATATATTGGTGATGCCCTGGATGTTATCACGGAGGACTTTACGGTGACGCTTGGCGCCTCCTTTGCCGAGTCCTTTTCCTCCCTTTCCTCTTCCGCTCATATTGTCAGATAAGTTTGAAACAAGATGAGCCTACAGCGTCAGTTCAAAGATATTTAAACCCAGTCGGAGGACGTGATAAGAGACAGAGGCGGGGCTTGATCTTATTCACATAGCGCCCCCTGCTGAACTAGACCATTAATAATCAACCTTCGTCACCTCTGTTATTGTGCCTCAGATACCTAAACATTGTCCAAAGTACAGCAATATAAAAGACAATGATGTTTGGGCTTACAAAGCCAAATCACCAGATATTATGATGCAATCGGAGGGAGGATGAGACAACCATCTGATGGATATACTGTGTTACACAGGAGTGAAAACTCCAGTTAAACTGTGTCTACCTAGCTGCAAGGAAAACCAAAGCAGACAAAAAGCTTTTGCTGAAAAAAATGTTTTATTTTAAAAAATGACTTCTTTGATCTTTGTAGAACTTCTTTGGAAAGTTGAAACCCCTGACAAGAAAAACCAGGAAAAACAAGAAAAACCCTGCAACTTACCAAAAAAAGCTTAATTTAACCGGTATGAGTATAACATAACATGACAGTGTGCATTTTTCACAATGAAAAAGGCAAACTCTTTTCTTGTTTATTGTTTTTTATTTTGACAGTATTATATTATGATTGTAAGAGGTAATAAAACCTCCCTCTATAAAAGTATTTTACTAATGGCAACCAGATGAAACAAGTATCTGTTTTTTTCGAATGTTCAGATGTTGCAGTTTTCTCATATTTAATAATGCATTCTATTGTTTAAACATACATTTTTCAGGAAATGTCCACCAGTAAATCATAATATTCATTTTGCAGCATTGTGCACCACAAGATGTTTCACTTTCAATTGCTTTTGCTGTCGGGGCTGCAAATATTTCAAATCCCTTCAAATATATTGTCTCTGTTATAAGTTAGACAACACTCAATGTGCAAGTATGGCCTGTATCACTGATGGCTATACACCATGTTCAGAGTTAACTGTCTAGACAAGATCGTTGCACATAAAGCATGAAACAACAGCAGCCCATAGAGTTGAGTTCTGTGCGCAGTAATTTTGTTCATAGCGGAGGGTTAACAGTGATTTCGATCCATGCTGTGATAAGCAGCGACATGAAGGTATGACTCGTTCTTTATTTTCAGGTTTACAAGAAAACACGTGGAGGATGAAGACTAGTGGTTGGTTTGGCAAATGTTTGTTTTGGTACCAACTTCTTCTTAAAGAAGCAGCCCCACTCAGGTCGCCTCCATTCTCTGCCCGGTGTTTCGTCACTTATCGGCCCGAGCAGCTACTGAGCTTCGGCTTTCACGTTATTATGTTATTGAACCAAATGTACTGAAATATAAAAATAAATATAATGACATCATTTGGGGTGAGTTACGTATAACGCTGGTGCTAGTGTCGTGTAGGGCTCCTAACTTGGCCCCTAAGTCCAGATCTCCGGGGAGCACAATCACCAGACTGAAGGATTTGGAAGAATACTTTTATTATAACAATATTTTATAAAAGGGAGCATTGACTTCAAGGCAGGAGACATAGTATTTGTTTAGCCCGCACCCTCCAACCTATATAACCATGACGGTAGCAAGGCTACTAAAACCACTTCACTAACACAGCGACCCAAAGTGTACAATTCACGTCAACCCTATAGCGACTTAAATAACACTGCATAGGCCTAATACTGCGCACATCTCGTTAGGACAAGACGAACAGGCACAGGACAAAGGGAGATGCAGAAATTATATACACACAGAGAGGAACGAAAGGAAGGTTAATTTTCAAAATATAACAAGAAAAAAACGTGTTTTTTGACATAATCCTGGGGTACATCATTGGGGTAAATTCAATTCACATTCGCTGTGACGGCCCCAGGGCCACTGCCAGGGTATTTGTGGGTGTGACTCTGTCTGTGTGTGTGTTTACCCCTTTTCCACCAAGGCAGAACTGGTGCTAGTTCGGAGACAGAGCCTAGTTTCAAATCGGTTCTTTGGTTTTCCACCACCAAAGTACCAGCTCTGAACCAGTAAAAGTGGTTCTTAAGTAGCACCATATCGTTGCTGGTCTGGAAGTAAGAACCGCTTACGTCAGTGGCTGGGGGCGGGGTTACCGTGACCAACAAGACGAGAGAAACTTTGTGATCTGCCATTTTTCGACAGCAGCTAATCGAGCTAACAACAACACAATGGACGCTACTAGGCAAAAACGCGAGCCGCGCGAACATGTTTGATCCGCCGTGTTTGGATGTCGATTTAGGTCCGCAAAGCCATGAACATCAATAGCAAAGCAACGTCCGCCATTGATGATGTGTTTGTGTTTGGCGCCGCCGAGCTGACGTTGCTGGGAAAGATGAGACGTAACTGTGACGTAGGACTTGGCTCTGCGCTGGCTCTTTAGCCTGTGGAAAAGCAAACCGGTTCTTTGGAGGCTCCGAACCGGCTCTAGCTCTGGCTCCGAACAAGCACCTTCTTCTTCTTCTTCTTCTTCTTCTTTTGCTTTTTATGGCGGTTGGCAAACAACTTTCGGGTGCATTACTGCCACCCACTAATCTGGAGTGTGGACTTAAGGAAATTAAACCTCTACTAGAACTAAACCAAATCAAAACAAATCAAAACAAAACAAAACAAAAAAAAATCTCAAATTCTATTCATTAGTCTTGTATTCTCTAAATATGCCAACAGCAGTTCCCAACACTTGCCCCTAATGCCCTTCTTCAGTATTTCACTTATATTTGCCTCTCCCAGCTCTCTTAGCCCCTTTCTCAGGACTTCTCTCTCTGCCTCGTACCTCTGACATGCCATCAAAACATGGTCCACAGTTTCCTCTTCTTGACAGTATTCGCACCTTCCATTTCGATGTTTCCCAACCGTATAGAGGGAACTGTTAAGACCAGTATGGCCGTTTCTTAGCCTTGTCATTACCCTCTCCTCTTTTCTATTTCGTCCACCAGCTCCCACACTCCCAACCAATGGTTTATTTTTAAACAGATATCTTCCTTTGCTCCCTTTATTCCATTCATTCTGCCATATCGTTTTGATTTGTCCCTTAATTACCCCTTTAGCTTCTGCCTTACTCATCTTTATATCGACTATATTTCTCCCACACTTCAGTGCCCTTTTTGTTGCTTTATCCGCCTCCTCATTTACCTCGACTCCAACATGGGCAGGGACCCACACAAACCTAACTGCCATCCGCATTTGATGGGTTCTGAATAGGGATTGTAGGATTTCGAACGTTAAATCTTCTCTGCTTTTGGAGTGGAAAAACTTCAGACTCGTTAGCACTGCACATGAGTCTGATGCTATTACCACTCTCTCTGGCCTGACGTCCTCTACCCACTGTAGTGCAAAAACTATGGCCATCATCTCGCATGTAAACACTGATAGGTCATTACTGAGTCTTTTCCCACACTCATACTGGAATTCTGGTATTACTGCTGCAGCTGCTGTTCTACCAGTTTCAGGGTCCTTTGCTCCGTCTGTATATATTTGTATATAGCTATGGTAATTCCTCCTGATATAAGACTTGCAGATCTTACATTTACCCCCACCCTCATGTCTCATCAGTTCAAGTAGTCCCAGGTCCACTTCAGGCTGTGGCAGTAACCAAGGAGGAACAGCTGGCTGCACCACTGCTGGAGAGTAACTCCTATTTAGTATACCTAGTTCCCTAGCCTTCTCCCTAGCAACCCGAACAAGCACCTGGTTCTTGTTCGTGGAAAAGGGGTACCTGGTGGAGTGGAGCTGAGGCCATCAGGCAGATCAGACGCAGCTGGCCACTGTCTCTTGAGTGCATTAAAACCTGCCCCTTTCTGAGGGTTTGGGCGCGACTGCTGGCTTTCTCCTGTTCCCCAGCACAATGCCGGTTTCCGTTCCTGCGTTTCGGTTGTTTAATCGGTTACTTTGGAGAATAAACATTGTTGGCTGGTAATCCCTGTAGCGTGGTTTCGTCTATTTGTTGTGGCCTTTGAGCCAGATCATAACAAATTGGGGGCTCGTCCAACTTGGAAATTGTACTATTAACAGAGGTTAAGTGATGTGTTTTTTGTGGAAACCTATGGAAGGGAATTGACCAGGCTGTGGGATGATTTGGAATCGTTGGTGCAAGTTTGTTTCTGTCAAGTAAAGGGACAAGGAAGGTAAGTGTTGACCTTTTTGGTTGCGCAAATGTATATATTGAGCCAATTCCCCTGTAGGTATAGCACGTTTTCCTCTTTAGGATGTGTGTGCACAGGAATGTAGTGCGGGCTGAAAGTGGTTGGAGCGGTTGTCTCGGGAGCACGTCCATGGTTGTGGCAAAGTTGCCAGCTTGCTGGTCGCTTAACCAAACTACTAGGTTTTGGTGCGTAAATACCCACCGCAAATAACTCCTGAAGACTAGGGTTGAGTTAGGTAGATCGGGTTAGGCAGTTTAGAGGGGATGCTCAATTTGAGATTATTTTGTGGTCTGTTGCGCACTATTTAGGTCAATACTGTACATTATTTTGTTTACCGGGGACTGATTGCTGTTGCGTATTGGTCAGGTGATGTTCATCATCATGGCAGGAGTAGATGAGTTCATTGCTATTCCTTCGGAGGAATTTTTGGATCAGTGTACTAGGGATCAGTTGTTAAAGATAGCTGATCATTATAAAATCAGTGTAGGCGACAGAGGGTAAAAGGAAAATGTTAGATCTACTATAAGGGCACATTTGTATGATATGGGTGTTTTAACACCTGTACAAAAATCACATAGTCCTACAAATTTGGCTTTGGATGGGTTTTCGCAGGATATGGCTCATAGTGTAGCTTTAAACTTTGAACAGCAAAAAGAAATGTTGATATTGCGGATGAAGTTGGAGAAGGAGAAAGAGTTAGAGTTGGAACAGATGAGGCAGCAAGCAGAAGTTGATAAAGTGTTTGCAGTAAAAAAAATGAGGCAACAAACAGAAATGGCAAAGCTAGATTTGGAAAATGAGAGACTGAGGTTAGTTAAAGAAGGTAAATTTTATGACTTTTCCAGGAATGAAGAGGTCGCTCGAAGTAGCGATAATTCACGTGACATTTTGAATAATTTGCGCTTGGTGCCTAAATTTAGTGAGAAAGATGTTGATGTATTCTTCGCGTTGTTTGAGTGGATTGCAGACACGAGGGGCTGGGTTGATTCAGACCGTATCGTTTTGCTACAATGTGTGTTAACTGGGCGTGCCCAGGAGTTTTTTTCCTTGTCTCTGGAAGACAGCGGTGATTATGGCAAGGTTAAAATGGCTGTACTGAAAACGTATGAGTTAGTCCTTGAAGCATACCGTCAGCGTTTTAGGAGTTGGAAAAAGTGAGATAAATCATATCTTGAATTTGGGGATTCACTTTAGTCGATGGTGCTCGGCCTCAGAAGTGAAGGATTTTGATGACTTGTATAACTTGATGGTGCTTGAACAGTTTGAGAATTCAATCCCAGAACGAATTGCCATGTACATAAGTGAACGGAAGGTGAAGACAACAGGGGAGGCTGCTGCCCTTGCGGATGATTATTTTTTGACCCACAAAGCTAGCGGTGTCGATGTCCGCACGCATGCTTTGTCTGGGGGGAAATGTTGCACCTGCAGAAGGGATGTTTTTTTCTAGGGCGTTAGGTGGGGGTTTTCCTCGAGAACAGAGTTGATCATGGAGTCCGTGACTCTGAGTGTCATTTTTGTCCTAAATACGGTCACTGGAAGAGACTGCGTGGCGTTTAAGTTAAGGAATAGGCAAGATGTAACTCATGTAAAGCCGGTTGCTCTAGCGGCACCAATTTCCAATGTGCTTTCAGACCAATCGAGGGTCGAGTCACCAGTTGTGATGTCAAAGCCTGACTTAAGCGCATACTTGCCGTTTATTTCAAAAGGACGTGTGTCTTCGGTGAATGAAAAGCAGTTTCCTGAAGTGTTCACGGCCTGCGCTGTGACGCGCGCCATGAAGTGGGCCACTGAAATTTCATGATTTGGTTTTGCGTGTTGCTCATGATGAGTCGGGTCACATGGGGGTTGGTAAAACGAATGATCGGGTCCTTAGACATTTTTTTTTGGTCGCGGTTTAAGAAAAGTGTTGCAAGCCACATCAAAACGTGCCACACTTGTCAATTAACTGGTAAGCCAAACCAGAAAGTGAAAGCTGCTCACCTGTATCCAATTCCTGTTGTAAACCAGCCATTTGAGCACCTGATTATTGACTGTGTAGGCCCTCTTCCTCGTTCAAGGTTGGGTGCGATGTATTTGTTAACTTATGTGCAGTAGCACCAGATACCCAGCCGCTGGACGCTATAGCTCCTCTGGAAAGAAAAATAGCAACAAGAAGGAAGTTTGCTCCTTGGTATAACCCTCAAACCCGGAACCTAAAGCAAACTGTGCGAAAACTTGAACGATTATGCCGTTTCACCAAATCGGAAGGATCTAGGCTAGTTTGGTAAGACAGCCATAAAACATATAAGAAGGCTTTCTGTACACAAGAGCATCGTATGACTCATGATTAATAGAGAACAATAAAAACAACTCCAGGTTTCTCTTCAGCACTGTAGCCTGACTGACAGTCACAGGTCTGTTGAGCCGTGTATTCCTTAGGACCTCAGTAGTAACGACTTCATGAATGTCTTCAATGATAAGATTCTGACTCTAAAAGAGAAAATTGATGGTCTCCTGCCTTCAGCCAGTGCCAAACCTGTCCTCAGATGTAGGAACCTTGGATGCAGCAGTGGGCCCTGATGCCTGTTTGGATGCTTTCTCTTCCATCAACCTTGATCAACTGACTTCTTTAATTTCGAAGTCTAAATTTTCTACTAGTCTCTTGGATCCGATTTCCGTCTGCTGAAGGAAGTCTTCACTCGATATAATGAATCTGTCTTTGTTGTCAGGACATGTACCACAGTCCTTCAAGGTAGCTTTAATTAAACCTCTTTTTAAGAAACCTACTCTTGCTCCAGGGGTGTTGGCCAACTACAGACCTATCTCTAATCTTCCTTTCCTCTCTAAGATCCTTGAGAAATTCGTTGCATATCAATTATGTGACTAACACAATTATGTGTTCTACAAAACAATGATTTGTTCGAGGATTTCCAGTCAGGATTTAGAGTGCATCATGGCACAGAAACCGCACTGGTGATAATTACGAATGATCTTCTACTTGCATCGGACCAAGGACTCATCTCTTTTCTTGTCTTGCTGGACCTCAGTGCCGCATTTGACACCATATACCATTGTATCATGTTGCAGAGACTAGAACATTTGATTGGCACTCAGCTGGTTTAAATCCTATTTATCGGAACGATGCCAGTTTGTGCTTGTAAACGGCAGGGGTGGAAGTAACAAATACTTGCAGTTCTGTTTTAGAATAAAGGGTTGGAAATTAAAGCTTTTTCATGCTGTTTTTATTATCCAATTAATCGATTAATCAAAGAAAAAATCAACCAATTAATCGATTGTCAAAATAATTGTTAGTTGCAGCCCTACTGTTGAGTATGTCCACAATTTAAAATAATATTCGAACTGTCAGATTTCTTTTTTTCAATGCAAATCCTTATTGCCTGTGTAGGATATTAGAAACAAATTGACGATCCGGTTCATAAAATTAATAAAAATGCATATAGTGTACACCAGAATACAGCCGTGATTCTGAAACTGTGTAATCAATAAAGTAATGACAATATTTACTTCTGCAACTGTAATAGAATAATACCAATGTACAGTTATGATTGTATTTTGATGATGATTATTATTTTAAATATTAAATCATATTACTGTCATCATAAACCAACATTACCCTCTCCTAAAGACTTTGTGCTTTCCCTCCCCCAGGTTTCTGTGGATGGTGGTTCTATCTCATGGTGGTGGTCGTCCCTGCAGTGGTCCTGCCGTGGGCCTGGCTTGCTACTCGCAATTATTTGAATCATTTCTGTCATAGGAATTAAATGTATTATACATCTTTTACATTTTTTATTCTGTACACATGACATCCATTGTAATCTGTCCATCCCGGGAGTGGGATCCGCCCTCTGACTTTCTCCCTAAGGTTTCTTCCCTTTTTTCCCCATGGAAGGGTTTTTTCCATTTTTGGGGGAGTTTTTCCTTTGCCGATGTGTGGGTTTCGGGACAGAGGATGTTGCATGTGTACAGACTGTAAAGCCTTCTGACCGATACAAGAGTACAACAAATAGTTTAGATATCAAACACAGCCAGCCAGTCCACATATCCGCAGACATTGAATAGTGAGGATTCTCACTACAGTGCTATAAGGGTGATGTACACCGACACACTTCGACGCCTTCACTAAAAAATGGGATGTATAACTTACATGCCCCTTTTTGGTGAATGATTCAATACAGAACTACATTACCTCAAAATGGTTGATCAGGGTACAAAATGAGAGAAAAAATCAATTTTTTCCACGCACGGCCATCCCATACTGACACAAATGTGGCCATTCACTTTCTGGAGAAGTAAATACACTAAATGAATCTCTCTCAGACACAATTTATGTGAGAGCCAGAAAATAGGATTTATTAGGAAAAGCCTGAATTAGATGAACTGAAACGAACGTTGTTGGTACTTCATAGATTCATTCATTTAGAAGACGGTAACTGCTGGGAACAAAAGCTCAGCCGCGCCTCTAGAAGCGAGTCTCCGCTGCTCATTGGTGGAAAATGATTTCAAACTGTCCGCGATATATGAGCGGTCCCGCCCTCTGCTCTCGCGCCTGGAGCCTCTTCTCTGGTTGGTGCGCGCGTCAGGAACCGTCCCGTAAATATCAACAGGGTGCCCTGTGATTGTGAATGGTTTGTGTGACGGTCATTAGATGATTTCAGTGCACACAATGATTCTTACAACATGGTTTTCGACATGCAACTCTGTTGTGAAACGACAAATAAAAAACAATCTTGTGTTAAGTCAAGTGCACTAAAGCCATTCAATCTCAATAGAGAAATCCGCCTAGATGCGATGTGTGTGACGCATGCGCAGTATCACGCAGAAGGTAACCAATCAATCTCGAGCAACCGCACAGAAATATTTGCATCTCGTTCATATATCGACGCCGTCCTGTTGGGATATCGACATTGTCAATCTACGAAAGGGACTTGAATCATGCCTGAGGTTGTGAAAGCGCCCAAGAAGGGCTCCAAGAAAGCCGTGTCCAAGGCCGTTACCAAGGGCGGCAAGAAAAGGAGAAAGTCCAGGAAGGAGAGCTACGCCATCTACGTGTACAAGGTGATGAAGCAGGTCCACCCCGACACCGGCATCTCCTCCAAGGCCATGGGCATCATGAACTCGTTCGTGAGCGACATCTTTGAGCGCATCGCCGGTGAGGCCTCTCGCCTGGCTCACTACAACAAGCGCTCCACCATCACCTCCAGGGAGATCCAGACCGCTGTGCGCCTGCTGCTGCCCGGCGAGCTGGCCAAGCACGCCGTGTCTGAGGGAACCAAGGCCGTGACCAAGTACACCAGCTCCAAGTAAACTTGACTAGACCACCAACACAAAGGCTCTTTTAAGAGCCACTCACTTCTTCTAAAGATGATCTCCTTATGCTTGTATTTCAAATCTCTTTCCTCATGTGTTCATTTTTAAAAGGGAACATTATTTCCTTAAATTATTCATAATGGTCATAATTCCATGTGTTATAAATGTTAAATTGAAATCTGCAAATTGCTTATCAATTTAAAGCACAAACTGCCTTGTTGCCTGATCTTCATCCATGGTTTGTTTGCTAAAAGGAGTACCAAAAACACACAATAGTGGCTATTATGATGTATTAGGAAAAATGTGTATCGTCCAACTTATTTCTAGGGAATCTATAAATCTAGGTGAATCTGTTCAATTTAACGGGAGCTCAGAAAGCGCAGGAAGGCAAGGTTGAATATAAATGGAAACATGTCTGACGACATAGCAAAAGTTTGGGCAGGATAGTGTAAAGACACCAGCAGTGGGTCAAAGGTCTCATGTGTGTCTGTAGACACTAG
This sequence comes from Gasterosteus aculeatus, assembly GCF_964276395.1. Classification (NCBI taxonomy): domain Eukaryota; kingdom Metazoa; phylum Chordata; class Actinopteri; order Perciformes; family Gasterosteidae; genus Gasterosteus; species Gasterosteus aculeatus. The sequence continues at coordinate 3,302,732 of NC_135709.1, read as the reverse complement.
GAGACATCAACCAGAATGAGCCAGTTAGTCTAGCAGCAACATGCCAGAAAGCGGGACAATAGTGGGACAACATCAGGATAATCACAATGAGGGTGCTTTAAATAGAGACGTCTGTCAGATAAGTAAACGCGTTGGAGAAAATAGAACACAGTTCAAACTGAAGTGCGTTCATCCACAACAGTAACAGTATCTTTGATTAGAGGTAAACATTAAAAGTATTGTGTTGATAATTTAAGAGAAGGAAAAGCTCTTTAAGGAGGGATTGGGTGGCTCTTAAAAGAGCCTTTTATAGAAGCATTGGTTCTTCAGACTGATATCAGTTTACTTCTTCTTGGGTGCTGCTTTCTTGGCTTTGGGCTTAGCGACCTTCTTCACTGGAGCTTTCTTGGCTGCAGGGGCCATTTTCACCACCTTCTTGGGGCTCTTGGCCACCTTTTTAGGGCTCTTTGCTACCTTCTTGGGGCTCTTGGTCACCTTCTTTGCTGCTGCGGGTTTCTTGGCCTTCTTCGGTGACTTCTTGGCGGCTACAACTTTCTTCACTGCCGCTGCTTTTGGCTTTTTGGCCGCTGCGGGTTTCTTTGCTGCGGGCTTCTTGGCTTTAGGAGCGTCTTTCTTTGCCGGTTTGTCTGCGGTGGTCTTGCTCATCTTGAAGGAGCCGGAGGCCCCGATCCCCTTGACCTGGACCAGAGTCCCCTTGGCCACCAGGCTCTTGATGGCGGTCTTGACGCGGGCCTTGTTCTTGTCCACATCGTATCCTCCGGCTGTCAGAGCCTTCTTGACGGCGGCAGCAGACACGCCGCTCCGCTCCTTGGATGCGGCCACAGTTTTCACGATGAGGTCGGAGACGCTGGGACCGACCTTCTTCGGCTTGGACGCCTTCTTCTTGGCTGCTTTGGGCGCGGCGGCGGCTGGAGCTGGAGCTACTTCTGCCATTTCGTCCCGTTGTTGTGCGTTTGTGTCGTCGAGGACTCGAGAGAGTGAGACTGATGAAGAGCTCAAAGCAGCGGACTGAACTTAAACGCACCATGAGAACCGTAGAGACTCAACCCAGCCCAGTGTGGAACCTAAAATGCATTGAGTACCATTCTGAGCAAAAAACACTAAAACAATTCAGAAGCAATAATATGAAATTAGAATGACAATTGAGTTTTATGGCGTATCTCAATCAGCATCCACCTTTTTACAAAGGAAGAAAGGAGCAATTTGTGGATTAACGATTGTATTCAGACTAACACTCTGAAATTGCATAATTGGAACGCTTGACATAACAGGAAGACAGGAACAATATTACGTTTCGGATAAAAATAATCTGAACACAGATATTTGCGCCCTTGACTTATATTTATTAACCAATATGTTCTGTTGGGTTTTAACTTGTATTTTTCCAGGTTAAAAGAAAATCAAGATTTATAGTGACGACTATATTTTCAGGACTGAAAAGTATACTTTAACACGCCTGAAAGGTGTGTACAGGGTAAAAGTAAAAAGAAAGTAGTCCTCCACAGGGACCCATTATGCATGTGATGAGACAGAAATATGGAGATCTCTAGAGTTTTTGCCCGAGTGGTTAAAGGATTTTGGGTTCCCTGCAAATGGTTCTATCAGTAGAACAGGGGTCGCCAAACTTTTTTCTCTGGGGGCCACATTATCGTTCCTGACTGTGATGGGGGGCCGGGGCCGGGTCAGCTATATAACAGAGAATTGTATGACCCAGATCAAAATGACCACCAGCAGGCCTCATTGTGTAGTAGAAATTACTGGACTGGAACAGCCATCCACACTACTATATCCCCACTACTATATCAACACTTGATTCCTGGCACATATTTGTTTATCTTTACTAGTGGTTTGCAAAAGTAGTAATCGAGTCTTCACAGTTTGTTTTAATTTGAAATATCACAGATATCCCATTTATTTATTTTCAAATAAAAATAACATCAAAGCTGTCAAGGTATGAAACATCTGCTTAGTTGGGGTCATTTGACACTGGCAAAGGTGAGTGAAAAATTATAAATTATAGGTAGGCCTGTTTATATTAATAATAATATTAATAATAATTGTGTGCAGCACGCCTATAAAATAAATTAATTAATTAAAAAAACATTGAAATTATAATAACTTATATACACATACTTATATATAACTTATATAATAATAACTAGAAAATGCATTTCCTGCTGAAAATGCGTTGAAATGCGAATGGAATGCTCACTGTGAGCAGCCTTAATAAACAATGCTTAATGAAAAAATTACTTTTGTTATTTTATTCATGTGTATTTATATTATGTGTATCCATTGTTTTGCTTTGAAAGACTACTGTTTAAGCACTTTATTTGTTGCACTTTTTTGTTTGATAATGAAAAATATTTTTACCTATCTAAACTTGTCATCTTTTGCTGAACATAAATAATTAAGTGCTCTTAAGAATACAATTATTAACAATATAGGTTAGGTTTCAGTTAAGAATTAGTTGAATACCATTGTAATCAAAATGTCAATCAACCTAAATTGGTCAAATGTTAAACACAGGTCTATCAATTAGGCTATATTGTGGTACATAGACAGTCATTGAGACACAGCAATAGCTTTCTGGTTGAATGTTCAGCTCAAGTCTAGAAGGCCCCACAAGTCATGAGCAGATGAACATGAATCAGAATAAGTTCAGGCATACGACCCAAAAATACACTAGAATGCATGAAATAACGCAGGGTACAACACGGGTACTACACCAAATGAATACCAAGTTCCTGATATTTGAGCCACCAACGTGTGTGGCTACGTGCGCGGCAATATTTTGGTCACCCCCCGACAAAATCTGACTTCATGGTTTTTTGAAAAGTTGGCAGCTCGGTGTATCAAAAGGAGGCATATGATTTTGCCACGCAGGACAAAATCACCAGTCAGCTACCAGTGATGTGCTCATTGAAGTACGTTGGTAATGTATTGATATGGACACATATTAACAATTAGATCTTAGCGTTCTGAACACTGGTTATTTACAAGGAAGTCAGCCGTTTATAGAGAAGGTGGGTGGTCCTTAAAAGGACCGTTTGTGTTTTGGTAACAGAAGTCTGTGTTTATCCTCCGAAGCCGTACAGGGTGCGTCCCTGTCTCTTCAGGGCATAGACCACATCCATGGCGGTCACCGTCTTCCTCTTGGCGTGCTCGGTGTAGGTGACGGCATCGCGGATGACGTTCTCCAGGAAGACCTTCAGCACACCGCGGGTCTCCTCGTAGATCAGACCGGAGATGCGCTTCACTCCGCCGCGGCGAGCCAGACGGCGGATAGCGGGCTTGGTGATGCCCTGGATGTTATCACGGAGGACTTTACGGTGACGCTTGGCGCCTCCTTTGCCGAGTCCTTTTCCTCCCTTTCCTCTTCCGCTCATGTTCACTGGTTGGTTTGGTACAAAGATGATAAACTCGAGACGGTTCACAGACTTATAAAGCCAGTCTGAGGACGTGATGGAAGACGAAGGCGGGGCTATAACGTGGTTCTGCAGCGCCTCCTGCTGAACGAATGTGTGTTTTGTTGTCTACTGCAGGACCAAAAAAAAGAAAAGATCAGTATTTGAGTAGACTTCTACCATTTCCTAAACACATCTGTTACATGGTGAATTTTGTGAACGGCAAGTTTTCTACTCAAAAGTACTTGATCTAAATTCAACTCTAAATCAGCAGATATTCATTTGGACTTGACTAGATGACTTCTCAAATCATGAAGTGATGGTCACGTTAAGGAATAGTTCTTTACAGAGAGTGAAGGTGGCTCTTAAAAGAGCCGTTGTTGGGAGTAGAATCAGGGGGTTTAAGCTCGTTCTCCGCGGATGCGACGGGCCAGCTGGATGTCTTTGGGCATGATGGTGACCCTCTTGGCGTGGATGGCGCACAGGTTGGTGTCCTCGAACAGGCCCACCAGGTAAGCCTCGCTGGACTCCTGCAGAGCCATAACAGCAGAGCTCTGGAAGCGCAGGTCGGTCTTGAAGTCCTGAGCGATCTCTCTCACCAGTCGCTGGAAGGGCAGCTTGCGGATCAGCAGCTCCGTGGACTTCTGGTAGCGACGGATCTCCCTCAGGGCCACGGTACCGGGCCTGTAACGGTGAGGCTTCTTAACGCCGCCAGTGGCCGGGGCGCTCTTACGGGCGGCCTTGGTGGCGAGCTGCTTCCTGGGGGCTTTGCCTCCGGTGGACTTACGAGCGGTCTGCTTGGTTCGTGCCATGATCGTCTCGTCTCGCTCTTGTTAAGAGAAGTGAACTCTGAGAGGAGACACCCGGCTCTTAAAGTGTGGACCGGCTGTGGAGCGGTGACGCTGATTTAGACCTCGGCTTCTGATTGGTGGAGGACTCCTCCTGGAGCTCAGCCGCGCCTCCACAAGAGAGTCTCCGCTGCTCATTGGCGGAAAACTATTTCAAACTGTCCGCCAAGAGCTGCCCGCCCTCGGTTATCGTGCCTGGAGCCGCCCGGCTCGCTCCACGGACACCTGCATTAGGGTTGTCTCGACTATATATTTATTATTGCCAATGTCAAGCTCTGAAACATTTAGTCCACGGCTATAATTTCGTGACGGATTTCTTATCAGAGCGACGACCTGAGGAAAAATAAACTTTGTGTGTCTGGTGTTTCTGCCGTATAGTTCTACAAAGAAATGCTTCCAATCATCACTAACGGATCCCATATATGAAAGGACGTGACACTTTTTGCTTGTGAAATGACTCCTTTTATTTCTTCTGTCAAAATACAAACATAAAACACCACCGTAAGAGCTTTTTGCCTTCTTGCATCCAGGTCCATTAAAATGTTCAATGAATATCTGCATGAGTCAGTAACAAGATCCGTAGCCGTACAGTCAAGCTCACATATGAACATTCCTTTTGCATTCTCAAAATGTCCTATTCCTTTACCGGAAGGTCTATGGGATTATTTACCATCACACATTTTGAAATAGCAAGATATGACAAGACTGTTAAAAAAAAGACAACATTTTACAGGAGCTTGACGCAGCTGATGGCATCACCCTACTCTTACATACCAGAAGAAATGCAGTTCTCGATAAATACACCTCAAACCAGAAGCATTGAATCAGACAGGAGGTACAGGAATTAGGTGGCAATTGCTTATGAAAAGCTTGCACAGCGTAGCAGAAAACCCTTAGTTTAAGTGGTTAGAGTGAGCAACCTACAATTACAGTTTTAACACCATTACTAGCATTCTCAGTTCTGCTTGAGTGTATTTTGATAACTTTCTATTCATTTCAATATTGAGAAAAAGCATCAGGAAATGTTCTTTAGAAGAAGTGGGTGGCTCTTAAAAGAGCCTTTGTGTTGGTGGTCTACGTCACCCTTGATGTGTTTCCATTTATATTCAACCTTGCCTTCCTGCCCTTTCTGAGCCCCCGTTAAATTAAACAGATTCACCTAGATTTATAGATTCCCTAGAAATAAGTTGGACGATGCACATTTTTCTAAGGCAACAAGGCAGTTTGTGCTTTAAATTGATAAGCAATCATTAAACAATTTGCACATTTAAATTTAATATTTATAACAGATGGAATTATGAATAATTTAAGGAAATAATGTTCCATTTTAAAAACGAACACATGAGGAAAGAGTTTTTAAATACAAGCATAAGGAAATCATCTTTAGAAGAAGTGGGTGGCTCTTAAAAGAGCCTTTGTGTTGGTGGTCTACATCAGGTTTACTTGGAGCTGGTGTACTTGGTCACGGCCTTGGTTCCCTCAGACACAGCGTGCTTGGCCAGCTCGCCGGGCAGCAGCAGGCGCACAGCGGTCTGGATCTCCCTGGAGGTGATGGTGGAGCGCTTGTTGTAGTGAGCCAGGCGAGAGGCCTCACCGGCGATGCGCTCAAAGATGTCGCTCACGAACGAGTTCATGATGCCCATGGCCTTGGAGGAGATGCCGGTGTCGGGGTGGACCTGCTTCATCACCTTGTACACGTAGATGCCGTAGCTCTCCTTCCTGGTCTTCCTCTTCTTCTTGCCGCTCTTGCTGACGGCCTTGGAGACGGCTTTCTTGGAGCCCTTCTTGGGCGCTTTCACAACCTCCGGCATGATTGGAAACTTCTCTGTAAACTGAGAATGCCTCAATTTCGACAGCACGGTGCTCATATATGAACTAGATGCAAAGTACACTGTGCTGTTGCTCGAGCGTGATTGGTTGCCTTCTGCGTGATACTGCGCATGCGTCACAAACATCGCATCTAAACGGATTTCTCTATTGAGATTGAATCACTTTAGTGATCTTGACTTAACACAAGATTGTTTTTTATTTGTCGTTTCACAACAGAGTTGCATGTTGAGAATCATGTTGTATAAATCATTGCATGCACTGAAATCATCTAATGACCGTCACACAAACCATTCACAATCACAGGGCACCCTGTTGATAATTACATATACACAAACTTCAATTCCTGATGTGTAAAGACGTGACACACATCTGTTTTTCATTCAGAATAGAGACAAATGCATGTCTATTAGTCATAACTAAATATTATAGGGCACCTTAATAGGACTTTTTGGCATTTAGCACACTGATCTGTGAAACATGTATAGTTTATATTCATATTCAGATTATCCTGATGACTGACGTCTAGTTTAAATTAACGTTTGAGTGAGGAATCAAGGTAGCCTAACATCAATCATCGGGTCAATTTGAAATTAGTTAATTAGATCGACTTTGTTGATATCACATAGGAATAGCACAATAATTATTGTGCTTACAACTTGAGACATGTGACTTAATTTTATCATGTCATAAAATCATTTTAATTTACTCTATTTAGTTGAACTATACAACTGCTGATGGGAAATTGGGAAATCCACAATTTCTGATTTGTGATCGTCAGCCAACATGAGCTTCTAAAGACCATTTTCGGAGGAAATCTGATAAATGTTACTCATTCACAGACAACACCTGCAGTTCTTTGATATACGAAAGCATCCAAATGTTGCTCAGACTCCAGAATTTGGCCCATCCATCATCACTGAACATTTGTTTTTTAATGGAGAAAATGTACATTTCAATTAAACATACATAATGGATTGTAATTTAAGAAGAATTATGACCATTTCAATAAATACTGTTCCATTTAAAAAAATAAACACATCAGGAAATAGTTTGTCAACGAAGTGTGAAGCTATTTCAACATGAAGCAGATAAGGCACAAATAGCAAAACATTCCCTCAATTATGTGGAGCAGCAGCCAAGAAGAAGTGAGCTGATATCAGTCTGAAGAACCAACACCTCTATTAAAGGCTCAATCCTTCCTTAAAGAGCTTTTATCCTTTAAAACGTTTGAGTCTTATTCAGCGAGACTATTCTACAAAGAAATCTTGAATAATACATCTACCTTATTCGTCAGACACTCGGTCTTTATTATACAAAAGCATCCAAATGTTGCGTACCTTTATATTACACATCTCATGCTACAATCAACTTGAATTCTAAAGGAATATTATATCTTTAGAATTTGTCATCAACTGCCAGGTGTCTGATTCATACGGCAGTAAAGTCAGATGTTGAATCAGGAATCAGGAAACATTTATTACCAAAATATGTCAAACATACAAGGAATTTGTCTTGGCGGTTGGTGCGCGACAGTAGACAGTGTGACAATAGACAACAAGACAGCAGTGCACAAGTAATAAAGTAAAGTAAAATGCTAATGCAATGGGTTAGTAGAATAAGGCTATGGGTTAGTATAAAACAATGGAATAAAGTTAGTTAAAAATGTAAAATATAAAAAAGAGTTAAAAAAAACATATTAAGCATAAAGTGCACTAGCGAACAAGTAAAGTGACGACAAAGTGATGAATTACAGTTAAAGTGACATGTGCAGTGTGAAGGGGAGTGACCGGTGGAATGTTATGAGGGGGTTATGAAAGTAAATCCATCTACATCCTCAAGTGTCTGATTTAAAACTGTAAAGTTCTCAAGTTAGCTGCAGTGGTGTCCTTTCTACCTGATGCATTAAACGGTTGTGAGGTAATGATAAAGTTGTGACTTTATTAGGATGACCTTAATAAGTAGGACCACGTAATAGACAAAGTATGAGGATCACAGCTCTTTTCGTGTGGGTGGGTGGCTCTTAAAAGAGCCTTTGTGGTGGATGGAGGTCTCCGGCTTTACTTCTTGGCGGGCTTCTCGGTCTTCTTGGGCAGCAGCACCGCCTGGATGTTGGGCAGCACGCCGCCCTGAGCGATGGTCACTCCGCCCAGCAGCTTGTTGAGCTCCTCGTCGTTGCGGACAGCCAGCTGCAGGTGACGCGGGATGATGCGGGTCTTCTTGTTGTCGCGGGCAGCATTTCCAGCCAGCTCCAGGATCTCAGCGGTCAGGTACTCCAGCACGGCCGCCAGGTAGACGGGGGCTCCTGCGCCGACACGCTGCGCATAGTTCCCTTTGCGCAGATGTCTGTGGACGCGACCGACTGGGAACTGGAGTCCAGCACGAGAGGAGCGGGTCTTTGCCTTCGCTCGGGCCTTTCCACCGGTTTTGCCTCTGCCGCTCATTGTTAAACTGTTTCAGGGAAGGAAGTGTCTGTGAACGCGTCAAACCCTCCTTTATATGTCCGCGGAGCGGGCGGGACGGTTCCTGACGCGCGCACCAACCAGAGAAGAGGCTCCAGACACGAAGACAGAGGGCGCGAGCTCACCGTTTTTAGCGGGCAGTTTGAAATCATTTTCCACCAATGAGCAGCGGAGACTCGCTTCTAGAGGCGCGGCTGAGCTCCAGGAGGAGTTCTCCACCAATCAGGGGCCGGAGGTCTGAATCAGCGTCACCGCTCCTCAGCCGCCCGACTGCCTCTGATGAATCCTTAAATCTGCTTTTACACATTTCTGCAATGTTGGTATTAAAAATGAATGGTAAGATTTCTGCATTACTGACTTAAACAGGAGCCTTCAGTGATATACTCCTTTATTGCTTTGCTAAAGAACAAGAGGCTCTATAATTCTGAAGCTCCTAATACTGGTTAACTTCATAAGATCATCTTCCTTTACTGTCTTCTATGTGAGTGCAAGTACATATTATGTAAACACATTCATGTAAAGTACGAGCAGCTCAGTGGTATGGTATCAATGGTACTTATATGTAATATGATTTCCTCCAGTCTTTAATTAAATACAATTGTCACTGCAGTTATAATGGTTACATAGATCTTTGAATCATAAAAACTTGGGATACTCATCCTCGCCACTCATCGATGCTTACGGTGAGATTTCCATTTATATATTGAGGAAAAATGCGTATATCATCCAACTTATTTCTAGGGAATCTATAAGCCCACAGGCTCAAAGAGCCATCCACTTCTCAAGACTATTTCCTGATTTATAATACTTTAAAACTCAGTTTTAAAAGGTGAAGTTATCTGAAGTTATATAATAATAGGAGTAATATATGCGGGCAATGAGGATTAATGGCAACAAATCTAAATTACAAGATTGATTCCTTGTTCCCGTTTTGTACTTCATGCATTTTCCACTGTCTTTAGCAGTGTCTAAGTTTCCCTCTGGTTGATAAATTTCTTAAGATGCTCACACTTGTTCAGTTGTTGGAATTTAATGAATTCAATTGATCAGTGAACAATTGATATTTTCTAGAACGCTAAAAATAAATCTACTGCTCTAATATACATTATTTTCATGCACATTTATCAGGTTCTGATGATTTCAGACTCAACTTTTCCCTTGAAAATGTTATTCAGCTACAATAGTGATTAATCATTAAAGATTAATCCCAGCTATATTTTCAACAGCTGAATAATGAAGGAAAAGCGCTTTGAGGAAGGAGTGGGTGGCTCTTAAAAGAGCCTTTTATAGAGGTGTTGGTTCTTCAGACTGAGGTCAGTTTACTTCTTCTTGGGTGCTGCTTTCTTGGCTTTGGGCTTAGCGACCTTCTTCACTGGAGCTTTCTTGGCTGCAGGGGCCTTTTTCACCACCTTCTTGGGGCTCTTGGCCACCTTTTTAGGGCTCTTGGCCACCTTTTTGGGGCTCTTTGCTACCTTCTTGGGGCTCTTGGCCACCTTCTTGGCCGCTGCGGGTTTCTTCGCCTTCTTCGGTGACTTCTTAGCGGCTACAACTTTCTTCACTGCCGCTGCTTTGGGCTTTTTGGCCGCTGCGGGTTTCTTGGCCGCGGGCTTCTTGGCTTTAGGAGCGGCTTTCTTTGCCGGTTTGTCGGCGGTGGTCTTGCTCATCTTGAAGGAGCCGGAGGCCCCGATCCCCTTGACCTGGACCAGAGTCCCCTTGGCCACCAGGCTCTTGATGGCGGTCTTGACGCGGGCCTTGTTCTTGTCCACATCGTATCCTCCGGCGGTCAGAGCCTTCTTGACGGCGGCAGCAGACACGCCGCTCCGCTCCTTGGATGCGGCCACAGTTTTCACGATGAGGTCGGAGACGCTGGGACCGACCTTCTTCGGCTTGGACACCTTCTTCTTGGCTGCTTTGGGCGCGGCGGCGGCTGGAGCTGGAGCTACTTCTGCCATTTCGTCCCGTTGTACGTTTGTATCGTCGAGGACTCGAGAGAGTGAGACTGATGAAGAGCTGAAAGCAGCGGACTGAACTTAAACGCACCATGAGAACCGTAGAGACTCAACCCAGCCCGGAGCTGCTCGTGCAGCCTGAAAGTCGAGTCACTTGTGTTTTCTCTCCACTGATTAAAGACTAAAAACTAAATGTGCATCAGGTGCTGGAGGCTGAAGGTGGAGGAGCCGATAGCGGACTAGTTTATCTTCGTGTTCAGGTCACGTAGAGCTCTGATGATCGATGCGTTTTGTTTGAGGAGCCTCCAAACCTCACCTACTCAGCGCCGTGGACAGCAGTGATCAGCGGCTTTTCCCACTCATTTCTCTCTTAAAAGTATTTAAATAACATCATATCGCCATCAAAAGTCGTTTTCCATCTGATCCACATGTTTATTCAGGTTCTCAATGTGAAAACAACCATCGGATGTTGATCAGTTTGTAATAAACTGAAGTTATTCCGGGAGCAGCAAACACACTGATGACGGTGAAGGCTTATAGCTGCTCGGCGGACATGTCCTCTGCCGATAACACTTATTAGTTCAACTTGTAATCTTCAAACATGTTGCCTCTTTTGGAAAGCATAAATTTTGCAATGTTACTTATTTTACCTGTGATAGTTTTCAGCTGAATAAGGAAGTCTACACTGAAATTTAGATTTTGATAACAATGTCCACATAATCCTTATTATTGTTATGAATGCTTATTCCGATCATCATTATTTTCAAGCATTCAACATAAATTATGTAAAAGATTCAGCCCAGGCCTTCATAGCTTATTTTACTCTTCTAACTTAGTTGCACATTTGCCAGCATTGTGTTGCTGGATATTACAGTCTGCTCAATGGTAGCTCCTCTTGCACAGTTCAAACTTACAATCCAGGATTGCAAATGTCATTTTTGGTTAAAACACCAAATGAAAGTAGTCGTATACTTTAAGACCCAGATGAGGGCCTGGGGGCATAGACCAGACCTAGACGTACATGTTATAACACAGCAGCCTGGAAACCGGCACGGCCAAAAAGTCCAAGTAGCAGTCTATCATTTTCCCATATATTATAGATTTAAAGAAATATATTGTTTAAAGATCCCTTTTGAAGATGAGTACTGGTATAATCATGGACATGTAATTAGATTATATAACTTTTTGATCAATTTGCACTTTTTGTATAAACAGGTCCATGTGATATAGATTATGTTTTCACTATCTGAACAGTGTCTAATTTACAAATGTTTCAGACCCCTTCAATCTGAAATGTTTCAATAGTAGATTGAGTACATCCTCTTGATATTGGCATGCAGAGGGGCGGATTGGCCGTCGGGAATACCTCTGGTGGGCCTATGGGTTTGGGCTTGCCCAATACCGGCCCACCTGTCACCAACGGGCATCTGACGTCGCCAAACCCAACTATATTCTGCTTACAGCAGGAGATCGCAGGTGGGCTTTTTGCCGGAGACATGCAGGTGGTGTTGGATTGAATTCTGGTATCATACGTATCAGGTATCTTGATTTTTATGGCAGGTTATTTTTTGCCCATGGTGATTGAGTTTGACACCGCTCCCCGCTGTAGCCTACTCAACACTCACTCGCTCGCACATGAAGCATGGTCTTTCTCTGCGGACATTCCTTAAGGCTTAAAGCTCTGTAGTTATACGTATAACCATCTGATCCTAGCCCAGAGTTACGCATAATCATCTAGCAAAACTATACCTAACTTGGACTGTTACAATAAAACCATCCATCTTCACACCGCTTATCCTGCACACAAGGTCACAGGGTCAAAAACAAAGATGTGTACCCAGATCTATTTGTATTAGCATCTTATGAGCATTCCTGCCTCATCCGTGCCATATGAGCGCGTTTTTTCTAAAGCTGGGGAAACAGTATCTACAAAAAGAAACCGACTCAACGCCAACACTGTGAAGAAAATTGTGTTTCTCAATAAAAATCAATAATAATGTCATGTCCCATCCCATGTGTCCATAAGCACCTCAATATCCTGTCATAAGAAACCTGTCCAAAAGCACAATCACCGCCCCACTGACCTTTCCTCTGCAAATCACTTCCCACATTCAAACAATTCACATAGGTCCCTATGACTGCCATGAACTGCACATGCAGTAGGAAGCACTTGCAGGTATTTTAAATTATATTACCTACATATAACTGGGCCAAAATATACTGGTAGGCTATTCGATACATATGCACTATAGGTTTTCAACAGCAGAGGTCATATAGTTTGCGATGCATTGAATGAATGAACCTTTTTCCGATACAATTGGCTGGAAAGCTTCAGTGGTTCAGAAAGCTTCACTTTGCCATCACTACTGGTCGATACGTGGGATTAATTGAATGGGCAAAGTACATTTCCCCCCCTAATCTGCATTCTGGCTTGTACTCATTTTAAGATATATATATAGATGTAAGATGTAAATTGTAGAAAACTTCTACGGGAGAGGGTGATCAGCAATAAAATTTCAGGATCAGAGATCCTAAAATACACTTAGGGAAACCAAACAAAGGCAATGTCAGGCTTCAATATAGAATTGCCCCTTCACTGGGATGGGGCTCAATAAGTTATTCATACATTTGGAAATGCAGATTCTGAAATATTTCTGGAAAAGCAAAAGTATTACGTACAAAATGTTTCAGACATTTTGAGAACTTTCACTACCTCACTATCTTACTGGTAGAGAGAACATATGCAACAATATTGCCATTTTTCTGAGGAACTCCTTACAAGGACATCAGCTATTCAGAGAGAGTGCGTGGCCCTTAAAAGGACCGTTTGGTTTGTAACGGAAGTCTGTGTTTATCCTCCGAAGCCGTACAGGGTGCGTCCCTGTCTCTTCAGGGCATAGACCACATCCATGGCGGTCACCGTCTTCCTCTTGGCGTGCTCGGTGTAGGTGACGGCATCGCGGATCACGTTCTCCAGGAAGACCTTCAGCACACCGCGGGTCTCCTCGTAGATCAGACCGGAGATGCGCTTCACTCCGCCGCGGCGAGCCAGACGGCGGATGGCGGGCTTGGTGATTCCCTGGATGTTATCACGGAGGACTTTACGGTGACGCTTGGCGCCTCCTTTGCCGAGTCCTTTTCCACCCTTTCCTCTTCCGCTCATATTGTCAGATAAGTTTGAAACAAGATGAGCACATTGGGTCAGTTCAAGATATTTAAACCTAGTCGGAGGACGTGATAGGAGACAGAGGCGGGGCTTGATCTTATTCACATAGCGCCCCCTGCTGAACTAGACCATTAATAATCAACCTTCGTCACCTCTGTCATTGTGCCTCAGATACCTAAACATTGTCCAAAGTACAGCAATATAAAAGACAATGATGTTTGGGCTTACAAAGCCAAATCACCAGATATTATGATGCAATCGGAGGGAGGATGAAACAACCATCTGATGGATATAATGTGTTACACAGGAGTGAAAACTCCAGTTAAACTGTGTCTACCTAGCTGCAAGGAAAACCAAAGCAGACAAAAAGCTTTTGCTGAAAAAAATGTTTTATTTAAAAAAATGACTTCTTTGATATTTGTAGAACTTCTTTGGAAAGTTCAAACCCCTGACAAGAAAAACCAGGAAAAACAAGAAAAACCCTGCAACTTACGAAAAAAAGCTTAATTTAACCGGTATAAGTATAACATATATATTTACATTTATAACATGAGAGTATGACAGTGTGCATTTTTCACACTGAAAAAGGCAAACTCTTTTATTGTTTATTGTTTTTTATTTTGACAGTATTATATTATGATTGTAAGAGGTAATAAAACCTCCCTCTATAAAAGTATTTTACTAATGGCAACCAGATGAAACAAGTATCTGTTTTTTTCGAATGTTCAGATGTTGCAGTTTTCTCATATTTAATAATGCATTCTATTGTTTAAACATACATTTTTAGGAAATGTCCACCAGTAAATCATAATCTTAATTTTGCAGCATTGTGCACCACAAGATGTTTCACTTTCAATTGCTTTTGCTGTCGGGGCTGCAAATATTTCAAATCCCTTCAAATATATTGTCTCTGTTATAAGTTAGACAACACTCAATGTGCATGTATGGCCTGTATCACTGATTACTATACACCATGTTCAGAGTTAACTGTCTAGACAAGATCGTTGCACATAAAGCATGAAACAACAGCAGCCCATAGAGTCGAGTTCTGTGCGCAGTAATTTTGTTCATAGCGGAGGGTTAACAGTGATTTCGATCCATGCTGTAATAAGCAGCGACATGAAGGTATGACTTGTTCTTTATTTTCAGGTTTACAAGAAAACACGTGGAGGATGAAGACTAGTGGTTGGTTTGGCAAATGTTTGTTTTGGTACCAACTTCTTCTTAAAGAAGCAGCCTCACTCAGGTCGCCTCCATTCTCTGCCCGGTGTTTCGTCACTTATCGGCCCGAGCAGCTACTGAGCTTCGGCTTTCACGTTATTATGTTATTGAACCAAATGTACTGAAATATAAAAATAAATATAATGACATCATTTGGGGTGAGTGACGTATAACGCTGGTGCTAGTGTCGTGTAGGGCGTGTAAGGATTTGGAAGAATACTTTTATTATAACAATATTTTATAAAAGGGAGCATTGACTTCAAGGCAGGAGACATAGCATTGGTTTAGCCCGCACCCTCCAACCTATATAACCATGACGGTAGCAAGGCTACTAAAACCACTTCACTAACACAGCGACCCAAAGTGTACAATTCACGTCAACCCTATAGCGACTTAAATAACACTGCATAGGCCTAATACTGCGCACATCTCGTTAGGACAAGACGAACTGGCACAGGACAAAGGGAGATGCAGAAATTATATACACACAGAGAGGAACGAAAGGAAGGTTAATTTTCAAAATATAACAAGAAAAAAACGTGTTTTTTGACATAATCCTGGGGTACATCATTGGGGTAAATTCAATTCACATTTGGTGTGACGGCCCCAGGGCCACTGCCAGGGTATTTGTGGGTGTGTCTCTGTCTGTGTGTGTGTTTACCCCTTTTCCACCAAGGCAGAACTGGTGCTAGTTCGGAGACAGAGCCTAGTTTCAAATCGGTTCTTTGGTTTTCCACCACCAAAGCACCAGCTCTGAACCAGTAAAAGTGGTTCTTAAGTAGCACCATATCGTTGCTGGTCTGGAAGTAAGAACCGCTTACGTCAGCGGCTGGGGGCGGGGTTACCGTGACCAACAAGACGAGAGAAACTTTGTGATCTGCCATTTTTCGACAGCAGCTAATCGAGCTAACAACAACACAATGGACGCTACTAGGCAAAAACGCGAGCCGCGCGAACATGTTTGATCCGCCGTGTTTGGATGTCGATTTAGGTCCGCAAAGCCATGAACATCAATAGCAAAGCAACGTCCGCCATTGATGATGTGTTTGTGTTTGGCGCCGCCGAGCTGACGTTGCTGGGAAAGATGATACGTGACTGTGACGTAGGACTTGGCTCTGCGCTGGCTCTTTAGCCTGTGGAAAAGCAAACCGGTTCTTTGGAGGCTCGTCAGTTAAACCAAATCCGGCTCTAGCTCTGGCTCCGAACAAGCGCCTTCTTCTTCTTCTTCTTCTTCTTCTTCTTCTTCTTTTGCTTTTTATGGCGGTTGGCAAACAACTTTCGGGTGCATTACTGCCACCCACTAATCTGGAGTGTGGACTTAAGGAAATTAAACCTCTACTAGAACTAAACCAAATCAAAACAAATCAAAACAAAACAAAACAAAACAAAAAAATTCTCAAATTCTATTCATTAGTCTTGTATTCTCTAAATATGCCAACAGCAGTTCCCAACACTTGCCCCTAATGCCCTTCTTCAGTATTTCACTTATATTTGCCTCTCCCAGCTCTCTTAGCCCCTTTCTCAGGACTTCTCTCTCTGCCTCGTACCTCTGACATGCCATCAAAACATGGTCCACAGTTTCCTCTTCTTGACAGTATTCGCACCTTCCATTTCGATGTTTCCCAACCGTATAGAGGGAACTGTTAAGACCAGTATGGCCGTTTCTTAGCCTTGTCGTTACCCTCTCCTCTTTTCTATTTCGTCCACCAGCTCCCACACTCCCAACCAATGGTTTATTTTTAAACAGATATCTTCCTTTGCTCCCTTTATTCCATTCATTCTGCCATATCGTTTTGATTTGTCCCTTAATCACCCCTTTAGCTTCTGCCTTACTCATCTTTATATCGACTATATTTCTCCCACACTTCAGTGCCCTTTTTGTTGCTTTATCCGCCTCCTCATTTACCTCGACTCCAACACGGGCAGGAACCCACACAAACCTAACTGCCATCCGCATTTGATGGGTTCTGAATAGGGATTGTAGGATTTCGAACGTTAAATCTTCTCTGCTTTTGGAGTGGAAAAACTTCAGACTCGTTAGCACTGCACATGAGTCTGATGCTATTACCACTCTCTCTGGCCTGACGTCCTCTACCCACTGTAGTGCAAAAACTATGGCCATCATCTCGCATGTAAACACTGATAGGTCATTACTGAGTCTTTTCCCACACTCATACTGGAATTCTGGTATTACTGCTGCAGCTGCTGTTCTACCAGTTTCAGGGTCAGTCTGTATATATTTGTATATAGCTATGGTAATTCCTCATGATATAAGACTTGCAGATCTTACATTTACCCCCACCCTCATATCTCATCAGTTCAAGTAGTCCCAGGTCCACTTCAGTCTGTGGCAGTAAACAAGGAGGAACAGCTGGCTGCACCACTGCTGGAGAGTAACTCCTATTTAGTATACCTAGTTCCCTAGCCTTCTCCTTAGCAACCCGAACAAGCACCTGGTTCTTGTTCGTGGAAAAGGGGTACCTGGTGGAGTGGAGGTGAGGCCATCAGGCAGATCAGACGCAGCTGACCACTGTCTCTTGAGTGCATTAACACCTGCCCCTTTGGGCAAGTTGGCAGCTCGGTGTATCAAAAGGAGGCATATGATTTTGCCATGCAGGACAAAACCACCAGTCAGCTACCAGTGATGTGCTCATCGAAGTACGTTGGTAATGTATTGATATGGACACATATTAACAATTAGATCTTAGCGTTCTGAACACTGGTTATTTACAAGGAAGTCAGCCGTTTATAGAGAAGGTGGGTGGCCCTTAAAAGGACCGTTTGTGTTTTGGTAACAGAAGTCTGTGTTTATCCTCCGAAGCCGTACAGAGTGCGTCCCTGTCTCTTCAGGGCATAGACCACATCCATGGCGGTCACCGTCTTCCTCTTGGCGTGCTCGGTGTAGGTGACGGCATCGCGGATCACGTTCTCCAGGAAGACCTTCAGCACACCGCGGGTCTCCTCGTAGATCAGACCGGAGATGCGCTTCACTCCGCCGCGGCGAGCCAGACGGCGGATGGCGGGCTTGGTGATGCCCTGGATGTTATCACGGAGGACTTTACGGTGACGCTTGGCGCCTCCTTTGCCGAGTCCTTTTCCTCCCTTTCCTCTTCCGCTCATGTTCACTGGTTGGTTTGATACAAAGATGATGAACACAAGTCCGTTCACAGATATGTAAAGCCAGTCTGAGGACGTGATGGAAGACGAAGGCGGGGCTATAACGTGGTTCTGCAGCGCCTCCTGCTGAATGTCTATGTTTTGTCGAGTGGTTTACTGTATTAACGCTAATGTAAATCTCGATGTTATTTATTATAGTTAAATACCAGTCCAGACAAAGGTCTTATTCGCCAGAATACATACAACTCATTGTACGATGTGTTTAATGTGGTAACTGTTTGCACGGCTTCTTATTGTACTTTCCATCAAATAGTCTATTACGATCTGTAGTTATATACAAAATGGGACACTATTTTAGTTTACACAACATCTAACATCTGTCACCGGTTATCCGTTTCAAATTAATAAAATTAAAAATAGACATTAATGCAGACGGATACAAATCACCAAGATCCATGACTATCCTCAAATCATGAATTAATGGTCACGAGAAGGAATGAGTTCTTTACAGAGAGTGAGGTGGCTCTTAAAAGAGCCGTTGTGGTGTTAGTAGGAGCAGACTTTTCAAGCTCGCTCCCCGCGGATGCGACGGGCCAGCTGGATGTCTTTGGGCATGATGGTGACCCTCTTCATCAGCAGATATTCATTTGGACTTGACTAGATGACTTCTCAAATCATGAAGTGATGGTCACGTTAAGGAATAGTTCTTTACAGAGAGTGAAGGTGGCTCTTAAAAGAGCCGTTGTTGGGAGTAGAATCAGGGGGTTTAAGCTCGTTCTCCGCGGATGCGACGGGCCAGCTGGATGTCTTTGGGCATGATGGTGACCCTCTTGGCGTGGATGGCGCACAGGTTGGTGTCCTCGAACAGGCCCACCAGGTAAGCCTCGCTGGACTCCTGCAGAGCCATAACAGCGGAGCTCTGGAAGCGCAGGTCGGTCTTGAAGTCCTGAGCGATCTCTCTCACCAGACGCTGGAAGGGCAGCTTGCGGATCAGCAGCTCCGTGGACTTCTGGTAGCGACGGATCTCCCTCAGGGCCACGGTACCGGGCCTGTAACGGTGAGGCTTCTTCACGCCGCCGGTGGCCGGGGCGCTCTTACGGGCGGCCTTGGTGGCGAGCTGCTTCCTCGGGGCTTTGCCTCCGGTGGACTTGCGGGCGGTTTGCTTGGTTCGTGCCATGATAGACTCGTCTCCCTCTGGTTAATAGAAGTGAACTATGAGTAGAGACACGCGGCTCTTAAAGTGTGGAACGGCTGTGGAGCGGTGACGCTGATTTAGACCTCGGCTTCTGATTGGTGGAGGACTCCTCCTGGAGCTCAGCCGCGCCTCCACAAGAGAGTCTCTGCTGCTCATTGGCGGAAAACTATTTCAAACTGTCCGCCAAGAGCTGCCCGCCCTCGGTTATCGTGCCTGGAGCCGCCCGGCTCGCTCCACGGACACGTGCATTAGGGTTGTCTCGACTATACAACTCTATATTTATTATTGCTAATGTCAAGCTCTGAAACATTTAGTCCACGGCTATAATTTCGTGACGGATTTCTTATCAGAGCGACGACCTGAGGAAAAATAAACGTTGTGTGTCTGGTGTTTCTGCCGTATAGTTCTACAAAGAAATGCTTCCAATCATCACTGACGGATCCCATATATGAAAGGACGTGACACTTATTGCTTGTGAAATTACTCCTTTTATTTCTTCTGTCAAAATACAAACATAAAACAACACCGTAAGAGCTTTTTGCCTTCTTGCATCCAGGTCCATTAAACGATTAAAATGTTCAAGGAATAAATCTGCATGAGTCAGTAACAACATCCGTAGCCGTACAGTCAAGCTCACATATGAACATTCCTTTTTCCTTCTTCACACACTTTGAAATAGCAAGATATGACAACATTTACAGGAGCTTGACGCAGCTGATGGCATCACCCTACTCGCATATACCAGAAGATATGCAGCGGAGTTCTCGATAAACACACCTCAAACCAGAAGCATTGAATCAGACAGGAGGTACAGAAGTTTGTAATTAGGTGGCAATTGCTTATGAAAACCCTTACAGTTTTAAAGTAGTTAGAATCTGTGAGCAACCTACAATTATTATAGTTTTAACACCATTACTAGCTTTTGATGCTTTTTATTAATTTCAATATTGAGAAAAAGCATCAGGAAAAGGTCTTTAGAAGAGGTGGGTGGCTCTTAAAAGAGCCTTTGTGTTGGTGGTCTACATCAGGCTTACTTGGAGCTGGTGTACTTGGTCACGGCCTTGGTTCCCTCAGACACGGCGTGCTTGGCCAGCTCGCCGGGCAGCAGCAGGCGCACAGCGGTCTGGATCTCCCTGGAGGTGATGGTGGAGCGCTTGTTGTAGTGAGCCAGGCGAGAGGCCTCACCGGCGATGCGCTCAAAGATGTCGCTCACGAACGAGTTCATGATGCCCATGGCCTTGGAGGAGATGCCGGTGTCGGGGTGCACCTGCTTCATCACCTTGTACACGTAGATGGCGTAGCTCTCCTTCCTGGTCTTCCTCTTCTTCTTGCCGCTCTTGCTGACGGCCTTGGAGACGGCTTTCTTGGAGCCCTTCTTGGGCGCTTTCACAACTTCAGGCATGATTGGAAACTTCTCTGTAAACTGAGAATGCCTCAATTTAGATAGCACGGTGCTCATATATGAACTAGATGCAAAGTACACTGTTCTGTTGCTCGAGCGTGATTGGTTGCCTTCTGTGTGATACTGCGCATGCGTCACAAACATCGCATCCAAACGGATTTCTCTATTGAGATTGAATCACTTAAATCAGGGGTGTCAAAGTCAAATGGACGGAGGGCCAATTAAAAAATTTAGCCACAAGCCGAGGGCCGGACTGTTCGAATGTTCATTGAAAAATTTTTAAATGACGCATATAGTCTAGTGAACCTAATTGAACCTACTGAAAACCTAATAAATATATTCCAATATGATCAGATAAATAAAGCAATATTTTCTTATGGCTCTGTCAGTAATCTTTAATTTTCAACAGACACAAAAGACAAATTTCCTTTATACAAAAATCCCCATAACATGAACATTAAATGAAAGAAACCGGTATTCAAGGCACCATCAGTAGCCTATATTTTCTATTTTAGCAAAAGTGGGCTAAATTTACTTCAAAGAAAAAAACAATAATAGCAATTTTCTATCATCCACTCAACTGAAATATTTTTAAAATATAATTGGATTGAAATACAATAAAATAAAGTGCAAAAATCTATTAATCAAAAACAACACTTTGTTTAAGGAGAAGTAACATGCAGTGAAAACAAATATTAAACTTTAACTTTTAAACTTGAACTGAGTAAAAACTCTAAATATGTGATTGCACAGTAATGTTCACTTGTTTGAGGTTGAGGGTGATACTTGGTGGTGTCCCATCTTTTCCACAAGTTCATCAATGTTCGGGGTAAGGCTCTGAGCTGAGGAAATCCTCAGAATTGAGTGGAGGTGTTCAGCAGTAAGTCGACTTCTGTGTGATGTTTTGTTCAAGTTCATCAAAGAAAACAGTTGTTCACACAGGTATGTGCTGCCAAACATAGACAACGTTTGAGCAGCCTGGATGCGCAGCTGGGGCATTGTGTCGGGGAGGAAACGGGCGAACTCCGCAGCACCCACTGCCGCATATTTTGCCCTCAGTGCATCATTGTATTGGAGGTCAATCAACTCCATTTGGAGGTTTGGTGGTGAGCTTTCCACGTCAACAGCAAATGGGTTACCGAGCAGTTCCAACCTGCTTTTTTGTGCTTCAAAGTCAGCAAATCGGCGTCGAAAGTCAGCGGCAAGCATACCTATTTTATCAGCCAACTGTGCGCTCGGGAACGCAGATTATACTCTTTCAGTACCGCCACACTTTCTCCACACAGAAGACACACAGGTTTTCCAGCTACGTCCGTGAACAAATACTCCGACTCCCACCTTGTTTGAAACCCCCGGTTCTCAGTGTCCACCTTCCGTTTTGCCATTTTTGATGGGTATCTGAAAGTTAATATTACTGTGATGCTGACAACTGCTGTGCCAATAAATATTGAAATGAAGCAGCCTACTGCTCGGTGCGTCACCGTTGCATTGTGGGAAATGTAGTATTGGTGCGTGTAAAAGATCTGCGGGCTGCCGGCTTGCTGCGGTCTGCGGGCCGGTTCTAATAATAAATCAAGATCATCCCAGGGGCCGTAAAAAACCTTCTCGCGGGCCGGATGTGGCCCGCGGGCCTTGACTCTGACATATGTGACTTAAATGCTCTTGACTTAACACAAGATTGTTTTTTATTTGTCGTTTCACAACAGAGTTGCATGTTGAGAATCATGTTGTATAAATCATTGCATGCACTGAAATCATCTAATGACGGTCACACAAACCATTCACAATCACAGGGCACCCTGTTGATAATTACATATACACACACTTCAATTCCTGATGTGTAAAGACGTGACACACACCTTTTTTTTAATTCAGAATAGAGACAAATGCATTTCTCTTAGTCATAACTAAATATTATAGGGCACCTTAATAGGACTTTTAGGCATTTAGCACACTGATCCGTGAAACATGTATAGTTTATATTCAGATTCAGATTATCCTGATGACTGACGTCTAGTTTAAATTAACGTTTGAGTGAGGAATCAAGGTAGCCTAACATCAATCATCGGGTCAATTTGAAATTAGTTAATTAGATCGACTTTGTTGATATCACATTATAGGAATAGCACAAGAATTATTGTGCTTACAACTTGAAACATGTGACTTAATTTTATCATGTCATAAAATAATTTTAATTTACTCTATTTAGTTGAACTATACAACTGCTGATGGGAAATTGGGAAATCCACAATTTCTGATTTGTGATCGTCAGCCAACATGAGCTTCTAAAGACCATTTTCGGAGGAAATCTGATAAATGTTACTCATTCACAGACAACACCTGCAGTTCTTTGATATACGAAAGCATCCAAATGTTGCTCAGACTCCAGAATTTGGCCCATCCATCATCACTGAACATTTGTTTTTTAATGGAGAAAATGTACATTTCAATTAAACATACATAATGGATTGTAATTTAAGAAGAATGATGACCATTTCAATAAATACTGTTCCATTTAAAAAAATAAACACATCAGGAAATAGTTTGTCAACGAAGTGTGAAGCTATTTCAACATGGAGCAGATAAGGCACAAATAGCAAAACATTCCCTCAATTATGTGGAGCAGCAGACAAGAAGAAGTGAGCTGATATCAGTCTGAAGAACCAACACCTCTATTAAAGGCTCAATACTTCCTTAAAGAGCTTTTATCCTTTAAAACGTTTAAATTTTATTCAGCAAGACTATTCTACAAAGAAATCTTGTATAATACATCTACCTTATTCGTCAGACACTCGGTCTTTATTATACAAAAGCATCCAAATGTTGCGTAAAGTAGAAAACATGTTTTTGATTGTCACAGCCTGCGAAAGAGCATCCGGTTATTGAAACCTTTATATTACACATCTCATGCTACCATCAACTTAAATTCTAAAGGAATATTATATCTTTAGAATTTGTGATCAACTGCCAGGCGTCTGATTCATACGGCAGTAAAGTCAGATGTTGAATCAGGAATCAGGAAACATTTATTACCAAAATATGTCAAACATACAAGGAATTTGTCTTGGCGGTTGGTGCGCGACAGTAGACAGTGTGACAATAGACAACAAGACAGCAGTGCACAAGTAATAAAGTAAAGTAAAATGCTAATGCAATGGGTTAGTAGAATAAGGCTATGGGTTAGTATAAAACAAGAGAATAAAGTTAGTTAAAAATTTAAAATATTAAAAAAAGTTTAAAAAGTGCATAGCGAACAAGTAACAAAGTGACGACAAAGTGATAAATTACAGTTAAAGTGACATGTGCAGTGTGAAGGGGAGTGACCGGTGGAATGTTATGAGTTGTGGCTCATTTAAAATGTCAAATCCTTATTTTGCATTCTGTAATCTTGCCGGTTTGTCTTCCTGTTCCCTTTCTCGAAAAGTAAATCATCTACATCCTCAAGTGTCTGATTTAAAACCATAAGGTTTTCAAGGCAGCTGCAGTAGTGTCCTTTCTACGTGATGCATTAACAGGTTGTGAGGAAATGATGAAGTTGTGACTTTATTAGGATAACCTTAATAAGTAGGACCACATAAAAGACAAAGTATGAGAATCACAGCTCTTTTCGTGTGAGTGGGTGGCTCTTAAAAGAGCCTTTGTGGTAGATGGAGGTCTCGGGCTTTACTTCTTGGCGGGCTTCTCGGTCTTCTTGGGCAGCAGCACCGCCTGGATGTTGGGCAGCACGCCGCCCTGAGCGATGGTCACTCCGCCCAGCAGCTTGTTGAGCTCCTCGTCGTTGCGGACAGCCAGCTGCAGGTGACGCGGGATGATGCGGGTCTTCTTGTTGTCGCGGGCGGCGTTTCCAGCCAGCTCCAGGATCTCAGCGGTCAGGTACTCCAGCACGGCCGCCAGGTAGACGGGGGCTCCTGCGCCGACACGCTGCGCATAGTTCCCTTTGCGCAGATGTCTGTGGACGCGACCGACTGGGAACTGGAGTCCAGCACGAGAGGAGCGGGTCTTTGCCTTCGCTCGGGCCTTTCCACCGGTTTTGCCTCTGCCGCTCATTGTTAGACTGTTTCAGGGAAGGAAGTGTCTGTGAACGCGTCAAACCCTCCTTTATATGTCCGCGGAGCGGGCGGGACGGTTCCTGACGCACGCACCAACCAGAGAAGAGGCACCAGACACGAAGACAGAGGGCGCGAGCTCACCGTTTTTAGCGGGCAGTTTGAAATCATTTTCCACCAATGAGCAGCGGAGACTCGCTTCTAGAGGCACGGCTGAGCTCCAGGAGGAGTCCTCCACCAATCAGGGGCCGGAGGTCTGAAACAGCGTCACCGCTCCTCAGCCGCCCGACTGCCTCTGATGAATCCTTCAATCTGCTTTTACACATTTCTGCAATGTTGGTATTAAAAATGAATGGTAAGATTTCTGACTTACTGACTTAAACAGGAGCCTTCAGTGATATACGCACCAGTTTGACTGCACAAAGCAATCATGTAACCAATGAGGTGCTTCAAAGGGTTCTGATTAGGTGCCACATTGTTGTCATGAATGTCCCCCATTAATATCAGTGAGTGCTGGAGCCAACTGACATTTATCTCAAGATCTCCTTTATTGCTTTGCTAAAGAACAAGAGGCTCTATAATTTTGAAGCTCCTAATACTGGTTAACTTCATAATAATCATCTTCATGACTATTCCTTCTATGCTTTTGGTCCCTTCCTTTACTGTCTTCTATGTGAGTGCAAGTACATATTATGTAAACATATTCATGTAAAGTACGAGGAGCTCAGTGTCGTGCCTATGGATGGTACTTACATGTACCTAATTATTATCCACCACGTGATCGTTGTTACAACATTTAATTGTGCAACCCTGTCACGTAAAACAACAAATAAATATCAGTATTAGTCAGGAGTTAAACGGACAGTTAGATAATCAACAATATTCAAGACCATTAATCATTTAATGAGCTTTTTACACATATCGGAACACTTGTGCATTCATTTTAACAAGTAGGTTTACAGTTTATCTCAATTGCTAAGACAAATTTCTTGAAATTGTCACCCATTTTCTCCAAACTGTAAACACAACCTCTGAATCGTCTTTCAAACTGAAACTGCCTCAAATCAGTTTTACCTGCGCTCAAAACCAAACAGTGCTCTCATATCATAAACAAAGTCATCAAATTAATATACACTATCAAGCAGTCAGTAAACAATAAATAGAAAACACATTGTTAAAAACATAGTTCTTAGGGAGAAGTAGGTTTTTAATCTCAAAACAAATGTCATATTTATCCGTCTTGACGAATGAACAATGTTCTATTACAGTCGCTCAAAATTGATCAGAAACGACTACTCTGCGTTGCAATTTTTGTTCTTCCTCCTCCTTGTACCCCAACTTTTACACTACGGTACCCTGCATCTCACAAACGTGTCCTTTGTCTCTGTGATACTGTACTTCTTGTTCTTTGTTGATATGAACTTGCAACCAGTCAAAATCTATTTAGCAGTCAGTACTGTAATAAATCGAAAGCACAATGTTGAGACACATACAATTGGTTTCTTCTTGTCTTTGGGCTGGGTCAGGCCAGAGCACTTCGTCGACATCATCGACAGCTAATTCCATGGCTTGCAGCAAATCTACTCTGGTGTAGTAGGGTTGTCTATCATACACTTTCCATCTCCATGAGGAGAAAAACTCTTTAAATCGCATTCTGGAAAGGAGAGTATGGAGGGAGGTACAAGGTCATAAACTGACCATTGATTATAAACCATTCCCATGCTCATACCTGAGCAGCTCGGTGGAAACTGACACGGTCCAACACTATCACATAGGTGGGAATCAGGAATCAGGAAATATTTATTGCCAAAATATGTCAGACATACAAGCAGGGCTGTAGTGGAGGGTAAACGCACGTAAACGCCGTTTACGCACCTCTGGAATTTTGGAAACAGCATTTACGCACCTATAAATAGCGTTTACGCACCTCTAAGTGGCGTCTACGCACCTCAAAGTTCCCTGCGCCTTGTATTCTTCCGTTGGAATAATCCGAAATAAACTTGGTGTAATTTTAAAACAGCTAAGACTACGTTTCCTATTGTTGAACATATAAACGCCGTAGTCTGAATCATGTTCCTCTGCGCTGTATTACGGTCTGTGAGCATCCAATCAGTGCCTTGCGGCTGCAGCAGCGACACCAATCAGGATCCAGGAGGTGTGTAAACACACGGATCAGCCCAGTGGTCCCCAACCTTTTTTACCTCACGGACCGGTTTCATGTCAGACAATATTTCGCGGACCGGTCGAGAAGGTCCGACGGGGGGGGTAGTAGTCGTTGCGGGCGGAACGACCAACGGGGGGTAGTAGTCGTGCTCTGTGTTCGCTGGGCGTGCACGGTCAAAGGACAAGAAAAACGCCTGGTGACGCGCGCACCTAATTAGGAGAAAATCCAGTCAATGTTCAAAGGCTCTGCCTCCCCTGTCATCATGAGCGGGGAGCATAGCTGTTGCTTCACTGAATAGGCCTATATGCTTAATCAATTATTTTAAGTCATGAAAGGTGTAGAGTAGCCTGTAAGCGTTAGAAAACAAGTCAGTTCTCAATGTGAAAACAAAACATGCTGTAGGCTATTTATGATGGCCGTAGGTAGTACATGAGTGTTCCTTTAACTTATGTTGTCAGTGTAATTGACAGGCTGCTTAACTGGTTAACTCTTAAATTCAACATATTTTTTCAGGCAGTGAGAGGACAGGCAATGATGCAGAGAGCACAGGGAGAGGAGAAACACCAGGTCCAATAGAGAGAGAAGCACAGAGGAGCCATGAACCCCAGAACGCGTGTTCTGGGGTTCATGGCTCCTCTGTGCAAGGCAGGACCGGACGTGGAGGACAAGGAGGCCCTCTGGGCACTACTGTAAAAAGGAGACTCCGTATGTACATAGTTCTTAATCTGCAATTGTCTTGTTGTGTTGTGTTGACATACTTTTCTTTACTGTTTTCTGAAATTTAATAAACTACTAACACATTTATTCATTGTCATTGATTGTATATGACTTTTACTGATAACATAATGCAATATAGCCAGGACAGCCTTGCAGAGTCGCGACGCTTTGTGTTGCGTTGCTTCGCATTGCGTCGAGGTCTGTATGATCACTAAATTCGGAGTTTACCCACCTCTAATTTTACCACTACAGCACTGCATACAAGGAATTTGACTTGCCGTTTGATGCGTGAAAGTAGACAGTAAAACAATAGACAACAAGACAAGTAATAAAATAAAATTAAATGCTAATGCTATGGGTTAGTAGAATAAGGCTATGCGTTAGTTTAAAGTAAGAGAATAAAGTTAAAGTTAAAAATTAAAAATATTTAAAAAGTTTAAAAAATATTATTATTTATATATATATATATATATATATATATATATTTTTTTTTTTTTCTCTTCCCCCCTCCCCCCATTTCTCTTTGTGCCTACGGGTTTGTATGTGTATATATGTATGTGTGTACCCTGTCTGTGTTGAAAATGCCAAAATAAAATGATTAAAAAAAAAAAAAGTTAAAAAATATTTAAAGAAATTAAAAAATAAAGTGCACTTGTATCACTCAATACTGGATTTCTCTGAGTCGTATTAAATTATCTTGAAGAACCATGCCCACTATAACAGGCTCTCCTTCTACCTGCATGCTGCAGCCTTGCAGTTCTACAAAAAATATTCATGCAGTACAATACATACAGTGATGAACTACAAATGTCTATTGAAAAAGCTGCATAGTGTAGTACAGTAAATTTGCTGTTACAAAAACACAGTATTATAGTGTAACCGTTATCTTCTCTGAATGTCCTTACTATGGTGGACCCAGAAAATCGGCTCAAATTGGGGTGCACTCGATGTCTTGTTTCCCTCATTGTCAGTGTGTGGACTAATAACATGGTCTATGACTGTTGCTTTATCAAATGTTTCCACTCTTTCTTGCCCTCCTCCTCGTACATTGTTTCTTCTATTCATTCTCAGACTTTCTCCTTCCCACCTTCAACCACCTGTTTGCTCTCTGAATTGGCTTATATTGAATGTGTCACATCATTTGATACAAATGAAATCAATTTTGAGTGATTGCGTTTAATCAACAATCTGATTGTTGCCACTTGTGTTCACCAGTATGCATGACATGTGCATTTTCAGTGCAGAATGTGTTTTTAGATGTCAATGTGTTTATAGTTTTGCTGAAAAATCTTTTAAACTTTTAACCATCGTAATTCTGTCTCTATAAGCATGCGCAGTATCAGTCTCACGACAACCAATCCTGTATGAGCAACAGCACAGTGCTATTTGCATCTAGTTAATTATATATATATATATATATATATATATATATATATATATATATATATATATATATATATATATATATATATATGTATAAATAATTGGCTTGGAATCATGCCTGATCCACCCAGTGTGAAAGCTGTGTCCATATTTTTAGGTAATCTATAAGCCCAAAGGTTTTTTAAGAGCCACCCACTTCTCAAGACTATTTCCTGATTTATAATACCTGTTTATCAGTTTTAAAAGGTGACGTTATCTGAAATAATATAGTAATAGGAGTAATATATGCAGGCAATGAGTATTAATGGCAACAAATCTAAATGACAAGATTGATTCCTTGTTCCCGTTTTGTATTTCATGCATTTTCCACTGTCTTTAGCAGTGTCTAAGTTGCCCTCTGGTTGATAAATATCTTTAGATGCTCACACTAGTTCAGTTGTTGGAATTTAATGAATTCTGATTGATCACAGTAAACAATTGATAATTTCTAGGACGCTAAAAATACATCTACTGTTCTAATATACATGTATTTTCATGCACATTTATCAGGTTCTGATGATTTCAGACTCAACTTTTCCCTTGAGTTAGAACGTTGACATTTTTCTATTCACCGAAAATGTTATTCAGCTACAATAGTGATTAATCCCAGCTATATTTTCAACAGCTGAATAATGAAGGAAAAGCTCTTTGAGGAAGGAGTGGGTGGCTCTTAAAAGAGCCTTTTATAGAGGTGTTGGTTCTTCAGACTGAGGTCAGTTTACTTCTTCTTGGGTGCTGCTTTCTTGGCTTTGGGCTTAGCGACCTTCTTCACTGGAGTTTTCTTGGCTGCAGGGGCCTTTTTCACCACCTTCTTGGGGCTCTTGGCCACCTTTTTGGGGCTCTTTGCTACCTTCTTGGGGCTCTTGGCCACCTTCTTGGCCGCTGCGGGTTTCTTGGCCTTCTTCGGTGACTTCTTAGCGGCTACAACTTTCTTCACTGCCGCTGCTTTGGGCTTTTTGGCCGCTGCGGGTTTCTTCGCCGCGGGCTTCTTGGCTTTAGGAGCGGCTTTCTTTGCTGGTTTTTCGGCGGTGGTCTTGCTCATCTTGAAGGAGCCGGAGGCCCCGATCCCCTTGACCTGGACCAGAGTCCCTTTGGCCACCAGGCTCTTGATGGCGGTCTTGACGCGGGCCTTGTTCTTGTCCACATCGTATCCTCCGGCGGTCAGAGCCTTCTTGACGGCGGCAGCGGACACGCCGCTCCGCTCCTTGGATGCGGCCACAGTTTTCACGATGAGGTCAGAGACGCTGGGACCGACCTTCTTCGGCTTGGACACCTTCTTCTTGGCTGCTTTGGGCGCGGCGGCGGCTGGAGCTGGAGCTACTTCTGCCATGTTGTCCCGTTGTTGTGCGTTTGTGTCGTCGAGGACTCGAGAGAGTGAGACTGATGAAGAGCTCAAAGCAGCGGACTGAACTTAAACGCACCATGAGAACCGTAGAGACTCAACCCAGCCCTGAGCTCCTCGTGCAGTCTGAAAGTCGAGTCACTTGTGTTTTCTCTCCACTGATTAAAGACTAAAAACTAAATGTGCATCAGGTGCTGGAGGCTGAAGGCGGAGGAGCCGATAGCGGACTAGTTTCTCTTCATGTTCAGGTCACGTAGAGCTCTGATGATCGATGCGTTTTGTTTGAGGAGCCTCCAAACCTCACCTACTCAGCGCCGTGGACAGCAGTGATCAGCGGCTTTTCCCACTCATTTCTCTCTTAAAAGTATTTAAATTACATCACATCTCCACCAAAAGTCGTTTTCCAAACTATCCACATGTTTATTCAGGGTCTCAATGTAAAATCAACCATCAGATGTTGATCCGTTTTTAATAAACTGGTATTATTCTGGGAGCAGCAAACACACTGATGCTGGTGGAGGCTTAAGGTGCAGTTCATCCATACGCGCTATCAGAGCTGATCACTGGACATGTCTTCTACTTACAATAACACTGTTATTGTAATGCTGAATTGTGCGCTGATGAATGAAGTTTGCACAGATGCGAAGTTGCATCTAGATGTTTGCTACGAATTCCCTTTTGCGTTTTGGTAACCGGAGTCGGCGTTTATCCCACGAAGCCGTACAGGGTGCGTCCCTGTCTCTTCAGGGCATAGACCACATCCATGGCGGTCACCGTCTTCCTCTTGGCGTGCTCGGTGTAGGTGACGGCGTCGCGGATCACGTTCTCCAGGAAGACCTTCAGCACACCGCGGGTCTCCTCGTAGATCAGACCGGAGATGCGCTTCACTCCGCCGCGGCGAGCCAGACGGCGGATAGCGGGCTTGGTGATTCCCTGGATGTTATCACGTTGTCAAATATACCTTCCCAATAAGTTCTCCTCTTTCAGCAACAAGGAATTTGACCAAGTTGAAGGTTCTTGATATTGGACATCTTCTCATTCAACAGACCATTCATTATTCACTAAGGTCCGATTCAAGGCCTCAGAACGCAGACCGGACCAACTGAGCCTGGTACCACGAGCAGAAGCTGCTGTGGTTTCACCTTTGTCACAATACATTTTAGGATTAATATTAAATTAATCCTCCATGTTGTACTTCCCATAAATACTTCTACTCTGTGAGCCCTTCCGGTCTTTAAGTGATGCCATTGAGTAGTAATATGACTTTGTCTCCCCCCTCGTTTTCCTCCACGGGGGGAGATCTTCCACCAAAGAGCCTTCCTGAGGATGTTTGCAGACGTCTTCTACCCGCCGCGTTCTCTGCATTCAAACGAGAGTTCTCTTTTTGTCACTTCCCTGGTTGTGCCCCAGATTAAATTTTGCACCGTTTGTTCAGGCGAATTAGCATTTCGTGGGATGGAGGAAAGATGTTGACCATGAAGTCGTTTTCCTCCCTTACTTTAAAATGATCTTTGATAGTATTTTCAATTCATTAATGTACATACGTTCACGTATACATTTTTGTGGATCAGTTCACAGATATTTAACCAGGTTGTGATTGAGGACAGAGGCAGGGCTTTAACTCGGTGACCTGCTCAACTAGATCATTCATTTTGGGGATTTAGTAAAAGACTCACACGTATAACACGTATATTACTCGAGAATACAAAACACACAACATAAGTGCCGTAATATATTTAATAGAAAATACCATCTTCATCATTTCCACGTCAAGAACATAACATCAAACATACCATAATGTTGGTTATTTTGTCAATGTAACGGCGGGAAATTATGAAGTAGAAAAGCGACGAACTGATTTCGCCGTGCGCGTCTCTCAGCTCTCTGACGGGGGGGGCGCAGCCCGCCGAACGGCCTTGCACAGGGCTTGCTGGACGACCGGGTACAGTTTATAGCATCCCTCAATGCAGGTCCGCACCGCGGCTGTCAGGGTCTCTTCCGTCATTTCTCCATCCGACTCCAGCCCAGAAATCTGGTTCAGGCTCGGCAGGAACGCTATGGTCAGGCCGCCCTCGTTCTCTCTGCCGACCGAGCTGCGCCTGCTTTCCTCGGCGCGAGAAGGGTCGACCACGTACGAGGCGCCATCCTGCCGCACGGAACAACCGAGGACCAGGTCGTACATTTCGATCCCGGCATCTGCCAGAGCGAGCGAGGCGCACGTGACCGCGTGGGCCAGGACGGAGCCGCTGCTCTCGAGGACCATCACGTTGACCTCGATCTGAGAGCGGGGATATTTGTTGAGCCGCACGGCGGGCTGCAGGCTCTCCTGCAGCATCAGGGAGAGGTCCTTTTCCTGGCTCCCCTGAATCCAGGCTCCCCTCTCCAGACAGGAGAACGGAGCGAAACGCATGTCAGTAACCAACCTGGATGCACAAAAAAAAAGTGTTACAAAAAATGCAGCGTTGTCGTCTTTGTGAACTGTTCCTGCAGGACTGCATCACATACGGCCGCGTTCACTTCCAATACAATATAAATATGCAGGTATGGATGCGGATGGTGGAGGTCAAACCTGGCTAAAGTCGTGCATGATTTATCTGCATCAGGGACATGGCCAAACCCGACATCCCGACCCGCTCACTCCGCTCTGCATCTGCCAAACTGCTCGTCCCTCCCTCACTGAGAGCAAAACACTCGACTAGATCTCGACTCTTTGCTCTCGTGGCTCCTAAATGGTGGAACGAGCTCTCTGAAGACACCAGGTCACAAACTAAGGACACACCTCTTCAGACTCTACCTCGACTAAAAGACTAACAAATTGTAGCACTTATATTGTACTTATAATGCCACTTGTGCAATTTGTTAATTGGCTTATTTGATGAAATTGCACTTTCTTTTTTTCTTGCTCTTTTGAGTTTGGTTGAATGCACTTATTGTAAGTGCTTTGGATAAAAACGTCAGGTAAATGACATGTAACGTAATCAAAAATGGTGTTTAGTCGGTTTTATTTTTTTTTAACGTTAGAAATAAGCGCGCTCACTGTAAGCACGAATATGCAACTTGGTTTGAATAAACAGTCTGTCGAGCTGAGGTTCATAAGCTCGCGTTAACAATCAGCTTAACACACTGCTGGTCACGCAAACGACTGGGGCAGGATGTCTCACTGTGTCACAGATCAATGAAACAACTAACATTTAAATACATTGACAGATCGGACACGAATACACACCGTCCACATGTCATGTCGGTCTCATCTTTCCGCTCGATTTCTCTGGGGCCGTAAACGCAGCACATCAGCTTGGTGCTTCCAGCCTCGATGTACGCGGAGCCTTTGGCCTGACTCACCAGCCCGCAGCGGACAAAGACCGGCCGGACGTCCACTTGGTCCCGCTGCCGACCGTCCGCTCTCGGGCCTTTCGAGGGGAGAGAGGCCGCTGGTTTGCTAGAAAACAGAGACGGGCATTGGGACACTTCTGGGCCCTGCACACGTTTGTTGTCAGTCGGCATGGCGCATGGGTGTTTGTGGCACGAAAGAAGCAGCGGGTGAACGAGTCCGACAGAAAACCGGTCCCCGGGAAACACAGCGAGCTGAATAAAGATTCCGCTGTTGCTTGGCAGCGGAGGGAACTCACCTCAGGGATAGAAATACATGACGGGCGCCCGCAGAACCAACCCATTGTGTTTCATCATCTGTCACAAAATTATAAAATCATAAAATTACTACATAATTATTTATACGTCCCTAGGCAAATTTAAACACACAAACTGACGACCTGAGCCTATAACTAACCGTATTCACATTTAAAGTGAATATTTTATTCACAAACATATGCATTACATTTTCTTTTTTTTAATTAAGCGGATTAAATATATATATACATTTTTACCTTCATTTACACCGACGTCTATTTCATTGCATCAGCCAGACCAAAGAAGTTTGTACCATTCATGCGGCGGGATCGGCTTAGATTGATAGCCGGCTTGTCCAATAGAAATGTAGATCCGCCAACCAGTGGTGCGGCAGGACCAATGGCCGACCGTCAGAGGCGTGTCCACTGACTGCGCTTCTCTCTTGGTCGAGCAGCGTGGACTAAAGCCGTGTGTCTGGAGCAGTAACCGAATCATTCTACGAGAATTGCGACCTCTGTAAGTATCACGCTTTGCTGCGGTGCTGTTGAGATGTAAAACAATGTGCTGTTCCGTCCCCTGAAGAAGATTCGGTGTGAGATTTGGGGCCTGAGGTCTCTCTCTCGGGGTCGGTTTAAATGGTAGCCGGTGTGGCTACCGTTTAAATTGCTAACGTCAGTCTGTCAAGCTAGTTCGCCTCCTGCCCAACTCCGCTGATTTCAATGGTAATCTTCAAGCACTTTGTCTTTTTACAGGGATTATGTGGCAAGACTCGCAGTATTCTGTGGAAACGGTTGTTTACAGCGGAGGCGCAAAGGTGACATGGGAGCACTTCATTTTAGTCAGCAGCTGGAAAGGAAACGAACCCTCCCGAGATGTCGTGCGCGTAAAACCCATTTTACTCGTTTACTGTGTCTGTGAGAAGCAGTCACGTGATCACACGAACCAAACCAACAAACCCCTGGTTACCTGTTGGCAGTTATTGTCCTGTCTTTTATATATATATATATATATATATATATATATATATATATATATATGACAGCATAGGGCCTGTGTTTCTTCACAGGTGCCAAAGTTTCCATCCCATCACCCTGAGGCCTCCACTTGCTCTCGTTGCCCTTCGGGGTTTCTGTAGTTATGGTGCTTTGTTATAGAACCAAAACATGTTCAAATTAAGTTCCGTTCCTTCAAACCATTCATGCATTTTGTACGTTCTACAATTAATTTTGCTGCAGGGACAAATATATTTGCCCAAACCACTGAACTTCCTGTTAAATGGTAAACAGAAGCTTAAACAACACTCATAATCCTGCCCTGCAGGCAATCAAACCTCAAAAGCTTTTGTTTAGGTGCTGGTGCATTTTGGATTGAAATCCCCCCCCCAAAAAATCCCTCTCTGCTCTGACCAAACACAACTAGAGGAATTGAAAGGAAAGCTATCATGGTATATACTGTATATCGAACTATGAGCCTAGACTGAATGTCCAAACTGCTTCCAATGACATGTTTGGCTTACTCTTATTTTACATAAGAGTATATGAGTGGATCAAATTCAGGACCCACAACGAGGGTCTTGGAGCCGAATTAAACAGCGTTTCCGTTTTGTTTATTATTCGTCAGACAGCTGATTCAGAATGGACTCCTCTTTGAGTGCAGCTCAAATCCGCGAGAAGTTCATCGACTTCTTCCGTCGCTATGAGCACGTGTACGTCCACTCGTCCTCCACCATCCCGCTGGACGACCCCACGCTGCTTTTTGCCAACGCCGGCATGAACCAGGTACCCCACCCGTCTCTCTACATCCACCCCATGACATCTGTGCGCACGACGTCACCTTTTATGTACTTTTTTTTTTTTTTTAAAGATTCTTAAAGCAATAACCGCCTATTCAATTTTGTTCTGCTTCATCGTAGTTCAAGCCCATCTTCTTGAACACCATCGACCCGTCTCACCCCATGGCCAGGCTGTCCCGCGCCGCCAACACACAAAAGTGTATCCGTGCAGGAGGCAAACACAATGACCTGGACGATGTGGGCAAAGACGTCTACCACCACACCTTCTTCGAGATGCTGGGGTCCTGGTCCTTTGGGGACTACTTCAAGGTGGGGTGGGGACGAATTACTGTCATCGTTGTTATTATTATGATGATTATTATTATTGATGTTGTCCCTATTCACAATTTAAGATAATCAAATCAATCTTTTTATTTTATTTTTTACCTCACAGTGGCCTCTAAACAAGTGTTACTTTCTTTTTAACGCTTCTCTCTGCTCATTTTGCGTCTTCCCACCTCCTCCCTGCAGCAACTGGCCTGCAAGATGGCCTTGGAGCTGCTGACCCAGGAGTTTGGTATCCCCATAGAGCGCCTGTACGTCACCTACTTCGGCGGTAACTCTGATGCGGACCTGGAGCCGGACCTGGAGTGCAAACAGCTATGGATGGACCTGGGGTGAGCCCGCCTTCTATCTTTTCTCATTCCGTGACATCCGTGTCATAGAATGTTAATATTTGGACATTTCACGAACGTCGAGAAGTATCAGTGTCACGTTATTTTATACGTCAAATAACTTATTCAAGCGCAGGAAAAGAAAACACTTCATTAGCTTTTACGGCTCCTAATTGTCCCAACAACCGTGTTTCCACCAGCTGCCCGGCTGCGGTTTGATTGAACCCCTCTCTCTCCGGTCTCTGTGTTCCCCTCAGGGTGGACGAGGCTCGCATCCTGCCAGGCAGCATGAAGGATAACTTCTGGGAGATGGGGGACACCGGGCCCTGCGGCCCCTGCAGTGAGATCCACTTTGACCGCATCGGAGGGAGGGACGCCTCTCACCTGGTGAACATGGACGATCCCAATGTCTTGGAGATCTGGAACCTGGTGTTCATCCAGTTCAACAGGTAACACACACACACACACACACACACACACACACACACACACACACACTCGGCATTGAAAGCTTCCCAGATATTCTGATGAGCGCTCTTTCTCACATTTTGTTCACTGATTGCGATACTTTTTGACATTCTCAGAGTTTTGAGAACAATATTGGAAAGGACAGAGTAATGACTTCAAAATACGCCTCTCTATATCCGCCATGTTTGTTATTGGGTTAAAACGAGTCGCTCAACGAGAACTTTCCTTCTGAGCCATTTGTGTGCAAAACCCTTTTTTTTTGTTTTGTTATTGTCGCGAGCCCTTCGTGTTCAAGCTCACTTTTCAGGCGGCGTTGTTTTTCCGGTCAAACTAGTTCATTTGTTGACACCGGAGATCACTTCACAGCTGCTTTAAAATACACAGGTGGTCGTGATGCGACCCGTTGAACGGCTCCTTGGATTTGTTTGCACTTTCTGTCCTGCGCCACTCGCCTGTGGACCAGTTCAGTCGGTTGTATTGAGAGAGCATTCGACCGATCGGGAAGCTTTGTGACAGCAGCACACCAAACCCAAGCATGTATTTAGATCGGGTGTTGTTGGAATTTGGACGCACCTTTTTCTTTTTTCTTTTTTAATTGTCATCTGTTTTGCACAATATGCAGTGCAATTACCGAACCATGTGCACTCAGCATCTCAGTGACTATTGCATGTGCAGTAAAAACTCTTATCCAAAATAATAATAAGTGTGACGTGAACTTAATAACGCTGTGTGCTCCCACCATGAAGCCGCCTCGTCAAATGGGCTTTCTCAGTGAATCTGTGGTTTTTTTTTTAGAGAGTCTGCAACTGAGCTGAAGCTGCTGCCTAAGAAAAGCATCGACACCGGGATGGGCCTGGAGCGCCTGGTGTCCGTACTGCAAAACAAGATGTCCAACTATGACACGGACCTCTTCGTCCCGTACTTTGAAGCCATTCAGAAGGTACTGCAGCGCACACGATGACTGAAAGTCCAGAACCGTCTTGCGTGTCGGTTAACGTTAACATTAACATTGGCATTCTTAAATACAGTCACTTTGAAATGTCGCTCCTTCTACAGACATCCTGCACACTTTAAACAGTTTACAAGGGGTGGTACTAGCTACTCAGCTTTTTGCTGTCTTTTTACACATTTTGCATTATTAAATTTTTTTTTTTTCTGACCTTTCTCAGTTTAAAATGTTAGTAGCGAGTGCAAGCAAGCTTTAAAAATATCTAAAACATTAATTCCTGTTCCGACCGTGAGAAATGGTGTCGCTCACAGACATGTTACCGAAGCCTGAAAACGACAGGAACTGCAAACAAACAGGGTAAACATTAGTACGTTTACCCTGACCCCCAAAAAAAAATCATCATCACCGCGCCAACCGATCAATTTCTGCCGGACGGATTTTTAGATTTCTTGTGTTTGGTTTCAGGGTACGGGCGCCCGAGCGTACACCGGTAAAGTAGGCGCCGAGGACTCTGACGGCATCGACATGGCGTACCGCG
This sequence comes from Gasterosteus aculeatus, assembly GCF_964276395.1. Lineage (NCBI taxonomy): Eukaryota > Metazoa > Chordata > Actinopteri > Perciformes > Gasterosteidae > Gasterosteus > Gasterosteus aculeatus. Next base: position 3,264,420 of record NC_135709.1, on the reverse strand, counting down.
TGCTGGCCGACCACGCCCGCACCATCACCATCGCCCTATCGGACGGCGGCCGACCCGACAACACGGGAAGAGGGTGAGAGTGACCCGCGATCACGCGTTAGCTTTATGTGTCGTGGCTTTGCGGTAAACGACAAAAAAAACCCACTGCGTGTCTGTCTGCTCCCGCCGGCGTTTAGCTACGTGTTGCGGAGGATTCTGCGCCGCGCCGTCCGTTACTCTCACGAGAAGCTGGGCGCTCAGAGGGGCTTTTTTGCCACCCTGGTGGACGTGGTGGTCGCTTCCTTGGTGAGATTTCTGCACGCAACGGTGGGACGTTTGTCAGGACCGAGGCGATCGCGCCGCCGCTCTCTGCAATGTCCCTCATGTCTCTCCCTCTTTGTTTCTCCAGGGCAATGCCTTCCCCGAGCTGAAGAAAGACCCAGAAATGGTGAAGGAGGTCATCAATGAGGAGGAGGAGCAGTTCCTCAAAACGCTCAGCAGGGGACGCCGTATCTTGGATAGAAAGATCGTTAGTCTGGGGGACAACAAGACCATCCCGGGTGAGAGCGGTGTTGGAATATGTAGTTTGCAGACCGTATCTGTACCCTTTGCTGTTTGACTCGACGGGTCTTTGAGCACCACTGCTTCGTCTTCATCTTTTTAACCCGCTCTGCGCAGGTGACACGGCGTGGCTGCTGTACGACACCTACGGCTTCCCGCTGGACCTGACCTCCCTCATCGCCGAGGAGAAAGGCATGGCGGTGGACGTCGCGGCCTTTGAAGAGGAGAAAAGGGCGGCGCAGGTGAGGAGGTGGGAGGGAGGGAGGGGACACGTTCTGATCCTTTGCGAGCGGCATGTCCCGCCCCCCCCCCCCCACTCGCTCGGGGTCGCCGCTTAGCTTTGCGTCCGCTCTCCTGGACTGAGAGTGACAATGGGAAGCTTTGCACCTGCTGTTTTTAAATACCTCCCACCACCCCCCAAACTGCGCTACAGCGCTGTGATCCTCCTTTGTTGTCTGATTTAGCAAAAGCAAGCCGATCTCTCCTTTATTTTGCTGCAGATTCCCAACATACCGAAAGAAAACTACTTTCATTTGCTTTATTTATCAGTTGGTGCTGTCAGTCTTTCAATAAATGTGTCGTACATTTTAGGAAGTTTCTGTTGTATAAACGTGTGTGTGTGTGTGTGTGTGTGTAGTTAAAGTCTCAGGGAAAAGGCGCCGGAGACGTGGACCACATCATGTTGGACATCTACGCCATCGAGGAGTTGAGAAACAAGAACGTGCCCGCCACAGACGACTCTTCCAAATACAAATACGCCTCCGGGGAAAACGGCAGCTACGGTCAGTTGTTCGGCCCGCTCGACCCGCCGGGGCGCCGCGCGTGTTCCCGGGCTGACGCTCTTGCCCGTCTGTAGAGTTCGAGCGGCCCTCGTGCACCGTGCTGGCCCTGCGCTGCGACCGCGCCTTCCGCGACACCGTGACCACGGGCCAGGAGTGCGGCGTGCTGCTCGACCAGACGTCCTTCTACGCTGAGCAGGGCGGGCAGACGTTCGACGAGGGCTACATGGTTCGAGAGGACGACAGCACGGGGGATGTGAGTGACACGCAAATTGTAAAAGTCCATCCCGTAGGAGTTATTCAGGGGTGATGCAATCTTAGCCCAAACCTCCCCCGGGAACCGAGGCGCGTCCAACCAACCAACCAACCAACCACCACCACCATGTCCCCGCCCACTTTCTGCGCCCGTCTTTGCAGCGGATGGAGTTCACGGTGAAGAACACGCAGGTTCGAGGGGGTTACGTTCTCCACCTGGGGACGGTCTATGGCGTTCTGAAGGTTGGAGACCGGGTGACGTTGCGCGTGGATGAGGTGAGAACACGCGCGCCCTGCGTCTAGTCAGTTTGCCTCCCACCTCCTCCCCCCCCCCCCTTTCCTCCCCCGCGGAGTCTGAAGCAAAGTATCTGCTCGTCTTCTCTTTCCAGGCTCGTCGCAGGCCCATCATGAGCAACCACACCGCCACGCACATCTTGAACTTCGCCCTGCGGGGGGTTCTGGGGGAGGCGGACCAGAAGGGCTCGCTGGTGGCCCCCGACCGCCTGCGATTCGACTTCACCGCCAAAGGTGCCCTGAGCACGGGGGAGGTCCGCCGCGCTGAGGAGATCGCCTGTGCCGTGATAAAAGACGCAAAGGTCGGTGTGAGACCACGGGGCTCATTGACTCGGCGGAAGCCCAATCAGCTCAAAGTGCTTTTCTCTCACCCCCCCCCCCCGCTCCGCCCAGCCGGTGTACGCCATGGAGGCCCCACTGGCGAAAGCCAAGGCCATTCAGGGCCTGCGCGCCGTGTTCGATGAGACCTACCCCGACCCCGTCCGCGTCGTGTCAATCGGCATCCCCGTCGAGGAGCTGCTGGAGAAGCCCGACAGCGCCGCCGGGTCGCTCACCTCCATTGAGTTTTGCGGCGGGACGTGAGTGTCGACGCTTTATTCCCCACCCCCCCCCCCCCCCCCCCTCTCTCTCATGTCAAGCTTAAGCGAAAGCTAACTCGACAATGATGCTGCTCTCCTCCTCCTCCTTTGCCGCCCGTAGTTGTGTTACGCTTTTGGTTGATGTGCCGTTGGTTTTCTTTAATCTGCAGCCATCTGCAGAACTCGAGTCACGCCGCGCCGTTCGTCATCGTCTCAGAGGAGGCGATCGCCAAGGGCATCCGCCGCATTGTCGCTGTGACCGGAACGGAGGCCCAGAAGGTCAGCGCTAAAACACACACACTTGTGCTTCTGGCATTATGCTAATGACAAGAAAAATCTCCATCTGCAATGGAATGAAAAAAACTGATTTACATTTACTTACTTTGGTTTTCTGTTACATGCAGATAAAAAAAAAAAAAACTAATTGAGAACGTGTCTGAGACGGAGGATTTTTATGTTGAAAAACGCGTCCCACCGATGGGTCTTTGACCAGTAAATGGTCTTTGAACCAGAAGGGAGACTTTTGCGTTTTCCCTTCCCTACGGGCCCCAAAGAACAACGTACCCGTTCTAATTTTAGATGACAGTCCCCTGGTTGATCCTCCTTGTTCATTCTCCTTTCCCCTGGTCTCCCTCGTGCCTCTCGGGTCGCGTTCATCAGGCGCAGAGGAAAGCCGATTCCCTGCTCCAGTCTTTGTCCGAGGTGGGCGACAAGGTGAAGCAGCAGACCGCCCCCAACAAGGACATTCAGAAAGACATCGCCGACATGACGGAGGTAAATGGCATTGTTTTGTGCCGCCGCAAAGAGCCCGGAACCTCCCGCGCTGTGGTCCCAACGTGTCCGTCCTCCCTGCAGTTGATCGGCACAGCAGTGATCTCCCAGTGGAAGAAGGACGAGATGAGGGAGTCCCTGAAGGGCCTCAAGAAGACCATGGACGACCTGGACCGCAACTACAAGGCCGACATCCAGAAGAGGGTCCTGGAAAAGACCAAGGAGGTGATCGAGGGCAGCCCCAACCAAGCGCTGCTCGTCATGGAGATGGAGACCGGCGCCTCCGCTAAGGTGAGCCAAGATTGTATTGGAAGATTGAAGAGTGAAAGCATGTAACTAAACTAAGCCATTTTTACATATTTATGAGTTGTCCTAAATTAAAAAAACGCCCTACAAGGGGAAATCCTAAGTTCACCCGCCCCACAAGCATCAATGTTGACATCATTGTTGACAACATTGATTTTAATCTACTTTATCTTTGCATGTTTTTGCAACCAGTCGTATCTTGCATCAAACCAGTTATTTGTTCTGACCTTCACTGTTTCTTCTTCTCTCCTCGTCCTCTCAGGCGCTCAACGAGTCGCTGAAGCTGCTGAAGTCGCAGTCCCCTCAGACCGCCGCCATGCTCTTCACCGTGGACCCAGACGCCGGCAAGATCACCTGCCTGTGTCAAGTCCCACAGGTAACGCGGCCGCACGTTCGGTCAAACTGCACCGGCAGCAATTCAGAGGCAGGTTGTTCAAATTAAAATAAAAAAAACCCTCCTCTCCTTCAGGATGTGGCCAACCGGGGCCTGAAGGCCAGCGAGTGGGTTCAGGAGCTGTGCCCCCTGCTGGACGGCAAAGGAGGCGGCAAGGACATGTCGGCCCAGGCCACGGGCAAGAACACCGGGTGCCTGCAGGAGGCGCTGCGGATGGCCAACCAGTTTGCACGGCTGAAACTGGGAGAGAACTAAAGAGCGGAGAGACGCCCGTTGAGGAAGAAGTTGGGCCACAATTGAGTTAGAAATCCCCAAACGTTCTCCTTTCCTCCATTTTCCTCTCCCCGTGGGTCATAAAATATTAGAAAACACAACAAAGCCGCCAGGTTCATATCGCTGACTCTGTCGACGGGTGGCAGCAGTTAAGCGAGCGTTTCGTTTATTCATTTACAGCATGAAGAGAGATGCTCCTAACGCAGTGAAGTGAAACAGAAATCTTGCATGCTTGTGACAGAAGAAAACCGATCTGCTTTTGATGAATTCAGCCTCCGGAAGGTTCTGTGCTGCTCCGATCAAGAACCGAAGAGCGTCCCCGTCCACCAGAGTGAGCAGTGGTTCTCTCCTGTGATTGATTTAGAGTTGAGTTGAACCCTCACTAACTGTATCATAGCGTTTCAAATAGCAAGTCATCATCTGACTAGTTCAATAATTGCATAAAATGATCACGTAGGTTTCTTGTAATTCATCCACCTGCCTTCATTTCGCTGATGTTTAATATCTGTTGAGTCTTATCATTGTAGCGGAGTCAAGTTGTAAGGATGGAATAAATACGACCGCTGTCTACTTTACTCCTGTCCAACGTGTGCGAGGTTTGTATCAGTGATAAACCTCATTTTGGGGGGGTTTGGGGAAATAACGGGTACACGTGGGCAGATCATAATTTGGGAAACGGTGAAACAACCATAATTCCACAAACAGACTTGACTCGTGTTTCATGAAGCTTTTTATTTTTTTTTACAATAGCATAAGATACACGAGTTTGATCACACAAAGCTTTAATGCAGATTATACTTGTGGTTTACTGGAGAACGCAGCTTCTCAGCCTGATTGACAGATCAAGACGGGCAGGAAACCACCCACGTGACACGCGTTCAAACAGACGTCAAACCTTTTCGAAATCCCTGCACGACGACTTTATCCCACAGTCGTCGAATCGATCCGCAGCGACTGCCGCTAAGCAGCCGTTCTTGCCGATGCCGTCCTCCCGACCGCACGGCGCTCTGGTCTCCGGCGAGGGCCGCGCCCACGTTTTCATCAACGCGTAATTGGTCCTCGGGGCTCTTAATCAAACGTCTGTCTCAATCTACCGTAAAGGGGATCAATGACCCACGTTCAAATAAAACATGTGACGCAACGCAGGTATATTCAGACCGGATGCAATGCACTGCATGCTCTTTAAAAAGTTACAACATTCCCCTCGTGGCAACCTCGAATTAAATAACGAACCTGAAAGAATGTGCATCATATGTTCTGATTTAATGTGTTGTGTTCTAAATCAGACTCAAACGACCCATTTTGTCTGTAACTATATATATTTTGATTTGCTTTCTTGTCAAGAGGCCTCCTTCTCTGTCAAAGAAAGCAAACTCCTGTGGTTTGTGTCAGCTGTTCTGTGCAGTGGTAAAGGGCTCAATAACACATTTTCAAACAATCAATAAATGCTAAATTTGTCTGCTCTGACTACGAGACGGAGCAGCGTAAAAATAGTCCTGGATGTGAGAAGAACCTGGATTCATTGCTCAGACTGACTTTAGGGCGGTTTTGTAAGCGTCTGGCCTGGAATTCCCAAAATAAGAAAAGTGCCGCAACACAAACAAATCAGTGCCGTTTTGAGTCGTGACAGAAAAATAACGCACAAGTCAGATGTCGCCTGGGAAAACTTGCTCGACCCCTGCAGGCCCCTAAGTTTATATCCTCGTGCCGCCCGCTGAAAACCGACTGCTGCAAACTGCTTCCACTCCTCCCCGGGATCCGCTGCAGGGCACAAAAATAAACCAGGTGTCCTGCGACGCGGGACCAGAAAGCTCCTTGGGGGGTCGCGTACGGGGAACGCTCGGGGCCAGATCTGTGCCGCGTGCTGAAAAAAAACCTATTTAGGCCAGCCAGAGAGGGAGCACCTGCTTTACCCCTTCATCTGACCGCGGCGTTCATCGATGGGTCAAGGACCCGGAGCTTTTGTGGGGTTCGGCCCTCGCTGGCTTCTAGTCTCTAGAAATGCCTTTAAAGTAGACCGGTGACGCTCTGAAAAGTAGCAAATAATATGAATTCAGAGCAACTCAACAACTCCACCAGCGGGTTACATCCACTCCGTTCGCCTACAGCAGTCCGTAGCAAACCGTCGCTAAACGGTAAGAAGTGAAGAGCGTGAGGCGTCAGCGCCCCCCGAGCAGAAGGCAAAGCGACACACGTGTGTGTGTGTGTGTGTGTGTGTGTGTGTGTGTGTGTGTGTGTGAGAAGCTCAGAAGGCACAGCTCTCAGCCAAAAGACATGAGAGTGTGGGTAACAAAAAAAGCAAAGGTGTGTGTGTGTGTGTGTGTTGCAGATGCAGCAGCTGTTGGCATTTTTACCTCCAATATCAAGACAAGGCACGGAAGCATGAATGTGTGTGTGTGTGTGTGTGAGAGACACCGCGAGAGGAAAGACAAACAATATATCCAGATTCAGCCAACAGACTCTTGAGCCGACGCTTAATCATCCTGTAAGATCCAGAATGGGGCAAAGTGGGATAAAAACATTAAAAGCTGATAGAAGAGAAATGAAAGTTAAAAGCAATCTCCTCCAAAGACAACACAGTTAATACCACAACACAGCTGAGCCCAGCGCACAGTTCTGACGCGTTCTAACCTTTGACGTCTCTCAGCTTGAGCAACGTGAACCGAGTAACTCGACTTCCGACGCACCAAGAGGGAAGCGCGTTACCGTTTTGTGTGAGAGGAGCATCTGCTGCGACAGCGGGCGCAACGTTTATTCACGAATGCAGCCCACTAGATAGAGCACATCACTGAAGCGATACACCGAGAAACGTGGGGGTGGGGGCGGCTTCTGGTAATCTTGAAAACGTGTTTTGTGAATCACACTTTAAGCCATTGGATCTGCAGTTGGCGAGACAAAGTGCGTCCGCGCCAGTCCAACGCCTGGAAGTCAATCAGAATTGATCAACCGCACAGTGCCGATGAGGCCGTTTCTCACGAAAGTAGCGGTGCGCTGGGGCAGTTTTTTGTTCACCTTCACTGTTGCCCTCCAGATAACGCTGTGTGCATCCGTGAGCTCCATTTAAATACCGATATGATGTTGGGCCTCCTTGTTAAAGACACGAATGATGAAAGGCTATAACGGCGTAAGTACATACGATCTGAAGATCCCCGGTTGTGGTAAAAACAAAAACAATAACGAGCCAAAACACCATAAATCCGACCAGCGTCCATGCCAAGCTAAACATCACATCAAGCCAACAGATTACATCTGCAATCCACACGGAAACCGCGGTGAAGCCAGTTCAGTGTTTGTTTTTTTCTGTCTCATCTGTTCGGCCTTTAGCAGATGATGTGCTTCTCGTGCTGCCGTTGTCGGAACTGCTTCTTCACGCCCCAGCTTTCCGTCTACAGTCCTTCGTCTCCTAAATTAGAACCCGGCGGGCCACACGGGGATAAAACCCTGGTCCAGATCCATCACGTCTCCGTCAAAAAACCCAAAAGCCCGGGAGACAGACTTATGGCCTCATTAGAGCGTCCGCGCAGTCAAACCAACACGCCCCGTAGGGATGGTGACTCCTGGTCCTGGTGCTCGAATCCAGGTCAGCTGCCTCCGCAGACGCCGGTGCAGCCTGCGGCGATGCGTCAGAGTCAGAATGGCCACCACGCAAAAAGCCGTCCTCCCTTTCCCGTGCGTCTGCTGCACCGCATGTGGTGCTTTTAACCCGGCAGGTTCACGACCCATGTGACCGTAAAAGCGAGGCCCCGTCTGTGACCTGTGGCAGGGGACGTTTCTGTGGCCTTTTCAGTGAACGGGTGAGTGTTGGGCACTAATCCCAGGTGAGCCTAGAAGTAGGACATGCCTCCATCTCTCTCTCTCTCTCGCTGCCCTACGGAAGGTCAAGGGTGTTAGTTTTCCATCGTACAATCCGTCACTTTGTTTCTCACTGCTGCGTTGAAGCTGCCTCCCGGAGGGAGAGATGTGGTCCCATGGGCGACAGGGGGGGTCAAGCCCCGGGAAAACCCAAAGCCAAAGCGCTCTTTAGTGAGCTACATGTTCCCTGCTCCCGGTTCGTGCATCTTCAGCAGTCGCAGCCTCCACAGGTGGACCAATTCTCCAGTACAGTAGGGCGAGTGGATGGAATGGCGTGGCTCTGCGCCGCTTTATGACCTTCGCGCCTCCTGAAACCACCTGGTTCACTTCCGCCTCTGAACCTAAACTGGCGCAGATGAGGGGAACACGAGGATGTCAAGCGCGTCCCCCCCCCCCCCCCCCGCGCAGCCTCCACAGCGTCCGTTGCAGTGTGTCACGGTTGGACCGTTGGATACACGGGGGGGTGGGGGGGGGGGGGGTGATCCCGCTGGTTATTTCCCAGGGAACACAGTGATCTTGCCAGCCTTGGCGAGCCGTTGGATGATCTGCGCTTCGTAGTCGGCGTCGTGGACGCCGGTCTTCCTGAACTCTCCAGAGTAGCGGTTCTGTTCCCAGTAGTGGTGCCAATTTCCCCTGCTGTCTGCCCCGAAACCGAACACGTTCACCTGGAGGAGAGCGGAAGAGGGAGGGGTGGAGAGCATCACAAATCTGTAGAGTTCCTCTGAGACCTTTAGGAAGGAGGAACAACAACATTATTTGCTCACTTTCAGATCCCTATGGTACAAGAGAGAGAGAACCTGACCTCGTCACAGACATGTAGGGCAAAGAACAGCACAAGCATGCCGGTGGAGGGGTAGCGCCCATGATGCCTGGTCCAGCGGTCGTGGATGTATTTAAAGAATGCCGGGTTGAAGATCTGGACCTGGGTGTGGGACAGAGAAACAGCGAAAGGGAGATACGGTCTACTGCCCGTGAGTTTATCCGAGAATGAAACCGAAGCGGATATTCAGAAAGATCCAGAAATGTTTTGTTTTTTTTCGCTTTTCCAGAAATTCCGTGCGTCGGTAAATCAGGAATCGGGAAACATTTATTAGCCTTTTTTTTTTTTTTTTTAAAGAATAAGGCTAAGGCTATGGGTTAGTATAAAACAAGGGAATAAAGTAAAAAAAAGTTAAATATTAAAAAGTTAAAAAGAAAAATATTAAGCATAAAGTGCACTAACGAACAAGTAACAGACAAGAGACAAAGTGACAAGTGACGACAAAGTGATGAATAAATCCGATCTAGTCGGAAATTCAGATCTTAAGCTCTCACTCGGATTATTTATACAGGAAGAAAGAAAAAATGTACATTTAAGAGGTTCTTCAACACAAGAAAACGTTTCATTATACGCTCCATGGTTGTGATTGAGTTTTTTTTTATTTCACGGATTAAAGAGCAAGCAGAAGATTATTCAAAACAAAGCGAAGGTTTATAATCTAACTCTAAGCCCCCATCAACACGGCGGAGGGGATAATATAAAAGCAGGGTCACACGGCGTGTGCGCGCGTGTGTGTGTGTGTGTGTGTGTGTGTGTGTGTGTGTGTGTGTGTGTGTGTGTGTGTGCGTGTGCGTGTGTGAATGGCCAAAGTGGCCTGTGACGCCCATTGAGAACACGCACCTTGTCTTTATCCACGCGGAGGAACTGCTTCACGGGAGCGTAGGTACTGAGAAGCGGAGACGGAGAGACGCAAACGGATTAAACATTGATTGCTACGAATTATGAAGGAGTGACAGTTCGGAGGTGCGTGCGTGTCTCTGCTCACAACCGGATCTGGCCGGTGGACAGCGCGCTGGTGATCCAGACCAGATCCAGCGTCTTGAAGGGCACCACGACGAAGCTGACGTTGGCCGCCAGGTTCTTGGCGCTCTCCGGGTACATGAAGTGGTGGGTGGTGTGGCTGCCGGCGTCTTCCTCGTAGCCCACCGTGGGGGCCAGGTTGATCCTGGGAGCGGCGGAGGGACAGCAAAGGAGACGTCAGGGGTTTGCGTGAGCTTTAAACTGCAGTCACTCGTTCAAAGGATCATATTTTAGGCTGACTTGTAAGCAGGTTGTGGTCGTTTTTTTAAAATAGAAGATGAATTGTTGGATTTGGCCACGCGGTGACAGCTTTGGGAGCTAACATTGACGTTATTGTGCACATTCACTCTCCTTTCTGCTGCGTTTTGTTCTCCTCCTACTGCTAAAGGGACAATGTCTGGCTCCTAAACAGCAGAATGATCGGCTGTTTTGGTGCTGAGCAGGTAATGGACAACGCGTGAGGGCCCCTTTGTTCAGTGCCTGTTGCTTCCTCTCTCCGGGGCTGCAGACCTGACGGTTCGGTTAACGGATCGCCGCCCTGTGGCGGTATTCACTGTCAGTATCGCCTGCGGCTTTGATCAAAGTCTGAGAGTCGAGCTTGCAACACCGACAGCAGCCGGACTCATGGGAGCACCGAGAGTGAAAACTGAAACGAGGAGCCGAAAAAGGTGCTACAACACAGAGGGACTGAGAAAGCCAGTCAACGTGAAAATATTGGTTAGCTCATTGGTAATTACAGTGCGCATGCATGTACCGTAAATTCCGGACCTGAATACAACCTAAATTTAGAACAAAAGAAGATGTGTACATATATAAGCCGCAGGTGAAAAACGAGGGCAGGTTTACGTGCAGCCGGCGGTGTGGTCTACGTCAGTGATTCTCACCTGGTGGGACCCGTTTTTATGCTTTTTGCAGCTGGCCGTTGTTTTTTCATTAAACTCGTTCTTGTGTTGGCAATACGTATTCTGTCTCACACACTCTCTCAGGTTCAAACTGCGCCATATTTTCATTAAATACATTTTGAGAAGTTGAGAATGTTCCTCGATTTGGGTCGCGGCTCGTCATTAAGGGGTGCCGGTGGGTCCCAGAGCCAGACCAGCTGAGAACCACTGGTCTACGTGATACGCAGGTCTACGCCGTATACCCACTAGGGAAAGTCAAGGATCCCATACATCCAATTTGTCACGTAAAAATAAAAATAAAAACGGACTCCGGTCCGCGTTGGTTTCTCTTCAACCTCCCCGTTGGCCGTATCGTCCACCACCCCCCCCAGTATCGACACCCCCCCCCCCCCCCCGTCAGCCAGCAGTCACAGTATGCCCGCTACAAAAATATAGACTACACCACTGCATGCAGCGACTGCAGCGACTACACCACTGCATGCAGCGACTACAGCGGCTACACCACTGCATGCAGCGACTACACCACTGCATGCAGCGACTACAGCGGCTACACCACTGCATGCAGCGACTGCAGCGACTAACCACTGCATTCAGCGACTACACCACTGCATGCAGCGACTACAGCGACTACACCATTGCATGCAGCCGCTCTGTTTCCTTCTCCGACGGCCAGATTGCCCGTAACTTGCACCGGTCTGTCTGTCTCGCTCTCGCGCGTCAGCCCCGTAGAAAATGACACATTAGCCGCACTGTTGTACAAGCCGCAGGGTTCAAAGCGTGGGGGGGGAAGTAGCGGCTTGTAGTCCGGTATTTGCGGTACGCATGTACGTAACGTGCACGCGAGTGAGTCAGGGATGGACCGACGTGATGCGGCAGGGCGGAGGTGGCCGGCGGAGGCGCCGAGTGGACTCGTCTATTATTATTATTAAAACAAATGACATTCCAACCAGATGAGCTCGTGTATCAGGCAATGGAAGCTGCCCACGCAGGTTTGAGGAGCGCAGCGCCGATGTGCCCGGAAACAGAAAATACTAGTCATCTCGGCCACAAGCGCACACACACACACACACACACACACACACGCTGCTGGAAACAACAAACAGCTGTGTGTGCATGCCAGCTGAAGACAATCGGGCACTGTGACGCATCACTCCGGCACAGCAAATGCGGTGCGTATGCGAGAGGCACGATCTGCACGCTTCAGCTTCTTGGTACATAAAGCTCTGTGGTCAGGTGACCTCAGAGCGGAATAGAGGAAGGCAATAAATAAAGAGATTAAATGTAGAATCAGGCACACATCTGCTGTCTCCTTCCTGAGGAAAATAAATTCTGAATTTGCACACAAACTGTCATTTGATGTCATCTTGGTGACTCATAGCATGGAGAGTGTGACGTCACAATGCTCGCGGCGGTCCTCCTCATCGTCTTCACCCCCTCAGTCTCGTCACCCTCACCTCATGACGTAGTTGTGCCCGTCGATGGTCGCCCCGTATCCGGCGCCACGGAGGTTCCCGGAGTTCCCCACCACGGCGCAGCGCAGGCAGCGGCCTGGATCCCACGAGCCGTACGGCGACCTTCCAGGAATCACCTGCGAGGGAAATGAAATGGACAACCGGCACTAAAGGCGGCGGGAAAAAAAACGCACCCCAGCTCTCACTTCTGGGGTCAATTCTTTAACGAGACAGTGCAGGAACAATACACGAGGCCCCTCGAGGAGCTGGAGTGAGTTACACAAACATACGCTGGTGTAAAAAGGGATTCAGTAAAAAGGAATGAGCCGTATCACTGACAAATTCTGCCATCTAATCTGTTACTCGGCCTTTGAGCAAACGTGTGAACCAGGGACTCGGATGGGTGAATTAATAATGCAACGATACCTGGAACAGCCTCAGCAGCACCTGCTGGAGGCTGTGGGGTTTAAACTGGGGCTGTAACATCTGGAGACAAAGGAGAGAAAGAGAAAGGTGAGCAGGTCTCGTTCGCCTTCTGCAGACGAATGTGTGTTTTGTGCTGTGTGATCTCCCGTGCGCCCGGGGATCGTGTGTGTATGCGTGCCTTTGTGTTTGTGTTGGTGTGCGTGTATCTGTGTATGTGTGTGTCGGAATTGGATTGAAAACATTACTTTTCATTGTTGAAAACGGTTAACTACCTTTAACATCCGTTAACAACAGTGATTTCCGGATGGGCGGGATAAACAAAAGAGATGACAACAAGTCCCGCCCCCCACCAAACAATAGTCATGTGTTTCATTTAATGAGGGGAAAAGCAACAGAGACGAGAAGTGCCTTGATGGACGAGCGACACCATGAAGTGAAGCAATTTGATTTCAAGTGCCAAAAAAAAAAATGTTCCTTTGCAAATGGCCTCAACACAATTCTCAGCATCTTGCTCCCCGTTTGTCCGCATTCGGGACCAACGGCACTCAGGTAATCACTTCTGCAAATTTTTAAAACAAATTGGAAAAACAACACCATCATTTCATGATGTCCAGGTTTCTGCACGGAACAATTTTCATCCAATGACAGATAAATGTATACGACAAAACACAGCTGAGGCTTGGAAAATTGGGAAGTGAGAGTGGTCTTATTCATTTTAAGAGATGTTGTCCATTTAGAAAATGAATTAAAAATGTTTGCACCTGCACACGCGTGTCCCGTCCTCTCCAGCAGGTCTCCGTGGCCTCACGTCTAATTGCCTCTCTTTCATTTCCCTCTTTGTTTCTCCTCCTCCTTTCATCTCTCTTCAGCTCTCTCTCTTGTGCAGAGACTTTGTTTTTCACGCCGTTACTCCTCCGTTATTCTCCTTCTTCCCTCTCCTTTGCCTCCTTTTTTCAAACCTCCTTGACTCCTCCATCCTTTGCCGGCTCCCGTTTCTGTCTCTCGGCACGCTGCTTGTCCGTGCGCTTTGTTTAGAGGTTAAGTAAACATTTACAACCCGGTAACAGCCGAGTAGAACTGTCGCCTGGGGTTACTGAAAGAATTGATTTGATTGAATTGATTTAATCTTTGTGGCGTCTACACAAGATTTAAATATACAATGTTATACAATTAAATATTGCAAACGAATTGCAAAAGATTTGGTCAAATAAAATCCAAAAGAGCGGTTAACTTAATCAACAAAGACTGTGACTGAGTGTTTACAGTCTTCAGCAAACTACGTAAATGCACAATAAACCACTGTTTGGACTTTTTGTTCTAATGCGTGATTCTTTCCTCTCTTTCCTCTTTGCATGCTGCCCAGTCATTTATCCACTTGAGTTTTTTATTATTTTATTTAGCTTGACTTGTTTTTTAGGACCTATTCCAATAAACATTAATGAAATAAGGAAAACTTAATGCGACCCCCCCCCCCCCCTTCTCCTGCCTCTGGTTATAAAACTTCCTAATTGTGGCAATCCTGGCAATTTAGTCCATTTGTTAAAAAAAAAAGGTTATCGGGATATCCAACATGTAGAATACTTAAAAGATGTTCACTCCTAAAGCTTTGGAGCAACACGGCATTTATGGACAGCATATTTTGAGGGAAAAGACATTTCTGCAGAGTTGTTACTTGGTATCAGATGTTCCTTCTGTTTAAGAGCAATGGAGAAAATAAACAAATAATACAAATAAATAAAATCCTGAGGTCTTAAACAGAGAAACACAGCACTGACGTGGCTGCAGATGCACGCGACAGCCGTTCGGGACACGCTGAGACGGACGGACGGGGGGGGGGGGGTCAATCTTTTAACGTGTGCTTCCTCGCGTTCGTCACAGTGATTCAGGCACCAGTGAGTTTGTGTTTTAATCCCGGTGGCCAAACACGCAGCGCTCCGCCGACATGTAAACACGCCCGCTGGCGAGGATGACCGAGCGTCATGTCCTGCTGCTTGTAAGAGGGGATTGGTTGGCTCGGTGACGAGGGACAGGACGATGAGGATGGAGAGAGAGATCACATGATGTACTACACGCACTGTTTTAGTGTTTCAGTAAATATGTTATAAAAAAAATGAAATGAGATAATCAATAGAATACTCAAACTTCTGCAGGTTGCAGCAGCACTTGTTGGATTATGGCCCGATGGTGACGTGTAGAGTGAAATGGAAACTGTTACTTACCACCCACCAGTAGTAGACATCCGAGGCCAGCTGGACGTTGTCTCTGGTCCAAACGGGGGAGATATCCGGGTCGTAGTTCTCGTCGAACCAATCGGAAACGCCGGGGTCCCCGACGCATCGGGGGCACCCGCACGTCTTGGCCCGCGAGGCCTCGGCCGGCGAGAGCCTGTGAGCGCCGGCGTAGCTGGGCACGAGCTTCACCCGCCGCGACTCCTCCCACCCGGGCGGCTCCAGGTAGCTGAAGCCGACGCCCCCGCGGAGCGAGGCGGAGAAGAAGAGCGAGGTGAGGAAGACGAGCGCCAGGGAGCCGAGGAGAACGCAGACCCTGCGGGAACACCTCGCCCGGCATCCCCTCTCCGCCCCGCCCGCGGCGCCGCCGCCGCCGCCTCCGCCCCCTGCCCCCGGCCGCGGCCTGAGCTCGGGGAGCCTGGAGGCACCCCCGCCCCAGGACCCCCACCCCCAGCGCCTGTCCCGCTGCGGGGTGGAGGACGGGACTCGGCCCCCCCACGGCCATGCTCCCACCCCTGGGCCCGCCACTGTCCACGCCGCGCCGCCGCCCCGCTCGGGCGCTCGGGGGGACAGCGAGTCAGAGTCAATTGGTCTCACGATGCGGTGCTCCTCCGTCTCCCGCTGGGTTCCCTCTCGCTTCACAGCTCTGAGCGGGTCTCGCGCGTCCTCCGTCCTCCCGCCGCGCCGTCTAACCGATGTGGGACCCCCGTCTGTTCCCGCCTGCTTTCTTTTTTCCCGGGATTAGCTTCTCGGGTGAAACCCGGTGGGCGGGCGCAGCGGGTCCGTCTCGCTTTCTCTGCCATCTGTGAGGACGCTCCAGCGCTCTGCCGCCTCCCTTTTCTCTGTCCCGCTGTCTCGTCTCTATCTCGTTGCCAAAGAAGGCAGGCGGCGAGAGGGGAGGGGGGAGGGGGGGAGGATGGGAGCAGGAGGAGGAGCGGTAGACCTGGAGGTGGTCTAGCCTGAAGGGTGCTCCATCAGGTGCTCCATCATGTCTCTAGATGCTACTGAGGCTTCCTTGGAACGATGTCCTGCAGACACAAAGTTTTAAAAAAAGCTTAATTTCAAAAGCTTCAACTCTTTGTGATGTATAAAGAAATAGTCACGTCACAAAAAGGAAAAAAGCAGATTGTCTGACGTTCTTTCACGCCGATGGTTCATCAGGGGACGAAGTTGTGCCAAGGAAAGGGGAGCGTGGTGGACGGCGGCGTGACGTGCGGAGGCTGCGAGGGGAAAAAAAAAGACAAAACCAATCAGCCCCCAAAATCTCATCCTCTCTCCAGCCGGCTTTGCGAGGACGAGGGGGGGGGTGGGGGGGGACGACGACAGCATCTGTCCTGCATCCCCGAGTGTGTTCGCGTGTCTCTGTGTCAGCGATTTAATGTGAGTACGTTGAGGCAGGTTAGCACGCCGTCACTCTGATTTAATTGTGATCTGCATCTGTGCCGGTGTGTGTGCGTGTGTGAGTGTGTGTGTGTGCGTGTGTGTGTGTGTGTGTGTGTGTGTGTGTGTGTGTGCGTGTGTGAGTGTGTGTGTGTGTGTGAGTGTGTGTGTGTGAGTTTGAGGTGAGTGCTGCTCAGCTCTAATCTGCTGAACTATAATCCGAGGGTTAAACACCGTCAGGCCATCTTCCTCCGATGCCAAATAAACATCATAAGTCACCTGCACACACACACACACACACACACACACACACGCACACACACTGTTGCCTTTTCTGCTGAAACAACACCTACTTTTGATGGGAGAGTGCGTGCGCGGGTTTGTTTGTGTGCCGTTGAGGGATCCGTGACCCGGAGTCGGGCTCCCTGCTCCGCGGGAAACCTGTAGACACACGGAGAGATGAAAGAGAATGAGGACCAAGGACCAGAGCAGTTTGTCTTCTTTGTCAACATCTTTGTGTGTTCTTATTTGTGTGGAGGAATGCATTTCCCCCTCCGTCCGGCGAGGATCAAATGACATCACCGAGACCGTCTGCCTCTCTCTCTCTCTCTCTCTCTCTCTTGTCAACGACCCAGGAATCCACAGTTTTTCTCCACTCTCAATTTTGGAGGCATCGCCATTAGCAGCCAGCACGCGATGCAGGGTTGTCACGGCAACACCGGGGGTGCAAACTCATCAGGGATGAAAACGGGGACAATGTGAAAAAGGGCACATGCGGAAGGCAAACCTGACCTCTGCCTCGATGACGGGGGCGTGCAAGAGTCCATTCCAGTGAGGTTATGAATAAATAATGCCAGAGCTAAAAGGTTTGCTTCAAACGACGGGACTTAAGATAACTCGATCGACTACTCACATTCAAAGACAAATTGCTTTGGAACCTCAAGAATAGATTTCGCTTTGGACGAACAGAATAAATATTAGCAAGAGGGAGGGAGGAGGCCTCTCACCCCCCATTCGCTAACATTACATTGATATCAGAGAAAGCCTTTGACTTCTCCCTTGATTTCCCATTATCTGTTTTAGGATTTTTTAATGTGAGGGTAAGGTAGGTACATTTTTCGGCATTTTCTCGCTTCGATTTTTCCAAAGTTCCTGAGAAATAAACCCTGTACTATCCGACAACACCGTTGTTGTAACCCTCAAAAATGGTTGATGACGAACAAGCTTGAAAAAAATATTCATGACAGCTTGCGTTCGCAGATGACTTGGAGGACCGAACCGGACCGGACCGGACCCCCCCCCCAAAACAAAAAAGGTTTTATTGCAGATCTACACGAATCACACAAATGACCTATTTTGAAACAAAAACGGCGAATTTTCGCCGAAAGGTGACATGTTTGCGTCCCTGAACACGAACCTTGACCCATCTTATTCATGCTAGAGAACATGGCTTCCCTCCAGATGACATACTTGTTCTTTTGTATGTTCTATTCCTATAATTGCTGCGTGTGTCACCCCCTTCCGTGACAAAGAGTCGCACAAATTCACACCTGGAGCCGACATCCGTTCGTCTTCGTGCTCGTAAAAGTGACAAACAGCCAGACGCACACAGACACATGTGCAATCTGTACGATCTGACGGATCTCGCGACACTACGACAGCTTCATTTTGAGTCGTAACAAGCTGCAGGTTGAAAATCTGAGCGTTGGCTGGTTCATTTTTCTAACTCTGACTGTTCATTTAACAGATTCCGCATGAAGGCTTTTTAGTATTCCCTCTATTTGAGGTGGAAGCCAAGTGTTGGGTTGGACGCTTGCCTCTGCCCTGTGGGTTTTAATAAGAGATGCTCCACGTTGAATTCATTAGAAAAGCTGTTAATTGTTTACTATGGCGGCCGCTGAAGGAAAAAGCTGTCTGTATTTTTCCATTCTCATCCACACAGCTGTCATTTAAATCTTCTGCTAGATGGTTCGTTTCATCCCCCGAATACAATTTCCACACAGTGTTTCCTAGTGAACAAACGAAACAAATCTATCCCCGCCCGCCCGGCTTTCGGGCACCTTTTGGTCACATCTCCAGCAGTCTACGTAAAATGTGGCAAAGCCGTTCGGCCACTTCCAGACGCCAGTTTGCTCCAGATTCCTGCGCACTGCTGCAGAACAATAAGCACCGGCATTGTTGACGCCGGGGCGACCTTCCCTGGGGAGTTCTGCTCCAGGTCTGCGGGCCAAGTGTGAAGAGGGTTTTGTTGACACGACGACCAATCGTTCGGAAAGGGAAGACGCAATGCATTGATATCGAACGTGTTAATGTCAACGAGAACAAAACCAACACAAATAGATCCGTCTAACAAGTAGTGCATCACCAATGTGGTGCATCTCTGACACCGTATAACCAGGTGAAGGAAATAAAACCAATGCATCTACTGACACCTATTGAGATCCCGCTGAGCGGTTGAAAAAAACACACTGGGAAGGAATACCCAATTTAGCCCAAACGGGCCTGGAGATGCTCAGTGACCAACCAAACAATGGGCGTCTTTAACCAGCCGGTTGTGTCTGGGTGCACACATCCTCCAGGTGTGTAATTGACCATCTGGAATTCCTTTAAATCACACGCTTTAACCGTCGCTGGCCACCGAGCGCGTTGCCGCTGGCCACTATCCCGTGCAGATTCTTGCAAATTCTTCTTCTCAACCAACCCGAGAGTCTTATTTCTGTCGTGTAAAAAATAAAGCACCCAAAAGCAAAGAGCAGAAAACACGTTGCAGGCGCGTGACGTCAAGTGTCACGTCCCCAAAAGACACACAACGGCTCCATCGCCCCATCCCATCCCCGCGCTGACGTCCATCTTCTAAGTGGAAGATCTGTCCCGAGCGGTTGATCTCATTTATATCCTTCGAGGGTTCAAACAGGCTTTAGAAATTCTGCATCGCTTGCTCTTTCCGCCCCTCATCGTTTTTCACTGCTCGCCCTCTACCAACCCTCTCTCTTTTTACAAGTCGATCACCGCTGCAGGTGGCACAATTCAGAGACATTAAAACATTTTGAAAAAACGGAGCTATTTAAGAGCTTAATCTTCCTGTGACGTGGCCTGGGTGCAGCATTTGGCATTTACTTCACTGACATTTTGAAAACCAGAGGCCACCTTCACCTTTAACATAAATCGAATGTCAAGTTTAACAAACAATTCAACTACATGCATCACTTAAAAGTCATCTGGGTGACGAAAGTGGCACAGCAAGAGCGCTGCTGCCAGGGTTTGGAAGGTGACCCAGTGCTAACCAAGAATCCGCCGATCAGCCCCGGGCCAAAGATCACCACAAGTTGTACGTGGCAAATCCACTAATTGCGCTAAATCACTTAAAATTAATTGACTTTGCTGAGAAATGACACGGGTTTAAACGTTGCCGCATTATGGGCTTAAGTCTTTAAACAGTCGGCGGTGCCGAAGCGGCAACCTGATTTGTAGCTTTTACCAGTTTTAGCCTGGATCTTAAAAGAATACAGAACCTTAATACCCAAGTTGGTAAAGACCTTTCTGTTATGGTCGAACTGAAAAAAACACTCGAAGGAAGACGTTCTTCTACTTAGACGAGCGAAAATGTCAACAATAAACTGAAATACAGCAAGATAGAATGATACCAAACACGGTCAAACAGAAGCCAAATTAATAGTGGGTTATTTATCAGAAAATTCGAGTCTCCATTTTTATAAGCTGAACAGAGAGAATCACGCTGCAGCTGCGCCGTAGCCATGGAAACCTGCTATCTGCGTCCCGTGGAAAGCCACCATTCTTTCATTCCTGCTTTTAGTTAGTTGGGTCATACCGACATTCTTATGACACCAAAGTACTGCAAAACAGAAACCAAAACATTTTCAGTTTACAATTATAAAAACGAGGAAAAGCAGGAAATCCTGAAATTGGTGAAGATGGAACAGTTGATATTTAACTCTTGACAACAGAATGTGCTTTCCAACACGTTTTCTCAAATTACACCAAGAAATACAACGGACCATCAAAATAAACATTTAAAGTATCTACAATACACAGATAATAATTTAAAGACTGATCATTCAAATGGCAAAGCTAACACAAGAAGTCCCAATGAATCGAATGGGTGTCAATGAGCGCTTTAACACTATATGACATCATTCACCCCCATTCACACCCATCAGAAACTACCATTCACACACTGTAGTCGCTGCTACAGGAGCAATGTTGGGTTAAGGGTGCTGCCCAAGGACACATCGGCATGCGGGTTAACCGAGCCTGGAATCGAAACCGCCAACCCGGTGCTCCCCCACCCACCCACAGTCAAGCCATGACTTCAGAAAGTCAGCAGTCTATTATAACAGCGGCCTATTCTCATGAAGTATGGTTGGTCCTGTTGAAGCTTCTTTACATTGAGTTCAACTTAACGAAAAGCTGAATTGTCCGGAAAACCGTGTCGTATAATAACCTGTAGTTATGTATGCACTTTATTACCAAAACCCAAAATACTGCGTTTGTGGCCTAATATCCTCGTAGTTCATTTGGGAACATTCTGATTCGTAGGGACGTTTTTTTGTGGAATGTATTACGCAGTATGGTCGGATTGAGGTCGTTAAAGGTTAAAAAAAGTGACTTTTTGGGGGGATTGGAGATGAAAGCACCGCGGGTCTGTTTTCCCAGAGGGTTTGGAAAAACACACACAGTGTGACACCGAGTCACAGACCTCATCCCGCCATGATGGGAATTTGCATATTCCGGGAAAAATGCTAAAATTAGCAGCGTATTAAAATGCAGAGGACATACAGGAACGACATTGTCAGTAAAGGTACAAGCACTATGGTTCTTTAGATCCAAATAGGGAGTAAAGATAGTGCTGCCTTTTGTAATGTGGACGCAAGTTATATAGGTACTGCCCTTCATTGAGAAAGCGGTATCATTGTGTGAAAGTCAAAGACTTTGAATCAAGGGGATTAAATGCATTGTATTCTGGAATAAGAATGTCTACCTATAGAAATAGAGTGCAGGTAGAGAGGACATTGCTATTCAAATCAACGCGGCGGGACGGTCAGAGTGGCGTCTGTTTTTCTCTGAGCGTTTGTGTTGCAAACACAGGCACCCTCTAAACCAATTTAAGCCCCCCGAGAGGGAGTCACCGATTCCAGCGCGCCTGTGACACGCCAGCGCTGGCGTCGAGTGGCTGCACATTCGCGTGGGCCGTCCCTTTCGCTCGGCCATCATCTTTGAATGCCTCCTCTGCCGGCCAAGCGGCGGAGCAACGACGCGTGACGCTCTCTTTGCTGCCTCAGCAACATGTGGTGTCACCATAGCAACTACCAACAATGGTCATTTGATTTGGTCAAATGGTGGTGGGCCGTCAGGGCCAGCCAAGCCTTCTCTGCTGGCCTAAACAGAATCACAAAGTTATAGCTATTTTATATATATTATAAATATATAATATATATATATATATATATATATATATATATATATATTATAAATATATTATATATATATATACATATATATATATATAATTCTCCTTCCTTGTTCTAAAGAGAGCTTTTAACCAGTCATGTAAGAGAGGTCCTCTGGGTAGATTTGATCTTAAGTGTGACATGCTGTGCGTATTCTTTGACGTACCCTCATAAGTAGGTCTGCATTATCGCTTAGCGGTCATAGCAACGGTAACTAAACAGGGTCAGGAAAAGCAAATGGTCAGTTTTAGAGAGAGAGCTGGATTTCCTGAAAGCTGCACTTACAACCTCAATGTTTATAGGTCCTCAATCATTATGGGAGGTGCAAGAAAAAAAGGACGCCAAATTCAACCGATGGCTTGTCTGCATTTTTAGCCACACAGAGAGGCCTAAACCGACCACTGGTCCAGTCTCCCCTTTCGTCTCCTTGGCAGCCCCGCCGGTGTCTCTGGGCACCTCCTCCACTCCCCTTCCTCTCCATTAGTCTTCAGTCCTGAAAAGAGAGGCGAGGGGCATACAAAAGGGAAGACGAAGAGGAGAGTCCTCCGTCCTGAGGCCCACTGCCAGCTGCTGCTGCTGCAGAGACCGTCCACCCAAACCCAACAGGCAGGCAGCGATCACGCTGCTCTGGCATTCAGCGGGTGCCTCGGTCTGCGCTCTGCAAACAATGCTACGATCACAGCAGACTGCTGTGTCGTCTCCT
The DNA here is from genome assembly GCF_964276395.1 of Gasterosteus aculeatus. Classification (NCBI taxonomy): domain Eukaryota; kingdom Metazoa; phylum Chordata; class Actinopteri; order Perciformes; family Gasterosteidae; genus Gasterosteus; species Gasterosteus aculeatus. Next base: position 3,241,980 of record NC_135709.1, on the reverse strand, counting down.
GCACTTGCACCCAGGAGGCCGGATACTAAATATTCAAGGGAAAGAACGGCGTTACGTCCCAACAAACATATTTCTTCTATTAACAATTGTGGTCGCATGAACAAAAAGGAACACAAAAAAGTGACCCGCGTTAGGTGTGAGACGGTGCTTTCAGGGTTCCGATCGATGCTGCGAGGATCACAGCACAATGCCGCCATTATTGAAACGAAGAATGTTTTTACGAGAGAACGGATCAGATTGAAGAACTTCTGTCGGAAGAAATGCGTAAATATACGGATGGCCTCACGGAGGGAGATCGGCGCAAACGTCGAGAGGAGAAAAAGGTAGAGAAAAGGGCGCCGTCTCTCGCTCTTTAATCTCATTATCTCATCAGCTTTGTTTCTCCGACGCGCCTTGAAACAAGCTCCACGTCTCACGCGCTCGAGCGCCCGCTCAGCTTCTCGCCGTCGTAGACGAGCTTTGGCATGTTTGGCCTTGAGCGCCTTGAGCGCCGTGTACAACCAGTATGGATCAACCGACTAACCAATTGATCCATATATATAAGGCGCTATAAGGCGCTCCGGATTATAAGGCGCAGGGTCGTTTTTTGAGAAAATTAAAGGCTTTTAAGTGCGCCTTGGAGTGCGGAAAATACGCTGAATCGATTAATCGATTTATATTCCTGCGATCCAACTGAATCGATCTGTACTCCACAAATCTGCATTCCAGACGACACATATCGATTACAAATCGATTGAAATGGTACATAATCGATTGTATTGATACTTGGAAACTGCACATTGGATTTAAGTACAAAAACGGTGTGGATGTGTGTTTGTGTGTTTTGTTTTTTAGCACTTTAGACACGTTAAACGTTACTCGATTCAGTCTGCCTGTCTGTGACGTCATCAGTAGCAGCGGCAGCCGCGCGAAACTCTGAACAACAGCTTATCGATCCAGCGCGTGGAAACATTTTGGCTTTTGCAAACACGGAGGTGTTCTAAATAAGTCGGTCGCTGTTTGTAGAATATGTAGAAGACAAATAAAAAAACACGGAAACACCTAACGGCCATCTACTAAGGCGCCGTGGGATTAAACAACGCCGACAGTCAGGACCTCTAGCAGCGTCACCGCTGCAGCAGCAGCAGCAGCAGCAGGTAACTCCAGCTCTGCAGACGCCTCAGGCCTCACCAGCACCAAACTCAACATCACAGCAACAAGTTTATCAGTAAAGACATGCGACCCCACAATGTGGTTGAAAATCCACATTCTGGGGGGGTTCTGTGAATTGATCCAAACATTGTGTAATTATTGTGTGATGTTTACATTGAAAATGGCACTTGATTCAAATAAAAGGTACATTTGCCATTAATTGTTGTTTGCTTGTTTATAATATCCATAATTAATTTAAACCTGATTTCCTTACAAGAAGCAATCTCAGAAACTTTGCCTGCACTGTCCAGTAAAGTTACTGAATCGATTTAAAGTCACTGAATCGAATCGAATCGTTCTAAATTAACCCAGATCGTCCATGAATCGAATCGGCAACCATGAATTGCGATTCGAATCGAATCGTTGTTAAAATGAATCGGTACACCCCTAGTTTCTGCGGGAGACTCGGGTCTGACTGAAATTCATGGTAAAAAAAACGCCACGGCAGTCGAACCATATAAGCACATCTTAAATTCAAGTCAGGTGTTGGTTCAGTGTGTTTGGGGGCAGTGGATTAACTCATCGCTTGGAAAGAGAGCGGGAGGGATCCCTTTGCTCTTCATCTCTCCCTCCCCCGGGTGCTCGCTCTCAAAGGGATGCGAGGGCGAGAAGCCACAAGGAGATGAGAGGGGTTTCTTGGGAGACGGATGAGATGAAGCGAACACTTGACAGACCTAGAAACCGCAGCCGTTTGTGTCGAGACCTTGATACCGTCTCTCCTCGTGGATGTGGAGAACAACAGGCAGCGAGAGGGAGGGAGGGAGGGAGGGAGGGGGAAGAGGCACAACACAAACACAAAAAAACACAAAAAATGTGGCTCTAACAAACTCCTGCTCCCCAGGTATCCGATTAAGCCAGTTGAAGATTCCCCTGCTGTGCTAATTAGAAAAAAATGGAAAGACTCCCACCAGGTTTTCTAGTGATGTGGTGAACATCAACAGCTCTGGTGTGCGTGCGCAGGACAGTGATCTATAGATATATTATTCGAATTACAAAGCACCCGCTGCAGCGTGAAGCATGCGACTCTTATCTGGTATTCGGGCGGGAAAACGCTGGAAAGCTCGCCGTGTTTCGGTGAGCGTGTTTCAATGCCGTTTCATCTCGATCTTTGGCCGACTATTAGCTGAAGTTGTAAACCGAGGGGGAAACACTGAGAGGCGTCGGTTGCGTTCGTCAGTCCGTACTCGCGCGAAGATGCAGACACAGCACACTGCAGGCTTTCTTTTGGTTTTACACAGATTTGTTTTGAGTGTTGATTTCAATAGCCACACGGATAAAGGGCCTTGTTGTGTGTGAGACGATAAGTAGTTTAGAGTGATGGGATAGGGTGCCCGTATGTGTGAGAGATGGAGAATTAAGCAAAGTAGTTTCAAATGATGGGATTACACGTGCGTTCGTACGAGCGCACGTTCGCGTGTGCATGTGTGGAGAAAAGAAAATACCCCCCCCCACATGTGCTCTCATTTCCTTTTCTCTTTTTGACAAAATACCCATCATGGTAAATCAGCAGGGTGCACTTACGTATTGCACATCAAAGTCCATAGACTTAATGTTCACAGGGGGCCTTGGCGTTCGCCTGTTCGTTTTTAAACTGGACGCACATCGCACCATTTGTTCAGCTCATTAAGCACTCGATTTGCCCACACACACAGTGCCCTGAGAAAGTTTATTATTATTATATATTTTTTATTTATATATATATATATATTTTATTATTTATTAATATATATATATATATATATATATATATTTATTTATTTATATATATATATTAAGTTTTACATTTTAAAATAGTTTTTTTTTCCTTTGGACGTCCGTTTTGTAGATCATGACATCAGGATTTGTTGTTCGGCAGCATCTTCTCTTTGTGTCGGAATCACTCTGCGCTTTGACTAATCCGAACTAACGCGGTACAGATTACATTCGTGCGAATGTAGCAGCTTTTGTGTTCACTAGCAAAATACTTTTATTCTCGGAATCAACACACTGATCGGCCCCTGGCTGATGCGTTGTGTCGGCCACGGACCCTGAAGTCTCAAGGCATTCCACAGAAGGGATTTACATTTCAAATCTATTCTCACCATTCTCAGAATGTAGCAGCAGTATCAAGTGTGTGTGAGAAAGTGTGTGAGTGTGCGTGTGTTTGTGTGTGTGTGTATACTGCACAGGGTTTAAAGGTAAGAATCCTATTACTCGTAATCCTCTTGGCTCAGTGCTTAGTCTTTCAGCTGATGTCTGATACTCTGTGATTTCATCACTGTGCCTCTGCGAGTAAACATGTCACATCTGTGGCTTCTGTTTCATACTTTTGTGTTTGTTTGTGACAAATCATCAAACACAGACAGTGGTTGACACATGCAGGCCCAACTTTAAAGCTGCTTGCTAGCTTAGCGGGTTAGTTTGGCAAGTTAGTTTAGAAGGTTAGTTTGGCAAGTTAGGTCAGCAGGGTAGCTTAGCGGGTTAGTTTAGCAGGTTAGTTTGACAAGTTAGTTCAGCTGGGTAATTTAGCGGGTTAGTTTAGCAGGTTTGTTTGGAGGTTTAGTTTAGCAGGTTAGTTTGGCGGGTTAATTTGACAAGTTAGTTTAGCAGGTTAGCTTAGCGGGTTAGTTTGGTGGTTTAGTTTAGCAGGTTAGTTTGACAGGTTAGCTTAGCGGGTTAGTTTGGTAGGTTAGTTTAGCAGGTTAGTTTGGCGGGTTAATTTGACAAGTTAGTTTAGCAGGTTAGCTTAGCGGGTTAGTTTGGTGGTTTAGTTTAGCAGGTTAGTTTGACAGGTTAGCTTAGCGGGTTAGTTTGGTAGGTTAGTTTAGCAGGTTAGCTTAGCGGGTTAGCTCGGTGGTTTAGTTTAGCAGGTTAGTTTGGCAGGTTGGCTTAGCTGGTTAGTTTGAAAGGTTAGTTTGGTGGGTTAGCTTAGTGGGTTAGTTTGGCAGTTTAGTTAAACAGGTTAGCTTAGCGGGTTAGTTTGGCGATTTAGTTTATCAGGTTAGTACCATTCAATTAGGCCCCAAGAAAGTTTTATTTTTTATGTTTACAATTATCCACCATGGATGAGAATCGTTTGGGTCTTTCCTGATACCAGTGCTAAAACGATACTTGCCCGGTAAATAGTCATAAGGAGTCAATATGAAGAAAACAACGAGCGCGCATTCTTGGTCATTACCTTACGGGAGTCAGCCTGGGTTGCTTTGGAAGGAAATTAAATCCGTCCGTTAGTAAGCAAGAATTGCTAAACCCCATTACCATTACATTACCAGTAAACCCCTAGTTTACAGTATACGTACATGCTCTGTAAGAGCCGGAAGATGTATTACTTTGTTGGAATTTTGGGAATATTAATCATTTAATGTATGGTCATTGTGCAGGAACTAAAGATATGTAACATATATTGAAAGCCTTTATGTTGGATTGACGCTCCTTGTGTGTCTCAATGTATTGACGTCATGAATGCAGCAGGTGCAACACAGAGGAGCTGCATCAGGCGCGAGAGCGTATCGTTTATCTACCTTGAGACAGAATGTATGAATCGTATATTAAGTTAAGCTTTGCTGCGTAAAATGAAGACAAAATCAAAATGATCAAACTATCTTGTCATTCGCGTAAGAAAATGAAGTCACGTGTCTGTAGGGCTGTCACGATATGAAATTTTTGTTGTGCGATTATTGCACCAACATTTATTGCGACATTATTGCAATTTTCAGACAATTTTATGCCACTGATAACATTATGACAATGTAATAGCACAGTAATACAAGTACACTCTTTCGAAGACCAAGAATGTTTTATTTGTCAGACTAGTTAGTAGGGGTGTAACGATTCATTTTAACAACGATTCGATTCACGATTCACGGTTGCCGATTCGATTCATGGACGATCTGGGTTAATTTAGAACGATTCGATTCGATTCAGTGACTTGAAATCGATTCAGTAACTTTACTGGACAGTGCAGGCAAAGTTTGTGGGACTTGTCTGCGTCTGACTGTCTGCGTTGTTTAATCCCACGGCGCCTTAGTAGATGGCCGGAAAGATTCGTCGTGTTTCCGTGGTTTTTTATTTGTCTTCTACATATTCTACAAACAGCGACCGACTTATTTAGAACACCTCCGTGTTTGCAAAAGCCAAAATGTTGCCACGCGCCGCTGCGTGCTGATGACGTCACAGACGGGCAGACTGAATCGAGTAACGTTTAACGTGTCTAAAGTGCTAAAAAACAAACACACAAACACACATCCACACCGTTTTTGTACTTAAATCAGTTCAGTTTCCAAGTATCAATACAATCGATTATGTACCATTTCAATCGATTTGTAATCAATATATGTCGTCCGGAATGGCGATTTGTGGAGTACAGATCGATTCAGTTGGATCGCAGGAATATAAATCAATTAATCGATTCAGTGAATGAATCGTTACACCCCTACTAGTTAGATATTAGAATCGAAATGTGAAAAAACACATCTTAAGTGAATAAAACAAATAAAAATAAAAAATAAAAAAGTGTCTCTCCCATTGTTTGAAATATCTTCTGCCTCCACATTACTTACATTCTGCTCGTCCCGGGTCTTGGTTTGTCGTAACTCATGACATGCACTTTTCCATATGTAGCCAACCACGGTTAAATCTACACTTCCCGGCGCAGTGAACGATTCCTGAGCTACCGTTTTAAGAGAGCGTCCTGCTTGTATTTTGAGCGTCTCCCTTTAAAACCGTATGAATTATTACAAACGTATATCTCAAATGAACCACATGAACAAGGGTGTAGCGACGTTCCCTCTATGTCATTTGTTATTGAGCCACAATCGAGCTGCAGACACAGTGACTTAATTCCCTTACCCGAACTACATTTGATCTTTTTGTTTTGTCTTTATTTTACGTAGGATTTTTTTTTCTCGTAAATATACAAATGAAAAATTCTGTCACACGGTGGGAAAACGATATGCCTAATGCTGCTCTCTGTGTTGCACCTACTGCGATAAAACTGTCAGGTAAAAGGTAAAACAAGTTTGCATTTAGTGTTTTGTGTGTATTTATATTCACAGTATACTTCAAACATGTAATGTGTTGTTCAATTTGAAGAAGAAAAAACGCGTTGGCAATTTAAAAAAATTAAATTAAATTAAATTCGTCAATTGTCATTTGTGCTTTTTAAAAAAAATTAAAAAATTAAAAAAAAAAGGAGTATCGGTTCAGGCCCCTTTCAGGCACCGGCATTACCATCAGGGTCGTAAAAAGCCAAAGCCATGTGTCAACACAATCACCACAAACCAGATGGGAAGACGACACCTCCACAAACGACCTTTAGCGGCATCTATTTAGGAGACACGAGGAGAAAAATCTTCATCTCGCGATCTCCATCTCTTCTTCTGAGCAGGTGCGGCCGCCCCTCCGTCTACTCTACCCGTCTACCCCCCTCCCCTCCCCCCCCCCCCCCCGGCTGCTGTTGTCTCTTAGCAACGCCGGCAGCCCAATCGATGGAGGGGATGGAGGGAGAAACGAGAGCGACAGAGGGGGTGAATGAGGGGAGTGAGACGACAAAAGGCAAGAAGGAGGTGTGGGGGGGGGGAGTGGGGAGGAGGGCAAACGGGTGTCAAGTGTACAAAGCGAATGAGGAGGTAAGGGGAGATGTGGGGGGGCCGCACAAAGAGGGGGAGAAAGGGGGGCTGAAGGGAGATAGAGGGAGATGGGAAATGCACTATTGGAGGTGTAAATGTCAAGCTCCCACCAGGTCACGCGCATGTATTGCCATTTGGGAGCAGCATGTCAGAAGATAACGCAGATACGGCACCGTGCGGGTTATAACGAACGCAGCAGACGTCACATGTTCGTACAGACCCTCCTCCCGCAGCTCCCTCCACCACCCGCGAGCAGCGTGCTCAAAGGCTCACCTCGTCCGGCCGGTGTCCCTGCGTCCTCCTCCTCCTCCTCCTCCTCCTCCTCCTCTCGGGCATCCAGCGGCTGTCGGCCGGTTGCGTCCGAATCCGAATGCGCGCGTTCTCCCTCCGCGGACGCGCGCGGCGCGGCGCGACGAGACAAAGGGAGGCCGGAATGACGCCGGCGGATTCGAGCTCGCTGCGCAGAGGCACCGGGCGCCTTCCCAGCGTCACCGCGGCTGAGCGCGCCGGCTGAGCAGGAGAGGCAGGTCTCCTCTCCGAGGAGGCGGCGTCGGTCCGGCGTCTTCCTGGGAGGGACCCTCGTGTTTCCCAACCACACACATGAACCCCGGTGGGCCGCGCTGTCACTCTCCCGAGCGTTTCTGCACAACTTCCTGTTTTCACAATTAAACAGCTGTGTGCGCCATTGAAATGCATCTGCATCATTGACTATACATTCATACATACATATATCAATCAATCTCTCTCCTCTCTCTTTCTCTCTCTCTCTATATATATATATTTTTATTATTATTTATTTATTTATTATATATATATATTTATATATATATTTATTATATATATATATATATATTTATATATATATATTAAATGTATAAAATATTAATTAATAAATATGTGAAACCCTTATATTTATATTTGTGTCATGTACATACCTGCACAGAATGGCTGACCACATGCACACATATATGGATATATACATATTGGATTGGATTGAAATGGGTCGTCTGCATTCGACCGAAGCCAATCTGAAACTCTAGTTTGCTAAAGATAAGGATCACAATAATGTATATCATTTATGATCAAAGTGAAAACCTATTTTTTTAAATCACACTTTAAAATAATTTATATATAAATTAGGTAAAAGCGGGATTATATATATATTAGGCTGTCAATAGAAAAATTAACTAATTAATCGTACATTTTGAAAATCAATAAATTGTGACTACCTTTGGTTAAGTTTATTGAGTTTGTTTTTCTTCTAGAGACTAAATCTTACACCTAATGAGTAATCACCTTAGAAGGCGTGTATTTCAGTCACTGTTTTTTAATGCGCATGGGCAATTTTGCCCTTTTCCCTTGTGTATTTCAACGCTGCACATATATATAAACATATATAAGTATATGTATGTACAAGGCCGTCGGGGCACCGGAAGGGGATGTAGTAACCCAGACGGTCGCCGGCGGGAGGTCTTTTTCTCTCTCTTCTCTTCTTTCTCCTATTTATTTGTCTCCTAGTCCTGCATCTTGCGCCTCATTTTGTCCATCTCCGTCTGTTGTTCTTGCATCCATCTCTACAAAAATGTCACTCTCCTCTTTTTTTAAGTTCTGGCGGACTGTTTTTTTGTCCTGAAAACGTTGGATCTTGGTGATCAAGACCTGATCCCCTTTGGCAACGGTACCCTCCATCTGCCGGATCTTTGGGATCAGGCCCAACTCACTGAGATCACTGCCTGTGACCACCTCGTTGGTGGTTCTTCTCGTGGCTCTTTTGTAAATCGGCCAGAGAATCCCTTTCGTTTGCTGAGCAGTTTGTGCTTCCAGCTGGTGGTGGTTGGCCTGCTGCTTTGTGCAGCTCCTCTTGTAGAGAAACATTGCTGGGGAGTCACCCTGTTACTTTAGACTCCAAGGACTGTTGTTGGTAATCAATTTCTGTCTTTTCCTCCAGATCTATATATTTCTGTTCCCAGGTCTCGTTGTTGACCGTGAATTCAGCACTTTTGACAGTGAGTGGCTCTGTCGTCTCCTCAGGTAAACCGTCGTTCTCCCTTGGTTGTGGAAAACACCACAAACGATCGGTTTTAGGTGGACGTCATGGGCGATGTGAACGAATGAGATGGTGCGAGATCTTGCACGCACAGGGACCATTTTTCTCTAGGCTACTGAAATGCGATACACAACATTTGGTGGCCAATACTATTTTGTGCTGAAAGGAAGCTATTTACTTACTATTTCTAATTTCGCTCGTAACCGTATTGTAACAGCAATAAGGTACTTGAGGCAGTACTTTTTCTTCAATAATATAAGTTAATAGTTTGGGGGTGTTGTTACTCGAACTGTTACATCATTGGACGATAAAGCACAGCCTCTTGTACCTTATTCCTCAAACATATCTAGATATCTGATATCTAAACACATTTGGTGTGGATTGATGACAGAGAGGGTAAATGTTATTCTTAAATATTGAATGAAGAAACAATTGGGCTCCAGCAGAAGGGGCCCTTTTCTTATCCAGGGCAAAAAAACTAGGGGTCTATCTGAGCACGTACACCACCGCTCGCCTACTTCCGATTCGACAGTCGTCCATCTCGACTGACCAACATCTTTTCAAACCAATAACCCCAACTAACAGCGGTGGATTTTAAGTGATGGAAGCTTTTGGTTATTACAGGAACGTATTGTTCTTTTTTTTTCATGTCAGAGTCATCTTAACCCGAGTGTATGACTAAGCTGCACACGATATTAGTTCCTGCTCGGCTGGAAGGGCCACATTTCCCTTGTTTTGTGGATGCAGCACATAACGTTAACGTTAAGGTGTAAGTTCAAGGCAATGTTGGACAGTCTAGTGTTGTTATGGCCAACAACTGTGTAAATCCAAGAGAGTTCGCTCCATGTAAGTGTCAATCGGTCACCGCGTTGACCATCTTAGTCTGTTGTGTGGATGGAGAGGAGAAGGCCTGTTTCTCTTCTGAGACCCTCTCAGTCATATTATTATTATATATAATGTCATACATATTCTTGTCTATGTATTTGCATGAAATGATGCTCACAGAGATTTGGAAGTTGGCATAAGGATTTTTGTGCTGAACATGAAATGCCAATGCCCAGCATTGGGCATAATGTCATGGAATGTTGAACATATTCACAGATATAATTATACATTAGTAAAAATATTACGCACATTTGTTACATTAAATTGTCGTACTTTCCAAAACAAGAAATGTACAGAGAAAATGCGTTCAAAACCGACATACTCGCTTCTCTGACTTCCAGGCCTTTGTCGACATCTGCTGGAGCCTTTGCAACAGCACAGCGAGTCTTTTCAGTCAGGCGCCCGCGGGACACCTCACGTGACGACGCTTCGGTGGACGAAGGACCCACAAACGGCGGCTCGTCGTCGGCTTCCAGTTTGACGGAGATAGTTTGCGTACATGAAAACACATCCGACTTAAATCAGAAGCATCTTATCTAACACGCCGGTAAATATTGCATTGTGCTACTCTACAGCTCGTTGGTGTTCAGGCGGACGTTGTATGCATGTTGAGTTGACTTGGTCACGAGTTGTAAAGCACAATGGACGATCGCGTCAGGCAAAAGCGGCGCTTTCTATGAATGGGCTCCCAGTCCGTTGTAGACAATACATTAACTCTCTGTGCGATTTGCTGCAACGTTTGCGCCGATTTTAATCACCGAGGCAAAAGCTGTCGGACGTTTTCAAAACAAACCGACCTACGAAGCGGTGAAGTTGGTCACTTGCGTCCGCTAAGCTAAGCTAGCGCTCGCGGTTGTTGGCACGTAGCGTTAAGTTGGTCAAACTAACGTCAACGCGACGCGTTAAACACGTTGGGCCTCACACTTTTCGCACACGATGCATTTCTCTTGAGTCGGTAACGTTAGCTTGCATTAATCGTACCGCGGTAGCAACAACAGGCCCGGCTCAGTTCCGTTTGAAAATCCCTCTTAAAACGTCCTGCGCCGAGGAGCCCGGAAACGGTGGCCATGTGGAAATAAACTGTTGTCGGATACTGCGCGCGGAGGCCGTTCATTCACGCTTTTCTTTCCCACCCCAACTTTTCTTTCTGTGCAGGTTTGACCTGAGCCAAGTGCTCTATTTGCATAAGGAGCCATGTTTCTGTACAACATCACCCTTCAGCGCGCCACCGGCATCACTCACGCCATCCACGGGAACTTCTCAGGTGAGATCGCTGCTGCTGCTTTTGACTGTTCCATTAGTCTCTCCGGCCGTTTTCCTCCTCTTTTTGTCATCTGTTAAAGAGCTAAAGTATGAAATCAGACGTCTTGGTGCTTTGTGTGTGTGGGGGGGGGGGACTCAGGTTAAGGTTGAGGCCACAATAACATCAGCTGGCCTTTTCTTTCCCACAGGACGAGCTGAGCTAAACACTATGGACCGCTTCTGTAATTTGATTAGTTGAGAACTGCAGAAAGTTTACATCTTCTGTAGCGACTGCAATTTTATTTCGACGAAAGGAGATCAGATTTTTGTGGTGAAAATGCTGTTAAATTCACTTTCAGGGAAAGCAAAGCCGTGCTGTGTTTTGCTTCCGTTGAAGGCTGACGCGCCAAATGCTGAAAATCGATTATTGTGTCTCGGTAGGAACCAAATTGCAGGAGATCGTTGTCTCCAGGGGAAAGATCTTGGAATTATTGCGGCCAGATGCCAACACGGGAAAGGTGCACACGCTACTCACCGTGGAGGTGTTTGGCATCGTTAGGTCCCTGATGGCCTTCAGGCTCACTGGAGGAACCAAAGGTAAGAAGACAAGGATGCATGTGATACAAACAAGGGTTACGGAGTCAAAGTCAGTGCTGTAAAGGCGTTTTGCCTCAGAATGAATGTTATGAAGGTCGATGTATGTGCACAGCACAGAGGGCCGGGAGTTTTTCTTCTTTCCATAGAAGTCTTTTGACTGCAGCTCAATGAACTCACAAAAGTGATTCATGATTTGGTCAAATGCACGGTTCTCTAACTCCTATACTACATTTAGTTTTGTGTTTATTCCTGTTTTCTGCACGTTTGTAGACTACATTGTTGTCGGAAGCGACAGCGGTCGAATCGTCATCCTGGAATACCACCCATCAAAGAACATGTTTGAGAAGATCCACCAGGAAACGTTCGGGAAGAGCGGCTGCCGCCGCATTGTCCCCGGGCAGTTCCTGGCTGTCGACCCAAAAGGCCGAGCCGTGATGATCGGTACGAAGAAATAGCAAGTGTCACAATGTTCGCACGAGTCCGGCGGTTTACTCTAAAAAGTTTTGTATTTTTCATTTCACATGGTCATGTTTGGTTTCCCTCCAGAACACAGAACAATGCCTCCATTTTTTTTTTTTTTTGCTGTGGTATCTGGCGCACACATACGTTAAAAGTTAATTGTTAATTGTATGCAGCAACAGTCTCAGCAACACAATTAATGAAATTGAAACAAGGGATGTTGCTATCTTTTAGAATTGGCATCGGGAACAAGATGTTTGTGTCTTAAAGGACAGTTATGCATTTTTTTAAAACATGGTACACAAGTTAAATGAAAGGCCTTTGGTTCCCCTGACTAGGAGCGATAGAGAAGCAGAAGCTGGTGTACATCCTGAACAGAGATGCGGCCGCCCGGCTGACCATCTCCTCTCCCCTGGAAGCACACAAGGCCAACACACTGGTCTACCACGTAGTAGGAGTGGACGTCGGCTTTGAGAATCCTATGTTTGCCTGCCTGGAGATGGACTATGAGGTACGGTTATTAAAATAAGTCAACGTTGTACTTATTGGCAGTTTATTCAATCGGCTGCACGGTGGAAGTTAAAATGCACCGGGACATGGCGTGTTTAGAGGGATAACATTGGCTCACACGAAAGCTCGGTGAAAGACAAGAACGTTGTCAGCAGACAAAACCGTAAGGCTGGTATTTGTGGGAGCAATGGTTAATACTGCTCGCTGTATTAGTGCATATGTATCGCTGTCCGCCATGCCAGCTTGATTGTCACTTACAATGTTAAATCCCATAGAATCTGATCTCAAGAAAAGAGTGGGGCAACCTGACTGCGTGATATTGGACACTTTCTGAAAACCCCCAGATTCCCGTATGTTGATGTTTGCTCTTTCCAGGAAGCTGACAATGACCCGACGGGAGAAGCGGCCGCCAACACTCAACAGACGCTCACCTTTTACGAACTTGACCTCGGATTAAATCACGTGGTCCGCAAGTACAGCGAGGCTCTGGAAGAGCACGGGAACTTTCTCATCACTGGTAAGCGTCCGCGCACGTGCAGTGGTCCACTCCACTGGAAGAAGAGACAATAGTTTAACCAGTTATTAAACATGGCAGGCCTCACGGCCGTCGGTCACAGTTGGAGCCAATAAGAACTGGCACGGCTTCAAATAGTTATCACCCATGTCGAAGCGTTGTTGATGTGATGAGTTTGTCATGTCTCTTCTCTGATTTGCCGTGGAGAAAGAATTTGCATCTCTGATCACGGCAGTTTTCACCCACGCAGTAGCAAGTTTAAGGATTAAGTGGAAAACTTAATAATATTATTATTATCCATGCTGATTTTGGATCCTTTTATATGTAGTTTGTAATAATAAATAACATCTCACACGTCGTCTCCCGTTGTCTAGTTCCTGGCGGCTCAGATGGACCCAGTGGAGTTCTGATCTGCTCCGAAAACTACATCACTTACAAGAACTTTGGGGACCAGCCTGACATTCGGTGTCCCATCCCACGCCGCAGGGTGAGTCCTAAATGCAGAAATGCATCATACTTTTACACACTGATACAGTACGCTGGTGGGAATGCGCGCGTGTATCTGTGACCATCTGAGCGGAACTCGTCTGCAGAGCGGTCGATAAGTGTAAACTTAAAAAAAAAAATGGCACCATTATTGCATCCTGTAAAAAACACTGGTACAGCTCTATTACTGCACAATTCCACTTATTTTATGTGCGTCCGTGTCAGTGTTTTTTGTGTCTGTTGGCACATTTATTTTGATTCCTTTCTCCTTATCCTCCTGTTCCATTCTGCAGAATGACCTGGATGACCCGGAGCGCGGCATGATATTTGTCTGCTCAGCTACTCACAAGACAAAGTCCATGTTCTTTTTCCTGGCCCAAACTGAGCAGGGAGACATCTTTAAGGTTACCTTGGAGACAGATGAAGAAATGGTGAGTGGAGATTAGGGATTGATAGAGGCTTCACTGGGGTGTTGATTTTATTTTCCCATTTCTAGATCGATTAGTTCCCTCAATACTTTAGCACAAAATATTGATTCATAGGGGCGTCTGTGTTACTTCTCAGGTCACAGAAATCCGGCTGAAATACTTCGACACGATCCCTGTAGCAACAGCCATGTGTGTCCTGAAGACCGGCTTCTTGTTTGTGTGTTCAGAGTTTGGAAACCAGTAAGTATTTCGATTACCATTGGCAGACTACAATTTTCACCCATTTTGTTCTTTTCTTATAGCACTTAAACTTGCATTCTGTCTTTTGTGTTGCTGTGTTCTTCCCCTCATTGTTGCATTTGTCTTTCTGTCGTTTTCCTCAGTTACCTTTACCAGATCGCCCACCTGGGCGACGATGATGAGGAGCCCGAGTTCTCCTCTGCAATGCCGTTAGAGGAGGGAGACACATTCTTCTTCCAACCTCGCCCCCTCAAGAACCTTGTGCTGGTGGACGAGCAGGAGAACTTATCTCCCATCATGTCCTGTCAGGTTTGTGTGTGTGTGTGTGTGTGTGTTTGTGTGCACGGAGCAGGTTTGCAGTGCGTTTGACTCTTTTGTTGTTTTGAACAGATTGCTGATTTGGCCAATGAAGACACTCCACAGTTGTACGTTGCCTGCGGTCGAGGGCCGCGGTCAACTCTGAGGGTCCTGAGACACGGACTAGAGGTACACACATACACACACACACACACATACACACACACACACAACGTGAAACCTGCATGCATGCAGGCCAGGGCACTTACACACTGCTGAAAAGTGATGAGTTTTTTATGTCTCTTCTCTGAATATAATCTGAAGATTCTATCAATGCACTGATTTCAGCAAAAGCACCGGGTGTTTTTATATCACAAAGTGGTTGCCATGAAAATGCTTTTATTGCTCACAACAACAAACAAATATGTATTTAGTATTTGACTAACTTTAAATCCTTTTCACTTCTCTACCTCCCTCTTTCTGTCTCTTGTCAGGTGTCGGAGATGGCCGTGTCTGAGCTGCCCGGTAACCCGAACGCTGTGTGGACCGTACGCAAACACGTAGAAGGTAACCACCGTTTCAGGCACCGTCCTTTTTTCTTTCCTTTCTTTGAAACGAAATTGATGGGAACAACAGAGACGTCCGAAACTGTTCATGTGTGCTGTCAACCAATAGTTTACATTATATCTTGTAAGTAAATGTATTTATTTGCAAATGAAGGCTCCATTTTTTTTTTCTTCAAATCAATAGCGCTGCAACTAACCATTATTACTCCATGAATTTGATTTAGAAAAACATTCATTTCTAAGCCACTGTTCAAAAACAAAACTGACTGAAACAAATTCACAATGCAAAAAATTATCATTACATCTGCCAAATATATATATATATATATATTATATATATCAAGAACGACATTTTTTTTCATTAGATGAATTTGATGCCTACATCATCGTATCCTTCGTCAACGCCACCTTGGTTCTGTCAATCGGGGAGACTGTAGAGGAGGTGACGGATTCTGGATTCCTGGGAACGACGCCGACTCTGTCCTGCTCCCTGCTCGGAGAAGACGCACTGGTGCAGGTGGGTGTGCCTTAAACATCGTCTTCATCCATGCTGTGGATGATATTGGGACAATATCCATTTTCCCTCCCCCAACTGTGTCTTTACAGGATAAACACGTAGCATCACACTTCATGAAAAAATAAAATAGTAGATGCAAAGTCATCGACGTTACGATTTCTGCCACTCACTTTGTTTCCTGTCCCCGCTTCTCCGCGCAGGTGTACCCAGACGGCATTCGCCACATCCGAGCGGACAAGCGTGTGAACGAGTGGAAGACTCCGGGCAAAAAAACCATAGTTCGCTGCGCTGTGAACCAGCGGCAGGTTGTAATCGCCCTCACCGGAGGCGAGCTGGTCTACTTTGAGATGGACCCGGTAAGAGGAAAGAAAAGATCTTCAGCATTTTGTGTCACGTGCCGCTTCAACCTTCTAACAAGTGGCAGATATTTATGGTTTTGTCAAGGGGAATGTGAGGTTCATCTTCTCCAGCAGACCGCAAACAAAAGGTTCAAATAAGTCAACAAACCTTGTTCTCGTAGTAGCATGGTGACCCGAGGAACGAGCTGATCCGATCAAACCGTTTCTCCCTTTTGTTTCCTTCCTCTAGTCCGGCCAACTGAACGAATACACGGAGCGCAAGGAGATGTCTGCCGACGTCGTCTGTATGAGCCTCGCTAACGTTCCCCCCGGCGAGCAGCGCTCTCGGTTTCTGGCCGTGGGACTGGTTGACAACACTGTCCGAATCATCTCCTTGGACCCTTTGGTATGACATGCAAGCACTCTGACACATTGCCCTGTAGGTGTTTGGTCATCAGAGCCAAAATCCTGCTCGCGTTAACCGGTGCCCCATTCCCCCAGGGCGGCGCTTTGTCAAACATGACCTTTTGACTCCCTACGGTCCCCAGAGAAGAATCCTTTGCTGTTTTTTAAAATATTTATTTTAGATTTCGTACTTTGCCTCACAGTTCTGTCAACCAGAACAGGTGAGCAAAGTCCCATCCACGGTACCAGAGTGCAGTCTGACTTTGATAAGTTCTCTTGCTTATTTCAATTATAAAATATGAGCAAACTGGTGAGGATGAAGTGACGCCATGTGAGATTGTGTAGGGCTGCAACTAACGATTATTTTGATAATCGATGAATCTGAAACACATTAAAAAGCTTTAATTTCCAACCCTTTATTCTAAAACAGAACTGCAAATTCACGTTGCAAAAATACTTCAGAAAGTACAGGTTGCTCCTTGAACATAATTGAAAAATACAAATCAGAAAATGTAACAGGATTTGTTTTAACGTCAGAACTTGTTCTCTACACCACACTCGCAAACACACCCCCATGTTCACTTGAAGCTTATTCATTAAATGACTACCATCATTGTAGTGCAAGTTAAGTGTATACAGCTAAAAAACAACAACAAAGTGCTATGAGGTGAATTTAAAATGGCATTTGTAAATAAATGCATTAGTAGAAGCTGAGTGTGTGTGTTGCGCACTGACAGATAACGTCTTCTCCATCAATTTATCCCTTCGCTTCAATATGTTGGATTCATGTTAACGTGTATTTAAAGACCATAAATAAAATTCTGATTCTGAAGACATTTATATTTGTGGGGAAAAAAATTGTCTTATCAACCAAAACTTTTGCGACCCCCCCCCCTCCCTGCAGTACCTTCGTGGACCCCCTGTTGAAGACCTCTGCATTAGAGGCTTCTTAGTTAGCTGCGCGCTGGTTTAATGGATCACCGTGTGTCTCCCTTTACAGGCATTACATCAACTACCGTAAAACACACAGTACATGCACAAGCGCACTAGACTACCGTAAATGACAGCATTAAACACACACAAATATATTTGTTTAACAAAGCACAAAATCTATACGAGACAACAGATCGAAAAACGAATGGTCCAAAAGAGGCGGGTAAATAAAAACGTGTCTTAGTCCTGCTTTTGCTGCTGTTGTTAGCGAGCTAACGCTAGCTTGATCAGCCGGATGACGAGTAAACAGGAGGCTCGTTACGTTCCTCGCGTCAAACGTGGTGCTTCCGCGCGACGTTACGTCGACCTTGCATATTTTTGGCCATTGACACACTTTCAGGGCCCCAACGTGTCGCGCGTCGAGCGTGACAGTCAGTCATTTCGGTCTTTTAGTAAACTGCCGGCGCCGCTGGCTCCTCTTTTCCGCTACGTCGGCTCGGCGTTTTTTACTTTTGCTCCACGCGCATCGCCGCAACCTGAGTGACGTAGCGATCGCGCGACACAACGGAGCGATAAAGAAATTCGTTGCCAACGGTTTTAATAATCGAATTTTATCGATTTGTTATTCGTTGCAGCCCTAGTAGTCTTATATTAAATGTAAAAGTGGTGCATGCCGATGTTGAGCAGAAGTTGCCACTGCTTGCGGTGCAACTTTAGTAATTAATCGGGGGAAATCGATGCTGACTAGGGATGAGTATCGTTCACCGATACAAAACAATTGACAAGTTATTTTTTTTTTAATTGCTATTGCATTTTTTCTTCTTCAAATGAAATATATTAACGGTAAAGGACACTGTTAATACAAGTATAGTTGTTGCAGACGCGCACTCTGTGTCTGCTGGTGGCAGCGTGCTCCCAATAAGCTTGATTTCAATCGGCTCATTCTGTTCCCAGAATAGTGAACTCGATTAATAAATGACTACATTCCAATGTCTATACCACTCAATGTATTCTAAGAGACCAGAAACCCACAGAAACGTGTAAATGCATGTTTCATGTACATGTAGACACATGTTTCTGTGTGCACTCTTTAGCGTGAGTGTTTTTTTGAGGTCTTATCCTTTGTGTCTAAACGTGTAAACCCTCTTCATCCCGTTCAGGACTGCCTCCAGCCGTTGAGCATGCAGGCGCTGCCGGCCCAGCCAGAGAGTCTGTGTATTGTTGAGATGGGAGGCGTCGAGAAGCAGGACGAACTCGGAGAAAAGGGAACCATTGGCTTCCTTTACCTCAACATAGGGCTGCAGGTATTCCTTCACATTCTGATTCTCAAAATTGCAGTAGACAATTACTTCTAGCTCACACTATTTTAGATGAAACCAGGTTTGGTGGAGGTTACGACGCATTAATCACACCCCTTTTGAAAAGTACAGACAAGATGTATTGTAGCTGCGCCAAGTAAGCTGCTTTGATGGAAGTGAAAAACTCAATTTCATGAATAAATAGTAAAACATACATAACACAGGTGTGCTGATCAATGTGGAAGCTAATTTGAAATATACATGAAAACGTATACAAAGACATGCTCCGACACGTTGAGCTGTAATACCCGAGCGCCATGTGTACATTTGTGAAAATGCTGCAGCAAAATGGGTTAAAAAAAGTGAATGTAGCTAAATATAATGTTTGAAAAGGCTGAAAATAGGAAGACACTTGACACAAAATGCTGCTAATCTATAATGCAAATCCCATATAAACGTACAATAATAAACAAACTTTTACCAAAATCTTAGAGTTTTCAGATTAATCTCAAACTCTTAGCACTGTAAAAAAAAAAAAATATATATATATATATATATATATATATAGAAATGTTACATTTATCATTCCAGAAGGTTATTGTCTTGTATATTCCAGATCGTGGCACCTAGTGAAATGTGTGTGTGATTCCCTCTGTAAGAACGGCGTGCTGCTGAGGACTGTGCTGGATCCGGTGACGGGTGACCTGTCGGACACCAGAACGCGCTACCTGGGCTCACGGCCCGTCAAACTCTTCAGAGTCCGGATGCAGGGACAGGAAGCTGTATGTGGCTCTTTAACATTTATTTTTTAATCATTTACGTCATCTTGGAGGTCAAATGGTCACGTATTGATTTGAGAAATGGTCGCCTCCTCTCGCTGGCAGGTCTTGGCGATGTCCAGTCGCTCCTGGCTGAGCTACTCGTACCAGTCTCGGTTCCACCTGACCCCCCTGTCGTATGAGACCCTGGAGTACGCCTCTGGCTTCGCCTCGGAGCAGTGCCCCGAAGGCATTGTGGCCATTTCCACCAACACGCTGAGGTATGCACACGCAACAAGGCTGACTTATTTGTTGGGTGGGTCAGAATAACGCCTTCCTTCTTCCACCAAAGTGAATAGTAAGAAGTTACAGTGTTTACTGATCACACCACATTTACTGGTAATTTACTGTAGCTCCATAAAGTCTTCTAGTGATCTAACAGTCAGCAGAAACCCTCGATTACCCTGTAAATTTCAATTAATGTGGTACAGAATGCCTCCGTTTTCTCTCACAGTGAGACTACTGGAGCTTTTTATAACCTCTGGGCTCGAACCTCTTTGTTTGGCCTCGCTATAATAAAGGCTCTATTCAGAGAGCCGTCAATCTGACTTCTGCGCCCCTGAATGCCGCCAATCATTTGCAACCGCTCGCTCACTTCTCCTGTTTACGTCTATCTCGCGTCCGGCAGAATCTTGGCTTTGGAGAAATTAGGAGCCGTCTTCAACCAGGTGGCCTTTCCTCTGCAGTACACTCCCAGGAAATTCGTAATCCACCCGGAGACCAACAACCTCGTCGTGATTGAGACGGACCACAATGCCTACACCGAGGCTACCAAAGCCCAGAGGAAGCAGCAAATGGCTGAGGTACGGAAGTGCAACGTCGAGGAAATCACGCTGTAATGATGCAACTCTGCTTTGGTCCCTGACTGTCACATTTAGTTTTTTTTTTTCCAATGTTCAGCGTTCAATTTTAAGTGAGCTTGCAAATGTTCCAATCCCTTTATAATGAAGCCACTCTCGTCTTTGACAAATGCACAAACGCGCTCGCAGTGTGTCTCACAGCAGGTTTGGCAGGCTGGGGGTCAGGGTGGTTGCAGAGGACATGC
This sequence comes from Gasterosteus aculeatus, assembly GCF_964276395.1. Lineage (NCBI taxonomy): Eukaryota > Metazoa > Chordata > Actinopteri > Perciformes > Gasterosteidae > Gasterosteus > Gasterosteus aculeatus. Next base: position 3,221,558 of record NC_135709.1, on the reverse strand, counting down.
AGGCTGAGCATTACGATGCCCCGCTTTGACTCCAAATTGATTATCAATAGATAGCTTAAGGTCTCTGGATTCTGTGTTTTGGCAAAAATGAAAATACCCAATTTGTTAAGGAAAAATGTTGTTTACTCTTTGTCCCGACCAAAGCATAAGGATGATAGTCTGGTAGTCACTAAAACCGGGGTGGGCAAACTACGGCCCGCGGGCCAGACCCGGCCCATTGGGTGTTTGGATCCGGCCCGGCGAGTATTATGAATTATAAATTATAGTAACGACCGCTGTAACACTTCCCGACTTGAGTTTCCCAAAGCTCGATGACGGCAAAAGACCAGCATCGATCTTTCTCAACTCAGCGGCATAACAGGCCCGCGGGAACGCGCCGCCCTGCGCGCTCAGTATAACAATCGGGGAAGCTGATGGTTTTCCAAAGCTGAGCGACGCAGGTTGGCTTTGTGATTTAGCTTTTGCTGCAGACACACTGACACACACGAATGAGCTGCACATGAAGCTACAAGGGAAAGATCAGTTTGTGCATGAAAATGTACACAAACGAGAGAGTGAGAGCCTTCAAAGCCAAGTTGACTTGGAATTGGAACTCACTGATCTTCAACGTGACGCCGTCTTAAAGGAGAAGTTCAACCTTAACCTGGCTGAATTCTATGCTTCACTAAGCGAAGCCAAGTTTGCAAACAGAGGAACGCTGGTGTTGTTTGGCTCTACTTCGGTGGTTGAGCAGACGTTCGGCGTGATGAAAACCAACAAATCACGCCACAGATCCCAGTTAACGGATGAACACCTCAGATGTGTCCTGAGAATTGCCACAACGAATCTGACACCAAACTATCATGCACTGGCACAAAAAGGGGGCCCAGCAACACCGTTACCACTGAAATGCAATGTAATGTAAAAACGTTCACTTTACTTTTTAGTTATTGGCTTTTACTTATAATTTATATTGGTTGACATGAACACTCTCCATCCATCTGATGCCGGCCGGCCCGTTAGTTAAAAGTCAATGTGGCCCCTGAGCCAAAAGGTTTGCCCACTAAAAGAACTTTTTCTTTCCATGTTGACTGGAAAGTCATCGCAAACTTAACTATTTTTAACTTTTATGAACTCATTGAATTTAAATTCTATAAATATATATTTATAAAACCCCCACAAATGTACTAATTCGAGACCTTACTCAGACCCTCATATCAAGTTAGTTTCTCATCAATTAGATGAGTATCTCTGTTCCTCGGGAATGAGGAGGTTAACGTCAAGACCGGGTTCTAAATCACGTTCGCCTGAACGGTTTGAATGTCAACACTGACACACAGTCCTCTCTCGAGTGTGTCCACACGCACAAATGCAAAGCCGTTCTCCGTTGCCTCCGCAGGAGATGGTGGAAGCTGCTGGGGAGGACGAGAGGGAACTGGCTGCCGAGATGGCCGCCGCCTTCCTCAACGAGAATCTGCCCGAAGCCATCTTTGGTGCGCCCAAAGCCGGAGCTGGACAGTGGGCCTCGCTGGTGCGTCTCATCAACCCCATACAGGGCACCACGCTGGACCAGATGCAGCTGGAACAGAACGAAGCCGCTTTCAGGTGAGCGGGTTCAATTTCAGGGATTTGCGTGAATATCCTGGTAAGTGTTCACGTTTCATTCCTTGTAGCGGCCGCATATGTAACATGTTACGCAGTGTTGACTTTCAGCGGTGTTTAATATCTGTGTAGAAAAGCTTTTCTAACTTGTTCTGGATTTTACAACTTTTGAATTTGTCCCAAATCCGTCTTTTCCCTTTTTGTTTTGGTATCTTTCAGCGTCGCTGTGTGTCGGTTCCCCAATACTGGCGATGACTGGTATGTTCTGGTGGGCGTGGCCAGAGACATGATCCTCAACCCCAGATCAGTGAGCGGTGGCTTCATCTACACCTATCGCCTCGTCAGCGGAGGCGAGAAACTGGAGTTTGTGCACAAAGTAGGTTTAACGCCTGAATTCAGCTATAAATGAAAGTGCTAAGTGCTTTGTTTGCAGGTTTTTATTTATTTATTTATTTCGTCCCTGCAAAAGCACCTCGAGGAACTAGATTTTATATCAAAACGTTCAGAGTCAAACACTACCTGCCAGATGTTGGTGACAAATCAAGCATGCTACACCCTGTGCCGGTCTACAATCCCATTAACAATCCCTTATCTTGATAATGGATGGTGCGGTTTGCACTGGAACTGCAAATCCCGGAACTATAAATCTACCGGGGAGTGATTGCAAAGTCTAAAATAAGTGAATCCTTTTATTAGGATTCAGAGGATTCACGCAGCATAGTTTAAGTGCAAACCAGAAACGGCAAAATAAAGATTAATATCTAAAGAAATAAGTATTATAAATATGCATCCGTAAAGATGAAAACGATCCCCAATAACTGAAATGAAATGGAAAAATACAGACCGCGGCTGTGTAGCTGTTATTGCACAGCATTTCGGTTCTTCGAGGGTTGCGTGTGTCTGCCGGTTGTGCAGCCTGACGGCAGCAGGACGGCTTGTTTGTAAAGGACACTGAAGTCTGGTGTTAATGTTAAAGTTCAGTTGTAATGGTAAAAAAAAGAAACGCACAAGGGAGTGAAAATGAAATGTAGCCAATTTGGCTGTGAGGTTCTTGGGGTCGGACGCCTTCACAGACATTCTTCTTTGGGAGGGTTCCATCCTATCACATCGCACTGGTCTGATACAGAGGTGCTCCGTGCGATGCCTGTTGAGAGGGGAGGAAAAAAAACAACACTGCCATAGGAAGAAGAGCCTCAAGGGAAGATTTATTCACAGATGTTCCTGTCGGGTTACTCCCAGGAAACATGAGGAGGATGGAGGGCAGCGGGGGGCAATCGGCCCACTCGTCTTTGTTACCTGGTGTGGACTGAAGGGGGAAGTGGGTCATGAGTGTGGTAACAGTGATGTCGGCCATTTTTTTCACGTTGGAGGAATTTCCCAACCACTTGACCAGATCAGATATTTGAAATGAGTCCATGTGGTCGAAGTGCGCTTTTTTTTTTTTTTTTTTTTTTTTCTTTGTCAAGTGAGGCACATACGGGACCAGATAGAAGGCAGAATGCTCTTCATACCCACGTAAATACACACACATATTTGTGACGACAGACTAATATCTTGATCTTTTATTATCAGCTGTGAGATCTCTACAGCGTCATGTTCCCCTCCAACCGTTTGTCCTTTCACTCCCGGGCAGCGTTGCCGACTGCAGTCAGAAGCATGTGCTCGTTTCATGCCGTTCATTTAATTTAAACACAATTTCAATTTCTGAGAAAATATAACATGGATGTTTTAAACGAGCAGTTTGAAAGCTGAATTCGTCGACTGGTTTATATTTTGGGGTTTCACAACAAACGCTGTAGCTCCCGTTTTTTGTTACGGGCAGTAAATGTTGCATCTCAAATGGAGCGCAGTTAACATCTCTGCCACGGAGCGGTCTGTGCAGCACAACAACGCAATACTGGCCGTTTTCCCCCCCGTTTGTAAAATTGTGGCGTGATGGGCGAGCAGCCCAAACCGCTCTTCAAAGACGACCCTAACGGTTTGCGCGGAGCGAACGGAATGTGCCCCCTCACAGCGGAGTCCGAGCCGCTGCGAGGGTGTTAACGCCAGCCGCCCATAAACGTCCGGCCTGGAGTGAGCGAGTCCTGCGGCGAAATGAAGTCCCTGCAGACTCGCCGCCTTTTTCTGGCTTAACGACCGTAACAAAAATCTTTTGTTTTTACCAGATAAATTCAAACTCGTGACCACTTTTAACGTTGTTTGAATATTACGCTTCACTTGACTGCTGTAATAGTGGGTTGTGCCTTAACATACGATTCCTAATCTTTAATGTGTGGGTTTCGTTGGGTACTTATTCAGTCAGTCTGTTCCCAACAATACGTGGCGGTGCGCCCGCCTCCGTTTGTCTGTTATTCCCATTCGCACATTCTCCCGTTTGTTCTTCCGACGATGACTTTAACAGCCCCGGCCTTGGCACTCCTCAGACATTGCATCTCACTTATGACCGAAGCAGGATTCGTCTCACGCTGTGTTTAGTGAGACATTGGATCCCTCTTCAAAAAGATGGTGTTCTACCCCCTTTCTGTTTTTAAACAAACCAGCTGCAGCTTCAACCGAACGCCTTGAATAATTGTATGAGCGTTGTGATTGGCAGACCCCCGTGGAGGACGTGCCCCTGGCCATCGCGCCGTTCCAGGGCCGAGTCCTGGTCGGAGTCGGCAAACTGCTGAGGATCTACGACCTCGGCAAAAAGAAGCTGCTGCGCAAGTGTGAGAACAAGGTGAGACACGGCCGCAAATCCAGCACTAAGCAATGCACCTCGTGTCGCTATTTGTTGGCTGTTAAATGTGAGTCAGTGCGGCAGTCACATTTAACTACATAACTATTTCATTTAATTGTACATTATTCGCCTTGCACCACCCGCCTTTTGGATTATTAAAGAGATCCTGGTGAAGAGGGAAAGAAGTTTCTCAATCACAAATCTACTAAGTGAACGTCGCTTAAAAGTCCACCCGTAGTTATGTTGTGGACCCAAAATAAAATAATATTGGGATATTTTTTATGGCGATATCCTTTATTCCTGTGAAACCAAATCCAGTATTGTGTCAGCTCCAACCAACCCTGTCAAAGACTTGCATCTAACTCAATTTGACTAAAAAAAACCTTGAATATATAGAATTTAAAGCTTCCGTCCTGTGACGAAAAATGTTAATTTTAAAGGACGGCACACATTTTCAATCTCATTTATTATTTAATTCAATAATAAATCTTCCTTTTGGTTTAAAAAATCACTGGAAAGCATACGTCTTAGATCGGGATCTTTCTGAGAGTTGTTTGCTTTTCTGCTGATCAACGAAGTGCTAATAAATAACCAAACGAGGGCCGTGTTGCCCCTCTGCGTTTAGCACGTCCCCAACCTGGTGACGGGCATCCACACCATCGGCCAGCGCGTGATCATCACCGACGTCCAGGAGAGCCTCTTCTGGGTGCGCTACAGACGCAACGAGAACCAGCTCATCATCTTCGCCGATGACACGTACCCCCGCTGGGTGACCACGGCCTGCCTGCTCGACTACGACACCATGGCCTGTGCCGACAAGTTTGGCAACATCAGCATCGTAAGAGAAAACAACCCCCCCCCCCCCGGAATACGCTAAAATGGGAGATGACCCGTAAGGCACCGTTGCCTAATTTGTTGTGTCGGATACAGAAATAGTAACAAGTAGTAAACTGTCGGCAGCCCGGTAGGACTACTGACCAGAGGAACGTCTCCATTTTCTCAGGTGCGTCTACCCCCGAACACCAGCGACGATGTGGACGAGGACCCCACGGGGAACAAAGCTTTGTGGGACAGAGGCCTCCTTAATGGGGCGTCACAGAAGGTACGTAACATGTACTCAACGGGCTTCGCCGGGTGCAGGCTCAGATAAAAATATATATATATATAACGAGAAAGCTAATAAAGAGGCTAGGCCGGGCCGTTATCGCGCGAGCAGATACTGCGTTGTCCTTTCAGCGCGTGACCAGACTATTCCCCAGCGTTGTGGCACCGGAACGAAGGGAGAGCAACAGAGAGTTTTAATGTTGGAACCTCAGGCTCGGAGTTGTCTTTGATTAAGAGTCACTTGGTTGAGCCCAAAGCCACACACACGTTTTAATGATTCGGGCTGCTGCTGCCGCCAAAATGTGGTCCGCGTCCACTCTTCTGACCGCCAACGCAGCGACACACATGCACACCATACCGACTGCATAACACCGTGGGCCACAAGTTTAGCCTGCTCACAACTACACGTGTAAACACACACACACACACACAGGACTCATTCCATATTTAAATGCTGGTTAAAAACTGTTTAGGTAGCTGCACTGGGAAAGTCCCTCAAAGTTACACAATATGAGTTGTCCTTTGACACAATGTCGGAGGCTATTTTTACCTCCTGTGCACAATGATTGAGAATTTGGTTTGAGGGAAATGACCCGCGTCTGCGTTTGGTTATGGGTGATCCCCCCCCAAGGAACTTAATTATCTATACACGGCTTTGCAAACCGCCGTCTTTTTTTCTATTAGGTTATATGCGTTCTGCTTGTATTTGATTAATGGATCAAGGGATCAAGGTCACGAACATAGCGGCCCGTTGAGCCAGATGAAAGGACTTAACTGTCTTAACCCCAAATGTCAGAGCGTGTGTGGGGCTGTTTTCTATCGTGGAGTCCAAGCGGTCTCTTGGGGGAGTCCTTCCTCGCGCCTTTCGTGGTGAAGAAACGAGAACTTCTTTTGAGTCCTGCTACTCGCCGCCGCCCCCCCCAAGTCCATTTGGACTTGATTATCCTCCTTGTCTGTCGAGACATGAGGACAGCGCGATCGACTAAAATGTTGATTTATACTGGAAACTCTTGTTAGATAAAATATGTTAACTGTTTTTCTTGGGGACAATTTGCTGTTTAAAGAAGGTGAAATGTTGCAATACTAAGCATATGGCATTATTGTGACAATATCACAAGTATTGTGACCAAGTATCTTGATAACATTGCATCGTGGGACCTCAGGTGACTCCCACCCTGCTGATTCTCGTCTCTGATCATCGACAAAGAGGGTTGTTGATGGTTATTTGATTAGAGCTGATGTGTCCTTGACCGTGAATAGTTCATGTCCTTTAATTGCAAATAGTTTGTCGGGATGGATTATTTTGAGACGTAGATTTAGCAGATAGTGGAGTGAAATATTTTTCTAGGCTTATTCAAATCTCACCTTCCACGTGGTCTGTTGCAAAGAATCATCTGAGCAGCAGGCAATTGGAAACGAGCACGAGGCCGATGATTTGATGAGCAAAAAGTCCACAAATCAAACCGAGCCCAACTCCGTATCCCCCGCTGCCTCTTAAGAGGCCGTTGGACACAAAAGCAGAATGGGAGAAAATAATTGCTGAACTAATTTGCATTTAAATGATAGTTATATCAATTGCATTTCAGCAACGTATTTCATACACTGCGGCAATTCAGTGCTTTTGACATGAGCAGGAACCATCGTTTTAGTGCTGATAGAACAGTTTTTGAAAATCTGATATCGTCGAGTTCTGCCAGTCAGCAGAAAGCAAATGTGGCTGAATTATCCCCCCCCCCCCCCCCCCCCTTCCAACCACCACCATTTTTCCTCCAGGCTGAGGTGATCGTGAACTACCACGTCGGCGAGACCGTGTTGTCCCTCCAGAAAACCACTCTGATCCCTGGCGGCTCGGAGTCCATGGTGTACACCACTTTGTCTGGAGGCATCGGCATACTGGTCCCATTCACTTCACACGAGGTATGTCTGCACACACACACACACACACACACACACACACACACACACACACACACATATATATATATATGACATTCACTATAAATGAGCCTTTTCTACTCTGTGTTCTACAGGACCATGACTTCTTCCAGCATTTAGAGATGCATATGCGCTCTGAGTTTCCTCCTCTGTGCGGCAGAGACCATCTCAGCTTCAGATCCTACTACTTCCCAGTCAAGGTTTGTGTTGCCTTTTCACGGCCGCGCTTCCTTTTTTTTTTTTTTTTTTGTTGAGGAGATTTAATGTCACAAATGTGCAATATGGACCAGAATGCCTTCAGTCTCATTTGGTGCTCCCCGTGTTTCCTTCCAGAACGTGATAGATGGAGATCTGTGTGAGCAGTTCAACAGCATGGACCCTCACAAGCAGAAGAGTGTGGCTGAAGAGCTGGACAGGACGCCGCCCGAGGTCTCTAAGAAACTGGAGGACATTCGCACTCGCTACGCCTTCTAAATAGCTAATAGCGCACTCACTAGGCCCATTACACACCAATCCTTCTCTGCCACACTGGGCCTCGGCTCGGGACCTTGATTGATGGGCATTTATGGAAGGTTTAACAGCACACGATGTCACATGCTTGAATGCAAGTCGCAGGCACCTCTGCTGCTTTGCAAATACATGCATTTAAGACTAAAAAGGGCCAGACAAATGCCCACGTGGCCGCGTTGCCATCCCTCCGCGTGCACACTTGCAGACCCGGTTACAATGAACTTTCCTTTGAGTTTTTTTTTCCTTTTTGTCTCACACACACACACACGTCGACACCATTTATTTGAAACATCGCAGTGGGTGTCGGACAGCTCTTAACGTTCTTCACAAGTACAGCTGTCGCCAAACCACGCGGCTCACGTGGTCGGCGTTCACGCGCTGCCGATGTGAAATGAGTGTGTCTCTCTCTCTCTTTTGGACCCCCGACAGTAGACACCTACAATCTGTGAATACTTTTTTTTAGCGAATCCCAAGCACCGCTAGTTATGAACACGATCGATTTCATGCCGCGTTACTTTGACAGAATACCTTTTAAATGCCGAGAATTTTTTTAGTGTTTGTTATTTAGCCCGGTGGAGTTTCACATTGTGTTTGATCGCAGCTGTGAAACGGGGCCACAGTTCAACAAGTGTTGCCGTACTGTGTCACTAGACGACTGCTGAGCTCAGACTAAATAAGTGGGTGTTTGTCTTGGTCCTGTAAATTCCCAACCACAGGCATCGCATTCCTCAGTAGTCACTGAATTTAGTCAGGGGTTTGTGGGATTGGGACCAGTGGTCTGTTTTTGTAAATAAAGTTGTTTCTTTGTGCGTTATGATACCATGTGTTTGTGTCATTTCCTGCCGCTGTGTGGGGTTTTTACGACCGTCTCAATCAAATAAACCGATTGGAAGTCCAATGACTGTCTGAGAACTCCTGATTTATAGCATATACAGAAAATTTGTTTTTGATAGCAAAAAATAAAATATTTTTCTCAGTTTATATATTGCATACTTGCTTTTTTTTTTTATTGCAGTGCAACATTTTTGCCAACAAATACTGTGCATGCCAATACAAATATAAGCATGTTGCTGGGATGACTTTTTAGTTTGAGGTGCAATTTGAACAACGTGTCAGGCTCATACAGGACACTTGGTTGCATGGCAGAAGGGAACTCCTGTGGTGCTCCAACTTGATCAGACAACTTGCTGCCGACGTCACTGGCATCATCTCGGCAGGCGCCTGTTGGTCAGCATCTCGGTGATGTCTTTACAAGTTCTGTATGATATGACTATTTCATAATGTCTTTGAAATGTATCTAATGATGAACAATTCGAGCCGCTTCAAAGATGACAGCGTTATGCGCTGCCACACAGAGGGACCCCGACTCAGTTTGGAATTGTCCTTGGTCTGGTTTGCCTGGCAGGTCTTCCTCAAATGGCCCAATGGAAATTCAGCCGGGTGAACCATAGACGCTCAGAAGTTCATATCAAAGCAAGCCGTCCTGGTACGGACCAGCAAACTGACCAGGAAGTTGCCCGACTCGCTGTCACATGCATGCTGGATTGGCAAAAAAAACAAAAACAAAGTGGACTTTTTCAGAAGCAAACGGGATGACAAAGATGGAACCGATGCAACCTCAATCTGCCAAGTGTTTTGCTGAGTGTGCTGCACATTTCTTTCCGCATTCTAGCTTCCCGGCTTTGGGCCGTGCAGACTGTGGGACATGCGTTCAGAGTGCCAGGAGCCGGAAGGGGGTGGGGGGGGGGGGGGCCCCTGAAGGCTGCTCATCGCAGCTGTGAAAATGAGTCCCAATGCCTCACGGGGTTGTTACGCTCAATTAACCTGTCATGCAGTCCTGCGTGTCCACGGGGGCCGGGAGCAATCACAGTTTGACACGTTGAGAGAGTTTGAGGGTTATGGCTTAGTAGCTTGATCGGGAGATCCTGACGGTTAAGAGAGACTGTGGCAATAGTTTGTCGAGACACGTGTGAATGACATCTGATATTCTGCCGGATGCATGGGTGGTTTATGAGTACTTGATGTTATCTCTATGGCTGTGGTCCGTTTAACCGCTCCCATTCGACTTGAAGGAACATGAAGAATATTTAGTGTGAAGGAGTACCAATCTGGCCTTAGGGTGGTCTGCTTCTAAGAATGTTGCTCACTCAATGGCCTGTCTGTCAGGGCAGATGTGCAAAGGCAGAAGTTCCAGTTTATACAAAAAAAACAAAATAATTCTCCCCAAGAGATGAAACCCCGTCCTGATTCGGCCTCGGGGCTCGGTGTGACTTAAGGGACGTTCAATGTGCCACAACGAACCAAGAATCCATTCAAATTGAGGCCATCAAGGATTCATACTATGAGTGGACGCCAACTGGGCCACCCAGCTACTCAGAAGACAAAACTCATGAAAGTTATCCCAACTACTACTGTCTGGTTTCAGCATTACTGGCGGCTCAATGGCTTGTGTGTTAATACGGATGAGCAAAGGCAGAAGTTCCAGTCACATCTTTTCATATTTCGCAGTGCAACACGTTTATCTGACGACAGACGTAACAACAGAAATGGTTAACAGAGGAAATCTTCATTACCACATACAGAATAACGTTACCACAACCAAAACTTTTATCAGAGCAAAACCTCTGATGCTCAGATCAAGTCAGAAGAAATCTTTCCATTGAAAGTTCATTCTCGGTAAATCATCACATGCTTCATTACTGATTACTCCTGTATGTTACAAAAGCTGTTATTAAAAGGCCTATTGCACGTATCTACTTATAGTCTGTTGTGTACAGGATACTGTAGCTGATTTGTCTTCGCATACGACCACACTGTAATCCTCTCAGCACCATGGACAGAGCCCTCCGGGGGCAATTTAGCATTTCCTAAAATGGAAGTCGCCCAGTTGACTGTGCGTGTGATGTCGTAAAAAGCATGGAAATCGCTTCCTAGAACTACTCTGTCCTTGATTATTGCTTTTATTCTTTCATGTAAGATAATGTTTTTACTAGTTCTAACGCAATAAAGGACCTACAAAGCCTGTTTTAGCATGCCAAACATGTAGCTGCGTGTACGTTGTGTGTTTTATATAATGCAATCAATTTGAAGGCATTTGTTCAGACCATAGATCTTGGCTATAACACAAAAGAGCGAGACAGAGATGCTGAGAGTTGCTCATTAGTCCAAGTAAAACAGGCCCTTCGTAAGCCTTTGCTGTGCGGGTGAGACGAGCTGTGTGAGCTAAACCTGGTATAAGACTACTGTTCAGGGGCTGTGACGTGCTTCCTGAAATTCCTACCAGATAAGCCTTTTGCCACGTTCTCTCCTGTGGACCACCGGTTGCCCCGGATCAATGTTTATTTTGTTTATTTTCACTGTGGTCTATCTTTCAACGTCCTGGGGTTGGCCGATTGACCCCAGATTTGAGTTTGTTTTGGAAGATTATGGCAAAGTGGTACTCCTCCGCATTAAGTTTTGACTAGACCCGTCCCAGATGACATTAAAGGTGTCACCTGGGACAATGTGGTAAAAGACAGCTACCATTCAAGGGCTGTGACAGGCTCCCTGAAATTCCTACCCGGATTAACGTTTATTGTGTTTGTTTTTGCTGCGGTCCATCTTTGAACGTCCTGGGGTTTTAGGAGATTCTGGAGAAGCGCTACTTATATTAAGTTTTAACTGAACCCGTCGCAGATGATACTAAAGGTCTGGATGATACTGAAGGTCTGGATGGTCCAAACGGCAGCTGAAGATCACAAATACATTTGGGCTCAAACTGCTCTATAACCAGAACCAGTGGAAGCAGGCAGTTGTTAGACAGAAGAAGCACCAGCATCGAACTTTGGTTGTCAGAGCATGTCATATTTTTCCGCTTTGATGTGTGCTATATATATAGTACACATATATATATATATGTATATATTTAAGAGTGGCTTGATGAATGCAGTTTTTAAGGGCTAATGTCTAATTTTCTGGATTTTGTCTGTGAAGGAGGCCACTTCATTGCTGGGAATGTTCAGAATCCACAGACACAGGCGGGTCTGTTGTTATTAATGTTTTGGACGATGTCAGAGAAGAAGAACCGCCTTTCCATTTCTTAGTTCAAAATTACAACAGTGGAGTCTTTCTTGGTCGATTTCACAATGAACCTAGAAGAATTTTCAGCTTTTTGGCACTATTTAAAAATTCTTAGGATTTCCCTTGGAGATATTTTCTCAACATAGACAGTCTTTGACTGAGGGGTTGCCATAGCATCAATAACATTTGTGATTTCAGAATTGAAACTGTCCCTCTCTGGCTGAGAAAACAAAAAATGAAATAAAACGTCAGTAGAAAAACTGTAGATATTTTAGCCAGTGGGAGATAATTTAAAGGAATTAAAGGGTGTGCCTCCTTGTGTGAGCACAATCACCTGGGCCACATTTAGGAACATGACCGTCGAGAAGGAAATTACTATATCTTCTTGCATCTGCGGGAATCCTAAAACAAAATGGCAACCGCAGCTTCTTCTTTTTATGCTCTCCAGGGCCTCACTCATAAAACTAAAGTCATGGGAGTCGACTCAGTGAGAAGCGTTGCACTGTAATCAGGATCTAACCAAGTTCCAGTTAAAAAAATACAATTAACATTGCGCTCGATATTAAATTTACTGATAAAAAAAGTTTTTCCTCCCGAAGAACATTTAATAAAACGTTTAAACAAAAGCTTCCTCTTTGCTTCTTATCTCTTGAACACATATCAGTTACAGTTTGCTGTGTTTTGTAAACAAACAGTATTATCAGACTTGGGAAACAGTGGATGATGGTGTCGTGGAGGAGGGGTGAGGGCGTTGTAGCTGTGGTGAATGGGTGGAGATGGATTGCGAGGGGGACTTTGGGTAGAGAAAATAGGATTAGGGTGGGGGTGGTGACAGCAGAGAGAAGTTCCCCTATGTGGTCAGTGAACTCACAGATGGGGGGGGGAGGAGGGAGAAAATGTGGCTGGAGAGAATGATGAACCTGGACTGTGTTTGGAGAAATTATTAGAACAACAGCAAAGCGGCCAGCCGGGTCTCCCCCTCCACCCTGAAGCGTTAAGCTGACCAGCCATAACCCTCACAGCCATCTTCAACACCTCCCCAGAGACAAGCCACGCTCCAGCCCGCTTCAACCGTCCCCAAAAAGACCAGGATCACAGGACTAAATGACTACAGGCCTGTCCACTTCACGACTTGATACGTGAAGTCTTTTGAGCGGCTAGTCCTGTCCCACCTAAAAACCCTCACCGACCCCCTCGTGGACCCCCCCGCAGTTTGCCTTTAGAGCCAACGGGTCTGTGGACGATGCTGTCAACATGGCCCTCCACTTCATCCCCCAGCATCTGGACTCCCCGGTAACCTACGCCAGGATCCGGTTTGTGGACTTAAGCTCTGCTTTCGACATTCCATCACCTCGCATTTTCCCAGTCCGTCAAGCTCCTGACACCACCTTCATTCGGCTCATGTCTGGTGGGGTTCTGATGAGTCCCCACACTACGACTACAGATGGGAATCTGACCATCTAGTCACGTGGTGCAGTTAAAACAATATGGAGCCCTCACCACCTTGTGTGACTACCCCTGTCGACGGTGTGGATTCCTTACGTTTCCTGGGCTCCATCATCACCCAGGACCTCAAGTGGGAGCTGAACATCAGCTCCATCACCAAGAAGGCTCAGCAGAGGTTGTTCTTCCTGAGGCAGCTGAAGAAATTCAACCTGCCAAAGACGATGATGGTCCACTTCTACACGGCCATCACGGAGTCCATCCTCTGCTCCTCCATCACCGTCTGGTACGCTGCAGCCACAGCCAAGGACAAGGGCAGGCTGCAGCGTGTCCTCCGCTCTGCAGAGAGGGTGATCGGCTGCAATTTGCCGTCCCTGCAGGACTTGTTCGCTTCCAGGTCTCTGAAGCGAGCTAAAAAGATGGCGGCCGACCCCTCTCACCCCGGACAAAACCTGTTTGTGCCCCTTCCATCTGGCAGGAGCCTGAGGTCCATCAGGACTAAGACCTCCCGCCACACGAACAGTTTCTTCCCGTCGGCAGTCGGGCTCATCAACAGAGCCCGGTCCCCCACTGACTGACTATTTAAACAATCTTGAACGCTTTCAAATACAGTTGACACCTTAACACACACTTGTGTATAGTATAGTTTTGTTCTAGTATCTCTTTTATTTGTAATTTATATTCTTTAAATTATCCTCTTTTGCTTAATGCCATGTATGCACCACCCACCGATGACCAATCCCCGGTACGTCTATCTATATACTATATTTAGCAAATTAATGTTTCGGATTTCTGAAGGAGGTGGATCTCCATATCCATTTGGATGGAGACTCTTCCTCTTGGCTCTGATAGCTCTCATGACTAAAGCTGTCCCCGTGCTCGGGATGAGGTTGTTCTCCTTCCATACATGTCTTCCCCTTTTGTCGACTCCCTTTGGCAAAGGGAACGGGTGATTAACGCAGGAAGTTGCAAAAGGTTAGAGGTGAACAATATCACTCTTGACTTAGACAGACAAAGATTAATTGCATTAAAAAGGTTTTCTGTGGTCCCAGAAAAATATGAAATGGTCAATGACCGGACTCTACGTCTCTCCTCTCCTCTTCTGACTACTGGTAGGAGGCCACTGATAATCAGGTTTGTAGCTAGGTCTCACGTTCTCTGTGGTTGATGGCTGCGTTCCCAGTACACAGGGTTGAAGAATCCCCCTGCCAGGATGATAATGCAGACAACGTGGTAGGCTCACATATTTCTGGGATGTTGGTTTCTTCATGTTACTCGTCCTCCCGTTTCCCAGGGAAATGATTTACCTCAAAGCTCCGCACCAAAAGAGTTCAAGCGAGGACGAGCCTTTTATTATCTGCTATGCTGGCACCTTTTTTGCTAATTCTTATTAGTGATTTTGCGTTACTGGTAAAGTGGAGTTGTGGCCACATAGTCCGTTTACCTTTCCAGCACTGCAACCTTCTCTAGAAGTTTGTAGCAGTGGTCCACGGGGATGCTAATTTAAAACAACATAAAAAAAATAAAAAAAAGTCAATAAGGCAACATTATCAAGAAAAATATAGTCTTATCCAGGAGCCTCTGGTCAAGGCTTGATTGACATCAGCTTTCAGACAATAGCCAAACAGTCCAGCCAGTCGCATAACAAACTGTTTCAATAAGGTTTTAGCAAATATAAGTTAAATTAAGTTTTCCTCATACTTTCACAGAGATATTAAAACAAATATCACCTAGTTAAATCTGGGAGCTCATGCACCAGGAATACAAACATTAGCAGACTTATTCAGAATGCACAATATGGTGTAAACCAACACAGGTCCAAAATATAACACTCTTGTCTTTAATATACTTTTTTGCATTATATTTTACACGTAAATCTCTTTTCTTAATGTTTTTTGTTACACATCTCTATATGTAACATGTTCTTGTAAATGCTTGATGAATCATCGTTTGGTTTTCTGCTCTCCACTTCTGAGCCACCGCAGTATCAGTGGTTCTGCATTGATGGAGGGCTAAAACCCCAAATTGACTGTAATATAATTCAGACTTGGTGTAAGTCCTTTAAAAAGCCGGTAAAATTGGAAGTGAAAGACTGCAGTGCAATAAGTGTTGAAGTGAATACGCTTGTGGGGGCCGATTTCCATTTTTGTCAATACAGTTTCCCACCATTACTGATCAGCATCAAGTAAATTTTTCTCCCGGAGGGAACAAGTTGTAACCATGAATGTTCAAAACATCATATTTGCACAGATGGCCGCACCCTACAAATTGGCTTTTGGACCGGGTTAATATTTTGAGCGTGGATCTTTGTGCTCAGGGTCACGAGTACATGTACTGGCAAACAAATTAGGGGATGAACGGTGTGTGCGAGCACTGAGAAGTCCGGAAGCATACTTTGAGTGCAAGGGGATCAGCTAATAAAATTTATTTTTAACGTGATTCTGCAAGGAGTGACCCAAAATGGCTGCAAAAGAATCTGATTTTTTCAAATAATTCAATGCACTTCAGCAGTAACCACTTAGCAGGTATCCAAAACAGATCGTCCTTTGACAACCGAATCCACTCCTTTTGGTTGGAAGGAATAATGCGCTGAGCACCAGTATTTGCTGTTCTACAAAAGTCCAAAAAAGATTATCAAGTTTTTTCATTGTCTTTGGAACAGACATGCAGAGGAAGCATTTCAGTAGATTCCACAATAATAGTTTGACTTTAGCTTTGGCCCCAATACAACTGTACTGTAATTTTGGCGGGTAGTAAATATTACCTGTGTAAATCGTTTAAGTTTACTGGAAGTGTATTAGTCAGCAAACAAAGGTATGATTATGGGTAACGTCCACCTACACTACCTATTTTTCCACAGTAACAACTACAGCCTAATGAAATGTTTAAGTAAAGCTTACCTTCCCTGATTAAGTGATGGTTAATAAGTCATATTGACCAATTCTTAATAACAATTATGAGTTTTAAGTGCTTACAATCTAGATAACAACCAAAATCAGTAACAAAATCGGCCTACTACCACCTCAAAAATGTAGGCAAGGCAAGGCAAGGCAATTTTATTTGTACAGCACTTTTCATACACAAGGCAGACTCAAAGTGCTTCACATTATAATGTAGCACGACTTAGAGGGCTCATGTCAGCTCAAGACTTAGAAACACTTGTACATGCCTTTATAACCAGTAGACTAGACTATTGTAATGGTCTCCTTGCAGGTCTTCCAAAAAAAACTGTCAGGCAGCTCCAGCTTGTTCAGAACGCTGCTGCTAGAGTTCTAACAAAGACCAAAAAATGTCAGCACATTACACCAATTCTTAAATCCTTACATTGGCTCCCAGTATGTCGGAGAATTAATTTCAAAATCCTACTCCTCACATATAAATCACTACATGGTTTAGGGCCAAAGTATATCACTGATATGCTTCCACTACATAAGCCTTCAAGATCACTAAGATCTTCTGACACCAATCTGTTAGTGATTCCCAGAGTAAATACAAATCATGGGAAAGCATCATTTAGTTACTACGCAACAAACAGCTGGAATAAACTTCCTGAAGATTTAAGACTTAAACTCTGACCACGTTTAAAACAAGAATGAAAACTTTTATGTTCAGCTTCGCCTTCTGCTAAACTTTACCTACATTGCACTTTTAACCTCTGCTTTTAATTAAACAATTTAAATAAGATTTTAATTTATAATTTTATTTGCTGTTTTTAATTGTCTTTTAATTCCTGCATTTTATTTCACTTTATTGTATGAAATGTTATGATGTGAAGCACTTTGAGTCTGCCTTGTGTATGAAAAGCGCTATACAAATAAAATTGCCTTGCCTTGCCTAGAGTCAATATGAACTAATTTTTGTAAGTAATCAGTTGTATAAAGTGTTTCTTTCTTTTAGTGAAACTTAGGTATCCTTTACTAACATGTAGTAAAATCTACCCAAACAGACCGGGTGCAAATTGTTACCCTACATTTATTGAGTAGATTCTATTGGTTGTTTTTTTACAGTGCGCTACTTAAGGTTCGAGGAAGGCTGCAGCTTTTCAGCATCCCATCAAGCGGTTTTTTTCCTGTTCTATTGCACCTCAGACTCTAAGAGCAAATTACAATCACCCCCTTTGAGAGTGCCTTGATCTTATCACCGAGGAGGATTTATGACAACGCATCACAAGGTTTGAAAATTGAAAAGAGGAATGTGTGACGTTTATGTAAAAACCTCCCTTGTATTGACGAGTTGCCAGATTTTCCGTATGGAAACTTCCCTCGGGCAAAGATTTCCTCTTTGATTTTTCTCAGTCTTGTGATCGTGTGGTTTTCAGGAATAATGTTTTTTTTTTAAACATTTGAGAACTGAAGAGCCTTAAAATATCACAAATGTCTCAGGGGAGAGATGTTTGGGCATGAATACTTTTGGTCAAGGGTCAGACCCGAAGCCCCCCGCCCCCCCCGGGCCATTATCAAGAGTAAAGGATTTGATTTAAATCCCTCTTGTAACTGCGCACACCTCAAGTATTTCAGTTCACTGGGGAGCACTTGCAGTAAAGACGCTGAGGGCACTCAAACTTCTGCCCCACTGGGACTTTATGTTCATTCTGCTGATAGATGTGTGTGTAAAACAATTAGTTATACCTGAAAAAAATTATAAGGGAAGCCAGTCAGACAAAGCTCCACAGGATCCGTTGTGCTATCTGGTCCAATGTCATCGAGGTAAGCTCCCATGATCCCAGCTGAGAGGAGCCGCCTTTCTGAGAGAGTCCCGGCTCCAGCCTCCTGCCGGGCGCTGTTTCTCTTTCGTCACACTATCACAGACACTTAGGCGAGTCTAACTTCAGTGGAACTTTGTGTTTTATATAATCGTTGTAATATAACCTTCCTGTTATGGGATCCCGCCGGTTGTGAATCCAAATCATCCCAGGACGGGGAAAGCAAACACTGCAGGGGGGCTGCCCGTGGCAGTGATTCAGACACAACTCGCAGATAAGAAAAAAAAATTGGCAGAAGAATCAGATTCTTGCCCCTTATAAAGGAAGGAGTTCTTCGCTCACCTGAATATGTGCAGTTAATAAATACAAACATATAGTTCATTTAAAAAAGTGGTTAGTTGGTGGCCAGCCGTGTCAGACGTAGCGTGTAAATGCACCTCTGCCTGTTTGTGTTGAGCTTCACTTCATCTGTCTGTCTTGCTGGTTGACCCTCGTCTACCCCGCACACACATGTCCATTTTGTTGCTCGGCTGTGTATTTTCAACATGCCTCTCACGTGTTTTCGTTTTTTTCCTTCTTTTTCAAGCAACCGAAGCGTAGCATTGTTTTGCCTCCGCGTTTCTGTTTTATTTAATGAATTAAAAATAGTTAAATTGAGTCGTACATTCTGCCTGACACCCTAACATCTGCCACTTGCAACTACAGATGTGAAAATAGCCTTCGGGATAACCTTGGCCAAACGGGATTTCCTATGGTTTGCTTTTAACGGCGGCCTTCTCCGTGCCGCTCTTCGATAAATATAGAATATATTTTATAAACATGGAAAATTCAACACAATTGTCATTATGCCCAGAGGAGGAGCCTCATCAACCATAATAGAGAAAACACGTTTTTCATGTTGAGAAGCTACATTTTGACCAAAGATTAATATTTTGCATAGGATACAATCGTATCCTTACATTAACATAGATCAATACTGTTTTGGATTGTGTCAACCTTGATTTGAAACAACCCCGTTTTACCTCATGCATGTTTGGGAATATTTGCCTCAACTTGACAGAGGACGGCGTGGGGGGCGAGAGAAGGAAAAGGGAAACTCACCCTTTCAAATATCTTTAGCTGCTTTGAAGTGACCTCCCCATTTTAGTTGTGACTCAAATCTCCCCCCTCATATAAATCAACAGGGTAAAGCTTTGTAACCCAATAAAGTAACATCTCACACATAAAAACTCAACCCACCTTTGAACTCAGGATGGTAATCACACACTTTAGACTAAATGGGCGGCTAAAAGTTAATTAATTTTATTCAAGCCAAGTTTTTTTCACAAATTCCATTTGGTGATTTATTTTTAAAAACGTTTAAGACCCTAAAACTTTTTCCTCCTCTTCCTCCTGTGAATGAAGCTTTAAATATTAACGCTCCAAGCAGGCGTGCAGCGCGTGGGAGTTTGGTGAGAAAATAAGTGCGAACAAACCCGCCAATGGTGAATGGCGTCACTGGGACTCAACAACTGCAAACAGTCCCTTTTTCACATTAAACAATTGACTTGTTTGTTGGCCAAACTGTTCACGGTTATTCATTGATGAATAACAAATTGCAGCACTTAAATTGTACTTGTAACGCCACTTATCTACAGCAAATTGTAAATTGGCTTATTTGAGGAAATCGCACTTTCTTGTTTCTTGCTCTGAGTTTGTATTCTTATGGTTGAAATTCACTTATTGTAAGTCGCTTTGGATGAAAGCGTCAACTAAATGACATGTAATGTAACAATTAACCATTTTAGTCCTGCTTATTCTCTTTCACAACAGTAAACTGCAGTTTACTGGGTGTTGCTTAGAGACATAACAGCAAGCAAAATAAGCACATTTTGGAAGGTAGGTTCATTTATCTTCCCCTCACATGGAGAATCCATTAACATCTTAGAAAGGTGACAAAAAAGGATTTTCTCAATTCCAAACACACAAATGATTTACAACCAAATTGCCTCGTTTGTTTAATTAGTTTATGACTGAGCCTCCTTTTGCTTCCACCCCTTCATATTTATTTTTAAGCTGTAAAAAAACGGCTGTTTCGTTCGAAACTCATCGAGGCAACAAAGCGAGGAGCTCCGGTGGAACTGCTGTGGGGTAGAAAACAAAGTGCTGGGGCCGGTAAAATGAAGCGTACTGCGAACAGACAAATTGTTGTTTCCACCACTTTATTGTTCACGCATGAACAAACAGCGCAATATAACCGCTTTCTGCTCCTTGGCAATCAATGCTTGATGGTCACATGGTTGAAAGGCACAGCCTCAATGATGTTAGTTGATGCCTGTCCTATTAGAAGATGAGTAATACTATTACCATAATATTTGAAAAAATCAGCCGTTTTGGGGGATATTTTTATAAAATATATATATAATTTATTAATATTTTCCATTATATTTTATTTTCTAGACATCCTCAATGTTATTTGTGGACATTTCTTACAACCTGAGCTATTAACATGTAAGATGGGTGTGTGTTTAATAACTATTTTGTTTTGTATGTGAGCGTGTAGGGTGCGTTACTCTCTTCTCCGTGGTTGGGTGGTCCATCTCTGGGGTCCGGCCCCCCCCGCTGCCTCCCTCAGTCAGACGGGTGGCGTGGAGGTCTCATCCTTTTATGATCCGCACACTTGTCGATGTCCTTTTTTATTCCACCAGCGTGACACACATTTGGACCGTACCTTCTGTACGTCCCGCCTGATCTGCCTCTTCCACGAGCTCTTCCCATTCCAAGTTGGCCTGGGGCAGATTTTGGGGGTTTGGCTCTGCAAGCGTGTTCATCATCACTAACTGAGCCTTTTCCAATCTTTTTTGTCTGCCCTTTCGTTTGATCATCTTCAGCATGTTCAGCGTGCTGTGGGATATCTATCTGCAGGAGCACAAGTTCTTTCAGGTTACGCACGAGGGTTTCGCCATTTGTATGAGTTTGAGTTGGCAAACCGGCAGACATCACGCCACACAAACAGTTCCTTCCCGTCGGCAGTTGGGCTCATTAACAGAGCCCCGATCCCCCCACTGACTGACTCCATTTAAAACACATTTGGTCGCTCTAAAATACACGTTATAGCACTTTTACCTGTTTGGCTGTGCGATTTATTTGTATTTTACAGTCTATTGTTAATTCACTTGTAAATGATTCTATGTCAGCACCACCCGCCATAACAATTTCCTCATATGTCCAACAAATAAATGTTTCTGATTCTGATTCTTTCAGATGGACTTCACGCGGCCTTAAGGGATGTGCCGCCATTGGGTTAGTGTCGGCTGAGGCCGAGGAAATTGTTCTTTTACTGTCGCAATGAGAGCATCCACAGCAAGTCTACGTTCGTGCTGTGCCATAATCTGGATCATTCAGGCGAGACGTTATTGCCGCAGTCATGAACACACTTTGAACTCTGTTGAGGCCGCGGGTGGGTCCCAGTAGGTCGTAAGGTCGTCTGACTGGTGTCGGAGGTTAAATCTGGCCGCCCTCCTTGAGGACTGTCGTCAAGCTGAGGAAGGTTTGCTTGTGCTACTGCGGTCATGTGGACCGCATTTCAGAATGAAATGTGCCTCTATTTAAGGTGATACGGTAAAACGGCGTACAGCCTTAAGGGCATTAATCGCCTACTTGTGAAGTGTCATATTCCAATCTTTGAACTGTCTTTGAACCAGATCCAAAAATTGTTAACACTCTGCTTTCACTTGATCCTAGTTCATGTTGACCTCCTCTATGCTCGTGTACATTTCCATGAAATATTACTGTATAGATTTTGAGAAAAGTAAAGATGAAATCAGTAATAATGACATTATATTCGTCTTTTCTCAATCTTTGAACTGTCTTTAAACCAGATCCAAAAACAGTATCACTCTGCTTTCACTTGATCCTAGTTCATGTTGACATTAAAATGTGTTATAGTCTATATTTTTTTACGAATTCGTTTTTGACATCGAAAACAACTGCAATGTGTGTTGCGCAAAAGCCACCCATTCCAGGACCTGCTATCGCTCAATGGGTAAGGTGTTGTTTTACTTATTTTAAATCCACATTCAGTATTTCTAGTATTTCAGTATTTCTAGTATTTCAGTATTTCTAATGAAAAAATCAGCCGTTTCGGGGGATATTTTATAAAATATATATAATTTATAAATATTTTTATATTTTATTTTCTAGACATCCTCAATGTTATTTGTGGACATTTATTACAACCTGAGCTATTAACATGTAAGATGGGTTCTTGGTCTCTTTTTATATGCCTACGCGCCGTATCTGTGTGTGAATAGAATATTCTATACATGTCATTTTCACTAACTTTTCCTTCAATTTTCTCAAAATCCATACAGTAATATTTCATGGGAACGTACACGAGCATAAGAGGAGGTCAACATGAACTAGGATCAAGTGAAAGCAGAGTGTTGCCGGTTTTGGATCTGGTTTAAAGACAGTTCAGAGATTGGAATATGACACTTCACAAGAAGGCGATTAATGCCTTTAAGGCTGTAAGCCCTTTAACCGTAACACTTTAAATAGAGGCACATTCCATTTTGAAATGCGGCCCACATGACCGCAGTCTTGTGCTGCAGCCTGCCGAGGAGACTGTTGGCTCACGGCGGCTGGAGGAGGAGTGAGGGGAGGGCGGCGAGTCCAGATCCGTGTCTGCCCATTTCCTCAGGATCTCGGAAAAACAAGGATTATCTGTCTAAAGCGTGTGTGTCAATGAATTTCTAGGATTCACTTATGAAATATCCCATGTGTAACGAAAGCGAGTCAGTGACTCGCTTTCTCTAGCTATGCAGTCTACTGCATTTAACTGGAGGTGCACCAATAACTCACCGCCTTCAAATAATCTCTCACCAGGTGTTCTTTGTTTCTTCTCTGGAACTGGATGGATCGGCAATTCGGGTTTGTCAAGGAACTATCTAGAGCGTATGGTCTTCTCTCCGTCCGACAAAGTCCAGATCCGGCACACGTCCGTCCCAGCCTCGTTTCCAAGTTCATGGGGGAAAAATAGTGGACAATGTCCTTGAGAGCAATCAGAAGTATCTTAAGGTCATTCGTCTTTGGGTATTTATTACAAAACTAAGATATAGAAAAATCAAAGAATACACAAATCTTTGAACGCAAGTAGAGACAGGAGTTCAGCTGAAAAGGGACAGAGTTTCCTGCTCCTGTGGGGAGTAAGATGCTCTGACCAGGCTTCTTCATGTAAATGGCAGCTTTCATGCACATCAAAGAGGTTCGTGTTGTCCAATCAGATGGACACCACTGCACAAAGGAACTTCAGCGGGGAACAAGTGTGGAGGAATGCACACTTCCACCCCCCCCACCCCCCCTCACTGTGACCGTAGACAATTATTGTCTGACAGACAGAAAGATAGACAATAACACACAGTGCCTTGTGGATTAGTTTCGGTCAGGAATAGAGGTCACTAAGTTAATGAGAGAGGTCACAGAGTATGCATGAGATCAATGGATTATCCCCCAACATTTTGTTGCCCAACTGGTTCAGGGGCATGAAGCCAAATGACTTTGAGGTCCCCAGAGTCTATCTTTGCCGTTTTTTAGTGAACCACTTTAACATAGGATGATCGGAAGCTACGACATTTTAGCACAGGCAGTAAATGTATATGTTGTCCATTCCTCAATTATAAGTTAAAATGTTTACACTACATTGTTTTGTTAACTAAATAATACCCGCAGAATGGCATTTCAACAAGCCACAAATCTAACTGTTTGGTGCTAAATAAAAAATGTTAGCATGTTAACATGGTAAACATAACAGCTTTACATTAGCATGGTAACATTGTTTACACGCTAACCACAGATATCCAGAAGACTTCCATAATGTCAAACGAATTTAAACGTTTTTTGATAGATGACGGAGGGGGGGGGGGTGTGTCTGTGTAAACAATATGCTTGTGTTATTGTTGGAATGCTTCTACATGTTTTCGGCTCCTTCAAATGTTCAGCTATTAAAACATTCAGCTCCATTAGGAGAGGGGTGCTACGAGCTTTGAGCGTTCAATCTTTTGTGCTTGAATTTATATAAATCAGTATATAATATTCAGTTGCAGCCACCATTTAAATTAAATCTAAATCACCATTTAAATCTATTTTGCCGGCACTGCTGCACATTTGGGACTGTTGCACCATAGAGACCAATCCAAATCTGGTTACAAATTTGTTAGAGAAAGCAGGAAGTACAAGTTTTTAAAACTGACAGTAAGGTCGTATCTGCAGTCTTGGCTCTCTCGCAATTACCTTATTTTTTGGATTGGATTTCATTATTTTGCTCATAAAGGACCTTGTTTGAGATGTGGATTCTAGAATTGTAGCTGTGCCATCACTATGGCGGCAAATCACTGTCAAGATTCGAGAGCGCAAATCAGGTTGATGCGCGCGCGTAAATCAAACATCCGCGGGACAAAAGTCCGTCTCGCGCGAGATATTTGCTCGCTCGCGGAGCGTGAACTTCCTCGCTCGCGAGGTTAGTCTCTGCTCGCGCTCCAAGGTGTTTTCTACCCGCTCGCTGTTTTTCTTTTTGACAGTAAGGGGGCGGAGCCAGACACCATGGCCTCTACACCTGATTGGTTACAAACCCCGTCTTTGGATTGGCTGGAGTGATGCATTCACACAACTATAGAAGCCAATTTCCGCACTAATGTCCACCTCTCAGACCGGTCCGTATTTGTAAAATACCGAGAAAAAAAAAGTCCAAATCTGTGAATATCTCGCCAACTTTCAATACGGATCGACTAAGATGTGCGCAGGCTCCTCCATAGTTCAGTAAAGTTATTAGATATTCAGATTCAGACTGACGGACCGGTCTGCGAGCTGGACGCATTGCTCTTAATGTGCCGGTAATGATGGTAAATGATGGTTGTAGCTGGTTGTCATCTACGGTCCACTACGATCACCGAAGGGGGGCGTTTGTTTTTTGACAACGTTTTATCTCATAATTTCGACTTTTTATCCCCTTACATTAGTGCGGAAATGGGCTTCTATAGTTGTGTGAATGCATCACTCCAGCCAATCCAAAGACGGGATTTGTAACCAATCAGGTGTAGAGACCATGGTCACTGGCCCCGCCCCCTTACTGTCAGAAAGAACAACAGCGAGCGCGTAGAAAACACCTTCGAACGCGAGCAGAGATTCGCCTCACGAGCGAGGAAGTTCCCGTTCGGCGAGCGAGAAAATATCTCGCGCGAGACGAACTTTTGCTCAAAGCCTCAATGATTATCCGTAACTAAACATGAAGCTCAGAATGATGCTGTTATGTTGAAATACTTATTGCTCTTTCAACATTTTACTGCAACTACTTTAAGACTAATATTACTATTAATAACACTACCGGTAGTACTACTACAACTGATACTAGTGCTACTGATGCTAACACTACTACTATTAATATTTGTACTGCTATTAATACTAAAATTACTCCTGCTACTAGTACTAAGAATACTACTACTATTACAACAGTAATAGTACATACTAGAAGTAATACTAGTAGAATTAGTAATAATACAACTGTTACTAATCCTACGACTAGAACAAAAACTACGACTAGTATTTATACTCCTATTAATTCTACACCTACTTTTACTAATATTACTGCAAAAGAGAATAATACTGATACTATTAGTTATACTACAAATTATATTATTACTACTATTTCTACTGCTATTGTCACTAACAATCTTTTTTCAGCAATTTTTAAAATTTCATTTTTGCTAATCTCATTTCTGTAAATGAATTTCAAATTTCAACATTTAGCTTTTAGCTTTCAGCATTCCAACACATTTTCTGCAGAAAATGCATTTTCTAGTTTACATTGCAACCTGCTCCAGAGGCCCTCTCTCTGTGTGACCCATCCATCACATAGCACTGCGTGCAGTGAGATAAGTGTTATGAAGAGCTTGACGTAAAGGGAAAATTTTGATCACTTTTACAAAGCAGGGTGTGGAGCTCACATTTGTTTCTCATTCCAAAAGTCCCCTGTATATATCGATCTGCAGCGTTTGATTAGGTGTCCTAGCGTTGAATTGCTCAGGGATTACACACCAGCACCTGGGTACACTTAGGACAAATACTCGATTGACTAACGTCCCATTTGCTCTTGTATGTTTAACAAGAGTAAAAACTTTTCAGACTCCAGGCAATACATTAGACCAAATAAGCAATTCACTCATTGTGTGATAATGCAACATCTATTTGCTTTACTTTGCACCATTCTCGCACCAATTCCTTAAACAGTTGATGCGAGGTCACTTCAAAATCTGACCAACGTCAATATCTAGGAATATCTTGTAACTGAATGGAAAATGAAAATAATAAAAAAGTGCCTTGACATGACTGCGTCCATGCCTCTGCCCTCCTGCGGGCTTTCCCCTCTGAGCTCAGCTGCCATGTCTGGTGGAACATGCGGTTGTGGTGGAGGTTTGGCTCTGTCTGTAATGATGCAATAATATCCCTCTATTATGTACAGTACCAGTACCAACGTTTGGACACACCTTCTTTCATTTAATGAGGTGTGAGTGTGTCCAAACTTTTAAACTGTACTGTACGCATTCAGCCAGAAACCCTCACAGTCCGCCTATAAGTACTCTCCAAAGTGTAATTGTCCCAACTCTCCTGGAACATCACATATCTGTTGCAAGTCTGAAAAAGGTATTATCGGTCAAAACATTACACCTATGCTAGAAATTCTAGTTATTGTCTCAGAAAATAAATAATGTGTCAGTGTGTGACACACAATCCTGAATGGATGCGCACTGACAAGCTATAACATGTGCGCTGCAGACCAAATGACGGTTGAGGTGTAATCTGATATCTGTCAGATGAGGAAGGCAAGCAAACCCGTAACACTAACACTTGACACTACTGTCAATCCAAACCGGATCCCTGCCGGCAGCTGCGGTTATAAAACACGGAGCTTTGAACGTGTTGTTTCCCGCAGTAAGCTAACTCACATCTGTAGACTATGTGTGAAATGTGTTGCTAAAAGGCGTCAAACTGATTGATCACAGCAATAAGGCCTACGCCCTATGCCAAATATTACATAATTGTACAGGAGGGTCCAGGGTTTCCCACGTGAAAGGAGATTGTCGTCTCGTTAGTCTCATGTCCGCCCAGCTGCCTCCAATTGCCTCACCCCCCCCCCCCCCCCCCCCACTCGTATATACTCCCCAGTCCAGTTGTTGAATTGTCATTGTTCTTTACCTTGTGCGCGTCGTGTCTGTCGGGCCAATACCATGTGTCTCTGTAATGACTTTGCCTTTTGGGATTTTCTTTTTTTGCTCGCCTTGAGTTCTTTTTGTTTATTACTCTTGGTGGACGGTAAAAACCCCCATCTTTTTCGATTTGAATCTTGTCGGACTCTTGAGTCCTAAACCAGCCCTGAACGGTGACATAGTTACACTCTAAAAAATGTCACCGTAAATTAACAGTATTTTACTGGCAGCAAGGACGCCATTAATTTACCGTTATTTTACGGTATAATACCGTGAATGGTCTTTACACTATGTTACTGTAAAATGGATTACTGTATGTTACCGTAAACTTGAATTTTACTTTGAATTAACTGCAATTTACTGGCAGTCGACGCTAGTAACTTACTGTTTTATTTACAGTGCCCCACCGTAATTTACGGTATGTTGTTGTATATTGGATTACAGTTTGTTACAATACGATTACTGTTTTTGTGTTATAAATACCAGAATGTTACCGTTTACTTATAACCGTATACTTTTGCATTTAATTCCCTATAAATTTAGGAAAGACAACCAAACTCATTTGGGTCATAGTGGTTGGAGTTTGTTAGATGCCTTTCAGACAAAAATGTTAGGCATTTGTAACCAAGAACAAAACATAAAATATGCCGCATGAATCATAAAATCATTAGCAACAAGGTAAACTAACTGCAACAATACGCTATGGAACACTTTCAATTGACCGCAGCAAACGGCTGGCGTCCTTAATCCAGTGCCTCTGTAAAACAAACCAAATTAAAATATTTAGAAACACTGTCATTGGTAAAATATTAAATTTACAAATTTGAGTAAGACAACAAGATGTAAGGAAGGAGAATGTTAATCAAATCTCTTTTAGGCAATGAACACTTTGAATAATACAAATATTTATAATCTTTACATTCCAGCCACTGAAATGACAACCAAGGCGGCGCATGGGAAAGGGAGGGTGTGCTGTGCAGCACAAGGTTTGGCGGTTCAAATCCTGGCTGCTCCCTGTGCCAAGTTGAAGTGTCACTGAGCAAGACACCTAACCTCCAATTACTCCACATAAAATTATGTCAAACCATGGCCGTTTGGATAACAGTGACAGCTGCATGTATAGTAATGTCCTGTAAGTCAAAGTCATCATCGTATCTCATGAGATACTATCTCATTATGATGAATTACAGGACCTGTAATTCAGTGGCTGACGTGGGCTCCATACATTAACCTACAAAAGATGTAGATGGATTGTGATTCACTGCACTTGTATGTGTATTTCCACCACTTCATAAAATATATGTAACATGCAGTTGAATTATGGTAGTCTTATTATTGTTATTATTGTAAATTGACAGCTTTAACTGTTTATTCATGACATTGGCCGTTAATTTACAAGCAAGGAATGGAAATTTAACTGTATGTTACTGTTATTATGCTATACTGTAAGATACCGTTAGAAATGCACCGTAAATTTACAGCAATTTGTTACAGTGTAATAAATGAAGCACTTAAGCAGCTTTCCTCAGCATTAAGACTCATCAGACAGCTATTGTCATGGCGGACATTTAGATGCTTCCCATATCAAAGTCAACACGTTAATCCGTGATATTATTCTGGCAGATATTAACGCGATAGAATCTTCTAAAGCAGTTAACATAACTTAATCACTTCCGGTGCAACGTAATGCGGAGAACTGTTCACAGGAATTCCTCCATGTGTCAAAACTGAAGGGGGACACGTGGCAAACAGACCACTGCAGGGCTGATATTGGCCATAACATGTTGGTATCTGCTAGGCCACTTCCATCTCAACATCTGCAGAGGACCACCACTGTGTCCCTAAAAAGACGGTGGTTTTGGCAAACGACCTGGCTAAATGTGGGGAGATTGTTGGCACTTCAGACACAGTCATGGAGAGTTGAGAGCACATCAAAGTGCACAACCAAGAGTGACAGAGAGAGAGAGAGAGAGAGAGAGAGAGAGAGAGAGAGAGTGGGGGAGAGAGAGAGCGCGCTGCTTGCGCTTTTATTTTGAAGGTCTGCCTGTAAGGGTTGACGGTGACTGGAGGGAGCCAGCCTGTGTTGCGCAAAGCGGCGTTGATGGACGGAGCCTCTAGAGGACTCCCCTCACTCATTTTCGTCAACTTTTTATAGTTGGATGGCTACCGGATCGTTTTTCCTCTTCTGACCCGACGGCTCATTTCAACGTGCTTCCCGGGACGCGGGGCCCAAGGGACCCTCCAGGTGCGTGCGTGTCCATCTGCGCGAGTGCGCACAATGGGATTCCTCTCGCTTTCCTCGCAGTGCTCTTATTGCGCGCGTGTGTGTGTGTGAGGCACGTGGCCGTGGACGGGCGAGTCGCCCGGCGTCGATTTCGGTCGAACCCGTGCGTGAGTGATTTCTGTATTACTTTCACGTCGGCTCTCACAGGTCGTGCCACCGGTCAGACAAAAGTTTGACTCAGATGTGCAAATCGGCACCTTCATCGGCGGAGCTTCGGTCCACTTAATATGATATAATATAACCTAAAGTACTGTTTTAGAAGTAAAAAGCGTGCTGCTTCGTTCAATGATTTACTTTACGAGTTAGCAAAAGTGTCAACTGTAACTACGTCGAATTTCATGTAATTTTACTGTAGCCTTCTGTGTTTGAGAAAATGAGAGGAAATGTCAGTTCAAGTTACATTATGATATCAATCACTTCCCCGTATTTGAACTGTTAAAAAAAACAAATCGTACGGTGTTATAAGGTCCTTTATATGGGTTCTTGCTCAGCATGAAGCTAAAGTATTTTTCCAATATGAGGAAATTATTATTGTCATAATGTATTTTTAGCTGGCTTTCCCATCGCAGAAGCCCTTCAGTTAGATGGCATGAAATTTGAATTGGACATGGTACGTCTCATCTTGACAAAGAGTCCTTTGAAAAAATCCTGTTCTCTCTTTGTTTTACTAAAGATGGAAACTATGAATTTCATAGTTTCAATTTGACTGACTTTGCCTTCTAAAAAAAACTGTAGATTAATGTTAGATGAAATTGACAAAGCCATAGTCAGGATTTTTCTGAATAATAATCCAGTTAAAGATTACTATAACCTCTTAAAAAATGTTTAACATTGAGGAAATTGTTGATTGATCAAATCAATTCAATTTCATCAGATTCTGTAGATTTTCCTTTAACTTTACACTAAATTCACATGAACTTACACTTGACAACAGACATGTGGTGCATTTTAGCTCACCAGTAAAACAGTGTTATAATAAATACAAAATATAACAAATTGCTGAAATTGTAACTTACAAGCTCTCTTCAAAAAAAACAGAAAAATACAGTAGTTTTAGGATTAGGATTTCATAAAATGTGCAAAACAAAGTTTTTGACTTAACTGGTCTGTATTTGGCTATCCAATTCTCACACCGTAGAACCACAAACTCCAGCTACTATAACTCCAGCTGCTATACCCCTCTTCTTACTTCTACTTCGACTACTACTACTACTACTACTACTACTGCGAGTTCTACAGTTTAGCAGTTCAGCCTCATTTTCCAGCAATGTATTTCAGCTCTAAGCTTTCTTCAATAATGCAGTTTGGCTTCCACCTCTGCCCGTTTCACATTTCAAGAACCATGTTTTTCAGCTTTGCATTTTGGGGTTATAAACTTTCTCTCATGAAAGGGATACGACATTTTTTCATTACAGGCAATGCTTTGCAATCGACTCCATCTGTCAGCATTCCAATGCATTTCTATTTGTTGCCATGCAGATCCAACTGTAGTTTCTTCAATCTTTACTTAACTTTATATTTCTTCTTCTTGGACTCCCAACTCTCTTTCAGACCCTTTTTAGATGTTAGAATTGGTGTTTATCGTGCAGCTCAGAGCACATGATCTCTCCACTCGTCGAGGGGGAGCTAAGCAAAGGAGCTCCGGTTTTGAGAAGTGGTTTTCTCAGCATTTCCTCAGCTTTTCTACACAAATCCCATGGAAGTTAGTGTCCTCTTTGAAGTTGAACACACACACACACACACACAGACACACTGACACATGCACACGCATGAGAGCTACGGCATGAATGCATGGTTTCATGGCCACGTTTAGAATAAGGGTAGAGTTCAGACATGCTGATGGCTAATGTGAAGTACCTGTCTGAAACGTGGAGCATTTTTGTTACCTTAGAATTATACTATTACAGGACACACTCTCTAGTTCAATTGAATGAGAAGGCCTGCGAACCTTCGAGTCGTAGTGTATATCCACATATGGCGCGGTTCCTCCCCACTGAGTTGGCCGCGTTTCTACAGTAACGGAAAAAATGAACACTGGCTCCGGGGGAGGAGCCTTTTTTTCAGGTTTTTATTAGGGCCAGGCACGTTAACGCATCATTATTGTAGTTTTTTTATATTATTTTTTTGATAATTGCACAGCACTAGTTTTTACATGGAGGCCAGCGGAGTTCTCAATACGCTTAGAAACGTGTCAGTGAGCAGACGGGGTTGTTCAGTTTGCTGAAATCTATAATCTCACCAATGGACGCCACCAACTCCTACACCCTTCTCCCCTTTAATGAGCTCTATCCTTGGCTTCCTATTACTTTTCATAACTTGACCGCACTTCCTGTAATTAGGACTTGTACAGTGGTCCATTTCTGGCGGCAGTGAAGCGCTGAAATAAGGTGGAAAAAGCTAGATGAAGATGAGAGGAGGGAAGTGAATATTTAGAGGGAGGTAAAAGAAAGGGAGATAGGAACATATCATAGAGATTGTTAACTGTCGGTATAAACAGAGCACACCAATATTAAGTAAAGAGTGAGACAGGTTTAAAAGCTAACCATGTAATTTAGCTATAAAAAATATATCATTGCCACGTCAGCAGACATTGCTTCTCGCTGTAACGTCAACGTTCAGTCCCAAAAATAGACAGTTTTGGTGTTTTGGTGAGTGTGACAAAAGGTTTATTTTTTCCCCCAGTGATCATGCAGCTGACGCTGTGTGTTTTCCACCAAAATATCAGCAACATTCCTGAGCCGCGAGTCGACTGGATGTGGGAACATCTTATTGACGACGCGCGCCGTGGGTGTGCGGGCGGTGAAAGCCTGAGTCATTCGAAAATGTCTTGCTTCACTGCCCTGTTTCTAATATTGCGCACAACCGCGCGCGAGAGCCACAAGTTGTAAAACATCAGAGAGCTGTCTTAGTTCTTAATTCTGTTTCACCAAACCATTAAATTCCCATTTAAAATGTGATCCAGTATTAATTTTAAACTTATACATGAGGAGTTTTTTTCGGGGGGGGGGTATTTACTGAATACTGTATGACGCATTTTCATCTTCACATTTCAAATCCGGCAAACTCTTCATCCTAAGTTGCCTTCTATGAATTAAGTTTTAATGAATCGCATTAGATGTAGCAGTAAAACCTCAGGGTTTAATAACCAATTTCAAAGTTGAGCTTATCTGGCATTCAGTGAATAATAATCTGCATAAATGCTGAGATTTGTGTTTTAAAGATGTACAGTAGATTCAAATTGAGGTTTTGCTAACAACCTTAAGTAGACTTAAGTTGAGAGGGCACTAATTAGAAGAAGACGAAGGAAGTATCCTTTATAAATCCCTGGGGGGGGGTTCGACGCAGAAGTGGAGCGGTGTATCAAATGTGGCGCTTTAAAAAAAAAAAAAAAAAGCATTCAATTTGGACCATTTTTGGCGAAATGTAATCCATGCGTTTCATGTCACGTTGAGTTCTTCTCTCAGTTCAAGTGCAACGAGGGTTAGAGAAAAAAAAAAAACGGTAACGTAGAAAAATGTTAATCTTAAAAAATAGTAAGAAAAGGGAATTCAACTGTGAAAAAGCCACAACGTTATATTGTTATCGTCTTCTAATACAATAGATGTACGTGCAGGGAATGCATCTGTTGTTATGGAAACCACTTGTTTCCGCTCGATTCCTCTCGGTTTCCTTTTGCTTTTCGGTGCCTTCATCTCGGATTCGGTTGGGTACTTTTTCTCCGAATATTTTTGCTTTGTCCAACAGTTTGCGCATCACACTGCCCCCTCTAATAATCGCCACCATTTGAACGGTCGCGGTAGCACAAAACGTTGAGGATTCTTTCCATTCTTGGCTAGAGCCTCTGGTCCCGCTGACCACGCGAATCTTTTTGGCAAACGCCATGTGACATAAACTGTTCTGCCTTTCAACCCGCAATTTGATTGCAGCGTCTCAAAATAGCACAATGTGCAACGCATGCAATTGGTTAGTCTGTTCCCTGGAACGAGTTCTGTAAATCCTAGAAAAGCAAAATGTAATAATTCCCAATTATGTATTAGTTATTTGGGGATTTGTGGACAAGTATTATATTACATTGCATGGATTTAGAACACTGCATTTTCCAAAACCCTCTATTTAGCCAATGGAAACCGTATCGGGGAGGAGATTTTGATTGGAGAATCCCCATTAGCTCATGTAACAGGCACAATGTGTTGTCTAGAGCTGCAGGTATACAGAGCTGAGCCGCTATTAGTAACTCTGCGTGTAACAAAGTCAAAATAAGAGAGAGAAGTTCGGCTGGAGGGAGACATTTTAAGGCTTTCCCAAACTTTCCCAAACTTTCCCAAAGGGCCGTCACCTGTTTTAATATTCAAACATATTCACTTCAAGGAACACGCATTAGAAACTGCAGTAAATATTACTGTCTGCCTGCAGATGTGTCCGATGGCTTCTAAATCCTCTTAAGTGGCTCCTTAAGATCGTCTCCCTCCTTACTCAAAGTTTTTCAAAGTGCCTTAAAAGTCTTTCTGATCAGTCAAATTTAAAAAGTAGTTTCACACGTTGCTCAGCAGCTCTAAGAGAACCTCAACATGTTATAATGTTGAAATAGAACAAAGATTTTGGAGTCAATCGCAGGCAATATCTACAATTCATCAAGTTCAATTGAGTGGGGTTTTTTTTTACAAATGAAACTGATGATGAAACCGTCCGTATTCCATTCTAGGCGGCCACAGCTTTGCACCATGAATAAATGACGGCTTATTTTCCTTGTCTGGCCCTTGACTTGGCTGCTGTTTGCGTCTTGTTTTCAGGTTACAGTGATGCTCAACAGTGCGATGAAGACCTGATAACCCAATAACTCATGTGTGCCTCACCGAACACACGCACTGAAGAGTTGCAGACATCGGTGTTGTGTGCTGCGATATAGCACTGTGGTGTCAAGCATATAAGCTCAGGAGTATGGTCCAACTGTCCACATCAGTCTACCTGCTGGGAGGCCTTTTGGGTAAGAAACATCTGCATGTATATGTGTGTGTGTGTGTGTGTGTATGTGGCCCTTGCTGCTGAGCAGATTTCTGTTTTCCTCCCTTATGTCATTTAGTTTAATAAGTACTCTAAATGACGTGTATGGGTGAAGCCTTCGTTGTTGTATTGATACTGATTGGGATCGAGCCGTCGCAGAGAGTCAAACCCGGTGGGAATGTTAAAAATTCCCTAAAAATTCCGTTGCTTTTTAGAATTATTATTTTTTTTACACAGAATGAGGACCATATATTTTGTTCCTCACTTAAAAGGATCTATTTGTACTCCCATCCAACAGACAATGTGTGGTTTCCACCGTTAGCACGGCCCCCATTTGTTCCACTCTTGTACACTTAGATGACCTACACACAGGAATATTATATATGTATAGAATTGCTTTTAGTTAAAGCTCAATACCTTGTGGATATATTACTAAAATCAGATTACGGTTACAACTCACGATTGTTTCTGTATCGATCAACTCTGGATCACCATTTTTTCTATGTAAAATTCATTCATCAGCTACAGTATTATCGAAAAATGATGGAGGATGTGAATAATTAGTGCGGTTTGAAATCAGGAATATGGACATTCATCCCTGCAATGTCCAGTTTATTATTTTATACATTTATTGGGATTTGTAGTGTAGTATATTTAGTATAAGTAGCAAACAGTGGTGGCTACAACTTGGTCTTCAAAAGGTCCCGGTTTCCTCTACTCCCACCTCAGGGCCTTTTTTTTGGGCTTCCCTATCGGCGCACAACAGCAATTCTACAGTGAAATACATTGTTTAACAATAACATAAACTGTGTGAATATGATAAACATACTAATCAAGAGTCACTTCAAATAAATGTTATTAAAGTGCCACGTGTAAATCTAAAGTGGAGAGCTGATGTGTAGATGTCTGTATTTGTCCTTTGGATGTAGTCAGAGACAGTGGGGGTCCGAAGCTTTGATGATGAGAACAACTGCGGACGGTGAACTATTTGCGACAGCCATGTGGCTGCACGCTAGGGCTGTCAAAATGACTCAAAAAGGACGTTTGAATATTCGCTTTAACAAAAGACAGATATTTAAATATATCCGAATGTATGCGGTCTCTGCGCAAAGCGGTTTAAATGAACGACAACAAAAATAAACAAAGAATAATAATAATAATTTGTTCATAAAAATAAACAAATGCTGAGTGCTGATCAAGACTTTTGCATGAAACGGCAAATAATCAAACCAGTGCATGAAGTTGTTGTTGTAGCCGATCTAGTCTATTTTATTCATGCAGTATACAGTCAGTAGGCAGGTACCAGTCAGTCGCGCCACCGTTTTTTTAATTTAAATTTTTTTTTTTACAATCGAATATTAATTTTCACATTCGAATAGTTGTTTTCAACAATTATTCAAATATATATTAGAATATAGAATATTCTTTGACAGCCCTATTGCAAGTTACAAAAATCCAGAGGTGCATAACCAAGCGTCATTATTTGCGGGGCTTCACTAGGACAGGCGTAGGAAGGAGGCGTAGGACAGAGGCGTAGGAAGGAGGCGTAGGAAGAAGGCGTAGGAAGGAGGCGTAGGACAGAGGCGTAGGAAGGAGGCGTAGGACAGAGGCGTAGGAAGGAGGCGTAGGAAGAAGGCGTAGGAAGGAGGCGTAGGACAGAGGCGTAGGAAGGAGGCGTAGGACAGAGGCGTAGGAAGGAGGCGTAGGAAGAAGGCGTAGGACAGAGGCCTAGGTCAGAGGCATAGGAAGGAGGCGTAGGAAGGAGGCCTAGGTCAGGGGCGTAGGACAATGGCGCAGGACGGAGGCCTAGGAAGGAGGCGTAGGAAGGAGGTGTAAGACAGAGGCGTAGGAAGGAGGCGTAGGAAGGAGGCGTAAGACAGAGGCGTAGGAAGGAGGCGTAGGAAGGAGGCGTAGGAAGGAGGCGTAAGACAGAGGCGTAGGAAGGAGGCGTAGGACAGAGGCGTAAGAAGGAGGCGTAGGACAGAGGCGTAGGAAGGAGGCGTAGGAAGGAGGCGTAGGACGGAGGCGTAGGAAGGAGGCCTAGGAAGGAGGCCTAGGAAGGAGGCGTAGGACAGAGGCGTAGGAAGGAGACGTAGGAAGGAGGCCTAGGAAGGAGGCGTAGGAAGGAGGCGTAGGACAGAGGCGTAGGAAGGAGGCGTAGGAAGGAGGCGTAGGACAGAGGCGTAGGACATAGGCGTAGGAAGGAGGCGTAGGAAGGAGGCGTAGGA
Source organism: Gasterosteus aculeatus (assembly GCF_964276395.1). Lineage (NCBI taxonomy): Eukaryota > Metazoa > Chordata > Actinopteri > Perciformes > Gasterosteidae > Gasterosteus > Gasterosteus aculeatus. The sequence continues at coordinate 3,184,753 of NC_135709.1, read as the reverse complement.
AGGAGGCGTAGGACAGAGACGTAGGAAGGAGGCGTAGGACAGAGGCCTAGGAAGGAGGCCTAGGAAGGAGGCGTAGGAAGGAGGCGTAGGAAGGAGGCGTCTTTAAAGTACTTCCCGTGTTATGTCCTTCTGGCAAGTGAGCCATCCACCCTTCGGTCAGGGTGGGGTCAAGCTGGTTCCTTCACATCACAATCCCAGTCTACGTGGGCTGTAATTCTTCCGCGCTGGTCTTAAACCACATCAACGTCTTGGTGAAATTGGGAATTTTAACTGTCAAAAAGGTAACCAATTATGTTTCCTATTCAGCTAACATTCATATTCCCACTCATCAAACTCAATCCTAACTGGTGGTGCCAACTTAGCGACTTTCTTTTTATAAATTATAACTCTAAAGAGAGCCGCCTTCACCTCGTCTCTACACCTTTTTACATGCCAGCACATCGGCGTGTGCACACAGTTTACTCGTCATCATCACTTCCAATGGCTCAATTTTGCTGCTACGCTCTAAAATGTTACTCTATATGAAAATATTATTGTAAGATGTGTTTGTTTAATACAGGAATACACATTTTGACACTCATTGACAAATGCGACAGGCTTTAAATATACTTGTACTAGTATATTCTATGTCCAGGTAAACACTGTAATAACTGTCATGTTTGGGAATGTGATAGGACCATTGGGAATGTGATAGGAAAGATTTAGCTGTAACACCTCCAAAGATATATCTCTCCCGCATCCCACGATCGAAGCAGTCGAGCCTGCGGAGAAGTCATATTTCAGTCTTTCGTCGATTGATTTCAAACGTCATGACAACGGGCGTGCTCGTTTTCCTCGTTTTCCACGAACGCAGCTGGACATCGACCGAAAATGCGTTGCAGATGTATCTGCAGTTTAGCCAGAACACGTATAAGCACACATGTCATCGACTGTGTGTTGAAGTCGGTGTATCTTGGCGGACTCGTAACTCAGGAATGCTCTGTGGTGCACATCACAAAATGGGATTTTCGGTGTCAGAGTTGAGCTATTGTGTTTTTTTCCTCCCCTCAAAAATGCACACGTACACTCATGGACACAACGTTTTTGTTTTTGTTTTTCATTTAAGGTGGAGCCTGATCTGATTTTATCTTTCTCACTGGTGAAATGCAATGTCACTTGCATAATCGCGGTTTTGCACTCTCTATATTTTCGTTTTTCAACAATGGATTCAGTGTGAAGCTGCTCCTCTTATCTCGCTGTGATGTGACCCAGCTGGACAAGTCGAGCAGGAAAGGACAGATGAAAATGTAGCTGTTGTTTTTGTTGTAAGACACGTAATGTGATTTTGAATTCTTAAAGTTAAAAGTTAAACGGTTTTCCATATGCTTCCCAAACCTGTTTTTGCCGATGATTTACAATTTCAAACAATTCATCGTCACACGTCACACACATTTAGCATTTTCTAAACAGAGCAACCCTCGGTTCTGGGTCCCGTCTGGTGTCGTAGGGTTCGTGTAGGCAACGTTTTTTGTTATGACGAAGTGGTAAAACACATATAGCTGCAGCAGCCGTGAATAGCATGCATGTCTTTTTTTTCCGTCATATATAACATGTTTACGCTCGCGTGTAAGATGAGATTTGCGCTGTGAAAGGGGGGTTTGTGCAATTGTAGTAACCTGTAATTTTGACCCCATATGATTGGTTTATGGGTTTCTCTAAAAAAAAAAAAAAAATGTGGCCTTCTACTTAAAGTCGAGTGACAAGCAGCCCGGTAAACGCTGAGAGCAGCCACTGCCCCGTCTGGCGGATCGTAAAAGGCCGATGTGGATAATGTAATGAGCGCTGAGTTGATTTAGGACCCCACTTTGTTTAAGGAGAGAGAATCACTTAGTTGTAACTCCTGTCTGCAGGACGCACGCCAGGTAACTCAATACCACGACATCAGTGTCTGCATCTCTCGCTGTTTTATCACCCACACCCAGGCCCACCAAATGCATGCGCTATGCCTCACAGTTCGGGGGGTGGCAGGATTCGAGTTTCGGTGCGTGAAAAGGTGCATTCGCTGCTGAACAGATGGGGAGAAGGCTGCCGACAGGAGGACAGCCTACGTGATTCCATTCATGGAGTAGAAACGAATTGTGCACAAGTGGAAGCAGTCCACCCGGAGCGCCGTAACGCAAACAGCTGGCCGCACCCGGAGGGAAAAACAAAGCAGCCGAGCCAAGTTACGCGTAATTCAATTGTCTGGTCACAGTTGAATTCGATAATCGGCGCTCTTGCTAAAATGATTAAACTTCAACAAATAAACACACTTCGCAGTAGTAACCGTTTTCAGTCTTATTTTTACGCCACACCGCTGTGTTTTGGTTTTAATTGACCAAAACCTGCAGCAAAGGGCGATAACAATGGTTTCTTCAGCCCTGACAATTGTGTGGTTTTGTAGTCCACTTAACTGTGTGCATTCTTAGTGCTATATTTAAACTTTAAATTGAGCCAAAATAGTATACGAGGAGCTGTTAAAAGGGACGGAGTTGTTCTGCCAGGTTGAGACAGAGCTAAACTAATTTCTGTGTGAAATTGATTGAATCTTTTTAATGACCTGTTTTACTTTTATGTTTCAATCGATGTTCTTAACTGGTTTTAAATGCATCCGTGTGCATCTCACATGACGTGTGAGCGTGCAACAGCGTATCTATGGCCCCCGACGCTGATTAAAACCGCTGCTCGACAAACACTGGATATACGAAACAAGAAATCACCCACCTTTAATATCCCTCATGGGTGTTGCTGGTTGAGGGAATGACCCCTAACCCCCTAACCCCTAACCCCTTGACACCAGTGTATCTTCTGTCTGGGGCGTTTTGTCAGACGTCGGTCAAAATGACACGTAATCGAACAGAATAATGACGGTGCATTTTAATTCTTAGCACTGAAGAGGGGCCAGAAGTCAGAACGTCTTCGGTTTCAGGGAATTAGCCAGATTATAATTCTGTTTTTAAAGCGCAGAGGGAAAAACGAGACAGGCCACCGGCCGTGCGCTTCCTTCCCTCACTTCCCGCCGGGCCTTTATACCCGTGTGCTCGCTTCCACCGCTTGATTTGACGTGACGAGTGGGAATAAAAAGTCATTGCAATCTCCTGTGTGTGTGTGTTTTTTTTTTTCCGGGTTTTTGCTGCAGGCCTGTTTCTGCTATCACCTGTTCTGATGGCCCCGACTCCAGCCAGCATGTGCACGCCCCTGAGGACGCTCAACGACAGCCTGAGCCACAGGCGGCGGTACATGGTGAGAGGACCAGCGTGGCGTGCGCTCGCGAGTGTGTCACAAGCCAACTGTTGTCAGTGTGAAGTGTATTCCTTGGGTCATTTTTAGAAGCTTGGTCCACCTCCGCTGTAGTTTGGGATTTCCTGGCTTTTCCCAATGAGACTTTTGACTCCCTCCAGCCAACGATAGAGGGGACAACAATAGAACGAAAGGAAACTGACTGTTACTGTTTCCAGTAAAACCAACTCAGTAAAATTCTGTACAGTCTGGGCACTCGTGAGATAATCCATGTGGAACCCATCAGAGATTGGCCCCGATGTGTTACGTGATTAATGACTTTGTCACCAATAGAACGTAACACATAAATTGTTACTCCGATTCAACGTTTTTCATTTGTCTCATTCTATCTTTTAAATTAGCTAGGTGTCGTTGTCAATTAGTCAAAGGAAGTTTAAATCGAAATATAAATAATGTTCTGCCTTTCTCCTTTTGCTGCAGAAGCACAACTTCCCCGTCAACTACACTATCAAAGTCCACCACAAGGAAATCTTAAAACTGTCCGACGTCAACAGAATGGTAAACGTCCGCCGTGTCTCGACACACATCGACACTCTGACTTTATGCAACCTGTTGTCGCTCAAATCTCTCTCCTCCGCGCGACGCGTCAGAGGTCGCAGGTGAAGGAGTTGGACGAGCTGGTTCTGCAGAGGTTGTGGTTCCAGGTCAACCAGGGCGTGTTAAAAAAGGTAAAAATCTCGTGACCGACAGACACACGGTTCTTGTGCCCCCCGTGTCAAGCGGTTTGTGTAATTTGCTAAAAAAAAAAAAACGCACAGCTCATGAGGAACTGTGGTCCGTGACCTTTGTAACACAAAGTGTTCGTTGTCACTGGAAGATGCTGCTTCTTTCGTAAATGTTTTGCTCTAAAAAGATTATTTAAATTGGTTCGCGGTCATAAAATGTTGAAAGCTTAAGCATGACCATAACGCATAAGCGGTTCACCGCGGGCCGCAAATCAAACGCCGGTCACATAGAAAGAGGTTTTCAGTGGTCCCGTCAGCCACTGACTTTCTACACGCCGAGATCAAACGCAGTTTTGAGTTGAATCATAAGACTAAACCTTCGTCGAGCCGTCAATGAAGGACAGAATTTTGGAATCACATGCCAGTAATTGGCTGATTAAGGGAATAGGCACATACTGTACTGTATGTGTGTTCTGGGGATGGGAGCTTCAAGCCCACACACACACACACACACACACACGTTGCCTCCTGGGCCTGCGAGATGCAGATTTGACATTAGGATTAGATTAGGAAGTTAAATCAGGCACCACGAGGCAGGTGGGCCGATGGCCGCTGCAGGTAGAGGAGCTCGGTTTTGTCTTTCCTCCGTTTGGGAGAAAGTGGACACATCACAGATTCCATTTGCCAAGCATTCCAAACGAATGTGATAAGCAACCGCGTCCTCTTAGGTGTTTCGCATCAGTGCCGACCGTGTGCTTAGCACGCGGTGTGCATCGAGGAGGATTTCGGAGGATTCGCCGACCACTTCGCTCGGATATTCAATTAAATACGTTGCCAATCCCAATCCTTCCTCGGATGCAGATTCATTTCATCCACGCGCGAATAGTTTATCCGCAAAGATTCAGAGCGGAGGAGGTTTAAGTTTGCGGAGCATCTTTTGTCTTTGGCTAACGGCGCGTTCACATTTCAGATCATCCGGGTTATGCCGGAGAGGCACCCTTCGCGACCATACACCACCGAGCTGGAAAGACGCTTTAAGGACGTGGAGGGCGTCTTTGTGCAGTCGCATCCCGCTGAGGTAAGCTTTCAGTCCACGCACCTGAATCACAGCTGTATTTAGATCTTCTGTAAATGAAGCAATTGATTGAATTGAAGTGATTGTGGAAATGAGTGCCCTTATCTTTAGGGGATCAGATACGGCACACACACACAGTCATGCGCCAACAGAGTTAATCGAAGGGGAGTTTAGCACACAAGGTGGTGGTCAGCGCTGTCGCCTCACAGCGAGAAGGTCCTGGTCCTTGTCTGCGTGGAGTCTACGCATGTTCTCCACGTGTCTGCGTGGCTTCTCTCCGGGTGTGTGAATGTGGATGGTTGTTCTGTCTGTGCGACAGCCCTGCGGCTGGCTGGTGACCGAGGTCCAAGGTGTTCATCCAAGTTTATTCTCCGCAGTCATGACAATCCAAATATTATGCAATATATGCTGCTGTGGAGCAAAGATTGTGTTACAGGACTGGAAAATATGGTTGGCGTCAATTCCACGATGGTCACAAGGATTTTGATATATTGCAAGGTTAGGGTTACGTATGCAGAAAAACACCCAAACTAACCAAACAGCTCGGCTAAAGCATTTTCAAACAATATCAAACAGTTATAATATATATTTAATTAAAAAAAAATGAGAAAAAGAACATCTGAAAATACCTCAAAGGTATATTTGAGTTTCTTGGGGTAGCTTAGTGAAAGGCATACATGAGGTCCGTCAGTCAGGCACAAGAAGGTGCAACCATCCAAAATACGGAAAAAGCACCGTTGCTCCGTCACTGGCTCCACCTGCTTGCTGGTCAAGATCTTCCTGCGCGGCTTTGATGACCACAAAGACGTTTGAGGACAAACGTAGTGTCAATCTGTGAAATGTGTCATATATGGGATATCTGCAGGTATTAGCTAATTTTAATAAATAAACTAATTCAACGAATGAAACTATTTTAAAGACCTACCACGGTGTTTCACACGGGCGGGACTTCAAATCCAAGCTGCAGAGGTAGATTCTCTTTACCTGGCGGACCCTGATTTACGACCACAGCTTCTCTTTTAGACTCACGGTTGTTGTCCTGCAAATTGCCAAGTGCAGACATCTGATCGCTACCACACAAAACTAAGCGCTAAACACACGGCCAAGCTCAACCGCTCCTCTGTGTGTTTCTCCAACCTCCCACTGCGATCCTCAGTTTGAGAAAGACCAACAGAGCGGTGGAGAAACATCACGAGATACACAAAGGGAAATAATTTCGAGACGCAGGGAAATAAAATCGCTCCGGCCCGTCTAACGCGTGAATTGTGTCTTGGTTTTAAAAATGGTTGAAGAGTCCAGGGAAAGCTCAAACAGGGCAGGACGTCAAGCTCAGGTTTCCTGAGCGTGACATCATCTCGACTCGGGGATAAGTCTCTCCTTGTTTAAGGGTTTCAGCGGTTTCACCCTAAGAGCTGGAAAGTGGTTGACCTGACATTTCTTTGCACTTTTCAAGTTTCTTGCTGGAGTTTTGTTCGCCTTCCCCGTGGGTGCCTCGTAACCAGGGCTTCCTCTGAGCTTGCCCTCTGCTAATTCGTCCGTGAATGTTGCACATTACTGCAGGATTGCACTCCTTTGCAGCTCCGTGTCAAAGTGAACTGGCCGCCGCAGAGCGAGAGGAGGAGGCGCTGCTCGGAGGAAAAAGAGATGGGATGTGACCGGATCCTCTCACCCTCGATTATAGTAACGTGCTCATCGGTTCATCAAGAGCCACCTTGGTGGTGTCTTTGTCCTTTATGTTGCTGGTTTCAAGGAGAGTAAAAGAGAGACCGTCAAATGATTGGTCCAGCAACGGCATTCGAAAAAGCCTTGTTCAAATGCAAATGTTTCTTTCGCAATTCGCGTAAATTCCTCCACGTTTCGGAGGAATTTCTCAAGTCAGTAATGGAAAAAAAAGGACACTGACTATGTTGGAATTAGACCTGCAAAGATATTATTATAGATATACAATATTTATCTCGCCAACTTTACCGAACTGTAAACGCTCTACGGACACTTGCACCCAGTCACTCCACCCTCATAGGAAACAGGGAGGACAGGGACGTCTGACTTTTAGCCGACGCCAAATTATCTTCGGTATTCGAAAATGAATCAAACTCCTAGGGAGATAAAACACGATCCGGGTGGTATTCGATCCCGTGGTCATCGCGATTGGTGACGATTGAAAAGTCCTTTGTTGAACCGGTGTTGCCAATTTCTCAATGAGGAAAGATCAGCGGCGATTTCAGCACTGGACGGGACGCGTGTCTCCTCCGTGAGACTCACAGTAGCTGCAACACAACACGTCACGTCAGACCAAGTTGCCAAGAGGGTTTGGAAAGTCAATGTACCGAGGAAAAAAAACCCGGAGGATATCTTAAGTCATACTTTTGACTTTCCGAACTCTTTGTTTTTTTTGTGGGCGGAAATGGGCTTCCGTCGTGTTCAGTTTGATTACGTTTAGTACATCCGTGCTGGAACGCCCACTTTGACCGCTAAGAACCTCGGCGTCACACTCGAACAGCCGACTCTCCCTGACTCCCAACATCGCCGCGACAACGCGATCATGTAGATACACGCTCTACAACATCAGGAGAACACGTCCCCTTCTCACTCAGAAGGCAGCGCAGGTACTGATTCAGGCTCTTGTCATCTCCCGCCTGGACTACTGCAACTCCCTCCTGGCAGGTCTCCCTGCTGCCGCCATTCGACCTCTGCAGCTCATTCAGAATGCAGCAGCTCGACTGGTCTTCAACCTTCCGAAATTCTCCCACACTACTCCACTCCTCCGCTCTCTTCACTGGCTACCGGTGGCCGCCCGCATCCAGTTCTAACCACTGGGGCTCACCTACCATGCTGTGAATGGATCGGGTCCAGCTTACATCCAGGACATGGTCAAACCCTACATCCCAACCCGCACTCTCCACTCTGCATCTGCAAAACTACTCGTCCCTCCCTCACTGAGAGCAAAACACTCGACTAGGTCTCGACTCTTCGCTGTCCTTGTGCCGAAATGGTGGAACGAGCTCTCTGAAGACACCAGGACCGCAGAGAGCCTTCACATCTTCAGACTAAAGACACACCTCTTCAGACTCTACCTCGACTAAAGACTAACAAATTGCACTTAAATTGTACTTGTAACGTCACTCATCTATAGCAAATTGTAAATTGGCTTATTTGAGGAAATTGCACTTTCTTGTTTCTTGTTCTCCTGAGTTTGTACCCTATGGTTGAATGCACTTATTGTACGTCGCGTTGGATAAAAGCGTCCGCTAAATGACATGTAATGACATGTAATGTCATGTAATGTCATGTAATTTGACAACCAGTTTTGTGTGATGAATGCAGTGCATTCATTTGTAACGCGTGTTTTTATCAAGCTGTGTTAAAACATGCCGGCCCAATGGGACAAATGGACCCTCAGAGGCCTTTGGGAGGGATTTCCAGCCATCAAAACAGTGGAGTCATTAATAGAACCGCTTGAACTGTCCGAACAGGGTGAATGGCGTCGACGCGTTGCACTATCAGGCATCCTCGCCGCAGTGCCCCGTGGCTACTATTAAAAAGGCTGTGACTCTCAGTCAGTAGACAGTAAGTCTGGGCCGATCACAGACACATCACATGCCCCGAAGTCGATATTCATCTGCTCTGTTCTCGCTGTTACGTTCACGTCAGTCTCAGTGGAATTGAATGCAGACAAAACGATATATATGTTGGGTGATTTCTTCAATTCCGCACCTCCCGATATAATCCACATATGTGACAATATTCCTTTTAATTTTGTGCAATTTCAATTCATGGGACTTGAGTGGCATTGCTAATGAAGAGGCTTTTCCTTTTACATAAATCAAGTATTTTCAAACATGCGTCCTTGTGATCTTCCCAGAGATTTTAATTGCATGCACGCTAGTGCTTTGTCTTAGTTAGCGCTTGTATTTTATATGTTTTTAATCTGCCTCTGTGCGACACATTTACTTTATTTAGGTTATAAAGTAACCTGTCATTTGGATTCTGTAGTATTCAAAATTCCTCTCTACTGACTGATTAAATATTGTGTCTTCATATATATATATATTCATTTATAAACTCTACCTAAATATGTGCATCCTTAATCACCGTGTCGGTTTTAAATTATTTGAGTTTCCTGCCATTTGAACTGGATGTTGATTGGTTCATGCAGGCAGAACAAAGCACAGTTTGTCCCAAACGAGGGGAGACGTCTCCTCCTCTTGTCCTTGGCGTCTCTTAAAGAGGACACTGGTTTGTGCTGAATTAGAAAGAGTTTGCACACATTTATATCTTAATTGGTCTGCCAAAGGTAATCTTAGGTAATTGTTTAATTCGTTGCAGCCTTAATTGATAAGGTCTCATTTAGTGAATTATATAAAACAGTTTTTGAAGTAAACATTTCTGTAAAATAAATTCACAGGACAGTTGTTAGGATAGAGGTAGTCTGCAAACCCTACTTCCTTTTCTCAAATAGAAGCTGTGCACATGTGATCCATTGTAGTCGCTCCATCGGGGATCCTCCTCTGACCTTCTCCAGTCAGAGCGTCCAGCATCTGGCTGACAGCGAAGCGCTTCAATCACTGAACGTACTCGCTCCGATCGTCTGACGTGGACCGTCCGGGAACAGCTCGACATTGTCCTCATAGAGACAATCGGGGGACTTTGCCACCAGATAAAAACATAAGTAACAAGAGTTGTGAACTCACATGTCATATTACTGAGCCGTTGGCACCAGCTGGCTGGAGGGAGAGAAGGAGTCAAAAGTTACGCATTCTAGATTTGTAAATGATTGAAAAAAAAATGGATTGTCTGCTCTGTTAAGTTTTGGGGCTCTTTCTTCTATTTCCCATCAATGAACAACCACAATTATCCCCTTTGGTGCGACTCACGCTGAATGGTTTTCGCGCAACACCGAGGTCGACGTGGTGTTTCTCTCGTTCGTCCAGGTCTTCCAGAAGGACCTCCCGGAGACCATCCAGGACACGTGGGATCATTTGACCGAGGAGCCCGAGCGAGTGCCCGAGTCCAACTGGAGGTTTGCCTCGCCGAAGGCTCTCCTGGACAACCTGTGTCACACCATGCAGTGCCTCTTCGGCGAGTGTTTCGCCGGCGCAGAGGCGCCGCAGCACCGTGAGTACGACAGAGGAAGACGTGACTGTTCCGTGATGACAAGGACTCGCACGTGGTCGAACTTTATTTGTCTAAATGATCTGACTTTTCTATTTTCTATCTACTTCTTACATCTCAGTGAAAAATATCAGGCTTTTTACTCTGCAGCATTTAGCAGCTTTTGTTACGAATACAATAGCATGTAATACATATTCATTATGCAAATGTTTTCGGATTTTTTGCACCACAATGCAAACACGCTCTTTGGACATTGCAACACGGGATTCGCTGGGAATATTCTCGCCTTTTTTAAAACCAGCCTGAAATGATCGTTCAAGGGAACTGGAAGTTGACGCTTAACCTTAATAAACAATCTCACACACACTAATAGTAAAATTCCGTAATAGTATTTTAAAGTCATTATATATGCAAAATAACGTAATAAGTATTAAACTCTTAATAGTAGTAGTAATAAGTATTATAAATAAACACAACTGACACCAGTATAAAATATAATAACTATAAATGTAAGTTAAATATAGTAAAATTAATTACAACAACAAAATATTTAAAATACTAATAATACCAGTTTGTAATAGAAACTAAAATAGAAAAAAAGGTGTATTGTTCATGACAGGGAGAGTAATGTTGTCAATGAAGAAAAAACGTTTTCTCGCACAAAATATATTGAAAGTGTGTTAACATGTGTCTCACCATCTTCAAAGTAATAATAAGAATTTTTTTACAGTTTTTTTACAGAGTTTTACAGTGCCTACGAGAACTTCTGTCCAACTCGTTATTACCCAACCGTACACCGCATATACAAAAAATAAAAAAGTGCCTGAACCCACTGATGTCCCAACACTGATGTCAATGGATCCATTTGGTTTGTGTTAAGGATGAAATATTTGTTCAAGTTACTCAAATTTCTCTCTTCTTCTTTTTCAGACTGTGTTTCCCAATGGAGGAAAGGCAGATAGACGGAAGCTGAGGAGACGTCACAGTGAATATTTATGATGGGGGCTTGGTGTAATCATGTCCCCTGAGCATTAATAATTAAGTTCAGGTGTAATTTGTGGACATCAAATTGTCTTTCCCAAATGTATCAAGATGGTCTTGACATTAAAAGTTGGGTTTCCAGTTTTGGAAGACATTTGCCCACCTCCACATACATATATTTATGGACTGAGCTGATCACCAAATTGATGTCTGACCCAAAAGCCTTCATTGGACCCCAGAAGAAGCCGTCAGAGACACTTTGCAGAGATATTATATTGAAAAATTCTGCTGACTTGAACCACAGCCAGATGGCTCTTTAAGACAGCAAAGCGCAAAAGTGAGGGCTCTGTACATAAAGCCCTCACTTTTGCACTTAAACCAACAGGCACGCTGATTACTGCTGTTGTCTTTGTATGTTTGTTTTTTTCTTTCTAATTCAGCTTTTGCAAGACCAGGCATGCGAGAGCAAATATAACTTGGTACATGGGATGACATGGCAGAATTAAACCATGCATTGGCTACATGAAAAAAAGGTAAACGCAAAGGTTCTGGATGTAGGGTGGGTGTGTGTGTCGGAGAAGGTCCCTGGGCAGTCTGTTTTAAATTTGCATTATCTTACATTGTGGAAAAGCCTTTAGCGTTTCTTAGAGTTTCTTACCTGCAGCTTGCGTTCATCGGTTTAAAGCGCTGCAGAGGCTGAGCCAACGCTTTAAGCCACTGAGGCATTTTGTTCGGAAACGTAATTGACGCGCCGCTGTTGTACCACGTCCATTTATTTGACAACTTATTCTTGTCATACGTTTAACATAAAGTGCCTTGCGAAAGTATTCGGCCCCCTTGAACTTTTCGACCTTTTGCCACATTTCAGGCTTCAAACATAAAGATATAAAACTGTAATTTTTTGTGAATAATCAACAACAAGTGGGACACAATCATGAAGTGGAACGAAATTTATTGGATATTTCAAACTTTTTTAACAAATAAAAAACTGAAAAATTGGGCGTGCAAAATTATTCAGCCCCCTTAAGTTAATACTTTGAAGCCCTTCAAAGGGGGCCGAATACTTTCGCAAGGCACTGTACATCCACCGAGCGTGCGTCACATGACACTACCGAGCATGCTGTCAAAAACACCTGCCTTGACCCCTCCCCCCCCTATCAATCAGATCCTGACACCCATCATAACGGCTCTTACAAGCGTCATTATCTAGATCTGTTGCACATCCACAACCTGCCAAAAAAAAGTTGTTTCTCTCTCTCTCTCCGTCCAAGTCATGCATTTTTTTTTCAAGTGATTCTTTTCGATGACTCGATTGGGTGTTCATATGTCGATGTTGTTCATCCTCTACATTTACAATATCAATATCAGTGTCATCATAGTCCCATTGGTTTGTAGTTTTATACTCAGGCACTACATATATTAATTATCTTTATACAGTTATTCTCTATTCTCTAGTTAAATAATCTAATAAGTGCAGTTAGATTTTTTTTCATCTCAGCAAACCATATAGGCGTGAAGGTTGATTAGAGGGGATTTTAGAATCTCGGCTTCGAAACATGCTGTAAATGAAAACTGGAAAAGTACAACCCCCAAACTCAACATTAAAACCTTTTAGACTTTCAACGAAAATATTTTGCTTCAAAGAAAAAGTTTTTCGGCATTGTTCCCTGTATGAGATGTCCTCTCCGGTTGTGTTGGCTCTACCCACTTTAATTTCTTCCCACTCGAGGAATTCAACTGAAGGCCATCTCATTGCTGTTAAATGAAATGTATTACGTTTTTGAGGAATACAATAATCTCACATATCATATCGGACATACTGAACTTCAAGAGGCTCAACGTATAAAAGATAATAATAATTTGCATTATGCGTTGGGCATACGAAGCACGCCATCGGCCTTCTGGGAGCCTTCTGAACAGTCTGGGCCCAATATCGTTCACTCCATGCACTCCGGGCTCGTGTTTTGCTCGCGTCATGTTTCATTTCCATGATAATCTCCTGGTTAAATAACTGAAGATATCTGACTTGCTGGTTTAGTCAGTTTTTGGTGAAAACGTCACATCACTTTATTACTTTTGACCAACTGTGTTTCTAAAGGTATCACATTTGACATTCAGTTGTTACCTCCTTGTTTTCAAAAATAAACTTCACATCCTGTGAGAACAATCGTTTTTCAACATATAGCTCATTATTTCCTCTTTTGAAATTAAATGACATAGTAACTGCTATGCTTAACCAAAGATGGAGGATTGTTGGTGCATTGCCCTGATGCAGTTTCTATTGTTCTTAATCATGTATAACTGTAAGGTTGTCTTTAAACATAAGAGGTGTATTCAAAGATATCTTATCGTGGACAAAAAAAAAGTGATTTCCCGAAGGTGACTGCAACAACTGAGACGATACATGCAAACACGAGGATGGTTGTTATCTGTGGTCTTTAGAGGCTGTTTTTATACAAAGATATGAATGTATTTATTTTTTTTAAATGTATAATACCATGTGACAAGACTTTAATGAAAGAAAGAAATATTAAATAGATATTTTTATCAACTAACCCTATGTTTAGTGTTTATTAAAGTTAGTCCCGAAACACGTCGCAATCAATAATTAAATGTGTTCCAACTCTTTCGCATAATAAAATGCAGGTATTTAAACCTTGTCTTGGTCATATTATTTCTCTAAAGCGTACATATGTATGTTGACCCACTACTTAAGTAAGACAAGCATCAGTTTTCAAATGTACTTATGGTTAAAGTAGCCATTATGCAGAGGATATTGTATAATTAATCCTGATGTATGTAACATTTTAGTGGTGCACCTGGCTGCTTGGAGCTATTTTGGCCAATGTATATACTGTTTGGTAGATCATTATTGCTGTAGCATTGAATCAAATTAGAAAAAACTAGTCTTTTTTTGTGTATTTGTAAAGTAGCAAGTAGGTTTAGATGTCACACCGAGTAGTCAAGTAAAAAGAAACGACGATATTAACGGGGGGGGGGGGGGAAATATCTCGTCAATTGAAAAAGAGCAACAAAGAATTCGCGATTACGCACATTTTGTCCACGAGGACTACCCGTAGCCCGTCCAGCGCGTACCAGAAGTAAACACGCATAGGTAAAGACGGACACAAATACCAAATAATCCCTTTGAGGGGGTCAACAACCGTGCGAGAATAACTGTGAATACAAAAACCCAGCGATTTGATTTCAGAAACGTGAATTCAATCTCATCGTAGGCCGAATCGTGTATCCGACTCTTCGGTGAGAGCTTTATTTTGAAAGCCCGACTCGGAAGTCTCCCTGCCGCTCGGCCCATCCGACGGCAGCGGGCGTTTGTCTTCCGGAACTAACCGAGAAGACGACGACGGACGATGGCGTCCGGCGACGGAATCCAGGTGCCGAGCCGGCTGCCGCTGCTGCTGAGCCACGAGGCGGTGCTCCTGCCGGGCTCCACGGCCCGGTTCACCGTGGACTCCCCGCGGAACATGCACCTGGTCAGCCAGCGGCTGCTGCGGGGCACGTCGCTGAAGAGCACCATCATAGGGGTGATTCCCAACACCAGGGACCCGGAGCGGGACACGGACGGCCTGCCCGCCCTGCACAAGTAATACACACTCAGAGATAACACGGGGGGGGGGGGACAAACCAGAGTCCTGCGAGACAACAAAGTCCGCGTCTTCCGTTCTTGTTTTGGAGACACTATGAGCAGCTTTTTGGGCAAATGAGAAATACTGTGTCTGTTGACACATGTTGTGTAACAACATGTCCCAGTTGGGAGAGGTCGTGCCTTTCAGCTGACCTCTCCGGTCGCGTGACAGAGTTTATGCTGCTCATCGGAGGACTTTTTGTTTCCTTTGTTACGTTTCCATGACGATTGTCATTGCATGTGATATTTTGTGATTTGTTCCAGTAAAGTTTAACCTCTGGCTTTCCCCTCGAGGCCTACATGTAATATTCATTCTTTCCCCCCCAAAAAATATTATGTTAATAATAACCAATTATTATTATTATTTTGTTTTTTTTATATACAGTATATATATATTCTATATAATTTATATATTATATTATATAATATATAAATATATATATATATATATATTATATAATTTATATATTATATTATATAATATATATATTATATAATTTATATATTATATAATATATATATATACATATATATATATATATATATATGAGGGATATATATATATATATGAGGGAACATGAGGGACTAAAGCCTAGTTTAGCGGTGCTCTGCAGTGAGGCACAGCTAGGTGGACTTTGACCTTTAACCTTTCGCCAGCTTCCTACCAGGTCAGTCTGGTTACTAAGAACAAGCGATTGTGTCACAGTTTTGTCTTTTCCCCCAACCACAGATACTGGAAACGCTTGGTGCCCTTGAGCAAAGTACTTTGCATTTCTGCATGCAGAATCTATCAACAAAAGGAATTGAGACAATCTGATGAGCCTTTGGCTGCTGTGTTAAATCAAAGCAATGTCTCATATATGTTAGAGGGATATAATGCTCGTTCTAAGCGTCTTTTCCCTTTTAAACACTGTCTTCTAAAGGCTTCCACTCTTCGGGGGGCTGCAACTTCACACACATTAAATCCAGGAATTTATTTCTTACCCGCCGCAAGCTCACAATCAGAAACATACCTTTTGCATGTGTGTGGACGGGGGAGTCGCTCAGCCATATTCAAAGCAGCCAAGCTGTAGAACAAAGCTTTAATGTCCTCGCTAAGTGTGAGGAATTAGAATGTTATATTTTGTACAACAAGATTAAAGGTAAACAGGTCAATAAACTGTCCACACTAAAATATTTCCCAATTTAGTGTCAGTGAATTGGGGGGATCTCACGTCTACTCGGAGCCACTGAGGACATCCAGTGTGTGTGTGTTTTGTGCGTGTATATTGTTTTATATATATATATATATATATATGTATATAATATAATGAACCCCATTCTAGCTTGTTTTCCTGGACGAACTTCTAAACATACATTTCTTCATGAATAAGGTTCAGAGTGAGTCGACGGAAGGTCTGTGGCCTCTTGGAACTGGGACGTGGTTGAAATCCAGCCCGGATGAGGACAGTAGCCCCGTCGTTTTACGAAGCGTATTTCGTTTAGGTGTAAACAAAGTGTTCTCTCCCGTCTTTCTAATCCTTGAATGGCAACGCTATCAACGCAATGTAGAGGTCAAGGTAGGCGGTCTTTTCCATCACCTTCCATAATGGACAACAATGTTCTCTCCCTTGTGTGACCATTGGAAGCTGATTCAGCAACCCGTCCTCGGACGGAGGGGTTGCACAGATTGCGACACCTGAGGCCGCATAAGTCGAAGCCAAAGGCCGAATCCTTTTTGAGTCGCCCAAAATCAACTCCGCTCCGTGCCTGCGGGCGTTTCACAAATGTCCTGTTCAATGATTTCCACTGCCTCGTCTGTCTCCGCCTCGGTAGGATTGGCACGGCGGGGATAGCGGTGCAGGTGGTGGGCAGCAACTGGCCGAAGCCCCACTACACCCTCCTCATCACCGGGTTGTGCCGCTTCAGTGTGTCCGGCCTGCTGAAGGAGCGACCCTTTGTCCTGGCCGAGGTGAACCGCATTAACAGTTGTTCCTAAAGTGGCCCCGGGGGGGGAGTGTCCTGTATGTCAACCATACATGTGGAGGTCTCCAATATCTAATGGCGCGTTTCCACCGAGCGGTACGGCTCGGGTCTGTTAACCATGATTTGCGGAGCGTTTCCACCGCCAACAGTACCCTTACTTGATAGGCGTGGTGTATTCCAGAAAGTAGCGATGACGTCACTTGATAGGCGTGGTACGTGACGGAAAGTAGATTGACGGCGAATGACGACACTCTTTCAACCAATCGACGCTCTGCAGTGAGTCTAGCTCCGCCCCTTTAGTACCAAACAACTGTGCCAGGTGCCCCAACGGAAGGGTACCCAAAAAGTGGTTCGGTACGGTTCGGATTTTTGGTACCATTCTCAACTTTTGGCAGTGGTGACACAAATAAAAGGGTACCGACCCGACCCGTACAGCACCGCACCGCACCGCACCGCTCGGTGGAAACGCGCCATAATCTGTCGTGTCGACAGCGAGCAGCCCTTCAGTACAAACAAACCTCCAAAACTCCAAAAGGTACCTCCCATCTGCTAATTCCCAATGAAGCCGTGACAAAGATGCATTTATGGGGGTTTCCTTTATCATGCCCCGCCCCTCCCCTCACTAAAGGACTAAAACAACTGTCACTCAGTAATTAACCCATGCAAATGTGGGTGATATCAACGTGTGGCTCTTTAATTGCAAAATGAACTGCAGGTGGAGCAGCTGGATAAACTGGAGCATTACACGACTCCGATAACAGAGGGGGCCTCATCCAGCGAGGGCGAGCTAGGGGAGCTGTCAATCAAGTTCTACCAGGCTGCCGTACAGGTGTGTGTGTGTGTGTGTCAGTGTGTGTGTGGAAACGTGCCAGCCTATGTTAACATGTAAGAATGGAAATGAAATGGATCGTATTACAGCTAAAGGACATTCTGCTTTTTAAACCAGATGAGATTCTTCTACCCGGACGTTATAAAACTCTTTTCAGGTTCCATGTGGGTTTAGTTAAGGGTCCTACATCCAACGGAACACTGAGGTGCTTGTCTTTGGGAGAACTCACAGCAGTATGACATTCATTAGGAAAACGAAGCGTGGCGTTAGTCCACGGAAGTCGTACACCCTCCCCCGACTACGACTGCACTAATCTGTTACAGGCCGAACCAATGGCAAAGCTGCCCCCCCTCCTCCCTTTACCCCGAGCGAGTTATCGCTCCCAATCGGCCAGGCGTCAATCACAGGCCTTCTACGGGGGTTCGTTAAATACGACTGCACTAAACTGTTACAGGCCAAACCAATGGCAAAGCTGCCCCCCCCCCCCCCACCCCACTCCCCTTTTAGCTCAGAGTTCACCTTGCATAGCATAGCAAATGGTTAAAAATGTATTCAAGGGCTCATTTTTGTCCATCCGGGGAGGGTAAGGGGAGGGGGGGCTGCTTTAGTAAACCACGGCGCATTTCAAGTACGGCTGCTTCCATTTTTGCATCTGCAAATCAAACGTCTCGCTTCGTTCATTCAACCAGCTGTTAATATTTCGCGTCAAAGCTTCACTGGTGTTCGTCTAACGGGCGTAAAGTTGTCATTGTTCATGATGCACATCCGCGTCTGATTTAGAATAACTGAGCCTCTTACCTCCGGGCTTACTTAACCAGAAAAAAAAAAAAAAGGATTGCTTATCGTCGCCGCCAGGATGATGCTGAGATTGGTCGCTGCACGTCTGCACGAGTGTGTGAATCAGTGTGTGCATGCATGAGTGTGTGCATGCATGAGTGTTTGCATGCATGAGTGTGTGCATGCATGAGTGTTTGCATGCATGCGTGAGTGTGTGCGTGAGTGTGCATGCATGGGCGCGTCAGTGGCCGGTCTCTCATTCTGCTGCAGCAAACTGCAGGATATTCTGGGCGGCCAGCTTGTGGCTGAACGCTTTGAGGACCTCTTCACACTTTCTTATAACCCCTTTTTATTGCCTGTTTCATTGCGCCATTGAACGCGTCTGCTCCTCACTGACGACGCTTACTGGGGACTCTCGTCATAACAAAGCTGAGGCCCTTTACGACGCCACTATAACTTGTCAATCACCTAAACATGGCTCTTTTTAAAGGTTTCCTTCGGTGATTCTCGTCAAACACATCTGTTTCCAATGTTGTTTGTTTGGTTGGTTCATTCATAGTAGTGGTGATGTCTCTCCTGCTGCATTGCAGCGTTACCTTGGAACTACGTGAGAAGAAGTACAAGGCTGCTGCCGTCAAGCACTTATAATTTACGAGATTATATATAATTTTTGGAAAATGATTCATCGTCCATCTTTGCTTAATAATTTATTTCTGAGCTATACCAGAAATCCTGGA
Source organism: Gasterosteus aculeatus (assembly GCF_964276395.1). Classification (NCBI taxonomy): domain Eukaryota; kingdom Metazoa; phylum Chordata; class Actinopteri; order Perciformes; family Gasterosteidae; genus Gasterosteus; species Gasterosteus aculeatus. Next base: position 3,165,648 of record NC_135709.1, on the reverse strand, counting down.
GAAAGTTTAACATTCCAGCTCTCCAAAAACTCTGGGATCCCTCAGGGATAATTTATTATTATAAGAATTACGACGATGGCTTTTCCTTGAATCACAGATTGTTTCTTAACTACTTAATATATTCCATAATAATTTAGCTCCACCAACCTGCAGTTCTTCCAACACATTCATTGTGTCTGTTTTAGGCAAAGCAGGTCAAATCCATTTGTCTCGCCCCTTTCAACAACTCAGCATTTCATCGTGCATCATATAAAACTTTCCACGTGTGTGTGTGTGTGTGTGCACAGTTGCTGGGTATGTTGGACATGTCGGTTCCAGTGGTGGCCAAGTTCCGGCGTCTTCTGGACAGTCTGCCCAGGGCGGCTCTGCCCGATGTGGTGGCCTCCATGATCCGCACCTCAAACAAGGAGAAACTCCAGGTGAGGCGAACGGCCGGGTGGGTGTGGTCCAAGTTTTAAACCTAAAAACGACTTAAACGGAGACGAAACGGGAGGTGAAAGTTTCATTACAGCATCTCGCTGTATTTTTTTTTTACAGTTTCAATCTAAAGAGCCAGTTAAAGAGCAAACGCGCCGCTCGTCGCACATTCAGGGACACATTTTAAAAAAAGGGTTTGTGCCGTTTTGGTAGCGTGTCCGTCTTCGTCTTTCTCCAGGGGACATTTGTATCTGGTCATTACCGCATGGATTAAAGTGTGCTTTTCCCTGAGCGGAATGTATTCTTGAAATGATGCTTCTGTGTGCTGTAAAGGTCCTGGATGCGTTGACCTTGGAGGAGCGATTTAAGAGAGCTCTGCCCATGTTGACCAGACAAATAGAAGGACTAAAACTGCTGCAGAAAAACAGGAAGATGTCTTCAGGTCCCGAAAATGAGAAGCGGGTAAGAAACATTTGCATTCGCGCTTTTGCTCTCAACAAAGTGTGTGTGTGTGTGTGTGTGTGCGTGCATAAGCCTCGCTTACCCGTCTCATCTGTTCAGGTGCGTAAAGGGGGAGTGGTCTCGGGTCGGCCGTTCAACCTGGGTGAGGAGCCTGAAGATGAGGACGGCGATGACATCGCCGCCTTGGAAAAGAAGGTTCACAGGGCCAAGATGTCGGACGCCGCACTCCGAGTTTGCCTCAAAGAGCTCAACAGGTGAAATGTTTCTCCTCTGTTTGAATAATACTGCAATTAACCGTAAAATGTCAACGTTTAACATCTGCTGTTATACCTATAGTATGCCCCTATTTGCTGTAGTCTTTGATTGAAAATAAATGTGTATGTTTGGTTAAATGTTGGCTCACTGGGATTCCATAACCATGGACCAATAATTCAATTAAAACAAGGATTATTTTGTTTTACTAAGAATATATTTGTGTGAATTAAGGGATTTATATGGTCGGAGGAAATTGCACTGCAACCTGGAGGAGGGTTCTACTTTTAGTTTTCTTTCTTTTTTGTCTCCCTGTTAAGGTTTTTCTTTGGGGCAAAGTGTTCCCTGTGCAGATGGGGGGGTTCCGGGACAGAGGGTGTTGCATGTGTACCTATGGGTGGCGCTCTCCTGCCCTGCCACTCCCAAATAAGCAGCAGTGCTGCTTACAAATAGGCGTCAGGGTCAGCGTTGCCCAAAACAAGAAACAACAAACAATCTTAACCAAAATGTTACCTCCCTAACCGTCCCCTCCCCCAACAAAAGAAAAGTACAAGAATCTTACCTAACTCCCTAACTGTAAAACAGGAGAGAAGTAGGTGAACAAGAAGGGCTTCTCCCCCCTACTGTTACATGGTCGACAACATAGACATTTCCATAGAAAAAGCACGGCCTGGTTGGGAGCTGGCGAGACCAAGATAGCGACCGGCCTTTAGATGGAAAGTGGAATGTGCTACAAGTGATCAGTGGGGGGGGGGGGGGAAAGAAACAACAAAATTTGGTTTTGTATTTAAAATGTTGCATTTAAATGTGAAAAGAAGGCATCGCGTAAGGCAAAGTTTTGTCAAACTTTCCGACGCACATTTTCCCGTCTTCCCATTTGCACGCTGTCAAACCTTTTGAATCATTTCCATTCTCTCGGATCCCTTTGAAAACGATCCCCCCCTACTTCAACGACTCCTCTCGTTCCTCTGTTTTCAGGTTGAAGAAGATGCCCCAGTCAATGCCCGAATTCTCCCTGGCCAGAAACTACTTGGATTTGATGGTAGAGTTGCCATGGAGCAAAAGCACCAAAGGTACACGGAGCTGGAAGCCACACGTGTCACATGCCTCAGATCCTCTGGAGATGATGCTGAAATCCACCCAGCCTAATGTTTTATGTGGGGGCTGTAACAGTGTCGTCGCCGCTGTGCGGAATATTGCAACGTAATCGGTCTTGCGTTCGTGTGGTCAGCTGAAAGAAAAGGGTTTAAAACGTCACGCGTTCATTACTGAGGTTGTGACAATTGTAGGTTTCAATCTGGTGCACGAACGGAGCCGTGCACCAGATTAACGGCCGGTTACATAATGGGCTTCCATTTCTATTTCTTCAGGGCTTCGTTATTTCAACCGCCGCGGCCTCAACGTCACTGGCGTCTTGCAAGTGAAAGGGAGGCTGGTGTCTTTTTCCCCGATTTGGTGTGTTGTAGCATCTCTCTGCTCATTTCTTCACTCTCATTGCTGCTCCACCTGCAGCTTCGTTCAGTGAGAAATGCTGTGACCACTTACTGGGTCAAAGAGACAACGTGGTGCATTTATCTAGTGGAGAGATGGCGATATTCATCAGGTTTATCAAACACACAAAGCTAATTTTGCTCCATAAATTCTGGGTGTTTAACTGTTTGCTAACATGTGAAGCATTACAACTGTGGTTAGGAGCTTCAGATAAAGTGCAAAGGTGAAACCAAAATGTTCCCATCGAAAGTCCAAGGCGATAAAATTTGCCCCCACAAAGCCCTAAAACGATACAATGTATTTGTGCCGGCTGGCCACAACATAAAATGTCAGTGCGCCACGTTAAAGGACTCCACAAAATAATGTCCAGTCTTTGAAACCGCTTTCCTCTTCTTGCTCCTCACTTCTTCAGCCAGTCATCCCTCCTTCTCTCCTGCCTCCTAATTGTTGTTTCCTTCACTAACCCAAACGTTTCCCCCTCTCTCTCTCTCTCTCGCGCTCTGGGATCCGTCCACATTCAACACCCCCTCCTCAGACTGCCTGGACATCCAAGCGGCTCGCACCCTGTTGGACAACGACCACTATGCCATGGACAAGCTGAAGAGACGCGTGCTGGAGTACCTCGCGGTTAGACAGCTGAAGACTTCTCTGAAGGTGTGTCCTACAGATCAGGCCGCAAAAGATAGAAAGACAAAAAGAGGGGGTTTCTCTATGTGCCTTACTTTCGTCACTTTTTGAAATTTGATACCGTTGCTTTTGTCTTCAGGGGCCGATCATTTGCTTTGTGGGGCCCCCAGGAGTTGGTAAGACCAGTGTAGGACGCTCCATCGCCAGGACCCTGGGCCGAGAGTTTCACCGCATCGCTTTAGGAGGCATCTGTGACCAGTCGGACATCCGTGGACACAGGTACCGGACAGTGGCGAGGCCTGCAAACTGCATACAAACATGTGAATTACCTGTGAAAACACATTATATATATATATATATATATATATATATATATATATCATTTATTAATATATTTTATATATATATATATAAAAAATATATTATATATATATATAATATATATATATATATATATATTATATATATATATAATGTATATATATATATAATATATATATATAATGTATATATATATATAATATATATATCGTCCTCAATTACACATGTGTTCCGCAGACTTCATTTACTGAGGTTGGGTCTTTGTTCTTCGGCAGCTTGTCATTGAGTGAATTATTTGCTCTTTGGATGAAGCAGTTCGAACTACAGTCGTGGTTTTTATCCAGTTTCCTTTTCGTATAAACCACTCTACATTTTGCCATATGTCTGCATTTCTGGCTTCATACCATCCAAAAAGTAAGTTTAGTCACTTTTATTGAATACAATGTACTGTAGAAAAACTAAAGAAAGGTTATTGCTGCCAAAAAAAAAAAAAAATCAAAGAAACGCTGCCTTTTGTCCAAAATGTGTGACAAACGTAATGATTCAGGATCGCCCCAGAGGAAAAAAACACAACAATCCACATGTTATCATTACATAGAATCCCCAGCCAATTTTTAGTCCACCCCATCAACGGCGTCTGGCCAGGCCCGACTTATCCAGCCCGGGTGTGTCAGGTCAAAGATTGTCTCCGGTGGACAATCTTTGGGGAATCGAATGAATTTTCATTCCATAATCCACACTTTTCAAAAACAGGAAAAGTAGAAATAAGAGATCACCGCCACATCGGGAGTAACGAATGGTGGACCCGCGAACAGGCAACAACCCAAGCAAGTGGATGGTTTGACTCCCACGGAGCCTCCGTAACGCGAGTCGGCCCAAAGGTCACGGGAGTTTCGGGCCGTGGGTTCACGCAGCTCGTCTTTGATCGGCCCGATCTGCTTCCCGCGTCTTATCTCTGTCAAAACACACACACATCTCCGCTTGCAGAGGCGATCCACTTATTTTCTAAAGAGAAGTTGAAACGCCGCGATGAAAGCCAGATGAGTCTGTGGGAGAAATGAACCCTCTGAAAGGCCCGAGCGGAGGCCAGAGGGACGCCACCGCCTGCGCGCTCTCGCTTGCTCTCTTGTTACCGTCCCGCTGCGACGTGACAAACGGGAACGCAAACATGTGACGACTCCTCACGCGATTTTTCGATTTCTCTCGATTCTCTCTTGATCGATTCGGTCTCGATTCAGAAAGGTTAATAATCGGAATAAAAAAAAAAAAAGTCTGTCTCGCGCAAGATATTTGTTGGCGCTCCAAGGTGTTTTCTACGCGCTCGCTGTTTTCCTTTCTGACAGTGAGGGGGCGGAGCCAGTCACCATGGTCTCTACACCTGATTGGTTACAAACCCGTCTTTTGATTGGCCGGAGTGATGCATTCACACAACTATAGAAGCCCATTTCCGCACTAATGTAAGGGGATAGAAAGTCTGAGAAAGTATGAGATAAAACGTTGTCAAAAAACAAACGTCCCCCTTCGGTAACCGTAGTGGAGCGTAGATGACAACCAGCTACAAGCATCATTTACCATCATTACCGGCACATTAAGAGCAATGCGTCCAGCTCGCAGACCGGTCCGTCAGTCTGAATCTGAATATCTAATAACTTTACTGAACTATGGAGGAGCCTGCGCACATCTTACCTCATTATTTCCATTTTCCAAAAAGTCGATCCGTATTGAAAGTTGGCGAGATATTCACAGATTTGGACTTTTTTCCAGTATTTTACAAAAACGAACCAGTCTGAGACTAAGAGCAGCTTTTTCTTCATTTAAAAGAAAAACGATTGTTGATAGAAAATCATATTTTTGACAAAGATCTTTTTTTTTCTCTTATAAAAAATTAGAGAAGGTAATTCATCTGTTGATTTTCTTTAATTATCAAATAAAGTAGGAAGTGATTAGCAACCTCTGAGTAGCAAACTCAGATTTGAGAACATTTAGAAAATCGAGATGCATCGATAATCGGTTTGGAATCGGAATCGTGAGGTGCCAAGAGATTCCCGCCCCTCCCGCACTCAATCAATTCACGTGCCTGTGCGTAAAGCAAATGATTTCAAATGGTTTCCCCAGGCGCACGTACGTGGGGAGCATGCCCGGGCGCATTATCAACGGCCTGAAGACGGTCGGCGTGAATAATCCCGTGTTCCTCTTGGACGAGGTGGACAAGCTGGGGAGGGGCCTGCAGGGAGACCCGGCGGCCGCACTGCTGGAGGTGAGGAGAAGACGTGACGTTGTTTTTTGACGACGAGGGTTGGGAGGAATCCTCTTCCATCGGTATCGGATGTCTTGCATCTCTCTCAGGTCCTGGACCCGGAGCAGAACCACAGCTTCACTGACCATTACCTCAACGTGGCCTTTGACCTCTCCCAAGTGCTCTTTATCGCCACCGCGAACACCACGGCGACCATCCCCCCCGCCCTGCTGGACAGGATGGAGGTGCTGCAGGTAGCGGGTGAGTTCAGGTCGCAGCGGTCCCCGTCGTGGTGACGGAGCAGTTCCCAAGTTGAGTGCACGTGTGTCGAGGCCGTCCGGCTGCGTGTCCAGCGACGACCCGCAGGTACTCGATTTATTGCCGGAAAGAATCGATCGGTAGCTTGTTTCACAACCTGAGGTCCATGAAGACTTGACATGAGACACGGCGGGGGAGGACAGAAATGCCGCCGGACGGGAGAAGGTGAACCTGATAGAATCCCGCCTGTTTTGAGGAAAGTAGTAGTTGTCATTTTTTCCCTTCCCGTTGCTCCGTCTAAAGGCTGCGAAATAACACACCCTGCTGTGACTGGCGAGAGTTATGACAACAGGTTCAGGGTTAGCATATCACAGGCGGGGGGGGGGGGGGGGGGGGGACTTCGCCGGCGCGTCGAAAAAGGGAAAGCGCTGCTGCGTCGAATTCCCCAGCGGATCGCCGGCGATGTTATAAGAGTGCGGCGCTCAAGCCGAGGTCGCTGTTTTATCAAAGTGTGTGTGTGTGCGCCTGTCGCGTTTCAGGCTACACCCGGGAGGAGAAGGTGGAGATCGCTCACCGCCACCTGATCCCAAACCAGCTGGAGCAGCATGGACTGACGCCTCAGCAGCTGCACGTCCCGCAGGACACCACCCAGGACGTCATCAGCAGGTGCGCAGGGGGTTTCTGCAAAAAACACATACGCGGTGAAACGAGCGGGGGGGCTTCCATTGGTTCAGGGCCGGTCCTGGTGGTGGCGTGAGCACCAGATTCCTCCACGGCGCGTTTCCGTCCATCTGGTAAAGGTTATGCGGGGTCAGGGTGGGGGCCTTTAGAGGGAGGGTTAAGTTGAAATATACGCGCTACGTCAGGGGTCGACAATCTGGTTTGTCTCACGGTTTCATGTGGCCACGATAATCACCCGGCCGGTGTGGGATTGAGGGGGTGAGGGGGGGGGGCTCCGGCACGAAGGGTCGATCTGAGCAGAGATTACGAGACAACGTCACTGTTAAATCAAACAGCGCCTGCACGACCACCACCACCGCCGCCGCCGCGTGCCAAAGATGAAGCCGGCGCGTCGCTGAGAAGCACGTACAAGAATCCTCTGACCTGCCAAGATTGAAGCCAGCCGAGGGGAGAAAAGAAAAGGGCCATAACTCACGGGGGGAGAGCGGATCAGTTGCATCTGTGCGCCTCGGTCGGCGGGATCCGATGGGAGCAGAGGTGGCGTAAGAGATGGGAGCGAAAGACGAGACGGAGGAGCCGGCGTCTTCGATTGAGAGCAGCTCTCACAAAGAATCCACAACCAAAGACTCAGGTTCTAAACATTCGAGTGGTGGAATAAATGGCTTCATTAATATTAGTAACAGCCCGGTCAAATTTTAAAAAAAAGAACACTGGTTACCTCACTGGTAACCATGGAAACGGCTAACAGCAGACAGCCCGGTGCTCGTCCTTAGAGGGATACTCCTGACTTCACTTTTTTGCATTATTTTGAAAATAAGTTACATGTGACTTGGGTTTTTTTTTGTGTCAAAGTGACCAAAACACATAATGTGAGATGTCATTTTTTTGTCAGAACCGATTACTTTAGTTGATTTTGAGCGGATAAGACTTTGTTTCATAAGTCACCCAAATACGAGCAACCAGAAACGGCGACTGTCGTTCCTCACTTGACCCCCCCCCCCCTCCCCCCCACATAACTGTATCCATCTGCTTTGTGTGTCTTTGTGTGCGTCGTTGTAGCTACACCCGCGAGGCCGGCGTGCGTTCCCTGGAGAGGAAGTTTGGGGCCATCTGCCGCGCGGTGGCGGTGAAAGTCGCCGAAGGCCGCCGAGGCGCCGCGACGGACGTTTCCGCCGCCGAGCGTCCGCCACAGCAGGGGGGTAAGAGCCCGGGGGGGGGGTTTCTCTGCTCTGTTTGTGTCTCGGCGGGACGGACGAGGGGGTCAAATTCCTGGTTGGCAGAGCGGACGTGTGATCTACTGTGTGTACTTAGTTCCAAAAAAAGGAAGCGGATCAATGTGAACACAGTTCAACTTATTCAACTCACCACAGACTGCTTCTGTATAAAAAAAGGGCAGAAAAATCCTAGATGAAGTAATCAGGAATCAAAGGTTCCCCTTTTATTAGTAAAGAACTAGTAGATAAAGTAAAAATATGATGCTATTATGAGCCTTTACACCATCATACTAGTAGCACATGGGCTTTTCTGGATATGACAAGTCGAAACATCTCCCGTTATAAAAAAAAAAAAAGACCTTTATGATGGAGAGCGGAGACGTGGATCAGAGCTGGGGGGCTCAGCGAGTCGTCTCGTGCGGCTCGGTGGAAAGACCTCTCGTGTTGCCAGGTAACGGGGTGCAGGGGGCATCCAGCGCTGACATGGGTGGAGTTTGTCCCCGTTGACGGTTTCCAGCTTTTTTAATTTTTAATCAGGGTTTAATGTATATCTGCATTTTGCATAATGCATAACGTGTGTGTGTGTGTGTGTAACCCTGAGCTCCATCGTTCTGTATCACATGTGGGCCGTGTGGAGCGTTGCACCACCTACTGTGCGTTTGTATGAACTTCATAGCATGTTTCAGTTACGTGACCACGCGATCGTTTGGCTGCGTCATGAATTTATTCTGAAAACCGTTCCAATTTGTTGCATGCGCTCAGACAAGGCGGCGGCGCCCCCCGAGATGCCCATAGTGATCGACCACGTGGCCCTGAGGGACATCCTGGGTCCTCCTCTGTTTGAAATGGAGGTGAGAAGCCCCCCCCTCCCCTCCCCCCCCTCCCCCTTCGGCTGTCTTGAGTTTCTGGAATGTTCTCGCACCTCATTAATGTGAAGATGTCTCATAAAGTCAGGATCACGCTGCAGGCACTTGTCCTCATGTCTCATCATGTCGGCCTTTTGATTGAAAGAAGATTACAAGGCCACTTGAATTCGGAATATTCCACCAACTCTGTGCGTGTGCGTGTGCGTGTGTGTGTGCGTGTGTGTGTGCAGGTGTCTGAGAGGCTCACCCTGCCAGGTGTGGCTGTGGGTCTGGCCTGGACCCCCCTGGGGGGGGAGATTCTGTTTGTGGAGGCCAGTCGAATGGAGGGAGAAGGTCAGCTCACCCTGACCGGTCAGCTTGGAGACGTTATGAAAGAATCCGCCCATCTGGCGATCAGCTGGCTCAGAGCAAATGCTAAAACCTACCAGCTCACCAACAGTGAGTGCGCGCACACACACACACACACACACACAGACTCGGACTTTCCTACAAAAAAGAACCGCGAAACGCAATTTATGCGGTATTACCATAAAAGATTCGGCCTCAACCACGTCCAATTTTATCCGGCCTCTGAAAACTCACCCTGATAGGTGAGTAAACATGTTTAGCTAAGCGAGCAGTGACCATCCACCGTTAGCTTGCGTCTTGCTTTAGCTACGACCCGACGTTACGGGAACGAATGTTTACGCTCTGCAAGTGAAAAACAAATAGTCGTCGCTTATACATTTTGCAATATTTTCTTACCCAGAGTACCATTTAATCAGTTCATAACCTCGTGGTATCAGATGGGCTTTGTTGGACATATAATTGTAAGCTAATATACGTGTGGCAACACTTATTATAACCACAAGAGACTTGAGACTTGACCTCTAGCTCAGAGACTTGACCTCTAGCTCAGAGACTTGAGACTTGACCTCTAGCTCAGAGACTTGGACTCTAGCTCAGAGACTTTGACTCTAGCTCAGAGACTTGACCTCTAGCTCAGAGACTTGTGACTTGGACTTTAGCTCAGAGACTTGAGACTTGGACTCTAGATCAGAGACTTGAGACTTGGACTCTAGATCAGAGACTTGACCTCTAGCTCAGAGACTTGTGACTTGGACTCTAGCTCAGAGACTTGAGACTTGGACTCTAGCTCAGAGACTTGAGACTTGGACTCTAGCTCAGAGACTTGAGACTTGACCTCTAGCTCAGAGACTTTGACTCTAGCTCAGAGACTTGTGACTTGGACTCTAGCTCAGAGACTTGGACTCTAGCTCAGAGACTTGAGACTTGGACTCTAGCTCAGAGACTTGAGACTTGACCTCTAGCTCAGAGACTTGACCTCTAGCTCAGAGACTTGACCTCTAGCTCAGAGACTTGACCTCTAGCTCAGAGACTTGTGACTTGGACTCTAGCTCAGAGACTTGTGACTTGGACTCTAGCTCAGAGACTTGTGACTTGGACCTCTAGCTCAGAGACTTGACCTCTAGCTCAGAGACTTGAAACTTGGACTCTAGCTCAGAAACTTGGACTCTAGCTCAGAGACTTGCGACTTGGACTCTAGCTCAGAGACTTGTGACTTGGACTCTAGCTCAGAGACTTGAGACTTGGACTCTAGCTCAGAGACTTGAGACTTGACCTCTAGCTCAGAGACTTTGACTCTAGCTCAGAGACTTGTGACTTGGACTCTAGCTCAGAGACTTGGACTCTAGCTCAGAGACTTGAGACTTGGACTCTAGCTCAGAGACTTGAGACTTGACCTCTAGCTCAGAGACTTGACCTCTAGCTCAGAGACTTGACCTCTAGCTCAGAGACTTGTGACTTGGACTCTAGCTCAGAGACTTGTGACTTGGACTCTAGCTCAGAGACTTGTGACTTGGACCTCTAGCTCAGAGACTTGACCTCTAGCTCAGAGACTTGAAACTTGGACTCTAGCTCAGAAACTTGGACTCTAGCTCAGAGACTTGCGACTTGGACTCTAGCTCAGAAACTTGGACTCTAGCTCAGAGACTTGTGACTTGGACTCTAGCTCAGAGACTTGACCTCTAGCTCAGAGACTTGTGACTTGGACTCTAGCTCAGAGACTTGCGACTTGGACTCTAGCTCAGAAACTTGGACTCTAGCTCAGAGACTTGTGACTTGGACTCTAGCTCAGAGACTTGACCTCTAGCTCAGAGACTTGTGACTTGGACTCTAGCTCAGAGACTTGTGACTTGGACTCTAGCTCAGAGACTTGAGACTTGGACTCTAGCTCAGAGACTTGAGACTTGACCTCTAGCTCAGAGACTTGTGACTTGGACTCTAGCTCAGAGACTTGAGACTTGACCTCTAGCTCAGAGACTTGACCTCTAGCTCAGAGACTTGTGACTTGGACTCTAGCTCAGAGACTTGACCTCTAGCTCAGAGACTTGTGACTTGGACTCTAGCTCAGAGACTTGCGACTTGGACTCTAGCTCAGAAACTTGGACTCTAGCTCAGAGACTTTTGACTTGGACTCTAGCTCAGAGACTTGACCTCTAGCTCAGAGACTTGTGACTTGGACTCTAGCTCAGAGACTTGTGACTTGGACTCTAGCTCAGAGACTTGAGACTTGGACTCTAGCTCAGAGACTTGAGACTTGACCTCTAGCTCAGAGACTTGAGACTTGACCTCTAGCTCAGAGACTTGGACTCTAGCTCAGAGACTTGGACTCTAGCTCAGAGACTTTGACTCTAGCTCAGAGACTTGACCTCTAGCTCAGAGACTTGTGACTTGGACTTTAGCTCAGAGACTTGAGACTTGGACTCTAGATCAGAGACTTGAGACTTGGACTCTAGATCAGAGACTTGACCTCTAGCTCAGAGACTTGTGACTTGGACTCTAGCTCAGAGACTTTGACTCTAGCTCAGATACTTTGACTCTAGCTCAGATACTTTGACTCTAGCTCAGTGACTTGACCTCTAGCTCAGAGACTTGTGACTTGGACTCTAGCTCAGAGACTTGAGACTTGGACTCTAGCTCAGAGACTTGAGACTTGGACTCTAGCTCAGAGACTTGAGACTTGACCTCTAGCTCAGAGACTTTGACTCTAGCTCAGAGACTTGTGACTTGGACTCTAGCTCAGAGACTTGGACTCTAGCTCAGAGACTTGAGACTTGGACTCTAGCTCAGAGACTTGAGACTTGACCTCTAGCTCAGAGACTTGACCTCTAGCTCAGAGACTTGACCTCTAGCTCAGAGACTTGTGACTTGGACTCTAGCTCAGAGACTTGTGACTTGGACTCTAGCTCAGAGACTTGTGACTTGGACCTCTAGCTCAGAGACTTGACCTCTAGCTCAGAGACTTGAAACTTGGACTCTAGCTCAGAAACTTGGACTCTAGCTCAGAGACTTGCGACTTGGACTCTAGCTCAGAGACTTGCGACTTGGACTCTAGCTCAGAGACTTGAGACTTGGACTCTAGCTCAGAGACTTGAGACTTGACCTCTAGCTCAGAGACTTTGACTCTAGCTCAGAGACTTGTGACTTGGACTCTAGCTCAGAGACTTGGACTCTAGCTCAGAGACTTGAGACTTGGACTCTAGCTCAGAGACTTGAGACTTGACCTCTAGCTCAGAGACTTGACCTCTAGCTCAGAGACTTGACCTCTAGCTCAGAGACTTGTGACTTGGACTCTAGCTCAGAGACTTGTGACTTGGACTCTAGCTCAGAGACTTGTGACTTGGACCTCTAGCTCAGAGACTTGACCTCTAGCTCAGAGACTTGAAACTTGGACTCTAGCTCAGAAACTTGGACTCTAGCTCAGAGACTTGCGACTTGGACTCTAGCTCAGAAACTTGGACTCTAGCTCAGAGACTTGTGACTTGGACTCTAGCTCAGAGACTTGACCTCTAGCTCAGAGACTTGTGACTTGGACTCTAGCTCAGAGACTTGCGACTTGGACTCTAGCTCAGAAACTTGGACTCTAGCTCAGAGACTTGTGACTTGGACTCTAGCTCAGAGACTTGACCTCTAGCTCAGAGACTTGTGACTTGGACTCTAGCTCAGAGACTTGTGACTTGGACTCTAGCTCAGAGACTTGAGACTTGGACTCTAGCTCAGAGACTTGAGACTTGACCTCTAGCTCAGAGACTTGTGACTTGGACTCTAGCTCAGAGACTTGAGACTTGACCTCTAGCTCAGAGACTTGACCTCTAGCTCAGAGACTTGTGACTTGGACTCTAGCTCAGAGACTTGACCTCTAGCTCAGAGACTTGTGACTTGGACTCTAGCTCAGAGACTTGCGACTTGGACTCTAGCTCAGAAACTTGGACTCTAGCTCAGAGACTTTTGACTTGGACTCTAGCTCAGAGACTTGACCTCTAGCTCAGAGACTTGTGACTTGGACTCTAGCTCAGAGACTTGTGACTTGGACTCTAGCTCAGAGACTTGAGACTTGGACTCTAGCTCAGAGACTTGAGACTTGACCTCTAGCTCAGAGACTTGAGACTTGACCTCTAGCTCAGAGACTTGTGACTTGGACTCTAGCTCAGAGACTTGAGACTTGACCTCTAGCTCAGAGACTTGACCTCTAGCTCAGAGACTTGTGACTTAGACTCTAGCTCAGAGACTTGAGACTTGACCTCTAGCTCAGAGACTTGACCTCTAGCTCAGAGACTTGAGACTTGGACTCTAGATCAGAGACTTGTGAGCATCTCTGACACACACACACACGCTCCTTTAACAAACGTTCGGGTCTCTAACAGTGGGCGGCGGCCCGGACCCGCTGGAAGGGACCGACATCCATCTCCACTTCCCAGCAGGAGCCGTCACCAAGGACGGCCCCTCTGCGGGCGTTACCATAGTAACATGCCTGGCCTCGCTGTTCAGCGGCCGACTGGTCAGATCGGACGTCGCCATGACGGGAGAGATCACGCTGAGGGGGCTGGTGCTGCCGGTGAGCGATTTCACGTTTCAGCGCAAATGGCGAGGAGTGTGGAGGCTTCACTTGGTTTTAACCCGACTGGGTGCGTTGCTTTCGCCCCCCCCCCAGGTGGGCGGCATCAAGGACAAGGTCCTCGCGGCCCACAGGGCCGGAGTGAAGCGCGTCATCCTCCCGAAACGCAACGGCAAGGACCTGGAGGAGCTTCCGGCCAACGTTCGAGCCGACCTCGACTTCGTCACGGCCGCCGACCTGGACGAGGTGCTGAACGCCGCCTTTGACGGAGGGTTTCCGGGGACGGGCCACACCCACACCCACCCCCACCCTCAGCTGAGCAGCAAACTGTAATAGACTTAAAAGGGCAGAGTGGGTCATCAGCTTGGACTTTTGTTGTGTGACCGTAACTTTCTGTTGGCTCTTTGCTTTTGAGATCTGAGGATTATTTTCCTATTTAACCCCCTCGGGGTTCAGAGTCAGATCTTATAAACCTGATTATAAATTTGATGTAATGAGGGTGTTTACATTGTGGAAATGTCCCTAACAACTAATTACCGTGGCGTTTGAATGTAAGAAAGAGATTTAAAAAACATGTACACAATTCATTTGAAATCAAGTTGGGTTTTTTTAATATAAAACTGATCATTCAGAGCAGCTTTCCCGTTCGGTGGCATGTGACAAATGACTGCAATCATTTTGATCAATTCAGAAGTTATCGGATACGAACCTGCGCTATGGAATCTTTTTCCTGGACTCATTTTAAAATAATAAAAAGATCTCAAGCCAAAACACATCGTTTTTCTTGCATCATGTCGGCCGAGCTGCCCGGATTAAAACAACGGTTTCGACTAATTGCAACTACATACATCAGGGGTGTCACACATAGTTGCTATGTAATATTCATAGTTGCTAATTGCTACAGAGGGAAACCCTCCAGGCCGTGAACCCAAAACACTTGTGGAACTCCATGAAAACAGCCACCAACATGAAACCCACAAATAAATGTGGATTTATGGTCTTTAAGCGGATCAATGTCAACGAGGCCACGGGTCCAGACGCCATCTCTGCCGTTTGCATCCAGATGCAAGCTGTGTAGGTCCCACAGCTGGATCCACACCAGTTTGCATACACACACACACACACAGCGGGGGAGGCACGGACAATGCAACCAACTGTAAAGTACACCGGGAGAATCCCGGGGCCTCTGCTACGTTTGTGGAGCTTGTAAATTGGCTTATTTGAGGAAATTGCACTTTCTTGTTTCTTGCTCTCCTGAGTTTGTGTCCCTATGGTTGAATGCACTTTTTGTACGTCGCTTTGCATAAAAGCGTCAGCTAAATGACACGTGACGTAGTGTACATACTGCACACCCTGCAGATAACACGCTGGTGCCCAGCACGCTTACGCAACAGCAATTGGGTTTCCTACTGAAGTGCTGATTCATGCATAGGTTTAACTTTTTTATTTTTGTCATATAAAAGACGAGTGGTGTAAAACACTGTAGCGTTAATTAGTTTCTAAAGATGCACCTTTGTTCTTCAAAATGACTTTTAAAATGTAAAAAAGAGAAATCTGTATCCCAGCTGATTCCAATCTGAAGCAGAAAAAAAAAAAAAAGCAATTCCAACTCTGTCCCACGGATGTGATTTTCTTTTTTCCTTCTCCACCCCGTAGCGACGTAATCTGAAACACCAGCGTGCAATGTCTCTCTCTCTCTGTCTCTCTCATTCAGACAGCCATGAAATGATTAATGCAGGTGTGCAGCATTTCTACAGACACGCAACGCCATCAAAGGCCTCCGTTCAGGTTTCGCACCCGCCACATATGTGGAGTCTGCGACACCACGCAGACACTTCCACAGACAACGCGAGTCCTTGTGGGATCTGCTGCGTTTTTCAATTACTTTCAAATGATGAAAACAAATGAAAGAAAGTGTAACGCATGCAGCGGCCCACAGTATGTGTGTCTCATTCATGTGGACGAGTAGCGTCCGAGCTTGCAGCAACTTGGGTTTGGCCACTTGGGGGCAGCAGTGAGGAGCTGTATTCACATAAAGTCTCTCCGGGCGACGCGAGGGACTGATGTACTCTACGTAAAGTTTGGCTTACGTTTCATTCTTAAGTGTGTTTACATGAGCTGCCGTGGAGGACGATGAAGTGTTTTATAGTTTCCTTTCCAACCAAATGAGAATCGAAAGACGGCAACGCAGGTTGTTTCATTAAAATCGTGATGAATGATGGGGTAGGGAATTTTTACAGGTGCTACTCAGGACCAAAAAGGTAAAAAAAAACGAAAGTTAGGATTATTATTATTAATTTTCCTTAATATAATATAGGAATAATTACATTTAAACGTGTCATTTTGATTCATATAATGATTGTGAAAAGAGACCCTTCTTGGGTTTGGTGGGCGAGGCCCAATAAGAGGCCTTTTCCTGTGAGTTGAGATGCAGAACACAGAACGTGAGGATACAACGGAGCGCGTTCAGGTTCTGGAGCACAGAAACACAAACCACCGGGTTTCCATTTGCAACACGGATCAGACCGGAGCAACCGAGCGCTGACTTCTCGTACTAAAGATGGAGTTCTGTGACGTGGAACCGGATGACTCGTCTGACGCGAGTGAAAACCAGCTGAGAACAAATGGTTGAAGATCTCTCATTTAAACTGAGGGAAAGGAGAAGAATTCACGTGGAAAATCTTATTCTCACCGAGGAAAATAATGTTTACAGGTTAAAGGAAGCGGAGCATCTTACTTACGAGAAGGCCACCAAGAAAGAGCTCACTGACCTAAGAAAGCAGCTGCAGATAAAAGATCTGCGCAGAGCCGCGAAGGACGAACGTACCTTTTTCCTTCAACGGGAGGAACGACTGAACCAGGTAACGAAAGAAAAACGATACCCGATTGGGCAGCTGCCAGCAAAGGAAGAATGAGCATGAGCAGGCAGGAGAAACGCCTCATGGATCAAATCCGCGTCCTTCAGCAGGAGGTTGAGAAACTCCAGAACGAGTCAAACCAACTTCAGGAGAAGAAAACAAAAAAAAAGCCGAGAGGAACGATCACGTAGCCAACGCACAGGGGAGGCAGAACGAGGGGCCGAAGGAGCAACTTTCAAAGCCTCCGCCTCTTGATCTGATCTCCAAGAGAGCAGAGCAGCGAGGTCGCCGCGTTGGAAGTCGAAAGCGGGCGAGCGAGCGGCTGGTCCACGAGGGGTCGGCCCACCGAAAAGAAGCACCCGAGTGAGAAACGGCGGATTTGAGGAGGGAGGCCTTGAGCAAAAGAGGCGGCGAGCCAGGGGCCACACAGGTCCCGCTCCGGACCTCCCGGGCCAAGTCCCAGCTGGAGCCTGCAGCCGCCCGCACTTTACGTTCGGTGCCCCATCCGCCCGAAGGAGGTCGGGTGTAGTTCTGAAACAAACATCAGATGCCAGTCCAGTCAGAAACACGCCGACACCAAGAGATACGATCAATAAAGACATTGAATAATAATAATAATCTTTGTTCCGGGCATCTTGAGTTAATGTGTAAATATTGTTAGACAACCATTTCTATTAAATTTTCTTTTTTTTCCCCTTTTCTGACATTTTTGCCGTTTTGGCCTCTGGTCCAAGCGGCCAAGGTGAGTTATATTTCACTAAAATGATATTTCTGAAAACATCTTTTAGTTGAAAACTCTGGTTCCGGATGTAAACGGAGTTCTTGGTAAAAGGACGACACCTCAAACACTGTGCGTAGGAACATTGAACCAGTGAATCCACTGTGTGAATCTGCTCCCCAATCCGCTCGCACACAGAACACCTTGAATACTTGACGGGCACCGGACGCGTTGGGGGTCAAAGCCCATAACATGCAGGTCATGTCCTCCCCTGCGCATCATGGGCTTTCACACTCCTCCTCCCGGGTCACAACATGAACATTAGGCACAGCGGAGTATTCAAATGTTTTTTGTCTCTTTTACCACGTCCACACGATCTAGTTACGCAGTCGCAATACTGCGTTTCCCCCCCCAGCAGTGAATCAAGGACATTAAGTGTCCAGAACCCGGAGGCCCCTGAGGGTTCGCTTAGAATACCGGCCACATACCGAAGTCCCATGGCAGAGCCCCCCCTGCAAGACCGCGAAACCCACCCCCCCCCCACCCGAGACCACATGAGGGCCAGAAAGGGGACCGGAGAAAAGGTTTGAACCAACCAATTCGTTTTGCAGATGATTCTGTCCAGTTCTTGGTATTCGGATATTTCGTATATGTGAACCAATATTTTACAGTGAAATACAAAACCCTGTAATTAATGCAACCAACTCCAAGTGGTGCAACTACGTAAACCATTGATAACTATGAATTTATCCTGTTTATTCAAATCAAAACAGAACATCCTGTTAATCTCGCCGACGTTCCAAATATCAGCAATTCCACTCAAAAGTCCAGATTTTACAGATTATTGGCGTTTTTTTACATTATATCCCTAACTGGGATAGTAGATGGAATCAGAAGGTTGAAGATTTGATCTTGAAGCATAAAAACACTGGAGGTGTATTTTTAATGTTCTCCAACCTTCGTCATGTAAGGTCCATGTCTTCTCAGTTTAAGGATTGTAGCCATTTCTATATAGTCATCTTTTAAAAGCCCTTCAGAAAATACCGTCTCCCTTTCCTGACCTCCCATCAGCTCAGATAACGGTCGTAGGAGACCAATGCGCAGCCTGCAAGGAGCCACCGCATCTCTGGAAACAATCGCAAGAAGGAACCAGCGGTCGGCTTTTGTTGAGGGAATAAAAAGGATTCACACCGGAGAGCCGCACAGCGGGAAATCTACCGCTTTAGGTTCCTTCCCACTGGGACCAGAAGCAGGGAATTCTAGGTCGCAAATCATTTTCTACAGAAAATATAAAAATATTTCAGTCACAACACCATGTTGCATTTTTTTTTTTAACTATGACGGCATGAGCTCAACTCAAGACAACCCGACCTGTAAACACAAGAGCATTGAGAAAAAAGAAAAAGGATGTGGCTTCTGTTCTGTCGCTGTGCCCAACCAAGGGGTGTACGTACATAAACACACACTTTGAGAATATAAAATGTTCTGTGAGAAAGAAATGTCGCGCCGGGATCTGAGGTCCGACGGCAAAAGGAAACAGAAGAAGAAGAAGCAGGTATGAAAAAGATAGATTTATTTAATGACAAATTAAAACAAACAAAGTAAAAGGAGTTGAGGAGGAGCAGCAACATACGGAGACTCCACACGGAGAGCAAAAGGAGAGATGAATGCCTTGATCTCCCTCCCTCCCTCCCTCCCTCCCTCCTCGTAGACAATAAAAGGGACACACAAACAAGAGGACAGAGACAAACAGATGAGGTAAACCAATCCAACTCGGGGGGGGGAAACACAAACCTCCAGAAGAACGACACAACTTGCTTTTCAACTACAAAACACTGAAGTTTTAGCCACAAGTTTTACAACTGCCTTTTCATTTTAAAAGTCATTACAAAATAAGATAATTATGATAATCTCCATTTAATAACAACAACAACAGCCACATTGTAACGGTAGAAACTGTCCCTCATTCCTGGTTGCGCGGTCAGTTGATCAGTGGTCGAAGGACAAATAAAAAGACGAGCGGCTGTTTGCCACACGTGCACTTCACACACGGACCTCATAGAAAAAGACAACTAAAAGAATTAAAAAGAAACGGGACATAAAAAAAAAATTATTCCTCAGAAGAAAAACGCACTCAATTGAAATGCAGTGGGGGGAGAAAAAAAAAAAAAAGTCTCCTATAGAGCGCACCGACTCAATTGATCCACTATTACTTACACCGGCACACAGTCTGTAATGAAAGGTGTGGGTTTTGTGTGCGAGACAAACAAACAAAACAAACAAACAGGGCAACCGCGTCCGTACAGGATGAGAGCAGCGTCCGTTCTAAGAACTATCGACGACGACGGGCAACTACTTAAAGAGCATTTGATGCTCAATCTTCAGCCTTCGGGACCGGAGGGACGCCGTCCGCAGCCCTGGAGACGCACCGCCATCCCGGACCGGGCTCCGGGCGCCCCGTGTCGGGCGGAAGCGGCCCCCTTAGGCCACCAGCAGCCACAGGCAAAACCCCTCGGGTTCTGAGGCCACGCCGGCGGCCACGTTGTCAACCGGTCGATCGAGGGGCAGGACGTCGGAGGCAGACTACGAACCTTAAGGAATCAGGGCTGGGGGAGGGAGGGGGTGTGTAGGGGGGGGGGCGGTCGGGGGAGTAGCTGAAGAGCACTGACCAGGAGTCCGTCTTGGTCGTGTGGTGCCGTCAGAGCACATCAGCAGGGCCTGAAATGTCTCCGGAGGACTGAGGGAAGTGATGAGGAAAATCACCTGCAGCAGTTTGACTGAACTGCCTTTCAGTTTGCATGAACCAGAGTCTCACATGTGATACGTTCATCTGTGCGTGTGCGTGTTCGTGTGTGTCTGTAGGCATCGTCCATGTGAATATTCGTCCCTCCATCGCACCCAAAGGGGCGTCCACGGCTGCCCAACCACAGCCCAGTTCCGCGTCTCGAGGGGTGAAGCAGAGAAGAGGAAGGGGGAGGAGGGGTGGGGGAAGGGGGTTGGTGGGGCACTGCGAGGTCACGACCGATTTGACCCATTTTTAAAAAAAAATATATATATATGCCCCCCCCGACAATCTGTAACTTTTGGATCCTTCTCCTCTTGAAAGCTCTCAGCACATGGAGATGGTGACGTTGATGCCCAGGTTGCCGTTCTCCGCGAACAGCTGCGCGATGGACGTGTCGAACACCAGGCAGTCGCTGTTCATGATGGCGGTGGCGATGCCCTCGTGGATGGAGCGCGGCGTGGCCTCCCAGGTCAGGCGCCGCCGGTGCCCGTTGAGCTCCAGCCGGTAGGCAAAGTTCTCGGCCTGCTTGCGCGTCCCGATGAGCTGCACGATGGCAAAGAACTGCTGGTGGCCGTCGTACTTCTCCTGCTTCTCCAGCACCAGCATGAAGTGGAAGCCGAAGCAGGACTGCATCATCACCCAGTCCACGGCGCCCGGCAGGTTGATGTCCGTGGCCAGAAAGACTATGTCCTCGCCCTGGTTGGAGACAAGCACACGTCACGGCGGGTTAGTTCGTCGTGTCGGACGGCGGCTCTTGAAACAAATAGAAAAACGCGTGTCCGCGTCTGACCTGCAGCGTGGTGATGGACTTGTGCTGGTGCATCAGGTGAGGCATGACGGCGTCCAGGGAGCCCTGCCACTTGCAGGAGGCGCCGGGGCACGGGCAGGAGTACGGCCGGAACTCGCACAGCTCCTCGTGCTCCGTCTTGTCGGTGTGGGGCAGGGTGACCTCGCAGCCCGACGAGGCGTACTTGCAGGGGAAGAGGACAGAGTTGGCCACCTTTTCCATGGCGAGGTTCCTGATGGAGCCCAGGGGGCCCCGGCAGGTGGGGCAGCAGGTGAGCTTGGGCCGGCAGTTGGAGCATACCTGGGACGGGACACGGACAACGAGTTAGCGGGCTTTCCGTGCACAGGGTGTTCTGCTCAACGCCAAACCTGAAATGAATCTCTCAACAAATTCGTTCTCTTAAAATGTCGCCGCAAATAAAACAGTTTGTAGGAACAAGATAAATAAATAAAATGGAGACACACGGTTTGAGGTGTAAGACCTAATGCACACAACAAGCAGCTCCCGGGCTGGACGCGGCGTACCAGATGTCCGGACTGGCACTGCAGGATGGGGGGGAGGACATAGTCGAAGCAGACCGGGCACTCGAACAGGCTCGCCAGGTCGCTGTTGGAGGCCGTGGTGCCTGACAGGGTGGGCACGCGCTGGGAGGGGGGGCACTTGGAGGTTCCGGTGGGCAGCGCGGTGGCAGTCTGGCGACTCATTTCTGTAAAAAAAAAAAAAAAAAAAAAAAGGAGGGTTGCTTAGCACGTGATCAGATGCACACGTCATTTGAGACGAGTAGGCCACACACATGTCCTCTACGACCTGTACAACCAGGACGCCTCTGCATCAAAGCCGATGGGCAGCAGAGGGCCTTCATAAGATGACATTTTAATTAGGGTTTCATTTCCTGTTCAATTGAATTTTTTTGGGTACACCATTCTTTATCTTTGTTGAGTTACACAAACGCATCCGGGCTACAGGAAGTAAATTCCTTGCAATACTAGTTGATCAGTTTACGTGATCAGACGTTTTATTCTTTATGAATCTGGTCTGACACTCACCATGCTTAGTAGCAATAGAAGCTATAGAGTCATGAATAGAGTCATGTGTGTGTGTCATGTGTGTGTGTGTGCGCCACATACTGCATGTTCAGCCATCAACAATAAACTTTGAAAAGCTTTGATTAAATGGGGCATTTTCCCTTCATAGATTCAGTGCGTGCAGAAATGCAGAATAAATCTTATAACACAAATAACTTGCTTTACAGAAGCGACCGGTGAGGTTAACCACTTCTGTGGACCACACTTTCCTGCTGGAGGCTACGTCACATCTGTAACCACAGTGCCTCGAACCAACGCGACGCTGTTAACTGCACACGTGTGGAGTTCATTTGAAGCATCTGCACCCTTTAGGGGGACGGGGCGAACGGTCTTTCCGTGACACTATACGAGGAACGAGCACAAAAACACAGACGGAGCCTTGTGTGTGTGTGTGTGTGCAACTTGTCCATTATCGCCACGGCAACGAGTCGGAGCTGCACAGACTGTCTCGGTCGGTAAATGTAAAAAAGAACCACCAGACAGTAAAGTGAACTCCGATGTGGTGTGTGTGTGTGTGTGTGTGTGTGTGTGGGGGGGGCGTAGCTGCAGTTTCCTATCGTGCTGAGCAGTTGCCTTGGTAACGGGTTAGTGTTTAAGTGCGGGGTGGCCTGTGGAGCACAGAGAATAAGAACACGTGACGGGCGGGAGATTAGGTGAGTGTTAAGGAAACAGGGCCCAAGGAGAGCTACTGGAGGATAAGTTAACAAGTCATACACAAATATGGGGATCAGAAGGTGGGGAGAGAAAAAGGGAGGAGGGACTCTGATGTGTGGGTGTGGAAAAGAAAAAAGGGAGGGAGGGACTGGGGACGTTTCACCTGTTGGGTCTTTGGGTGGGATGACTGTGCATGTCTGTGTCCCCCCCACCCACTCTGCTACCTGGCAGAGTTCATCCTTTTTCATAGCTCTACCCGCAGACGGGTGCAGCACGGGGGAGACAAGGAACGGGGGGAGGGGAGGGGGAGGAAATGAGGGAGACGACAGCATAAGTGGGCGGTAGAGACAAAAGAAGAGAATCGGGCTAAAGTGCCGCCAAAGCTTTATAGTGGCGGCTCAAAGCTCGTCAATCCGAAAAAGGCGCCCGCGGCGCTTTTGTCCTCGCGATCACTACTTGCACGGGTCCAGCTGGTTAGTGGGCGGTGCCGCTAGAAGGCGGCGGTCACAACCGTCAAGGAGGGGGGGGGGGGGGGGGGGGGGGGCGTGAGGCCCCTCCCAAAACCGAGGCACCAACTGGACCCGCACGTCAGCGAGCACGCTAGCGGCACCCGGACCTTGGCTTGCAGACACGTCTGCCGAGGTGAGGCGGGGGACGCCTCGGTGGCCACGAACAGGCCGCCTTAACCGGGCCAGCGTGCCAACAGCAAGAGCGGCGGGACCAGATTTGGCTCCCGGACTTCCAACAGCGTTTAAGAAAATGCTGCGAGCGGTAATTTGCAGTTTTAGACATACGTTTCCAAATTAAAGACATTTATAAAAACACTGGGTAAGAAGGTTTTCTTTGGTTACACAAATCAGGAAACTCGCACTGTGGTTTTGTTGGAACATTTCACAGCAAGTTCAGCAACTTAAAGCGGGTGAGAGCAGCCGTGAAGAGGCGAACGGGTTCGAGTGAACAGGAAGAACACGGACTGCAGCTCAGTCAGCAGAACAACTGTACGGCTGAACATACTTCACTGAAATAGAACAACACTGCAGCAGCGGAGGCCCGGAGAGGGGGGGGGGGGGGGGGGGGCGGTCCTACAGTGGAGGAACTCCCGAGCTGCCGCACCAGATCTGGAGAGAATTCTGTAGAGCTTCAACGCAGCCATGCGATGTCGAAATATGGACCTGAGGTTGTAATTCTAAAAGAGATCACGTGTCGCCGGAGCACAGGAGGGCTTGAAGGAGCGAATGACACGCTGCCTCTGATTGGCTGAGCAACACACACACACACACACACACACAGTACAAATACAAGGGGATTGTAGAAATACGGTGAGAACATGATAAAAGACAAGGTTCACTCACTTTAAGGCAGAGTGTTGACACAAACGTCTGCTGGTTAACGTTGGCTGCAGAAGCGAGTGGGCAGCATATCAAAACAACGCGTAGCAGCGAGCCAGTGGGGGGGGGGGGGGGGTAACAGAGTATCGCTTGTTCAGTTGCACATTGGGAGAGCGGGGGGGGGTAAGAAGAGACACAGCCAAGATAAAAAGGGCCGGAATAAGGGACCCGCATGGCTCAGCAACCTTCTTCGGGGCGGCTTTATTTACATTCCGCCCCAAAGTGGCCATTTAGGCAGAACCAGCGGCTCGTGGGAAAGGAGCGTCCCTCCGGGTACCCAGACCAGCGGGCGTGATGCCGCTCCGTGTCAGGGAGGCGAGGGACGATGACGGAGAGGAGACACACACACACACACACACACGCACACAAACAGTCCTCTTTGTTTTGGAGCAGCAACGCAAACGGGACCAAAAAGAAAGCAGCGGAGAGACGTCCCCCCCGCGGAACGCCGCTCGCAGCAAACTGGGGAGTTTGTCAACACAAAAAATGAGCTGCTGGAAGTGTTGTTCTTAAACCGCAGCTGTTACACCAACAGAGGGACGGATGGGGGAGACTGAGGGGGAAGAAAAGGGAGAAAAAAAAACAAATGGATACCAACCTTCGTCCATAAGATTTCTAAATAAGGCTTTCGTCTTCTCTTGAAACGTGGGGGACCTCTGGAAACAGAGAGCAGAGAGAATTGAGGGTAAACAAACATGACCAAGTGACAAAATACTGAAAACCACAACAAATAAAAGTACAGTAAACTCATAAGGGCACGCGCCTGCGTTACGCCGAGCGCCGCTGGTTCAAAAGCAATGTTCGACCACTTAATGCGCCGCTAACGCAAAGTACATCAGACGCGACTTCTAAAAGGCCGTTGGCGCCACGCTGGTTGCCCGGCATTGTTCATCCATAATTCACAAATAGCAGACGAAGCTACATCGGCAGGTTACACTTAGCGGCTCCTGGTCGTTACGTTGGGATCACATTGTGCTGATGCATCACTTTCCAGGAGCGGCCAAACTCCCGACGCGGTTGGTCGATTACGCTTTTCCCCCCACAAACGCGTGTCCACTTTGCAGCCACTGAATGGTGAACCTGCTGCAGGGAAGCCGGTCACCACGAACCAAACGAACACGTGAAGAGGCATGAAAACTAGATCATGCCAACGATGTGTACACCGCACACAGACGGATAGTTTCCTACACAAAGCGTATTTTCTAAACAGTGTGTACCTGCACGCCTCCGGGGGAGGGAAATGGGAGACGTAGCCGGGCTAGTAATACAAGTAGCGTGGAGCCCATGTAAACATTGCACACTTAATGAGCACGCGTGTTGCTCATCAGGAGAGGGGGGGGGGACGGGAGACGGGGCGCATCATCGCTCCATCAAACGCCGCTGCAAACCATTCACTGCAGGGACGGCCGCTCTATCCGCCTCTCATCAACTGATGCTTAAGACTAAAACAAACGTCCTGCGCGCTATAAAAAGGGTTTGTTGCGAGTTACTCATTGTTGTACGATGACGTAACCGTGACTCAATATAGGCAAGACAAGGAACGCCGACCGCGTCACGCTTCCCCCCCCAGGTGTAAAAAATAGCTTCTGCAACATCAGTTGTTTTCTGGCCACACACACACACACGTGACGGGACGTAAAACTGCGACCGGCCCATCGATGCAGAACAACGTGTACTTTTTTTTTTTTCCCCCCTGTTGCCATCGCTCATCTGCAAATGTCTTTTAAAAAGACATGCACTTAAAAAGAAACAGCCCAAAAAGGAATAAGGACAAAGAGGGGGACACCACAGGGCCAGAAGAAGAATGAACACCAGCAGCTGATCCCTGATCTGCCCCGTGTGCGAGTATTCAACCTGCCCCTCCCGATCAGCCGCGGGGAGCTCGGGACCACGTCCGGATGCTTTTTCGCTGAGTCACTGCAGGTCGTCTGATCGTAGGTAACTAGGCGTTCGCGTTCACCGCTGAGAGATCCCCAGAGTCCGTTTTTGTCGCCGCAACAATGCCGCCTTGAGAAGAAAAGGTACGTCCTCCTCCAAAATCATTCTCCAAACCTGATGGTTTGAGGCACACGAGCACAATTCCCACAGAAAAAGGAGGGATAGTTTCTTGGGAAAACACAAACACAAGTCTTGAATGGTGTGAAAAGGGTTGCTGGAGGAACAATCTGCTGCTTCGGAAAACAAAGCCGCGCTCTCTTGCTTTCCTTGTGGAAGAAGAGCTGCAGCACGCGGGAGAGGAAAAAAGGAAAAAATGGAGGGAAAGTCCCAAACACAAAGTAACCCCCCCCCCCCCCCCCTTTCATTTATGCCGTGTGTTTCTGTCCTCTGGAGTGCGCTGGGCGTCGCTGCTGCTTGGACGCAGCCTGCAGCCCAATCACAGCCCGGGGAGCTCGGACCAGAGACGCACAACCCGACGTCCCCACACCCGGTTTCCTGCACACGGACCGCGACGCGAGACGTCACATTTCATCTTGCATGTCTTCTTATTTCTGCCCCACACTTTTCTGCGTTCACGCTCGGCCCCGAACCAGCAGTTTTCTTGCCTTCTCACCACAGAGAGACAGACACACACACACACAGCAAGTGTCGTATTTCAGGCCTCGTGTGGCTGGAGGCTGCAGCGCCAGCTGCCCCACACCTCACTTTCTCTTCATTCTGCCCTTCTATTGCCGTCACTATGTAATAACCGGTTTGGTTACATTATAAATCACATCACACTGATTAATTAATGCATTAAAAAAAAGCTGTGTGTTTCCGACATTTGCAATTGAAAAACACTGATCTATTTAACTTGTAGAATAATTCTGTGCAAAAATGCTCAACCCACCTTTCCGCTATTCTTTTGCCCACCCACTGACTGACTGACTCTCTCTCACACACACAAAATGATAGCTAGCTTGGCGCATATACGCTAGCATCACACCCTTTTCCTGAGGCCAAAATTAGACATATTTTTTTTTTAACTTGCTTCCCCCAGATGAGATATTGGTACGTTTGAACGCTAAATGAATCACGTGGAGCAACACCAATAGGATTTACCTCCTAACATCTATTCCAGGGGTGGTCACACTTTTACGGCCCACAAAATACTTTTTCAAACAAGTCACGGCGACCTCTGTGGGAAAACGTCATGGGGTCAAAGGAAAGATGGTTAGAGGAATTTATGGGGAGTCGGGAAAAGAAAACGGCGCCGTTTCGTGTGCCGCTTTTCAAAGTCGCCGAGCGGCGTGTTGTGTGTTGACAATGGGCCGACTATTGAGGGATCATTGGGTTTATGGATTGTTAATATTCTTTGATTGTCGCCAAAAAAAGTTGCCGCGACGTTTATTACCAGTAATTTATCACAGCGTTTAACCAACAGAACAATGCAAGGTTTACGAGTACGGGCCAATAAATCTATTATTATGTAATAAATGTAGCTGTCAGGAAGCAAAGATTGTTTATTTTACGTATTTGCTGTCTACAACAACACGTTATTTAAACATTCCTGCAGTTGCTGCTCAAATTTAATTTGTTTACATTCAAAGAATAAAACAATTTGTTTAAAAAGATTAAAAAAAGAATCAAAAAGATGCGCCGAGTATCGATAAGGAAGCGGATCGCCGGGCTAACAGTACTGATAGAAATGGCTGGTTTGGGTAGAATCGGCACGAACCCTTAAACATCAGCTTAAGGAGAAGAGGCGCGCTGCCGCCCTCCTCACCGTCGCCACACCGCATCTGTTCACATTATCACCACACAATATAAAACAGAATGCAGTCAGATATCCAGCAGCGGGGGAAAAGAAATCTGTGCACAAAGAGAACCCGCTGTGACACACACACACACACACATACACAACAGCGGTGACACTAGCCAATGCCCAAAGTGTGTTATTAAAAGGGGCGGTGCAGCGGACACAACAATGAGCCATCTGGACCAGGCAGCAGTTCCTCTCCAGAGAGCCTCACACTTCATCACCTACAGCGAGGGCTTCACAAGCGAGAGGAAAAGATTATTTACATATTAAACGCACTTCTGTCATGCAAATTGCAACCGGGATGAAACTAAAAGGGAGCGACAACAAGACAAGCGAGTTAAAGATGCAAAAGCACGCCTGGGCGGAGGGAGGGAGGGGGGTGGGGCGGGGCGTCGTAGGGCCTAACCCCACAGCTCAAGTATTGATCTGATGCCCGTCACAGAGGCAGAAGAAGAAAAAAAATCATCTCTGCCGTTAAGAAGTGCATTTTGTTGATTGCGTTTGCCACCGTAACAATGCTTAGAAAGAGCAGGTGAATTTGACATTCAATGCCAGTCTCAAGCCATAGCGTCCTCGCACAGGTCACCCTGCAGCGTTGGGGAGGGGGTGGCGACCGCTCACCTGCAGATTAATGGCGTCACACGGGGTCTGAAATCAGCGCATAAAAGCGAGGTTAAAAGCTCGAGACACAGTGACCACAAGCAGACTCCGCGGGGCCACAGTCCCCGAATTGATTGACGTGTTTAATATGACCGCTAGAGGTCTATTCATCATTAATGAGAGGTTCTCCCGCCTGGATCATAGAGTGTAATGGGACAGAGGAAGACACACGGCGCGCACACAGAAGGGGGTGCGTCAGGAAGTGGTCATTGTTACTCACAATTTGTGTATTGAGGTTTGTTTGGTCTTAAGTGAAGTCGACTGTGGTTCAGGTCTCGGCGTTTGTTGAGGAGAGAGCACGCTCACGTTAAGCAGACTTATAAAACAAGTCCTTTGAGTCAGCCACAAGCGGTTCGGCCCCAAATTTAGTCCTTGGCCGTTGGTGGTGACCCTTCAGAAGAAACGGCCCGCTTGCCGAGTGCAGACTTTGTGAACTGGACGAATGATAATCAACCGACAACTTCTACCCTCCATTCGCTTGTCGAGAGCGCCGCAAAAAGGGCACGTTCTTCGCGGAGTCCTGGAATACAGTCACAGAATGACGCACGGAGACAAAACGCACAGCCGTCTACATTAGAGGGCAACTTAAACTGGAGTTCCTTGTTCTACTTTGGCCGCAGGAAAAACAACAGCGCGGCTTAGCAGGTTACCATGGAGAAGCCACGCAGAGCGAGGATATGGGGGACGGGCCCGTAGCTCAATGTCACACACACACCTCGTCTTGGCCTCCACGTACACACAAGGAGAGCGATGAGCGAGCAGGGACTCCCTTTGGCATTAGTAACCGATGTGGAATTACCTCATTGATACAGAGCCAATGAGTCACTCTCGCTCTTAAACACACACTGACACAAGTAGGCCGGCGAGAACAGCTGTCATTCTTGTGAGGAGGCGGCGGCGGCGGCCCGACACACGTGCCGTTGACGCTGTGTCGGTAAGAGTAAAAAAAAGATCTGCCGATGCGCTCGGTCTGAGACTCGTGCAAGGACAAGGACATGCCTTTTCTGGAAGGCTTTTCCATTTCTTCTTCTCCATGGAGACAAAGTTACACGGGACACAGTTGGAGCGCTGCAACAGCTTGAATCAGACAAACTCCCCTAGAAAAAAAATCATCAAAATACTGCTCAAGTAAAGTCACTTGCTGATGACGAGTGAAAAACGGTACAAACTTTGACGTATGAAAATAACACCGTATACGTTGACTTTCACCAAGAGATATCCAGCAGGGTCAGATTTCTGCGTGGTAGATCGATATCGGCGGAAAAAAACGTAGTCTTCAGCTTAAATCAATACAACATGATACCATCATGTATTCATGTGCACAAGCAGCATCTTTGACCACCAGGTTATTTCAAATATACATCTATATACTGTATATAGATGTTATTGTTTTGCCAAACTCCACACACATCTGGTCAAAGAAGCGCATCGGGTGGAGCCATGTGAAACTGAGCGTGCACACACACACACGGCAGAGTGGCACGCAAGAGCTTGCATGCAAAATAAATCGGATATCGCAAAAGACAACAAGGAACAGAGTTAAGAACTGGTCGACGGGGCAGGTGTTCTGACCATTGGCGCCACCATCAGCAGCTTTTACAGGGTCAGATAGATGTGTATTCGTGGTTATAACCGTTAGTTACAGCCCTGCGATGGATAATTCGGTAAAAGGATGTGGCCCAAGAGTCACTGTTTACATCGAGAAAGGTTCTTCTCTGCTGCAACTGTACACAGCAGCGCACACTCTGCAAAAGACGAAATGGTCTTCGGTTTGCTCATCAGACGTCTCCTTGAGATGAAGCGCGCACAAACACACACACACACACACACACACACACTGGGGATTATTTATTGGCATACATTCAAGAGCTGATTACCAACTAGGAATCGATTAAGCTGGTTGAAAAGAAACCACTTAGCGGTTTTAATTTATATATATGGTTAATGGCCCTACTGCCAACCAATAGCTGCAGTATTGTCTCACGCAGTAGTTATTAATTAATAGATGCACAATTTGTGTGCCATTGATAGTTGCAATGGCACCAGTGAAATATAGGGACGCCATCAAAGTTCTTCATCTACAGTTTGAGGGAGAGTGACTGAGGAGCAGAGTTCACATTCACTTCTCTGACAAACTGCTTAGCTGTAGACAAAAATACTACAGGTTATATGCGTGTGGAAATATGCAAAGTTTAATCAGGTGACTTTTACTTGTACCCACAAGTAGACTTGGATGAAGATTCCTGTGAACTCGCATTGATGAAGAAGACTGTGGTGTGGATGCGCTTGCAGAGTATCTCCGTCAGCACACATCACGTACTGCATCAAAACACGACTCTCTACAAACTGGGTGGCCTCGTGGTTTCCAGCATGGATCCATCCATCCATCCCACCTCAACCTGAGCAGAACCACCAACCACGCAGGTGAGCGTGAATCAACAACGGGGGCTCCCTTTGCCTGATTCAGGCGCCTTACACACAAACGAACGCACAGGAAGGACCGTTGGTTCTGGTGCCGACGGGAGAGCTACAAGCACACGTCTACAAGTGTCCGTGTCGGCAAAAATGGATGCGACGCGCTCAGCTGTTGCACTCGAAAGGGCACAGAGACGAATGTGCAAAAAAAACTATCAGCACAATAACACTCTCCCTCACACACACACGGTCTTGTTGGATCTCAGTCGTTACTTCGGGTAAACATTCGTCACCACTTCCCCGACAGCAATTACAGAGCCGGGTTTGGGCAGCTACGGACAAACGGCTGCCATGTTGGCGTTCCGTTGACCCGAACCAGCCGGCCCGTAAAGCCCAGTGGCCCGCTGCGCCGAGGCAGCTTAGCTAGCGTCAACTGTTACGTGCAGCGCGAGGCCTCGTCTTGCCGTAAAGCGGCCGGCCCGTAGCACGCTAGCTGCCGTTAGCCGACTCGGTGACTTGTTAGCTTAGCGACGGTGGAACCGACACCTTGGCGTTTTTTTTTTTGTTGTTGTTGTTTTTTTTTCTTCCCGCGTACAGCTCAGGGGGAAGTTGGGCTCGGCAGGCTGGCCCGGAAACGTGTGCATTTTACAAAACGTGACCATGACAAAAAAAAAAAAACCGCTGAGTTGCCGACACGGCAGCGGGGGCTAGCTAGCAGCCACCATTAGCACGGCGCTAATGAAGGAAGCTAATTCCTGCTACACCGGGGCTGTTGTTTTCCCACCGACTCACACACACACACACACACACACACCGCACTCGAATCCCCGGTGTTCGGCTCGGCTCGGCTCGGCGCGGCCCACCCGCTTACCTCGGACGGAATATCCTCAAGTTCGCTGTAATTAAAGGGGGTGGGCGATAAGACGCGGGATCCCTCCTAATGGTCTCTCACTCGTGAGTTCGGTGTACACATTCACGCTGCTCCGGTAACAGGGACGAGACCGCCAGGCGTTAAGTACCAGCCGCTCCGGAGCGCGCACAGTTGTTGAAGTTTGTCGCGGGAGCGCGCGCTGCGCGAATCTCGCATCGTGGGTCCGAATATTTCAAACAAGTGAATGCATGCACACGCGTCCACTGCACACCCGCTTCCCTAGTTTATTATTGTTTGGGTGATTTTTGACTAAACTGGTTATGGATTAATACATAAATAATCCGAATCAGGAAACATTTATTACCATAATATGTCAGACATACAAGGGATTTGTACGACAAAACAACAGTGCAAGAGGAATCTGGTACAATCTAATACAATATAATGCTACGGGTTAGTAACATGAGGCCATCAGCCCATGACATCTGGTATATGCACCACTTTAAACCTGCATTGCCCCAAGAGAATAAGGGTTTCCACTCAGCGGTGATTTTTATGGTTAATTCCTTTTTGCATTTTGTATTTTTTCTTTGCTTCTCAAATGTACAACTAATGCATGAGTTTACGCCTATTCTAAGAAACATATCTGGAGACAAAAAGATTGGTTAAGAAAAAACAGATTAAGAAAAGCAAAGGCGCCTTCACATATCTGTGAGAAAGGCATTTAGAATTTGCACAGATATCCTCATTTTGAGTTTTACACACTCGAGAATGAGGCCGTGCGATTCTGTCTCCACGCTTAAACATGTAACTGGGTGAGATTAGATTAAGAGGTCATGCTGCTTCCTCCATAGTAATCTGAACATAAGGGAGTCCCCCCCCAACGACCAACACCACTGCCCCCATCGGAGGGATTGGAGGAGAGGAGGGGGGGGGGGTTGGGAGTGGCTACCCGGTCTGGATTACAGAGAGAGGGATCGGTTATGTAAGTGCATCGTCCCAGCAGCCCTCGGGCCGAGCGGGCGAGACTCACGGCAAAGAAGTGCGAATGTCTCCGGGACTGCGAGTGTACTTCTCACTGCAATCGCGTGCTGACGCTGGCGGCCTCCACAGGATGTGACCGGATCATTTTGGTAATCCCTTGACATTCATCATGTTACCATGACATTATACTATTTTGATGAGATGAAAAAGCAAAACGGATAGACGAATGGAACAATGGAATAGTGCTGATGAAGCTCATATTTTTTTAAAAAGGCAGAATTATATCTCTAATTTTGAATGAACGGGAGTCGTCCAGTTAGGGGTGAAGGAAACCCACTTCCTGCTGAGGATGAGATGATGAGGAAAACATCTGAAACCACAGGGGGGGAGAGGAGCTAGGAGGGGCCGGGGGAAGGAAGGCAGGGGAAGGTGGAGAGCATGCCGAGCCGCGGTTGGTGTGCCGCTGGACCTGGAATGTCCCATCAGACGTTACAACACACATGTTGTCGATGATAAGAAGAAGACAACGACGAGAGGGGTTTGAGGAAAGGGGAAGTGTGGAAGGGGGGGTGGTCGAGGGCGACAGTCTGAAGCGGGAGGCAAGGAGGAGCGAACGAGGGGAAGGAAGCGAGGATGCAGACGTGATGGATGCAAGGGAGAGGTTAGGAAGAAAATGAAGGAGAGAGCGAGCAGGAAGAGGGAGGAGCAGGCGGCTCATCGGCGAATTCCTGACTTAAAGTTGTTTGGCAGCAGCTTCCACCCGAAATAATGCAAATTGCCAGCTGCGGGTTTCTCAGGATTTCTCGTTGGGGGCTTGTGTGCTGTTGAGATTCTCGTGCAAAACACTTACGGGGGCTGTTTTTTTAACCTCCTTCCGTTAAACTCCAGTTCAAATCTCAATAATCAAATTTGGTGTCTTTATTCTGGATTAAGCTGAGCTTAAACTGACGACGGTTTAACCTTTTATCACATAGACGCCAATCTCCTCGTATAACTTCCTGGATTGGCATATTTTGCCTTTTCTCAGTGACACTCTGGTCTATTGCAATTATGCCAGAGTCCAAAATGCACAAAAAGGCTCCTAACAAGAGCGAGTCAAGAAGCGGTTATTTGTTTGGTTGAGGAAACTCTGCCACTCTGGGTAACTATGTGATTAACAAAGCTAGTCATTAATTCATGGCCTGCGGGGCGGTGATCCAATGACACGTGGAGCACAAGCCGCTTTACAACCGTTGCGTCCAGACGCGTGCATGACACACACACACACACACACACACACACGGGATCACGGAGCAACAAAATAAAAGACAAGGAACCGATTCAGAAAAAAAACAAAAACCCCAGGGCAGCAGTGTCACAGACAGGACTCGTCAAGTGTGCAAAAGCCACAACTCTGTGATCAGGCCGCAGTATTTTTCCTCATTTTATGCTCAGAAGTGGTGGCAGGAGGCACGATCACATCCACGAGCCCCGGCGGACTCTTGTTTTTGCCGGAATGTCTGACGGAGAAAAAGATGACGGACGTCACGGCATTGAGAAAACACGTGTCAGACTTATTTGAATGTCTTAATAGGAAATAGTATATGTCGTCATCCTAGTAATGGTTGCTTTTACAAAAAGACATTTAAGGCTTTGCACAAAATTACATTCAAATCACTTGAAAAATGAATTAAAAGGAATAAAAATAAAAACATTTTCAAATTATATTTGCCAAAATACAGAACAGCTAAAAGGATTTGATACAAAAGCACTTGTTTAAGAGTCCTGTAGTCGAGGGCTTTGATGCAAATAACTCCTGGGCTAATCGATGCTGCTGTCACAGCTGATCCGTATGGTTTGCGCTGCACACAAATGCTTCTTGCTGCTACAAGAAGTCATCACTTCTTGTTGCAAACTAGACTTCCTGGCCGGAATTACCCCCATTGCTATCTCTCTGGCTGAAGCAGACCGGCACGACTTTGTATCTGGAATGTCTTCCCCCCCCCCCCCTCTGGATTCACATGCATGTTGGCGTCGCTCTGCCCCGAAAACCACGAGCCCACCTGCGTGTCCATTTGGGCCGCTTTTGTAATTCCGCTCCAGCTCTGCGGGTCAGCAGACGAGGGTTTCTTATGCCTTAGGAGAGAGACAACCGTCCACATGAAGCAATAGCATGAGAGCTTGAATCTCAAACATGGAGAATTGTGAAAAACAGTGCATCCGTCTGGCATACAGGCCGCCGCGCACGTTTGCATGGAGGCAAAGCGTCTGGACGGCGTTGCTTCTACTCTAAAGCTCCTCCAGGAAGTGAACCACTACGCTTGTAAACATGAACCCAACCGTAAACACTCATTTGATGAGATGTTTTCAAAATACTATATATCGAAATAATCAACTGACCATGCAAGCTTTATATTTCACTTGCAATATAAAGCAAAGTGTTTTTGTAGTGTGGCTTTTGCACACTAGGCAGATGGTTGGAGGCCGGGTGGAGCTGAGCGTTTCCTGATCAACCGCCACGTTAAAGCGAATGACCACGCAGGGGAGCCACGGAAGGTTCCGTTTTTTTTTTCCAATACCAGATTTGCAAATAGAAGCAACGTGGGGGTTTAAGAGGTTAGGGGTGCGTAACACGTCCCGTCGTCACAAATCCATTGCATTTAAAGTTTCATTGCTTGGGGTCTCGGCTGACTTGTTATCGGGTTTACGGGAGAGCGGCATGAAGTATCCGGGATGTGGAACATCTTCCCAAGTTTGGGACAAAGATTAAAGGCCGCAAAACGCTTTTTAAAGGCGACGTCTACAACGAGGAAAACCACCGTTTAAAGTCAAAAGCGGATCTTTCCAATTCTTCACGAAAACACGACCCTCGTAAAAACAAACCACACGAGAGAATGCAAAACTGTAAAGGCAGTTATTCAACGGCCTTTGCCACTGTAAAGAAAAGGCATCCTCTGTCCTCTGCACTATAAACATTGCTTACACAGGTGGGCCGTGTCATGCATCTAGTTCAGTGACAGTGCTCGTAAAAGAGCTCTAAAAGATGAAATTATTAAGTCACGTTCCTCACAAATACTAACATCTTTTTTTTCTTGAGAGTTGTAGTACCAATGAAATGCTCATGAATGGTAACGGCACTGATGGTGCACGAGCAAAACGCCACTGCAATGGTCACGTCTCACTGCACACTGCCCCCTAGTGAACAACCTGCAGTAGTGACTCTCGGACCCGTCGTGCCAACAAAGCATTTGACCCCTGCCCCCCTGACTCAGTCAACATGCACCACAAACTACTAGAAACACTGTCAAAATAATCAATACCGGAAGGATTCTTCCAAAACGGCGGCGCACACACGTGGCAGCGGAAGCAAACACGAGAGATGCTGGAGAGAAGCTTGTGGAATTGTTTGTGGTTATCTGCCATTCTCTTGCCTCGAGAGAATGGCAATGACGACGCCCCGAGTCCGGGACGCCGTCCCGTTCAAAATAGAGCCATCCATTTCGGGAGTGCGGAGGCAATAAACGTTCAAGGCAGTTATTCACGTCAATACAGACAAGACAACCCTAAATGTGAAACCAAAGACAAATCACGGCCCAAACAGCACGGGGGGGGGGGGTCGCCTTTCATTCCCTCCCGCAGCCAAATGCTTCCATATGAATCTGCGAGCTGGCAGTCGGTCTGGTCGACCCCTTCAGGCCAGGCGGATATAACTCAACAACGATGGCCATGGGTTAAGTTGAGTTAAAAACTCAACTTTTGAGTTAGAATTATTATTATTATTATAAAAACATGAGTAAAAAAAGTCAACGTCACACTGCCAGCACCTTATGGGAGCATGTCAAACACTATGTATTGTCCAGGAGTGGAAAGGAAGCGCACCCAAAACTACAAAACATTTTAAAAGGGTTACACTGCCTCTGAAGAATGAATTAGAGAAACAAAACACAAAAGTTTGATTGGAACTGCGGTTTTTATTTCCTTTTTCCCCACATACACAAAACCATATGTGCACGGTAGCAGAAAAAAACCTTGAATTTACAAAAAAGTAAAACTGATATACACAAAATAATTATATTACAAACAAAAAAAAAAAAAAAAATCCTTCAGTGACCCTTACAACAACATAGCAAGTACAAACAAATTTGACTTTTAGACACCTTGTAAAATGTTTGTGCAGAGACTCTTTTTCTTACAAATGGGTTTACATTACAAACCTCTGATGCACAACAAATACGCTGCACCACGCGTTCTCTGGGTGTACGAGGGTAAAAAAAAAAAAAAAAACCCACCAAGATCTCTGCGGGTCCATCAATGAAAGTGGATTGAGTTCAGCCATTTAACACAAAATATGTATCATGACAGTACCGGTTGTCGTCTTTGCACGATTTTCTTCTGGCCTAAATACACAAATTATTTCAAATTTTGGTGAATCATAACTCAAACTGATAGGATACATCCAAACTCTTGTAGTGTGGCGCTTGCAGGCGTATTACCTGAAGCATGAGGCGGAAAACTCGGGAGCAAAACGCACAGGGTCAACGTCGACCACAACTGGAACCAGCGCGGCTTCAAATCCACTTCCGGATCGCGGCAGCAGATCCAGATTCAGCAGCTTCTCAGAGATCATCTTCAAGACAGCAGCAGCACGGAGGGGCCAGATGACCTCCGACGGCGGGGGTCGGGACGTCACAGTGATGGTCCTCAGACGCCGTACCCAGAAGGGAAATGTGTCTGGGGTCCAAACTGAACTTTTTGGGGGGGGGGGGTTTCTGTCCAACATGAGCCGATAAAGCTCGTGACACACGCTTCAAAAACAAGCGTAACTCTGGCTGACTGCTGAAACCGCTCACTGACAAATGGAGTTGAAAAAGTTTGGCCCGGCCCATCGGGGGAACGTAACGAGTGCAGAACTAATACGCGGAACCAATAAACAGCTCACAGCTTTGGAGTCTGATGGAAACGAGGCTTTGACCACTGCTGTTGGTCCACAACATTTTCTCCCTGTGCTCGGCCCACATTGAAGGAACCAAAAACACTCTGTTGCTCGACGATTATGGCATTTTTTTTTTTTTTAAGATTTTGAGTTTCTGGACGTGTTGTTCATCCAACTTTAAAAGCAAAAAAAACGAGGGCGAGAAAAACATCCGCCGAGGAAAAAAAAAAAAAGACCTTTTGTCGATAGCAGCTGATGTGACGCGAAATCTGATTTAAAAAAAAATCAAAAACTTCCCCATGACCGTCAGGTGGGAAGAAACGGTGAAACAAATTGTTTTATGCCGACAGGTGTGTTCATCCCAGCAGCAGCCCCGACAGGGCGTTCAGGTCTCTCATGTACGGGTTGTCGCAGAGGATGCGGTCGATCCGCTGCTTCTGGTCGGGGAAGATGTCGTACAGCTTCCCCTTCAGCTCCGTCGTCTCCGCCGGCGACCGCTGGGGCGGGGGCGAGGGCGAGGGGGACGGGGAGCGGCGGGGCGGGAACCATTCGGGGCCGCCGGAGTGGGACCACTGCGTGGCGGGGCGGGGCGTCGGGGAGGGAGGCGGCCGGTGGGTGGAGGCGGGGGGCCGGGCGGCGGAGTGGAGCGCCGGGCCGCGAACCGGCTGCTGGGGGGGAGGCCGGAAGTCTGAGGGCCTCAGAGGTGGAGGGGAGACTGGAGCCCTCCTGACAGGGGGGTAGATATAGAAGTGAGGAGCACGGCCAGAACAACAACAACAACAACAACTCAGGTCATCGCATCATCAAGCACGTGACATGGCGGCGGCGGGACGGAGACGTACCGCGGGTTTCCTCTCGGCTCCGACGCAGAGACATGTGCAGGCGAAGCCCACCGGTCGTCCCTACGCAGGAAGACGTTAAGGTGGGGTCCGTTTTTCCCCAGAGGGTCGTCGGGGATCATGAAGTGGTCCTCCACGAAAGTAAACGGAAGCAACCTGCCGGTGGAAAAGGACAAGCAATATCAGGTAAACATATCAGGTAAACGCGAGTTTTTCGCAAATGGGGATTGTTTTGTCTCCCAACGGAAAATATTTCTGAGCGGGATTCATCTGAACTGTCTATTAACACCTACAGTATTTGTTTTGCAGGAAGACGTCCCGCTCGGCGGTGTCGTTTATCGCAACCATCGAAAATTTTAAAAAGAAGCGTCGCACCACATAACCTTGCAGTATATCGTTAAATGTTACATAAAATAACCCTTTTTGTCAGCGTCGTTGAAGATGCACACAACCGAGTGGCTTAACGTGGGAATAATTGTCCCCTTGAAAAACAATGAAACAACAAAAAAAGCAAAGAACAGCTGTGTAAAGCCCACATTTACCTACCAAACCTTCCGTGCTTTGCAAGTACACTGCGGTGACTCAAGTGCAGTTCATAAACATCTATCTAATTGATAAGTCATTCAAATGAGTACAGTACTTTTCACTGTAAAAGCTTTTTTGGGTCCAAGAAAGTAAACTGAACCACGACGTCGGTGTCAATCAACTGTCCCACAAACATTCCCTGTCGTTTACTTCCTCAAATGTTAAATAAAAATGAACTAAATTATAGCTCGGATTGAATATTTCGCCTTTGATTCGAAATCCAACTAAAGTCAATGTTAATCTGCTTCCTGGATTCTCATTGTTCTTCCTTCAGGCGCAACAAGAATGTTAGTAAAAAGCAAATAGACGAGTCGGCGGATCTCCAGTGGCTTGTTGGGAAATGGGAGCGGCGGACTGGACACACAGCAGTCGATCACCTCTCTTGAATGATCTTGCGCCAGGTGTCCGAGGTGTCGACAAAGTCCCTCAGGTTGTCGTTGGTTACGATGATCCCGTCCGTTTTTTCTGCTAGGTGGAGCAGGAACCTGACGGAGAGGGAGAGAGAGAGAGAGAGTCCAGAAAACACGTGACATATTACATATTATGTCAGAACAGACACATTTGCAAATCAACTCGAAGGCGCTGAGGAGATCCGGCTTTCAAAAGTCATTGCAAAACTTCATATGAAATCATACGACACCGCTTTTGCACTTGACGATGATCTGTCGAATCCGTCCGCTAGTTAACGAGGTTACTCGTGTCTACTGTGAAAGTATAGTGATGGGTGGACGTACGGGACCCAGAGTTGTACACTAGCAAGATAAATACAAGGGGAAATGCCCAAAGATGGCAGAGCAGGTGTAGAGGAATCCGCTCGGCTCGACGCCGCGTGGATTTAAAAGGACCCTCTCCTCTAAGAAGTCTGATTCAATCCAAGCTTTAAGAAAAGTGTGTGTTGTGTGTGTGTGTACCTGTCGTCATGTGAGGATATCCTCTGGCCACACACCTCTCTGGAGGGAGTGAAGGAGAGCAGTCTCAGGTCCTCTAGCTGGTTTAGAAAATGTTGCTCTGTAATAGGATAACAACAACTCTATTAATGTTACACCGTGGTAAAAATGGCAGAAGAAGAACACCCAAACACAATTTGCTTGGATCGTGGCCGCCCTCGTGTGGCCGGTTCAAAGAATGACGCGCCACGGCACAAACAGTCGGAGGCGGCGAGCCGCACGGGCGTACCTGTTGTGGAGCGGTCTCTTTTCTGACGCCACTGGGGGACGAAGACGGTGATCTCCCTGTGGCCGAGCCTCCAAAAGGTTTCCACTGCCAGCGCGATTCCCCGACAGGAGAAGAAGCGATGAAGGCCGTGGCTGGAGAGAGGAGGAGGAGGAGGAGGAGGAGAGGCAGATAGCATGAGGCGAGCTGTGAGAAAGCATTACGTCGTCACAACTCCACCATGCGACGAAGCCGCAAGACAAACCAAATGATGCTTATTGATGCAAAATTAAGAACATCGGGGGGGGGGGAAAAAACAAAACACAGCAGGTCAGCACCGAGGCAAAGGCTGGTTTCAGCCGGCTCCCCTGCAGCAGCCAAACAGACGCACTGCACGTCAACGGCAACAATCTGGGTCAGCCGCGGCGGCGCGAGGTGGAGGGTGGCGCACGTCACTAAGCGGTCTGCGCAACAAAATGAGTTGCCGCAAAACAAAACAAAAAACAGCAGCAGCTGCGGCGAGAAAGCCCCCCGAGGTCGGGCCAAGCAGGAAGCCACGGAGCTCAAACAGTGACGTCCTCACTTGGGTTTGTTTACAAGCGGAGAGACGCGATGCACTTTATCTGATTGTCTCCGATGTGTGCGATTGTGTGTTAAAAGGCGGCGTCTGCCCAATTGCGACGCCTCTAAGCCCTCCCATCTTTCTGACAGTGATCGAGTGCAACTTGAGGGGAAACGGGGCAGAGCGATGTGCACGCTGGAGAGAAGTCAAAACTCGTGCCGGAGGAGGATTTGATGGATTTTCTCAGAGAAATGATTACAAAAACTGTTCCGAGGGGTCAACATGTCGCCCACCGTGAAGGGAGCTTCTGTCGTTTTTTTTCCGTTGTCATGTGCATTTCTGCCAGTTACGTCACTTCTTCTTTATGCAACTTCCCTTTCGCTCCCGGTTACTAACTCGATCACCGATTCGGCCGCACGTGAGCGGCCGTGAAGCAGAGACGCACAGCGGACATTCTGCTTCCGACACGAAAATATTCTAAAAAAATCTCCAGCGGTGTGACGCAAGTCAGGAACCCCTCAGCACCTGCAACCGATGCATTGTGTGACGTCACCACACACGCATTACAAAGTGGCCCTGGGTTGAAGACAGATTAGACATCAGCAGCGTAAAACAAACCATCATTCTCAAGACTCCAATGTGGAAATGTTTTTACTAGAAAAGGGCCGTTCTTCACAAAAACAGCACACACACACACACGCACGATGAGTAACAAAGTTGTGTGAATCCGTGGGTGGAGTTTTGGTGCGCCCACACAAAAAGGGGTCATAGCTGTGACCCACGCACCACACCCCGGTATGACTAAAAGTGTGTGCGTGTGTGTGTGTGTGTGTGACCTCAACTGAGGAGAGTGGCGGCGTTGATGGGAAAGGCGGCGGCGGCGGCGGCTTCGTGTGCAAAAGGAACGAGGCTGCGTGCGCTCCCGGTTTGGTATTACATGTGTCATCGAAAGCACGACACGTGTGCACTATTTCATATCCATGTCACACCGACGTGACTCAAACCGAAGAAAAACTCCATCGCGCAGTTTGCTGAAGCAGAACACAAGCTGCGGACAGCTGTTGTAAACACACACGCGCGCACACACACACACACACACACACACACGCAGGAGCAGGTGGTGCCGACTTACGCCATGGCCACGTTGCTGCCGTCTATGATGACGTGTCGGAGCTCCTGACGTCCCGGCTCATTTGGCAACTTCAGACTGTAAGGAGTCCGCAGCGACTGATGGAAACGAGCGAAGCCGGTCACCGGGGCGACGGGGGGGTCGTTGGCAGGGGGGGCCCTGGCTCCGACCCCGTGGGACCCCGTGTGGCTGATGGTCTGATAGGCGGAGGCCGGCGGCCGGGAGGAGGGCTGAGCTGACTGAGGAGGAGAGTAGAGAGAAAAAAAAAAAAAACTCACTCGTGAAATAACTGGTGAGTCACGACATGAAATCACAACAAAGTTTAAGATCTCATTTCCAGCACTGTGACGCAAAACATGAGTGGGACGGAGTGTCACACAATATACACAATATACACTGCCCTACAAGTCTGGCTGTTTTCACCAAGTGTGTATCATGTAAATACAAGTTTCTCTACAAGAAGAAAATGACTAATCAGCAGGAATGTAAGCTGATCCATCGGGAAGTCCAACAACGGATTTGTTAAACTCTCTTTTAAAGACTTTCCCAGGCAACACATTTAAATACATGTATAAAAGATGTACAAAATTACACTTTTATTGTCGCAAATTTACATTTGAAGAGATGAAAAAGTGAACGAAAACCCACTATTGGGTGGCCGGGAGGAGAATACCTACACTGGGGGTCGAAGTCAAGGAGTTGGCGTTGGCCGTGAAC
The DNA here is from genome assembly GCF_964276395.1 of Gasterosteus aculeatus. Lineage (NCBI taxonomy): Eukaryota > Metazoa > Chordata > Actinopteri > Perciformes > Gasterosteidae > Gasterosteus > Gasterosteus aculeatus. Next base: position 3,123,086 of record NC_135709.1, on the reverse strand, counting down.
CACTGAGGCGTGCTGCGCAGCGCCGTCACCGCCTCGACTTTCACCGCTCCCCCCAAAGTCTGCGTCCCGCCCCTCGACAGGAAGTCCCTCTGGGAGACGCCGCCGCCCCCTCCCCGCGCAAAGTAGTCCGTCCTGGATCCAGACTGGCCGTCCGGGTGGGTCGGCGCCAGGGTCGTCACCCGCGACGGCCGACTGTCCGCTGCTCTGCTGTTCGCGAGGACGACGCCGCCGTCGTCGTCCTCGTCGTCGATGGTGATCACCTCGTAGCGTCCTGCTCCTCCCTGAGCGCTGGAGCTCCGCTTGATGGCGACGGCCTGAAACGAGACGGGGGCGCGAGATCGTTCAGGGAGCAAAGTGGAGCGCAGGGTAACTAACAACATTAGGTTATTTTATCTGATATCAGCCGAAATGGATCATGCGGAGAAGCAAAAATAAAAAAAAAATGTTACACTTGAAGGACACCTGAAGGACTTAAAAATGGAGATCAGGTGTTTTGTTTGAAAAGTTACCTGCTGAGTGCTGGTCTCACTGCCGCTGCACTGCCTGCGGTGCCCCAGACCGTTGCTGCTGCTGCTGCTGCTGCCTCCGCGCTGGTTGGGCTTGATGTTCTCCTTAGATCGGCCCTGGTCAGCCGATGCTCTGCTCAGCTCGCGCTCCTTCTCTTTGAACCGAGCGACCAAGGAAGAGGAGGACGACGAAGACAACAACGGCGATGAGGAGGAGGAGGGAGTGTCAGGAGAGCGCACAGAGTTCAGTCGCCTCTCCTTTTCCCCGCCGTTTGAGCCCTCCGTACAACGCTGGGTCTCCTCAACGATTCTCTCCAGAACGAGGAAGGTATCTTCCGTCTGTCCCGTCTCCTTGACGACGCGCTCCACCACTGCCTGCTCGTAACCCATAGTTCTAAAAAAAACAAAAGAAATGTTCTAAAAGGCATTAAAATACGGGTGGATGAAATCCAGCGTTCTGATTGGATGAGAGTGAGTCACAGCGGTGCCTTATTGAGCGACCGTTAGTTGACAAAAAAAGACCGTAAATCCCAACAAATGATCGGTTTCGGGCAATGTGGAGCTTCTGCAAACCGGACAATTAGGGTGGACGTCATCGGCCATGAGAATTAATGAGATGCGGCGAGATCTTGCAAGGAGACCCAACGCTGTTTACACGTACAGGGACTCTTTTTTCCTCCAGGCTACTGAAATGCGATGCACAACGTTTGGTGGCGAACGCCATTTTGTGCTGAAAGGCCGCTACTTACCTACGCTTTTAGAATTTTGCTGCGCGTCGGCCCCAACAACACCCTTGAACCGATACATTATTGGACGATAAAAGTACAGCTTTACTGCTTAATGATGTATTAATGAAGAACTCCTATTCGCTCGTTTACCTGAAGAAGTTGACCAAGCAGCGGAGGTTGGTTTCCGGGCTAACGGCCTCCCCGTCATCCGAGGCTCCTTCGCTCGCGTCCAGCATGATCACGCCGGCCACGGCGTTCGCTTTCCCCGAGGAGGAGGAGGACGAGGAGGAGGAGGAAGAGGAGGAGAGGGAGGAAGACGTGGAGGGGGTTTTGGATCTGCAGCCGCCGCCGCCGCCCTCTCTGTCCCGCTGTCGCTCTCTCGCCCGCTCCGGCGACTCGTCCCGGCGCTCCAGGGAGTACTGTCTCTTTGTGTCGCGCGGCTCGCTCTCGGACGAGCGCCGCTTGTGCGAGGGCCGGGTGCCGTTGAGCGGGGCGCCCTCGGGACCCGAGGCCGTCGCTCCTCCCACTTTGCCGCCGCCGCCCCCTTTCTCCTCGAAGCTGGTGCCGAGGATTTGGTTGGAGAGCTCCGTCACGGGGGTGCTGCTCTGCGAGCGGTCCTGGTCGATCTCGGCCGCAGTCGGGAGCGGCGTCTGGTCGAGCGGAAACCATCATGACTTCCCTTTCAAACTTAAAATGTAAAGCTTTGGCGATGAAGCCAAAAAAAGTGTAGTGTATATACGTATTGGGACACGTGTACATGTAGTAAATCATACTACATCAACCGTAAGGGCTTCTGAAGTTGGACAAGCTCGACACAGCGGTTAATGATGTACTGCAATAAACGGTGTTAAGAAATTGTGTTTAAATGGAATCCACTAACCCGGGAGGATGAGTTTGTGGTCGTGGGGCTGTGAGCCAGCCCCAGCAGCTCTTCCTTCAGGGCACTGGGCAGCAGAAGAAGCTCCATCGTGTACTTGTCATCCCTTTCCTCCACAAAGGACTTGAACGCCCGCTTCACGGCGGGCTCCCTCTCGCTCGGCAGACTCTGCTTTTCCTGGATGCGTCACAAACGAGAGTTTCAGGAGGACGAGGCGAGTTCTTCGGGCGAGCGCCGGATTAATAATGTAGACGAACCCCCCCCTCCGTGCACCTAAAAGAAATCTCCTTCCCACAAGCCACCGTGCGGTAAACCCACTTACCTGGAACAGCGCTACAAATTGCTGCACCCGGCTCTGGGCCATCACTACGGGCTCAGCCCGGCCCAGCAGGCGCAGGCGGCCCGGCTCAGGCACCACGACTTCGGCGCTCGTGTCCCGCATGAGCCTGTCCAGGAAGAGGCCGCGGGCTCCAGCAAAAATGCAGTGCATGTCCGCTGGGTACCGCTCTTCTTTCCGTAGCTCTGGGTCACAGAGTCCTCGAACATATTCCTGCACGACAAGGAGAGCGACATGCTAGGAATGCGCACGCGCACACATGACTGCGTTGCTTTTTGCAGCTCAATGACACCCTACTAAACGAAAGAAAAAGAAATAGCAGAGATGTCGGCGACATTTGGAATTAATCACGTTAGTCTAAATTAAATACTTTTATTTACAGGAATAGCGGCAACAGTCGCTTGTACTTGTTCATGAGCACACAAACTCCCACGCAACTCGCTGCAGAGCCGTTGCGCTGACAGACGGCGAAACTAAACACTCGTCATTGATTCAGGGAATCTCGCGACTAAGGGAAATGTTCGGATGAATCAGCTGCAGGCGGGTGCGGTTACTTCCTAGCAGATACTGTGATGGTAAACATATGTTATAACGTTGCCTTGTGCTAAAACCTGCGTCTCAAGTGCCTGTGTTTGACGCTGATGTGCAAAAGCAGAAAGGATTTGAGGTTTCCATATGAAAAAAAAAAGGGAGTTAACAGGCGCTCGTACAAAAGGAGCACTTTGTGTTGCCCTCTTAATCTTAACCTTGGTTCTTATCTCGACTTGGTTTGCCTCCTGCTTGCAAGCAATAAATGGACTTTTTGCAACTTCGATCATTCATCAATGTTTTTTATTAGATAAACATTGAAAGAATTCATTCTCTTCTCCCGAATAAGTTTTGTTGAAATATTCCACAACAATACTGTCACATTTATTTAGCATTAATGTGCAAGAAAAAAAAAGAAAAGAAACTGAGAATGAATGTAAAATGACTCAACAAAATATAGAAAGGACGTCAGACTGAAAAGGGCACCAGAATTGTTGCTGAAATAAAACTATTAATGGAAATCTGTTTTTTTTTTTATTTAGTTCAATTCAATTAGAGATTTAGTTATTAAGTTATTTTCTTTTTCTTTTTAAAATGAGTGGTTTAAAGTGGATGTGGCGGTGACCACCGGGAGCGGATTCCACTGCAGAGATGTTTTCACATTATATGACTCAGTTGCACAAGGAAAACTTTGAGTAGCCTTGACGCAACAAAGGCCTGTCGGGATAATCGATTTATATGAAAACGAGTGCGATTATTTTTTTGTTTGCGGGCTACATTAGATTGATTTTAAATATATAAAGGATTGTCACAAATGACAGAGCCAATAGAAAGGTGTTCAAAAACAGTGGCAACGAAAAGAGGCAACGCGTCGAACTCAAAATCTCACCTAAAACACGACCGTCCCACTTTCACCAGAAACGCCGCCCTGCACGCCTTTCCAGTGAACACATTTTCTCGATCCCTACTGTATCGCCCCCACGCCCGATGTACAAACATCTGTGCTGGCATGCGGAGACGCCCACGGGTCACCTCCACATCAAGGGAGACGAGATAACGTCGTCATTCAGGACCAAAGGAGACGGAGAAGACACCTAGGTCAATAAAATCTCACAACGTTAGTCCCTGCAGTTGGCTTTGGGGAATCCTTCCGTTATTTAGGGGAAATTTTATTTGGATATTAAAGTATGAAAAGCAAATACATGGCTGCCCGCCGTGGATACATTTTCCAATCAACCTAAATACAAGCAGTCACAAAGTGTACTCCACCACAAGAAAGATTGGCCATTGTGACCGTGACTTAAACAGGCGACCCCCCCCCCCCGCCCCATATGTCTCCGGTTGACTAGCAGAGCTCGGAACAGCTGGTTACAGGGGAAGCAACTAAACAGACCCATGACACAAGATGCAGAAGTGTGACAGACGCATGGGAAATCACACAGGGATCGGCGAACGCCACAGATGCCAACAGGCACTTTGCATATACAAATCTCAAAAATGCGTCGCGGGCCCCAGGTGCTTCTTTTTAAAAAATGGACTTTGGGCGTGACGGCGACTTTTAGTGTCAGTTGATGGGATTCGGTCCCACTGGGCACGGCTTCACTAGGACGGAGGCCACATCGTGCTGCAGATATCAAAAGTAGGAGAGCCCTTCCGGGGGATCTGAGATGGTCTTGGGGAAATTAATAAATGCAGTGCATTCATTCCTCGGTGACACACAAAAGGAATTGCGTTGCACGTCACTTCGTCACAATTGCACCCAGAGGTACACCACCTCTCCCATTGGCGTCCACGTGACCCCAAACCCTGTAAGATTGTGGTCAGCGGCGGGAAAGTATTCCTTTGGAAATCAGGGTTGTGCAAAGCACAACACACGGCGCCGGCCACTGAACACAAAGACACAATTGCCCGTGGGTGTGACACCATTTGGTGGCTTCTTTGCCAACCGATCCAACGTCAGACATATTTGACGTGACGTCATAAAGTACTGCGGATGTGGGCTAAAGAGGAAGAGGCAGTCGGCGTTGAACTTTATCTCTTAGTTGCTACAACAACCACAACAACAACAACACCCTTTATCGAGACACACCCGTTGCGTGGGCCAAACAACACTGGTTATCCGGTCGACAACGACCCCCGTTTGTCGCGGCGGGAAACGGCTCAACGCGACCTCACCTTTGCCTTCGACACGTCGTCCCCGGTTCCCCGCAGCTGCAGCCATATCTGCCGCGGCGTTTTGCTGCCGTGCGGCGGCCCCGCGTGGTCCAGCAGGCCGATGATGGTGAACGTCACTTTGAAAACCTGCTCCACTCGAGCCGTGGCGCACGTCAGCTCGTCTTGCTTCGCCTCCGGCACCGTGAACTCGTCCACGGTGAGGGCCTCCCGCTGCTGCCGCTGCTGCCGCTGCCGCCGCCCCGCCGCCGCCGCCGCCGCGGGCGCGGGGAGCCCGCCGGCCGGCTGCTCGGCGCACGTTAGCTCGGCGACTCGCCTCATTCCGAGCAAAGGCCGCGTTGTTGACATTCCGCCCCGCGGCCCCGCCGTCGCGCCGGGGACCGACGCCTCAACACTCGAACCCGTCGGGGCGCTTGGGCGCCGTCGGGGTGTTCATGGTCTCCGTCGGTGCGTCCTCCGCAGCAACCAGGCGACGTTTACGGCGCCTAGCGACATGAACAACAGGGGTAGCGCTTAGCTTAGGAACTCGGAAGCCCCGAATGACGTATCCGGAAAGTCCCAGTGATGGCGTCATCAAAACCCGACGTTTGTTCTCCCCGGTTTCATATCTCCCGAGTACTCGGATCTTTTGCGTAAAACTGCAAGAAAGTTTTGCCTTTGACATTTGACTAAAGTAAGAGCACACGAGATTAGCGTGACGATATACTAAATTAAAGTACTGCCTGTGTTTATAATATTGGATTATGATTGTTGATGCGGTTAAAGTGTAGCCTACATTAATCTCAACGTGGAATGTAACTAGTTACCAAAATGAAGTTGTGTAAAATGAATATAATATTTATAAAAAATATATAAATATATATAAAATTGAACTATGTAAAGTAGACTACCTCAAAACAAAGCATAGTACTTGAATAAATGTAGCCTACTTAGTTACTTTCCATCGCTGTTGATCTGCCGATATGTTGTAGGCTACAAACAAAAAAATCAAAACACGACACGCAGATTTGCCTATATTCTTAATAAGATTATTTTCAAAAGCAAATGAGAATTATATCTGTAATAGTGTGCGCGTGCACTAAATGTTTACTCTACTAAACTCTACTGGTCTCGCCAGCATGCGCCGCGAAAAAAGTAAAGGGTCCCCCTTTGAGAATTATCGCATTACCTTTAAGCGCTTTTCTACTTTCAGAAGGCCGGCCACCAGGTGTTAAAGTGTAAAACAGCGTGGGAACAAACCCCACGCTGCACTGCTGGTCATAACAGACTAAGTTAAGCTCATCATACATGAGCGTACTGAACTCTGAAGTCACTTACCTTTAAAGAAAAGGTAGAAGGGGGAGTGAAACCATGCGGTTGCCAGGCTGGTAAGGGCCATCCCACACGTTTCATTCAGTCAGGTACATAATATCACAAAAGGGCGAAAACAAATGAATAATTTGCTTCGAAAAACCACATCCTCCGCTAAGCACCGTCAGAGTTCATCACACCCACTGCACCTACACTTACAGTAGGCCGACACACAGAAGTCTCACCCACCTCGTGACGCCCTTACAACCGTTGGAACATTTGACCCTGCTGGCTTGAAATCTAGTATGCATTTCTGGGAAGTTCACCCCGCTCGTGGAACAATGCCGAGGTACAAGAACATTGAAAATGTGCAGCAGGTAGAATAGAAGGCACAGCAGGTGTATGTCCGAAGTGAAGTATTTTATACAGTTTTTACCAACTGCTTACACACAAAATATTTTCATGTCACACGATTTCTGAAACCTCCGACTCAAAGTGCAAAACTACATGCCAAATCTTCAAAACCATAAGCTATTTCTCAGCCTCTGACTCAGTTTTCAACTGCATGAAACACTCTTTTCAAAACACACTACGCACAATTCTCTACCTGAAACACATAGATCCATCCGGAAGTGACTTGCATTCATTTTCCATCAAAATGCTACACTTATTCACCAGGTCACACAGACACACTCCTCATGTGCTAACATGTGCAAACACTGATTGCTTAACTGATCACCAACTAATCACTGCTTTAGTGGGCCTATAAATAGGGACAGCGTGTGGGTAATATAACCATGTGTGCTGCCATCACTCAAAATGGGGTCCTCCATCACAATGCCACACTGGGTCCACACAACACCGGCCATATACTCACTTTTCTGGACGAAATTCACACAATGCTTGTCCCTGATCCAGATCAGGCGCCTGCTAGATTTGTGGTTATATGGGACAATGTTAGTTTTCACCGGGCTGTTCTGGTCCAAAACTGGTTTGCCACCCATCCACAATGTGTAGTTCTGTACCTACCCCCAGATTCACCTTTTCTAAATCCCATAGAGGAATTCTTCTCAGCCTGGCACTGGGAACTGTATGATCGCCAACCCTAAGCCCGCATGCCGCTTCTCCAGGCAATGGAGGACGCATGTGTGGACATAGAAGTTGCCTCTGTCCAAGGTTGCATACGCCATGCTAGGAGATACCTCCCTCGATGTTTGGCAAGAGAAAACGTAAGTATTGTGGCCAGACCCAGCTCGGAGAAGAGATGGAGCTCAGCACTGGGGACTGTACCCCCTCTACCCCCCTGCCAATTCCTGGACCGGGACCCCACAATTTACTGTATTCTACTGTAAAGAATATACTTGTATGTATATGTATACAACAGTAATGTTTGGCCTAATAATTATATTCTGTTTCTACATTGCATTGGCGTTTCCGGTGTACTTGTTACCCCCTCTCAGCACGTCACTTTCACTGTAGAACGTTGTATTTAAATGTAGATGTAAGCCTATGAAAGACCAAAGAGCTTTAGATTTAGAACAGCAGTGTTTACATGGTATATCCCAAAATGTATTATTATGAAAGATGTGTTCGTGGCATTTTGAGTGCAGCGTTGCATTTTGAAGGAGATGTGAGGCATTTTGCATTTTGTGTGTGCAGTTTTGAGAATTGTGTGTAGAGTTTTGAAAAAAGGAGACTTAGTTTTGAAAACGTGTGTAAGCAGCTGGTAAAAGCTGTAATAGATTCAAGCTTTCAGACCTTCATCAGGTCTAATGTTCAGGAGTACAGTTGAAAAAATTAAAAGAGTAAACTGTTGAAATACAAACATTGCTGCTGTTGCTGTGCCAATATTTGCTGCAAAGGTCTGAATATTTGAAATTCAGTGTCCTTGAGAGACTGTCCAAAAATGATTGGGGGGTTTGCGGTAGGTTCGTTGCTAAATTTAAAGCAAATAAAAATGAAATAAGATAAAAAAAAGATTTTTCTCAATACAGTTAAATAGACTAGACTGCTGTTCGTCCCATTCCGGCTGGCCAATAACTTTCCGATTTACAGCACTCGGTCAGAAAACGGCCCTCTTACTGGTGCTGCTATCATTCCATTAATCAAATACTATTTAGATTAAATGTCCTTATGCTTTGTTCACGTGTCAGTAGAAATGCACTGGCAGATTAGAAGAATTTTCACCTCTGGGTCACACTTTTGCCAGGAACGCGTCAGTACCGCTACCCGCCGCTAGATGGCGCTGCACCCCTCAGAATGCCTCTCAATACGCAGCCCCCTTCTCTCCCTGTGCACCCCGATGACAAGGAGTAATATCGACAGTGTTTCAAATCAATATTTTTCATTATTTGAGGTTCAGACGCATCGGCAAAGGAATATTGTCTCCACCGGAGTTCATTGTGATGTATAACGCGGTCGAGAGGGGAGAAAAACAGAGACGCGGATGAAAGCTTCTATTTCCTGTGGTTTTTGGCAATGTTGTGCTCCCGGTCTACAGTTGTTGTTGAAATCACTCCAGTGGCTAAATGTAAAAAACAACAACACTGTATCCAATACAAAATATCTGTTAAATTGAGTGCAGTGTATCAATTCGGCGTGATTCAACATTCTAATCCACATGATAAATGTCACATTCACGTAAAGTCGTTGGCGGTGGAAATGCTTTAAACAGAAATATTGCTTCCAGTGCAACAGATTGAATAACCGTCCAATGCCTCATCGCTTCACTAGGTGGCGTCATGTTGCAGTTGCAGTGTGTGTGCGTGTGTGTGTGTGTGTGTGTTTGTGTCTGAGAACAGCTGTGACTGCCACCTGTGAGGTGAAGCTGAGGCTGACCTGCGACACGTGCTCCTCTTTAGTGTGTGTGTGTGTGTGTGTGTGTGTGTGTGTGTGTGTGATACGGCTGGACAGACAGACTACATCTTGGGGACCAGATCTTTATGAATAATTACTCGAATTCTGGTTTAAAAAGGAATCAGAAAAGCAAATGTAACCCGAGAGATGAAAATGAAAGAGGGCCCACAGCAAACAGACATTATTTATTTGTGTAGGATTTCAACGTGTCAGTAAACCACTTCATGTGTTCCAGATGTAGCCCCGCTTCCAGCAGTTGGTTTTTTTCAGCAGCCACTTTTGACAGATTGTGTTTGCTTCACACACACGGGCGTGAAAAAGCTGGACAAAGACAATTTGCACATAGCGTTGAGGCCTAGTTACATTACATTTTGCATGTGAATATTTTATCTGTCTCCTCACTCCGGGTCATTTAAATATCAAAGTTTCACAGGGTGAGCTGCCCCTTCGTTTATGTGCTTGTGCGACTGATAGAAATCAAGTGAAAACATGTATGTATGTGTGTTTAAGTGACATTTGTTTCAGGTGTTTGTTGTTGTAAAACTCATTTTGGCAACAAGAGGCATGTGACTTTTGAATCACATATCTTGCCAACACCTTTTTTTGTGTATGGATGCATTAAAAGTCACCTTAATTAGATTTTTTTAAATTGCCCAACCTGTTTATTTGCCATTCACAAGATCTTTCCATGATGATACCATAGCTTTAAAACGCAAATGATTGCTGCATTGAACTAAATCCAGCGTTTTGCAGAATTGTGTTACACGCAGATTGTCGTTGGTGGTTCCGGTCTGGCTTACAAACTACACGACTATTGTCTCTTCGGCTACCTACAACCGCGCTAATAAGTGTCCCGGGGAGCAATTACAACTTTTATTCCTTTACAGTTCACGCGTGGACACAATAGTTGTGCATCAATAAGAAAAGGAAAAGTGACTTCGAACATCCGTAGGGCTAATGCAACGCCGCTAACAGCGAACTAAACGAAGCAGACTTTAACTGCTGCGAGTACAGACAACAAGGTGGGCGATGCCTTCTGGGGTTAAATTGACCCCCCCCCCCCCCGGTTAGTGGGTCGATAATCAAGGCTGTTGTTGTTTGTGATCTTCGGGGTAAAATTCTGACCCGACGAATCAGCGAAACACACGTTTGAGTTTGCCGGGACCCAAAGTAGCAAAACAAGGGTGTCCAAGGTCATCGCCTCTAAACTCACGGAAACGCGCGGAGGTCGAATACGACTTCAGGGACTGAAACAGGACCAAAGGGATTTGAATCCACCGAGTTTCAACGATTGAGCAAACTAGCCACAGTTCATGCTTGAATGAACTGAATGAAGAAATAAAGGCGGGAAACAGATGAATTTACCAAATATTACCAAAGGATTATGCTAAGTGGTATTATCACATTAAGGGCTGATTATGCGGCGCACTTTCACTCACGCCACGGGAAACACACATGCACTCATAGTTAATTTAACAAACAACACTGTTACAAAAAACAATGTCTGTGAAGAGCACAAACGGTGAAAAGGGAGGGAAAAAATGCTAAATGTGTCACGCAGGACTGCTGCGCTCGGTTTCTCGGCTTCGCGGTGGGAGATTTGAATGTAACACTGAAAACACACACACACACACACACACACACGGGAATACTTAACCACACCCGCCCACTTAACAAATTTATTTATGTACAGCTCAGCTAAAACTGAACACACTGACGTTGCCCCTCCTGCCTCTTTCTCTTCCTCCTCCTGCGTCTTTCTCTTGCAGGTCATGGTGGATAGTGGAGAGATAAATATCGGCGGCAATAAAAGCCCTGCATCATGAATAATAAAACAGCCGTAATCTCGACCAATGATTTATACATCTACAGGCTCTCGTTACTACACACACACACACACACACACAAACGCATGCACATGCACAGCAGTAAGTCACACGTTGAGCACGGTTAAATTGAGATGAATGGTGATGCAAAATGTGCGACCGGTTTTGGACACACACCCAAATAGTCACTTACCCATTTGAAGACACACAAAAACACACGCACACACACACACACACACACACACACACACACACACACACACAGACAGACGGCCGCCCACACGAGCTAAAGAAGAATACGAGAGATTCATGCTGAAAATATGGAGACGTGGCAAAACACACACTCGCCGGGTGAGATAACAGAGAGGAGGAAGAGGGAACAGAACTCGAAAAACAGCATGGGGGCGTGACGGGGAGGAGGAGGAATGACGCCTTCAGGGGCAAATAGTCCGGGGCGCCGCTGACACGGGGGGGGACAAGTGGCCACCAAAAACTGACCGAGGAATGATTGACTTGTCATGTGACTTTGTGGTCGAGATGCTCCCTGTCCCCGTCCCCGTCCCACTGGAAGGGGAAGACGCACGGCAAGACGAGTTGTCGACTAAAGGCTCCCCAGCTCAACATCTGGATCGGGATGCAGGTTCGTTTCCTTTTGGCCACATGAGGGCAGCAGAAACAAACTGCAGTCTGCGCTCTACCGATCCGGCAGACGCAAAGGAACATTCGCATTCGTTTGGAGTCGCGTTGACCTTGGCCTGATGAATGCAGATCAGACATTCCCTCTCCTTTTGGTAGCGGTGTCTCTCGGCCAACCCCTGAGGGAAATATCCGGCTCTTTACCAGCTAAATGCTCCACTGTGTGCTCACCGCCCTGCCGACGACTTGGTCGGTCCTTCGCTTGGTGCTCGGCAGGTTCAGTTGACGGGTGACCGTTACCTAACCGGGAAAGAACAATCGGCTGAACGCTGCCAAAAAACTGCAGCCGGATGATGATTCTATCGTCGGTTGATCACTTCAAAGTAAACTGATTCTGCAGGGGGGATTTCCCGGGACACACTGAGCTCCTCTACGGCCTCCTCTCTCTCTGCCTCTGTATGAATTCATTCGTCTCATTAATGCACATCACTAATTCAGATTCTTCCCCCGGAGTCGTTGTGCTTACTCACCTCACCGGTTTCCATGGACCCTGGTTGTATCTGGACCCTGGTCGTGCCTCCTGCCACGGCTCTGCGGACACCTGCTGGTGCTATGATCATTATTATTATTGTTAGTCATGTTACCATTACTGCCATCACCAACGTTACTGATTTTTCTTCTTTCCTGAAGTGCTTTTCCTCCTCACAGGCTTCTGTGATGGTGGTTCTGTTAGTGCTTATACATGATGGTGGTTCTGTTAGTGGTTATATGTGATGGTGGTTCTGTTAGTGGTTATATGTGATAGTGGTTCTGTTAGTGAATATATGTGATGGTGGTTCTGTTAGTGGTTATACATGATGGTGGTTCTATTAGTGGTTATATGTGATGGTGGTTCTGTTAGTGAATATATGTGATGGTGGTTCTGTTAGTGGTTATACATGATGGTGGTTCTATTAGTGGTTATATGTGATGGTGGTTCTGTTAGTGAATATATGTGATGGTGGTTCTGTTAGTGGTTATACATGATGGTGGTTCTATTAGTGGTTATATGTGATGGTGGTGCTGTTAGTGGTTATACATGATGGTGGTTCTGTTAGTGGTTATATGTGATGGTGGTTCTGTTAGTGGTTATATGTGATGGTGGTTCTGTTAGTGGTTATATGAGATGGCGGTTCTAGTAGTGGTTATATGTGATGGTGGTTCTGTTAGTGGTTGTATGTGATGGTGGTTCTGTTAGTGGTTATATGTGATGGTGGTTCTGTTAGTGGTTATACATGATGGTGGTTCTATTAGTGGTTATATGTGATGGTGGTTCTGTTAGTGGTTATATGTGAATGTGGTTCTGTTAGTGGTTATATGTGAATGTGGTTCTGTTAGTGGTTACATGTGATGGTGGTTCTGTTAGTGGTTATATGTGATGGTGGTTCTGTTAGTGGTTATATGAGATGGCGGTTCTAGTAGTGGTTATATGTGATGGTGGTTCTGTTAGTGGTTGTATGTGATGGTGGTTCTGTTAGTGGTTATATGTGATGGTGGTTCTGTTAGTGGTTATATGTGATGGTGGTTCTGTTAGTGGTTATATGTGATGGTGGTTCTAGTAGTGGTTATATGTGATGGTGGTTCTGTTAGTGGTTATATGTGATGGTGGTTCTGTTAGTGGTTATATGTGATGGTGGTTCTAGTAGTGGTTATATGTGATGGTGGTTCTGTTAGTGGTTATACATGATGGTGGTTCCATTTTTGATTTCATTCTAAATGAGGTTTAAGGTTGTACCTGAGTGAAGATCTAAATGGTGTCTCAAAGCCATCTGAACACCACCAGGTCTGAAACTGTAAAAAAGAATCATTTATGTCATCAATGTCATTTATCGAAATGAGTAAAAATGAAATGTATCAACTCGTATAAACTCTAATTATATTCACATTTGTCAGTGTACTCCAATAATACGGCTATATTTTGTGTGGTTTAAATGTTTTCATGTTATTAAATAACCTTCCTTCAATAATTGAAGCAATAAAAAATATGAATGTATTATATAATATGATCTATTCTGTCATTATATTGTATTGTCTATAATGCTTAATCTTTATTAAATCTATATTTTTGAATGAATCACTTACATTGTGGTGTCGTAATTGTTACCTACTTGCCAGAATGCAAAAGCTCTTCCACCACTGGTGATCGATGATGTAGCTGATGCAGCTACCTGGACTAAATGAGTCTGGATCATAAGATCTCTGCCTTGGTGTGATGAAGTTACTGGGATTGTTATTTCAGGCGTACGTAACTTTCAGCTCGACTTAAGCATTTCTTTCTAGATTTTAAAACAAAATCTCACAGACACATCTGACTTAAATCAATTGTTATCTATTTAGATAATAGTATCCAACAGCTGATCCAGAGTCAGTATTGCAGCTGTATGTCAGGTGCATCTCTTGTAAATACATGTTTGTGTGATTTAAAGATTATTAGAGAAAGGGAGAGAAAGACAACCTGGATGCACGTTATATTTTCTATTAATTCCAAAACACCCTGATCTTCACCAACATAGTACTTAGCTGGCGCTCTCTGTTTAATATCACAAGTGTTGCGAAAGACACACACACACACACACACACACACACACACCGAGCTCTATTTCCCATTTAAAGGATTTGAAATAAAACCAAATTTTAAAGGATCAAAACAAAGAAACACAAGACAAATTGCGGCACCATTTAACAAGCCTCGTAAAATGTAAACTGTCGATTGTCAGAGTGAAACGTCCTCTCAAAGGCTCCGGATGGAACATCAGCTCGTGTTTGTGTTTCACTGCAGCGTGAATAATGACTTCCTGGATCCTCCGACCTGCGAATGGTCGAACAACCGTTTGGTACGACTTGGCAGAGTATTTTTTTACGCACCGTTGGTCTGATTTTTACGGAAGGATGGTGTTTTTTGGAGATGAAAAAATAAATCGAAAAACAAAGAAAACCCGTCCTCGGTTGAAAGAATGATTTTGTTTTCATCTTGGGCAAATTCGTTTGTCTCGATACACGCTGCACACAAACGCCAACTGTCACATGTGGCTGTTTCACGTTCATATCTGTCAATATTTTGTTAATAGCAGACTGTAAAACAACCACAATAAGAGAATATGAGGATATTTACTATTTGTCAAGAACTAAAACATATTTATTTTAAGAGTCTCAAAGAAATAATGAATGATGAGATTATGTCATCCTGAAATACGTCCTTCTGTTTCAAATTGATTTGGAGGTTTTGTTAAAAGAACATATGCTATTAATTAACCATGACGTATCTAATTAGATACAAATAGAATATTCTGTGTGCTGATGGAGGCCGTAAGAATAATCTAATAAATGGTCCTTGAGTTTTGGTAAAACCGAACTTAACTGCTCGACATAAAAGTCTTGACAAACTGTATTTTGGGGTATAATCATGTTTTATTATGAAACCTATGGAGGGAGAGTAATTAATTCATTGCTAAAATATTACTAAACATTTATATCACACAAAACACACAAATATCCATAACTGTGCGGCACAAAGTATGTATTCACTGCGCAACATGTGAATACTAATGAAACGTGTCACCAGTTTGGTGTGATGTTAAAATAAATCCAGCACATCTTGTTAAATAGAACAATGACAAATGAAGATCATTGACCTTTCAAGTAACCTTGCAACAACCATACAGCGGCTTTGTGACGCTGAAGCTGACGAAGTTCTAATTGCCTCAGACTCTTGATAGAAGCAACAGGAATCCTGTGACGCTAAATCACCAGCAGGCATACAGCAAAAACACAGTATTGATGATTAAAGCCATTTTGACTTCATGTTTGGCTGCAGCTTCCCTTTGATGATGCGTTTCGGTTCTTCGCTTGCCAAAAATAGCCCGATAAAGCAAATTTGCTTCTACCTCAAATCACACAAATTGTTTCTTGCATTAGGGCCCCGGTAAGATCATTTTCTTAAGCTGGGTGAGAAATGACAGCTCCTTTTCATTCTCACCCACTCCCGGCCTTTATGCCGCATGCCTTCCTTCTCCTCCTCTCCTCCTTTACCTCCTCACGCGCTGGAAGGAGACAAGAAAAGAGGCATTAGTGCAAACAGACAGGGGAGAAATGGTAGCGACGTGACAGGAAAATACAGAAATTAATAACGCGGGAGGAGAAACTCGAAATCAACGTGTTCACCCCTCAAACCTGCATTAATGGTCGTACCGAATACAAAAATCAGCTGAGCTGACACCAATTTGCCCCATTCCTTCATCTTGTGCCCCTCCCAGTCTGCTTTTTTCCTTTCTGCTCTTCTTGAATTCTCTGCCGGGCCAACGGAAAGAAGCACATTCATGCATCTCCTCCTCCTCCTCCTCCTCCGACCTGCTGCCGAATCGTCTCGAGGACATCCTCCCGTTCTCCTGCCTTGGCGTTCTCTCCTCCACCTTGTCTTTCTCGTTCTAACCTTCTCGATTTTTTTCACCCCCCCCTTTGTTTTTCCACTCTTCATTTTCTCTCTAGCCCAGCATTCTCTTTTCCCTCCCCCTCCTCCTCCTCCTCCTCCTCCTTCTCCTTCTTCCCTCCCACTGGGCGATTCCATTGCAGACATGCTTGTTCGGTGCTACAACACATTTAGGGCCCTGCCACCGAAGCCACCAGGTAATTGAAGCTGGAGCCAGAACCAGCAGAGAGAACATGCGACAGGGGGGCCATAAATGTGCGTGTGTGTGTGTGTGTGTCTGTGTGTCGAAGTGAGACGGAGGTAGGGACACAAACTAACCACAGGTGTTGTTGAGCATATCAAGGCTGCCACGGTGTGCCGACGTGCTTTTCACACTAACCGCATCGCTCAGGAGAAGGAAGTTAAATGAAAAGAGGCCGACAGCGTCACACAGACGCCGCGGACGCGTCGGGGGGAGAAAAAGCGCGACAACAATAAGTTCAAATTAAAGCTACACGACAAACACAAGCTCACACAGTCATTTTCTGCGATGATTGTTTAACAGAGATGTCATTAAAGTTGGAGATTGATTATCAGTTGGAAGCCCGATCCCTTATCTGGATTATTGTTGGTTTTAAAATGGACTTTTGCAATACTGGATAACTAAGACATTCTGAAATAATGCATACAGATAAAATATATATATCAAAAGCATGACATTTAGAAATTTTAATGTGAATTTTATTGACTTTTATTGAGTATTTATAGTATTTTGTATAATAAATAAAATAGGAAGTATGTTTCCATGTGGTGTTATTTTTTTTATAGCGCCTCCTCAAATAATTTCTGTCAATCAATATCAAGAAAAAGATAAAATTATGTTTCTGGTTGTTGTTTCAACAGAAAATCCAATTTCATAATATTGAGCTGAGTTTGATTGGATTATTTTACATTTTACTGGTTGGATTATATAATGTGTCACTATTTTTTTCCCATTTTTGTGAAATTTTAATGTCTTGTTCATCATTATTATTCATCTAAACTGAATCTGTTTGGCCTCTACAATAATAGCAATAATGAATAATAAGACATTATTTGAACAATTATGACATTTTAAGTATAAGAAGTGGTTTTCTTATGCTAATGAGGTATTTTCATGAAGAAGTCTTTACTGCAGTTGCATATATGTATGTTACAACAAATATTAATGGAAAGAATATGCAACACAACGCACTTTATTTCTTGAAAAAAAAGTATTGTAGAGGCACAGCAGTGTTGTACTCTGCACATATATCAATGACTACAATCCTTTGAATTAGCTCAAAAATCCAAAACAAGTGGATTGCAAAACAATCTGTCTGCCAGATGTTTTCCTGTAAATTGCCTTTTTTTCTTTTGTTTCAGAAATGAAAGCAACTCGAGTAGAAGACTTCAAATTCCACAGAGGAGAAACACATTTCAACCACTCAGAAGAACCCAACATAAAGAGCAGCAAACACAAATATGTGGTGATAACTCATCAAAACACCTCCTCTCTCCTCTCCGTCAACTCTCCTCATCCACACCTTCTCCCCCGTCTCCCTCCCTCTCTCCCTCCTTTGCTCTCCTCCTCCCTCCTCTCTTCTAATGCGTCCATCTTTCTCTCGCTACTCAGCGCAGTAGGAGAGAGCTGCATGAAGCTCATTAAGTAAAGACCTACAGACCTCTGTGTTGTGTGTGTGTGTGTGTGTGTGTGTGTGTCTGACTGTCTGGTTTCTCTTTCCGCATTAAGAATTTCTGACAAAAAACGGCTCATATTGTGTGTTTGCTGCAGGATGTTCAGGATGATATCAGGCGAACTATGTTACAAGGAAATGATGATTGATGTATAAAAATATGTATTTAAGTTTCTTAGATGGAAGACTTCATTTAGTTACAAAACATCTGTTTCACACCTGTTCAATATAACGGTTTAGGGATGCGACGTGTCTCGGCCTTGCTCAACTTTTACTTAAAAAATCCTTTCTAGTGAGAATATTCCAGGAAGATTTCCATGTAAATGCACATATAACGTCCTGTGTTAGATCCATGGATGAATACATTGAACCACATAACATCTGAAAGACGTTTCAAAATGAAAACGGCATCCTGCATGACGTGTCTCTCTGACCTGGCCGGGACAAATCAGGACGACCATAACCCGAAACACGGTGTTCAACCTCTTTCAGCAACAGGTCAACTTAAATCCGGATGGAAACCGCAACACAAAATAAGTATCTTCACACCACTACTGACACACATTGTCTTTAACGTCACATAAATCTCTTGTTCGGGTCCCCGGCTTCGTCTCCTCGGTCTCCCACACCGGCTCCATCAGGGCGATCAGGCCCCTCCCGTCCAGCTGTGCAGCAGCTTTGACCACGGCTGCCTTGATCTCTGTGGGAATTGTAGTTAACCAGATGCAACGATGGGTTGTATGACATCGCAAAACGTAGACCTCCGGGTCCTAAAAAGGTCTGTTCTGGAGGAGTTTAACTGTCACAGTTAAAGAAGAAGAGAAATCGAGTGGTTTAATCCGAAAGATTATTGTCTGAGATGTTCTGTGAGTCAGTCAGTCGTCGTCAAAAGCCCGATTATCTTCCATAGAGAGGATATCTTCAACTACGGGCAACTTAGAGTCACCAATCAACCTGATCCCAGCGCATGTCTTTGACTCCACACAGAAGGGACCACCGGGTGAAATGGAACCCAGGACCTTCCTGCTGTGAGGCGACAGCATTGTGCCGCCCGTCTGTGAAAACCGAAAATCTCTAAATAACACTATCAAGGGCTCCGGAGGTTATCGTTTCATCAACAATGGAACCTTCATTCAGTAGTTGCCTCTTCGATTTGGTGCATCACGTGGCATCAGTGGTCAAGTGGGTTTTATAGTTCCTGTTCATGTTTAATAAAAAGGGCAAATGCAGTCAGACTTCCACACCCTGAAGGCCCACCTTTCTTTACAAAGGGTGCACTACTTCCAGAAAGTTCATATGAACACCGAGGTACTTTTTGTACTTAAAAAAATGTGTATTAGACCATTACATGAATAATGCATGAAATGTTTGGTGACCAGAAGGTTTATGACTTTTGTAACTGATATTCGTATCCAGGGTGGGAACCGACCCCAGACCGGGCAGGAGAGATTACATCTCCACGCTGGCCTGGGGACACTTTGGGATCCCCCAGGCAACGCGGGTGGAATTGGCCCGGGAAAAGGGACGTTTTGGGTCCTGCAACCTGACCACCGAGCGGGACGATATAATTAGAAGACAACGTAAGCATTTTAAAATATCTCTATTTTTAAACACCACAACTATGATCAAAACACATGAACAGTGCACCTCAGCGGAGGTTTCAAAATGTAACCCTGTGTGCAACGTGCTATCTGCAACTGAAGAGCAGCTAGAGGTCTGCAGCCAAAATGAGCGATGGCAATGGAGATGCAGGCAGTGCAGCATCTGTCCAATCATATAGTCTCATTTGATTAATCCCGCCTTCTCATGCGAGCGTCTCAGTGTTTATGTGTGAGCGGGTCTTTGCTGTACTGCTTGTTTGTTCATCTGCTTGTGTGTGTGTGTGTGTGTGTGTGGGGGGGGTAGAGGGGGTGGGGGGGTGGTGGTGTTGGTGGTGCATCTAGCAGCTTGGGGTGGGGCAGTGTCTACGTAAGAAGCTAAGCTGACAGAGATGGACCGCTTCCCTTACCTGACAGGATGGTTCCATCCATAATGATGTTATACACACACACACACACACACACACACACACAGATACACGACACATGCTCACCAACACCGCAGCTGGCAGACAAACAAAGACAAATGTACGCACACACTAGTGTCGCCGAGAATAAGGTCTGTTATTGACAATAACAGACCTTATTTACACGATATTCACACATTCAACGGCATCACGACATCTGGCAGTTGCAGACATTGGCGTGTCCATATGAAGTGTGTACAGCAACACCATTTATATGTTAACACGTTGGCACATATGTTCGTTAACCACGTAATGCAGGGACCTGCAAGGCCTCAGTTCATTTTTTTTCCTCCCCTACTATTAAATGGAGGGCGAGACCATAATTAATGGCAATCCATAGGAGTAGGAATTTCCACCGGCCGCTGCAGATTGTCTTGTTACATGTGATTATTAGCTGCTCCGCTCTGTAGCTAAATGCAGGAGAGTCCGATTGCACACATTAAATACTGTAACTACATCATAACCTGCATTTAGGTAAAATAAGAACATTTTTTTTAAAATGTGCATTTGTCAAATTTGTCAAAAAAAAGCTTCATTCAATGAAAAAAGTTGTCAAAGTTGTCAAGCCCAAACATGGATGACTCAAAGAGACTTGTTCATCACTGTGTACTTTTACTCCAACCGGCCCTCAATTATAAATATCTCATCATAAATAAAACGCATAATGATCCGGAAGAGCACTATACGACTACTGCAGCTGACCTGTTGTCTACGGAGCAGCACGAGTCACCTCGATAACAAGAGAACCTCCGTCAGGGTCAAACCGGAAGGAAACCTTGCAAACCCCAAACCCTCAGGGTGTGTGTGTGTGTGTGTGTGCGATCTTAACCTCTGACCCAGTGGATGGAAAAGTGTCCTCTCCCCCCTGACGCTGCCTCGCCCAGTTTGTTTTCCGTCGTCTTTTCTCCGCTTCGTCTCCTCGTCTCCCCGCCCTCGCCCTTCCACACTTTCATCTGCTGCCATTCCTACGCTTCCTTTCATCCCCCACCGCGTTCTCACTCTCAACCTCCCGTCATTACTTTCTCTATTTGTTGAACTGTCGAACTTCGCACCCCCCCCCCCCCCGGGTCTCGTTCTCTCTCTTTCTCCCTCCGGGCCTCCACCGCGTCTCTTTCCGTCCATCTTCCTCCGAACCCCATCAGCGTGTCCACGCCCCGGTTTCCCGGCCTGTGTCATATTTTGAAAGTCAAATAGCGGTCGCCGGCATGCCGAATAGGACCACGCGGGTCGCCTCTCACAGGTTGCCATCTCAAAGAGACAGAGACAGAGAGAGACAGAGAGAGAGAGAGAGAGAGGGGGGGGGGGGGGGGGGGGGCAATGCAAACAGGATATCAAATTGATCTCTCCCCTCCTGTACTTGCCTCCCTACAGCGGGAGACCAGGTGCCGAAGCGGCGAGGTGCTTTAATTGTGTGGCGGGGAGAGATGAGAGGGGAATTGGAGATGGGAGCTTGCATCTGTATTTGTGTGTGTTTGTGTGTAGGTGTGTGTGTGTGTGTGTGTGTCTTCCGATACTTTTGAGAGCCGGCGGCGGCTGATAATTGGAGAGGCACACCTGGACCCTGGTCACCTCTCGACCCTACGACCTCTGCCCTTCAGACCGGCACTCTGCTGTGAGTGTGTGTGTGTGTGTGTGTGAGATGAACTCACACTGCCAACCCAGGACTGCATGCGAGTGTGTGCAACAGCAGCGTAGGCGTATTGTGTAGGTGAAGGCCCATCTCCAGTCGGTGTAGGTGTGGCCAGGTGTGTGTGTGTGTGTGTGTTTCCGGAAGTGTGTGTGTGTGTGTGTGTGAGAGGATGGAGGTGAGAGAGCAATAGGTTATTCATCTGCGCCATGAGAGATTCACGGCTGACTGATGACCTCGGGCCAACTAAGGAGCTCTTACTTTGTCTTTGACTTTGTGTAGTTATTTATTTATTTTTTCATTTAACCTTTGCTTTGACAAAGGAAGCCCTTCAAAAATGATCTTTCAGAGCGGCAGTCCGTACGGAGAAGAACCACCAGTGCAGCCCCAAAATCTCTGGGGACACGTGTGTGTGTGTGTGTGTGTGTGTGTGTGTGTGTGTGTGTGCGCATTTTTGGTCTGATATAAAAGTGAAGCCTCACAAATCAAAACAAAATAAAAAGTTACCCAACTTGTCATTTTGGAGGTCAAAACACCGGAGCCACACACCGGACTGTTTGCTTTCCATTGCCAGTCATTTAAGTGAACTTTGACATTCAGATAAGATTAAATATGTGTTTTTAACATAATAAGTATTATTTTAAAATAGTATACTAATCACCATTTTATGAATTTCTTTTTAACAGTGAAAAAGATTCACACCATAGTCTTCTGATCACTATGGTGTTATTTATTTTTACTATGTCTGCATTGTCATATGTCCTGTGAGACATTTCTTTCAGGGTTAAGAGTTGGGACACCACCGTGCTACTACATACCTATCAACATTTCAAAATAAAACATCAAAAAACATGTCTACAATCAGGGATTGGTGCAGCTAGAAATGAATAGAAAGGACACTAAATCTTCATTTAAATATTGTTAAAAGCTAAAGGCGGCTCCCAGCAACCACCACCTCCGAAAAAACATTTGAATTGTATTAAAAAAAAAAAAAATCAATATCAGACAAATCCGCTATTTGTTTAATTTCAGCTCCTCTTTGCGAGCTGATTTCTTACCAGAAGCGGTGAGCGATTCATTTTAAACAACACACTCATTGCAGCCCTGCAATGACTTCGTCTGCACCTTCACTCCAATCCCGCCTGCGTGTCTTCTAATCCTGCAGCGCGCGGCCCCCTGGCTTTAACCTTATTACCCTGCACACCCACGGGACATGTAATGAAACGCTTCCCTCATTCAGGGGGTCAATTTGCTCAAGCTTCCCTTATGAAGTCTAAGGTCTACTTCGTCCCATCGGCACGCCCGCCTGTCTGATTCTCCATTTCTTTAATTAGGCCATGTTCTCGTAGCGTCTGTGCAAAGGGAGCAATAGAGGCGAGCGACTTCCTGTCTCGGCGCTGCCTCCATCGATTTTGGGTTTGATCTATCAGTGGCAATGTAAAAAAAAATAAAATAAAATAAAGCTTGGTTTGACTGTTTACCTTGTTCACAGAGAGCGTGCTGCCTCTCAGCGGGAAAATGAAGCGTTACCAATTACAGAAGACACACACAGAGCATCGCAGGCTCGGAGCTGTCGTCGTGTTTCAATCCGACTGTCAAGGAATCACAACATCAAATACAGCAACGCGGTGCAAAAGAAAACCTGTTCCGCGTGGCAACTAGAGACAATGTATTCCTCAGCACCATTCAATGAAATCCCTATTGCAATCGGTTACATCACCACACCCTCCCATCCTCCTATCAGAGATTTGTACGAATGCCACACAGTGAAATCCCTCTAGAAAAATAGTCATCTGAAATGTCACCTGACGTTTTTTTACACGGGTGAAGGGATCATTTGGTATTGAAAAAGCACCCGCAATGATTTGATCAGCACACATTAAGAAACAGTAACTCCTTTTGAGAAGTACAGGTTTAAAAAAAGGTGCAAGCTCACATTCGGAAATGGTGATTTTAAATCATAAAGCACAAACAAACACTTAATGAGTGTGCATACGCATACATGGAATTTGACTGCGGTTGCACTGCGTACGTACACAAATGTGCAAACACGCCTAACTCAGCGGCTGGCTGGGAACATTGTCTGCCAGAAATGTAAACGTAAAACGTTCTGTTGTGATCTTGATTACTAGCGTGAGCTAACGTGCTAAATGTTAGAAAGTTGGCTGACTGACGCCTCGTAAATCACATCACCCGTTATTGCTGGTTACAATGACGGCGTTAGCGGAT
The DNA here is from genome assembly GCF_964276395.1 of Gasterosteus aculeatus. Classification (NCBI taxonomy): domain Eukaryota; kingdom Metazoa; phylum Chordata; class Actinopteri; order Perciformes; family Gasterosteidae; genus Gasterosteus; species Gasterosteus aculeatus. Next base: position 3,099,250 of record NC_135709.1, on the reverse strand, counting down.
CGCGTCTGTTTTTCGTTAAACACGAAATGTCAAAACAATAAAAAATGTAATTTTTAAAAGTCGCGTTAGAAATGTTTGCATGAATGTCTGCTTGTGACAAGGTGAATATAGTCAAATTACCCCCCAAATTTCCCTTTCATTCCCTTATATTCCCGTTAATTGCCGTTAATTCCCGTGCACAGTAACAAAAAAAATAAATAAATAAATAAAAATAAAAAAAATAAAATAAAAAAAGTAATATTATACTATTGTGTCAACACATTATTTAATTAAAGCCGATTATTTCATATTACATTATCACATTTTTTAAAATGCAAAAAAATATATTTTCCCCCCAAGTTGTTCCCCTCACATAAATCCCTTAATAAGCATATACTAACATACATTTATTAAAAGCAGTTCACAACTACTGAACAGAGACTGTTTTGCTGCTCCCTGATAAAATAAACATGTTTCTAGGACCCACAGGCGGCAGGACTCAAAAGCAGACTCCGTCAAACGGAGGGGAAAATATGGCCTTCGTCGTGCCTGATCTCCAAAACCTGTTAAATGTAAACGAAAATCTTGAACATCATCGTCACCCTATTCAAAGTGAACGGGGACCTGCGCCCCGTAAACACACTTCGTGAAGTCTAACGATGTAAAATAAACGTGTTATGATTGCATTTTTAACGAGAAATCAATGTTAACTTGTAAGAATACAATACTAACCCTAACCCCCTCAAAAAATCCAACATGGCGGAGAGACGTTCCCTCAAGAATCCGACATGGTCCGCCATGTTGTTCACTCGAGGGGCTCACTTCTATGTATCACCACGAAATTTGTACGTTCAAGATTTTCGTACACATTTTTACGGTTGCCTTTGTCACACGGGTGGTCAGCCACAAAGGCAACAGTATCCAAATCGGCAGGCAAAAAAAAAGAGGCAGTGAGGATCTTGCCATCACACAGGAAGAGGGAGGCGTCTGAAACGAGAGACAAAGGGGTGTGACAGAGAGCACAGACAACCAGATAGTGAAAACTAACTATCAAGAAGAGCTGCGAGCGACACCTTCATGTCACAGTTGTCACCGATGTTTATTAGTTGGACCACTTGCCGTGGATTCCGTCTAGTCAGTCGGATGAGTTGTGGAGCCCGGACACCACGAACCCCTCCAGCACCCTGTGAAAACGGGGTTGGGCGGGTGGGGGGTTTTGGAACGCGTCAACGGGATGGAGGAGTTGGTTGGGGAGGGATTTACGGGGAATAGGCGTGTTGGATGCGTTGTCCCAAAATCAGAGCAATTAGCTTCAATCCCTCAACGTTTACCATGGAGACCCTTGTACAATATAGTAGTGGTGGTCTAATAAACGTCATTTTTCAATGATCTGTTGAACCTGTTTCCTCGCTTGCGATACTTAAGGAGCACTTTTTGAGAGTAGTGAATAAAACAAGTCATTATGTAGTGTCAGCTTCCCTTTCTGTTGATGGATAAAAAGAACACAGGAAGCAACTGAAACCTGTGGCCGGAAAAAAAAACTAATTGCCTTTTCTCCGCCTCAGCGGACCGAACCGACTCCGCGGGAATTAGGTAAAGAAAAGATGAAAAGCGTTGCTCGGTTTTGCGGTGACACAAGACAAACACTTAGAAAAATCATGATAAGTGAGTTTGTTGTTTCAACGTTCCAACAAATGACAAGTCACTGTCTTAATCACCGCAGCATCAATGAGACGTCTAATCAATGCAGAAAAGGGAGGAGTTTGGGTAAAGAACAAATTAGCTTTTAATGATGCCGTGGAGTCCTGAGAGAGTGCGAGGGAGGGAATTACAATAACCACGCACCTGTTCTTTCCAAAGTCTGATTCTGTTCTCTTTGTAACTGTTTTCCCCTTTTTAATCTCTTCTAGATCTTTCTTACCTCCTTTCCCGTTGTCCTTATTTCCCCCTATTCAGTGTGTTGTCCTCTGTAAGTGGAGAACAGCTGAGGACGTCGTCCGGCGGGCAATGGAGGGACTCACTGAAGGTCAGCGTGTTATTTGGTTGTGATGTTTCCACCGTCGAACCTAAACGTCTGGTGTCAACCGATGTGTTACCAGGTAACCAGGTAACCAGGGAGAGAAGGAGATTTACGCTTGTACGCGATACTCCAGAAGCGATCACACAAGAGACCCAACAACAGACTTCAACGGACTTCGGTTGGCGCTCCCGGATCGACCGCTCACGCTCGCCGAGCGTTTTTAAAAGTACAACTGTCGACGTCGGACGGACAGAAGCAGGATTCTCGCCTCCAGCGGGCGCCGGACAATTTTGGCGGCTGCAACGACACCTGTTGTTGGTGGATTTTGCCAGCAGGCCGGCCGGCTGGCTGGCTGGCTAATTGGGCCGCGGTTATCTCCATGGGTCGGTTGACCTCCGACCCCACCTCTCAACGTTTCAACGACTTTGCTTTGCGTAGCTACCGAGCTCAAGTACTTTTAATGATTAAAGCAAAGGGAACACTAGATGCTGCAACGGTAAGACCGGAATTCTAAATTCAAGGTAAAGGAACGAAGAGGAGTCCAAACACGGAGCAGAAGATCCTCAAACTGCTGCTGACAGACAGCTAATGTGAGTACGGAGGGAAGGGCTCGGACGTCCAGTTACTGACCAGGTTATCATCCTTTTTTCTGCTGTTGTCCGACTTTATTTCAACATCTTTTTTTTGGGCGGGGAAGTAGAATTAAAATGTGCACGTGATTCACATCAACGATAGATTAGGTGACTTTTATTCATACACCATAAACCCTCAGACATTAATAGTTGATAACCCACGTACCTGTTTTTTCTCTATGTAATACTTACAATATTAAATACATGAATGTAGCATTGCAGGTCTTGTAAACGTGGGGGGACATATTTAAGTGTTTTGGGGTTTTATTTAAGCCTTTGTTTAATCCATTCACAGTCTGTTTGCTCTGGTATTCTTGTTTTGGAAATGGTAATACATCCAAAAACGAGACTTTAACATGACATTTGCCACAATGTAGGACCTGGGTACAGTCTATCCAGTTGCAATATGACAAGGAAATCCCAGGTGGGTGCAGACTGAGAGGCGGGTATGAAGCGCAGTGAGAGGGAAAGTAGTTGTCATGCACTCTTCTCATCTGTTTTTAATAAAAAAAACCTTCATCCTCAGAGATTTGCTGCACCAGTAATCACCGCCCCTCGCTTCACTCTCGTCTCTCCATCCCTCGATGTTCTCCGAGCAGTGAAGACGCACAGCGGGGGACGGCTCGCATAATGTATGCACATCAAATTTGCGGTTATTCGAACGGTTTACGAGGAGATTGTTGGCTTGAAGATACATTTAAGGGCATATCAACAAAGCTGTCACTGACTTACGCTTCTTTCTCAACTCTGTAATAACGTCTCTAATACCCTCGACTGACACCTGATGAATAAAACAAGTACCCATGCTGTTGTGAGAGTTTGAAATATCTGCACAACCTATCGCCTCTGACCTCAAAGGTCTTGCACGTAAGGCAGCAGGGGTCACATCTTCTTACGTCGAAGACATTGGATCCGATTGCAGTTGGTCGAGCTCACGATGCGCAACGCATGCGCGCCGTGCACGTCACCTCAGCCGCTTTTGCCAACGCTTTTAATCGATTTGGGTTGTAAACAGGTTCTCCCTCCATCCAATAGCCCCTCTCTCGTACTCCCACTTCACCGAAAAAATGGTTTGAAAAACTTCCTGTTAAATGTGGAAATGTTTCTGTTCCCAACTTCAATTTCAAGGTAAATTTACTTGAAATATGCACATAAAAAAATCTAATAAAACTGTTGAGGAGAAGTTATGTTAAGTGTAAAAATTTCATAAATATATTGTAATGTAATTAATTCAAACAAAGAAGGAACGACCCTATTTTTTGTAGTTTTTTTGTAGGATATATATATATATATATCAAACAAAGAAGGAACGACCCTATTTTTTGTAGGTTTTTTTGTAGGAGATATATATATACATATATATATATATATATATACATACATATATGTATATATATATCTCCTACAAAAAATATATATCTCCTACAAAAAAACCTACAAAAAATAGGGTCGTTCCTTCTTTGTTTGAATTAATTACATTATATATATATATACAAAAAACCCTATTATTTCTATTATTATTATTATTTTTTTTCCATATTTGATCGCTGTGCATGTAACGAGAACACTCACGAGACAACACACGCCTGGCTCTCCTTGTCGGCACTCACCTGCGCCTCCCCTTTCCTCCCTCCTCCCACCCTCTGTCCTCTCTGTCACTCCCTGTCCCTCCTGCGATTAGAAAACTTTATTGGAACCCGGCGGAGCCCTTGAGGGGAAACACTTTAAATGTCCCTACAATTATACTTCTAATAATGTCTTCGCACTAACACACACCCACACACACACACACACAGACACACACACTGGGACGTGCATGCAGCCGGGGGGGCCGACAGTGACACAAAGGAAGTGGAAGTTGCTCTGTCAGTCAGTAAGGCTATTAATCCCTGTCACCTGAAGCTGTGCATGTGCGTGCTCTTGTGTGTGTGTGTGTGTGTGTGTGTGTGTGTGTGTGTGTGTGCGTGCGTGTGCGTGTGCCTAAGGGAGCCAGCAGTTGGCAGGAAACAGCTGTGTGTGTGTGTGTGTGTGAGAGATTATGTCCTGAGCCAGACAATCTGTAGCTGGAAAACAGCAGGGAGCAGTCCAGTCAGCACGTCACCTCCGACTCCCCCCTCCCTCCCCCCCATTGTTTGTGTTGTTTTGTTGGTCTGCCCGTCCGTCCGTCTGCCCGTCCGTCCGTCCGTCCGTCCGCCATCCACCCATCTGTCTGCTCATACAGCTGTTGACAGGTGAACCGTTAGATGAGGAGTCGGTCAAACCGCAGAGGCTCAAAGTTCTCCCGTCTCCTTGGCCGTGGACGTCTCCTCACGCGCACGTCATTCGTGCCTCTTCGTCTCCTCGGGGGCTTCGGGGGTCACTTGGCCGTTTACTTGGCCGAGGAGCTTTACTCCCATTATGATGTAGGAGAGAGAGTAATGGATTCTAAAAAAAAAAAAGAGGACTGCAGCGTCTTTGAAGCGTCTCTAATGAACGTCCACATTTTCACACAAATACATTTTCTCTTGAATCACGATTCCTCACGTGTGTGTGTGTGTGTGTGTGTGTGTGAAGCCTCAGCTCTTTTTACCAGCTTCTGAAGGAAATCCGGGTTTTCTCGTTAAAAGTTTCACTTCTCTCTTCTCTTTGAAAAGCAATAAAACGCGCTTCAGAAGCATTCAGCCCACATTCTGAGCTGAGACGGTATCTACTACTATTTAACAAAAAATATATATATATTTTGAAGGGATAAACTTCTGTTTGGGGTCTCTAGCACGGACCGATAGAGAAGAATGACATTAATGCCAAACTCCCAATCTAATAATATCAACTAATGATCAATTGGAACCAGCTTTGTTTAAAGTCACCCTATCAGCACCCCTGGAGGTCCTGATTAACACGTTATATATAGCTGAGCTAACTCTGTGGCTTATTTATGCTAAGCTAAACAGTTAAACATGTTAACAGATACGGGAGTTGTGTCAATCTTCTCAACAAAAAGCACATTTCCCTAGAAATGTAGGTCTTTTCTACGGATTAACCCCAAGCTCCCAAAAGCTCAATGAGATTATTCTCTGAATAGTGTTTCTGTATTTACGTACATACGTATATACGACTGCAGAAACAGAAGAAAATCAGCAACAGATGTCGTTGCTTGTGCGCATTGTTTGCCTTTTATGTATAAGAAATACCTTGAACAGTTTCTTGAATGCATGCAGATGCAGGACCCGATCGCACTCGACTTCACCAACAAAAATACTGTATTCAGGAGCAACTGTAACGCAGACTACCAATCACCCAGAGGAGACAATACACCAGGGCAGGACGTGAAGTTGAACCCAGGGACACAAGAGGCCGGAAACTACAAAATAAAGGAGGACGAACCCACAACCGGATCATATTTATTCACAAAGTCCTCCGCGATGGCCGTTATCAGTAATGCAAAATGAGAAACGAGGAAGCTCCTGTGTAGAGTTCTGAATGTTGACCAGACCCGACGGACGTGAAGGACGCCTCAGCTACCTCTTTACCTTCTGCTTTGACTCTTTCCTCAACTCTTTCTTCACCTTCTTCCACATTTCCCCCATCGTTGCTCCTCCGCTACCCTCACCGCTTGTCCTCTGTCTTTGTTATTTTTTATTTTTTTTGGGTGGGGGATCATCATCATTACGCTGACCTTCTGCCTCCCGCTTCTCTCCTCCCTCCGTCTTTCTCTCCTCTCGGTTTAATGAGGAGGATGAGAGGAAAGAAAGAGATGGCACCCTGATGCGAAAGGTGCCAAATGTCTAGGTCACTAGCGCACTGAGAGCCCACCTCTGTGTGCGTATGATTGTGTGTGTCTGTGTGTGCGTGTGAGTGACAGTGGAACAGTAGGGAACTCGAGTGAGGGAGTTGAAGTGTTTTTTTTTGTTAAACCCTCAAATGCATGCCTACACACACACACACACAAAGGAGGTGTTGTATAACGGTTTGAAAAGCAGGGCCGGCATCACGCTGCGTGAATTGTGTGTTCTCTGAGATGCGATGGTTCAGATGGCGGAGTGCAATCGGACCGCGTTGATCATTGAGATGGTTCTATGTCAGCCCGTCGTACAGGGTGCTGCAAAATAACACGCTGCAGGACTAAAGGCCCCATCCAGCTGAAATGCTTCGACGCCATCCGTGAAAATGATTGAATACTTATTCTGTGCGCACAATTTATCTAGTAAAATCGACGCATTTGTTTTGCGTGTTAAGGAATAATCAAGGATCTCTACTTGATTCACACGTTCTTTTTTCGTTGACCACTGACACACCAAAAAAATAGTTCAAGATCTGCCTGGAATCTCCTCCGGTCGTCGATCGGAGCACAGGGGCCGTTAGCAGGGAAGTTGTGTAGAGGCGGTAAACGTATTTGTTTAATTGCACATTCACAAACTCTGCTTCCCAGCTGCTTGACAAAAGTCAGCGGAGAATCTGTAGATTTTTAAAAATTATTTCCTGTATTTTCGCCCTGTATGCATGTGATGAGCTGAAAATAAGACCAAAAAATTAACACTCAATTACACTTTACGTGATCACGTGGGACACGTTAACATGTTACCTTGAATCGCTATCCGTTGCTACAGCCATAGCACGTTAGCATGCTGGGATTCTGGCAATCAGCTGCAAGCACCGCCGGGCCTAAGCAACGCTTCCCAGCGCCTCTAGCATGGCTGTACTCTCCGTGTTTGTTTTAAGGACATAATACTTAACAAAAGGTCCCAGCAGGCCAACACCGATAGGAGCCAATCGACGTCTTACTTTGCAAGCGCTACACATACTTTCCCCTGCCAACACACAAAACCCATCAAAGAAAATCTCAACACGCTCCAATTAGCTGCTTCCCTGATATTAATACGCATCGGAACGAGCGCACACCAAAGAAGACAGATACGACTGGCTCTGTCGGTGGGTGTCCTTGCGACGAGGGGAAGGGGGTTTTAGACAAATGTTGTTCTCCACACAGCTTGCCTCTCTCATACATCTCCGTTAGTCGGCGGGCCAGCCATGCCGCTACAGACAAGGCCAAGCTCTCGGTCCCGCGTGCCAAGCGCTATTAGCGCGCGTGCGTGCATTCTACATGCAAACTTTTATGAGAATGGATGGGACGGCTGTGTTTTCTGCCTCTGGGCGTTTTTTTTGGGGGGGGTTACCAGATAAATCATGAGATTTTCCTCATCTCGAGGGTGTTTGTGTGTGTTTTTCTTTTTTCGTCCGTTCGCGTGAGACGTTGTTTAACCCTCAGAATCACAGCTTCAAATGCCCGCCCTTCACGCTGAGTACTTCTAAGACTCCACCAAAGCCGCAGACACCTGATTTATGAAACATAGATGTTTATTTATAGTCTTTTTTTCGTTGTTGTAATTCTCACATCAAAGATGGGTTCTCTTGTCTTTCTGCTGCCGGCCAGCGTTGATGGCGAGTGTGACTAAACCTGAAATATGTGTCTTGCTTCTGTTATTTTTTTCATTTTAAGTCACATATTGCCGTTCACGCTGCAAAGCATCTGTTACGTAAAACAACTGAGCTGATTCACGTCTAATGTTAGCAACAAAGCCTTTTTTCTTTTAATGCACAGAATGACGGGATTAACCGTCAATATCGTTCCATGTCAACATAAGTCAACGTATATTTAAGCTTTTCAGTGTGTGTGTGTGTGTGTGTGTGCTGCAGCCAGCCCCACATGTAAAAACAGAACCAGTGCCACAATTTACCCCTTCCACTTAGCGCTCTATCAGCCTGTCTCCGCATTTCCTCGCACTCATCGCGGCCTCCTCCTAAATCTATCTCTCCTTCTCACCACTCAAAAGTCCATTACAGCCTCCTGCCCGCAGCATTCTCTGTTTGTTATCCGTCCCACTCGCATTATCTCTCTGCCTCTCTCCCTTCCACTCTCCGCTCGCTCTTCATTACGCCGGTAAAATCAGACCTGATGTTCTTTCCCCATCTCTGCTCGAGCCACTTCCTCCGCCTCTCCCGTTTGTAGTTCCCTTTTGCAGACGCTCCACGCAGATCTTTCTCAACTTTTCCCGCTCGCTACCTACAATAGAGCCCCCCCCCTCCCACCTCTCCCCCGATTCTCCTCCTCGCCGCTGCGTGCACTTTATCACTTTTGTCGGCGGCAACCTGAAAAAGAGAATTTATGCAAATGCACGGCGGGAAAAATGAGTGTTCGCACCCGTCGCCACGTGCGGAGGAAAGTGGTGAAGCGCCTCATTTCAACATTTTCTCACTGTTATGAAGCCACAGGATAAACGAATCACATATGTGACGTTGGAACCGAGCCTTTCCTCCTCCCTGGAAACTCACCTCATACTTTAACTCAGAAGTAATGATAATTGGGATGTAAGATAGTTAACATATAGGTGTTTTTAATGATATTGTTGAATAAACGCTGGTTTTAAACTGGCCGGTATAGATACGAATGGAGCCCCTTTATTTTAACCATCTAGTCCCTTTGAAAATGTCGCTTCTCTCCTTATTTCTCCTCCTCTCTCATAGCAGCACTTTTCAACGTCTTGTCAATGGACTCTCAAAGGAATGATCAGGAACGCATATTTTTTCCATGCAGGAAGCGTGAATGGTTTGATGAGTGGGAAAACGAGTCACGCGCCTCGGCTTCCCACCGGATCCTATAGCCTAGTTGAGCACCGATGGAAGGTTTTGGGGAAACGTTGTTGGATAGCAACCCTCCACCGTCATCGAAACGCCAAAATGAGGGAATCTCATTCGGGAGAATCGAGCTCATCCTGCCCAACAGAGTCCAGAGAGAGACAGTTTATAATCCAGGTCCTAAACCATTTCCGTGGCTCCGTGCAGTGTCCGCGTTAGTTGCCGCGTTTAAACACACGTCCCGATGAAATGTACACAGTATTATTGGTCTTTGGTAAAAACAGGACCCATCGGACGACGTTCTCTGGGAAGCTGTTGTTATTCATTAGAGAAATGTTACTGTGTCGTCATCGCGCCACACTGCCCGGGCGTTTTTTGTCTGCTACTGCGAACGAGCCGAAGCATGTTCCATGTATGTCACGACTTACTAAGATGTTGTACTGTGTTGCATCTTGCTTTATACTAATGCACTTATTTTAATTTCTTTTTCTGCAGGTTTTTTTCAGACCCTTCCCCCTCTGATTTTTCCATAATTTATAATTCAGCAATATCACACAAAATAAAGTGATGTTTGAAATCCGTAATCTTTTGAACCTCTTATTCTCATTCAGAATCTGTATCATTTTCCCGCATGTTTCTACAGCTATTCAACCGCATTCAACTGAGCCTAGAAGGAGACAAAGAGAAAATTAAGCACCAATCTGCCGTAAAATATCAGCCTACGCAAACAAATAATCCCCCCCCCCTCCTCCTCCTCCCGGGCCAGTTACTAACAAATATTTTACCCTGTTCCACTTGTGCTTGCACCAACATCCTCGGGCCAATCAGGGCCGGCATGCAGCAGCGAGATGCTTTAATCTATTAGAACAAAAGCTGAGTCAGAAGCACCAACACGTGGGAACACAGCACTCAAACACATTAGGATTCAGTTGCCCAAATGTTTTAAGATCGTGTGCGATGAAAAGAAATGGACCCTTTTCCCATTTTACCTTTATTTTGACTCCACCTTTCACCGTTTTAAAGGTCAGCTCTCACCTGCATTAATGCCTCTAAACTGATTAAGCTGTTTGAGTGAACACACGTACCCGGAGGTCTGTGCGGCTGCCTGCCTTCATTAATAAAGAAAACGACCAGGAGTAAGACAGGGGGGTACAGACGGGGGACAGACAGGACAGGACAGCGCAGACAGGAAAGAAAAATAATAGCCAATTTAGCCTTGTCGTCTTAAGGCTACACCTTGGCATTTTGAAATTTGTCTGGTTATTTTTCTTCACCAGGCACTTGTCATATAGACCGAGGGAAAATAATTTCACTCTCCTCCCCCACAAAAAATGGCTTGTTAGCAGCAGTAGAATGCCACATTCAACAAAAGGGGCACTGTAAGCGATCCCTTTAAACGCCCCTCCACCCCTCAAAAGAAGAAGACAGCCGGAAGGAGGTAGAACAAACGTGGGACGGGAGTATGTAGAGACGGATGAAGAGGAGAGGAGCGTCAGTGAATGTGTCCACTCTCCGTTTCTGCACCGCCGCTGCTGCTCGGTGTCCGAGAGGAGGATAATGAGGGGGAGAGGAAGGGAGGTGGGGGGAGGGTTTTTCACCAGGGAGGAACTGGGAAAGAACGAAAGGAGAAAGAGGAAAAATCATCTAAATCAGGAGGCACGTTGTATGGGAAATGCTAGAAAAGTGTGCTTTTTACAGGTCAAGAAGAGCGGACGCAAAGATGCGCGTGAGTCATTTCAGGAAGGTATCTTGGTGACCTCATTTGTTTGTGTGTCTGCATGATGCAGAATTCAATATGTCTCGAATGCGTGTGCACGCAGTGTCTGTTGCATGCTGTTTGTGTGTTCGAACACATTTGTGTGAGTGTGTGTGTGTGTGTGTGTGTCACCTTTTTACGCGACCCAGCATTTCAATTAAAGGCTGAAAGCCGGCCTTTGTTTGGCGCGCTGTGGAGGAGAGAGAAAGAAAGTGCAAAGCGTGGTACTCTTCAAACATTCCACGCCAACAAAAAGGGAGAGATTCATTTTTGCGTCTTGCCGCCTGGCGTGAAGGACAAAACTCTTTTCATTGGTGTTTTGGAGGACACGTACACACCCACGCTCATTCAAGCGCACACACACACTCTTCCACACACACGCCAGTTCCTTCCATCCGGTCGCACGAACACACGTGCGCGGCATGAACCCGATGCGCTTCGGTTCCGATATTCCGAAGTTATTTATCTGCATGTTCATTGGGGGTTTTCATTGGGGGTCATTGGGGGTCCCCAAACACGCTGCACTGGCGGGGGACCATTTGTGGTCAATTCACATGAATGGTGAAGGATCTGCGTCACATTTGGTGTGAACACACCGATAACTTCCCTTCCCCGGAGTCAAAGGGCTATGAGCGGTTCGGTCGGGCCCCTCTGTTGGGCCCCCCCACCCCCCAAGCAACAAGTTCCCGAACAGCCCATGTCCCGAACGATATAGATTCATGAAAATCACCAGACGCTAGGCTTCACCGTCTGGGCACCGTGTGACACCTCGCACCGAATGGTGAGCAGAAAAGGTTTGGGGATTCGTGGCGCAGGGGTTAGAGAAGGTCTGCTGGGAAGCACAAGGTTGTTGGTTTGATTCCAGGCTGCCCCATGTTCCTTGTTGAAGTGTCCCTGAGCTAGACACGCTAATTGCTCCCTGGGCAAAAATGTGAAAAAGCCATGGGTTTAAAGTGTAATGTAAGTCGCTTTGGATAAAAGCGTCTGCTAAATGACCTGTAATGTAATCTATGGATCGATAAAGCATACAACACAATATCTGCTTTTCCTTCTTTTTTTTTTTGCACTTGCGACCTCAGCACACAAATGCATGCATGCCTCTTTAAAAGCATCCACTACTTTATTTGCGAGGCCTCTTCAAGGTGCAACAAGTGGACCAAAACATTGGATTGTCAGGTTTTATTTAAGCTCTCAGTTCATGACACGAGTGTCTTTGTTTTCACTTACTGCCAACTGTGTGAGGTTGTGACATGAGGACGGACAGATTGGGAACGAAAGAGACAGTGTGGTCCAGATGATACAACCGTGACTGCAACCGAACCGATTCCCATAAATTGTTTGTGATTTCAGACAGCGCTCCCCCCGGTGACAATCCGATGCATACACTCCCTTCACAAAGCTTTTATTGCTCCGCTACTTTTGTAATTGAGGTGGCATAAATAACTTTTTTTTTCACAAAACAGTACATCTGTTTTCATTTTGTTTGACTTCAAGGGCCTTTAACTTTAAAGAATTGCACCCCAGTGAGTGACAGCATATCACTGCGGTCACGTGAGCGTTTGTTTGTGCATTTCCATCCGTCTTTGCGATCTGGAGGTGTCAGTTACATTTATCGATTTCATTTAACAATGTCAGATGTGCAACCGTTCCTGGAGCCAGGACGCATCATGTGGGCCGTGCGAGCAAAAAGACAAACATTTGATAAACCGAACCAGGACAAGGTTGTGACAGAACTCGGTTTCCATAAAACGAATTTCAACGTAATACTGTCTCTTTTTAAGTTGTTTTGTTGAGATGAGGCTTCAACCAATACACTCCAAATATAACGAAAACACAAACAAGAAAAGGCCCAAATATTTACGCTTAAACTTTTAAAATAATGTTTAACGTCATGTATTGTATTTGACAGGAGGCAACACCTGTTGACATGAACATTTGGCATATCATTTTGAAAAGTTTAAAGCAAGCTGTTGACACCAATCCGACACTGGCAACCTCCAAATGTATACTTTTGTGTGGTTGATAAATCCTCACAGTAATTCACCACTCTTAAATTGTGTAAAGCAGCAGACGTTGCACATAGATTACATAGATGACCAATTTCAATAGTTCAACTGGTCAAGAGCTTGCTAATTCAGAGAGGTCGTTCATTCTATAGATCTATACAATCTATACATCCATAGAACAAAGAACTGCCTCACGGACGTCCTTGTTCCCACTGCATAACGCGTCTCTGACTCGACTCACTTCAGATACAAGGTCCTTTTCTCTGACTCACTTCACCACCACCCATTGAACAGAGGAGCGTCTCTATTTCGCCAACATTATATTTTGGGCATAGTTTTGTGGGCTGACTTTTCTTTTAAATTCTGGTCAAGAAAAGATTCAGTTCAGTTCAGTTCACTTGTGGCTTTTTAAAAAACGGCGGGTTTTTGCAAGATAGAAGAAGAAAGAAATAATCGGTCTTTCTAGTATCGGCTCACCTCCTTTGGAACCTCAATTGAAGTGGTCCCGCAAATGTGATGGTTCAATCCAGGAGCTTTTATTAAGTATGTTGGACATAAAAGGAATTTGACCTGGCGGTTGTTGCATAATATTAAAGAGAAAGACAATGAGACATTGGACAACAAGACAAATAACCCAGTGTAGCAAAAAGTCATTCATACATTCATTCAATTTACATATTTGCAATTTACATCTACAGTATAAACTAGAGGAATATAGGGTAAAAAAGAAAAAAGAAAGAAGAAAAGGAAAGTGTATGTAAAAGTGACAAGTGGATGTACATATGGAGTGTGAAGGGAGAGTGACCAGTGGAAAAAGGGACGTCAGAGTGAGTCAGTGGGGCAGCCGGGCTCAATTATGGAGGCTGACTGCTGACGGGAGGAAACTGTTTGTGTGGCGGGAGGTCTTAGTCCTGAGGGACCTCAGCCTCCTGCCAGATGAAAGGAGCACAAACAGGTTTTGTCCGGGGTGAGAGGGGTCGCCCTCAATCTTTCTAGCTCGCTTCAGGTCCCTCGAAGCGAACGAGTCCTGCAGGGACGGCAGAATGCAGCCGATCACCCTCTCTGCAGAGCGGATGACGGACACGCTGCAGCTTGCCCTTGTCCTTGGCTGTGGCTGCAGAGTACCAGACGGTGATGGAGGAGCAGAGGATGGACTCCATGATGGCCTGGTAGAAGTGCACCATCATTGTCTTTGGCAGGTTGAATTTCGTCAGGAAGTACATCGTCTGCTGAGCCTTCTTGGTGATTGAGTACCATGCACAACTTCTTTACAAGGAAAACGTGTAAAATAATCATTCTAATGAGAAATAAACTGAACTGAACGGAACTGTGAGTAAACTAGTCTCTGCTTGCAGTGCTGTTTTCAAGAGCGCCGAGAAAATTTTATAAACATTAACACTGCTTAACCCTATGTTCCTCTCTGTATCCCTGCAAGTTAATCATCCAACGTTGTGGTCATACTTTGTAGAGCGTGCATCAGTAAGCAAAAGTAAGGGATCCGATGTGTGAGCGTGTAATTACTACAGAAGGAAGCTGGTGCAGAAAGCATGAATAATGCTTTACAATAAGACTAAAATAACTCAGGGCTGAAACAATGTGTTGTGCAAATGTGGGAGGCTATAGTTTACAAGTGAGGAAGCTGAATTTAAACTCAACAACATCCAAATTCATTGTGGGTTAGGGGTTAGGGTTAGGGTTAGGGTTACCCTTGTGTTACCCTTCAAGCAGCTGTAGTCAATGAAAGATGTTGACGTCCGCAGAAGGGCGGATGATAGATACTGCAAAGGTTTGATTTCCTTTATTGCTTTTAAGCAACCTGTATTTCCCCAATAACAAGCTAAGACATTTCAACTCAATGTCTTGTTTTCTGTCATGATTTTAGGTGAAGCCCTTAAGGAGTCTCCCACCCTGCATCTTGCCAAGAATATAACCACATTCAGTTAAATGGATCTTAAATGTTTTCCTGTTTCCTTATGTTAGAAAATAATTTGATTCTGGAAGATGTTGTATAAACACAAGCATCTTGACAAAGCAGACAGACTTTAAAACCCGGAAGTGAAAGAGTCAAATAATTCCAAAGAAACTATTGGGGCGCATTGATGGAACGAACGAATGGAACACAGCGAAAATATCAAATTCCTAACAGACTAAATGCTGTACTCAGATTACATTTCAGTCCGGCAAAAATGACCTTTTCAAGATGCACAATGACTTTGTCAGCCTGCAGTGACATACAAGAAAGCATTTATCAGGAGAGGTTGTTAAGCATTCCAGAGCTCAATAAAACCTTGAACTGTCCAAAGCTCTTAGATTCCACAAGTGCAAAATGTTTTAGACTTTAGACTTTTTTTTTAAACTTGCAACATAAAAGAATCCTACCATAAACTGCTGATTTTCTTTTTGCAAAAACAGTTTCTAAATTTTGATATAGTTTTGAGATATTTAAAACTTTCAAATGTCTCAAGAGAGACCCTGCAAAGTTCATGTGTGTCCATACATGATTATAAAAAATATCTATGGTGAAAAATATCAAAAATATAGCAAACAATAACAATTTGGAATACCGACATTTAATTTGGTCCAACTTCGAATTATGAGTTACTCGTAATTATGTGGCAGCAATAAACATCAACACTTTTCTTTCTCTTTTTCCTTTCTTGTCAGCTCGGACAAAAAAACGAATGAGTTGTTGCTCAGGACTCTTTATTCCAACTTTGACATTGCATCGGTCGAAGAATCAAAAGTCAATTTTAAGGTATCACTAGTGTTGCCGTACCACACCGGTTGAGAGTTGTTGGTTGTAAAAAAAAAGTTCATCTACTTGATGTTGTGATTGTTAGCAGCAAGTCTGTATGTCGGTCCATCAATTTGGCACCAAACTATTTCAATAACACATACAGGGGACCAGAAGAAGAACTATGTTGACTTTGGAGATACCCTGACTTTACCATGGCCTAAAGAAAACACACATATCGTCTGGGGTACTTCAGTTGGTTTATATGATTGTGTGGAGAAAGTGCCATCCATGGTGAGATACTGCAGTTGAATGAACGGGCACATTTACAGTCCAAACTTTTCATGCCATGTCAGGAAACAGAAGGGGAAGGGGTGGCTCCCGGTGGCTTGGAACTGGCCAGCAGCCGGCAGGAAGGGAAAATCGTAGATGGCTGCATTTTTAGACTAGAGGCACCTTGAGAAAAATGTATTTACTTACACCTACCGTACTGTTAGATTGAGAGTCAGAAGCACGTCCGTAGATGTAATGGTGGACAACGAAAAGGATTTTGAATGCTACATTTAAACACTGATGAAGACCTCAGTAGACACAGCGAGTGAAAACCATGTCTAGAACATGAAATCACAGGGGAGAGGAGGAAAGTGATAAAAAAAAGTGAACAGTACAAGTTTGAAAAGACCTGATTTTGCCAAACGCTACCCACAAAACACTGCCTCTGTGAAACACACACATACACACACGGACAAAATGCAGCGCCTGAAAAACACAGCGCCAATTAGCCAAACAAAAACATACTTGTGGACTACTGAATATTGTCCTCACATCCAACTAACTATTATGCAAAACTATCTGTATTGTGGATATTCTGAGCAGGAGTGCCATGTATACTTTGCACAGCAGAAAAGAGAGCGTCTCTGCAGACTGGTCAGCTAATTAAATGACTGCTTGGACTCGGCTGCAGTTAATGCTGTTCAATTATGAATGAGAGAGATGGGGTGAAGAGGTCAGCACAATCATTGGGATGGAAGGTTTTTGGTGGGGAGGGAGGGACGGTGGAAAGACGGAATGAAAAGGACAGGCAAGACGGGAATGGAAAGAGTGGAACGAATTGGAGGACGAAGGGTGAGAAGAAATCAAATAAGAGTTCGAAGTCAGAGACCACAGAATGATGGACGAAAAAGAGACGAAGAAAGAGGAATCGGCAGTTCCCTCTTGATGTTGAGGCTGCGTTTAGATTTAAAGACTTTAAAGTCCTGCTCTGGACTAGACAGGTCTAACTCCATGTCAGTCGGGCTGAAACCAGGCTTTTTGGCAACGCGGCACCCAGTGTTTGTTTTATTCTATCCGACTGCCAAAGGCAATCTCTCTCTCTCCCTCTCTCAGAAGTGTTTTTTTTCCTGCTTAAGGCTCGAGCTTACAGCGGACGTCTTACATTGAGACCCATCTAGAGACGAGGTTCACTGCTGCTGCACAGATGTGGCGTTGTGAACGTCGTATGTATTTGCACTTGACCTAAACCCGACAGAACACCTCTGGGACATTATGATTCTGTCCATCAGACGCCGCCAGGTTGCTCCTCAGACTTTACAGAAGCTCACTGATGCCCTCAGACAGATCTGGGAGGACATCCCACGAGACACCATCTGTCGTCTTAATGGGAGCATGTCGGGACGTTGTCAAGCACGCATACAAGCGCGCGCGGGGGACACGCAAGAAATTTAGAAGCATTTTTGGCAAAATGGCCCAGCTTACCATGATATTTTACGCTTTCATTTTCGGGTTGTCTATAAAACGAAGCCCCCTGTAGGCTGAGACTTTAATTTCCTCAAAAAGATCTGGCATTCTTGTGTTCCTAAGACATTCAACTTTTCATATCAGCATCGATATCCAACATGATTTTTTTCACATTAAGAACTCATTTGTTTTCAAAGTGTTCCTTTGATTTTGAGCAGTGTACTAAAGGTAGAATTGCGGGTTGACTTGGTCAATGTATTCTTGACACAATGATGCATATGTAGTGTAGAGACAAATTTGCAAGCGCACACACACACACACACACACACACACACACACACACACACACACGCACGCACACAGAATTAAATCTGGGTAGAGGTTGGCACTTGTGCCTCCCTGGCCCCCAACCTGCTGGCTGATTCAATTTTCCGGGCAGATCTGCCGGCAATGACCGCTAACATTCACCTTTAGATGGAGAGAGAGAAAAGGGGGAGAGAGAGAAAGAGCGAGAAGGAGAGGGGGAGCGAGGGTGGGTGGGTGACAATTGAGATTGCCGGGTGGGAGAGGCAAAGCGGAGGTGAGAGAAAAGGTGACTGCTACGGCGTACTTTTTAGAGTTGGACGCGGTGTGTGACGAAGGTGAACGCCAACACTATTCCTGAAAGGAAGCGGACGGCGAGGAGTCTGCCAGCAAACAGCTTCACGAACGAACGACAGAGAGAACGAGAGACCAAAGCTTGGCTTATGTCCTCTTTGCCACTTAAAGGGAAAAATAAAATCAGGATATAACAACAGACATCATGAGTCAAGTTTGATTTTACATTTCAGGACTTTTTTTTTTAAGCTTTCTTTGAACAATACATTACAGACAAGACAGACAACCTTACAAGTCAGATATACATTTGTTTTGATAATTCCTTTTTGATTTTGTTTTGCTATTTAATATTTTAATATATGTAGTGCACATCGTTTCATATGAAAAAGGCCTGAAAGTCAAAATAATTTTCAGTTTTCAATATACAACTGATTAGCAAGAAAAAAGAAAGCAAAGTCTATAATAGAGACGTAGTGAATGTTTGTATTCAAATATCCTAGTATGCAACAATACTAGTATAGCTACAGGGTAATAGGCAAAGATTTGCTGCAACTGTGTTCTCTAAATTGAAATAGTGTGACTGCATCTGCCAAAAAATAAATAAATAGAGGCACTGAGCTCAGCATGGGTTGAAATTACTGCCCTGCCTGAGCTAACGTAGGCTGATCTCCTCCTCCCAGAGAAGCCGACTCTGAAGACAAGTAACATCATAATAACCTCAGCAAACCGGTTGAAGAAAAAAAAAATACTAATGGTGTAACAATGAGAGAATTGTGTCTGCATTGAATACATTTATTTACATCTGATCACCTGCATTGTAAAAAACAACCTATAGAATCTACTCAAAAAGTGTGAGGTAACAATTTGTGTTTGTTTGGGTTTCATCACATGTTTAGAGTAAAGCGTCCATCCATCTTCAAACGCTTATCCCGGGTCGGGTCGCGGGAGACCCCAACCTTCCCACATCTACCAGCTCTGACTGGGGGATCCCAAAGCGTTCCCAGGCAAGTGCAGAGATATAATCTCTCCACCTAGTCCTGGGTCTTCCCCCGGGGGCCCCTTCCCAGCTGGCCGTCCTTGGAACACCTCCCTAGGGAGGCGCCCAGGGGGCATCCTCACCAGATGCCCAAACCACCTCAACTGGAGACTCCAAAGGAGCAGCGGCTCTACTCCGAGCTCCTCGGGGAATGCCGGAGCTTCTCACCCTATCTCTAAGGGAGACGCCAGCCACCCTGCTGAGGAAACCCATATTGGCGGCTTGTACCCGTGACCTAGTTCTTTCGGTCATGGCCCATCCTTCATGACTATAGGTGAGGGTAGGAACAAAGATTGACCGGTAGAACGAGAGCTTCGCCTTTCCGCTCAGCTCTCTTTTCGTCACAACGGTGCGGTAAAGCGAGTGGGGGACTCGGGCGACCCGGTCATACGCCTTCTCCAGGTCCACAAAACACATTGGATGAGCATACCCCCGGACCCCCTCCATGATCCTTGAAAGAGTAAAGAGCTGGTCCGCCGTTCCCCGCCCAGGACGAAAACGCCATTGTTGCCTAACCCTCCTTTCCAGCACCTTGGAGTAGACTTTACCAGGGAGGCTGAGTAGTGTGATACCCCTGTAATTGGCACACACTCTCTGGTCCCCCTTTTTGAAGAGAGATACCACCACCCCGGTCGGCCACTCTTTTGGCACTGTCCCCGTTTGATCCATGACAGCCCCCCAACACCCATTGCTTTCAGCATCTCCGGACGGATCTCATCACACCACGGGGCTTTTCCACTTGTTGTTTGACCTACGTTTTACGACTCAGATACACTAAAAGGAATTCATCTCATACCTCAGGTTTACAAAAGGTCCTATTTGCTACATTTAACTTATCCCACTCAGTGGGAGCGGTGTACTGCCGTAAAAGCACCCGGGAAGCAATTAGCGGTTTGGTGTGTTGTTCAGGGGCACATCGACGCAGATGGGGTTCGAACCAACAACCCCTCAGTTCCCTTGCACCACAGTCAAAGCTGAGCTTGACCTAAAAAAATATGGTTACACGACATAAAACAAGCTTAACACTGTTTGAGTAGATTTCACCACATGTTTTTAGAAAAAGATACAATAACAGAAATGAGGTAAAGTCTACCTAACACTTTATACAAGTGATTACTTAAAAAAGTAGGTAACATTAACTGTAAATTGTAAACACTTAATACCTAGAAATTGGACAATATTAACCATTAATCAGGGAAGGTAACCTTACTTAACACAGTATTTCATTAAGCTGTAGTTGTTACTGTCGTAAAATAGGTAGTGGAGCTGGAAGTTGCGGACCAAGTCCTTTTTGTCACAAACCCCTCCTCGTGAGTCCTGCTGGTGGGAGGACGTTCAGTGCTTTTGGGTTCCTTCCCGAACTCTGACACTTTTTTGGCAAACACTAAATGAAAGCACTGTGAAATGGTTCAAATGTGAAGACATTATCCAACTAGAAAGACTGGACAATGGCGAGGTCCAACGTCCTCATTACAACCGGTCGTGTGCTGAAAGCACCGGGTAGCCCAACGTAGTCTCGCCTCAAAAGCATACCCTGCTTTATATGGTCTACTTCCGTCTGAACGTAATAGAATTTAGTAAATAAACATCAACATACACATCATACCATAAAATCATTTTTACAATGTTTAAATCAAAGAAGTGGAGTCATTTTCGCATTAACTTCTATACAGTTAGACCTTTTTTGGCATCAAAAGTTATCTCCTGATAGCAATTAAAAAAAAATGCTTGGTCTATATTGGTTTGACTTTTCAGCGCCGGATGTTTTGCCTTGAGCTATTTGACAAAAATCTTTGTGAAAAATTCCACATTGTGCTTTGCTGAATACCAGATATGAATTTGAATCCACCCCCGTTGCATGACGGCATAACCTTTCATTGCGTTAAGCGGTGATTGCGGGCATTGCTGGAGTCAAAACCCCTCATCATATGCCGCGTCCAGCCGTGTTCAAACACCGTCATCAAAAGTGACCCTTGATGGGAGCTGCAAAGGAACAAAGAAGAGCGCTTTGGAATGTACAGGAAGGTGAGGAAATCTGATCAGGGTTGTGGAGAAGAACAGACAGAAGGAGAGAAGGAGACAGGAAGAGAGGAGCTGAGGAGAGAGTGAATTGTTAGTTGTTAATTGGAAAAATGACCTGAATGCTACAATCATATTCTCCAGGAGAGAGTTCCTCGACGCACACACACACACACACACACACACACACACACACACACACACACACACACACACACACACACACACACACACACACACACTAGTCTCTCTGTAAACATGCAAATGCAGGATGTTTACTTTGAAAGCATTCTGTTGTCTGTGTGTAGCCTGAATACAGGATTTGGTAAAAATGAAGATAAATGAAGATAAACAGACCAAAAGAGGCGTCATGTATCGGCTGAAATAAAAATCTTCCTAGCAACTGCTATGTCTGATTGTTGTTATGTAAATCATTTGTAAATAGCGTGTAAACTGGACTTGTGAAACAATCCGGTCGTACACAATATCTCACAAGTCTAAATCTCGTTCTGCATCTCAAGTTGCTGATTTGGTCTGTGAACACTGGGAAGGAAGTCTGGGCTCAGATATCCACTGGGGACAGCGGAATCCCAGAAATACAGCCTCCCGAGGCTCCTTCATCCTCAGACTACAGCTGATGGCCCACATACGGGCTCATTTAGCAAAATCTCTCTGAAAAAGTATATTTTACCAGAATTCAACATTAACAGTCAATAGTCATAGTCTATATACATAGCTGCAGTCCTTGAAGGCAAGGAATAATAAGCATGCATGAAGAGGGCTGGGCAGACAAATAAGCTGGCATGCAAAAGCACAGTCTCCCCCGTCTGAACCTTTGCTGGAGCTTCATATTTCAGAGGCCCCGATGCGAAACACAATAAAAAGAATAGAGAGCAGCTGTACTTGTTGGTCATGCAGAACTTGCACCTCGCCGAACGCAAAATGATACGTATTATCATTTTGTAAAGGTGCACATACAGAGGTAGATATTGCGAGAAAGGGGGAAGGTATCAAAGGAAGCAGAAAAGCCACATGAGATTCATAGTGAAACATTGATAGCAGAAGCAGGCGAGGAGAGGAAAGCACAAAAAACAGAGGAGGTCACATATGCTCACTTCCATAGACATAAGCCCTGATTAAATTGAGTGTGTAGTAGCTGGCCGCTCTTCAGATGCGTGTGTGTGTGTGTGTGTGTGCGCGGGCGCCAGTGTGAGTCCTGTAATATTGTCTGCAGTCCCATGGGCTGTAGCTGAGCAAACTCAATCAACTCCCACTCACCTTTGTGCCCCCCCCTACACTGTCAGGCCAGGACCAGACACAAGCCCAGCCTCTCCTCTGGCCTGAGACAGAGAAGATGAGAGAGAGCACAGAAGATACGCTCTGTGCGTGAGTTTGCATGTGTGTGTGTGTGTGTGTGTGGGCACATGTTTTGGTGTGCCCTTGAAAGAATCAAACGCCTTTGCAGATTGGATGTATCCAGTATAAGAGATGGCGTATGTTTATGTGTGCATGTGAACTTGACAAGTCTGCAGCGTAGAAAAACGAACGCACACGGCTCATTTCTTTTAGATTACACATGCGTTGCTTAACTCCTTAAATTTCCCACTGAGGGCGGCCTCCTCTGGGACATCGCTGTTTGGCAGTTGGAGTGTCGACACTCTGATACGGACCTTGACGAACTAAGGCATTCATTGCTTGGAAAAGAGCCAGTAACAACTCCTGAATAAGGCAAAAGAGACAAAACTGTCATATTCACTTGGGTTACTTGACCTCTGGCCTCAAAGAAAATGACACAATTCTCCCCTTTCCAAACATTCCCGTTACGCTATTCCTCTGGGGTTTGGAGTTTGTTGACAGTCTTGGAATTGATTGAATTGGATATAATCGGAAACGAGCCGAGGTTCTTGTGGATCCTACGAGCCCAAATTACTTGTGATTTCCCGTTGTAGCAAATTCCTTCTGGTGAGAAGCTAATCTGGCCTCTGGAAAAATGACATTCCCATGAAACTTTACGACCACATCCAAGGAGACTTTTTGAGCATTTGAGATTTCGAGCATTTCTTTATAACAGACGTGCCCGTCTCAATCAAACAAACAAAGAAAGACCATTGTTGTTACCATTGTTGTTGCAGAAATCTCCAAATTCAAAGAATTTAAGATAACAAATTACAGCATGCATTATCTACGTTGAGTTCTTGGTGTCATAATATGATATTTTAATACATTTCTGACGATTTTTTAAGTGGGAATAATGGTAAACTGTTGCACCAAATACACATAACCAATAGTATCAAACCAGAAATCGCTGCAACAAATCAATAACATAACAAGATCATTTAACATAGACAAGCCAATCATATATATTATGTTCTAAGGGGAATAGAAGGAGAAGTTGACAGCCATTCACCTGTGGATTTGCCTGCACATCTGTCCATCAGCAACATGACAAGCCGTCGCCGTGGGAATGGAAGGTCTCCTTACAAAGAGATAAAGAATGTTACGTAAGTGATAGCCAGTTCCAGCCGGGACAAGACCAATAATCCAGCAGATCAATCATAATTGGCTCATTTACATATATTACAAATATTCATAATCATCATTCATGTATGCAAATATGCAGCGGAACATATAGGCTCCAGGGAGACTAAGAGGTTAAGGCTGAACCTGGACTTGTTGGTAGCCCAGAGATGAAATTAGAGCTTTATTTAGATTTATGCAGATGTGCACAGTAATGATATACAGCAGGTGCAGCGCCCTTGTGTGTCAGTAAAAACACTACTGTCTCTACAACAGGAGCACCTAGACACTGTGTCTCACTGTTAGAGTACTCTTGGTTAACCTACAGAATTCACATATTCATGTTATTCCCAAATTTGACTCGGCAATGACACGTGTCTCATATAGTCCCGCTTCCTGCTCACATTTTAATGCTGTTGGTTCCGTGTTGAACAAGAACTACGCCAAAACTGCTGAACTGGTCGAGCACTAGAGACCCAGCCCTAAAAAACTCAGGCTATATTTCCTTTTTTTTTTTTTTGGAACAGTAAAGTAAACTTATTTTGTGGTGTTATTGCTCAATGGAAGTGACGCCCAAAGCACTGCTGTAAAGCCTCTTCGGGACATGTGAGGCCCGATGAAACATGTTCTTATTGGTCCATATAGTTTTGGACCGCATTATTCTAACTATAATGGTTTTGCACGGCTGGCATTTAAAACCTAAATTGTTTAGCAAAACTTTGATTTAATTAAACTGTCTCTTTCGGTGGGTTTGTACAATGCGTCAAAGCAAATCCGAGCATATTTTTTGGACACCTGTCAATATGATGCATACCAATCAGTATTCAAATATACACTTCCATATCCTAAGTAACCCTGAACAGTAGCATGTGCATATGTGCACAGACACAGTTACATGTATGATGTAAACACAATGTTCTACTTGTGTCTCTATAGTGCACAGCAGCATAGAGTCATTCCACCAACATTGTGATACGGTACAAATGTATGCGCAAAAGAATGAGGTAGATAGAATCACACAACTGATACCTCAAACACGACCATGAACTTGATGTGTCGCAATGTGCATTTAACGTGGTTTTGCATGGTTCTTGTTCAGTTGGATATCACACACGAATGTGTGTATATTTAGTGAAAAATGCGTACGGCATTTGACATATGAGCGTGTGAGCCTCTCTGAGCTTCAGGAGTACGAACTGTCCACGGCATGCCAAAAGGTTATTGGCTTCAAAACAGTTCAATATGCCAAATAAAGATACAGCTCGCTGAACAGCTGGAGAGTGAGAGGAGAGAGAGCAAAAAGAAAGAGACATTAAAAACCGACGTAGAGGCAAAGAGAGAGAGAATGGATGAGGGAAAGGAGTTTTTCCTCTTGACAGAGACAATAAGAGAAAGAGATGAATGCTATAGGAAAGATGAGGAAGACTAATTGGATCGAATAATCTACATTCAAAACAGAAAGATGTCCTTTCCTTTTGTGTAACAATAAAGTGACACGTCAAATGTCATCTCAGTGTCCTTGCAAAATGGATGGCGTGCTAGAGGCTTGGTGAACTGTTGCGTTGATTTCAGCGCCAAAGATGTTCTTGATGATTTCCACTCTTAAGCAAATAAACTGATTGAATTGCTGAATTGATTTCAACGTAAAACATTTTGCAATGTCAAATGCTGGTGTGTCTGAGACTTAATGCTGATCGATATGATGTAGAATATTCACTGTCCTTCTACAACAGCGTCGCTTGAACGTGAAGCCATTGGGTTACTACGCAATAAAAACACAAATAAGCGAAACTATGTTTTGCTGTTGTTGATGCTAGAGGATGGAATCCAGACGATGTTCTGGGCACGCTCACCTCACAGCTGCAGACATCCAGTTACTGGAGGATCATTGTAAAAAATAAATCAGACCTTTTATCTGATCCCATAATGTTAATCAGATTTTTTTTTTTTTTTTGTCATTTGTGTGAGCGTGAGTTTAATTAATTTAAGAGTAAAAAATGGTATCAAACAAACTCTTAAAGACATTTTGTAGATATAATCAAACGTGGCTACAACATTTTTTTTTCAAGGCGAGGTAGGTACACAAACACCGACACACACATCACTCTCACGCAGCATATGGAGGCCAATTGAGAAACGTCCTTGGATTTAATAGAGACAAACAATACAAGGGAGGAAGAGACATGTTGTGCGTGCGTGTGTGAAGGCTGGATGGAGAGTAGACGTGTTTCTGTACAATGGCGTTTTTAGAGTAGCGGCAGGAGGCATTCTAGTTATTTCCTTTCTCAGTGAAGATGATATTTTCATACGGCTGTCGTAACTGTCATTTTTGGGACGCGAACCGGCAACGTTTCAATAATAAAGGTCAGTTTTAGTTCCTTTTATCTGCTTTGATTGTTGCATCTTTTTTCTCGTGTGTGTGTGTGTGTGTGTGTGTGTGAACACGCTCCACCTGTGTGGGGAAGCATGCGGAGAAGGTCACGCACAGTGAGGATGAGTAAACTTCCTGAGTAGGTTTTGTTTGTGTATACGGTGTCTAAGTGTGTGTCTGGGCCAAGGACAGCGGAGCTCATCACAGTAATCCTTTCACTTTGGATAAAAACCTTGATGACTTTAAGCCAGCATGCCTCCACAGATAATACCAGTAATTTAACCAAAAACCTATGAAAATGATTGACACTCCCGTCTCTAAAAATGACGAATGTGGCTAAAAGTATAGATACTTAGAGTTAGCCTTTTAGCGTATCCCCCTTTTCACAAGATGCAAATTTACATTTGCAAGTGCAGATCATGAAACTTAATTGTGAGGGAATTCCAGTTTGCTTCTTGAGTTTCAGGGCCCTAATTGTCACACTGGAATGAAACTTTGCTGTAATACCATTATTATTATTATTATGGCGGTCCAAACGTTTGCTTTTCCAACTGTGATAAGTTAAAATGTCTGCTATTAAAAGGGCCTAAAGACTCTGAGAGGCGCGCTTTCCTGTCTGACATTGCTTTCTCTAAGAGGGCTACAGTGAAGTAAATGATATCATATGAAACGGGGGGGTTTTAAACTGCCTCCAACTACAGTCATGACATACAACCCTAACCCTAACCCTAACCCAACTACAGTCATGACATACAACCCTAACCCTAACCCTAACCCAACTACAGTCATGACATACAACCCTAACCCTAACCCTAACCCAACTACAGTCATGACAGGGGGTGGGGACTGAATAACGCTTCAAAAAATCTGGCATGGTAAAAACTGCTAAAGCCATATTTAGTGGGGTTTGTTTACCGCTCAACTCAATATATGTCATTTCACAGTCAAAAGTGTTCAGAGTAATGTGTTATTTTGGGAGGATGTTTTATCAAATTGGGGCTGTGATTTCACACGCTAAGGTTTACAAATGCCTTCACGACTGCAGAGCAGGCAAATGCACAATGAGTGGAAAAAATGTGGGCTATTCAATTCAATTCAATTCATTTTATTTTGTATCGCCCAAAATCGCAAATTACAAATTTCCCTCAGAGGGCTTTACAGTCTGTACACATACGTCATCCTCTGTCCCGGAACCCACCATCGGCACAGGAAAAACTCCCCCCAAGATGAAAAAAAACCTTCCAAGAGGGAAAAAAGGGAAGAAAGCTTAGGGAGAACGTCAGAGGAGGAATCCCACTCCCGGGATGGACAGACTACAATGGATGCCATGTGTACAGAAAGAACAATGTATAATACATGCAACTCCTATGACAGAAATGATTCAAGTAATTGTGAGTAGTAAGCGGGGCGCACAGCAGGACCACTGCAGGGGCAACCACCATCAGATAGAACCACCATCCACAGAAGCCTGTGGGGAGGGAGAGCACAGAGACTTTAGGAGAGGGTAATGTTGGTTTACGAGTACAGTAATATGATTAATATCTAAAATAATAATGATGAGGATGATGATGGCAGCAGCAGGCGTCAGCAGGGCCACGGCAGGTGTCAGGACCAGGGACCAGAGGGAACTACGATCTACGGAGACCTGCTAGGGGAGAAAGCAGAAAAAAAACTTCCGGAAAGAAGCTGAATTAGTCATGTGCATTAATAAAACGTGAATTATTGTAGAACGAGAGCGTGAGAGAGGAGCTCGGTGTGTCCTAAGAAGTCCCCCGGCAGTCTAAGCCTATAGCAGCTTAACTAAGGGCTGGTCCGGGCTAACCTGAGCCAGCCCTAACTATAGGCAGAATCAAAGAGGAACGTTTTAAGTTTTACTTTAAAAGAGCTGATCGAATCTGCCCCCCGGACTGAAAGTGGAAGCTGGTTCCACAAAAGAGGAGCTTGATAACTGAAGGCTCTGGCCCCCAGCCTACTTTTTAAAACCATAGGAACAACAAGTAACCCAGCATCTATGGAGCGCAGTTGCCTTGTAGGGCAATAAGGTGTTACAAGCCCTTTAAGATAAGACGGTGCCTCACCAGCAAGTGCCTTGTAGGTGAGGAGAAGTACCTTAAAATCTATTCTTGATTTAACTGTGAGCCAGTGCAGAGAAGTTAATACTGGAGTAATATGATCCCTTTGTTTAGTTCTTGTTAATACACGTGCTGCAGCATTCTGAATCAACTGGAGAGGCTTAAGAGATTTACAAGAGCAGCCTGATAACAGAGAATTACAGTATTCCAGTCTGGAAGTGACAAACGCATGAACTAATTTTTCTGCATCACTTTGAGACAGGAAGTTCCTGATTTTTGATATATTACGTAGATGAAAAAAGGCAGTCGTTGAAGTCTTCTTCATATGCGAGTTGAAGATCATATGGGTGGGTGACTGTGGGTGAGTGGGGGAGCACGGTCGTCCTCCAATCAGAGGGTTGTCGGTTCGATCCCAGGCTCCGCTAACCCGCATGTCCATGTGTCCTTGAGCAAGACACTTAGCGCAACATTGCTCCTGTAGCTGCGACTCCAGTGTGTGGATGTTAGTTACTGACGGGCAGGTGTCACTGTGTGTGGTTCTCCTGTCATCAGTGTGTGAATGGGTGAATGATGTCATGTAGTGTTAAAGTGCTTTGAGTGGTCGGAAGACTAGAAAAGCGCTACACAAGTACAGTCCATTCACCATTTACCATATCCTGGTCGAAGAGAACTCCCAGATTCCTGACGGTGCTGCTGGGTACCAGAGCAATTCCATCCATGAAAACTGTATCACGTGACAGCTGGCTTCGAAGGCGCTCTGGGCCTACCAAGAGAACTTCTGAGTTTAGCATCAGGAAGTTGCCGGTCATCCAAGTTTTGATGTCTCCAAGACATTCCTGAAGGCTACACACTATCTGGGGAATATTGAGGGGAACAAAATATTGATTTGAGAGAATTGGGTAATTAGAGCGTATGTATTACTAATTAGCAAATTCAAGGACATTTATTATTCATTCAACGAAATTATTTATCAAAATATTTCAAAGATGCTTCCAGGGTTCTGTAGTACCCTATATTCTATATAAAATATACAACATTAAACAGATTTAAAATACAGCAGCGTAGACCTCAAATACTCTGACCTGGTGTAGAGAGGGACAAGCGAGTGTGTGATACCAGGAGGGGGGCATTGAAGAGCACAAGCAGACCCGAGCATCAGGCGGATGCTGAGTGACCATCTGCTACAGCTGTTCTCCTCTTCAACCTCATTTCCCAATGATAGCGTCTCACTCACGCCCAATGTCTGCCAGACATTGTCAGAGGGTTTATTCCTTCTCAGCCGCTACTGGGATCAGACTTTGTATCATTAATGCTGTTAAAAAAAAAAAACATTACTCCGGTCCCACTGATATTTAAAGCGTCCACATTTTGACAAACCACCCCAATTTGTGGGACCACCTTCAGGTTTCTGTGATCCACAACCTCGCAGGACCTTCACGTTGGCCTCCGAACTTGCCGGCATCCGGAGGAAGGCCCAGCAGGGGTTGTACTTCCTGTGACAGCTCAGCAAGCTCAACCTCCTTCGGGAGCCGCTGGTCCCGTTCTATTCATCCCGAGTCTCCTCGTCCTCACAAGAACGACAGTCGGTTTGGATGTGTGTGTGTGCCGAGTAATGACCCATGTAGATGTGCGTGTGTGTGTGTCATAGCGCCGTTGTGTTTGTGTTCAGGCGATGTGCCGGTGGATGTGTGTGACACAGTGATCATGGTCGGAATGATAAACGCTGGTTTCTGTCAACTCAAATCAACTTCTTTAGTGCGTCATTTACCAGCTCTACCACACCAGGTCATTGGTTTCCAATTAGAGACAATTAGCACACCAGATATGACTTCGTCCCTCACGTCGTGACTCATTCAATGGAAAGGGGAAAGTTGAGTTTAACGAAGCAAATCAATTGAGAAAACTAGAGTTGTTTTGTATTTGTTCCCTAAATGATGGTTTGAGTTAGGACAATGGACAATGTTTAGAATATGTTTAGTTATTATGGTCAAGGCTACAAATTGATGCTACGGTAATTGGGACTTCCAGGTACAGTAGCTTTCATATTTGGAGGCACTTTACGAAATCCCACAATCCAATGTGTTACCCCCTTTTATAATAGTCTAAAATATGATTGGAAGACAAACAAAATTCTACAAGTATGTAAGTTACTTTGGAGCATGCAGAACAGCAGACGGAGTCTTTATGGTGTAAAATCCAGGGCATGTCAGTCCACGTGTTTTCTTTTTTTTGTAAATTAATTCTTTATATCTTCTTTGTACAATCCGTTGGAAAATCTAAAATCGAAGTCTCTCCTTTGTCGACCTGACTGCAGGAAATCGCAGCATGTTACCCGCCGAGAAATAGTCCGATGAAAAATCCTTGTTTTTGTAAGGATTCCATTGTGCCGTATCCATGACTATAAAGTATAGTAGTACAGCGTTTAAAGGGTTAAGGAATTAAAAACATAACATAAACAATTTTTCTCGGCATATTGTCATTACATTTTTTTTGGATGCAATTCTCCAGCTGGCAAAAACATTGAAACACATTTACACAACATTTATTCCAACATCTGCCTTAAAATATCAAATTCCCGTCATCTCTGGGAAAGTAGCACAACAACAATCAAAGGGTTTTAATTAATACATTGGGTTCTATTGGTGGGCCAAGAAGGGGGGGGGGGGGGGGGGGGGGAACAGGCCGCGGGACGGGACCCTCATCACTTTGTTCAAAAATCTCTGGGTGCAGAATCACAATGCGCTGATGTGATATGATTCAAACAGGGAGGCAAGTCAGTGCCTCGGATGTCTCCCACACAAAATGCACAAAGCACATTTGCCTTCCAACAAAGGATGAGAGAGATAGAAAGCAAGAAAGACATCATTTCGCATGCGGGGAGACGATTAAAAACGGTCAACAAGTAAGAGACTATAAGAAAAACCAAGATCAAGAAATACATTAGCAGTACAGGATGAGGGAATTCAAAGGGAAGGTGACGCTGATGAGGAGTGAGATGCTTATTAACAGATGGACGAATGATGACGTGAAAATACAAAGGAAAAAAAATTGGAAATCTGAGGAGAAACTCAACATGAGAGACGACTGTAGTGAGATGTGATAAAAGAAAGAGGCTGATGCAGAAAAGACATACGGGAGGGGATCAGACATTGGGAAATGACACGCTTGACATTTACCTTCCATATTCTTCAGTAAACAGGAGGTAGAGGGATGACCAGGGGAGGGACGGGGGTGAACGAATATGGGACTTTGGCTGTACGGCTGTATACATATTCAATATGTGCCGAACCTCAGAATCCTGCTGTCCCCCCATTAGAGGCGCAGTCCCCACCCTCGATGTGGACCTTCTGAAAACCCTTTCGGGTTAGCAATAAATCTGCAACACGAACGCTTATGGTGCCGCAAAGATCGCCGCACAGCAACAACTTTCAGGTGGTGGAAGGTGGTTTTGAGGCCAAATGCATCATAATATCTGCATAATAACTGCATCTACTCACGCTTGGCACTGCAGCACGAGTCTGTGTAGACGGCCCTCCAGCACCAAACAGGATTCTCTAGAAACGCCAGAGGGGTGAAAACAAAATGTACCCACAAAAAAAGTGTAAAACCACTGACGGTGAAACAGCCAAGAAGCAGAAGCAGCATCCGCGAGGCCTCATGTCTCATGGACACCTCGATTACCTTTTTACAAGCCAAGTCAAGTATTAGATGCATCATGGAGGAACAGGAGTTTTCATCTAGGGTCGAACCAGCGAACTAAACCGACTTCCCTGCATCGTTTGCACAGCCACTAAAAATAATCCCCATGCAACAACAATGCAGGACAGTGAGACAGCGAGTAATGTATCTAAAAGGTTAGGACTGAATTATTCATAATCCAGCTGTTTGTGGTACAGATTCAATACGGCGGCGCCGTATGTGTGCTGCATATCCCCCCCGATGCACTTTTTTGTGTTTGCTCAATGAATGTCTAATAGGCTGTGTGGTGTGTGAACATGTGTGTACCGGTGTGTGTTCATGTGTCTCCTAGGAGAGGTGACTAGTCACTGATTCAGCAGAAACGCCCGGCGTGGCATCAACTCTTGCAGTGGCGAACACACCACCACCACGAATGTACCACGAATAACTACATCTCGCCAGTTTTTTCCTTCCGCCCTGAATGTTTGTGTTTTCCATCAGTAAAGTATGAGATTGAAGACAATTTCTCTCTTTTCTACTCACAAAGCTTTGGACGTTAAACAGTGAGGTTGCAATAGTAGTTTTGTGTCAAGATGTATCCTTTCAACCCTAAATGCACTTTTACATGCGGTAAAAACTGAACCATGCGTTCTGTATTATTTATGTCCATTTCCTTCACCATTTATCGCCTTTACGCGCTGTAGGCTTTAAAACCATAATTAATGTAGCACAGTGGTTTATACATCAGCAGTTTGTGCGGCCTGTACTAAAGGACCACAACACCGGTTCTTTGTTTAAGCTGCTCAGAATCGGAAGCGGGAACTCTAGAATTAATTTGTGCATTTTGAAGCGCTGAAAAAAAATGAGGTTTAGATATGCTACCGGATTAAGCCGGGCAGCATTTGTGCAAATAACCAATGCAGGTTTTTATTTTTTAGAGACGCAAATCGTATTTCTGAGAGACGTTCACGTTGAATCAAACGGGAACTCCTCTTGCGAGTTTCTTAAAACAACATTTTTTTTTAGTGGCAACTGTGCAGACTTCTCCTCTCAGGGTTTGTGAGGCGTTGCCTCCTGACGCTGATATCGCGATTGTTTAGGGTTGAATTGAAACTCGTCTAAGAGGAGAGCCCTTGGGCCTCAAATAGAGAGTGGAGGTCGGGATCTAAGCAGAAAGAAAACATTTCATAAGATCCCCTTGTTCAGGCCACGATATTTTCTGTAGTGGTCTCACATCCGACAAATGAAAAAGTTCTCTAAACCTCTCTCCAGTCGTATCGTATCGTGGCAATTTCACCCCTCTCCTTCGTTCCACGTCTGACTGCAACGCTTAGCTTCCTCTAAGCACCTCCTCCTGGACAAGCCCCCGGACCTGCTCTCCTCAGTGTGGTTGAAATGGTAAAAACGCCTTCTGTCTCCACAGGTGTCCGAACAGCTGGACACCGAAGCACATGCTGCTATCTGATCCACGCAGGGCAACCCTGTTCAAGCCACGACCAGCGGCAGGAACAGAGGGGAGGAGTCGTTGCACAGTCCTGCGACGGGAATCCCATTCGAAGTCGTCTTTTCGAGCATGATATTGAAATGAACGTGTCACTGAGTCAATGTCCACGCGTTTTACTTGTATCGGACCTGATGGAGTTTTTCGTCAGTCAAGACAAACTAAACGTCTTTCTTATATTTCTCCACGGGCCCGAGAACAGTCTGTTTTGAAGAGGGTTTCAGTGTTCAGTTCTTTATTGATTTGGACTCTAGTCCTTTAGTGAGTGCACTCACTCCATCTCCTCGAGAAGCAGGACGGGGGGATGAACATGAGATATCCAGTCACCACGGTCTCTACACCTGATTGGTTACAAACCGCGTCTTTGGATTGGAAGAAGACCATTTCCGCACTAAAGAAAGGGGATAGAAAGTCGGAATTATGAGATAAAACGTTGTCAAAAAACAAACGCCCCCCTTCGGTAACCGTAGTGGAGCGTAGATGACAACCAGCTACAACCGTCATTTACCATCATTACCGGCACATTAAGAGCAATGCGTCCAGCTCGCAGACCGGTCCGTCAGTCTGAATCTGAGTATCTAATAACTTTATTAAACTATGGAGGAGCCTGCGCACATCTTACCTCATTATTTCCATTTTCCAAAAAGTCGATCAGTATTGAAAGTTGGCGAGATATTCACAGATTTGGACTTTTTTCCAGTATTTTACAAATACGGACCAGTCTGAGACTAAGAGCAGCTTTTTCTTCATTTAAAAGAAAAATGAATCTGTTTAATATATTTTTTACATCGGCTACTTCCATATTGTGTTGAAATGCAAGCTGCATTGGTTCTTGCATCGTTGATAGAAAATCATATTTGTGACAAAGATTTTTTTTTCTCTTGAAAAAAAAATTAGAGAAGGTAATTCATCTGTTGATTTTCTTTAATTATCAAATAAAGTAGGAGGTGATTAGCAACCTCTGAGTAGCAAAGTCAGATTTGAGAAAATTTAGAAAATCGAGATGCATCAGTTTAGAATCGAATCGTTGACTTCTGAATCGGAATCGAATCGGGAGGCAAGAGATTCCCGCCCCTACCATTTATAATGGGACTCTGGACAGACAGATGTGAACCAAACAACCTAAATGTAATTCATTTCTAGACATTTCTGTTACACTACGTTCCTTCGAGGTGAGAACGCGTGAAACTGTGTGACATTGCCCCCCCCCATGTCACATCTGGCCCTCTCCGGGCCAGCTGTGGAGCGTTTCTGCGTCCTCCACATTGGAGGAACGTTAATAGGCTCCTCTTCGCCGGATCACCACTTCACCTGCAAGTGTGCTCTGTTTTGTCTGTCACTTCTCGGTTAAATCGGCCCGAGGTCCACAACCCGCAGATGCGTCCCCACTCAGGAGTTTTTCTGCGACGTGTTTGTTGCTTTATGGCACAGAACATCGGCCGCTGTGACCGCACACCTTCCTTTGGCCACAAACAACTTCAGCGCGCCTTGAAAGACCATATCATGTGATCATATATTCACACCTTTGTAAAAAAGAAAAGAGAAAAATCAATCAACGTGTGAATTGGTTCATTTTGATTTGAGGCACGCGGCACAAGTGGGGCGACCAGATGTCCCTTTATCTGGGATTGTCCCGGTTTAACATTAACGATAAATTGATTAATTCAATTAAACTGTAGCACACGTGGACACGCGTAACATCCAGGCGCGCGGTAGTTTTTAAGAAATGCTTTATTCCTCCGTTGAACAGGTAAGAAGCGCGCATCATTATTGTCTCCTGCTCATTAATCCAAAATAAACACATGAAGATTGTTTGACCGTCGGTTAATTCATGTTCGAGACTGATTTCCTTTTTAAAGAACCTGTTACCACGCTAACGTTTAGCCCCCGTCCGTTGTTTTAAAGGTTTACTCCTTTCGCTTATGGGTCTTGTGTTTGACAGACAGGGTGTCGCGAGCACCAGATATGTGAGGGACAGACTCAACTCTGTCAACTCTTGTCTCTCAAGTCTGTCTTCATATGCAAAATAAATGTGAATTTGTCTTGAAGTGTGTGTATGGATCTGTGTGTGTGTGTGTGTGTGTGTGGGCGGAGGTTAATTTAGCCCAGCAGTGAAGAGCCCTTGATAAAGAGCAGCCTGATCCCTGTTTAATTACCTTCCGTCTACATTTCGTCGGCGCACACCGGTGTCAGAGGTGTGCGCCGTGCGATGAATGCGGGATTTGTCTTTTTGAGCACGGAGACGCACGCGGGACACGACTCCACGCGCAACGTCTCGCGTGAGCGAGTGCGCGTCCGCCTCCATGGTTCACGTGTGTGCGTGTGTATCCCGTGGTGTGATGATGACGGTAACGAGCGCTCTTATCTTCCATTGTTGTCGGATGTTATTCTATTGTTATTGTTGTCACTTTGTCACTTGTTCTCTATGTTTAATATTTTTTAACTTTAATATTTTAAATTTTTAACTCTAACTTTATTCTCTTGCCTTATACCAACCTTTAGCCTTATTCTACTAACCCATAGCATTAGCATTTCATTTTACTTTATTTTATCACTTGTGCACTGCTGTCTGTCACGCACCAACCGCCAAGACAAATTCCTTGTATGTGTGACACATTTTGGCAATAAATGCTTCCTGATTCCTGATTCCCGACGGAGTCGTCGCGTTAGGCGGCTCGGAGAGGGTCAACCGCACGCGCGGACAACTGCAAGCGCGTAGATTCTACTTTCCACCACGTCACCACGTCAATTCAATCGGGGCCTAAGAAAAGGGCTGAGTGCGGCTATTAGAGAACCATCAGCGGGGACAGGAAATAGGACCAGCGTGAAATGACTGAGCGGGGACGCGTATTAAAGAGCCGATAAGATAATTACACACAGAACAGCTCCGCTGGTGAATGCTAAACATTACTGGCAGCGACGCTGGTCGACACTCGCGCCTTCAACCTGCTCTCTCTCTCTCCCGCCCTCTCCAAGTCTTCCACGTCTCTATCTGCTCACACCCGGAACGCTTCACACGCTCTCCGACCATCTCTTTATCCACGGTGCTGTCGAGACGCCGGCTGCTGTAATCTGCTGTTTCAGATTAGCAATTTAAGAAACTCTGCTCTTCCTCAGAGAGAAATCAGCCTTTTGGTGACTTTTGAATCCGCAATAAGAAAAAAAATACGTTTCTGACTCAGTAGTCACTAATAGCTGTTTAAATCGAATAATAACAATAACAGCATGATTATTCCATGATTATATAACTAAGAAATATTTTTACTGAATCACCTCCTTGGCCTTTATTTTGTGCAATGGTGAAACAAAATGGTTTTTCCTTTAAAAATATTTTTCAGCAGACAAATCAAAGGTATTTTGTTTACTGAATTTATTGTGTTTTTATTTTGGTTTTGAGTAACTATGGACTACGCGCTACCCCAAAACCTTTTCGTTGGTTCTTTAATGCTGAAGTCCTGATTATCTGCTGATGAAGGCGCGTTAACTTCACGCCTTCATCCGCATACCCACTGGAAATGTTCTGAGTTTTCACTTTGCCACAGACGCACGCTTTTTTTTCTCGGCCATTCAACCCTGAATAGAGATGTTCTGCAACATTCATTAAAAGCCCTGCGTGTATTAAAATGAAAGGGTTTTTTTTCTCGTATCACTCTTCTTGTCTCTTTCTTTCCGTCAACAGCCCTCTCCATCACTTTCACACTCTCCTCCTCCCCTCTGACTGCCTCCCTTTCTCTGTCCTTGAGCTGAAAATGGAGAGGTAGCTCGCAGTGAAGAGAGACAGATATTGCTTTGACACTCTGTAACATCTTTTTGTGAGGACCAAACTCATTCCGCCGTGTGCGCGTCAATGTGTGTGTGTGTGTGTGTGTGTGTTGATGAATAAACTCAGTGAGGTGACTCAAGGCTGGAGCTGCTTACGAAACCACTGAACTATCTGGCAGATTTGAATGAACATAAATGAACGTGTGAATAGAGAGGTGGGGGGGGGGGGCGGGGGTATGACACAGAATCGATGCGGTGGGCTAACAGTTGCTAGGCAGTCTGTAACATTGATGGACGGATGATGCTTTTACGACTCGGCGCCGACACCATTTGCACCGACAGTTATATTCGTAAACCGGGAATTAGCTATTGCACGTATATGACTCTTATATGACTCTTTACAATGGAAACAAACGAGAGACACCTTCTGACAAACACCGGCATCATTGTTCTTTTGACTCAATTATATGAATATGTTTTTTCCCTTTTAGGAGCAGCAGCCACCCGACAAGATGGCTGTGCCAAGCAAGGAACTACAGCTCCCAGAGAGCCTCACCCCCTCACCCAGGTGTAGGTGTTCAGGCCACCTGAGGCTGGACTTAAGGGCTGGAGATGCAGAGAAGAGGAGGCCCGGAAGAAGCAGAGGGAGAGGAGGAGATGTGTCGTGTACAGGGAGGAACTGGTCGTGACGCTTTTTACGTTGAGGAATTGACTTTGTTGGATTTTGGTTCGAAAACAATTACCTGAGCTGCCTTTGTTTATGGGTGAAAAAAGCTTATGTAAATGCTCTGATGGCGGTTACTTGTCGGCTCTCCCGCGCCGCTCCACCCTACCTGGCCGTAAGCCCCGCCCGTGACCTCACAGCACCCACATACGTGGACCGACGTAGCTAGAGAGAAACCAGTGGCTCCCCTTCAATAGGGTTGCCAACCGTCCCGAATTGTCCGGGACGTCCCGATTTATGGGTGATTTTGTAATATGTCCCGTCAGGGACAGCTCCTGTCCCGTATTCCAATCACAGCCAATATTTTTTGTATTTTTAATGTGTAAATGTGTTTAATTGTATAGACTTTGCAGCTGTAAAAAAGAACGGGAAGCCAAAATGTCACGGGTTAAAGCGGTCGCCAATGACGAAAGGAAAGCGTTCTGCACCCATTAAAATGACATGTTTAAATGCTCAAATGTCATAATGAAGTTATAATAAAATGTTAATATATAACTTGTCTGCCTTTTTTCTTATTCAGTATGATATGGCCCCCCGTGTATTGCTGAGAACTGGGATACGTTAGTTTGACAATGGTTGTTTTAGGCCTAAAGCTTTTCGGTGTCTGTGGCATATGTTTATAGTCTAATGCTATTTCAAGACGACATGAAAATTTGAGAGAAACTTGTAATAAGTGTCTTGACTATTACTATGAACAATAGTAACTAAGCAACTAAGTACAGTAGTGGTTTGCCAAAATTACACAGGTTTATGGTACGGCTATTGAAACCTTGTGATTTCCATTATTTTTGGTCAGCTGTTGGCGCGCACACCTGGAAAAAAGTGTCCCTCTTTTGGGGTTGAGGAAGTTGGCAACCCTTCAACAACACCGTTTGTGTTCTTCATTTAAGTACAATTGATTTAGATCTGGGGTCGTGTCTTACGTTTCATTTGAGGTAACATAAAGTCAAACTGGAATCGGTTATGTTCCGTATCCATTCACCTTAGCGTTTTATTCCAACATATTTTCTCAGACGCTCTTGTTAGCGTCGATTTTAAACCGCAACACAGTTTTACACTTCAAAGGGGAACGTTGTCCCGTTTCCCCAAATCACAATCAGTTTACGGGAGCCGCTGTCATTTGCACAACATGATACAATCTGGTAAAGCTAATGAAGAACTCGGGGGGTCCGTCGGTGGTCTTTGTTCCACAGCGATTCTCACGAGGAGGTCGGCCGCAAATTCCGCACGTCATTAATTTAGACCTGCGCGTGCTAATCAGGGCAGCTGGTGTGATGTCATTTTGTATCTAATGGATTCCTCGTTGGGTCATTTCAGAAAAGAAAGTGGCAAACAAACGTACATGAAAGGTTTCGTTTATCGAGTTAATCGTCGGATACTGGCGTGAATGCTTTCAACAGAAGGAAAAAAACGACTTTTTGGCACGTTGATGTCTCATTTCATAACCAGCAACCGTCTCTTTACCGTCTTTTTGAAGACGTGTTGGCTTCAGGATGTATTTTATGTCCAAGAATCGGAAAAAACGTCCCATGAATTTGAATTGATGGGACCGACAGTATAAAAATGATTGTTTCGAAACACTTTACTCAACCTGGCTTCGATTGAATCCCTCGCAGGGGTCGAGACGCACACAGTACAGCCCGGTTCGCACCAGCTGGACGCTTTTGGCCGTTTCTTTTTTGAGGTCTGTAGACACAAAAACTAAGAAAAGCAACAGACTTTGCAGCGGAACTGGTTTGGCACCGGTTGGCAACCTGTATCTGAACGGCCACTGCAAAGGTTCCATTGATTTGTTGCAAATATTCATTGAGTTATGTTTTTGTGTGAAATTCACGTTTTGCTGGTTTTGTTCTCTGGACACAGAGATCTTGTGTGCAACTGACGCATTTCATTGTGTGCACTAATGCAATGAATACCCGTGTTTTGAAGAAATCATCAGAAATCATATTTCATTTTTTCATTAACCAGGGTTTGGGTGAATTGCCCTGATGGAAGCTTGCAGGGTTCAGCAGCTCTCCAACAGGCTACAGAGATTCATGGTTAGGCTTTGAGCTTCTTTACATGTGGACCGATCATCCACCAAGCCGCTGTTTCAACTAAAGCCATGTCGGGTTTTGGTGTTTTTTACGCGTCAGCATTACTTTCCCTCTCACCGACTTACCAGTCGCTGCCATCTTTCTTTCGCCTCTCTCACACATTCTCCCACTCTGACCCCTCCGTTCCATGTGTTTTCTGAACCTGCCTCGCTGCCCTCCCTGTCTCATCCAGTGTCTCTGCCAACGGTTGTCACAGTGTCTTACCCCAGAAGACACACGAGACATTCGAGAAATCGCCGAGGACAACACTTCGCACACACCCCTCTTTCTACCCTCACCGGACTCACACATACACACACTGTCTTTAATCTGCTTTAACTCTGGAACATCACAACGATTTATACAGCCACGCCATGCTTCTCCCGCGTGTCCCTCGTTGTCCTTTCCACACTTTGTCTCTATTTCACAAGTTCCCCATTAGCGGTCTCGTTCACCAATCTCTCCTTCCAAATCCAAATTCCGCGAAAAATCCACCGTCTCTTGTAGTTCTCTGTCCTTCCCCGACTCCCCCTCGCCTCCTCCATCACACACACACACACACACACACACACAACCGCCTTCTCTGTTGTCCCAGTTGGTTATTAATGGTTTTAATTTACCGAGAGGAAGGACCTTGGTGCCCACAGAGGCATCCCCTCTGCCCCCCCAGTGTGTATTTGTGTGCGTGAGAGAGGGGAAGAGTGACCGCCTGCTCGTCCCCGTGTAGCCGAGCAGCAGCAGCAGCGCTTTGTCTTCTTTAACCGTGCTGCCCCTCCGAGGTACCCCCCATCCTTCTCCCTTCACCTCCTCCTCCTCCTCCTCCATCACTTTCTTAAAAATCTCTCTTTTACTTTCCCAAACCTTGTCTTCTTCTTGGCGTCCCGTCCCCCCCCCCCGTATGGGCCTTGTGTATGTTGTGACAACCTGCCCCGCGTGCCTGTTGGCTGGTCTTTTGACGAGATTGCTTGCTGTCATTTGTGTTTGTTGCCCGGCAACACATCAAAGAGGTTTGCATGTAACATACGTCCCAAAGATCTCAGTGCTTCTCTCCCGGACCTGAATCTCTTCCTGCAAGTCAAGGGATGCCGCTACGATGTTAAGCAAGCACCTTGTGAAGAATATTGTCTTTAAACATTAAATGTTTCATTAATTCTTGTGATATATATCTGGTAATGATTTTTTTTAATTAATATTCTAATGTAATTTTTCACATTTTCCTAAATTTCTAATTGTGTCAGCACATTTTGCATAATGATTAATGTCTGGTCACATTGATGTGTTCTCGGAATAAATATATAAATGTATTTATTTAAAAGTGATTTTCCCAAATTGGTGTATGAATTTCAAGAGACAAAAAATACCCAAATCCATAGAGGCAATGCAACACTGAATATGAAGCTGCACTTAATTGTGATTATATATTTAATATCGATCAGTTGCAGGTGCTGGGATCATGTTTCAAATCTTTAAACTTCCGGAGGAGACTGCGTAAGAAGAGCTGTAATAGGTACACAAGTGAAACGACCTGTGTGGACCGTAGCAGTGTACAGGGGTCATCTGGGGACACTATTATATGGAGTATTTCAAATTTTTAAGAACCCAGACGTTGTGCTTTAGCAACCCAGGGCGCTGCGGGGTCGGTGGAAAAAAGGGAAAACTCACAAATGTTTCAGCCTTTTTTCTCACAAAATGTGAAACAACACCATTAAACTGCCACGAACCAATCAAGACCACAATGCAAAGTCGATTCCTTTGACTTTAACAATGCCAGTAATTCATAAGTAAAAATATATTCTTAAAACTTTAGTACCTGAGGTAAATCGCACACTGTGAACTGAGAACTTTTCCTCGTCTGCTTCCTCTTCCATTATTTCCACACCTTTCGATTATTTTTCTCTTTGTGTCTACGCTCTTTTAGTCATCCTTCTCTCACGTTTGTTTTCTCAGCCGCTTGCCACCTCCCTCTCCCTTTCTATTCCTCACTCAACCCAATTACGCGAGTCTTCCTTCGTGTGAGATGGCCGCAAAGATTTCTGATCTTTGTCTCCGCTTCTGTCTTTAATTCACGCAGACTGAGCGTCCGCCGGGGGAACTGATGCACAAACACACACAGAAAGGGGACATCAAGGAGGCGTTCTCACCATTCATATTTCACTAATATGACAGCCGGGTACGATGCTATTTGATATGTGGGTCCGCGTGTGTTTGTGTGATGTGCACCCATCACTTTTAATGAGAGCAGACAAAGCATATGGAGCATGCGTTCATTCTCCCTGTGCTCTGTGTGTGTGTGTGTCTGTGTGGACATGCTAAAATACATTTGTGTTTGTGTGTGCGAGCTGCACAGAACGGGGCACAAGTGAAACAATAGTGGTGAGAGACGAGCGAGTGTGTGTGTTCTTCTTGCACAGAGAACGCATAGTGTCAGAAAGACAGATGGGTGATGTCAAGCGTTTCATGACTGTGAAGTGTAAAAAAAAAAAAAATGCAAGATCTTATTTAACTAGACGTGGTGGCTTAGAACAGCACTGGAGAGTGGTTGGAGAGGGTCACGCACAAACACACAACATGTTTTTTTATAGGCGCTTTCCATGTACGCTGCTTAACAATCCTGCTGCATCATTAGAGGCTTAAAATGAATTGCTCAAGGGCATCACTGCAGCATGCATGATAAAGGAAACTCTGGATTTGTTTTAGCTTTGTCGCCAACGTGTTTTGTAATGTTTCTTTGTGTTAGCCTAATATGTGCACGGTGTACACACAGTGTCTTCCCTGCCTGGGTCCTCAAATACAGTGTGGCGAGCTGCTCATCAGCAGCCTTGTTGCATCACCGCGGTAGATGAGTAGTTAAATTAAATGATCAGAAATAATCAGAATGAACGTAACTGGCTACGGAAAAAATTTGACCTCTTTTTTCTTTGCATACGCAGCAGAATACATTTGAGCTCAGAAATACGCAGGACTTTTTCGTGTTGAATTCTAAATGTTCTCGGCATTGCTGGTTCTAAAAGTTGAAAAATGATCAGTAATATGAAAGTTGACAAATAGTTTAACATTTGCTGAAAAGCTCATGGCTAACTGTATTAGCTTTAATACTTTATACAATCTATGTAAAGAAGCAGTTGAAGCACAATTTAAATCACGTTCAGCCAAACTTTGTTTTTGCTTGTGTAAATAATTATATTTCAACTTATCTTTGATTAATTTAATTTTAAAATCCAATTTCCAAGGTGTAATTGAGGATATTGTTGTGATTGGTTCATTATTGGTTAATGAAGACCAGGAAGAAGTGGATAGCAAACCTCCATCTTTTCCTCGTTGTTTCAAACTCTCTCCCTGTTCGCAAAATTAATTATTTGTAGGACTCCAATTCAAACAGCATAATCTTAAAAGCATTGCTAACAGCCATAAACATTTTTATTTTAAATGTGACGTAGAAGGCAGAACACCAGGCAGTGTGGTTTGACCACGTGGAGACTCTTCTCCATCATAATATTGTTCATTATTGTTCAAAGCAGATCGCTTCACTGGGTTCACTTTTAGGTTTTGTTATAGAATGAACATCTTTTGATTTTAGTTGAACCATTTATTCAGTGTTACTAGAAGGTTAAACACAATTCCCAACGCTGTTCTTCCACTGTTACTAGGTGAGGTGTGCGTACATGCATCACCTTTTACCTTTAGTTTTTCATTCTACTTCATGCACACGTGCTTCCCAGTAAAATAGAGACGTGGTAAGCTAATCTTTTCCCCTACAATATATTTTTCATATATATTCTCCTATGAAGTTCCGTCCAGGTATACCACCAGATACCCGGAGAGGATATTTGTTGCACTAAAGGGGCCAAGCTGGGAACAGTCAGCGGCACCATTTTTGACAAAAAAACGTCACACAAGCTTCCAACCGGTGCCGGAGAGGTTTTGGAAGAAGGCCAGTGGAGACCATGGCACCCGTCATATCATGTATATCGAATCTGAACGGGCAATTTTCTGTTGATCCAGTGTTAAAAATAAATGTCTCATCCATATTGAATTTACGATGGATCCGCCAGTGGAGCTCGACAAATGGGATCCAAGGATAGAAGGAAAAGAGAGTGAGTAGACAAAGGTAAAGAGAGAATAATACAGGTTAAGGGTGTGTAGGTCTGTGTTGAAGAAGTGTGCGTTTGTGTGTGTGTGTGTGTGTGTGTGTGTGTGTGTGAGAGAGACAGAGAGAGAATAAGGACCGGGCAGTTTGAAGGCCAGACACAGAAACCAAAATTGTGCTAAATGTCAGTGTGTGTGTGTGTGTTTGTGTGGATTCTTCCCACCTTCTGCAGACACGCAAGCTTAAACTCCTCTTAGCCTAACACACACACACACACACACACACACACACACACGCGAGGCTACCCCCTCATTAGTACCAGGACATGACATTTCTGCACAATCCCAGTCAGTTGTGTTGAGGAGGACGGGGTCGTCGCAGAATCCTTAATTCCTCGTTTGGACCAGAACTCACGCTCACCCACCATTGAGGGAGGAAATACGTGCAAAGACATCATTGAGGAGAAATTGACACTGGAGAAAAGTAT
This sequence comes from Gasterosteus aculeatus, assembly GCF_964276395.1. NCBI lineage: Eukaryota > Metazoa > Chordata > Actinopteri > Perciformes > Gasterosteidae > Gasterosteus > Gasterosteus aculeatus. Next base: position 3,054,848 of record NC_135709.1, on the reverse strand, counting down.
CACAGGTTAGATCTGGACGTCTTGCATATGCAAAGTCAAAGCGTGACGCCGCAATAAGAGCAACCACGCGTCAGGGGGGGGGACGCAAAGCAGCAGCACGACTGCAACTCTGCGAGGCCACGGGTGAAATAGAAAGGACACTCATCAGTCTCCGCTCGTGCGCGCACACGCGTGCTCATCCGAAGATGCCACTGGCGTGGCCCGGCGGGGGGGGGGGGGGGGAAGCTGCTGGTTAATCACTGTGGTAATGTCACTAAGCTGATCGCTCGGTCGGGTCATTTTCGGGGGGGCCGGGTGACTCGCTGCCTGTGTTCTCTCTCTCTAAATATCCATTGATCCGTCAATCTGTCCTGGCTGGGTTTGCGTGCATTTTCTCTCATAAATGTGTTGTGTTTGGTAAAATCTGCCTCAGACATTTCATCTACCCCCAGACATAGACCCCCATAATTTGTTTTTTGGCTCGATGATGGACACTGGCCTTGGAAAAACTTAAATAAAAGCAACCAAAGTAAAATTAAGATGTTGTGAAGTACACCTGGCAACAACACAACACTGGCAGGTCCCACTTGAATATGTGAGGTACGGACGTTCCTACAAGGTTTTTTACAAAAACATAATAAGAAAGCTCTTATCATATCGATATGAATCCTTTGCTCTCCCTATCTTTTCTCTAATCACCCCCCCCACCTTCTCCCTCATGCAGAGCGAGTGCGACCGACATGCAATATTTTGGATTTGCACTTTCCGTCTCCCAGGGGGCGTTCGTCCCGCGAGGCTGCGAGAGAGAGAGAGAGAGATCAGTTGAGGAAAATAATAGATTGAAGAATGGAGGTGGGGATAATAAGAAAAAAAAAAAAAATCCACTCCCCCCTCCCCCCCCCCCTCTCTCTCTGGCCTTTCCATCGCATTGATCAGAACTCGCCGCCACAACAGAGAGGAGAGAAGAAGAAGAAGAAAAAAAAAAAAAAAGCTTTGTGATAACTTTGCCATATAGGAGGGACGCAGAAAACAAAGACACAGAGATGGAGAAAGATGACAGGGAGAAAAAAGAAGAAGAAGACAGGCGGCTGGAAAATGAGATACAGAGGAAGGAAGAAAGGGGAAGAGGGGGGGGGGGGGGGTTTGAATTCTATATTAAAATAATCAAGTGCAGCCCAGGAGAGATGGAGATGGACGGAAGGAAAGAGAAAGAATGAAGGGAGGCAGCGACGGGTTAATCTCGCTCTCTCTCCATCGCTGCTTGAGAAGACATGCTCGCACGCGTGCGCTCCGTCCAGTATCGATGAGAGCAACTGGAACTGGTGGTATGATTCTGGCAAAAGGCCGAACACCTGCCGGTGATGAAAGCTGCACGTGTGCGCGAGAGAGAAAGCCAAAGAGCGAGAGGTCGACGCGGAGGCAGAAATGAATCACTTTTCTTACCGACTGCAGAGTTGCAGAGCGTCCTTCGTATCAGGGATGAACATCCAACAGAAAAACACTATTATATATTTTTCAAATGCATGTTTAGAATAAATCCACGAGAGAAAAAGTCACCTTTTGTCTAAACCTTGCTGTTGTTTTTAGTAGAATAAGAAGAAATACTAATTAGTAACTTATAACTTTAAACTCACACTCGTGCCCGAAACACACACACATGCGCACAAATTAGGGCCCACATACATGTGGAGAGATGAGCTGAAAGGGTATGAGGATGATAGTGAAATAAACCTTGTTTGTAAAAGTGTCAAAGGCCTTTGCCTTGAATTAAAACTATCTCTAACTAGATGTTGAATGGAGATGAATGGGGCGATGGAGCTCGTGCAACTTTTCATCCACGAGGTCACCTGGAGAGATGCGTTTTCATCACATTATCCTCGAGACAAGAAGGAATATTTCTCTTTGAAAAGGTGGAGAAAATAAGACAGAAACATGCCGTCGAGTTGAGCGAACGCAGTTTCGATGACGCGACAGATGTTCCGCCTTTCATAACACCTTGACCCGGGCGAAACAGAGAGCTGATGAAAGATGGAAAAGACGGTGGAGACGTGGAGGTTGAGACGTAAGAGACAGGACAAGGGTAAGCGCTTTTTATTTCCACATGGGTTTGAAAATATCTTCATCAACTCCTCGGTAGAATATATCCTGCTTCGTCCTCATTGTGTTGGAGCGCAGTGGGAAAAAGGGGTGGAAAACGTTTCTTGGACCGCGCCTGAATATTTCATGATAAACATCGGGATTGTCAATGTAAACGCTGTCTTTAACTGTCAACCCATTGATTTACCATTGACATTCACCAGCATCTAATCGGCACAGACAGAAGGTGCCGCGGCGTCAGTACAAACTGCAAGAATACAAAACAATTTCCCTCTGAAAGCTTTTCGTCCTCAAAAAAGTTGCCCACAAACTCAACAAGATTTTTAGATAACAATCCATTCGCATAGGATTGAGTCGGAAAAAAAAGAGCAGGCCACCAAACGAGAATCTAAGGTAGCACTTGTTGCGTTGACTCGTTGAGCCTTTTGCTGAGCATTTGTGCGTCTGAGGACATGCGTTCAAAGGGTCCAGTTGGCCGTGTATCCGCACATACAGCAGGTCAGTGTAAAGGCCTTCCGCCTCACCGATACCTCCAACACGGCATCAGGAATCCAGGATCTTTCTTGTTCCCTTTTTGGTCTACCCCACTTTGTTTCTTCTCCCGCCAATCTCCGCCCAAGGACACGGACCCAGCAGACTAGACAAAAAAACACCTCTCGGCTCTCTTTTCAAAGGAGCCTGTCTGGTTAACCGTTTGTCCACCTACGTCATGTCATGGAGACGCGGCTAGAATGTGCATTAGACGGTTTTAATTTGCGTACCATGTCTTTGCTATGTGTGTTTTAAACTGGGTTTTGCGGGTAGATTCTCACGCCGACAACAACGTCCCTCGTGTTTGTGGGACAGTCGGCTGACTTTGATTAAGTCTCCCAATGAATGCTAAAAATGTGCAGTGATGCAAAACATGCAACTGAGCGGCTCATTTACACTTGAATGGAAGACACAATGGCAAATTATGTTTCATTGAAGCTTCCCTGTTAAATGTTTAAGAACTCTATTAACACTGAATAAATAGGATTGGATCAATGGATCCTGTTCACTCGCAAAATCCTTTGGGCTTCTGCTCATCCCGATACCTCAGCAGTGCTGCCGGCGCCGTGTTTTTTTTTTTTTTCCATCTGCATTCTGCAACAGAACATCAACTGTTTCTTTAGAGAGAAGAAGCTGAAAGAGAAGAGAAAAACTAATATAAAAGGTAGAGCAGAGGGCAGATACGAGCTGTGATGAGGGTTGGCTGTTCTCAATACCAAAACCATGGCAACCCATCAGTGTTACCTTGAAACACAGATGTATTAAGAGAAGTGGATGAAGCGATGGAGGCAGGGTCACATTTATTCGAATGGGAGTGACTTTGTGTCGCAGAAAGCCCAAGCATATTAATCGAGTATATAATGGTATATCATTTATATCATTTAACTAAACAGAGTATGCATTGAGATTTGAACTTCTTTTCTGATATAAGTCTATGGGGAAAGAATTCCTTCGGCCCGAGGACATCAAATGAATGACCTAAAAGGTTGTATTTCCACGATTTTGGCCACTACGTCACGATGTGCTTTGAAAACATATCAATTGGTGATGAGGTTTTGTTACCCGGTTGCTATTTTTAAAAAGCCGCCGCCATGTTTAACATTTAGTCTGTTCGTCTTGCAACTCCAATAACATCCCCATTATAAATCTCCTTTGGCAACATCATCGTGCCGTCGCTGTTGTTGTTGTTTTTCCACACACGGAAACGGGTGAACAAATTGCTCTAATTAGCAACGCTGATCGATAAGACTTGAAATGAAAAACACTTATCACTGCAGCACTCACCGCCAGTGTGCGAATCAGCATTTGTCGTGGCTAACGACCCGTGTTCAGTGCAGGTGTCTTTTTTTTCCAATGCATTCTCACTACCGATTCTTCAAACCCTGGAGTCGGTTGCACCAGTCACCCCTCTGCAGACGGCCGGTTGTCAGGACGGCGTGCCAGTACGCGCATGCCTTTCGAAAACAAACTTCCTTCTTCAGGAAGGAAGACAAAACCACCGCGTTAACTTAAGCCACCACGTCAGCACCGAGGTTGCAAACAAGTTACGCGTTTGGTGCCTCGACTGACGCTGATCACGCAGTTGAATAGTGATTTCACACCGGGTCGCGCGCTGTGCGGCGTTTCACTGACGCGGCCGGAGGGTTTGCATCAGAGGTACTTGAAAGGCTGACACACGGCGTCCACGCTCCGAGGGAGGGGCTCCGCGCCTCCGGTCATTGGTGTTTGATGAGTTGGGAGTGACAACGGGTTGTTTTTCCCAATGGAGACATGAGGAAAAATGGAACACTATTAACTGGGGTCTCAGGGAGCACTTAACACTGACGGAGACAGAGAGAAGGAACTGGACGGGTGGTGCAGTGTGTGCGTGTGTGTGTGTGTGTGTGTGTGTGTGCGCTGGTAGGGGGAGGTCTACTGTATTTGTGGAGGCCAAAGTTCATTCCATCATTAATGCTGGTGCGATGCCTGCCTGAAGAATCAGTTAACCTCAAGTCCTCAAGGCCGGGGCACCTACAGGTGTTTGATCCTCTGGGGTAATTACCCCAGAGGATCATTAATTAATCATTAATTAACTATACCTGGAGCTACTCTCACCATCACGTCTCCCAACGTCTGCCTTCGAATGGCTTTTTGACAAAGCCCAATTGAGCACTGGATGTATTGTGCATCAAAGCCGTACGGCTGCATTTGAAACTTTTAAAGATCCCTGTATGTAACAACTGACATTGTCTGCTGTCAGAAAAACGTCTTGTAACAATCAAAGTGGAAATATCTAAAGGGTTCAAATAAACTTCGTGGGAAACCCAAAAACTTTGTTTTTGATTTCCAATTACAAGTTCTGAAGGATTTTCTTTTGCTGTTGTATTGTCTCATCGTTATCTGAACGTCTTTCGAGACGCGACAAAGGTGTTTTTGAAGGAGAATAAAATGCTGATTTATATGGAAAAAGCTTGAAAGAGCAGCAATGATAGCGCAGCGTCACTGATGATGATGATGATGATGATGGGCATGTGCAATTAAATACTGTGTTGTGCAATAAAACATTTAGATTTTAAATATTAATTGTTACCACTGGTAACAATGAAATATGTAAATACAAATAAATAAACCAAAATTACCCAGCAAAGAATAAACAATTCACCTAACAGCCACAAATAGTGTGAGCTGTATTATTTTAAAACAGTCTTTTTTTCCACCACCTTATTAACAATCCAGGGTGGTGCTAATGCTAATCCCTAATTATGCATTCTGGGCGAGGTATTTCTTTTGGGATATGGAACATTTTAGATAAAAACTATTTGAAAGCAGACTAGAGGAAGCAGAGTGGAGATTAAAAGAGTAGGTAGAGAGCAGAGACGGTGGAGGGTGGAGGAGGGAGGAAGGTGGTGCTGTCAGAGCACGGGTGCTCGTGAGCGAGAGAATTGGCAGGACGGAAAAACAAGCAGAGAACAAACAGATCGAAGGAGAGAGGAGAGAAAAACAGGCCGAGAGAAGAGTGAGAAAACAGGGACGGTTAGAGCCAATAAATAGGGATATATAACAGATTAGGATTAGGACCAAACAACAGCTATCATGGAGGAAGTATTCTGGTTGGAACTGATTGAGAAACAAGGAAATTAGACATTCATAAAAATAAAAAAAAAGGCCCGAGAGGGAATGGAGCTAAAAGAAAATAAGAACGAAGAAAATAAAAGGGGAATTTACAACTCGTCCCCTTATTGTCAACGTATGGCGAATGGCTGTTCTAAAAAAAGACAAGGCGACAAACAACAAGACAAACATCCAGAGGGGGCAAAGTAAAGGAAAACATACGCGCCCAGGGAAGAAAACGTCTCACGGGGACGGACGAAAAAATCCTCGTCAGAGACGGAGAGCCATAAAAGGCGAGACGGACGATCAAGGTGAGAGAAACACAGAAAAGGGAGGAAAAATAAAATAGGCAGCAGAGACTTGGCTGTCAAAGCTTTCCCGTTTTTTTTTTTATTACTTTCCTATAGAGCTGTTTGGAAGGAACAAAGACGGAGCACGTCTTCAATGTGCGTGGGTCCTAAGCAGCCCAAGGCTACCTACCTGTGTGCGCACGTGCATTCTCTGCACACAGAAAAGATACGCACACATGCGGACGCGGGAACAGGGCGCCTGTTTGCTTGCCGATGGGTTCTTTTCATCAGAGCCCAAGGCTCAACCTTCAGCCAACAGAAGAGAAGCCCGAGGGCAGTGCGACTGAATAGGAGACGCACGCTCCCACAAACGCACACACAGACACGAACACATCTTCCTACGCCCACTTTCCGTTTGTCCGTCTCTCCTCCTCCTCCACCTCCTCCTCCATACTGTCGTTCCTGCCCTCTCGTTCCTCTGCAGAAGATGAGAAGCTCCCTAGTAGGTGGCGCTCTGCACAAAATACATATAGTACTAGAAGTGACTCGTGAAAGAGCCAACTTCTGTCCCTCAAGGAAAAGTGAGACATTTCGGGACAATTTCTGGAGAATCCGTGACTGGGAGGTTGCCAGGCAACAAGGAGAGAGTCCAACAAGTAATATACCCGCTCAGAAATTGGCCATTTTATCATTTCCGTGTGTGGATTGGAGCCCATTGGTTGCCTTAACCAAATCATTTCTGTCAATAATTAAATAAATTTTATCAAAGACGTAACGGCAATATCTAGAGTGGAAGCATTGAGCTTGAATCGATAAAAAGACACGACCAGCCTCTCGTCTCCTCACAGTTGCAAAGTCACACACTCCGGCCACGAGTTTGACATCTGGGCTCTAGGGTGATGAAAGTGAAAGTTTAGGTTCAAACATTGGTTGAAACAATGTAGCAGTCAAAAGTCCCAGAAATGCAAAGAGGTTCATTTTGCTCTTCCTCCATAATTACCCACATGCGTTGAGTCCAAAGTCGCGGCTTGTGGGAATTCCCTATGTGATTCTCATTAGAGCGTTGTGCTCACCACCTATGGTGACTGTCAATGAGGACCTCCCTGTGAATTGTAACGCACTCTGAGCAAAGACCTCTGCTGAAATGGCACTTATCTAATTAGCATCGAGCAAGATTAACGCTGTTGTGAAAACGGGCCTCTGGTGCCTTCGAACGTCAATTCATCCGTTCATTCATTTCCAAATGCTCCAACGCTGAGTTCTTAAATCTCTCAAAATCAATTTACAGACCTGGGAGGAAGTGAGTGGGTGTTTATGCGCCCATTGATTGAGAGAAAGATGAATGGACAGACCCACGCGCACAAATGGAAGCAGTTTTATATCTGCACCAAGCTGGTAATCAGACTTCAAAAACTCAGCGAGAGGCTGGTGTTCGGCTAAGTGGCGATTGATCGCGAGCGCGTGTGCTTGGGAAAAGATGTGTGATAGCTTGACTGATCATACCAGATAGACACACACACACACACACACACACACAGACACACACACAGACCCGTCTCGCCTGTTTCTAATCCTCAACCGCGTCTCTCTTGTTCTTCATCACCCCCTCCTCCTCTTCACTTCAATCCCTCGCTCCGAGGAGTGGGTGTGCTCTCCGCCGTCCTCGTCCAATCTCTCTCCTCAGTGTGTGTCCGCCGCTGCCATGGACACAGCACACTCACAAATGCACACACCTGTGTTCAGTCCCGCCCCCCCCCACCCCCCTCTTTAGCTCGCTCTCATTTACACGACTTATTTCCCCGGCTCTTCTCCTACTTCTTCCCTCCTCCTCCTTATCTGCTCCCACTTCTCTTCATTAAGCCTCCACCCGTCTTCTCTTTGCCTCCCGTGTAGAGCTCACGGATCAAGGCTCAAGGCTCAGATGGGGATCGCAGAGGAAATGGGCCAGATAAGACGGTTGAAGAGGGCCCGCGTGCGCGAAAACAAGTACATACCCTTGTTCACGTGCATGTGTAATGGTAAAAATATGTTATAGCATTGTTTTGTGCTAAAGCCGTGTCTCAAGTGTCCTGTATTTGACCCTGACGTGCAAAGAGCAGCATGATACAAAATGTTAGTTTGCAGCTGTGTCCTGAGAAGGGAGGACGGTCGACTCGATCTCATAGAAGCTTCAAAACAAAGGACTTCTGTTCATGGCCTTGGTTCATATCTTATTCGGTACGAAAGTTCCGGATCCAAGTTATACTTTCATGTCTTATGATTTGCACCGGCCACTGAGGAGGATCTTGTGTGTGTGTGTGCTACCCTCAGCTTCACCTGGGTTCTTATCTCAACCTGCTTTGCAGCTTCTCGTAACTGGCACGGAGAATGTCCTTCACATGTGTATAAAAACCCAGCGTCTTTGGTGCTCGGAGACGCCATTTCCACAGAGCACCGTGATACGTGCCTGTGTATTTGACCTCCTGCTTGCAAGCAATAAATGGACTTTTTGCAACTTTGATCATTCATCAAGCCTCTGTTTTATCAGACAAATCATTCTCTTCTACCGAGCTTTTATTGAAATATTCCATAACACATGTCTCTTTTTACATGCGTGATTAGTGCGTTTTTCTGTCTTGGCTGGGGCGGTGCGTCCAGTGGAGACAAGGCGTCTTCATCTCGGCGTCCCCATCAAAACAAAGTGGACAGGCACAGACATTAGGCAGCGGACTAGAGGTGTGTCAACAAGTCAGCGCCTTTGATGCGGACTGCCGATGAGGTCGATCTTATCTCTTCCAGGAGCAAACATTCCATGCAATAGTCCACTTGCTTCCATCTTCTCCTTCCTCCGCGATGCAACAATCTGTCTGTACTGTTTAGCCCTTGGAAAGCCTTTCTGTCCCCAGCAGCATGGATTACATTTATACAACCTCAATAATCGACAATCAGATGAACGCTGGCACATTGGTGCTTTTGTTGAGCAACCTTGCAGAGAACGAATGCCGCACAGGAGTCATACCAGTCGTGACGTGGCGACCGTTATTGTGGCGCCGACCGACGCTGCGTTGAACTATAATCTCGTCACGTTGCTCAAACAGAAAGCTTCTCTCTTTGGTTTCCGTGCTTTGTATCTCGAGTGCTGCGGACCTGATTGAGCGTAATTGGCTGTGGCGCTGGACACATCTGGGCATGGTGGGTGCATTGCAATAAAAGCCTGAGCGGACCTTTTTCTCTTTTGTGACAGGCAAGCTGTGACACAATAACTAACATTCTAGGTAGGAAACACACTGCCACAAGCACCTGTATCACTTACTATATGCTATTACGGGTGAGAGGTGTAAGTCAGGGATACTCAACACGCTTTGCCAAGGGTCTATTTTTACGAGGTTACGGGATGTTTTAAGCTTTAAGCTGTTGGGTTGATTCTGAATTAGATGTCACGTGAGCGATATGAAGCGATATTTTACGCTTCAGAGCTGAAGACGTACTGCGGAAATACTTATTTACAACACTTAATGTGTCACCAACAAGTTCTGAATACGTGCAGTTGACAGAGCTACAGAACTAAAGCATGGAATTCCAAATGTTACTTAAAAGGGTTTTCTAAAGGTGTTTCTGTTCCCTGTCAGCTATCAGCTAGTAATCTTGTCCGGAGAGAGCATGTCAGTGAGAAGGCTAATGGGGAATGATGGACATTAGCCTTTTAATAACGTCCCGGCCGGTGTAATACAGACAGAGCGGGCACGCCCTCAGGAGCGAACGGAGAAGGTTAGTCGAGCCCGCGGTATCGGATGACACACAAGAATCCCCCGTTGGTCACGTGACCAGCCCGTCACCATCGTCTGGGCCGTTCGTCCACAAAAGCCTTTTGTCCAACTTTTTTGTTTTTTTCCGGCAGCTTTAGCAGGACACACACATGCACAAGGAGATGTTTCTTTTTTTTTGTAGCTTTTTACACATGTATGTATGACTGTCTTTATGCCGTTGGCAGAATGTAACACCTGATCAGTTGTGGTGGGTAATGTTTGTGACCTAGCAGCTGCCGGTCGGCAGTTCAACGGGAAATTAGCATTTGAAACATGCGATGAAAAAAGCGCCATTTGCCATAAATACAAATATGAGGTAATCAAGTTATCTACCAGGTTGCATCCACATGGCACGTTCATTGTGAATACCTCGGGACTGCAGCAATCTGCGAGCTATTCCAAATGAAATACTTGTATTGAGTTCTACTTAAGTGATGGTAACTTGGCACAATGCTCACTAAACACAGAAAAACCCGGCAAGGCAAAAATGCTTTCACACAAAAGGTTTGTGTAACAAAAAAGCTATTTACTTGGACGTAAGAAAGTTTGCAGTCCAAGGTGAGCACACTCGTCACTGCCACATTGGCAGAAATTCCAAGTGTGTTCTGAAAAAATTAAGTGGCCTCTAAATTCTCTGGGAAAAAAGTTTTCTGTAATCACCCTGTATTTGCAGACTACTTAATACTTTTATCCATTTTTAGGAAACTGCTTGTGGACAAAGTTTAAATTAGTGCCCAAGAAATATGTCAAGTCTCTACTTAATATTACAATTTGTTGATGAAAGTAAGAAACGTGTGAACATCCACCTGCTGGGGACACTAGTTGCTCTAACCACAGCATTGGTTTCTAGGTAATCCACACGGTTCTATTATGAGACATTATCAGAGACGGTTGTCAATACAACGATAAGAATAATTTGTGTTACAAACTGTAATTGTTCATTAGATGATGACGAGCTACGTTCCCGAATCCCTACCGGCTGATCCGAGGGACTCTCCTCCAGTCCTCATATCTCCGTCTGCTTCCATTATCGTGTCAATAAACTAAAATGAATAGACAGTTACTCTTCACAATACTCATATTTCGTCATTTTCTTTCCCAAATGAGGGTCATTTTCGGGAGCTTTACCATTGCAAATTGCAACCAATGATGTTGTTATGTACCCACATCTTTTAAAATATTGTACATAACTAAATGGAGGCACCGTAGTCCAAAACCACGGAGGCATCCTTCATTTATTCTGTTCAACATTGACAAAGGCCTTCTGTTTATATCTTTTTTACAAAAAAAGGATAAGTGCAAACCTGTTTTTCGCGGGGCATTTCAAAAGGAAGCTCAGTGAAATGCAAAGGTTACACAGACTGCCAGGGCTGCTTTGGCCAATATGCTCCCAGTATTTTCACAAAAAAGTGTTGTAATGTAAAATTTTCAGGAATTTGACTTGCCCCACGTGCAATGTGGGGGCCTAAAGAATGATAATAGTGTAATCTGTGCCGCTAAGAGGAAACTCAAGAGATCACTCAATTAGTCTGCAGGTCCCCTCATAGTTCAGAACGAGCTCCGGTCAGCCGGATAAACCGAAAACACTTGTGTGGATGTTCAGAAGCTTCAACTGAACAGGCTTTCAGGGATTCTGACAGAAATGGTGGAATCAGACGAAAATTGTGTTTTGCTTTCAGTTAACGTTTGAAAACAGATATCAATAGACTCTTCTATCTCTGTGAAGCTCCGAGTTAATATTCTTGGTTCTCCATCTCCGTGTACCACAGACACCACTAAAACCAATTAAATATTGAGGTGTTTACAAAATCTCAGGCTCACTTCCTTCATGTTTCTCCCCTCTTCTCCTTTCCCTCCACGCCCTCTTCTGCCAATCATCTGCCAGCAATTATGCAGATTCCAGAATTGATGTCCCACCTCCCTTCCCGCTGCACCTCCCAACAACAGTCCTTCACGGCCCGAAAATGGATGACCTCAACTTTATTTGGAGGAGTAATATTTCACACCATTTCACACGAGATCCTTTCTGTCTCCCTCTCCATCTCCCTGTCTCCCTTCGGCATCATTAGAGGTTGACCTGACGGCGAGGCGTGGTGTGCAGGGTTGAAGGGTACGTGCATGTGTGCGCACCCGTTTTTTGAGGTCCTCGCTTGAGTGTATTTATGCCATCCTTTGTCGGTCAATTGGTATGGATGTGCAAGTGTGTTCACATGCGTGTGCGCCTGTCAGTGTGTCGGGTTGCTTTCAGAATACGTGCAAAATAAGGCAGGAGGAGAAGGAGGTTTCTGTATAACGGGCCGCCATTAACTTCTCTTTTAATCCTTCAACCTTGAACCAAGCAAAGGTTGCTGTGTGTGCGCGCTCCCCCCAACAATACAAACGTAAGACATTTCCTGACAGGCAGCTACGCCTGCATGCACAGTTTTTGTTAAGGGATGGAAGAAGATCCTAATTTATTTCCAATTTGTGAGGCCAAGCTTGTGTAGTTTGATTATGGAAGAGATCAAATAATTTAATATGCAAGGTAAAATATCTGTACCAAAAGGTTCCTTGCTACAATGTATGTAAATTACATTCATTCAGAGCTTTGTCATATGGGAAAGAGTTTCATAACAACATTATAACAAAAACACCACCATCATCAGCATAGTCGGTCTTTGCCTGTTGATCAGTACTCAAAATCGGATTGATTGCCAAAAATGATGAATGAACGATGTTTGAGTTGGCGCCTGTTGGGTTTGTAGAAAGCTAATAACCAACTCTGAAGCGAGTTTAGCTTTGGAGACATCTCTGCTCGGAGACCGCCGGCTCCAAGCAGCATTAACCACGAATTAAAATCGTTGCCGTTGTGTAGCAGACCTGCGAAGCTGACTAAGGGTCACATAACATTGTACCTTTCCTCCTTGTCACGCGGTCCTCCCTTACACCTTCACAAAAAGCTTTGCACCATTACACACAGCCAAAAATACCACTTCATCCAATCAGGACTGGTTACACATGCATGTCTAGACCTTGCACTTTGACCCCCCTGTGTGTACGTGTGCAGCACACATACTTCACACATTAGATACGTTTTCTTCACTTGCAAAAGCTTGAATTCAAGATAGCGACAATAGCGTGGAAATAATTGCAAGAGGCAAAAGTGTGAGAAGGAAGGAGAGTTTGAAAAGCAAAAAGATTGGGTGAAAGCTACGTGTTAACATGGAGAAAAGGAGATGAGGGAGGAACTAAAGAGATGATTAAGGAAGTTTTGAGTTATAAAGATGGACAGATTCTAGGAGATGGTGATAGGGGGAACAGAAGCGATAGCAGTAGGGAGTGATTAAAAAGAAACATAGGAAGGTGGTGGAGGAGAGAAATGTGTGATTTGGCAAAAGGAATATCCTCCAAGCCAGTTTCACCCACTGAGTCCACTCCTTCTCACTGTCATTGTCAACTTCTCACCTCTTAATATAAACCGGTTGTGAAAACATGCCATTGTAACTTATACAAATGAGTGGTCTTGAGTAGCCATTATTCACAAGTTTATCTAAATCGCCACGGCTTGAATTTTGAAACATTATTATCTTTCTCAAAGCTTCATAGGAGCAATTTAAAATGAAAGTCAAATTTAATTTGTTGTTTGTTTCTTCTCAACTTAATGCAATTGTGTATCAATGGGAAGTCTTATTGGTTCCCTATTTAAACCTTTATTAGGGTTCACATTACCATAAACTTTCCTTTATCTTCAATTTCTTGTGTTCACCAAAGTAGTGTCATGAAAAGCTTGAGAAGATTACTAATCGATTAAAGAATGTAGTTGATGAAGATCAAAACCATTTAGTTGACTCATTTTCCGAGTAGGGGGCGTCATCCCCCCCTTGTCACCTGAAGACAAGCAGAATCTGAGTGTATATACTTTTGCGTACCCTGGACATGGTTGTGTGCATTCTGTTGTGATGTCATACCGTGGTGCAATACCAGAAGATCAAGCGACGTTTGCACTTTAAGGTGGTGGTGGAAGCTACGCTGTTTATTAGTTGTGCAATGTGACACGGAGAGGTGACTGTGACGTGATGGCTCCTGACGGGGAAGTGGTAGATGCCGCAACAGCATTAATACATCTGAGCTATAAAGAGTTGTAGAACCAAAGAACAGGCATGAAGGTATTTCTTGAAGGAAAAGATGTTCACGGCTCTTCTACCAATATGATAGTTTGCTTGACAAATTGTTTTTTTGAAAGAGAGCCTGCCCTTTTCCAAACAGTTTGTAATGACGCCTCCTCAGATGGAAAACCATCTGGCAGATGAGGGCCAAGAAATACAAATATTGGAATTTAAAAATGGAAAATTACCGCGGTGTGTGATAGCTGAAGAAATACCGACGACTGACTGATTTTACGTCCCATTTTACATAACGGGTTGTGTCTCAAATGAGCAGCTGTTGGCTTATACATCAGACCAGTAGATTCATCTGTCTGGTGAACAGAAGGGGCCTGCTGGCCTACAGTGCTGCTCATAAAAAAAAATCAATGAAAAATCACAAATCAGTCAAAAAGCAGTGTGTAAAACATCTGTCAATATTTAAAACCCTTTTTTCATTGTGTGCCAGCGCGACCTAATGGTAATAACTGAATGGTGGGATGTTGCCTAAACATGACGAATGTATTCACATTGTCCCCTCACATTGGATATAAGAAGTGTCCCGTTATGTCCCATGAGTTTCCACATCTTTTCCCCTCAACTCGGGAGTGAAATGTACCAGCCATCTGATCTCTCAACATGCTCGGGCTGCAGCACTCGTTTGTGAGCGTGTGTGTGTGAGTCAGCTTCTGCATCACCGGCCCCTGACAGTAGGGTGTCAGAGCTCACTGACAACTGGTACACACTTCCTGCATGACTAATGAATAAACACACACACACACACACACACACAAACACACTTCCCGAAATGTCTCCGGTATGCATGACATGCGCCCATCGTTCTGTGTCTGCACACCTGTCTTCTTCCTGTGTGAGAAGCAAAAGTGTGTGAGTGTGCACACTTTTGTGTGTGTGTGTGTGTGTGTGTGTGGACAGCTGTGCACCACCGATCTTCCGTCCTTCCCTGTGGACAGTTCACACTGTGCAGGTGAGCAGCATCTCTCCTCTATATGTCCTACACACACACACACACACACACACGTACACACACACACACACACACACACACACACACACACAAAGCTGATGAATGAGAAGGAGCTGATGTTTGGAAATGATGTCAACAAAACAGTTTGGAACCCAAAATCCAAGTCATCCTGTTACCTTGATACTGTCACCAGGATGTCGTTCGATTTTGAGCATTATTTGAGGCTTTGACAGGAAGGGCCTTTATACACAGAACGGGGGAAAAAAACAAAAACATTTTAACTCCTATTCATGTTCTGAATGAGCCACTCACGTAGGTGTCACCTTGGTTACCAATTGTTTACTCTCACGCTCATTCAGGTTGCTCGATTTAATCGGTTTAAAAACAAATATCAACTGTGATAATGTGCTGTTGTTGGGTTTGTTTCAAAATGGGGATGTGCCCAAAGATTGACTCATTGCTGTGGACCCACATGTTGAGAAATTGATCCACCATAACATCTATTTTGAGACTTGCAGATATAATAGAATACTGTTAATGCAGCAGAAACCAGCTAGAAGGGGCCACACGTGCAGCTTACGCCAGGTTGAGAAATATTTTGGAAGGGAAGTTGCAGTATGAAAAGGACAACCTGTGGCAGCTCTACACAGACAAGCCGACAGAAACTTACCCCTCTGCTGTCTAACAAGCATTGACAGAATCAATATTGTTTAATGGAAAATAGAAATAGAAGAGATCAAGATTGCCAAGCTTTTGGGGAGGAATCTTGGAGGTGAAACAAAAAAAACCCTGAACAGCACAAAAAGGGTTAACGAATAAACGAAGATGACAAAAGAATACAGTTAAATCTGGTAGAAAGGACGACATAAAGACTACGAAGTGGAGACAAACGTATACAGGAAGGAACAGAACAAAACCTGAATGGACGATAGGAAAAGGTATAACAAAGAAGGTAAAACAATAAAAGAGAGAAAGGGCAAGAGATGAAGCATTTAGTGCCGCTGGGAGGAAGGGGAGAGTTGGGTGGGTGGTGAGATGCTGCGCTCGGCCCGAGGAGCGCTGTACCCAGATTTGCAGTCAATTAAGTCGGATTTACTGGGCCCATGATGAGATCTTTACTGAGTGTGTGTTTTCATATTGGACTGGGGCTACTGGTAAGCCCTGGAGCTTTCTCCCTCCCCCCGGTAAGAGAGGGGCGAGGAAATCGAGCCGTAAAAGCCTGTTATCGAGAGTAAAGCTCTCCGGAGGAGCCCTTGCAAACCCTCCGTCATGCCCCTCGTGGGTGATGAAGCTGTATGTTATGATGACGACAGGTTGTATTAGCCACAACCCACACAGTATATGCACACACTCACAAAAAAAATCCCTTCGTATTTTGTAAATCGCCTTAAAAACCTACGTGATGGCCAAGCCCAGTAATCATGGAAAATTTCACATTGATAGAGTACTGAAAACTAGGAGGCGTTTGTGCAGGCCTCACTGGCCAGAAATGGCAGCTGAGAGTTTCTGGATTTTCTCATATCTCAGTTTCACTCCTTTCAATCATCTCGTTTTGATCGTCTGATCCCATTGGATAATAGATAAGCGGCTTTGAAGATGACTGACTGAATTAAACATGTAGTATATCTTGACAGTCATTTAATACTGTACACATGTCATCCATAATGTAATGTTCATCCCGGGAGAGGATTTCCGACTACTCCTTCTCTAGCAGATCTCATCTTGATTTCATCCCCATTGAAGGGTTTTTGAGATTTTGTGTCAGGTCCAAGTGCGAGAACAAAGGACGTTGGAGGTGTAGAGATAGGAAAGCCCTGCTGTATAAAATGAGTTAATTCTAAGGTTCATGATGTTATGAAATATAATGATGTAGGACATGTTAGGATTAGAATGTATTAGATATTAGACGATAATGATACAATGCATGCCATATTTTGTTTATTTTAAGAAGATTTCGGCCATTGAATGTTGTGTGGTAGTGATGTGAGGGTTTAGGGTCTGCTTAGGTCAGTGGGGGATTCCAGGTTCGCTCACAAAATGGAGCCAGAGAGGGAGGTAATTGGGCGTAGACGGACGGCAGCGGTGACCAAACTGGGTGGAGCTGCTGATGGCAGCGCAGCCAATCGCCTACGGCTTTAAAGATAACGGACACACCCCGCCGAATGGAAAAAGGAGCAGAGTTGAGCAGAGCAAAGGCGTAATCTTCGGAAATCCATATTTCTTTGGTCTCTCTTTTTCATCAGGGAGCCGAGCAGGGGCTTAAGAAATGGCTTGGTTCAAAATAAACAAAGAATAAAGGCAAACTTGTCCTCACAGCGGCCAAATGTTATAGACAGAGGGTCCCAGAAGGCTGTAACCAGTGTAACCTGCCTGTCACCTGTCTTACTCTGTGTCGGTTAGTGTTACAGTGGTTGACGGCAGGAACTTTGACATCATAGCAATAAGTTAATCCGCAACAACAGTAAAGTTTGACTTGCAGGAGAAGAGAATAGACAGAGGTTAGTTAGTAGAAACTAAAAGAAAAAACACCAGATAGAGAAACAAGCGTGTAGCTGCCTGCGTATCCCGGAGTTTTAGTCTGTCTGTGTATTTGTGTTTGATTAGGGGGGGATGTCTGGATCCAGGAACGGACCGAGCAGAGAGACTCACATGGTGGTGGACTACAAAATAAATGTATGTAGTGTATGTATGTAAGAGATGAAACACGATTATCAGTTTAAAGTACACACAGATAGACAAAGCAAGGGACGGTAACACCAGACACTGGGAGGGAAGCGCACACACAATCGCTGAAAAATGTATCTGTGTGAAGAGCACTAATTGTTTTGCTAAGCGTTGTAATTACAGAGCTCATTGGTTTATGTAAATTATTGTTTTTTTATCCCTATGCATTTCCTCAGTGTCCAAGTGTTTACTGGCATCTCCATCAAAGATTAACCATTGTTATGAAATAACGAATAGAAAGAATATAAGCCCAACTTCTATCACACAAAAAATCAACTTCATATTGTATGTCGGACTGCAAACAACAGAAATTATACATTATAACAGAAAATAACACAAATTGGCTACCATTGGCAATGACCTGATGCAAAATCTTGGTGGCTACTTACAAAGTCCAAAACAGTTTGAGCCTCTTTAGCTTATATACATTGACTAGTTCTAGTGAACCACAATAGTGAGGTATTTTTAATATAAACGACCACAAGATAGGGACACAAAGTCGGTTAAAGATCTGCAACGTTTCCTCAGAATGAATAAGACATAAGCCGCCAATATCCAAGCTCACGTCTCTACCAATGGCGGTGAATCGTTAGCCACCCAAAGTCTCATTTGATTGAGTGCATGATTCTCAAACATTTGAAACTGCTATATGAGAATTTATAGTTAAATCTTAAAACAAGTTCCTTGCATAAAAGCTGAGAAAATGTTTGCTAACTCTAAGGTTTATCCCAGCTCTAAATGCATCATTCAAACTATGAAGGGGTTCAAACTCAATCCTTAGTTAGTAGGTAGAGGTGGTGCAAATTTATTGTGCTTCTCCCAAAGTGCAAACAAGGGGAAACAACATTACAGTAATAGGAAACACTTGGCCAAAACAAAAACAAACAAAAGAAATAAACCAAAAAGTCACCATTTCTCTCTCTAAATGGTTTTCTCCTTTCGCCTTGGTTTATGAGTACAGTAATATCTAAAATAATGATGATGATGATGATGATGGTGATGATGATGGCAGCAGCAGGCGTCAGCATGGCCACGGTAGGTGTCAGGACCAGGGTCCCGAAGGAACCACAATCTACGGAGACCTGATAGGGGAGAAAGCACAAAAAAAACTCCCGGAAAGAAGCTGAATTAGTCATGTGCATTAATAAAACTTGAATTATTGTAGAACGAGAGCGTGAGAGAGGAGCTCGGTGTGTCCTAAGAAGTCCCCCGGCAGTCTAAGCCTATAGCAGCTTAACTAAGGGCTGGTCCGGGCTAACCTGAGCCAGCCCTAACTATAGGCAGAATCAAAGAGGAAAGTTTTAAGTTTTACTTTAAAAGAGCTGACCGAATCTGCCCCCCGGACTGAAAGTGGAAGCTGGTTCCACAAAAGAGGAGCTTGATAACTGAAGGCTCTGGTCCCCAGCCTACTTTTTAAAACCCTAGGAACAACAAGTAACCCAGCATCTATGGAGCACAGCTGCCTTGTAGGGAAATAAGGTGTTACAAGCTCTTTAAGATACAACCTTATCCCTATCCTTATACCATGTATACGGCGCACATGTCTAATACGCATGCTCCTGTCTTCTCCTTCCACTTTCTTTTTTTTTCCAGTTGTCTGTAGCACCTTAAAGCGCCACCAACAGGCGTGGGGGATGTACTCCAGCGGAGTCAATCGGATTCACTGGGTTCATGTGCACGCGATTTGAAAAGTGGACAGGTGTGAAAAATGAACGCGGGTTCAGGCAAACTAGAGTCCGTCTGCATGGGGTCTAGAACCCCATCTTCTGTCATCAGGAACGGTGCCGGGATCACGTCTAATCGGCCTCAGCTGAGCTCATTCTGTGTGTGTCTCCCTCCCCAACAAAGGGCAGTAGGGACTGAGAAATGGAAGGAAGAGGAATGAAGCGTGTGACTTGCTGTGAACACTGTATCCAGAAAGTGCTTCCCAATAAAAGTGGTTACTAAACTGAACAATCCGTGTTCAGTTTAGACAATGACAACTGGACTACACCACTTAGAAATTGATGGCCCCACTACCCCCAACTCCAACGTGTCCTCAACCTCTTCTCGCAGTTTGTCTACCAGTTGCTGTGGGATACGTCAGGGTTATCGGCGCATTGGTCACCCATCCTTCAGCCGAATGACGTGCTCCATGACTGTTATTTTGCAACACGGATTGTTCAGTTTAGTAACCACTTTTATTGGGAAGCATCTTCTGGATACAGTGTTTTACAGCAGGTCACACCCTTCATTTCACTTTCTTCCATTTATCAGTCCCTACTGCCCTATATTGGGGAGGGAGACACACCCTCAGCTCAAGGGGGGGTGTATATATATATATATATATTTATATATATATATATATATACACTAAATACTGTATGCGGTGTATGAAAGTCAGAGAGGAGAAACTGCTAAAGTCTCTTGAAAGACAATACCACCAGCACATCACTAATAATATTTAAATTGTAAACAACAGGCCAATCGATATTGGAGGAGATAATGAACCACTTCTCACAACAGTAGAATTACACAGGACCTCAGTGTAATCTGATATATAAACATTTCAGCAATCCACTCCACCTTGGACCAAATACTGAATGCCACAGCTGACCAGGGGGATCTCAATGTGTGGCCTTATTTGTACTGAATGACAGTGCAGAGAGTAAAAAAGTCATTGCTGAGTCTGTGTTTAAAGATAAATGGGTAAAGTCATCGAACGTATGTGCTGTAATCTGACACATAACCTGTCGTACCGCTGGTAAGATGTGTCAGCTATACGTGGAGTATCGAATTCAAATCATGCAACTTACTGCTGAGTAGAGCTTAAGTTAGATCTCACAGCAAAGAAAGCCCACTGGAAGTACAAACCATGAAGTTGTAGAGTATCTTATTTTGTTAGATGCAAGATTTCGATTCCCACATTTTCTCACACTGTGTTGGCACAAGTGTATATACCATCACAACTTTCAAAAAGGCAAATATGGAGTCACTTCAGAGTTTGAAAATGACAAAGAGCTCCGGTGTAAACTAATGAACAGGCCACCTTGTCAAATGCTACATGACATAAAGTGGTGGTCTGCCAATAGGATATGTACACACACTCTATGTGTGCTGTACAAGGGAGTCATTCTGAATACTGTAAAAGATGTAGTCCATCTGGTCTAATAACACCATAGATTTGTAGTTAAACTTACATACTTTTTGCTCAATGTTGAATAGGCAATCTATCCTATTCACAGTAACTGAGACAATTTGTGATAGGGTCACAATAATACCCGCTTTACTTTCCAATTCAGGCCAATGCTGCTGGGCTGGTTAGCTAGCATTTTGATACAGAGCGAGCAGTTTGTGTAAACACACATGCGTTTGAAGTACAGACTTGACAGAAATTGCCAGTCGGCGTAGATAAGGTGAGCCTTTGCTCAATTGTCCAAAGATCTCTGATACACGCCCATAAAAGGTGATTCACAGGAAAAGAAAACAATATTCTCAAATAGCATAGGGGACCTTTTTGCACATTGAAATGTAACCAAATGCATGTGTGTTTAAGCATTTCGCAAACCCTCAACACCTGAGAAACAATAGGATGAGACCCGTTTTGTAAAAACCAGCCATACATAAGCCCAGCATTTTTGGCCCAGCGTGGACAATAGATATTAACCAAAGAGCTCTTTTTCTATTGCAGGGCCATCATGATTTGTATGGAGGCTATGATTGTATCACCATTTGTTTGTGTTGTTGAAAGATGGATTAAACCAAATTGCGTCCAGTCTGGCCGTACAAAGGGATCAGCTAAAAGTGCATTCCTGAAGGTCTGCCAGTGATGAAATGTTGTGAGCTGTTCATCCGAATCTGACAACAGGGGCCCTTCTATCACCCCTAGAGCCAGCCTTACAGGCTGGCTTGACATTGGAAAAAAAGGTTTGAGAAAAGCGGATTATTTTGTGTACTCTCAACAGACAAACAAATGGTTACCCGTTCAACCCGGGCAGGATCGATGATGGTTTCTAGTCACCAACCAAGAAGAGAGTGTTGAGTTGGTACAATTAGTGCCAGAAAATCAGAGACTGTAGCAATGTTTGAGCATGATAACTGGCTTGGGTTGATTAAAGCACCATCGTGTTCAGCATCTGAACAGACCCAGGAACTTTGGCAATCACTATGTCCTCAGAGACTGATGCTCTGTGCTGTAGAAACCATGCCTGAGCATATTAGGTGGGGAATTTAAGGTGGGAAAATAAGCAAGTCATAGCACATTTCTCATTTTAGACACTAAAAAACATGATTAATAAACATTGTTTTGTTTTGCTCACTCAAATGCTTTCAAATGTAAGTATGCAAAGGCACCAAATATCCTTTATAGAAGAAAATCTTGGAAAAAAAGTTAAAACAATTATGAGGAGTACACCTTCACATTATTATATAGATCTTCACAAACCATCTGAACTTACTCAACGATTGGACCCTACTCTGTTTCTTACCTGAAGTTCACAGTGCATGTAGACAGCCAATCAGCCACCCACCCTGTGAACCATAGACCTAACTGGCCAGTCTACAAAACAGAGCCAGTCGCAGTGTGCTCCTGCTTCTCCCTTGAGGCTTTTCCTGAGGTCTCAATACATCTGTTCTCTTCTATTTATCCACCTGTCCATCTGTTTGTCTGTCCCTGTGCATGTGCCTCGGTAACCCTATCCATCCCCTATGTCCAATCAGCTCATCTGACCCAGTCAGACAAGGGAGCACCAGGTGCCAGATGCCTAGCTATAATTGGTAAGTCAGGTTATTCCTAAATACTGTACAGCACATTGTTAGGGTTGGATATAAACCTTTCTCCACTCCACTTTCAATTATTTTTATTTGATGACGAGATTCAACATGATGATGTTGATCCAGACGCCGACAACATAAAACAGCAAAGAACACAAAAGATTCATGATCATTTACAGAATAATTATAATCTTCTGAAAGATTTTGATGCGTGTGTTGCACATCAACTGTATATAACTGATTGAGACAAAGAGAAGACTTTCGGTGTTGAGCAGTAGAGCAAATCGTAGTAATGCCTTAGAGGAAAGTGTTCTAGAAACAAGCTATTTAATGGACAACCAGTATAAGGGATGAATTTCACTATCATCGCAGTTACTAATCCAGTAATTCAAATATGTTCTTAACGTTCTTGTTAGCTTTGCTGTGAATGCTACATCCAGGAATCATCCACGTTCATTTAGGGTTGGGGGATTGGAGGCTTGGAGTCCCGCGTCATCTGAGTTAACACTAATCTAGCTGTTGATGTTTGGTTGTTTCCTCATTGGTTGGAGTTGTGCTAAACCATAGTGTCTATGCAAAGTAACAAGTAATGTAACCAAGACTAAATGTTTAGTCTTGGTTACATTACTTAGTAAGTACAGTTTTGCAATTACTTTTTTTGCATTTAGGAATATGTCAGACATAATGAATTACATTTGTATTAAGTAACTCCTGCAACACTGGTGGCTTTTACCATAAACTTCAGCTCACACGCAGCAATATATGCCTTCAGCTCGGGCTGATTGAAGTGCCTTTTCTAAGCAACGCCAACCCAGCCGTATGGCTCCAAACTGAATGATATCCAACAGGACCCTGGGTAATATCCAGTGCCAGCTTCTCCCCAACACTCAGTCAGTTTTTCCATTGCTCATTCACTTTTACTTTGTCCCACTTTCATGGTTTGTTGATATTCATCCATCCATCCATCCATTGTCAAACCGCTTACCCTGCACACAGGGTCGCGGGGGGGCTGGAGTCCATCCCAGCCAACTTATTGTAATTCCATCCAGGTTGCCTCCTCCTAACCTCCTCTGCATGTTGTTAGTTCATGCATTCTCACTACACACAGATGCACACATAAAAACATATGGCATTTCAAATCCTTCATTAGCATCATCCCAATTACTCATACACAGCGCCGGTATATTTCAACAGAACAACAAGTTTTTTAGGGAATTTAAGGATGCCAAAGTTCACCACACAGACACACACACAAGCATATAAGGGCACTGATCCAATGCCAGTTTGACCCTATGCATGGCTAAGAGCAAGCCAAAGTCTGCAAAGTGCCAGAATAATTTAGACATTAAAACCTGAATGAAAGCTTTTACTGTGATGAGGTAAATCTAAAAAACCTCATGACTGTCAAATGCGTAAAACTGCACATATACATGCATATGACTTGACCGCTGTTGTGCAGTAGTAAGTGCAAGTATGTCTGCAGGAACCTCCCCGGCAGTAAACAAATTTAAATAGTTTTTTTTCTCACTCCTGTGATGAGCCTGCGGGCTCTGAGTGTTCACATGGAGTTAAAAGAGGACAATTAGTGTCATCTACCTGAGTAAGAAATGGGAGGCACAAAAGTGGAGGAGAAACTTAATGATATGGATCGGTAACATTGATTTGCTTCAACAGAATCTGCCTTATTTCCCCTGGTATTGAATACAACGGAGAAAAACTGGTCCTAACCTCTAGCTACTTCATTTTATTTGTTTAAGGAAACAACAGGAAGCGTGAGGCCAAATAGAACCATGGTGTTCCATTTCATAATTAATTTTCAAATGTCAGTTGAACAATTACAATTTGAAAGGCAAGTGGAGACACTGGTAAAATATAGGAACAAATTTAGTATTTTTGCAAATCTGGGAGTCATTCACATTTTCTTAACTGAAATTCTTCTTATTCTGCAAACAAATTGTACACACAAATGGTGAATTACATGAGCATTTAAAAGACAACAAAACGTAACTTATGTATGAAACAGCTTTGAAATAGCCGCACTTTTCACACCCAAACATTGTGGTCATACATTAATTGTGTATTTTGTGATTTTCCAACCATTTTCCAATAAGGCCTGGCATCTCTGTTTTAGTACTTAATAAAGCCATCAACTTTGAAAAAGAAACATGTGATTTGATATTATTGTAGTAAGCGTTAAACTACGGTGCCGTGAATTCAGGTGGATGGCAGTAAAAAACAAAATCTCTGAAAGATAAAACGCCAGCAAATGGGCATGCAGCCGAATATCTCATTAGAAGAAAAAAAACACAGAATTTTGGAAATTATTACATCCGTCTTGCTTAAAAACTTTTGAAATTAAAAACGCTGTGGGGTAGTTGTAGATGTTTTGATCATACAAGTTATAAATACAGCCAACACTGAAATCTGATTATCAAAATAGTATAATTCTAATGAAATCGGTGTAGCCGGATATTTATCTACAACTGAATATAAAAATAAACAGAATACGCTTCCAAGCATTCAATTGTTGACTTAGAATTGAAATGTCAGCCTTAAGAAGGAAGATTTGAGCACATCACTAAAGCCCTAAGGGTCAACACTTCCCTCATAGAGAAAAGGGAGTCTGAAAGTACGCTGACTGCAAATAGCTGGAACACGGCTGCTTATTTCGAATGATGCGGAATCTGGAAGAACAAATTGTCCTTTTATGAATTCACATGTAGTTGTGCGCACAGTAAGATGCACACACACATGATTGTGAATTGTTTCTTTGATCTGCATCACTGCTTGGTGACTAGACGATGTGGAAAGGATTGTCAGACTAAGGTTCGTTCACACAACACCGCTGTCACATGATTTGTGTCAACCTTTCGTGGTGAGGCCTCGTGGCTTGTGCACAAACACACTGAACCCACTCGGATCAAACTGGGACCAGAAATGGAAGAATTTGCCTTTTTCATCCTAATTACCTTTCTCACCTATTTTAACCCATTTATTTTTCCTATGAAAATGTTGTTCAGTATAAGTTATTACGCGATAGAGTTCAACTTCCACAGACCAGAGGTCAGCGGGGAACTAAACAGACCTGTTTAGGTAAATATTAAGATATTTTTGGCTCTGCTGTGTTTGTTAAAGAAAGAAAAAATTTTGGTCTGCTGTTGGTCACTGTTGTTGCTCCTGCCCCACATCTCTCAGCCACTTTCCATCTCTTCGGTCACATCCTTATTTTCTATTCATTTATTGTTGCCTAATTAGTCTCATTTTCATAACATCTCTCCATCTCCCTTCTCACTTTTCCCTCTTCTTTCTCTGCCCCCGTCCCTCCCTCTGTCTCACCGTCTATGAGTGTTGGTAATTCAATTATCATGCGCTATGAAATATAGTTTGCAGTGACAGCGTGTGTTTGTGTTTGTGTGTTTATGCGCGTGTGTGTTTTTTGATGATGGAGAGGCTGTCTGCTTTTTTAATAAGCACAACACTGCAACGCCTCACCCGCTAACTGCCTTAGCATCGAACTTCAAACACACACTCAAGTAAACACACAAACACACACACACACACACATCTGCCAAGTCCAGGCTCAGATTTGCTGGCAATTTATGTACAAATAATTACTTTTTAATAGCCAGTAATATGATTTCCTGCCAAAGAAATATTCAAATGCGTCTCAACCAGTCCAGTATATTATCTGCCTCAAGCTACGGATCCGACTTCGGGGAGACTGTACGGGAAAGACAGATTATTGTTTGGGTGATAATCTTTTTTTTTACGCTTGTCATCTGCAGAGGAAAATATGAGTTTGTGCCTTTGTCTCTCTGTCTCCTTCGCTCCTTCACTTTATTTTCTCTTGCTTCTTCTCAAATGTTCCTTCACGCTCTCAGTCAAGACTCTATTAAGGCGGACTGAGCTTTTAACAGCAGCGCAGACAGCAGAACACAGACTTTTGACTTTTTGAACAAGTAATGTGAGTCACTGAGTCAATGCTTACTAATTACCTCTGTGTGTGTGTGTGTGTATAACACAGTTAAAACATTTGCATCTGCAATACGTTAATTGTTTTAGCTTTGGCGTTTTATTTGTTTTACAAGTTGGGATTTATTGGAAAAATAGGTCTTATTTGTCCAATTGGACAAAATTAAAGAAAACCTCTAAAATGTGACACGGCTCTTTTAGCTTTTGAGTTTTTCTTCTGCACTGGAGTCACTGAGTCTCTGCGCTCGGCCTGTTTGTGAAACGGATTCTGTAGTTGTGGTTGTGTAACAATTATAACGTTGCCAGGGGCCTTATTCATTTTTTTTTTTCTTCTTACATTTCGCTAGTAACACAATTTGTTTATATGGGTAATAGTTTTTCAATCGATTGATCAAATATCCTGTTAAAAAATTGTAAATTTAAATCAATAACTCTTTTTCAGATTAGATGCACATTTATAGAGAGGTACCGAAGTGCGTTCGCGCTCGTTCATTGTCTTCATTCAGGGACGTTTGCCGTCTAGATTTTCTGAAATGTTTCAGTCCACCGTTTGAGGTACAAGTAGCACTTCACGCTGGCCCCGTCTGTATTCATTTAGCGTGGTGGCGAATGATGCTGAATGGTTTGTTAGGCGCACATCTGTAGCTTATGATTTCCTCCTCTGCCTTGACTTCTCAACCTTACAGCATCACTTGACCCGAGCTTTGTTCAAGTTCTTTGCTGAGTTTGAGTTTCCCATGGCAACAGTGACTTTTCAGTTGGGCGGCCTTGTGGTGGCGACACTGACCTTAACCAACAAGCAAAATGAATCCAACTCCTTTGCTTCTAAGAGCTGCCGAAGCCAACATATGAAGGTTTTGCAAACCCATCTTACCAAAGCTTAAGTAGGAAGTAGAAAGAAACCTCACGCAGTCTCAAAATATCAACCTTTCGGCCATAATCGGTAATCGTATGAGATATTGGTGAATGTTCAATAAGTATTGCATGTGAAAATCGGATGGTAATTTGCAGCCTTGATCTCGCCGTCGCGCCTTCTTCGTTTCTTTATGTTTGTCACACACTCACAGAGACACCAGGGTTCACGATGTCACAGGTAAGTGACGGCGGATGTAGCGTCTGGAATTAATTTTTTGCATTAGCAGCTGAAACCTCCCTAAGCAGGTTCTAGTGCCAACACTTTGGGAATGTGTGGCAGTTTGTGTGTTTGCAGGTGTTAATCTGTGCAGTTTTCTGTGTGTGTGTGTGCATGATTGTGTGTGTGCACGGACTGGCTAATGACCTCTGGAAGAACGAGCCGGCTCAGCCTGAACCGGAGGGAGTCTCCACCAATGCTGCTCCCGCTTCCTGTGTGTGTGTGCGCGCGTGGTGTTTGTGCGTTAGTGTGTGTGCGCGTCGAGCGCCAGCTAACGCATCACTCCGTCTAATCTGCACGGACAAATCAGAGCCACACAGCGACGGGAAGCAGCCATCACACAGAGGGAGAAGAGAAAGGGAGTGTGGGAGTGAAACCTAGAGCGATGAAGATGATGGTTTACTTACTTTGATGAAATAAAAGAAGAAATATATATATATACATATATATATATAAGAAGTTTGTTATTATTTTCACACGAATAATAAATATATATATTCAATTTTCATGTGAAAATAATCACAAACTTCTTCAAACTACATATATACATATAAATGTTTGTCCCTGTATGTGCGCATGTGTCGGTGGTGGAAGTGAGTGTGTGTGACAGACTGATAATGGAACTCATTGTGGGCCGTGTCACCTACACAGACCTCATCTACCCCTCGGCAACACACACACACACACACACACACACACACACACATGGTATTATATCTCATCACAATGACAGTCCAGCTCAGAGAAGTCAGATCACTTACAGTGAAAGATCCACACAAAGGTTGAGGCAGACACACACACACACACACACACACACACACCCTCTCCTACCATTGTGATGTCAGCTTATTGGCAAAAATGATGTGTCACAATCTTCCTTCTGCATGGATGATGCTCACCGTGGTACACGTGGAGTATTTCACCACAGTAGTAATCTTATGCATGTATGTACGTATTAAGTATGAGTGTGTTCCTGTTTTGTTTGGTTGTGTGTACACAAGAATACACAGTACCAGTCAAAAGGACACACTTTCTCTTGTAATTAATTGATACAATGTATCTAAGCGTTTGACTGGTACTGTATACTGTATGTGTCTCACGCACGATGCCAGTCGTAGTCCCACCGATGGCTTCTCACTCAGTCGAGATGTCTTTGATTTAAAGGAAAGACTCTTCTGATCGAGGTGCTTTGCTTTTGCTACAGTCAATATAATCAAATCCCAGAAACTACTCCACTCTAGTTAGTTGCTGAAGTCAGGTGCATTTTAAAAACACATTTTTCTGCGAATCATCTTAAGCTTTCTGCCTTTCATTTTCCTTTGAGCACTTTTCTTAATTTCCCCTTTCAGCATCTCCATCGCTGCGTCTCTCTGCACCTCTATCTCTTCTTTAGAAGCTCTTCCTTTCTTATTTGATTCTGCTCTTTTCTTTTTCTCTCCCTTTCTCTAATGAATCATGCTGAAACTTTCCCTCGTGCAGTGCTGATGGAAGCCCTCTAGCATGCGCGCATATTGCATGAATTCATCACTGCTACAATGCGAGTTCGATTTTGGAAGCAAACACACACACATTCACACACACATAACAATAGTTCCTTTTGCTCATGCATGTGTTTATGAAACATAGTAAAAATACACTCGATGGACCACATTATATCCTTTATAGTTTAACAAAATACAATATTCCCAGCAAAGGATACAATGTGCTGTAAAAAATATTTTTGTCACAAGAACACACAAGTTTATTGAAGGATCTTTAGCAATGTCAGCAATGCTCCTCTTGCCTCGATGTCACAAATTGTCAGCGTTCATTTGTGTCGACTCCACACATTCCTCAAGAGCAACACTAAGTATTACGTAGTGACCTGTTTCCCACGTTTGCATGAGATTACATCCCTACATTTGGGATTTTGTGTGAAAAGCGGGTAGCGTGGTAAAGGCAGCGGCACGTGTGTGCAAACTCACGCAAACGACAAACACCAAAGTGAAACTTCAACAATTTAGAGCTGCGTGATAGAGTCTCATGCAAATGTTACAGATTCTGGAGGGGGGGGGGTTTGAGTAAATAACCCATTGTTTTGCACCAGTTATTAGGAGAGTAAATTAGCTCATATTTAACTTTTGTGAACTTGTAATAAATAAATAACAAAAAACATGGAAAAGGCTCAGGTACATTCTCATTCGTACTGGTGTGCACAAGGCGATGAAGAAGTTGGACGCGTGGACGCGCGTTGTTGAGGAACAAAAACAATTTCAAAACACAGATCGTTGGCCGGCCTACAGCAGCCGCCTGTGACGTCATCGCCGAAGGACAGGTCAATACTAATGAGGTCAGGGGGAGGGGGATCAAATCTGATTATGGTCTCCAGTTCATAAACAATATATTTCTATTGAAATCTAGCTTGCACACGGGGAGAGGATGCCACATCGAGCAAGAGAGAGAGAGAGAGAGAGGATGAGAGTAATGAAAATGTGAAGTGAATGAGATGAAAAGAGAAGAAAGGAAACTTGGGATAGAGGCAAAGATTGTAAAGAAAGTTGCAAAAAGGGAAGTGCGTGATGAATGAATCAGCAGCTTAACAAATGGCCACACCGACTAACCAGATATTAATAATTAAAAACACTGGATCACTCTTGTCCCCATCAGCCCCCCTATAAGTAACCTGCCCTCTCCTTCCTCTCGGCCATTAAGGCTTATTTGAAAAGGAACAGATACAGGCATGAAAATCAACCAGCTGCTTTATTCCTCAGTCGCAGACAGTATTCAAAGCCACTCCATCAACAACCTTATATAGAGTTTGTAGATGGCGGACATGGTGACACCAAATGCTTTGTTCATTCAAATGATCAACTACTTTCAATTGTCCCTTCCTGCCAAATTGACTTCACAGGATCTAGTAAATTCTTTGTACCGTAGATCTCCATCGAGGACAAACAACACGTCCTCGCTGGCCTCACGCTTCACAATTATGCTGTAGGTAGCACAAGTAACACATGTGTACATTAAGCTTTTTACGCTCTCTATTCAAAATTCAGCTCTGAAAATCTGTGTTAGGTTCATGCAACAACGTTAGAAAAGATGCCATTTACGGTTAAAATATAATTTGTTATTTAGTAAATTAGGCCGTGTAATCATCAGCATTATTCACACTGCGTCACGTGACGTCGTCCAGTCCAGGTACGTCATTTGTCATGGTTGCGTGGAGCTACTGATCAAACTGCTATATTAGACAACGACTGTGACAATGACCCAGATCACCGTTTAAATGGATAAAAGATAAAGGTTGGATTGTTATCCAACCTTGGTTACCTGCATGAGGCCTCGATTTTAACTGGGCCTGATGACACAGTTGGAATATTGCTTTGGCTGTTGAGAAGCTTTGTGTTGCCTTGTTGACGTCTCACATGGGATCATCTCTCTACCCGCTGAAGGGGATTCACACATTGAACTCGTTTGGGTTGACATTGACGAGCTTTGGGGTTCGTGCCAATTTGAAAACATTTTGTTGAGGTTGGTGTGACAGCTTTCAATCAAACCTTTAATCGATGGAATTGGGACGACGGTGCCTGAAGAATGTTTCATCCACCTTTTCAACGGGGACTAACCACAGGACGTTTATCTTGATAACTCCTTTTAATTCACATTAGATCCATCGGCTGAACGTTGACTAAATACTGACTTATTTTGGTTTATTTGTAAAAAGCTTGACCAGGGGCCTGTTCCTCGTACATGGTTCAACTAAGTGGATCAAATGTCACATTGCTTCCTTTGGGCGATCTTATCAGGAAACACCGCATAAACTTCCATTGTTATGCAGACGATACTCAACTGTATCTGTCAATCACGACAGACACGATGTCAGTCGTCAATCACCGAAACCGGGATTTTCTAACGACACAACGGCAAATGAAGTTCCTCCGCTGACGAGCAGGAGATGATCATGAACACATATAAGGAGATAATATGTGCATTTGAATCAGTCTGTCGGATGAATTGAACGTGCTTTTGGAGTCTCTCTTTTCTTGGCATTATGCTGCACATTTCATAAATAAGAGAAATCAATGTTGTGCATAATAATCAAGAGTCACTTACATAATCGCTATAAAGCCGACAACACACACACACACACACACACATTTAGTTTTACTGTTTTCTGACAGAGTTGAAGCATAAGCAGCATTTACACTGATATCATACCACGCTATACCTCACTGTCATGTAGCTCACCTGAACCCCTACCTTTCATTTCAATAATTGAATTAAATATAACGAAGCTAGTGAACTTGTCTCTCTGTATCTCTCCCCCTCTCCCTTCATTAAACATGACAGACGTCAGTAAACAGCTTTCACAGTTTCTAGGCTGCCGTAAATTGCTCATCCTCAAAACGTTTGTCATTCCTACATTAAATTGAAGCTTAACTTATTGTCACGAAGAGGTAATTAACTATTAAAAGACGCACTGTGACAACCAACCCCACCCCCGGGAGGGTTGTCACACATTGTGCGGTAGGTTGTCACAACGTTATTGCGATGGGAAAACCTTAAAAAGAAGAAGTACATTTGAGAGTTGAATTGCATTGATGAGTTGACAAATACATAACGTAATACTTCCTTGGACAAAATGAGCAAGGAACATGGACCTTAGGAACAAAACAAATATGCCTGACAATAATAGCCTGCTCCACTGGGGTTAACACGTTCACTCTCTGAGTTACAGTGATGGCAAAGGTAGGGTCTGCACGTATGTTGCATATGTAACAACCAACCCCAAAGAGAAGGTGACAACGAACCCCAAAACCCGAATGTCTTGCTAACTAGTTAGCTAGCTAACAACAATCACAAACTACAGCTTTCCCTTCACCCTCACAGTGTTTTGTTATCAACCCAGTGTGTAAAAGTCTAGAAGAAAAATACCGAGGAGGCCGGGAAATGTTACACTAGAGATTAAAAACACAAAGAGTCCTCTCATAGCCGTCTCACTCCAGGGAAGACTACGTACGCGAGCTCGGATTCTAATTCCGCACAATTCCGCATCAACGTTTGCTGTGGACCTTTCTTCGAATCCTGCAAGCGAGATATAAAGAATGTGACAACCAAACCCCGTTATCCCCTACCTGACGTTCATTTAAGCAACTCCCTATTGGTGTCCTAATCCTCCCTTGCGATGTTGGACTCACTGCATTTTGCATAGGCACGAACGTTGTCTTTCTCTAAATGGCAGCCCTGCAACAGCCTGGCGGCCCTGCGGAGGGTCTAACACCCCCGTTGGCCCCCCGCGATGGACTCTGAATCGCCCTGAACAGACTAAGCCGCTAACGATGACGGATGGGAGGAATCCTGAACCCAAACGTGGACCCGGCTCCGGACCCCCTGGCAGGCAGCGGCACACTTCCCTTCACGTAGACACTAAGATGCACAGAGTTCTCCAAGGAAACACCTCCTGGCTGGATTCTTCCAATATTCCTGCTGTTTAGCAGACTTTGTTTTGAAATAACTGAGGGGGGGGAAAAAAAGGAGGTAAGTACAGCGAAATTACGCAAACACGCACGCATCCAAACACGTACAGCACACAGCCTGTGGCAGCAGAAACTCCGGCATCTGTTTTTCCCACTGAGGTCGTCTGCTGGAGCTGGAGTCAATTATAAACACATTAGACTCTGTTTCCTGTAACACACAATGACAGAAATACCTTCATGTGATCGCCTCGCGCGCACAGACACACGCCGCAGACGCCGCAGCCGCACAACTCTGGAGCGTGTCCATTGTCCTGCCCGGCTTGCACCACCAAAGAGAGCAGAGATGGCGGCAGTAAAAAGAGCACGGACATAAAGAGCCGAGGAGGGAGGAATGAAAGGGAAAAGCCTGGAAAAACGCACAAATGAAAGTGAGAAGCCGTTTTACTTTTGGAAAGTCGATCTTCAGAAACCGTTAAATTACTCCCTAATACACGAGGGGCGGGTATACTTTTCCCATTTGATGTGAACGACGATTGAGTTCGAAACTGAGGCAATCATAAACAAAAATCAGCCCAGTCGTCTTATGAAACTCAATTTGTTGAAGAACCCCCTGGTAAAATCACAGGCGTGCGTCAAATTCCCGGCGGTCCCCCAGAATGCTAAAAGTATTTGCGCCCTCAAAGGCGGTTATTTTGGATTAGAGGTAGCTGACAGACTGAATGGCAAAGAATATATCAGTTTTTTCCGTGGGGCTTCTCACATGGCTCGCTTGACAAGCCTTCACTAAGGGAGTACGGTGTTATATGATTGTGTGTGTGTGTGTGTGTGTGTGTGTGTGTACGCAACGTGGTTGCATGCCTCTCGGAGTGTGTGTCAGAGCAGACCTTTTGCATTTTCCTGTGTGCCCAACGTGTGCGACTGTGCAGGGTTTCGTGTGCCTGACAGATGACAAACAAGCATCACTTCCTCTGAGACTGACTGACAGGAGGACTGAAAAGCGAACACACACACACACACACACACACACAGGTGCACGTTCAACAGACAAAGGTACAGAGACACAGTTATTACGTTGGTTAACGAAAATCACAGCACTGTGCAACAGCGAGCATATGTGTCGCCCATCGATTCTGATCCGATAGTCTCGTCGGTCAAAGCGGCGCCAACAAAGAGAAAATCCAGTGGCTCTGCGTGTGCGTGTGTGTGTGTGCGTGTGCATATTTCTGACCTCAGCGATGTTTATTCACTTAGTTCCTGTAAAGCTCTCCCGAACAGAAGCCGGAGACAGCAGGTAGTAGTGAAGACAGGTGGGTCCCGAATGGTTTAACTGCCGGCAACGAGCTAGAATTTGAAATCGTGCAACAAACCCGCCGCCGTCATTTAGGCCTTTTCTCCCAAAGCAGCTTTTACTGCTTTGGGCGAGTCCACAATAAACCTTAGAAAAAAAGCACTAAATTATCACTGTCCTACTACTCTTTTAGTGGGAGAAGAAAATGTGACATTGTTGTAATCAACGACAGTTAACAGATACCTTTTGTCTGGGAATTTGATCTGTTGACGATTCTGCTGTGATGTCAGGCAAATTTTAACCAATAAAACAAAGTCAATAAACAATCATTTCAAATATGACGAGAAGGACCGTTCTTCACACGTGCGTTAATCCTGGTAACGATAATGACCATTACGATTGTCACGCATTGTTACTTTGCTTGTCACTCACAAACATATGAGAAAGGCACACAGGGATCTATAAAGTGTCTCAAGTTCCTAAAGAGAATATGCGTGTGTGTGTTTGAATGCATGTGTGTCATCAGGTCTTATCCATCTGCATACATTGTGGGGATTGGCCTTTTGGAGACAAAAATGCACATTTCCACAACATAAGATAAGTTTTGTGTGTGTGTGTGTGTGTGTGAGTAACGCAGTACGGCATTGTCATAGAGGAAACCTCCGTAACCTTTATACAGCTCTTTACTCTGTCACTTTCTATAAAAACACACCTCAATCACTCGGAGGGGGACGAGAGGAACGAGGAGGGAAGCTGAGAGGACAAGGAAGGTGTGAGGACGGAGAGACAGAGGAGGTGGCAAAGCCTGT
The DNA here is from genome assembly GCF_964276395.1 of Gasterosteus aculeatus. Taxonomy (NCBI): domain Eukaryota; kingdom Metazoa; phylum Chordata; class Actinopteri; order Perciformes; family Gasterosteidae; genus Gasterosteus; species Gasterosteus aculeatus. The sequence continues at coordinate 3,019,834 of NC_135709.1, read as the reverse complement.
ACGATGTGGAAAAAAAACGAGGTGGCGGAAACTAGAGAAGACAAGACCGGAGGAAGTGAGCAAAGTAATATTGTTAGCAGAAAAGACTAAAGTAAAAAGAGGATAAAAGGGACTTAACGTGACAGAGAGGGAACGGAGAGCAACTGAAGTTTTCGCAAGGTCAAGTGTGGAAATGGACTCCCTGTGACGTAATGACCTCCATTTTTCTTGAATGCATTTTAAGGATTTCTTTTTTATAGCACACACGTAAAGACAGAGTAGATTGAGAGCACGTGCACTTTAACATAAGTATCATTATCGCAAACAAAATGCCCGAAAACACTGAGGCGGGAAAAAGTCAGAACCAGCATCCAAAAAGGGGCTAGGCAGGGAATCCATGGTCAAAAAGCCAGCGTAAGTGAGAACAGGATATCAGGACAATCAGGACAAAAGACAATATGAATACCTAAACAGTGAGGGACTAATGAGGGAATGGGCTGCAGGGGGGGGGGAGAGCATGAGGACCAGGTGAAGACAACGAGAGATGACTTCTAGTTGATGACAGGATCTAGTTGACAAGCAGGCAGGAGAAAAAAACGAATACGATGGTGAGTTTGTGGCAATTACGCTACCTTTTACCAAGTCGTGGTGTGGCAGACGTATGGCAAACAGAAGGTATGCAACGGCTGTAGCGCAGGAAAACAAGTGAGGAGCGCTTTACAAACAACTCCATTCACTTACTTACTGCTGACAGCCAGAGAAGAACTTCTGCAAGCTCGGACACGCAGTTTGCTGCTCGTAGCTCCGTTGTCTTCTCCCTGTTATTTGCCTTCACTTGACGAGTGTGCAATAATGTTTTAATAAGCCTCTTTCCCCGGCCTGACAGTAAATCTTCTTTTGTCAATACTTTGGACGGAAAGAAAGGATGGGCTCTGAGCTGACCTTTAGCCTGCTGGACAATTTGACATTCTTCATGATTACCCACATGACAGAGCATTCAAGATGGTGGGCTCTCTGGAAGGAGTCGGCCTGTATGCGCCGCCAACAAATGACTTACTCAAATAGACACAAAAGGGCCGAGTGTTGGCCCGGGAAATATCACACCATTTATGCTATAAAACAGCTGGTATTTCTTCCCTCAATAACAGATTTTTGACTACGGCTCAGAACTCATTAAAAGATGAATCCTCTGGGAACTATTATTATTTATAAAAAAAAAAAAGGTGCAACAATCCATTTAATATTAGTTGACATATTTCCTTCCTGAGTGGTGGAGAAGCTACACTATCGTCAGGACCAGTCCTGAAAATAATAGACCAACACACTCGTCTTACCAAGTATGACCCAGACATAATATACATTGTATAATGATACCGTTGGTGGTACATGCGTTTTCAACGTCGTGTTCCTTTTCATTAATAGTTTTCTTCCTTGAGGTGATTGTTCACCTACTGAACAGAAGTGATAGAAATCTACTAAGAAGTGACACACAGACCTAAAGCCCACTGCAATAAAAGCCAACCTTACACAGCTCGACTTGGGGCTTGATTATGACAAAGTGCGAGTGCGGCTGTGACACCAACGCAGGAAGCCGTGGCTGTGATCAGTTTTCATTGCAGTATTAATTGCACAACGTTTTACTTTGGGATTGTTTGTTTGTGAGTTGTCTTCACGGAGCCTCGGGAATTTTATTCATTGCGTTGCTTTTAACACTAAATTACTTTTGGAAACAACATAAAAAGAACAAACTGTTGTTTTCATCATCCCATCTTCCTGACAATCACGCTGCTGAGTGGAGCAGATGAGTTAACAGGAACGTCTGATGATAATAGCTGAAGATTTGTGAAGCCTTATGCTTCAAATATAATGCTTCTAGGTACCACGTAGCATTCGAATTGGGACTTAGGGCGTCATTTTTTTCGCTTGTGTTATATAATTGGGCTTAACTTGACCAGGCCGTCGATATAAAACAACTCAACATCGAACGGAAGACGGACAGACGTCCCGTGGGTGAAGATCCCGTGTTTGTTTGGGAACCAGAACCTTTCTATCTTACCTGCACTCTACATCAGTCGCTCCGAACGGTCCGTGCAGGAATGATGCGGACGGCCTTACTTTTGAGTTACTGAGGGTGCCTTGTCTGTTTCTGTTCACTGATTAAATGTTGGTATTTCAAATTTGCAGACAGACGGATGAAAAGAAAGGTTCACATCCAATATATTTTTCTATCAAAATCAAGTGATTTAACCTCCGCTTCTGTTGATAGAACCACATATTTCTCCTTCTTCTCACATCTGTTGCTGTTGCTGTTTAGTGTAGAATCTGTGCCAAAACTGACTAATACTGCTGTTGTAAGTACAAGCAGAGGATTTATTCCGCTCATATTCCGGAAAAAATTGGTTATGCAGGATAAGCAAATTCAAGAGAAATGCAAATGATAAGGTTCACATGATATATAAGGTTCACACATTATGTGTATTCCTATATTTTGTGTTATGCTAATAAACATATTTCCCAGGAACAATTTTTGGTCTTTGTTGTTTGGCCTCTACTGTGAGCTGTCGCTGTGCCATCAATTCACAACGATTACAAACGTTTTATTTATGTAGATATGTGAATATGTTGGACAACACCAAAATAATTGAATGAGAGTTTAAAAAGAAGAAGGGTGCTGTCCCCTGCTGCCTCCTCCCTGCTTTTGTTGTACTGTGCACACTTTCTAGTTTTCTGCAATGCAGGTGGAAGAGGAGAGGAAACACCAATGCAAACGTCTGTGTTTTATGTGATGTGAAGGAAGGAAGACTGACAAGAGCAGGTATCGTTTTTTCAGTAATGCAAAGAGATCGTGCTGAAAGTCATGGCGAGTCTACTTTAATTTCAAATATTTTTATAGAATTTATTTTATATAAGATTACCAAAAGTTACTTGAACGTAATAAGAACAGCAATACGGGGAAGTCAGCAGGTACTTTTCCGACTGGTGCAACCACCAATCCAGCGATTGGATATTGAGATGGTTTGAGTGCATCTGTGTTTTCACCTCAACAATAGAATAAACTGATTCCATTTCAAAGTAGGGTGAGAAGAGGATGTTACACAGCGGCCCCCGCTCCTTGTGTGAGACGGGGGAGCGTATTTACACACTGTGTGCTGTCGCGAATAATTTGTTTCATTTTTCATCACACCTCAATTACTTTCTCTAAATTTCGTCTATGAATCCTGATCACCTGTAATGTGTACATTTCTCCTGCGTCGGCTCCATGAAGTTTGTGTTTTCTTAAAAGCAGCCCACAACTATAGTTATTTGTAAAACAAAAAATATTAGAAAATGTGTTTATATAGCCATATTGAATCTGATGCTGATAAACTGATAAACGAGCAGACATAAAATGAGACAGACCCTGAAAATAACCTTCTTGAAAGAGGAATGAGAGAGAAATAGTTTTTAACAGTACACTCAGCTACTAAAGTGCATTTTGAATATTGAATTAGAATACGCTTCCACGCGATGGTTCAGATACATTATAGACAATGTTTGAAACAAAAAGTACTTTAAATATCCCCCATAGGAGACAGAACAATTCCCCCCAAAATGATTAGGAAGTTATTCAAATGTATAAACGTACCTGTGTTGATAAGACGGACAAAGCTTATCAATATCTTACATCACTATTGATTCATTCATGAATGTAGCTAATGTTATTAATACGTGCACTCCTTTGTTTACAGCACGGGGAGCAACAACATTTTACGCCGAAAAAAGGATTCTTAAACAAATATGAATCCTTTGCAATTGCAAATTTTATATGACAAATAGTGTATTATTCATAATAGGAATCTGCAAATGGCAGCTTTACCCTCACCTCGCTCCTCTGCTCCTCCCTGTATGTGGTGTAGAGACTAATCTGTGGCACCAGGTGAAAAATGAGAGCACAGCGGTGTCCCGCGGCAAAATGAATGTAAGGGAAACATTGATGAATGCTTAGTATTTGAATTTGATTCATGTTATGAATGAAGCTTTATTCCGTGGTCCTCTAAAACCAACGAAGTGTTATGACTGGGGTCATCTGTGTAGTGTTTGTGGGTTTCTTTTGGTGTCTTTCTGGTTTCTTTATTCAAACAGGGATGTGCCACCACCAGGCGCGGATTGGTGGACGGTCTCCCACCCGTCCTGTGATTGGCTGCAGCCGGCATATAATGGAAGCCAAGATGGCGTCCGAGGCAGAGCAGACCAGAGCAGGGGAGAACAGCAGCAGAGCACAACCCTCGTCCTCCTCCTCTTCCAACCAGCCACTTGTAGCATACCGTGAAGCTAAATAAGTATTCTGTTTTTCTTTTGAGTTGGTTTTCTCCTGTTTTAAAGTAGTTAGGTAGGTAAGACTGATGTCATTATTTTTCTCCTTTGTTTTGGTAGGTCAGTGTCTTATTTTCTAGCTAGGTTCGTTTTTTGGTTTGTTTGTTATATTGGGGATGGGCAACGGCGAAGCCGTGGTTTGTCTTTGCCTCAACATACTGGGTTTTTCTCAACCTAGAGCTTTTTTTCAATAAATATCCCCTATACAAACTTAAAGTGTGTGTGGCTATTTGGGAGACGGGGAAGATTGGGGCCTATTCATGTTGCACCTTAGGCACCCCTAGACTGGGGCGTAACATGAATTGGGGGCTCGTCCGTCTTCTTGTCTCGCCTCGTTTTCTGTGTTCTATGGAAGATTTTTTGTCTGGTTGGCAGTGATTTGGTGTGTGGGGGGAATTATGGAGTTTTCACTGGATGAGTTTGTGGCTGGTCCATCTTTTGCTAAAATTGAAAAATGTAAGAAAAAGGACCTTTTGATGGTGGCAAATTGTTATAATGTGCAGGTGCCCTACAGTGCCAATAAGGCGGAGATCAAACGGTTGCTGTGTGCGGAGTTGGTGGAGCAGGGCATCATACCTGAACCAGCTACTGATGTTGCTGTTGCGGGCGGCGCGGCGGGTGACGCACCGATGGCAGACGTGAAAGCGGCAGGGGCTGCTGGCATGCTCGCTACGGGTGTAGGACTTGAGCCCGTCATAGATCCTGTCATGGGTAACATGACCACAGAGGATCTCCGCATAGCCCTCCAAATAAAGGAGGTAGAGACCAAAAACAGACAGCTAGAGGTGCAAGCAATGCATCTGCGCATCAGGGCTCTCGAACTGGAAAAGGGAGCCCCGGTAGTCTCCACCCCGATGTCTCCTCTTGACCGCAGTGCTATTTCTACTCCGGCTTTTGACATTAGTAGGCACATAGCTTTAGTCCCTCCGTTTCGCGAGTCAGAGGTTGACTCATATTTTAGCGCTTTTGAGCGGATAGCTGCTGCCCTGAGTTGGCCTAAAGAGTTCTGGTCCCTTCTCCTCCAGTGTAAATTAGTGGGGAAAGCTCAAGAAGTCTGTGCCAGTCTGTCTATTGAGGATAGTCTTGACTATAAAATACTGAAAAAGACAGTGTTACAGGCCTACGAGCTGGTCCCGGAAGCATACAGACAAAAATTTAGGAATAGTGATAAAACTGCTAACCAGACATATGTTGAGTTTGTGCGTGACAAGAGCATTCTGTTTGATAAATGGTGCCAGGCGTGTAATGTTAAAAACATGGCGGAAATCAGAGAGCTCATTTTGCTCGAGGAATTCAAAAAGTGTTTGCCGGAAAGAATTGTGGTCTATTTGAACGAACAAAAAGAATCATCGGTAACGAAAGCGGCTGTTCTGGCTGATGAGTTCATTCTAACTCATAAAAGCGTTTTTTCTATGCCGGCGCCTCGCGTTTCTCAAGTAATGCCTGAGCGCAGAGTTCGGTCGCCAAAGATGATGCGTAAAAGCACCTCACCAACAGCGGGTGAGGGCCGTGAGTGTTTCTATTGCCATGAGCCAGGCCATTTGATCGCGGTTTGTCCGATTCTTAGGAAAAAAGGACCACACAAAGGTACTAAACCTCCTGCCGGTGTGGGTTTCATAAACACAGTGTCACCACCGGTAAAACATACTGAGCTGTTACCTGAAGAAAAATACGCGGAGGTTGACCCTCGGTTCAAGCTGTTCGTATCTCACGGGTTTGTTTCTTTAACTGGCGAGCAATCGGAAAAAGTGCCAGTAACTATTCTTCGAGATACAGCCGCCTATCATTCATTCATGCTGGCTAATGTGCTGCCGCTCTCCAACGAAACGTCGTGTTCTTCTGATTTGCTAGTGTGGGGAATCAAAATGAGTGAACTTCATGCCCCACTGCACATGATTCACTTGCATTCAGCGCTTGTGTCTGGACAGGTGAAAGTTGCCGTGCTCCCACAGTTTCCGATTAGTGGCGTTTCGTTTATTTTGGGTAACGATTTGGCCGGAGGAAAAGTGTTTCCTCTGCCCGAAGTAGTTAGTGACCCAATTTCGTCGGTGTCTGCTTGCTGTTCACCCTTTGCCTCTTCTGCTGTGTCTGTGCCAAATCTGTTTCCTGTGTGCGCTATTACGCGTGCACAGGCTCGTAAATTGGGTGAAAATGTGGATTTGTCTGAGTCGTTTATGGCTACGCTAGTTGAGGGTGAGCCCTCCTGTTCAGTGTCATCCGATGAGTGTGAAAATGTATTAAAATGCATCAATGAGTTTGATCTATTTCCTGCTGACACAGACCTAAGTTTAAATGTGACCCGAGAAATGTTGACTAAAGCCCAGATGAGTGATCCGTCTCTAACTTCGTGTCTGTCCTCTGTTGTAGCCGCCGAGGAAGACAGCAAACCAGTTCGTTTTTTTTTGGACAACGGTGTCCTGATGAGACGGTGGAGTCCCGACTCCAGTGAGATGTGCGCTGTAAATCAAGTGGTTGTGCCAACTGACTACCGAGCGCAAATTTTGAGTCTGGCACATGACTCCAGCTTAGCTGGCCACCTGGGTGTTAAAAAGACGTACCATCGTGTGTTGCGCAATTTCTTTTGGCCCGGATTAAAAACTGACGTTTCGAAGTATTGCCGCACCTGTCACACATGTCAAGTTGTGGGAAAGCCCAACCAACCTGTTCCGCCGGCTCCTCTGCATCCGATCCCGGTGCTTGGTGAGCCGTTTGAACGAGTGTTGATAGATTGTGTGGGGCCGTTACCCAGAACTAAATCTGGCCATCAGTATATTCTAACGGTGATGTGCGCCGCGACGAGGTATCCTGAAGCTATTCCCCTGCGCACTCTCAGAGCAAAACCAGTCGTGAAAGCTCTCACTAAATTCTTTTCAACGTTTGGCTTGCCTAAAACTATCCAGAGTGACCAGGGCACGAATTTCATGTCCAAATTGTTCGCACAGGTAATGAGAGAGCTAAAAGTTAAACATGTAACTTCAAGTCCTTACCACCCGGAGTCTCAAGGTGCACTTGAGAGGTTCCACCAAACCCTAAAATCTATGTTGCGTAAATATTGTCTTGAGTCTAACCGAGAGTGGGATGAAGGTCTCCCTCTCCTGTTATTTGCCATGCGTGAAACTCCTCAGGAGTCTTTGGGGTTCAGTCCTTGTGATTTGGTCTTTGGCCATACTGTCCGCGGTCCCCTTCGGCTACTTAAAGAAAAGTGGTTAGCAGAGTCGCCAAAAACTGAACATAAGCTGCTAGATTATGTCAGTTCCTTTCGTGAGCGTCTCAATTATGTGTGTCAGTTAGCCCGTGACAACTTGTCACAAAGTCAAGCTAAAATGAAGAGTCGTTATGACAAAAAGTCTGTCCTCCGTGTCTTCCAACCAGGTGACAAGGTTTCGGTGCTTCTTCCGTTGCCGGGATCCAGTTTGCATGCTCGGTTTTCGGGTCCGTACACGGTGGAGAGGAAAATTAGTGACACTGACTACGTTGTTCAAACTCCAGATCGGAAAAGAAAATCTAGAGTGTGCCATATTAACATGTTGAAACGTTATTTTTCCAGAGTGAGTGAATCCCCGCTGTCTCTTGCTGCACCCGTGATGTCCGTGTCCGCTACTCCTCCTCAGTACCACCTAGCCGATGATGGGTTGGCAGAGAAAAGTGGTTTGATGCCGGCCGCGCGTTTGAGAAATTCAGAGGTACTGAGTAACTTGGGTTTTTTTTTTGGCCCATCTGTCGGACTCAGCTCTTGCAGATGTTAGGGATTTGATAGAGGATAACCTATTGCTTTTCTCTGACCATCCTAGGCAAACGTCTGTCCTGTTCCATGACATTGACGTGGAGAGTCACAAACCCATTAAGCAACATGCGTATCGCGTAAATCCGGCCAAAAGGGCTATGATGCAGCAGGAGGTGAGCTATCTGGTTGAGCATGGATTAGCTGTTCCCAGTACCAGTGCGTGGAGCTCACCCTGTGTCGAAACCCGACCACACTCCTCGTTTCTGTAACGATTACCGAAAAGTAAATTCAGTCACAAAACCTGATTCATTTCCGCTCCCCAGAATGGAAGATTGCATAGATCGTGTAGGCTCCGCTAAATATGTGACAAAGCTGGACCTGTTAAAAGGTTACTGGCAAGTACCGTTAACGCCACGGGCCTCAGAAATTTCAGCTTTTGTCACACCCGATACTTTCCTCCAGTACACGGTTATGCCATTCGGGCTGCGTAATGCACCCGCTACTTTCCAACGGTTGATGCGTATCGTGTTATCTGGTGTAGAAAATTGCGAAGCTTACTTAGATGATGTTGTTGCTTACTCCTCCACCTGGGCCGACCATCTCCACACATTGTCCCTCATTTTCAGTCGTCTCCGTGAGGCCTCACTCACCCTCAACCTCGCAAAATGTGAATTTGGTAGGGCCACTGTTACCTATTTAGGTAAACAGGTAGGTCAGGGGCAGGTGCGTCCTTTGGCTGAAAAAGTGCAGGCGATTATTGATTTCCCGGTCCCCCCGTCCAAGAAAGCGTTGCGCCGTTTTCTTGGAATGTGTGGGTATTATCGGGGTTTTTGTCGAAACTTTTCGGACGTTGTTGCTCCTCTCACAGGACTTGTGAGTCCTTTAAAATCGTTTATTTGGTCCCCCGCCTGTCAAGCTGCCTTCGAGTCGGCCAAGGCATTACTGTGCAATGCACCAGTTCTCGCGGCGCCCTGTTTTACGCGACCCTTTAAGTTAGAGGTTGACGCCAGTGCGTGTGGCGCAGGGGCTGTCCTCTTGCAGGAGGACAGTCAGTCCATTGATCACCCCGTGTCTTACTTCTCAAAAAAGTTTAATAAGCACCAGCTTAATTACAGTACCATTGAGAAGGAAGCTCTTTCGCTATTGTTAGCCTTACAATATTTCGAAGTTTACCTTGGGTCTAGTTCACAGCCTGTCTCGGTATTCACAGATCATAACCCATTGGTATTTCTGGCTCACATGCAAAACTCTAACCAGCGGCTGATGCGCTGGTCTCTCCTTCTGCAGGATTTTAACCTGCAGATCCGCCACAAAAAGGGTACGGAGAACGTAATCGCAGACGCCTTATCCAGGTGCTCAGCTTTATAGGAAGTAAACCTTTTAGGGGAAGGTTTACTTCTTGGGTGTGGGGGTGTTATGACTGGGGTCATCTGTGTAGTGTTTGTGGGTTTCTTTTGGTGTCTTTCTGGTTTCTTTATTCAAACAGGGATGTGCCACCACCAGGCGCGGATTGGTGGACGGTCTCCCACCCGTCCTGTGATTGGCTGCAGCCGGCATATAATGGAAGCCAAGATGGCGTCCGAGGCAGAGCAGACCAGAGCAGGGGAGAACAGCAGCAGAGCACAACCCTCGTCCTCCTCCTCTTCCAACCAGCCACTTGTAGCATACCGTGAAGCTAAATAAGTATTCTGTTTTTCTTTTGAGTTGGTTTTCTCCTGTTTTAAAGTAGTTAGGTAGGTAAGACTGATGTCATTATTTTTCTCCTTTGTTTTGGTAGGTCAGTGTCTTATTTTCTAGCTAGGTTCGTTTTTTGGTTTGTTTGTTATATTGGGGATGGGCAACGGCGAAGCCGTGGTTTGTCTTTGCCTCAACATACTGGGTTTTTCTCAACCTAGAGCTTTTTTTCAATAAATATCCCCTATACAAACTTAAAGTGTGTGTGGCTATTTGGGAGACGGGGAAGATTGGGGCCTATTCATGTTGCACCTTAGGCACCCCTAGACTGGGGCGTAACATAAGTCAAACAATGGCAGAGTATATTCTCCCTTTGAATGTCAAACAACTACAAGTTGAATGTAAAAGCATTAACTTAGTATTCAGGGTTAAGCTTTGGTGTACGTTTTACAAATTTCTTAATATGAGACTTCTCACTGTAAAAAGAAGACCTCTTTAAATAAAAACCTTGTTAACTTATTGATTCTTCTGTTCTATCATGAATGCTAAATGAATTATTCAGCACATTTTAGTTTTTTTAGTAATTATCTCCAGCTGGAACATAGATGATGAATCACTCTTTATTATTTAATTATTACATCTGCCCTCGGAAGCAACATTTTCAAAGATTATCAAATTCCACCAAAATATTTACGAACCCTTAAAAATGTCCTGAAGATTGTGATGAGTGCACTGACTGAAATGCCCACTGCCAGTTTTCCTGAACCCTGTTGACAGAGGCATGAATTGACTGATTACTAGTGGCTTAGTAATTCAATGGAAAATGGAATGGAATCCAGGAGAGAAAGTTTCTGAACCTGTTTTGCAAGAGCAAGAACTAATTGAGGTTCACCCACTGAGTAGAACATCTGTAATCACATGGGGCTTTGGACATATTCCCGATCCCAAGATGCACACTGTTGAACTACAAGGACGTTGTACACTGCACGGTCAATAGTGGGATACGGGACCACTGTATGCTGCCATTTATTTTGATAAAATGATCCCTGAAACGAATTACTGCTAGCTGCTTACTGAGTAAATGCACGAGTAATCACCTGTTTAACTACTATACTATCTTGTTTTTTACATTGCCGTTTTGTATGAATTAAACAAATAATTAAAAGAAGCTGCAATTATAGAGATACTTGTGACCTCAGGACCGTTTTTTCCTGTTTAGTTACGGTAACCACGCCAAATTCTCTCTTTAATACTTCCCACATGCAGATAAGGCATGTTTTTCAAAAATACTATTTATTTATTTAATAATATTTATTTTTCATGTAAACACACAAACATGTTTCAAACAAACTGTTCTGCCCCTACATTTCTATGGTTTGCATCAGAGACACAAGTGCTGTAGATTTTCCTTGCATTTTGGTTCTTACATTTGCCGCTCCGCTCTTGCCGCATGAAGATTCTAAAACAGCCCCTAAGGGATTCCTACACTCTAAACATTTTCTACTGTAAATTAACAGTATTTTACTGGCAGCAAGGATGCCACGAATTTACCATTATTTTACGGTATATTTCCGTAAATTGTTTTTACACTATGTTAACGTAAACTTGAACCAATTTTACTGTGAATTAACTGCAATTTACTGGCAGTCGACGCTAATAACTTACTGTTTTATTTAAAGTGCCCTACCGTAATACATGGTATGTTGTTGTATATTGGATTACAGTCTGTTACCATACGATTACTGTTTTTGTGTTATAAATACCAGAATGTTACCGTTTACTTATAGCCGTATACTTTTGCATTCAATTCCCCAGAAATTAAAGAAAGACAACCAAACTAATTAGATGCCTTTAAGAGAAAAATGTTAGATATTTGTAACCAAGAACAAAACATAAAATATGCCGCATGTATACAATAATAAAAAAATGAATCATAAAATAATTAGGAACAAGGTAAACTAACAACAATACGCTATGGAACACTTTCAATTGACTGCAGCAAACGGCTGGCGTCCTTAATCCAGTGCCTCTGTAAAACAAACCAAAATAAAATATTTAGAAACACAGTCATTGGTAAAATGTTAATCATGCTAGGCAAATAACACGTACCAGTGTTACTTGGAGAGACAAGGCAATGAGAAATTCCTCCGATGTTGAACTGCACCGACAGGTGTTCTGGATGAACTGAGATTACGCGTCTGACGTCACATTCAGGAGCTTGTATGTGTAGTTCCACCATTTCGTAAAATATATGTAACATGCAGTTGAATTACGGTAGTCTGCTATTATTGTAAATTGGCAGCTTTAACTGTTTATTCATGACATTGGCCGTTAATTTACAAGCAAGGAATGGAAATTTAACTGTATGTTACAGTTATTATGACATACTGTAAGATACCGTTAGAAATGCACCGTAAATTTACAGCAATTTGTTACAGTGTAGGTTTTTATTTCATGGATCTACTATTAGCCTGAAGACGAACTGCTTTCCAGTAAAACGCAAGAGCAGAATACTACGTCCTGCTAACATATTTGTGTTCACCAGTGATTGAAAGTTCAAATGCCTGCTATTTCATATTGAGTTTGACATGTATTGGATATCTCAGGTTTCAATCTCCAAATAAATTGGGTGTGGCAAAGAAGAATCCACACAGATACGTCACCAGTGTCAAGTGTCTCCGTTTGATCTCTCAGGTTTATATCCTCTGATCTTTGGGTAGAAACATGACACAACCTTTGTTTTTACTTCAAAGTATAATGTGTTTGGTTTTAAGAACTAAAGTAGCATCTCAATTGAATTCAGACAAATGAAAAGTGCAACAGAAAGCAAAAGTTTGTTTGAAAAGCTGTAGATTTAAAACTGCTGAATAAGCCTAATCTGTGTGTAGTCTGTCTGCTACCTTTGTCCTAACCGTCAAAAATGACCTGTCTTTTAAATAAAATAGCTCAATAATTGATGAAAGAATAATAGAGGAATTTTAAGCCCCATCTACTTGTCACGAGGAGACATCACTAACCTTATGAAAATCGGGGTTTTGTCTCTTCACAAAATTGAACAGAGACTGTTTTTTGGAAAGACAGTAATACATTATTAGACACTAGAATGAGGATTCATGACTAATGTAAACATTGTACATTGTTACAGTTGCTGTTCACCCATGACTTTCTTTCATACCATTTATTGTAATGCAATTAAAACTATAATGATTAAAAAATACATGTTAGTTAACGACCATAAAGTGATTAACCTTGTCGCCACAAATAAATACTGGTTTTGTGTTAGTTTCTATTACCACAATGATACAGTAAGATAAGCAGATTACCCCAAATAGCACATGTAGGCTCGCACACTTACAGTATAGAGAAATCTGGAGTAAAGGTCTATAACCTGTTAGGCATTGAAGCGTTCACTCAAGGATTGAGCAAAGGAGTAATCAGCAGCAGCACTTTTACACAGATGATGTGGCTGCATTCTGCAGTGCTTCAAAAAAAATGTTCAGCTTGTTTTATTTCAAATGTATTCTCTGTGAGCTTCAGTCACGTGTGGGATCTTGGAGCGGACAAGCCTAATAATGGTCTTATCGACCCTTATTTGTGTGTGTGTGTGTGTGTCTATTAATTTTTGTTTTTTTGGTTGTCTTTTTTTGAGTCTAATTGATTTAAAAAAATTACCACAGGTTGTGCACAACTTTTGCAAACATACCAGTAATTAATTTTTCACCAACAAAATACCACAAAATATCTGTGTGTGTGTGTGTGTGTGTGTGCGTGTGTGTGCGTGTGTGTGGTGGGGTGAGAGCTACAGGGACTTTGATTACACCATTTGAAACAAGGCATTAATTGAGCTTTAAACTAAAGGGAATACAAGGAGCTGCGGCGTTGTCGAAGACAATGCGCGTGTGACAGAGAGAGATGGTGCAAGTAGGAAAAAAGGGGTTAAGAGAGAGAAACGTCGACAGACGGATGCAAAGAGAGTGAACCACGCTGAAGGGAATAAGAGAGATTGATGCTCATTAAAACTGATTATTAAAGCAGTAACACTGAAGAGCTGCATCCAGGCATAGCCACAACATCCCAGATGTGTTTCCTTGTGTAAGTGTGTGTGTCTCAGCCACTGAAGTATCACTTTGGTGCAGTTAAAACACACAGCTGATTTAAATACGTTTCTCAATAAGATATAAGATATAAGATATAAGAATAAGATAAATACGTTTCTCAGTATAACAAATTGACTGTTTGTGTTTCTCAATAAGATATAGGGACTCAAAATGTGCTCTAGCAAATTGGAGATTGTAAATGAATTATCAAAAGTCTGCAAGTAAAATCAACCATGAGGCCGATGACACCATACATCGGGTTACTCTCATCAGAGAGATTAGTACCAGCTAATTTTGTTGAGAGCTTGTGAAAAGGTGCATGATTCAATATTTTAAATTTAGTTAAAAGTAAGATAATTTGATCTGATTGTTGCATTGGCATTGACACACCAACTGTATTCAAGCTTTTACTATTTTCTTTCAGACAATAATAAATGTCTCTTTCTCTTTCTCTCTGTATATATATATATATATATATATATATATATATATATATATATATATATATATATAGATGTATATATACACAGAAATCTTGCAAAGAAGATTGCTCGTTACATTTACAGTTCAAGTCAAAAGTTTGGACACACATCATTCGGAGAAAGTGTGTCCAAACTTTTCACTTTACTCCACGTTGCTCCAAAGATGCTGACTAATGTAATTAGAATGAGCCTGTTGCTTTGAAGAGGCAGTACAGCAAAGGCAACACAAGTCCTCCACCATTCACCCACCCCACCATCCACCAAAGTCACCGCAACGAGGCGTTTTGTTACAAAACAACAAAATATCGCACACTAATAAATAACTGTAACCCCTGACGCTCCTGTAGCTGATGACGTGAAAAACTAAGAAGCCAACACAAACGTGTGCATTAAAGTCACCCAGTAGGACTATGGACTCTCAACTGGAGCCTCGAGCAGGACTCAGGGTCTCCAAAAAGAGAACACTCCTAACTGCTGTTTGGTGCATATGCACAGGCAACAGTCAGTGTTTTTACCCCCATAACCCAAAGGTGTGGGGAGATGACCTTTTTGTCCACCGGGGTAAACTCCAATATAGCAGAACTCTGCTGGTGACCTTTGAGTACCTGGTGCCTCACAGCCTGGGCCACTCCAGAGTAGAATACATTCCATCCCCCATCCAGGAGTACGGTTCCGGAGCCGAGGCTGTCGGTAGAGGAAAGCCCCACCAGATCCAACTAATGACGCTCCAACTCCCGCACTCGTTCCCCCCAGAGAGGAGACCATGTCCCCAGAGCCAGCATCTGTTGCCCAGATCTGGTCCCACCCCCTCCCACTGTCACTGCTACCCATATAACAGCGAACTTGACCCAATCACTTTCTCCCACAGGTGGTGAGCCCATGGGAATGAGAATAGGGGTGTGCCACGTCAATCCTTCGGGATGTCCCCTGCCATCTAGGCCTGGTTCCAAACGGGGGCTTACCGGGCCAGCAAACTCCTTCCATCTTACACTTTTTCATACCTTTTTAACCATTCTCAGTCCGGCTCCTGGACTCAGACCACTGCCAAAGGTATCCCTACCACGAGCACCAGGATCCAGATAACTCAGCCCTCAAGTTTACAGGGTCACACAAACCTCTCCAAACCGATAAGGTAACGCTACCCCGTAGAGGACTTGATATTATGATCAGTATAACAAATTGACTGTTTGTGTGATACAGTAAAACAAGTAGTAAATGGTTACAGTCATCCATTTCGAAGTTTAAAGCTGTTGATCAGTTGGTCTAACTTTCTTTCCATTTTAACCAAACTGCTTCTTGGCCGTCAGATTGTGAATTGTACACCGTGGAGTAGCCTCCTGATATTCTCATCTGTCCATTTACCCACAGCCGGCAGTTGTATCGTCATTCCTCATCAAAGTTTTTTCCCTTTTTGGTCTGCGTTGGCTGTATTGGCGTATTTCGTAAAACACAATATAAATGTCTGACTTCAAATGTAACTGCTGTATGTATTGCCTTTGGCTGTTTGTTGCTGCAGACAGCAGTGTGGTGGGAATTCTTCATATCACTGTTAGTATGGGACTGAAAATTTGTGGCTTGCAATTTCTTTGGGGTAGCTGGGGGGCGGCGGGGGGAGTGAAAGTTGTTTTCTGTAGCCTAAAGAGTGTGTATATCTGTGTGTGTGTGTGTGTGTGTGTGTGTGTGTGTGTGTGTGTGTGTGTGTGTGTGTGTGTGTGTGTGTGTGAGAAACATATTTCAGAAGAAAGCCAATGTAGTCGGTACACACTAGTGCCACAGGCATCGCCTGAAGCTGAAAGACTGGATTATAGGTGTATATCGAAATGTCATGATGTAGAACGAAATGTATTAATATGACAAAAAATCTTTGGGAATCTGACTCTAAATCCATAGCGCGTGCGTGTATACTGAAAGATTTCTCTCCAAATTGTGAAGCAAACCTATAACTGAAATGCCACAAATAAACCATTTTTTTGGTCTGGAACGAACCCTGTAATTTTCAGTTTCAGCTGACAGAGCAGTTGTCATGTAAGTTTCAATGCGTTCTATGGTGGCCACACTACAGGCTAAAGGCCAACTCTATATTTTAACATCAACCACAAATTAGCCTACAGTGTACATTATACGTCTTTTTTTATTAACAATAGGTTTAGAGTACATTTAGTGAAATGATATCTTTCTCAATCATCGGCACATCAACATTTATATGCCAATTTCTGCCTATTCTGGTGGTTTCATCTTATTTTTTTCCTGACAGGGTTACAACATGTGTTTATTATACCTAGTGTAGGTTTTAAGTTGGCACCTATTAAAATTAAAATAAATACTAAATTAATTTAAATGTATTTTAGGGCTGCTAATCCAAAATTACATTTTAGTGGACATTCTAATAAATAACTATAACATAAAACATGGATTCACATTTCAACAGCACATCATCTCAATTTGTTAACTAAACAAACTAATTTAAAATGTCTTACAAATAAAGTATTTCAAGCAGTCTTTAAATGGCAGTATTTTACATGTATCAACAGCACACATCACATGTGTAATTAGAAGCATATTGTTTATATCCTAGTTAACCATCAGAGAATCACCATCCAGAATGCCGTCCTCTTGTTCATTGCTCATTGTGTTTTCTTACGCACAAACTCAGCTGCATCAACCTTGTTGCGGCCGTAGTGGAAGCTGTGTTCAGCAACAACAACAAAAAAGATAAATCCTTGTGACACTACCTTCCCAGCACTAAAATAAACATTGTATAGTCAGAAATTGATCAAAGTAGATGGCGGACCAAAACAAAGCTTGAAGCGGAGTAAATATGAGACATTTGGGAAAGCTTTAACAATTTAAAGTCAAGACGAAAGAAATGAAAGTACAAAAAAGTTAATGTCTGCTTATGTAAAATAGTATCAAAAAAATTTAAGCAACCTGCCATTCTATCAGACCATCAATCAATCTGCATTTTTTAGCACCATACATTCATCACCAAAATTATGTTAATCATCTTCACTCATGTGTACACAAGCCCATCCCCCGGATATCCTTCACTCTTCTGCAATTATACGCTCCCCCCCTCCTCTTGTCTTCCCTTCATTCCAATTGACCCTTTGTTCACCTTTGAATCCCCAGTGATGGTTGTTAGCTTGGACTCTGCCTCTTCAAGGCCTGAGGAATTGATGGGAGCCTACGGTAATTGATGTTATCAGCTCAGGCAGAGAAATGGATGGTGTACAGTTCTGTTTAGAGTTAAATCTACTGGAAGAATCACCAATGAAGTGTATAACTTCTGCATGGAGAGGAAACCAAAGTGCATCACGTGCAGTTGGATTGGTGATGCATTAAATAGCTTGGATCCAATGTATTTAGCTGCACAGTGTGGCTCTCTACATATACTTGTCTAACTCTTCAACATCTGCATCTATAACTGTTGAATTGATTGGCATGAGGGTTATCCGAAGAGGAATAACTATGGTGAACACTTGACTTTTGTTCTAGCACAAGGCTCATATTTGTGGCTTTGAGACTCCCTTCCCTTAACTCTCTGGCTTCTGCAGACATTGATGCCAGCCCTCAGCACACGGTAGCGTATCTGTATCCTGCAGTAGAAGCAGTTTGGTTGGATCCCAGAACAATCAAGACAAAAAAACACTGGTGAAAGCTTTTCTCGATGTAAAAGATGTGTACTTTCTTCTGGTTTGGAAAGGGTTCCCCTCCCCTTTTTTCAAAACATTTCCATTGACTGCTTCTCAGGTGTTTCTGTTTATCAAACCATTTGACGGCATTTCCCTCTCTTTAACTTTTAAGTGCAAAAGTATTCCCCATAACGTCTGGTCGCTTATGATTGAACCCCTACAGTCGCACACAAAGCTGCAGAATGCCGTGTTTTCCAAATTAAAAAAAAAAAAAAACGTGGAAAAAATGAAGGCTTTGTGAGTATACGTAATAACAAAATCAGTTCGCTATAACATTGAAAACATTCTGCACACCGCAACAAAAGCTTTTTGTGTAGAGCCGAGTCCAATATGACGGTGAAAGGAATAGAAAACAGGAATGCCTTGCATGGAACCCCCTTCCCCCCCCCACCTCCCTCCCATCTGTCCATCCCCTCTCCTCCCTTTCTCTTTCCCTCTTCCATCCCCATTTCACTCCTCAAAAGGTTAGTAAATGTCAGATGGGAGTTGTCATCATCTTCAATGGCGTAATCTTTCTTCATAGAAACACTGTCTACCTCTGTGCGTGCGCGTGTGCGTGCGTGTGGGTGTGTGTCTGTCTGTCTGTAAGTTGAAGGAAATACAATTGAACGGAATGAAATAGAACAGGATATTGAAAATGGGAAATAGCGCATGCATCGAAGGGCGGACACACGCATGCTCGTGCAGAAAGACTCAATATAGAGCTGGGCAGTACTTCTTTCTGCACAGCTCCGTCTCTGTCTATGTTCGTTGCGAAGACAACCACAAAACATCAGTGAACATCTTAGCATCAGTGTTGCTGCGTGTACTTATCCGATTACCACGTACACACACACACACACATTTTGCCTTTCTCGATCTCACTGCTGCATCTTCATCACAGCCTGTCATCCTCACAGAAGCAGGCCTTGGCGGTGATGACAAATCCCCAAGCACAGACAGTTTTACAGCCCCTAAAGAGCCCTTTGACAAACGACTAGGCCGTAAACCTAATATTCTAATGCTGCCTGTTATTGTAATAGCGTATGTGTGCGTGACTGAATATTTAGGAGATGTTAAGTGTTGCTTTCGCCAACTAGAAAAGTGCTTTAGTGTCAAAAAACTAATCTCAGCACACATATATACAAGCATGCCCGTAGAGTTGTTTGTATCCTGTGCCATTATGCGTTCAAAGGCACAGTATGTGAAGTAAACACATTGATTGGAGGGACTTGTGCAGCCCTCACCTTGTGTGGATATGCATAGGGGAAAAGTACGTTCGGCATTTTATGCTTTAAGAGCTTGGACACGACATTTTTTAGTCCTGATGACTGAGGACATTTCTAGAAAGACGAATGCATACGTCAAGGCAGGGAACAAGAGCGGATCACACGTATCGTCTGGTGCAGAGAGACGTTTTCAGCGCCTCTAAAAATGATTCTCAACTGGCTTTCTGGAACTAACATGTACACACCATTGTGATCGAGTGCAAGACATTCGGAAGCATTGAAATCATATGAAGTAACTACATCTTTAACTTATGCCATGCTTAGTTAAGATTGGAGCGTATTTACTCCCTCAAAAGCACCTCCGTGTTGACCTTCAAGAACGGGTTGCCATGGCAACATGTGAATATTTGAAGTGGCTCAAGTTCTTTTATTTTGAAGTCTCCATATGTTCAAAAATCGCCATTTTTAGGTCAAACAGGGCGCGGGGGCTGCTTCGTTGAAAACTTTTAGGGGGCGCTATGAAGGCTATCTACCACTTTTGAGCCATCAGCTCTGTAATGTCATCACCTAGGAAACTGACACAACATTTCACAACAGAGTTTGCGATGGCACCTGCCAAGCATCTGCTTGAACTTTCATGTGAAGACCATGTTGTCACGGCTTTTTGAAAAACTCCCAACATTTGTGGGGAATATCAAAGTCATCAAAGTCTTATCTGCACAAATTTGAGGTTGATCAGATTAAATTGGCTAGGAGTAGCTCGTCAAAGTGTAATACTTTAAGGCCTACAAGATGAGTAACCCATTTCGGCCAGTAAGAAAAATGTTCCTTGGAGTTACAGTGATCCCTCGCCACTTCGCGGTTCACTTATCGCGGATTCGCTATTTCGCGGATTTTCATATTGCATTTTTTTTGGTGCATTGTGCTCTGCATTCTGATTCGCTAAAAACTCACTCCCGAGCCGTTCATTACAGTTCTCCAACGTAATCGATGGTGGCATGTCGGTGTACAAGGATCTTTTTGCAAAGAAGAAAAAAGAGCGACAACAGCTGCCTATCACTATGTTCTTCTCCCGAACAAACACACCTGCACCGCGGGCTTCAGAAGAAGAGAACACTGCAGAGCACAGTCAGGATGCAGCGGCCCAGTCTGAAGAGCAGTGAAACGGCCTACACGCGAGTCACTGTATTTGTATACATGTAATAGTTGCTAATTGTAAAAAAAAAAAAAGTTTTCTATTTCGCGGATTTCACTTATCGCGGGTCATTTTCGGAACGTAACCCCCGCGATAAACGAGGGATTACTGTATAACATTTTACATTTTCAATAAAATCAACAAAAATCGACCAAAATGGATACCAGCCTAACCATGCCCAGGTAGCACGAAAACTTTTAATTTTGATCACTTCTGACCACACAGGTGTCAGAATCTTTTTTCCCGAATTTGAAATCAATCAGAATTCAGACTCTCGGAAGAGTTAGTTTGTTCATGAAGCAGCAATACGATGGAAATTGGAAAACAACAAGCAAAAATGTACTGTAGCGCCACCTAACGTTCAAATATTGTGAAGAAAATAGGATACACTCAGGCCTCACACATTCCCTGACAATTTTGGCGGAAAATTGCCAAAATCTGCCAAAATTGGCGGATTTGTGAAAATCTAGTGAGGTGCATTCGGATACCATGATGGACTTTTTTGCAGAGCACATCCAAGAGCACCTGTGGGGAAAATGTCACGTCAATCGGTGAAACTGGGCATATCTCCCCAGAGGGAGCACTTCCAGGGGGCGCTAGAGGGACATCTTTTCATGCCCAAATGCCAAATAATATATTTTTGGCACTTTTACTGCACACGGCAAGGGTTTTTCAAAATGATAAAGGACTCAAAAGTGCGATTGAAGTAGTGAAAAAGTAACTTTTGAAACACAAATAGGGCTTTGCCCCACTTTCTGTCGGCTCAGGCCCTAAATATGTCTGACTCCAAATGTAACTCCCTCAAATTAGAGACATCAGATGGACCAGCATTTGTGAACTCTTCATTGCATTTTGATATAAACTGGACAATTCTTAGTGGTAAGATATGTATACAAGATGAGATGGGATGAGTCTTCTCCAACCAGAGTAATCACTGCCATGTGGCCTTACTAACAGGGGTATTATTTGATCCTGGTCACTTAACATCAGCTTCCCCCTGACACAAAGCACACGGTTGAGGTATGATGGAACTTACCTAAAAAACGCTGTCCAATCATAATTATCTTGTGAGTAGTAATAAAATACTTCTAGTTGGGGTGATGTGGCCTCTGTCGTGTTAAGTCTTAAATAATGAACTCTGCCAGTACATCGATAAGGCCTCGGGGGCCCTTGCACTTACAGCTCCACTTATACTGTCTAAGATTGCATACGTCTCAACACCTTTTCTTCCTTTACTCGTCAACTATCCCCTGATGGATTCACTCTGTTATTTCCCCTGAGGGCCAGTGAGCCGCGCAGCGCCGCGGGAATGCATTAAATTCAAGAGATGTTGACGCACGCTCAACGGAAAGCAATAACTTGTGCACGGTCAGTTTTTCCCCCTCCCTTTCCTTTCATTTTCTGAGGTTGAACAGAATTGCCTTTCAGTGCCGGTGTGATTATGTTCCGTTTAACAGGGGAATTATGAGAATTACACGCATAAGTGTATCGCAGCATGCCTCAACGAGATTAAAAACAGCATTACTGGGAGAGAGCGAGACGCAAAAGGACAAGAGGAAGTAGGGAGTGGGAGAAACATCCAGAGTTAGAAGATCGACACTCAGCTTTACAGTTTTAATAATATCTGGCCTTAAACCTTTTGAGGATGAGTTGGATCTTTTAGGAGTGCAATCATCAATCTTGTGTGGGTTACATATCCTGACTGCAGCCTTGAATGCAAAACAGTAACCATCATGAAAAGGTTCAGATTTATTCTCATAATACTTTTGCCTCAAGTCTGTTGTTGAGAGCACAATTTATTCTAACAAGATGCTAACCTCCTTTCCCTGGCCACCTGCTGCCACCTGCTAAACACTGCTGGCATGTCAGACATTGCATTAAGGGAAATAAGCTCCAGTGTCTGTGTTACGCGCTAAAAGGGCCACACAGGAATTTGGCCATTTGACGCCTCAATCTGTTACATGCACTTTGCACTGGATCATCGATAAACAAGGCGAAAAAAAATGGAAATGACGCTTGTTCACATATTGTGATATTCCGTCTGGAGAGAATGACTAAGTGAAAGACTGGAGGGCTGCCAGGGAGGGGTAGGAATCCCTGGTAGGGCCACCCTGAAAGGCATGAGCCGCAATCCTTTGCGGGCCTCAACAGGATGTAGCCAAATTAAATGACTGTTGAAAATTTGCTCTATAAACCTCACTCCCCTCAATCTGATTTGGACTAACTTAATTATCGGAATCAGAAGTGGAGCGTTTTCAAGCCGCCGGCGCGAGACAGTTCATTAAAGGCCGGCGCCGCTTCGTTACCCCGGCAACTCCTGGGGATCGATGCGTAATGCGCTTTTTGTTTATGGAGACGGAGGGAAAAGGGGGAGGAGAGAGGACAAACTAATTGAGCCCGTCCAATTATTATCCAATAGCCTTGTGGCCTGTTTGACGTGCGAGCGCGGCGGCGAGATCCTACCTATGAGCAATTACGGGTGCAATTTTGGCTCAAAACCGCCACATGAATCGGACCGCGTTTAATTGTTTCCGGCACTTACTGAAAACTACCCGTGCTTTGACAGACTGGTGTCACAAAGCTCTTTTCTTCATCTCCGGTCCCCCTCGGACTCTTAGCGGCCGGCATAATTGAATTTCACCGTCTTCACGTTCCAAAAATAGCCGTCTCGATTTGTTAGCGTTAGCTAGTCGAAAATAAACAGCAGCGATATGGTGCATCACACACTATAATTACACGGCAATCTGTTGTGTTTCTCCCCTTTTTAATTGCCCCTCTCTCTTCGTACCAATCACTCCTCCTGCTCTGCCCTCCCTCCCGGTCCGCCCGCTCCTCGCCGTGCTACATTTGAAGAATTAGCCTTCGCTAACACCGGCCCTAATTGGCTGTCACCAGGTGCTCAGAAACTGCGACGCCACCTCCTCGATATAATCATGTGCGTATCAGGGCTCGTCTCTATCGAGCTTGTTTAGGGAGTCACTTACTGTGAAATTGGTTATGATAGCCAGTCACGTGGAGAGAGGGAGACGGCGATGAGCTAGCTGGGCGTAAAACGGTTGAGACGCGACGACTGCCTCTCAGTGTGGAGGTTTTTCTTTTTCTAATGCGCTGTTGATTTAGAAGAGAGGTCCTACGCTATTATCGACCTGGTGCGTCTCATTATCACCGCGTTAACTTAATCAGTTTAAATAAAGTAAAACCGGTTTTATTATGTACTACAACACCTCAGAAACAACGTTAGATGAATTACAGGCCGTCGACAGTTAGAAGCAGGCAACACAATCATTTATCACTCTAATTAGAAGAGATAAAACAGTCATTTCGGAAAATAAATGAAGACGCTACTTGGAAAAAAAAAAGAAAAACAGAAACTATAAGTCATCTGTCGCTGCACTTCCACTCGGTATAAAAGGTATAAAAGACCTTGATGACAAAACGATGGACTGGGTTGCTCTAATGGATCAGCCGCGCCTCATCCGGCAGTAGAGGCGGAGCTTTGCATTTGTCAAGAGCATTTCAGATTAAAAGCATCTTCTTTTTGGCTGCACGGTGACCGGAGGGCGACTCTCCCAGGAACGCATTCCTTATTTACCGGCCTTGTTAATTCCCATTCCCCGCACAGCGAGGGTTTGGGCCCCGCCTGAGAAGTCTGCACACTGTGAAGTAGACCTGACATTTTTCTCCTCTAATTGTCTTTTCTTTCCCCCCTTACTGGAAACGTGTGAGTGTGTGTGAGTGTGTGTGTGTGTGTGAGTGTTTCTTCTTTTGTTCATTTGACTCTTTATGCGTGTCTGTGCAACAAAAACTGTATTTGCAATACAGGTGTGCAAGTGTGTGTGTGTGTGCGTGTGTGTGTGTGTCCGTTTGCCGGCATACGCATTCATCTCTCTGTGTGTGTGAACAGCAATAGTGTGTATGTTTTTTGCCAATTAGGCACTCAATGACAGGACATGTGGTGAAGCAGCTAGCTGAGCTATTCATGGATCAGTAGTTATAGGAGGAAATTTCAAA
Organism: Gasterosteus aculeatus; assembly: GCF_964276395.1. NCBI lineage: Eukaryota > Metazoa > Chordata > Actinopteri > Perciformes > Gasterosteidae > Gasterosteus > Gasterosteus aculeatus. Next base: position 2,995,419 of record NC_135709.1, on the reverse strand, counting down.
ATACCAACTGGACACACACACACACACACACACACACACACACACACACACAGCCAGGCAGCTCCAGTCATTTCGTATGAAGCTGATCTTTAGTGGCTCAGACAGCAGGATGCGGCCTGTCAATGCATCATGTCTTGACACAATTGTCCTCCTCTTGTGTCAAGTTCACTTGTTCCTTGGGATCTCTCATGTTTTGACAGATTTTTTAAAAATCCACTGCGTTAACATTTCAACAAGGGCTTGCAGAAGGTCGGGCTTTTGGTGGCTTGAGCTCTGGCCCGTTTGCCCTCCGTGGTTGATCCGTCACCCGCTGGAAAACTCACCTGCATGTTACCGGTCAGCTACACCTGACACACTAGAAGAGCGTCTCAGGTGTTACCCCACCGCCACGTGTCAGGTAACGTGTTTAAACATGTCTGGCGCACAACTCCACCAACGCAGCAGCAGCTCCACTGGTCTTTAAGCTAAATTTCCCCCACTTCACTGGTTACCAGTGGCTTCGCCACCCACACCGTTTCAAACCCACTGGTGCTTGTGCACCGCGCGGCCAACAGACGGGATCCAGTCTCCATCCATCAAAACCAGAAAAAAAATTAAAAAAAATATATAGGGAGCGAGAGAGAGATGTATATTTATATCTCTATATATAGAGACATATTTAGATTTATGTCTCTATATATAGAGATATATTATAATGAATTTCCTGTCAGGGTGACACAAATAACATTGTTAAAACATTGTACTTTTTTTGCAAAACAGTATTGCATTTTTATTACCTCTACGTTTTTTTGTTCAATCATTCTGGGATGTTTGTTGAAATTGGCCGCCAATGAGTTGGAGTCCCTCTCTTTTGTGACCGTGTCGGGTTTGTTGCGTTGCTTTAGTGTACTTTGTTCCCAACTCATTTGTACCATCCGGTAAATTTGCTCTAATTTGGGTTGATTTGTTGCATATCACACAAAGGACAAAATGAGAAATCGACATAGTTGGTTGAATTAAATAATAATCTACCCTCTTTTCTCATTTATACAAGGTATTAAACAATCCATCCAGACCTGAGAGGACACTGTGTTGTAACGGTCACCCAGTGGACCGAATGCGCAGGAAGGCACCTCCTCCTCCATCAATCATCTCAGTCGTTGTCTCCATCCCGCGATGCCATATGGCGTCTCCACCTCTCTCCGCTCACCGTGTTCTTTTCCTGTGAAATCTCTCACCTCCATGTCTTCTCTCTTTCCTCTCACCTTCTTCCTTCCACCATCTTGCCTCCACCTTCATTCTTCGCCTGGTTACTCTCTCAATCCCTTTGTCTTGACTCTGCTTATTTTTTCTTTCCCCCTCACTTGCACACAGGTGTGTGCAAACACACACACACACACACACACATAGTGCCCAGCTTGCCCTCCCGCTAATGATCTTTCGGTGGCCAGATCTGTGCATAAGCGAGAGCGATGCCAGTTGGTGCCCTTGGGGTGTCTGACTCCTTATTTCTCTTTTTTTCACTCCTCCCAGTTGTGTTCCATCTTCCTCACTGGGTCCTGGATCGATACGGCAACGACAGTAGGAAATAACTAAAGCTACTCACATGCACGTCTTCTGTTTCTTATCACTGTGCTAATGACTCGCAAATCATGAACACGGGAATCTCTCATCATCTCTACCATCCATCCGATGGGACGGGGACGGCGCATTAGTGGCACACACAGGGGGCCACGCTCTGTGATTGGATATTTCTTACCTAAATGCGCTTTGAGTAAATATAATTTACTTCTTGTCTCAAGTTTACAGGCTCGTGCGTTTTTAATAGACATAATATTCCATAGCAAGTCTTGAACAAGCTCCACTCTCTAGCCACTTTAAATTGTATAAGCAGAGTTTAAACAGAAGGACATACGCAATACTTTTACTGTAAAATCATTTTTACTCTGGATCTGTAGTTACCAAACTATAAAGCTACTGTTGCCACTATAAACGGATGTGGAAAGGTTTTTTAAAGAGAAAAAATATAACATGACAGGTCCCTGAATGAATAATTTAACGACAGATGTACAGATATATAAAGACAGATATACAATTTATATACAGATAAATTCAGATATTGACTGGTTTGATCAATCCAGTTCAATCAAGTTTTTGTTCGTTTTGATTCTCACGTTAGGAACCATGAACAACCTTTGGTCTGTGAGGTCGTCGCTGGAACACTGGAACCTGAGTGCAGCATAACGATGAGCCTCCCGCTCTTCTCCACTCCAAATACACGGCCATCACGGAGTCCATCCTCTGCTCCTCCATCACCGTCTGGTACGCTGCAGCCACAGCCAAGGACAAGGGCAGGCTGCAGCGTGTCCTCCGCTCTGCAGAGAGGGTGATCGGCTGCAATTTGCCGTCCCTGCAGGACTTGTTCGCTTCCAGGTCTCTGAAGCGAGCTAAAAAGATGGCGGCCGACCCCTCTCACCCCGGACAAAACCTGTTTGTGCCCCTTCCATCTGGCAGGAGGCTGAGGTCCATCAGGACTAAGACCTCCCGCCACACAAACAGTTTCTTCCCATCGGCAGTCGGGCTCATCAACAGAGCCGGTCCCCCACTGACTGACTATAACACTCCACCGGTCACTCCCCCTCACACTGCACATGCCACTTTAACTGTCATTTTTCACTTTGTCGTCACTTTGTTACTTGTGCACTTTATGCTTAATATTTTTTAATAACTTTTTTAATATTTTAAATTTTTAACTTTATTCCCTGGGTTATACTAACCCATAGCCTTATTCTACTAACCCATATCATTAGCATTTAATTTTACTTTATTTTATCACTTGTGGACTGCTGTCTTGTTGTCTATTGTTACACTGTCTACTGTCACGCACCAACCGCCAAGACAAATTCCTTGTATGTCTGACATATTTTGGCAATAAATGTTTCCTGATTCCTGATAAATGACCGATTTTGCAGTCTAGAATATTTATTTGTCAAATTATGCTAGCAGGGCGATCATGTCTCAAGACAATAAACCAACCAATCTTAATAAATATCACCTACAACCAAAACAACAAAAGAAAATACAGCTTGCTTACGTAACTCCCTAAAAGGAAACAGGAGAAAACCAAATGCACTAAAAGGGCGTCTCACCCCTACAACTAGCCAGAGGACCTCCGGGCTGGAACATGCTTAAGGTCGAACGTGCTCGGTGGGGTCAGCTGCCCCGACGGCAGAGCAGCACGGCCGGGTCATAAGCTGAGGAAGGGAAGAGAGGCCGAGTCCGCCTCCACGGTCAGGTCCAATCGGTCCAATTGGTCCAAAACAAGGAGGCCTTCAAGAACTGAAGGCCTCCTTGTTTTCACACGGCCTACGTCATCTGCCCACACGTCATGGACACATGTTGTGTTGCTTCACGATGGGCGCTTTCTAAATTGACTTTGCTCGCCTGCCGAACACGCCTTCACATTTAAGCGTCTTTAAGGAGGCGAACGCAGTCATTGGCCATCAGCCGTTCTTGCGTTTGCTTCTCCGTCTTGTGTTGCAGAGTTGAGACCGGAGCTGGCATCTTTCCAAGCAACACACCTGCTGGATACCACTGAACACATTAGTCTGAGAGCCATTCACTGCAGGCCCCTTCTCGTCTCCTCCACACTCCATCGTTCGCTCTCGTCGCCTCTCTGCTCCTCTCATCATGTAACCTTCCTGCTGCGCTCTGGGCTGTTTTTCTCTTCCCCCTACCCCTTCGTGCTCAGGTCTCGGGCCCACGACATTGTCTTTCACATCTAACTTGGACGTTTTGATCATATTGACCCGGACCCCCTTGCTACTCGCCGTTTGACTATAGACTGTATGAGAATTAAACCCCGTTGGTTTGTGAACATCCGTTTTGAAACTTTTGAGATCTGTTCATCCTGAAAACCTGGATCCTGACCTGTATGGTCTGTTTCGCTCAAAATGTATCATCATTTTTGTTCAAAATCCACATCATATTGTATTGAAGAAGAACTGAGACTAGCGATTGAGATCTTAAATTCACGTGTGTGTGTGTTATAAATTGCTTTAACTTTAACAGATTCACTTTATTTCCATCAGAGCGACGTTGGCAGCTGTTCTCCTCCTTCTGTGTTCAGCATAGAAGCAAACGGGAAATCTGTTTTATTACACAAAACAGTTGATCAGTTGAAAATCTGCTGCAGAGATATTGTAGCCTACGTGTTCAGGTCTCATTAGTCAAACTGCGGACACAGTGTGCTCACGTGTTTCACAGGTTTCTCCTCAGGCACAAAAGAACAAACAAAGCCCAGAGTTCAAAACATGCAGGAAATTAATGACGCTGATACCAATTAGCCCATCCAAGTCTCTCCAAGAAGTCTTATCAAAGTGCTTTGTGAAAACCATCCAAAGATATTGATTTCAACATAAATGTAAGACCATGCAGTTCTGAAATGGCTCTAAATGCGTCTCTTGTTGAACCGTTGACAGTTGATAACGTCCACGTCTTGTCTAGATGGTTCATCCAATCACCTGCCACGTTCTTTTTGAAAGCGCCCGCCCTCTTCCCATGATGGCCTCTCATATGGCTCTGTGTGACTAACCATATATGTGCAGGTTTTAGAATCTAAAGCTGCAATTGTAGCCATACAAGAAATGAACAAAAAGAGAAGTAGAACCGTTTCTCTTTCCAATTAAAGAATTTGACAGCACGCGTGGCGTGACAGCGGCGGCGAACGGCAAGCATCACTTTGCACTTCAGGGTCCTCACACACACGCCAGCTATTATGCCTCCACCCCCCCCCTGGTCGGCTCTTCATCCGAGGTTTCTCCCGGCTCCTCGGTTACCGGGGCCCGACGGCTGCCTGTTGGTGAAGTTAAGTTACAGACTGCAAAAACCTAAAAACCCAGCACATTGTTCAGGCCCGAAGAGCAGTTGAGAGACATTTTTATAGACGGGCTCAGTGAAGAAGATCTCGGATCTATGGATCACGACTAATGTGATTAACTGCAGGAGTGTTGAAACGGTCAAATCGGAAGCTTTTACATCGTCTCAGAGCAGCGTTTTTGTGGTTCCAAACGTGGACCTTTCAGGCCATTCAAGTGAGGGGAAGCACTTTATTTCCTGATTAACAAAATCAACTACTATGGTAACAGGTGAAAACATCCAAATCAGTGTATTTATTGACTTTAGGGTTGATATTTATTGGTCAGCTCCGGCGTGCACCCGCAAATTCAGGTTTACGCCGGCTGATCTCTGCAGCTCTTTGTAGTTTTTAGAGCAACATTAGCAGATCAATGCAAACGAGTCGAACACCGTCCAGGCAAATGGAAGACACAGAATCATCTTAGAAGTTACTCCCCATCTTGTGTGAACACTGACTCATGCCTTCAGGCATGCTCGCGGCAAACTAGATCTGCATCCTGTGAAAGAATTAGCGGCCCGTTCAATTGTGATGAAAGAATACAGCATTTGTCCGTTTTCCGTCGAATCCATCTTTCAAACCCTTTTAAACCGAATGGCTGTTTCCCAAAAACAACTAGCTACCCATACATTACTGTATTAAAGGGAGGTTTGTTTTCTTAATCATTTGCTCAGTGAGAATAGAGGTCATTTTTAATGAAAGACTCATTTGTTCTTCTTCCCTCAGCAGATATATTCCCTTCTTCTTGATGAAGTACCACATTCCTGGCGGGATATTTTCTGGTTCGTGATCAGGATTCGTACTTTTATTTGTGCTGTTTGCCAAACACCAGATTCAGAAATGAACAATCCCGATCAATTCCATGAAGAAAAATAATTATTTGTGCGGCTTGCAACACTTTCACTCTGTCATGCATGTGTTTAATAAAGTAAAACTGAATCGAAATGTCGGCTTGCGTGACCGTGGCACCGTTCAGACGCACGCACGCTCACACATTCACACTTACACCCTTTTGCACAGCCGTCTCGTGTTTTTTTTTCGCGGATTCACGCGGCGCTAACAATCAGTTCACCACGTTGTTTCCAGTCAACGATGCGTCGGACCGAACGCTAATTGTTTTTGTTAACGTCAGCCCGCATTGTTCTGTGGCAATGCTCAGAAATGTAACGGCTGGCAATACGTTTTGTTGCCATTTTTTTTTTTTTTTTGCAATATCTGCCTGGATTTGATAGGTGTGAAACCACTTTTTGTAACCAAAAAACAAACACAAACCCACTTTTGTTCCTCTCTGAATAGCCCACCTGTCAGTGTTGGTTATTGTCCTCTTTGCCGGTGTTCGGGGGTGAGTTCTGCTCTCTCATATGAACTCCCCCATCGCCTCGGCTCATAACGCAAAATCAACACGGCCCGTCTCTGCCAGCAGCACTGCAGCCAAGAACATTTGCCCGTTGTCTCTGATAATTTATGTAGTACGTGCAAATGCATTTAATTTATCCCAGCGTTGTCCCTCTTCTTCTTTTTTTTGACCTGAACACAAAATGTAAGCATCTATAAAACAAAATACGTTGATTGGTGAGAGGATCAACGCGTCCCACAGACAGTTCATTTGATTTAGGTTCAAAACTCGTCTGGATGCCGGCTGATGTGAAAGTGTCGGGAGGCACTTTATTCCTCGATTAACAAACGGATTTAGTTACTGTACCTGGTAACTATGGTAACAGGTGAAAACAAATCCAAATCAGTTGACTTTAGGCTTGATATTTGTTGGTCAGCTCCCGCTTGCACCGACAAATTCAGGTTTACCCTGACTGATCTCTGCAGAGCAACATTAGCAGGTCTATAATAATATATAATTCAAATACCGTGCAGGCTAATGGCTGTAGATTCAGAACTGGTCTGGATGTCGGATGATTTAAAATTGAAAGCATTCTTAACAGTTGGAAGTATAAATATTTCTAGTTTTGCTCGGCAACCATGATGTTAAATTAGATTTCCCGAGTAGAGGCTTGTTTTGCTCTTTACCACAGATTTGTCACAATATACCGGAGCAACATTGATTCGGAGTCCCACGTGAGTCGACATGGACAGATGGGAAACGGGAGTGCAATCGTGAAAGTTATCGGTAGAAAAAATAACTCCATGGCTCTACCAAATGGTTTGAAGAATTTGACAATCAAAGTCTAAATTAAAACATTACTGATAAACTGCTTATTTTCTTTGCAATCCTGCAAACATTTCTGCACAGCTGCAGATGAAGATCAGGTTGTTGCAGCTTTTGTAAACCTTCTATAGGTTTCTCATAACGGCTCTCACGTGAAACAAATGCAATAACTACTGTAAACCACCAAATGTATCCCGAAGAATCGGTGTGTTTCGCTCTGCCGTTTGAGCGGCGAGGAGGAGCGGGGTCGAGGGCGCGGCCTCGGGGATCTGGTGTCAGGTGATCTGGAGACGGTGGCATCGGGCTCCCCGACGAATGCATCCGCTGTTTCTGTGAGTGTGCGCGACCTGAGATTCGCAGCGTTGGGCAGAAGTCAAAGGTTGTCTCTCAACGGGACGAAAGAATCGCTAGTTTGCCTTTTCCCCCCACATCGAGACGTCCTCTCTGTTGGTCTGTCTTCTTGACGGTTTTCCTGCCCCATCTGGCCCGGACTGAGAGGGCACCGGGGCAAAAAACGTGTCGGGCCGCTGGAAGTGTGTGCGTGTGTGTGTGCGTGTGTGTGTGTGTTCTTGGCAACAGTAAACAAGTGTGAGCACATTTCCATAGAGCTGAAAATATAATGCTGCATCAGACCCAACTGTCAGCTTTCTCATGACATTGAGAAGAGAGGAAGGGGAGAGGAGAGATGACAGGCGAGGAGGGGAGAGAGGGGGGGAGAAAGGGAGAGAGGGGGAGAGCAACACGCCACACGCACTTCCAATTTGTTTGCTATGCGATGACCTGCTGCAGACAATTATCTCCCCCTCACTCTGCCCCAATTAGATTACTGCTGGAGGACTTTGGACCTGCTGCTGGGAGGGAAATTAACGCACGTACACAAGCTCACACTCTAATACAAACACACACACACACACACACTGTTGCAAATTCTAAGCTGGCGAGGCGGCGGGTGCGTATTTTTTTTTAAGCCAATACTGTTATACACCATCTGTTTTGAATGGGACCATTTTGGTAAACAAGAAACATGGTGAATAAAGGTAGGACGGTATGATGTGTTTAGCAACCGTTAAATGATTTACTCGTATCGATAAGCATTTTGTTTTTGCTCTGCCGAGAGACTACACCCCCCCCCCCCCAAAAAAAAACAAATTGCACGCACGTATTCATTGTTTTATAAATGGAAACCATGTATCATCGTTTGGTCGTCGTCTTTTTTTTCCCTCCTCCCACTCAGTAGACCGACAGTACACAGGATGGAAAAATAGCATCTAAAGCCGCCGTCACCGGGGTTGCATTCAAAATAAAGGTCCGCCGATCATCAAACGACGCAGTGCTGCTCTATTTTTGCACCGAGGTCTCCTGCACGAGCTGTCAAAGTGAGTCTTCTTGTTGGCTCCCAATGCCTTGCGGGCTCCGTTCCCCTGTTGGAAACACCTGGATGCCGTTTTCTCTTTGCAATATTACAATATTGAGATTAGCAACACTCTTCTTGTCCAGACCTCCTGCGTTAGTGCGCGTGTTCACTTTCATTTTGCGATCCGGGGACGAATAAACTCCGGAGCCACGACTTGAACGTGCGTCAATTCTGCCTCAAGTGTTCGGTTTTTGAGGATTTTTCAACCGTTTCCACCCTTTTCTTCTTTTTCCAACAGATACTCAACTAACAAAATGTACTAAATGTATTTCGATCATCGACGTAAAGTGCTGCTAAATGATGAAGAGCATTAGGTAAGGGAAGGAACTTAGTTCTAAGCAGATGTTACTCATTGAATCAGTTCACATATTGTGTTTATATGCTAATGAATTGATGGCCGAGCTCTTGTTAACCGTTAATGTCGACAAACAGATGCATCACAAAAGTGTTCCTCAACTACACTTCTTTCTGATTTAACAATGTCTCAACAAATCAATCAATCAAACATAAAAAATGAAGTAATTATTGTTTTTTTCTGAACACGCTCATTCCTCCTTGCTGGAATTGCACGATTAATCAAGAGGAGAGCGACTCGTTTGCGTTCCAGTGAAATGTGAGCGTACGGCCGTTGGCCAATTTGTAAAGTCCAGCGAGGAGGGAGGGAGGCGCCGTTGAGACGGGCCCGGGGCGGTTTGGGAGAAGACAACCAACGAAACTACGAAAGGAAGCGTCTTTTTCACCAACTCACGTGACTCGAAGTCACGTATCGAACGCAGCCATTTGAGCACAAACCGTGACCCTTAAATCGAACAACGTTACGTAGAACGGCAGAGTTTGTCCCCCGAAAAACGGCCAGAGAGTAAAGACAGGCAATGAGGTGAGATTACTGGGTGGGGGAGGGGGGGGGGGGGGGGTTTAGGAGGGGGGGGTTGTTGGTGTTTGCTTGTTATTCCAGCTCTAATTCTCCCACCGGAGCTCATTACAGTCTGGAGAGAAACGAACCACAAAACCTTAAAAACAGTGACGAGGGAGGAGGAGGAGGGGGAGGAGGATGGAGGAGGAGGAGGAGGAGGAGGAGGAGGAGGAGCAGGGGGGGGCAACCAAGAAAAAAAAAAAAAACATTAACGGTAAAAGGAGGCTTGAGACAGCGAGGTGAGCTGGAGGGACGGAGACGGACCCCAGATCGATTGGACTGAGAGAGAAGGACGTGGTGGAGTAAAGATCCGCCGAGTCGAAGGAGGAAGGAGGAGACCACCGCCCCCCCCCCCCACCACCACCACCACCACCCTATCACACACACACACACCAACACACCGGGGGGGCTGTGTGTGCTTCAGTAAGCCAGCTTTGACAAAATAAACTGCCGGGCCAAGAGGAAAGTTGGTTTAAGAAAAATAAAAATACCATTTAGATTTTATTGATTCCATCAGAGCAAATAAATAAAAAAAAAAACAGTAGATCAATTGATATGATTGATGAATAATAATAATAATAATAATACAATAGGGCTCAGGCTCTAATCCACAATAAATAAAATTCCTTTTAGCTGTATGTTTTTTTTGTATAATAGTCATTTTTAGCCATAACTTGGTTTGATCCAAAACAAAAAACAAGAAGCGTCTTTTTATCAGAAGAGCAGAACGGCAGCCTCGGATTTCCACACACAGTCACTAATAAGTTTCTCAAAGAACATGTTTTCTTTTACATAACATTTAAGTACGGAAATACAGATATTATAGTCATCAACCAGATTCAGTTTTCAATATTAGTATTATCATTATTATTATCATAATACCAGAGGAATAGAAATGTGGACTTAGATTTCAATATATTTATATATCCATTTGTATATATATATATTGTGTAAATGTGTACATATATATATATGTGTGTGTGTGTGTTTGTGTGTAGAGTTTGTGGTGTTGGTTTCAGAGTCCAAAGTCCAACTTTGAGGAAAAGCAAGGAAGGATCCGTGCTGGGAGGCGAACGATTACAGCAGCAGATAGTATCGACATGAGAAAGGAGGGGAGGATTGGCCGTAGGGGGGGGTAGGGGTGAGGGTGGGGTGAGGGGGGGTGAGGAGGGGTGATAGCGGAGGCATACCAAAAAGGAAGAGGGAGAAATCTGCACTTGTGGGTCAACAGCATAGTCAAAGAGAGAAGGTCCCGGATGTGAAAAGGAAAAAAAGCAGGCGTGATGACCGGATAGAGACACAGCGAGGACGGGAGGGGGGGGTCGCGCGGGGGTCCGACCCGGAGACGAAAGTTGATCCCAATGTTTGTGTGGCGACCAGACAGCAGACAGATGATAAAATAACAGGGGAAGAAGGAGGGTGTAGTAATACCCGGTGGCTCGTACCAACACCAATCTGAGGGTTATTGGATAGAGTTACAAGAGAGACTTGAATATCTACATTTAACAGTTTGCAGGATATTTTGTAACCTTTAAAAAAGTCCCTTTTTTTTATGTGGTAGCAGTCAAGTCTACGTTGGACGGAACAGTTGTATTTATTATAACAACTGCAAAACAGAGCTTTACGGGGAAGGTTCATGAAGCACCTGCTTTTATGATCAAAACGTATTGTTTTCCCTACTGAAAAAAAAAAAAAAAGGTCTAGCTTGGATCTGGGCTGAAGGCTGATGTAAAATCCGTGGAATTAATGCGCAGTAAAAGACTACAAACATGGTAGATGTGAAATTCGGAGAGGCAGCGCTTCTAGAGACATTCATCAGAGCTTAAGCCGACACAGATGCATCGATGTGTGATCGCGCCTTTCAGCAGAGAATGAAAAAAGCTTTTGGCTGTCCAAAGCTGCAGTCAAGCCACAGAGAAACACCGGGGGGGGGGGGGGCGGACGGGGGGGGACGGAGGACGAATGACAGGACGGATGAAAGGAGGGAGGGAAGGGAAGGAGCATGTACCGGCTTCATAATTCTTCTCTCATTCTTCCATCCCTCTCGCATCTCAGAGTCTGTTGTCACCTTCCATCTTGGTTTTTCCTTCTTCTTCTTCTTCTTCTCCTCCAACGTCTCACTCACATCCTTTCCTCTCCCCATCCACCTTTAAGCCCCTCCCTCCCCCACCAACAACACTCGCTCGACCCGCCCCCCCCCCCCCCCCCCCCCCCCTCTCTACACGGGGAACACCAGAAAGCCGGAGAAGGTGGAGAACTTCCATCCCCCCATGAGGTTCCCTCTCTCCAGCTTGAGGTAGGCCCGGTCTCCCTTCTCCATCTGGATCAGAACCCCGTTGCTGGCCGCCTCGCGCGTCACGTCCTGGTCGCCGGCGAACGCCGAAATCACCGGCCAGCCGTTGTGCATCAGGCTCACCTGGACGGGGAGGAAGAGGACAGGCAGTTCACGGGGTGAGAGGACATCTTTGCAGCTGCACGCAAGCGTCCCGCAGCCGGGAGCAACATCTGGAGCCGCCATCATCGTTTGCTTTTGTTCTATTTGTTTTCTTTTCTGCACGCCGAAGAAGATTTAACAACTTAAGGGGAGACGTTCACACACTGTCGCGGACTCAAGGAATAACGTCTCCTTACAGAGAGAAGTGTCTGTCAGCCCCCCCCACCCCCTCCAAGCGGCTTTCATCGCTCCTCTTCTCCGAGCAACAGCGGCGATGCTTGTTTCCTCCGCATGCTTCACAGAGGAACTCTTTTACCGACGCGGCACCAAAAACAAACCGAAGTGTCTGTTTAAGCTTGATCCCACTTTATGAAACCTGTGAGAAAATCCTCGCCTTCCCCGAGAGCAAACTTGCCGTAGCTTGACGGGGGAAAAAAAAAAGATTTAGATTTAGGTTGCAGCTCCTGACGGGCGAAGGAGAAATCGCTAATCTGACAAGTGTATCAGATGAAGTACACAATGAGGCGGCGCAAATGTTCCTGTTTCCCGAATCCCATCAAGCTGATTGTTCGCACTAAGAGGAAGGGAGAATTTGAAATTATTTAAATTGTTTAGTTATTATTTACATTATTATTTACTGTTAAAATACGGAGACCAGAAGTAGCCTCTTGCATGGCTTCTCTGCTCCACCCCCCCCCCCCCCCCCCCCCATGGTGGCGCTGCAGGTCAAAGGTTCAATTCTGTGTGCAGAAAAAAAAAGCAGACTCTCTAGTCGGCAAACCACTTTTGTGTTTTGGCAAAGTTGGTATTTCCGCCCACTGCGAAACGTACGCGAGCCACGCGACTAGGGCGGCACGGTACGGCCGAAAATCCACACCATGGTACTAAGAAAGACTGTGACGGCACGCTGGTGTGTGACCGTATTGCTTTTTCGAGAAGATACATGAACCTCCCTGACCCCGAAGAGGACGGCGGGCCACCCGAAACGGCTGTCCGCGTGTCTGAGTTAGCTCGTTAGTTCGTCAGCTAGCTAGCTCGCCGTGGCTGCTGGTGTTGCCACCAGAGGCTCCACAGACTCTGCAATGAATCTGATCGAATCTATTTTCTGATCTAATGTAACTTAACACATCTCCTCTCCTGGGCCCACGTTGCGTTGGCGCATCTCTGGCCTCTCGTTGTTCCTCCCGTGTCGCTCTTTTCCGTGTTTTCATGTAGCAACAGAGTCACTTCTCGTTGTGAGCTGTACCCAGCATGCAGTTCGGCGATTGTTAGTGTCACAAGCGGTTGTGTCGTGGTGTTTTACCCTGTTAGAGAGTGTTTGCTTGTGGCCTACTCGTCGTTGTTGTTATGCAGTTAGAACCATGACTCAATCAACCGCTCGGCGCTCCTCAATTGCGTAAAAAATCATTCCTGCCGTCTTCCAACGAGCAACGTCAGCTGTTATGGCGTAGCGCCGGTACGGCAACCTTATACCGTTCGAACCGGCGTGCCGTGCAGCCCTACACGAGACACAATGTCCACAAACATCTATAAGTGACACGAGGGGGCGGAGTCAAGTACAGCCAATCGCCGAGATTTAACGTGACACAATCACACGCCGCCAAATAGTAAATGTTCAATCAATTGATTGAATGAACATAATCATCATCATCATTACAATATTTCCACAGAATGGGTTTTTTTTCAGCTTCCACAGTTCAGTTCAGATGTAAATTCGCGTCGTCTGAACTTCAGATGCGTGGATACACTTTTCTGTAGCTACTCGAATTAAGTCAATTTAAAGCTGTCGCTGAGAGATAGAACACGGCCACAAACATCCCATAATTATGCACTTATCCACCTCATTCTACCCGATGGTCAGAAGAGAGGGATGATGTGTGTGTGTGTGTGTGTGTGCAGGATATGGAGAGCGTGTCAGAGTCAAGAGCTCTCTTGGCCCAACACTCCTCTTAATAGCAAACTCAGCTTGAATGTGTGTGTGTGTGTGTGTGTGTGTGTGTGAGTTCTGAAAAGGCCGTCTGTGATTCCGATGAAAAACACTCACACCGTACTTAAGCCACGTCTTTTAATTACCATGACAACAAACGGAGCCCATTATGTGGCGAAATAAACGTGTCTAGCTGAGGAACAGATGTTGCGTCGTCCGCGTGCAGCGACGGTGTGAAACCAACGTGAGGCCGAGGGAGGGAGGGAGGGAGGGAGGGAGGGAGGCCGCCGCTTTGCGTCCTGCGGGGAAAACAACTCTCCTCCTTCGGGCATCTTTACTCCACTCACGCTTTTCACTTTGACGGGCTCTCACGCCCCTTCGCTCTGACCCACACGCGTGCACCAATATGGGCCTCTGTGCAGACGATGTATGAAGTACGATGGAGACCCAGGGTGGGTTTGTGACACCATCTCAGTCATTCACACGCGTCTTTCCTTCTGCAACAAAGCAACGTCCAACTATTTCTTGCCACAGATCAAGCAGGACGTAAAGCAGGCCGCTCTAAAAATATCAGGCGCTTCCGCCCCCACGCAGAACGTCAAGAAGGGCACGTTTCTAAAACATCGCCGACACACGATAAAGAGAACGCTGTTATAGGAAGGTGAAACCACTGCTTCAAGTTGGCCTCATTAAACTATAGATTGTTATATCAGATAGATGCAAAAGGATTTGAGGAGAGGGAAGAGATATCGATAGATAACATACATGATGCTCTGATACCGTGAGCATGCAAACACACACACACACACTCTTTCATTTTTGAGTTGCTCACATAAGCAATCGCAACACCTGGAATCTGTGCCGTCTGTCAGTCAGAACAAAGGCCTTTTGTATTATTGTATGTCATATTCTTGTGTCTGCGTTTGCTGCCGATCTGTCCGCTTCTATTCGTTTTTAAAAGAACAACACACAGAATGATATTATTGTCCGCATGTTAAATTGATGGGAGCATTTACAGGGAAGCAGTTGTTCTGTCTCACACACACACACACAGGGTCAGTGTGTGCCGGTGATGTATAGCTCTAATAAAGCTGTGACAGGGGCTATGGAAGGAGAAGACTGTGGTCACCACACACTCACAAAGAGCTGTCTGTCTTTCTCACACACACACAGTCAGCTACACTCTCACAATTGCCCACCATAAATATGAAAGCATGATAATAGGTCTGCACACGGCGTCGGGCCTCCATCGATCTGCATTCATTAATGCATGAGCACCAATTAACTGGCTGAGTAACAGGGTGAGAGAACGGGGAGGAAACGACGGGCGGGAAGCGGGAAGCGGAGGTCAGACGGTTGAAAGAAATATCTCCACATGCAAATGAAAAAAGAAAACGTCTCGGGTTTTGCACTTAATGCCAACGACATGATTAGATCCCCTGATTGCGGCATCGGTCACATACGCGACATCAACGCGACTCCATTTGGACGGAGGTTGAGGGGATGTAAGGCGACGCCGGTTGTAATGAAATCACAACACAATCAGTTGCCTGCTGCCGACTTTCCGTATGTGGAAACTCATCGTTTCCTCGCGCCGCGCTTTGCATTCTGGGAGAGGAAGAATTCTCCGTTGGCCAGAATGCTTTTATCTTTTCAGGTGTCAGCTAAAAAAAATATACAGATGTTCCCGGCCAGCTGTGTTTCACCAATGCGGCTGAAGACGAAGAGGGGGGGGGGGCAGAGGGACGCAGCAGCCGAGACCTACAATCTGCGTTTGAAATGATGAATTATGCGCGTTTTCAGAGTTGGATACAGACATTGGTGGGAGAGTAAAAGAAGCCGGAAACACATCCTGGAACACATTCTCTTAAAATACCTAAAGGATGTCAGCACACGGCTTTTACAGTCCACAAAGTGTGGTTTCCTTTGACTTTTCGCACAATAAAATTATTCAGCCGAGCCTTTTCCAGAGTTACAAGGATGTAACTCTAAAGTATTTTTATAAATGTTTATATAATAGGTCTCCAGAGAAGTGATTAAGACAAACATTGCTTGAAGCCAAAAAGCTTTTTAGGACCATGTCTGTTGTAACAATCAAATAATGTGTGTTTGTCCCTCAGACCTCATTTTTTTCACACATGAGCAACAAACCAGAACAGCTTTTCCGTATTGTTCTGCCAAACTGAAGAACACTGAGAACAGGTTGATTCTGATGGAAATGGAAGGCGGGCATCTGTCTTGCTGCTTTGTATATTACTGTAAACGTGTGTGTGTGTGTGTGTGTGTGTGTGTGTGTGTGTGTGTGTGTGTGTGCAGGCAATTACATACATTTTAAAAACAGAAGATCAGACGCTTCATCTATTGGAGAAGTGAACCTGGCAAAGAGGCTGCGTTTCACTGTGTGACTGACTCCGACTCCTCGCATTCCACAAGCAAATCAGGCAGATTGCCTGATTTGCATTCACGGCGGCAGGTGACCGCGGTATTTAAACCCGAATAAATCCATTAAAACGTCTCATTAGACAGAAGCTTGTGGAGATGCAGATACCTTTTTTTAAGTCTTACCTTTTGGAATCCTTTTCTAAAAGTGCAACCGAAACTCTTCCTTCTTCCTTTCCGCTGCATAACGTTGGCTGTCGATGAATCACTGACCGAACGAACCCACGTAAATGATACTGATATAAACCGGCCTGCGCAGGTCGAATGGTTACATCCAGATTATGGTGGGTTCATTTCTTTAGTGCTATTTTTTGTTCACATGCAACGCTCGAAAAAGACAATCGTCACCGAATCCCCGGAGGGTCGTGAACGCCGCGGGAAAAGTTCTCCTCGCAAGCACGCCGGCGTGAGGCCTCGCACCTCCCAAAATACACACTGCCGCTCTGCCTGGCTGCACGCCGCCGACTGCACCGCCCCCCCCCCCCCCCCCGGCTCACCTCGTCCGCCAAGCAGCCACATACAGGTGTGTAGCGTTTAAACGCCCATGTGAGGTTTTGCGGACTGAAAGACTCGGATCGGTCAGCGGCGCGCTGGACGTGGACCCTTGATAGGATCTAACAGTCATGCCACAACCTTCGATGTTTCTCTCCGATTGGCAGTTCAACAGAGACGTCCTTGGACAGTCCCCTCAGTGATTGATCCATTTCAATATTCAATAACCCATTATAGTCAAACACAGAGTTTAGTATTTGTGGAACTATATATCAACCCACAAATACAGTTATTGCTCTTTGGTTCATCTGTCCACATATGTACCTTTGACTCAGTCATGTAAGAAACTGTGATCCGATGGCAGTACGTGTTTTTCCTGTGTTGCCACTTAAAGGCCGTTTCGGCGTTTAGCGGTCTGTCGGCTCTACTGGAAAGCTGCATGGGGATTTAGACTCTATTTAAAAAAACTGTTTGATGATATTCAAGGACGTCATGGACGCATGTGAGTAAGTTTCATCTCAGTGGTCCCATACGTGCATCAATCTTTAAAAGGTTTTCGAGAAACAGAATTGGTGCTCTGACGGCGCACTTTTGTGACAGGACCAAAAACATGGAAATCAGAGAGCGGCCTCATTGTGAACCATAGTCGCACGCCATTCATAATAGAATGTAGAAGACATATAATGACTCAGGAAGGCCTAGAAATTCATTTATGTTTTTCTAGGCCGGTTTTATGCTGAAAATATATAGACAAAACACTAATATTTGGATTAAATTAAGTATTTTAGTCCCTCTGAATGCTGCAGACCGTTGAAGACTACATTATGCAGTTCAATGAAATGTTGAGAATTACGCCCAGGCACACATTTGATTACAGCATGATATAATTGTAGGGAATCCAAATCTCCACCTTCCCTCAGCGTGCACTGAAAACGAACAGGATGAAGAGTGAACGGCGTGGCATTTAACAGCTGAGCGCGTTGGCTGGATCTCTGGAGTGAAACACCACAGCATCGACCTCGGCGACCCCAAGTCGCAGGATAAAAATGCGAGTGTTGGAAACCAAAGCACAAACACGGGCCGGGTTGCCGGCGGGGAGGATTACGCTTCGTGGCGCGCGGATGCTGGCGGCTGTGGGTCAAAATGCAAAACGAGCCGTTCGATTGAATTCCAATGAACTGCCGTCTTCAGAAAACAGTGATGAGATAAACCTCTGACTACCCAGACAACACTCATTGTATTCATGTCCCACCGGCGCCGCGTCTGTTTGTCCTTGTGATGTGTTGGCGCTCCGCACCAAGCAGCAGGTAAAAGATGCTCACCGAGGGACAGAGCATCCGTTTGTTTCAATTGGATTTTTACATTTACAGCAGTGAATGTAGGAAATGTCAATAGCTGCCCAGGGATGAAACCCTTTGGCGCCGTGTGTGTATTGCGGGCAAAGTTTTCCATCAGACGGGTGGCGTTACGGGTAGCGTGATTTGTATTTAATTGGCAAAAAGCAAAGAGGGACAGGGTTTGTAGCCGTTTCGCTGACACCCACGTCTCCTCGCTCACCCCTCACAGGTGGATGGATGGGCAGATCTCCGCACACGAAAGGTGAGATGGAAACTGTTCCTCCTTCCCTTTGCACATCCACTGATCAATAGTTACTCATGGCCTCTCTCTCTCTCTTTGCCGTGCCTGAACCTGCCCTTTCTCTCTCCCTTCTGTCCGTCCTTTGTTCTTAACCACCGTATCCCTCTTTTCCCTCCCTTCTCGTCCCCTTTCAATCGCACCAATCCGCCTTCCACTTTTTTCACCATTCTCCGTGTCTATTCACTCTCTTTCATTACCTTACCTCCATCTAAACTTCCTTCCCCTCTGGCCCTCGTCACTTACTTTTTGTTTTTTTTTCCCTGTTTACTCTCATCCGTTCCATCGCCTTCATCGCCGCCGCTCTCTTCCCCTGCCGTCTCTCTCATGCCTCGCACGCACCAGCAGCAGCAGCAGCTGCCTCGAAGGCAATCAAACAGTGGGAGTTCTCAACACAACACACGCGCTGGATGGATCGGAGGATGAGTGGAGGAGGTCAAAGGTGAGCCGCGCGCAGGCTGGATGCTTGGGAGGGAGGGAGGAGGAAAAAAACCTACACCTTTTTCATGTCAGAAACGGGACTGACAACTATGCCATGGCGGAAGGCGGCCGCGGGTTTCTCAGTCAGTTTTGAAGTGTTAAGTTTCTAGAATTGCTTCGGGTTTTAGACGATTCACACTTGTAGCGTAGCCTCAAAAGGCTGCTCGTAAAAGTCGGACGACAGCGAGATCATTTAAAAAAGGCGGCATTTCTGTTTTCCTTTTTAATCCCGCTTTCACTGCTAACGACATCCCATGAATGTACATTTGCAACCCAGCGGATGGAACCAAAGGCTTTGTCATTTGGGAGGCAGCGATACGCCGATAAGTGTGCAGTCCGGTTGCATACAACCAGATGTTAACATTAGCTTTTTAAAATCAGAAGAAAATTGGTCCGAAATTAAGACTCAGCAGTTAATATAATGAATAAACATCAAGATTGGTGCCGGACAGGTTGGGCGCCATGGTCACATCGGATCCGGCCTTTGGCACCGGTGTCCGCCTGACGTCCAAATTGCTGCGTCTGTAAACATCATCACTGTGTTTCCCGCGTGACGGACGTAGTTTCCACGGTGCCGTGAGTCGAGTGTTGGCGGCAGTATGGTGCCGAGCTTCACGCCCCCCCCCCCCCCCCATCCGCCCCCCCCTGCCCCTCTCATATGCCCCCCCCCCCCGCCCTCCACCCGCCCTCCTTGTTGTTATTGTGGTTACTGCTGCTGCCGTACTAATTAAATCCAGAGTGCCATAATAAAATATAAGTAGCAAAACATAATGCCAAAGCCCCGGGGAGCCCGGAACCTAATTGCGCAACTGATGAATTAGCGAGAGATACATCGTGATCAACGTTGTTTGACTTGTAAAGCGGCATCGCCGTGCATGTTCATTTGGGGAAATGGGCTCGAGACTTTGCAAGCGCTTCACCGCTGGAGACATCAAAAGAGGCGCGGAGACGCCATCTGAGGCGTCTGAGGCGGAGCGAATGTGAGCTGTTAGCGGGATGAAAGGAGGCCGGCGATCCTGTGTGTGCGAGACAGAAGAAGCATGTA
Source organism: Gasterosteus aculeatus (assembly GCF_964276395.1). Taxonomy (NCBI): domain Eukaryota; kingdom Metazoa; phylum Chordata; class Actinopteri; order Perciformes; family Gasterosteidae; genus Gasterosteus; species Gasterosteus aculeatus. The sequence continues at coordinate 2,975,585 of NC_135709.1, read as the reverse complement.
TGTGTAATTATTAACCCCCCCGTGAGAGCGTTTTGTGTAAGAGCGAGATAATTAAAAGGGCTGTTTGTGCCCCCCCCCCCCCCTACCCCGTTCAAAAAGTGCGTAATGTTTTAATCTTCTAAATAATCAAAAGATATTCGGCGACCGGCTGCCTCTGTTTTTAGCAAGAGGAGAATGATGGGAGGAGAAGACGTCGCTGTCCACGGTGCTGAAAGCAGCTTCTCCCCTCCGCTCTCTCTGCGCGTATTGATTAATTATGGTTCGGCCGGCGGGCTGCTGTTGTCTCGCAGGGAAAGACATCTTGAAGCATCGACAAAATGACTTCCTCTGCACCTGATATTCAACTAAAAAAAATGTAAATGATAAAAACAGCAGCACACACACACACACACACACACCGCGAAGACGCATAGACATGAAGTGAGAAACGGACAAACTGCGCGCTACCTGGATGGTTTGGCGGTTGTAGACTTTCACTACGTGGAAGTTGAAACTGTAAATCCCTTTGCGCGGCGCGATGAAATTACTTCTCTCCTCGTCAAAGTTCTTGCCAACGTTCACGAGGACCTGAAAAGGAGACAGAGATGGACATTATCGCGTTGATAACGTTGCTTCATCCGGCTCGGGTCTTTTATTGGCACAACAGCCGTGTTTCCATGTTCTCAGGACATTTGACTTATATATATATTTTATATACAACCTTCTAATTTACAAGGAGAGAATCGGCGTCGCTATTTCTTACGTGAATCATTTCTAGGGGACCCTCGCTTTTTTATTTTTTTTGTTAGACGGCTGTAAACCACATGTTGAGATTCGCTGATGTGGTGGAAAAACGCTCTGCTTTCATCAGAACTTTCAAACTTTATCGGAGAGGGAAAAGAACTCAAATCAATCTTTTGAATTGACTTTTCAATTATGCATTTCTGCAACCAAATGGCTGGTTTTATGGACGTGGGGGCGAACTATGGCGCGTAATTGAGCGGCAGTTTGAGAGAGAATTAACCTTTAACGTGCGGATAGGACTTGGCCCTCGCGACCTGCCGTTACTAAATTATTTGGCGGGATGTCAGTTCCCGTAGTCCATATTATCGGCTCAGAAGACGTGTAATATTCGACAGGAGTTGCCTCTGAGGCTACACTTCTCCAAGCACTTGAAAAGACTCCGAGACGGAGTTTGACTCCACTTTCAGTCAGAGCTCCAGCTGCGCTCCACGAGGCCAGATGTGCCAGATTGAACCACCGTATCCGCCCAGGATTCCTGTCATTTATAAATATTTGAATGTTTTACGCTAAGTAACACCCTCATAGTTTTTTTTTTTCTTCTTCTTCAAAAGATCCGTAAAGAGATCAGATGACAATTGTCTCGCGGACGTCGTCGCGTTCTTACTGGTTACGTCTCTGATGTTTCTGCAAACTATGCGACACGCTGCTCCTCCTCCACCCAAATGATTGTTAGTGGAAGTCTTTCACAAGCTATTTGACACGCGGCCCACCGGACAAGACGCGCGCCACGCGTGGAACGCACGCGCGCACATCTGGAGCTCAATCTGCTCGATCACCAAACTAGTATAAAGTATAAACTTATTTTGCCAAATACAGTTTTCTTCATATTGTCATTTAATATATAAATGAACAGTTAAAAGTTTGGTCACACTTTCCCATTGAACCGTAAGAGAAAACATCGTTCTCCTACCCGGTCGAAGTAGATGACCATGGTGCGGTTGCTCATCTCGGAGGGTTCGTGGTTGGTGTTCCGGACCGCGGAGAACGCCACCTTGGCGCTGCCGGAGCGCACGGAGATCCCGAGCGCGGTGCCCGTGGGGTCCGCGGCCGGGTTGGAGTCGCACACCACCAGGCACTTGCCCTCCAGGACGATGGGCTCCGTCTCGTTCTGCGCGCGGGCCGGGCTCCCCGCGAGCCACGCGGCGCTCAGCAGGCACAGCGCCAACATACCGGGACCGCGACCAGCCGCTTCTCCGGCCGTCTTCGCGCAACTTCACGCCGCGGGTCTATTCCGCTCGAAAACGAAAGAAGAAGAAGAAGAAGAAGAAGAAAAAAAAAAGAAAAGTAAGGCGGGAAGAGTTTCCCGGGTGTTCCCCACACGGACCTTTAGGAGTCTTGTCTTATTTCTAGTAGCCACTCCGTTTGTTAGTATTTAATCAGCCCGCCGCAAACACTTTCTCCCCGCGGAGTCTCTTGGACGGAAAACCGGACGCTTTATTTCTCTCCGTTTTAAAAAAATTTAAAAAAGAAAAAAAAAAGCAGTTGATTGCCTCCGTACCTCCGGTCGGGTCGTCGGTTTTCACCTGCTCCTCTCCTCGCTTTTGTTTCCCGCCCTCTTCCCTGTCACTTGGAGCAGTAAGCGGGAGTCGGGCCCTGGACGAGTGACGGGGCAACGGCACACATAGCGCGCGAGGTGGGAGGTGGTGGTGGTGGTGGTGGGGGGTGGGGGGCGGGAGGCTCCGTCTGCTCGCTCTCGCGCGCGCTTGAATTATTGATATGTGAGATATGAGAGTTTCACACACGGTGCTTGGGAGGAAAAGACGCAGCGCGCAAGCACGAGATGCTCCCACCCTTGTCTACTTTTTTTTTTTTTTTTTTTTAAAACAACCACCCCGCCCCCCCTCATTGGATTAGCGCGTGCGCGTCTTCGATATTTTCCAATCGTTGCGGGCCGGCCGTCCTCCTCCACGCCCCACCACTTCTCTCTGTCTCTCTCACTCCCTCTCACTCATTCTCTCTCCTTTGCTCTCCCCTCCCCTTCTCCCCGTCTTTCATGCACATAATATATATATATATATATATATATATATAATTATTTTTTTTTATATATAATATATATATATATATATTATATATATAAAATATATATTATATATATAAAAAAAAAAATATATATATATATAGGCATTGGCTTTTATATATATATATATATATATATTTTATATATACAAAATATATATTATATATAAAAAAATATATATATATATATATATGTGTAAAAAAGCCAATGCCTATATATAATATATATTTTATATATAAAAAAATATATATATATTGGCTTACCCAAGGGATTATTAGGATTATTAGGAACACCTGTTCAATTTCTCATTAATGCAATTATCTAATCAACCAATCACATGGCAGTTGCTTGAATGTTGAATGTCAGAATGGGAAAGAAAGGTGATTTAAGCAATTTTGAGCGTGTCAGGGTTGTTGGTGCCAGACGGGCCGGTCTGAGTATTTCACAATCTGCTCAGTTACTGGGATTTTCACGCACAACCCTTTCTAGGGTTTACAAAGAATGGTGTAAAAGGGGAAAAGCATCTAGTATGCGGCAGTCCTGTGGGCGGAAATGCCTTGTTGATGCTAGAGGTCAGAGGAGAACGGGCCGACTGATTCAGGCTGATAGAAGAGCAACTTTGACTGAAATAACCACTCGTTACAACCGAGGTATGCAGCAAAGCATTTGTGAAGCCACAACACGCACAAACTTGAGGCGGATGGGCTACAACAGCAGAAGACCCCACCGGGTGCCACTCATCGCCACTACAAATAGGAAAAAGAGGCTACAATTTGCAAGAGCTCACCAAAATTGGACGATTGAAGACTAGAAAAATGTTGCCTGGTCTGATGAGTCTCAATTTCTGTTGAGACGTTCAGATGGTAGAGTCAGAATTTGGCGTAAACGGAATGAGAACATGGATCCATCATGCCTTGTTACCACTGTGCAGGCTGCTGGTGGTGGTGTAATGGTGTGGGGGATGTTTTCTTGGCACACTTTAGGCCCCTTAGTGCCTATTGGGCATTGTTTAAATGCCACGGCCTACCTGAGCATTGTTTCTGACCATGTCCATCCCTTTATGGCACCATGTACCCATCCTCTGATGGCTACTTCCAACAGGATAATGCACCGTGTAGGTGAGTGTATATATATATATATATATATATATATATATATATATATGTGTGTGTCAGCAGTCATTACAGAGGTGGAGCCGTGTAAATATATGCACACAGTTACATTAGATTACAGGTAATTTAGCTGAAGCGACTTACATTGCATTTTTAACCCATGGCTTTATACATTTTTGCCCAGGGAGCAATAAGGGGTTAGGTGTCTTGCTCGGGGACACTTCAACAGGGGACATGGAGCAGCCAGGGCTCAAACAGCCAACCTTGCGGTTCCCAGAGGGTGGTAGGTGCACCCGCTCTACTCCATGTGCCACTGTCGACCCCAGTTCACTCATGATGGATTCCACCATTATCAGCACCATCCGAATTATGGTCCTCTGTAGAGGACTGACTGCAGATATCTCACCGGTGTCTCTTGGAGCTCATGTAAAATATGAAAGTTTGCAGAGGGATCTAATTAAAGCTGCGAATGCGTGCAAACGGACAGGTTTTTAAATTTTTTTTTTTTAAATACCCAAATCTCAGGAACCATCAGGCCTCTTTGTGTGTGGTGGCAGCCGTAGACACCTCGGGGAGATGCAGCAATGCAGAAACTGTGCTAAATGAGCACCACGGGGAACCAAACCAACAGGGAGACACGTGACGGGGTTTCGTTAAAGGAGTGTTCCGTGAATCGGTATTACACAAAAAGGATTTGATGCAGCAAAGCGCGAGATGTCTTGACTTTTTGTCCCTCGGTTCAAACACTGATACAAATCCAGAAAGAATGAGTTCAATAAAGTCAGTGAATAGATAGTAAAATATGCAAAAATGAACATTGTGGTTCAAAAACAGCTTCTAATGCAGTTTGTGATCACATTTCTCCTCAATAAACGCCTCCCTTCCTCTTTTGTTTTTCTCCTTTCTTTCCGTTGTCCTCATTTCTGATCTTTTCTTCGTCCCCATACTCATCAGCGTATTATTGCTTTTATTTTCTCTCCCCCTTCCGCCCCTCCTCCAAACTGTTTCCGACCCCTCCCTTTCTCTCTCTCTCCTCCTTACCCGTCCTCCTGTCTCTTCTCTCCCCGTCCATTGTCTTCATTCCTCCCCTCTGCTGCGGTTTCCCTCTCCCGGGGGTTTCCTTCAGCCTCTAATACAAGCTGACGGTGAATGACGGGCCAAAAGGACTTCTGTGGGATGCAGGGCGGGGGGGGGGGGGGAGGGGGGAGCCGCATCTCCTCTCTCTCTCTCCCTCTCTCCCTCTCTCCCCCTTTGTCAAACACTCAAATACAGGTGTTGTCACACATCCAAATCATCATTTCCTTCCGTCCTTCTCACAACCACCTTGCCTTTTTGCCGACCAAAATCTGTGTGCGTGTCCGTTCGCGTGGGCCTTTGTGTTTGTGTGCGCGTGTGCGCGTGTGTGTGTGTGTGTGTGTGTGTGTGTGTGTCTGAGCCTGTCACAGGCGCACAGGGGGAACAGAGCTCATCGTTTCTCAGGGTGACACGAGCCTGACCGCACTTTAACTGGACTGACGGACAGGAACAAGCTGCCCCCGCACACCCGCCGCGTCCTCGTGCCGCTGTGTTTGTTCGTGTGTCCGCCAGTGCACGCGTGTGTGTGTGTGTGTGTGTGTGTGTGCGCGCTTGACAGAGATTAAAGAACGATCACGGGGATGATATTCTGGACACCAGAGGCCTGTTTTCTTTCCCTGGCTGCCTGCCTGTCTACCTGGCAGCCTAATGACCTGCATGTCTGTCATCCCTGTGTGTCCGTCCGTGTGCGTGTGTGTGTGTGTGTGTGTGTGTGTGTGTGCGCGCCTGCTGGCCTCAGACTCTGAGGCTGCGCAGTGCTGCCGTGACATTTGGGAAGTGAGATCACCAAAGTTCCTCTTCTGGGGGATGAAGGAGAGAAAGGAAATGATCAAGTCAAACCCAACGTGAGGAAAAGACACATCCCTCTATTTACAGTTGTACTGTTTGCTTTGTAGAAAAATGTAATTTATTATGACTGTAGAAAGGTAGAAAGACTGTAGAAAGGTTCCTCAGCGTAATTGTCAAATTACTTTATTATGGCACATTGTCTCAGCCCCTCTGCGACAAAGTTGTCTCGCTCTATGTGTCGTGTCCAGTATTCATTCTATATGTCCCTGGGTGTCCCTGTCAATTAGCCCATGCAGACGCTGACTGGACGCAGAGAGTTGGTCCCTTAACTAAGTCACAGCGAGGCCCCCCATCACTTTAAAGTGAGCAGTGCCAAGCTTCTTGATATCGCGGATGTTGAAATGTAAAAGGAAATATAACTTCCAAAGGGAGAATTGACAGCTGAAGGGGGTCCAACACCAGCCAATCTAGTTTAGAACTTCTTGTATGATTCCTTGATGTTGTAAATACACAGATAATAATACACAGATACAGTTCCATCACACCTCCCGCAGGGAGAAACACGTCTGAGCTGCAGCATCGCAGCGTCTGGTCCCCATCTGCTCACCTACGAGAGAGGTCCTCTGTGACCAACGTCTTCTGTAATATTGGCGGTAAGCCATCAAACCTCTTTCAGTACTCAGGACCTGATATTTCTGTTTACCTTTTCTGGATATTAGCAGATAATACTCCTGCACCGTCATAATATCTTACATTGAATACACTAGATTGTGGTTTACGCCAAAGGTCTTATTGTGCACAGTTACTGCAGAGGCTTTGTTGTATTTGTCTTGGCAACACATGTGCAAATGTTTATTTGTGCTAAAATGATAAATGCACTGAAATGTTCCAGGAAGCAGCATTTAAACATAGTCTACAGTGTTGAATGATGCTCATGTTGTGGACAACGTTCTTTCTAGCAAACATGATGGCTTTCTCTTCATCTGGTGTATTTTAATACTTCAAATTGCAATTTATCAGTGGTGTAAATGTACTTTTTAACCTTTTTTAAGCTCTGGTGTAATTAGGGTCTTCTGAAGTACAAGGAATAAAGAAAAAAGGTTGGGTTGCCAAAACATAAAGGAGTGAATCAACTGAGTTTTATTCCTCATGAATCCCAAATTTGATTTGTTTCAATTTGCTGCGTGCGGATTTTAACTAACATTGCAACAGATATTTTATGTTTTATAACTCCATCGATTTTATTTCAGAAGTACCATATACAGTACTTTCCAAGATCCAAATATATTAATCAAAGATATTCCGTGTATGGAAATGTAATCAAAAGTGCAATTTTTCTGAAGGTATCAACCACATTGTGAAGAAGGTAATGAGAGCAAATGCGAATAAAATGTGATGCAACATACATAGAACACGCGCGCACAATGTGAAGGAAGGGAAATCATTGGAGAAATCTCCTGTCTAGGAGCAACACCCACACACACTGCTTCCCGTAAGGAGACAGCAGCGGTCTTCCAGAGAAAGAATGTGACACACATACAAGCGCACACACACACACACACACACACACACACACACACAGCGAGTCAGGTAAGCACAGAGGGATCAGGGTTAACCAGGCATCAGTGGGATGCGCTGTCTGGTGATCGTTCCCTTCCCTCCTGAGGCCCTCTGGCAAGCGAGGGTCTCGGAGTGTGAATGTGATTGTTTGTGTGTGTGCGTGTGTGTGTGATGGGGGGGGGGGGCTCATGTGAGCATGCAATCACATTTTGTCATACTTTGCCCCGGTCTGCACAATATGTCTTCCCCCCCCCCCCCCCATTGTCTCAAAGAGATGGAAGCCGGAGGAGAAAACGCCAAATGCCCTCTGCTTCCAACCCAGCTGCTACATGCCCCCTTTTTAAATTCATCGGGGCGCTTATTGACTCGTACGCGTCATACATCTCTGAGAAGTGGGAATGACTGCCCACAAAGAGCAAAGCGAAGACGCAGGAGGATGCAGTTGGCCACATTTTTAAGGCCATGACAAAGCAGGCCGAAAAGCAATGAAAAAAAATGGTGTCTGATCGCAATAATTTAATAAGCTCATTGCCACACTCTTGTTTGCATGCACATAATTGCTTGCGGCGCCTAAGGGGAGAATGAGATAGTTGTGTGAGACAGCGAGGGAAAAAACGGGAACGTTACATTCATAAATCTTTAATGAGGGCAGCGGCAGCTAGATTATTCATGCCTTGAACTCAGGTAAGTTGTATCTGGATCAAGGGAGGGAACATGCCTATAATGCTGGAACGCTCATATCTGAGTGTACAGCGCTGTACTGCCCACTGATGAAAAATATCCAATTGATTATGAAATATTCATTGGTACCTCGTATAGCTTTGACAGGTCATTCTAGGCTTTTACAGTTCACAAGGGTCCATTTATTTACGTCTTGTGAAGCTTCGACTTTCTTCTCAGTTGTTTTTTCATGTCCAACTGGTCAGATACCAACACTTGGGCAGTTGGTCTAAGCTTCAAACTGTGACGCCCAAGATACCCCTGTCAGATTTTAACCTGCCCGTTTTCACTCGTTACACGCTACATGAATAATTTGTTTGCTGCAATATTTTACTACACAGACAAACATTTTTTCCGTGGCTGATACCCATGAACCGAATTAATGATGAAAGTATGAACAGATGGAAATGCAGATATACATGAGAGCTTAAATCTTATGCTTCTCTAGCTGTAATGGATCCTCGGGTTTGTTGGACGGGTCCATGTCTGGCACAGGAGATGCATCTGTTGGTTTACAAAGAATCATGATCTAAAGCTGATGTGTTGGATTTTTGCATGAATTTTGCATCATTGCTTTCGATTAGATTAAACATTGATTTTTGCATGAATATATCTACGGTTCTAACAACATCACGTGGTGACTACCAATCCTACCCATCCTGATTCTGATCCTAGGCCAATGTAAATAACACAACACGGCAAATTATGTTACTTTACCTTTTTGTGCAATGGATCATATCAGTATAGAGGAAAAATGCACAATAATTGCAAGATAATTTCCCCCTGTAAGGTTTTTCATTGGTGAACTTTTACTGTTTATGGTACAGTATGTTATTGGATTATTATTATGTATAAATTACTGTATAATAATCCCATGTTGAGGTGAAGAGAATTGTATCAACTTGCTTTTATAGTTTACTCCTCAAAAATGCAATCATATTTAATAAATCAATGATTTGTTGTTGCGTAAAAATGCAGTTTCAAAGTATTAACTGCTCTCTGATAAAAAATAGTGGAGCTAAAAGGACAACATTCCCCTCGGAATTGCTGTTGAGTTGAAGTATAAAGTAGCATAAAATGGAAATAGATGTATCAGCATTGTGGTGTTCTAATGTAGCACACAGGCACAAATCTAATAGGTTGTTTAACATATAGTCGTCCTGGCATAAGATTGATTACAATTCAGTATATATTCTTTATTTAAATGCTTATTTTTGAAGAGAGGCTGCCATTAAGTGAATTATCTCCTGTCACTGCATCCAGCACTTCTGTTGAAATAATCAAATCAGATATGTAAAGTGTAGCCTATAATCTCATTTTCTAAAGCTGATTACATTTTGTTGACAGCACATTGGTGGGTCTGATGGTTGCTCGGCTTGCAAGTCTTGTGCACCGCAAGGTTGTCCCGTCCTATACAAGGCAGTGCTATATATGCGGAGTACATTTCAGGACGAAAAACATTACGCCACACCGTTGGCAAAAACCAAGTGCTGGTAATCAACCTTGGATTGAAGATCATCATCTTTTACACCTCAGGGACCATGAGATTAACTGGACATTGACGCACAAACATCTAGAATATCATTTTACCCAGAATTACCCCGTGTGAACCTTATTTAAGTTAACCCAACAAGTACTCGGGGAGATTTTCCTGTAAGAGTTGTGTACGATTTTATCATACAGCTGGAAGGTATAGAAGCCAGACAAAAGAAACTGACCGAAGGTTTTAATGTAAACAGCATCTCTTGAGGAAACTTAAGAAGACAACCTGCCAGTGTCTTGTTTATTTCTACAAACAAGCCTGGGATGTGCACAGCCTCAACTTAGGTTTGACTTAATCGATCCTTGTTTGAATCAGTGCCATTGCCACAAGAATTACACTATCAATCAATGCCTCATGTTTTTCTCATTCCTCATTAGGAAGGCTGGTTCAGTGATTGGCCTTCCCTCCACTAAACAGTGTTTCTAATGGACTCCGAAGCTCATTCAGCTCAGGATGCTTAAGTGTCCTACTGAACCAATCAGAAGGTATTTTATTCCAGCAGCAGTTAATTTTTTGAATGAACATCTTTAGGTATCTTCCTGATGTCAATCATATTTTTTAAGGGCGATGTAATGCGTTTCTTGTCTGTTGTGCTCTGTCAACTGTGTATCTTATGGTCTGTAGGAGTCTGTAAAAAATCGTTTGGTGGCCAAAGAGTTTCCGCACAAGGGATTAATAAAGTTTTCTAATGTCAATGCTCTGAGCATACAATACTCCGTCATAGCATGCAGCCAATAAATTACAAAATTCAAAGTAATAATATCTAAAAAGTCAATGACTGGCAATAAGGCGTTACAAGCTCTTAAAGAGCTTGTAACACCTTAACACCTTAACACCTTGCCTTCAGTTATCAAGGTCCTCTTTTGTGGAACCAGGTTCCACTTCAGTCCGGGGGGCAGATTCGGTTAGCTCTTTTAAAGTAAAACTTAAAACGTTCCTCTTTGATTGTGCCTATAGTTAGGGCTGGCTCAGGTTAGCCCGGACCAGCCCTTAGATAAGCTGCTATAGGCTTAGACTGCCAGGGGACTTCTTAGGACACACCGAGCTCCTCTCTCACGCTCTCGTTCTACCATAATTCACGTTTTATTAATGCACATGACTTATTCAGCTTCTTTCCGGGAGTTTTTTTTGTGGTTTCTCCCCTAGCAGGTCTCCGTAGATCGTAGTTCCTTCTGGACCCTGGTCCAGACACCTGCCGTGGCCCTGCTGACGCCTGCTGCTGCCATCATCATTATCATTATTATTTGAGATATTAATCATATTACTGTACTCGTAAACCAACATTACCCTCTCCTAAAGTCTCTGTGCTCTCCCTCCCCACAGGCTTCTGTGGATGGTGGTTCTATCTGATGGTGGTTCTATCTGATGGTGGTTGCCCCTGCAGTGGTCCTGCTGTGCGCCTGGCTTACTACTCACAATTACTTGAATCATTTCTGTCTTAAGGAGTTGCATGTATTATATATTGTTCATTCTGTACACATGGCATCCAAAGTCTGTCCATCCCGGGAGTGGGATCCCTCCTCTGACGTTCTCCCCAAGGTTTCTTCCCTTTTTTTCCCTATTGGAAGGGTGTTTTCATTTTTTGGGGAGTTATTCCTGTGCCGATGGTGGGTTCCGGGACAGAGGATGTTCTATGTGTACAGACTGTAAAGCCCTCTGAGGCAAATTTGTAATTTGCGATTTTGGGCCATACAAAATAAAATGAATTGAATTGAATAGTAGCCACAGCCATGCCATGCGGCCAAGAAGAGTCCAGGAAGTCCATCTCTTTACTCCTGACAACATTGCAGTCAATCAAACCTATAGAGTTTTCCGCCTCACGCCATCTTTTTGATGAACAATGTCCCCTTTCTTTTTAGAGATTGGACAAAGAGTTACGTCACTTGCTCTCAGCTCCGGTCAATCCCAGCAAACGTCTGGCGAGAAAGTGGATACAACCTGGATTAGTCGCTAGTGAATTAAAGAGCGGACAGAGACACAATCATCCACAGTTTAGTCACCGATTAACCAAACCCTCACTTAAAATGTATCTACAATTAAGTATACTTGGTAAAGATGGCATTTCTTTCAAGATCCTTTTGTCACTTGTCAAAATACACACTGCATAACACAGTGGGTCAATGATTGATACGGTCACGGCCTGGAAGTGCCTTCCGTGTTTTGTGTGTGTGTTTCCTGGCAAGGAAGGGACTTCAACCTGAATGCACTTTATCCACAACACCTGCCCAGTCTACCCAGCTGCCCCCCAGATCAGATCATCACTCCACAGCATATCTACCCCAGTGTTTCATCCACCTTTTGCCAGATTGTTGCAAACTTTCAGTGGTACACACTTAAGTCTTATCATTAGATTTACGTTCTAAGTGTATTTTCACATTGTCTTGACTATGTTCTTGTCTTAGCGTCCTGTACCTTCAGTACTCCGGATCATCCTCCCGGTTCCCCCGCTCTGGCCGTCCTGCTATGCCTCGTCTAGTCTTTGTCACCCCCTTATCCTTGGCTACCAGTCCCCCGGTATATCTTTGCCCCTGTTGTTTTTAGGTTCTTATAACCCTGCTTTCCCTCACTCCCTGTTCTGTGTTTGGAGTTTGGGTCGGTCACCACACCCGTGAAAGATTTTGACTTGTGTTTTTGGTTGCATAGGGCTTAGTTAATATGTGATGAGATCTTTTGGAACATATTTTTGATTTGTCATACTGTAGCTGTGCAGCATTCACCATGGAGAGAGCACTCAACAGAAACAAGCAACACACTCCCTGGGAAATCTGCTATTAATATTACATGATCTACATCTCCCATCAACAACCAAGTAAAACCACTCAGGCAGGCATACTTAATACCTGAAACTTTACCTTGAGTGCATGTGTTTTCTGTCTATGTTTGGTAAGCAAATGAAAAATCTCGCCTGGGTTTCACCCTGATTTGATTTGGAAGGAAAAAAAATTCATCCGTAGATTTAGTAGTTCAGTTCCTTTTGGGTAAACCCCCACAGCTTTAGTCCAGTCTACTTGATTGCAGAGGATCACCTTGGGCTAAGTGATATTAATTCATAGGATGGGATTATGGTTCAACACATTATGTGGTTGAGAAATGTCTCTCAACGTAGAACAGGGTGATCATGTATTTCACACTCCGAATCAATCAGTGGCAAACTGAGAAAAAACATCATGTCAAGGGAATTAGTCAGTAAATAGATTGTCCTCGATCTTTGTGTCCTCCCTCAAGTATATATTTCCTCATCCTGGGTTATCCACCAGAAGATGTTCTTGTCAACCAATCCTCAATAGACGTTCTTTGACCACCAAGGTCTCTGGAGATGAACTCAGCCACTTAAAAAGGCTGCTCCCTCGGGTCAGTTCATTAATCCTCATCCTCAGAGCCCAGTGGTTGACCTCATCAATGTGTTCAGGAAACCTCTGGTCTTTCTTGATTCAGACATATCTTGACTAAACTTCAGAAGAAATCTCCCTGCGGCTTATTCTTTCCTTAGTTTTTTTTTTTTTTACCCATCCATTTTAACTTATGTTTAAACAAAAATTTCTGGAAGCCGCCCGTCCATTTGAGATGACTCTAGTCCGTCCATCAGAGTTGATGATGAGTAGTGTGGCTTTTCCCTGTATACGGCAATTGAGCAGATTGTTTTTGGTGCTTATTGTGTTGGGTGATTTAAGGCCGTATACAATTGAGATCATTGGGTCTGATTTGCAGTGTAGGAGATATATCAGAGGAAGATGTTGGATTTTGACCTTCCCCTTTTTCTCTAATTCACACTAATGTCCCCAGTGCATGAAAAAAACTCAATTCCCCCAATTTGACCCCTTTGTGTGTCACACTAATAGAGTGAAGTAACCTGATGTTAGTAAGGCGGTTTTAAGGGAAAAACGCTCACCTTGACTCTTCTCCCTCACACCTATCTGATTAGCTGTCATCGCCTCTTTCTTCTAGTCTTTATCTTTTTTTTTGTGTCTTTGTCTTTTACCCTCTTCAAGTTTCTCCATTTCTGTCTTCATGACCCTTTCTCAACGAATATCACCTGTAACTCTTTAAATTTTACAATACAGTCCCTTTGTACGTCACCTACTTTGTCTGAATCTCTCTTCAAAAGTCTGATCTCATCCCAGGAAGTTGAATACTGTGCTACCACGGTCTGGAGCGTGGACATGCATGAGATGTGAGGGAGGGAAGATAACGCATGAAAAACATAGTTAGGCATAGGCAGAATAATAATTTACCAGCACTCACAGTAGAGACCTGCTGTGGGTTTTTTTATTTTTATGGCCTGACGCATATGGCTCTCAGGAGTTGTGCTTGCGTCCAGTTTTGTGAACAACAATAAACCTCCGTAAACTAACAGCCAAAAAATGAAACCATCACCCATCTCATGGCCTTTGCTATTAACGAACACACGCGCATGCACACACACGCACACACACAAATTGGAGCACAAATTGCCTATTCAGTCGGAGTACACTGAGCCACCCACACAGAAAGAGTATGACCGAAACTAGGTGCTTCTATGCATTTGTACATTTCCGCCACCCTCATACAATTATCTCAGAATTGTATTTAGAAGTAAGACTGAAGTGAAAATTGGCAAACCCAATGTTGGGTAACAGTGTGACTGTGTTATTTCTTTACACTTTATTGAATGCGTTTCTATATTTTTAAATTATATACGTGTATGTGTTTGCATGCATGTGTGTGTGTGTAAAGAGTATGAAATAAAAGGTTTCATTTGGTTGTGGGGCCTTCAGAAGGGCCGTCCGGAGAGGTCTTATATTGGACCGGTTGTGTGTCTGAGGAGAACAGGAAATAACATCAGCCGTCAGGAGAGGGAAGGTGAAAAATAACCTGTCATCACTTTGCTCTCATTCCCTTCTTCCCCATTGTCCTCCCTCTCACCTTTGTAGTGTTCCCTCTCCTGCTCACTAGTTCAAAGCTTTTCTCGGTTCTCTATTGTTCCCTTGTTGCTTGTTACACAGTGATATGCCTTGCTCTTGAATATAGAGGATTACTAATGGCAAAAGAAGAAAAGAACAAACACATCTCCAACTAAATATGTTGTAATGTAACCATGTTGAGGATTGCGTTGGATTTTCAGTAAAACTGAAAAGTGCTCTAATGGTTGATAGATGATCTTGGCTTTCATGGAAATTTTGTTTGGGAATACTCACCACTAAAGGACAATATTGACTGGCATGTTGCATCTCGCCCATCTTGAGGCCTCGTTCAAAATAAGGTTTGGTGCATATGTTGCATACTCCTAATTAGGGGCGGGAATCTCTTGGCACCTCACGATTCGATTCCGATTCAGAGGTCAACGATTCGATTCTAAACCGATAAAACGGTTATCGATGCATCTCGATTTTCTAAATTTTCTCAAATCTGAGTTTGCTACTCAGAGGTTGCTAATCACTTCCGACTTTATTTGATAATTAAAGAAAATCAACAGATGAATTACCTTCTCTAATTTTTTATAAGAGAAAAAAAATCTTTGTCACAAATAGGATTTTCTATCAACGATGCAAGAACCAACGCAGCTTGCATTTCAACACAATATGGAAGTAGCCGATGTAAAAAATATATTAAACAGATTCATTTTTCTTTTAAATGAAGAAAAAGCTGCTCTTAGTCTCAGACTGGTCCGTATTTGTAAAATACCGGAAAAAAGTCCAAATCTGTGAATATCTTGCCAACTTTCAATACGGATCGACTTTTTGGAAAATGGAAATAATGAGGTAAGATGTGCGCAGGCTCCTCCATAGTTCAGTAACGTTATTAGATATTCAGATTCAGACTGACGGACCGGTCTGCGAGCTGGACGCATTGCTCTTAATGTGCCGGTAATGATGGTAAATGATGCTTGTAGCTGGTTGTCATCTACGCTCCACTACGGTTACCCAAGGGGGGCGTTTGTTTTTTGACAACGTTTTATCTCAGAATTTCTACTTTTTATCCCCTTTCTTCAGTGCGGAAATGCAGCGGTGGTTCTTGTGCACCGACTACGGACCGCGACGACTATTATTAGTTTGAATGTGGCTTCGTTAGTTTAGCTCAGCTGTCTCGGTTTAGCTGACTGTCACAGAAACATGAAGACCTGTTTAACAGACTGTCGGACCTTTCTGCTCTGTTCTCTGGCGACGGCAGGCAGCGTTTCCTCGGGTGGATGAGACGCTCCGTTGCAGGCTTCTCCAAACACGTCTAACGTAATACAGGACGTTAAGGAGTCTCTTTTGTTGGGACAACCAATTTCACAGTGGAAACATTAAAGGACCATCAAGTTTCCGGTGACCATGTCAAAAGCATTGCAAGTAAACAGACAAAGACAACAAAGTGTTGCGTTTAGATCCCTGGTCCTCATGAAGTTGACTTTACAGATTTGCCAATTTGTTAAATTGCCTTGCAAATAAATGCTTTGCTATTTGTTAAAATCCAAATCCTTTCATGTAATGATTTTTCACATGTCATTTATATTCGCTCACACAAACACAAACATTTGTTCTTGGCCCGGCTCCTCTGTCTCCTCTTATGAGCTTTGCCTCAGAATGGCTTTCCAATGGCGTTGGTCATGTTCAGAAATAGGGAGCTGAACTTAACCCTAAAATACTATGCATTACTTCGCTTTTCTACGGTGGCCCTGAAGTGCAAAACACAACGGCAAATACGAAATGAACTCCTTACGGAAAGGGTAGGGCCTTATAGCAGAGGACGGACGCTTCTGATTGGACGACTGTCTTTTAACCCTCTTAATCCGAAGCCTTTCGCCGGCGACGGAAAGCGACACGGAGGATTCAAATTACCGTGACTCCATAACTATTTGCACAAACGGATTTTGAAAGCTGGGAAATGCCGCTTTCTAGATATTCTGTCAATCAATAAATCAGTGGCGGCCTGTGATGAGGAGGGGGAAGTACACAGTACTTTTCAGACTGACTTAATAGTTTAGTCACTTCATCAGATTTGCGCTCAACCTAAATTGTTTTTTTCCATCATTTGAGATTTGGGTCTCTCTCACTTCAGTTCACACTCTGTCAGAGACAGTTTTTGGAGAAAAAGGACCATTGAAAAACACACAGAACACTCAAAACTCTGACAAAAGGATGAAAGATATCGATTAAAGGTGAGACCGTTAAAGTGTAGATGACTGTGTCCTGACATTCGGAAGGCGGAGGAAAGATGAGACGAGCGCGAGAGTAGGAGTGTGAGTGGTAAATTGAAAGAAGAAGGTGGGAGAGGTGAGAAACACAGGTGTATATATATAGCTTAAAGGCAGATGCACCTCTCACAAAGGGAAATTGTTTTCTGAGAGGCATTGTGTGTGAAGAGTATCGAGCTGCGTTTGAAATGTGTTTGATTCATTAATCGATCAGCTGATTGATTCACTGGAGAAGCACACGCACGGCAGACAAGGACAGCTATGAAACGTCACCTCAACAGCCTTAACGTGCACTCAGTGCAGCCGTTCATTGCAGAAATAGCTTTTGTTTGCGCTCAACTGTTTCGACCAGCTTTGGTCGTGATTTTAAAGTCCTAAAAGATGTGCGAAATGGGCATTGCACCTAGAAAACGTCCAGAACGAAAATAGGCCGGCTCCTTTACCATAAGCTGCTGAGAAGTGATTTTAACGCGAGGTGTAAAGTGGGCAGAAAGCACTTGTGTTCACCGGCGGAAGTCAGAAATTTTGGAGAAAACATGAGACTGTGGCCAACGCATAGTGGCTGCTCGTTTTCCCCCGATGTGTGTGAATCCACCTCAAAGACGGCAGGTGATGTGCTCAATTTTAACAAGGTGGGTGTGTTTGTCTAAATGGAAATATTCTAAGTCCTGCTATCTTTTCTGTGCGTGCGTGTGTGTGTGTGTGTGTGTGTGTGTGTACAGGCGATGGGGTGTCTCACATTTATTTATTTTTTTATTTCATGTGCGCCTGTTTAATTTGTTTGCAGCTGTGTGCAAATATCAGTGGGGCGTGAGGTGCAGTGTTGACTCTGAAGATCGATGGTTGATCTCTCAGGAAGAGGAAAAGGCCAATCTTCTACCGAGATTATACTGGCACACTAGATCGGGGGTGTATGTGTGTGTTGAAACATCGCATACACTGCAAGACACAGTAACCACAGCTTTTATCTCAGGGTGACAACATGCAGATGAGAGGACCGTCAGTAGATATCTGATCTTGAACTATGTAAAGTTTTGTTTTTCACCTAGTGTGTCCTGATCCTATTATGCAACTGTCAAGGACAAACAATCCCATTCTAAAAGCTAATCAAGGCAAGGTGTGGATGCTTTCTTTTCACTGATGTGGATAGAAAGGCCTTACTGAATTATTCAGCTCCGTTCAACAGATTTGATGGACCCAGGAGTTGTGAATTTCCCTCAGCACACATGGATGCCACTGAAATTAAAAAAAAAAAGAAAAGAAAAAAAAGGCCATGGGTAGATTCATTCATCCGGTACAGACAACCGTCAATACTGGATAAAGGCAATAATACAAACAATAAAAACTCCAGACAACTGTAGCTTTATGTTACTCAACACCGGTGTGAAATCATTGAACAGGACTTATTTTAAATATTTCATTCATATTTTTTTTATTAAATAATAAAAAGCATTATAAAAAAACATTTTAGTACATGTATTATTAAATGCTCGGAAGCATGAAGCAGGGTTGACTAACATGCAAGACATGCATCAAGGCTTCTCAAAGGATTCTTCTTTTGGCTTCAAGTTTTATACTCTAAAGGTGACAAATATCGGTGCCCCCTTCCTCAGGGGAGGATCAGCTCCCACTGGTCACCCCCCACATCAAAGAGAGAGATGGCATTGTCATTCATGATTGAAGGAGATGGAAGAGAAACGTTGGGCAATAAAACTTCACAACATAAATACCCAGATCCTGGTTCACAAATCATCCTTAACATCTGTTTATCTCCGGAACACCCAGTATCAGTTCAGGAGGTCACAGACCTTCCGTCCACTTACAACGAAACTTATTTTGATTTTCCAACACTTTCCAAGAGCGTTGGGAAAATATATTGTACTTTGTGTGTTGTTGGCCTGTATGGTTAAGCAGTATGTGGCCTTGTGGGTACAATCAATGCTGGGTCGATACCTCTAAAGATGTCAAACCTTTGAGTTTAAGGGTTTTTCGTTGTTGGCAAGAGTAAATGCTATAAACGGATTAGAATGAAAAGACCATTGGAGAGCAATGGTCCAACTGATTGTTCCCAAAGTGGCCACAACGTCTGCTATAGCAGGTTCAACAATAACAAGTAATCAAACAATCAACCCAATTACATGAGTGAGCCCCGCAAACTCTAATGGCGCGTTTCCACTGAGCGGTACGGGTCGGGTCGGTACCCTTTTATTTGTGTCTCCACAGCCAAAGGTGGTGAGAATGGTACCAAAAATCCGAACCGTACCACTTTTTGGGTACCCTTCCGTTGGGGTACCTGGCACAATTGTTTGGTACTAAAGGGTGGAGCTAGACTCACTGCAGAGCGTTGATTGGTTGAAAGAGTGTTGTCATTTCAAGGGGAAAGACAACACACATGTAGCCTTTGCTCAAACAAAGATTGTCGTCTCCTTGTGACAAACAGCCACTCATCGAGAAGCGAGAACAGGATCGGCTGTACGTCCTCCATTGCTGTTTGCGGTTAGCTTTCAGTTTTCTCGCGATCGAATGACGTCAATCTACTTTCCGTCATATACCACGCCTATCAAGTGACGTTATCACTAATTTCTGCAATACACCACGCCTATCAAGTAAGGGTACTGTTGGCGGTGGAAACGCTCGCCAAATCATGGTTAACAGACCCGACCCGTACCGAACCGACCCGTACCTTACCGCTCGGTGGAAACACGCCATAAAGGGAGCCGAGAGTACTATCCATAGGCTACTGTAGGCCCCAAGCATTGTCTTCAACGTTCAGAGTAAGTACGGTGGAATACACAGGTTTTTCAAACACACTAGAGGGAATTTGAAGGTCCCAGGCTCTATTTTGGTAGGCCTTGTAAGACTTTTTCAGTCCAAATCTTGTAGCTGAAGTAAAACCATGAAGCCCAAAAACCTGGTGGAAATACCAGGTAATTACTTTCAAACCAGTATACGCAACACCGGACTGTAATGTGAACATTCGCTTTGTAAAAACAAGTTTGTCCGCTCGATAAACTGATTGCTCAGGGAGAAAACACAGAAAAGATACTTCATCTGGAAGGCAAAGCAGCACACAGAGTCGCTCAGGACATTAACACTCATAGCATGTGTCTGTATTACAGTCTGTTAATGTGTTAAATGCAGCTGATTTAATTGTAAAAATGAAAACTTGAATTTGCTGCTCATGCCCCCAATTAAATTAAATGAAATTAAATACATGCAGAGAGGAAAGCGGCACTGGTTCATTCACTACATCCGCATATTAAGGCCAAGACGGAAGTTGAGCGAGGGAGGGGGGTGCGCTGCTGTGGGAAGAAGAGGTGCAGGTGTGATGGGGAAGGAGAGAGAAAAGGGCGAGGAGCAGACAAGGTGGATGAGGTAAAGCCACCAGAGGGTGTATCCTATTGTTTATATATCAATATCAATAAGGAACGTTTGGATAAAGTTGGACATAATTCAGAGGGTAGTGGTGATCAGCAGTGGTATCTCAGCCAGACACACTCAGCCTGGTTACATGGATTCGAATAACTGGCTTAGTCGGACTGAAATGGAATGATCTATTTCACGTAAACACCTTAGTCCGACTATGTGCGGTCCGACTACGATCCGATTAACACCCCTGGGTAACTCGATCCGATCCAGTTGATAGTTCGACTATTGCGGCATGTGACGGTGAATCGGATGAGGAACTGGACTTTGCGTCTTTGCGCGTGCTTGAGATCCCGACGGCGTCTTCTCTCCGTTATCAAATCAGCCGATAGCGGCATTCGCATTCGCTGTGCTCCTATTAGCATCATGCACAGACAGTAGAGGGACGTAGCTTCACCTTGCTCTCCGTTCGCCATCTTTCGCGTAATGTTGATGTTGTTGTTGTTGGTGGTTGTAGTGGTGAAGAGGTCAAGCGGAAATGGCTGTATCACAACTAGTTGTAATGAAAACAGCGCCACCTATTGTATCGGCCAATGATTTGATTTATTCACTGCCATGTTTATTGGGATAATAGCACCTCACCCCGAAAGACAGCATAGTCCGACTAATCAAAGATTCCAATTATACCATCATGTAAACACACTGATTGCTGGTCCATAGTATTGAGGTACAGTTCAGTATGAAGACAACTTTACACAGGAAAACAATCATTCGTCCGAGTTCCGATTGGTAACATTCAAATGACAAAAGCCTTTACTTAACTACTATTTTTGTACTGTGATATTGCTTTTGTACATAATACCGCCTACAACACTGGCTCCACAGGCAGAATAAGAGTCCCCTGACAGCTCCTTCCTCCTCACTCACCACCACAGTTGTATTCATTTCTAACTGATACTATTTATTATTTCAGGAGAGCCTCAAAATGGTATCTTATCTGAATCCAGGCAAAGTAAACTATTTTAGTAGAATTTGCAACGGTTTAAAGATCTTGAGATTCTGTAGGTTGAATGCATCAGATGGAATACATACTATTATTATTGATTACATCACAAGTTTTACACTAAGGCTGTGAAAATGTCAGACCACCAACTCAAGAAAGTCCACTGGAATGCCAATCAAAGAAGAGTTCACGTAAACTGGGGAAAAACCTCCACCTCAAAGCATACAGTTACCTGACAAAACAGTTAAAGGGAAAATTGCAAATAATAAACCATCAGCTAAAGGCAAAGTCCAATGTGTCTCCTTATGCGCCGGTCACTGGAACTGCAACGACAGGAAAATGCGTCAAACCAAGAGACTACCTGACATAGACTAACGCACCTACAAAGACACATGTGGTGTATAAATACACTTGGTGGGTGCAGGTGATCGAACACAGGAGAAAATAATCAGGGACACGACAGACACTCACCAGGAAAACACACCAGGGCAGGAAGTGAAGTTAACCCAAGAGGCAGGAAAATACAAAATAAAACAGGAAACACACCCACACGGTCACAACGCGAGCATCACTAAATCGATCTTCCATCTTTCATTTATGTTATTTGTCTTGCCCCAAATCATGTGGATTCAAAGAAATGTTTTACAGCAAAGATGTTTGACTTGTCATGGCAGAATAAGCAGATTAAAACCAAAAAACGTTAACTATGGCTTTTATCGCAGTAATCAGATGTATCTACCTGCAACTGTGTTTGATCAGTACAAGCTCCCACTAAGGGATCCACTGCTTTAGGTCCTTGTATGTAGTTGTCTACTATAGTCTCACATGTTAAATACGATCTGATCTCATTGTTAGAACATGAGTATTGCAAGAATCTAACAGACAAGAAAGCAAATACGAGCAATGGAAGAGTATTTTCTTTGCTGAGAGGGGAAGAAAAGTGTGAAAGCACCTAAAAATGGAACACAAGATAGACGCTGTATCTGTTCCAGTATAATGTGGGTGGGAAGCAGGACAATCACCAAGACGGGTAACGCAGTCTTCACTGTGGTAACACTCAAAGGAAGAACACCGACAAACACATTGACATCTGCAGGTAATTTTGTGTTTGCAGTCCAACCCCCAAATGCCCGTAAAATGAGAAAAGTGCTCACAAAAACCCATTGGAGACTTGCCCGTAAATCAGCTGAGCTGCTTTGAACAACAGTCAGCTTGAAAAAAAAAAAAAAAAAAAGCCTAGGAGGAAGAGAGAGGAGAAGAGCAGCGATGGGAAAGGAGAGCGAACATGGGGAAGGGCTTGAGAAGACAGGTCGGTGAAAAGCGAAGCTATTTAAAACATAGTGGAGAGGACAAATTCAACTAGCACTTACCTACAGGTCAGATGTTGTTAATGGAAAAGATGTAGTGATGGATGGAGGGAAGGAAAGATTGTGAGGAGAGGAGGAAATGGGTCAGGGATCAGAGAATGTAGAGATGTTTACCAAAAAAAAAAAAAAGAGCTGGGTTAAAGAAGAAAAAAGCTTGTGGGTCGCAGACACATACAAAATATTTACTCACACACACACAAATAATGGGATTGTATCTGTAGCAGCCATATGGCATGAAAATGTTTTGTAACATGTGATCATAATCAGGAGTAATTATGACAGGATTGAAGGAGCCCGATTCTATTTAGCCATTCATGGCTTATATAGACAATTTTGTGGTAGATCAGCACTATGTGTTTTCGGTATCTGGTTTGCTTGTCATCAGTAATTGTTTGAATGCTGGCTGTTTTTATCAAAGCTTGAGTCCTCACTGAATGAAGTAAGAAACAGGGTTTGTCCGCAACGATCACTGCTGTGATGATCGCTTTGATGAACGCTCACAAAATAACCCCCGTCTAGACTGCAATCGCACCAGAAAACGTTTCACTGCAACCGATGAACGCTTTCATTTTATTTTTTGCGACACTGAGCGACTCCATGCAGCTAAACTGCGCTTCATTACCACTGCTGAACTCTTCCTTGGTGCATAAACAGTCAGTTATGCTACGTGCTTCTTTTTATCTGTAGTAGCCCTGTTAGTGTTAACACACCTCAACACACCAACCAGCCTTGGTTAATATGAATAATGTTTCACTCTGTAATATTCTACGCACCACAGCAGAGAGCCCCACCAGAAAATTGAAAATTCTGAAAATTCAGTGATATTCAGTGTTAAAATCTGTTTTTTTTAGGCAGGTGGAATAAAGCAGAAGGCTTACCCAATCAGCTGGCCTCAGGTGTGATTCGCCAGGATGAAATTCCCTCCCTTTCATAAGCTCTGCCGCTACACCTGGGTCCTGATAGCAGGCCGTCCTTTTACCTGCCTTGCCACAAATTTACCTACAAACACCTAAAATGAACTGTTACTTTACTTTACACCCCTGCTCCACACTCGCCACAATAATAAATGATGTTCTGAAGCTACTGTAGATGTGTTTCCGCTGGGTGCATGTTTGGTTGTATGGACGTAAATTCCTCCTGCTTTTGCGAGATGCAGGAAATGACTTAGATGGAAGTAACATAGTTAGAATCAAAAAGGGTAAATGTTTGATGGAGCCACTGCAAATACGTCCTTACAAATACAGGAAATGAAGATTAGCAACATCAACAAAGTGACTATGAAATCAACTTGAAAGTACTTTAACATCAGCTACCTTTCAAACAGAAGGAAATCACTCAAATAAACACCTTTGGTGTTTTGAAAATTCAAACTCCACTTTAACCCTCACTGTTCTCCCTCAGTTCTTTTGGTCTTTCTTGCACATCTTTATCCACGCTCTACTCTCTTCAGTCTTCTCCCCCCTCCATCGGCTCTTTCTCCGCTTACTCCTTTGTACTTCACTGTACACAGTGAGGGATAATAGGTCATCCCTCGCTCGCTCTCTCTCCGGACTGTGTGTGTTGGTGATGAAGTTTTTTTTTTCCTCATAAAGGTCAAAGCTGACAGCCTTTTAGCAATGCTGCCAACAGCGCACAGAGGAAAAACACCTAGACGGACAGGTGGATGGAGGAAGCAATGTGTGCATAAACAGAGATGAACAATGAGGGAGACGGACGGTGGAGGGAGGGAAGAGGGGTTGGCCACACGGAAGACAAAAAGGACCATAGAAGGCGTGTGAAGGGGTGGATCGACAGACTGCTACATAGACTTTAGATAGACAGATTTTTGGTTTTGTTGTTGAGCAGCGGAGAAGAAGAAGATGTCTACCTCGGTGAGGGAAGTGAGCACAGGGTCAATTGATTTTCACGTACATATTTCAGGACTCCTCTGCAAAAAAATGTACAAGGTACAATGTATTGGTTAACACTGATTTGCTCAAAGGTGTTTGGTTGGAAGAATAGTATTTCAAAGACACAATACCAAAGATGTATCACTGCAAGTGAAAAAAGTCATATGACAGAAAGTATCAAAACCGTTTGGAAAAATTAATTTAATCATTTCTAGCTACAATTGTAAAAAAAAGTATTTTAAAAAAGGTCACATTCTAGTTTTGTCAAAGAAATCCCAGAGGATTGTATGTGAAAAAATGTTTTAATGAAAATAATGTCTAAGAATGTTTCATTTCATATACTCTAGTATGTTCATTCCAACGTCCTTTATTTCAGACTGGAATTTCTTCTAATATTAACGCGAGTAAATTCCTCTGTTTTCCTCTTTTTGGAGAACGCCATGTGAAATAACTTCTGACTGGTCTGGGATGGTTTGAGGAAATTGCACGTTTTGCGTCTCCAGCCCATATGTATAACTTTTCTTGGCCTGTGATGCTTTTTTGTCTTGCAAATGCTTCTTTTCTTATTTACATGTTCTACACACATATATTTGGTTGCAGAAGATATGCTTTGTTGGTCAAATAACTCAAAACTTCTAAAACAAATAGAAGAAAAAAAATACTGAAGAATATTGAGTAATTTAAAGGAACTTGTTAAGGTTCTTGTGGAACAGTGTTTATCATCTCATCATCTGCTACATAGACTTTAGATGGACAGATTTTTGGTTTTGTTGTTGAGCAGCGTATCAAAGTATCAAAACCGTTTTTTTGGAATGTTGAAAAAATTAATTTAATCATTTCTAGCTACAATTGTAAAAAAAAAAGTGTTTTAAAAAAGGTCACATTGTAATTTTGTTAAAGAAATCCCAGATGATTGTATGTCAAAAAATGTTTTAATGAAAATAATATCTAAAAATGTTTCATTTCATGTACTGTAGTATGTTTATTCCAACGTCCTTTATTTCAGACTGGAATTTCCTCTAATATTAACACGAGTAAATTCCTCTGTTTTCCTCTTTTTGGAGAGCGCCATGTGAAATAACTTCTGAGTGGTCTGGGATGGTTTGAGGAAATTGCACGTTTTGCGTAAAAAATCTTTTTCTCCAACCCTCCAGCCCTGAAAAGCAACTTTTCTTGGCCTGTGATGCTTTTTTGTCTTGCAAATGCTTCTTATGTTCTACACACATATATTTGGTTGCAGAAGATATGCTTTGTTGGTCAAATAACTAAAAACTTGAAGAATATTGAGTAATTTAAAGGAACTTGTTGAGGTTCTTGTGGAACAGCGTTTATCATCTCCCTATGACAGAAATTGTTCATAACAAGTATAATTCAACCTTTAGATGGGATGCAGAAAATAACCAAAGGTTCTATGTTGAGGGAAGGAAAGTTGGACAGAATTACACAGGAATAGAAAGAATAGAAAGACCAGTGAGCTCAAGAGAGAAAATAACTGAAGTGCACGAAAGCTGGAAATAATACGATAAAAAAGATCTCAGAGGTCCAGATGTGTGTATCTGTGTGAACCCATGTGTGTTGGTAGGTAGGATAAATGCACCTGCAAAAAGGGGGAGACGGATGAGAAGCACCGTCTGAAGTGACACTGCATCCCTCCTCCCATTGCCCCTAAGACTCAGGAGGCCCCTCACACACATGCACACACATGCACACACACTGACTACAAACCCAGTGTGGAAAGGCAACAAGAAAGCCAAAGGAAAGGCGATAGAAAGAGGTGAGCGGGGGAGCAATGTGTCTGTCCCCAGGGAATATTGGAGACAGATACAAGCGATATGAACGTCATCCAACAAAGACACCCAGTTCCACTGCATCATAAACCACGCTCGGACTCAGAGGGAGAACCTCATCAGCCACTGCATAATCTTTGGAGTCGTATAGAAAAACGAAAAGGGCTCTGATAGGAGGCTGACATGAGCAGTTCAATGACTGGTTTTGAGTCGGAGGTGTACAAGAAGCCAAGATTGATGACACAATACATGACACACACTTTACCAACCATATAAGCATCTTCTCAAGATAATCAACACAAATATTTTTCTCACAGACTGGCTCTGGAGACGTGTCACATATCTCTGGTGAGAAGGAGCAGGAGCTGAGGCAGTTTTAACTAAATAGCTTGGTTCATCTCCACGCATAGTTCTGCTCCTGAAAGCAAACACCTGGAGAGGAGCTGGATTCCTTCTCCGGAGTTACATGAGATAAAAAACTTTGGCCTCAAGAAAGGTTCTGGAAACAGATGTGAGAAAACAAGGCTTGGCTACTGTTGTTTTTGGCAAGGGAGGAAAACAGCTGATTGATGTTGGAAAGAGTACTTTAAAGGAACTACTAAACCCGACCAACACATCATCTGCGGAGGAGGAAGTGTTAGTTTAAAGTTTGCTTGTGTGTTTTTACTTGTAGGCTTTCCATTCTCACCCCTTGGTAGTCCTTTGGGGTCACTGCTGTAATACGGGCTAAGGTGGTTGTTGCTATGAGCCATCCGGTCCTTGAATAACCAAAGTGAGATTACCACGTTTATCCTTCGTCCCCGAGTCTGGAATTGTCACGGGTTTGAATCTCATGCCACAGCCCCCCGGAGAGGACAGGGTACACAATTGATTGTTTTTCTCTTTGCAGGGGACGTGGTTCCCTCGGCTCCATCGGAACCTCAGCAGCGCACCTTCGGGGTCTACGGTGACGCAGGCGTGGCGCTTGCAGCTCAGCCCGTAGGCGTCGACGAGCAGCCCAAATCGGATTCATTTTAATGGAGGCTGGAATCAGCCCCAAGAGATTTAAGTTAAGGAGCATAGTGGAGCGTTGCAAGGGAGTAGAGCTGCTGCTTCTTCGCGTTCAAAAGGCCTCAGCTGAGGTGGTTCGGGCATGCGATCAGGATGCTTATCGGACGTCACCCCGCGGGAGGTTTTCCGGGCATGTTCCAGCTGCTAGCAGGCCCCAAGTTAGAGCCAGAACACGCTGGAGAGACAACATATCTAGTCTGTCCTCGGGGGCCTCCAGGAAGTTGGCTGGGGAGAGGAAAATAATGGATACACCCTGCTAAGCCTGCTGCCCCCAGGACCCGGCCCGGGATAAATGGAAGATAATGGATGGCTGAATGGATTCAAGAATAACAAAGTTCGGCAAGAAAGCACATATAGGAAATACAGCAGCATCTCAACAACTCACAGGGTTCCTTGACGGTATCTCAGACAGTATCTCAGCAGGTCCGATGACAGCAGCTTCAGATAAACAGATAACTCTGCATATGTTAAGACCAATGTGGTGTCCACATATATATTGTGAAACTTAAAAGTGTATTTTCTTCCAGTTCATTATTCATCCGTGCAGCTGGCGCTTAGCTTCCACTGGCACTCTGTTACAACTGCTACAGGGATGACTATTAGATAATATCAGGGCCTGTGCCATCAGAATTACTCTCAGCGAGTGTAGTGAAAGTGACTAAAAATATTCGGTTCATGAATTTTCACTCGGGCAGTTTGTTGAAATGACGGCATCTCCGCCTTGTGACACTCACAATATAAAATGAATTATTTCCTGATCGCTGAAACGTTTTAGTTAGTGTTGGATGTGCCTTGGCAACACTCATTAAAACATTATGGACAACGCATGGATATCCATTCTAATCGTACATAATGATGTAGCAATTTAATTCTATGTAATGAAGCAATGGCGAACTGATTATTCCAAACACAATTATTCAACAGATTAACTTAAGATAATTTTTTGTGGATAATTGCGATGACCAGGTCTGTCGAAGCAGAGAGCTTGAATCCAAGGTGCTGGAATGAGGACGTTAGTCGTGGTGTTTTTTTTAAAGGTTTGTCCAGGTTTCGATATCCAGTCGAGGTGGTTTGGTTTAATGCATAATAGTCCTGGTGTTGTTGCTTTTTTATTTTTACTTTTCATACTTCCACCTCGTGGAATCTGCCATGTTTCTCTTAATAATACAAAAACACTTCTTAAATATGTGTAATTTAGAGAGTATTGTGACTCAAGAATGATCTCCTTGTCATGCTTGATTGAGATGGCCACGACATCACTACTGTCTCACTCTCCAGCACATACATGCATTTTTCCTTGGTCAGAATAAAGATATTTCACATTTCTAAGTGATTAAATCCTCTTTTGTTCACTCTGTCTGTCTCTGTCTGAGCAGATGACTGTCTGGACCGTCTGTCTGTGACTTTGTTGCAGTGGATTTTAGATCAGGTAGCTGTGCCTCTGGCATCGTGGCTTATCAGCTGTCATACAGGAATACACACAAAATGATGCATACGTACCCACAACATTTAGAAATAACTTCCATCCATCCAAAAGACCTTTTGTTAGTGGTGTGTGTGTGTGTGTGTGCTGCTAATTGTTCTTAAAGCATGGAATACAGAACATTAATATGAATTATGATCATTTAGATTGAATGTTTTGTGCATTAGTACATTAAATGTACACTAACCTCATTTGTTTGGGTGATTAAAACTGTTTGTTGAGTATTGAGTAAATATGTGTTTGGAATGCTCATCGTCTGTGATTGTGTTTGGTGCGATGCACATGTTACACGTCCAAAGTGTATCCTGCTAAATATCCTTGCAAAACACTGGACATGTTTCTTGAAATTTTTTTGTATGTTTGCCCATAAAGTGAATGCACTGCATTTTATTTGCTTCCCATTTCCTTTTTCATTCAATCATATTTTTAACATGTTAAGATATTTTGTGCAAAGCAGAAAAATGCTGAATGAACGGAAGATACACACAAGTTAGTTTGGGCTCACTACCTCGATAAATTGTGAAGAGCCGCCTGTTTGACAGCAGCAAACCCTCATCTGTGGCATCACTTGCTTCACAGGACATTATCATCAGCCCGCCTGCCCTCTGGTCCGGGATCTGCAACAAGGCGTCAATCTTTTCCGGCAGTAGCGAATAAACCAGACCTCATATCAAACGCTAGTATCCAATGGGAGGGTTTGGAGATGACGAGAAGGAACAAAAGGGTTCCTCTCGCCGAAGCAGCTGCTAGTTTGGTTATGGGAGGGAGCACGTCGATGATGTAATAATAGTAATATTTTAAGATGAAAAAAAAAGACCCTATTGGAGTTACAACTGTCTGATTAAGAGTCTCTTGGATTCATCATTTGAGAAGCATGAATGTAATAAATGTGGAGGTAGAAGTCGGGGATGAGCGTTGCTTGGTGGTCGCCCCCCTGGGGATCATGGACATCTGTAACGGAGCGACTGCCACACATTGGACAAACGTGGCTAAAATACAGCAGGAATATACACCGTTTATCTTTTGAATGGACAACAAGGCGACGTTGTTACATCGCCGTCCGCTGTGTGCGCTCGTGCCAGATTAAGACACGCAGGCCGGGCTTTGTGCGTTCGGGCCTCCTCACGTCGCGTAGCTCTTTGATCAATCGTGTGCTCGGTGACAGTTACCATGACGGCTGGTCACGTGATCAGAGAGCGCGCCACAGGTGTGTGTGTGTGTGTGTGTGTCACCTTGTACTGTACACACAAACACACACAGCGGCGCACAAAAGATCCATACTGATCTCATTAATAATGAGTGGCTGTGACTATTGTCTTGTAGGTCACACATATCTCACACACACGCGCTTACGCAAACTCACAAATACCATCAAAAGTCAGAGGTCGACATATTAGATTTATACTTGTGTGTTACTTTTATGTATCTTAAAGTAGGTGTGTGATGCACAAATACACACATGTAAAATCAGCAGAGAAAGGAAGAGACGAGCAGGGGGCGCGACCTTTGCGTTTGCCTTTGCATTGACCTCTGCCTCAACGCACCACCGTGAAGTCACACGCGTGCTCGCTCGCGCACACACACACACACACACACACACACACACACACACCGTCAGTGGTCAGATCCGAATGAATTTCATATATTAATGAACTACGGAGGACAAACAAACCCGTTTAAAGCGACTGCCGTCGACTTCCAGAGACGGATGGACACAGTCGTGTGTGTGTGTGTGTGTGAAAGCGTGCTTTTGTCTGTTGTGTTTGCGTTTTCACGTCCGTGTGAGTGCGTGTGTGTGTCTCCTTGTAGTTCTGCTGTGTCAGCACCGCAGACAGACAGCAGTGGTTGTTTGTGCCCACAGAGGAAATAAAATAACAGCCCACGTTTTTTCAACCCACAGACAGCTCTCTCTCTCTCTCTCTCTCTCTCTCTCTCTCTCTCTCTCTCTCTCTCTCTCTCTCTCTCTCTCTCTCTCTCTCTCCCTCCCTCCCCCTCCGTCTGTCCGTCCCTTTTCATCCCACTTTCTTTATTATTCCTCAATTTATCCTTTTGTGTTTAACCAGCATTTTCTTCCATCTTGAGAACGTGCAAAAGAGTTTGAAGCCGAATTAAAACACAGACTAATACCTAAAATATGATATGCTTAGATGGAAACATCAAACTTGTTTGTGACACACACACACACACACACACACACACACACACAGATGATACAATTTCATGCATTCTGATCAATTTGGCTTTTAAATATAAAAAGGAATGAAATGAATTTAAGGTTGTCATATTTTCAAAGATATCCAAATAACAATGCAATGAAAATACGCAACAACATCATTCACAGCAGCTTTTTTACTCAATTATTTCTTATATTTTTAGAATTAAAAACATTCCCGTCAAACTTGCCTGGCTACAGATATGTGGGTTTAAAGGGGAAAACTAGAGAGTAAGAGAGACCGGTGGTTGACGCAAACACACGGAAGGACGACAAAGAGGAGGATGATACCTGCTCAGATGGTTGGCGAATGGACGCGGAGGACATAGATTCAAAACGGGGAGGATCAGACGGATCCACACGCTGTGGGTTTTCTGTTTAAAGTGTCCGGCCGACATCTGAGAAGACGAACTAAATCAAACAGCCTCTCGCGTTGCATGAACACGAACCCTGTCCTGGGGGCCCGGGTTTGAAGCCTCCATCCTGCAGTTTGAGGTGCGATGCTGCCACCTGGTGGACCTACAAGCGAGCTGGCTCGTCCTCAATCCCCTTCTTTCACGCCCTCAGAACCGAATCCATTCGCCCTAAAAATAAATGTGAATGAAAAATATATATTTTTTTCCCTTTCAAAAGGTTTTGTTTGCGTGATTACACTGCTCTCTCTTGGTCACGCACACGCACATGGGGGCCCGTGTCTAACTGGCACGGCCCCCGTGTGGGAGTGGCAGTGGAGTGACAGTTTGACAGTGCTCAGGTCCCTGTGGTCCCGTGTCAGCGATTCATCACAGGCCCCCACGACACCAGCAAGGCCCCCTTTATCCACACCCTGCTCCCCGGCACTCACTCCCCACCTCCTTCGCTCCCCTCAGCCGTCAGCACCCATCACCCCCCCCAACGCTGGCACGCTGCTGGACTGCTGAGTACAAAACGTTATCTGCTTGCAACGCCTAAGACGAGCCGCGAAGTGAGAAGGTTTTGTAACCCTAACCGAAAAGGACGTGTTTCAACTACAAAAACATCTGAATTTGAGAGCGCAAACAGAAGTCCATGGGAGACTAGTGGTGACTCTGAGCGCAGGGTAAACCGTGGCTGGCTGTGATGAGCAGTGGGGTCGTGGATACGAACCAGGAGGTGGCATCACCAACAACCTCCCTTGTTAGCTTCTCTTCGTCAGGTGCAAAACGTGGTGAAACGTCCCTGTAATGTGTACACGTACCAGACTTGAACAAATTCCTTTGTGTTTGTTTGTTGGTTTACACGTTATATGCATGTGCATGCATAAATATGTGTTCCACAGGCTGACGATAAAAAACAAAAAATGTTTTAAAATGTTAAGTAAAGTTGAAAAACCTAAAGTGAGACTTTTATTTTTATTTTTATTTTTATTATTCTATTACTTTCAAGTTCCAGATCTTATGACAACATGTAAACTAACAACCCTTTGACCCTACCAACAAAAACTGTCTGTGCATCCAACATGATCTTATTCCACTCGGTTGCCTCGGTGACCTGAAACTGTCCTGCAGCCCTCAACTCTCACTAGAGCTGCAAACTTCCAAAAAAAGTCACCTTATCCGTTATTGTAACATTTGCTGAAAAATGGCCAACCATTACAGCAAATAATAAACTATACATTTGGAGGCCTTTTAAAGTTTTACACTTTCAGTAGAAAGAAACAAGATTGCAGCTTAATGCCACAGAAAACGTTTCATTTTACTAAATGTATTTGCAGTAAGAAAAATAAATAAGTTCATCATCAGACACTTTCTTTAAGAAAAGTAAGACATTTTCTTTTCTTTTTCCATTCCAACTCAAGTGTGAGAAACTCTTTGATGCCTCCCTGCGTTTCTGTTGAGCTTTTTTAATTGGCATTCTCACTTGCACCCAGAAGTGAGTCCCAAACACACACACACACACCTTGGTACACACAGATACATCGACTAGTCTGTAACAGACAAACACAGTCTATGCATCGAGGCGTGCAGGTGCACAGACACACACTCACACACACACACAGCAAGCTGAAGGGAAGGGTGTGAACACACCTCAATCTCTGAGACGAATCGTCCTCGCACCCTGCCAATCCGAAGTCACCTGCAGCCACGCTTTGAGATGTCATTAAAGTGTCAAGGCTCCCCGCCGTTTGCGCTCCGAGACACTGTTTTTTCATCAAATTCTGATGAACCTAATTAGATCGATCTGGGTTGAGGAGGGCCGAATGCCTCACTCTGAATCTTTATTTTGGATTATGAGCAGATGACAATTATTGATTTAAAAAAAGGTTGTATCCAGCTTCATATTTGGAATATAGCAAAAAATCATGGCCATACTTTCTTTATTTTTTAGCTGCAATGACAGTTTTTTTTACTATATATATATAGTAGAAAAAACTGTCATTCTTTCCCTACGTCAACATTTGGTTTCATGCCACCACCTGGTGTCAATCTTTATATCTAAAGCAATGACAACCCATAACAAGGGACTGTACAGAATGTCAAAGATGGAGAATCATTAGCCAACACTCAACAATAATTCCATATATATATATATTCAAGAGTATATATGTATATACAGCAGGTGTGACAAAAAAAAAAAAAACATTTCACCTGTAGAAGTACATTCACTGCCTGGAATCCCCAACTTAAGAGTAAATGGAGTACAAATATTTCAAACAATAATTACGTCTTTGACAACACAAAGTTTGTAAGCTGAGGAAGAGATGTTTCCCCTCTATACTTCTACACATGGGTGATGTTTCACATCGGTTCCTCATCTTGCTCATCCACTTCAAAGGACCTTAGGACCTTTCAAAGGATCCCAATGTGCACGCTGCTATGTAAAGCTTGCATGCTAAGAAAATACAAAAATAACATTATTATGAAGTATTAAGTTAAAAGCTGCACATTCGTGTCCCTGCATCTGACTGCTGTGTTGCCATCAACGCCTGTGCCTCAGTATGTCTGATAGAAACTTTAATAGCTGCCAGCGTGAGCCACCGATCAGCCAAGCACATCAGCATAGTGAGATCCAATATGTCACCACCACACAGAGACACGGGGAGTGTGTGAGTGTGTGTGTGTGTGTGAGAAAGGAAGGCTGGCGGCATGTGTGTCTTGTTAGCATCGGGTGTAACAGCGGACGGTGTGGCAGTAATGTGGGAATGACAAAAGAGATCTCACTGTGAGCTATATGAAGATGTGCAGGTGACGTCTGCAGATCAATCAGTGCAGGATGTCTCCTGGCGCACATGAGAAGGAGGCCGGCTCGCTGGGTAAACAAAAAATAGCGTGCCGAATTTTTCAATTACGTGATTGTTTTGCTAGTGATTGCATTGAATTCAGCCTCACATGTGTCAATGTCTGTCTTTGGTCCAGACATACAGATGTGGTTCAGGTAAAATTTTAGTGTATTGAGAACAAAGTGTAAATTTCCTCAAGGTGAAGTTAAAAAAAAGCAATGTGACACAGGTTATGGTGACGGATCCAACTTGGTGCACTCGCTGAACTCACTGTAGTGGCCGTAGTCGAGCCGACTGGACCAATTTAACTAACTGTAGAACATAAGTCAGGGAAACACTCGTAAAGGGAACCAGCAAAGGCACACAGCATTCTAACTCAGTCACATTTGTCTGCTTCAACCAGTCAAACCACGGACCGAATGATTGAAGATGGACAATATTAATATTTATCTTCTGTTTCACTTCGAAGTCATTCACCTGTTTCTGCACTTCTTCTCCTCCGTTTCCCTCTGATTATCTTCCCTCTCTCCTCGGCGGCCCTGCCTCTGGGGGGGGGGCAAAACGAGGTGACCTTCCGACCTCTGCGTCCATCCATCCCCCTCCGTGTCGCTGAACGGGGGACACGGGATGGCTGAGAGGAAGAACGCAAGCAGAGCAGAAGCTTCTTACCTACACCAGAGGGTGCTGCTGGTCCAGCGTTGGCCTTCGATAGTCTGTGGAATTGCTTTAATATTATACCGTTGACAACGAGGCGGAAAGATTTCATCAACCTTTATTTTAACGCAAAAGAGCAGATAAAAGGCGAGACGAGCAGCGAGCGCTGGGCAGCAAAAATGGAACGTCAAAGTCTAATTATAAAGGAAATTGAAATTGATAAAGCCAGAGAAAAGAGGAGTGATCGCTGGAAAAATGTTCATTTACTCCTAAAACCATAAAGCGCTGCTATTGCTGAGAGTTAGTAACTTTAGTTTAGAAAAAAAGTACATATTTTATTTAGCTGTTGTGTAATAAAACTAAATAGAATTTGGAATTAGAATTTAGAATTTTACATTAACACTGTATCTCTGATTTTCATATACAGATTTCTCTGTATTTTTTTATAGCGGCATATGATGCGACCGTGAGAGAGATTTGGAGCTAATTTAACACAATTTAAACAACTAATAAGTGTTACAGGAAACCGTGTGGCGGCTCTGAACTGCATGCGAGCAGTATAGCGAAAGCTATTTGGCGGGAAAGCACAACAAAAAGTTGCGCTTTCCCGCCAAGTCGTCACGCGTGGAGGTGAAAAGCTCCTCGTGAAGGAGTTGTCTCGGAGCCTTTTGGGGCAGACGTCCAGGAAACGGCGCTTCTGTTGGGTAGATTTTCGGCCTTCTGCCGTTGCACAAGTGAAGTAAGGATAAATTACTGATGCCAGGAAGGCAGAGCTTCTGTCTGTGACACGTTATGTTCAAAATATAGGAAGGGAACATCAACCGGCCAACCAGACATCGTGCCGGACTTTCTCCATTTTTTTTCTTAGTTTTTGTATTCGTATTTTTGTATTTGTCTCTTTTTTTGCTAAGTACAAAGACTGACAGCTTAGCACAACAACTGGAAACATTGTTAAGGTGAGGTAACAACATCTTTGATTTGATTTGATTTGCAGGGGGCCATCTGCTCACTGAAGATGTATCAAAACAGAGAAGAATTACTGGCTTCCTCTTTGATTTACAGAAAAACGAAGAAAAAAAAGATGCAGCTTTACCCTCCGTAACATCCGTTGGCCTTAAACTCTAAAGTCATCTGGGTTTCCGACGACAGATTTTCACTGATCAGTTTTTATGCAGTTATTATGTTACATTAAATTATATAAATTATACATTTAGAGATGTACACCTGGACTATTCCGTCTTTCCGTGGTTCATCAAACATTTGTCACCTCCACACATCTGTTCTCCCAAAGTCGTCTCTTGCATGCGGACGGCACAAGAGGGGAGCGATAGAAAAGCCTAAATGTTCATCATCAGCTCGTGTGTGTGTGTGTGTGTGTGTGTGTAACACGCTGCAACAGGCAGCGCGGCGTCGCTGCTGGAGAACCCAACCTACACATGCACATATCATTCGTTAGACAGGACCACACGCTGACTTCCTACCGCAGCGCAGCGACAATCTAGGAAGGTTTTTCATTCTTTTAAGCTTGTTATACTACAGACTCCGAACCTCAGAGCGCTTTTTTTGTTTCGGCTAACACAACTTTGTGTGTTCTGCTCTTTAGCTGAAAAGCATGAAGCAGAAAAGACATGAGTGAGATCCATGTGTGTGTGTGTGTGTGTTGTGGTCCCCGTCCATTGCTGCCTCCCAAGGCGCTTTCCATCCGAAAAGCCCAACTTGTCCATCCATCTGGGGAAGCGTGTGCGCGTTTACGCGTTGATCTTCTTGGCCCCGCAGCAGGTGAGACGTTTAATCGGTCGCTCCATTCGTCTCCGAACGCCCAGCCGGTTCCAGGGGACGGTCACACCGACGCGGGATGGGAGGAAACATAGAGGGGGACGTAGAAAAACGGAGCCGAGCGAACATGGAAGAGGCGAGTTGGGACGTTGGAGAAGGATGGGAAGGTTTACAGAGAAAGAAATACAACGTAAGACAGAACTGGGCCAAAGTCACAAAGTGCATCTGAGCACATAAATGGGACAATTGTAATAAAATTGCACGGATCAAGGTTTTTTTTCTTCTTTCTGCTTCAAGTAGATTTTATGCAAACAGCAGATAGCCAAAGTGATTTGGACGAGAGATTTGAGGAGATTTGTCGGTATTAAGATATTGGTTTTGTCGGCTTCCCCAGGGCCAACACAACCACACTTTCTCCAGCAGCTGCAGCCAAATAGTCCTCATTTTCCACGTGTCTTTACTCTCGCCTCACTCTCATCGACACATGCAGACTTGAGACTGAGGTGGGTTTGGGTGGAGTGAGTAACACACAGAATCGCATGCAAACACACACACACACACACACACACACTTCCGTTCTTTCACGCAGTTTACAGAAGTTGAATCTACTGTACACTTAAGATAAATGCATTAATGTTTGCATGGCTGCAGGCCAAAGCACATTTACATGCACGCACGCATGACTGTACAGTCGGCTATACAGATAAAACGTCTTTTTTTATCTTTAGACAGATCGAATATAAATAGCGTACATTTGAATCTTGAGTAAAGCATTCTGTAAATGTTGTCACTAAGCACAAGTGCACGAATGCATTCTTTTTTCTTTTGACGAACGCGCAAACGCACAGCAAGCAAACGGAGACGTCCCCCGTCAGCGATGTGTGCTTAAGCTGCCCACGTCTGATGCTGCCGCTCACACAACACCACCCGTGACGGGGTTTTGCATGGGGTGCATTCTGCAGCTGAGGGTGCGTGTGCGTCTCCCCCCCCCCTCTGCAAGAACACATGGAGACAGCAAGAGGTTTTTGTTTGATGCCCCCCGATCCCTCCATCTCCCCCTTCTTCCAACACGCACACACCCTTCCTACCCTCCTAATCCCTACTTCCCACCTTCTCCTCGCCCTCCTGCCCCCCCCCCCCTTTCTTTCTGTGAAGTCCTATTTGTTAGAACAGACAGCAGGTTAGCATTAAATATACATGGGGATTGTCAGCCGGTGGCGAGCACAAAGGCAGCCATGCCAGCCCCAGTGGAATCCGGCCCGGGCAGAGGGAGCGGGGGGCGGGTTCTGCGCTGTCCCCCGGGGGGGCCCCGACCGCCATCAACCCACCTACCCACCACACACACACACACACACACACACACACACACACAAAGTCACCGGTTGGAACCTGAGGAGGAGGTCAAAAAGACTCCACGATGCAGATGTGCGCGCATTCGCAAACACGCGCTCTCCCACGCACATCTGTCGTCCACGGGGGACGCAGGGTGACGTGCGGGCTGAGTCCCCCCCCCCCCCCCACCCCCCTTGTGTACCCTCCCTCCTCGCTCTCCCTCCCTCTCACCCAGATGCACACAGAATACCGAGTGTGGATCCGTTACCGAGGCCTCGTGTCCCTGAAGACGCGCGCGCACGCAAAACGGAACGTTCTCTTTCAGTTATTCACGCGAGGGCGACAGACGGACATACGTGGTTGCCATTTTGTCTCAATCTGCGGAGGATTGTTGGGTAAAATTATTCTGGAGTCATCAGCTTTAATATCGGAGGTCCAAGATGGATGCCCACATCATGCACACAGACGGATAAAATCAATGAATGAATGATTAAGTGATCAAAAACAACCTCATTCTCATTGATTCCGTCGGTGCCACTATGCTGTAATGGAAGCACAATAAAAAATAATTTTTTAGAGAGTCAAATAGTCAAAGAGTCAAATTCCTTTCTCTGCGTTGGTTGGGGACCGCTGGCTGAACTAATTCTAAGGAAAAGTTCCGTGGCAACACCAGACGACAGTCCTGGAGCGGCGTGACCCAGCGCGGGAGGCCCGAAAAGCAGGAGTGGCTCCACCCATGAATCTGATTGGTCGGCGCCTGCACGGAGACGGTCCCACGGATTGGACGCCGCCAAGGCCTGAGACATCCGGACGTTTACGCACAGATAAAGAAAGAGGCGAAGTTAGTAGAATGATTGATCGAGTTGTTTAGTGCATCGAAGGAGACCGGCGTGAAGGCGAAGCGGCCCCACAGAGATGATGCTGCAGGCCGCCTCGGAGAGACGGAGACACCGAGGGGGAGGAAGATGAACGGGGGAGGGGGGGGGGTATGTGGTAGAGGACAAGACATTGGTAGGATGAGGAAATAGCATGACAGATGAAATGAGAAAGAACGTCCGGATGTCTTTGAGAATTGGAGAAACCAAATGGAGCTCAGTCATCAGGCATCAGTGTATTGGTCTGTTTTTGATCACAGGGCTTCCCGTCCTCGGCACCGCGGGCATCAAGACGAGGATGGAAGGCAGTGAGCCTGGGGTGAGACACTTCAGCGCTCTGCGCCTAAGTGGCATCACAAAAAGAAATCAGTCCTCACACTCTCTTCTTTGTTGAGCAAAGTAAAAGACCCACTGAAGTCCAAACAGAACCACGGAACATCGTCTTTTAATATTTAAACAGTTTCTCTCAAACTACTCTCACACTCTGAAGGAGCTACACATCATTCCTACAGAGGCGTCCCGGGACCGGACAGAATGTGGGCCGTGTTTGTATGTGATATTCAGGTGAAGGTGTAGTCGGAGTTCAGACGGAGGCTTGGGAGTAGAGGGAGGTCACGATGGAACTGTATTTGGAGAGCATCTCTTTTTAATGAGACCGATTTTTTAAGAAAGGAACCAGGAACCGACTGGATTCAAATCTGTAAACAAGCTGAATGAACAGCCTGATCTCCAAAACCTGTTCGTAAAAACGTATACGAATATCTTGAACATACATGTTCGTAGTGATACATACTGAATAAGTACGGACTGCAACTGATGACGTCGCCCTATTCAAAGTGAACGCCCCGTAAACACACTTAAAATAAACGTGTTATGGTTGCATTTTTAACGGGAAATCAATGTTAACTTGTAAGAATAGAATACTAACCCTAACCCCCTCAAAAAATCCAACATGGCGGAGAGACGTTCACTCAAGAATCCGCCATGGTCCGCCATGTTGTTCACTCGAAGGGCCGTGGTCAACCACCGCCAGTTCCTATGTGTTGTTACGAAGTTGTATGTTCAAGATTTTCGTGCACATTTTTACGATCAGGTTTTGGAGATCACGTTGGAATGAAAAGTTTAATTTCAAAGTGCAAAAGGGGAAGATTAAATGCATAATCTTATATTTAATATGAACTGTTTTACAGGGATTAAAAGGAGTGAGGATTCATGAAAAAGCCAGAAATTCTCAAGAAATGAACACGACTTTTTGTTCTATGTTATCACTGTAGTCGGTAACACAATATATTGTCTTGGATTTTGGATATAATACTGTGGTGTTGTCTCTTCACGGTTTTCAAGGATACATCTAAAAACGCAACGTAAAAGCACAAGTGGTCAACACTGAAATATCACGGCCGTACCGATATCAAGGTATATCAAGTAGGGTGGTGGTTCCCGTTTTCAAAGAGGGGGGACTGGAGGGTGCGCTCGAACTATCGGGGTGTCCGACCACTCAGCCTTCCAGGGAAAGCGCGCGCTAAGATGCTGAAAAGGAGGATTTGTCGACCA
The DNA here is from genome assembly GCF_964276395.1 of Gasterosteus aculeatus. Lineage (NCBI taxonomy): Eukaryota > Metazoa > Chordata > Actinopteri > Perciformes > Gasterosteidae > Gasterosteus > Gasterosteus aculeatus. Next base: position 2,935,242 of record NC_135709.1, on the reverse strand, counting down.
TTTGTCGGACCAGAGTATTCCAGAGGAGCACTGCGGATTCCGTCGCGGTCGTGGAACAGTGGAGCTCTTTGCCCTCCCGCAACTACTGGAGGGGTCCTGGGAGTTTGCCCAACCAGTCTACATGTACTTTGTGAACTTGGAGATGGCTTTTGACCGGGTCCCTCAAAGGATGCTGCCTGACTCTGCATGAGCTGTGTTTGTGTTCTCGGTGTCAGACCCACCGGTAGGGCTGTCCTCTATCACCGGCCCTGCTCGCGATCGCCTCTTTGCTGTTTGCAGATGATGTGGTCCTGTTGGCCTCCTCGGACAGGGACCCCCCAGCATTCACTGGGGCGATTTGGAAACCGGTGGATTGCGAAGAAGTTCTTGGAGACGTCTAAGTTGAGATGGGTAAGGAGCTTTGATATCAGGAGGGAAGTGGTTGAGGAACTACTCCGTCGGGGTCAAAAGGAGTCCTCTCAAAAATCTGGATCCGTTCATTGATTGCTGCCTTCTGAGAGTCGGACGCCGCCTCCACCTTGATCAGAGTGAAAAACAGCAGTGATCATTCCTGGCAAACATCCGAACGTCAACCCAGGAAGTGTTGTTATCCTCAAGGATAGTCAAGTTCCAAGAAACGAACGACCTCTTGGGCTGGTAACACAGACCCGTATAGTCAGAGGTCTTTCACAGAGCTTTTCCCCTCACACGGCTAACTCTTGTTATTTACTTGCGTCTTTGTGTCGCCATGACTTACAGCTGTCCTCTCTGTGTCCGCCTCCATCCCTCCTTCCCTCCTTCCCTCTCTCCGGGTTAAAACAGCGATCTCTTGACCCCGCTTTAAGTGCGGACATGACGGCTGAAGATGTCGCCTCGCGGCTTCCAGCCCCTTTCCCGTCTACCTCTGCCTCCGTCTTTGTCCGGTGACCGCTCGGCGCGGCGAGGAGCCTGACATGACAGGCGTAGATGTCATCTTGCCGCTCCACCCGACCTCCCCCCCTCCCCCCCGCCTCTTAAGGCCTCAGACACGACAGGTGTGGATGTCACGGCTTCTCTGTCTGGTGACCTCTCGACTGCCCGCTGAGTGTGACATGACAGGTGAAACTCACTACTCTCCTAAAATAATCACCCCCCCCCCCCCCTCAGCCGTTCCTGTTCCGTCTATTTCCAGCAGCATAAAGATCCCTTTCATTCTTTCCATTTGGTTAGAAGTTGCCCTGTTGGCACATTATTCTGTCTTTGAGCACACAGCCGGCTGATTTATTAACAGATGACGCCGTCAAGACCTCAGCTTTCTGACGCCAACTCCCCTCCCCTCCACCCATCGGTGACCTTCCTGCTCAAGTTGAGGTGCAGAGGTTACGGGTGGAGGTGTCTCCTCCTCAACGAGACGGTTGCTTTGTTTCTCCTGCTGATCTTCCTCCCCCAGTGCCGCCCCTCCTGCCCGACCCTCATAAGGTCAGTGCACGCGATTACCCCGAAAACGGCCCCTGCTTTCCCACAACCAGCGGAAACGCGCTTCAACCGTTGACTTTGCGCATCCCGCGGCACAAAGTCACCGCCACGCTTTGTTAAGACGCTGAAGCTGACTTTCCGAAGTCTTTACATTGACATTACAGCTCAATGCAGTGTGACTGCGTTTTATTGGGCGGCGGGGGGTGGTGGGGGGGGTATCTCACCCATGTTGCTGCGGCACTTGCGAATCCCACTGCTTTGTTGCAGATAAGGTGAGACTTTGCTGGAGAGCTCGACATTGCAGGTGTTAAACCCCCAAAGTTTCACACTAACAGGTAATAGAAATGTGTACGAAAGTTTCACACAGGATACAAAAGAAGGCACGTATGCAATGAACTAGTTCCGTGCTACATGCCATTAATGGAGAACATTGTGAGTGTGCTACCTGGTGAACATGTGAGGAACCTGGAGGCCATGTGAGTAAATGCCTGCAGAGAGAGAGCAGAATGCTAACATTTAAAATAATACTATTATTATCTATTATTTCCTCCAGCATCGAAAGCACTTATTGGATAGATTTTAATTTACAGGGGAGATTCTCATTAACTAATCATGAGTGTGTTTTTGGGGTCACAGCACCATTGAGTTTGTTAAATTGAAATGGAGAGCACAGAAATGTCACTCCAATAATAGCTTATTCATAGTTTATTGAAATAAGCTATTATTCCAAAGGCTGAGAAACAAAAAAGAACCTCCATTATTTCCACCTGCAATAATGTACAGCTCTATTTTTACATCACTTTAAATAAAAGGCATCCTGTTTATATGTTTATTTGGCAGAAATTATAAGAATACAAATAATATTTGTGAACCAAGAGAGAATTTAAACTAAAAGCCCTTCTACTTAATGAATGACAAGGACGCTCTGCACAGAATTTGGGCCACTCAATTAAAAACATTTATTTTCTCCAGATGGAAGTGACGCGATAAACAACAAGAGACGATTTTTTAAACTTCACTTCAAACCCGAAGACAATGAAAAACCAGAAAGCCTTCTTCTTAACGCAAATGCAGATCAAATAAGCACACACACACACACACACACACACACACACACACACACACACACACACACACACACGACTCAGTGGTGGGCAGCAGCCTGCACAACCCCAAAGCTCATATCCAGCATCCTAATAAACCGCGGAACAGCAGTAAGTCCGCGCGGAAAACACCCATGCACACAAATGACCCGTGGACGCTGCACAAAAATGTGAGCTTCAAACACACACACACACACACACACACACACACCTGCCCTGCACAGCGGCAGGCACCTGTCTGTGAGAGCACGGGGGTCTCACATGAAAGAGCGAATCTGAATCTCAGAAGCACAAAGGAGGACAAAAAGAGACACGCGCGCGCGCACACACACACCCACACACGGGATGAAGGTAATTTATTTCCCTCTGTGGCAAAAGCAACAAAAAAAAAAAAAGGTATGTTTGCATCTGGCTTTCTGCAGCGGGCGCGTGTGTCCGCGCGTGTCCGCGGGAGCAGCAGCACGACAACTCATTACCGTCGCGCGGCTCACGTGCTTTCGAGCCAACCGCCACGCGGCCACCGGCGAAAGATTGAAACTGTCCGCTGATATCTTCGCAATTACGTGCCCGTCTCTTCCTCCCTCCTCCTCCTCCTCCTCCTCCTCCTCCTCCTCCCCCCACGCCCCGCAGCAGATGAAAGGCCCGCTAAGCCGCGGCGGTTCGCGGCGTGCGGGGCGTTCCCCGCCCGGTGACCGGGAGCGCCGGCCGCCGCGTGTCCCCCCTCTAATCTCACACCGTTTAACGGGCCGAGCGCCGCACGGCGTCCGTTAATCAGCGGCCCGCCGCTGGCGCGGGACCCGCCCCTCCACCCCCGCCTCTCCTCGGCGGTGCCCGTCCGACCTTCGTGGGCCGTTTTCATCTGACGTTTTGTTGGTTTCCATCTTTTTCTCCCCTCCGCGGTCTCTTTATAGGGGTCTCAAATAATTGAATTATATCTATTTCAACGCTTTGCATTATTATAGGAGATGGGGGAGAAAAAAATAAAGAGAGGAAAGTATACTAATAATAATAATAATACATTTAATTTGTAATGCACTTTATATTTAAGAAAATCCCAAAGTGCTACATGATAATAAAAAAACAAACACTAAAGCTTTCAAAGTGTTACAGAAGAGACACGAGGGCGCGTCTTCAAACCTGCGTCCCTAAACTGCGAGCACATCTGGCAGCTTTCACCGTGAATCGAGCATCATCGGGAACTAATGAGCGTGACTTTGTCCTCGACGCGGCGTCATTAGAGGACCGCCAACTCCTTGTTGAGTCAATTAAAGCTCAGCGACACGACGACAGGAAGCGCAGCGCGTCCCCGAAGCTTCGGTGAGGAGTAGTTCGGGAACACCACAGGGGGTGGGGGTGGGGGGGGGGGTAATGTGGGGCACTTTTTTAAGAAAGCGGTGCAGTTTCAGCACCGGGGAGTGAAAAAAAAAAAGGCTTTTATGGATTTAAATCAGAGCAAATCGTTGTTGTGCAGTTCTGGATGAGGGCCTTTTAGCGTTAGCATGAGAGTCTTACGTAGAGAGCAGTTAAAAGACGCTCATGTGGGCGACAAACAACAACAGCAACAACATTCACTATGCGGGGATTGCGTTTTTGTCATTTTGATGTTTTTATTTTCATTTTGTTCTTCTATCCACACATTTTTTAGGCGCTGGTATACAAATTGAACAAATCAAACGTCCTTTCTGTGACCTTGTTGCCACAAAATGTCCCCTCTCATATATAGTCGAGGCAACAGCAGTGGCTCCATGACTTTGAGAGACAGGAATTGTTGCGTCAGCGTCAATGGCCCAACGTGTTGTCCTGTGCAATCAGAGCGACTCCTTTAAAAGACGACAACGCCACGCGAATGGGCGAACAGCGCAATAAACGGGAAAAACGTGGAACAAACAGCGAAGCGACTTCAATTGTTTCCTCCGCGTTTGCGACTGGTCGCCTCGGGAGCTCTTTGTCTCGCTCCTCTCTGATATTCAAAGCCAACATTAACAGAGAGCACACGCCTGCTTAACGTGGACGGTGGGGTTTTTTTTCCACCAGCCTCTTGCCGTCCCTTCTCTTCAAAAGTCTCCCCCCGAAGTGTCCGACGCACCGTGCAAATGTGGGGGCCGCCGTGGCGCGTTTTGGTCCCAGAAACTGCCACAGAACGCACACATGCTAATAAACATCAAAACACAGGACCTTCAGTAAACAAAACACAATTCATTATTAAGGTGTGCAGAAGTTTGTGAGGTTTGTGCCTCATTTGCAAACCGCTTTTAAGGGTTTCAGTCGCGGCGCTTTTTAGATCTGAATTAGAAATTGCCCCTCTATATAATTACTGTATTTTCACGTCGAATTACAGTTGCCATTCGAGGTTCATGTTCGCAGTGAAGGAATGAAAACAATTGGTGTTGGATTACATTAATGCAATGCACGTGCCATAAATGTTGCTGGAGGCATCTTCAAATGTGTCGACCTTTTTTTGCAAATGTATTGACGAATCTCTTTGCCTTCTTCATTTTGTAAATAATTCTTCTAGAAACATTTTCCACCAACGCCAGTATAACAGCCGAGGGCTCTTCGGGCCGTACTACCCGCGCATGAATCCATTGTTCAAGATATTTGTGGTCCTTCTTGTGCTCCTTGACACTCCCAAGTCATCTATGTTAAAACATACTCAACGTCTGAGCCAATGAAAGACTTTTATACTATTAAGTCACGCTGAAATCAGTTGTGGCACACAAAACCAAAAGCCATGAACACCGAAAACACTGAAGCACAACAGAGTCGTTGATATCCCCAAAATCGCAATTTGGTAACATTTGTTTTTTTTTTTTTAAGAATTTGTAAAATGCCAAACAACATGAATTGTATTGTATACGGATGATGCAACAGGTCGCATCGATTTGAAACAAACAGTGAAGAATATTACATGATTGATCAAACAATGTCAACTCAAACAGACAGACATGACCTCAAACTTTTACACGCATTATTACCTTAATGAATGTTTCACAATTAAAAGAAACACCAAAGGAAAATACACAGCCACAGAACCTGCGTCAATCAAACCAAAATTCACATGAACCAATCTGCATGCGGCACCTGATCCCGCAGATTTTAATTGGCCGTAAGGGGGGGTAACCTTTTGATTTAATTGGCTGTGGGAAATGGGGCTAAACGTCGTATGTGACGCGTTTTAAGTATCGGAGCGGTCAATGTGAGGCCATTATCAACATGTGTCCCTGTGGGGGGGGGGGTCCTGGACATTACGGTCTACAGGGAGATGGGGGGATAAGGTGCGACCACTGTGCTGCCTTTATTCTAAAGGGGTATTCTTCAAAGGACCACGAGCTCAAAACCTCTAACGCCACAAAATCCCATCGGCTTCCTGACGATTGTTTGAAAAGCAAATAACCTGCAACCAAATCAAGTGACTTCAATTCAGCCGTGAAACTGAAGCCTGTAATTAAAATCGGATGCTCGGTTTTCCAAAACATTTTAAGAATCTTTTGAAAATTCGTTTATTCCATCAGTGAATAAAGGTACTTCTTGCACAACATGCCGTACAACAGCATCTGCATTAATTGCAATTGACCAGGACACATTTGCATGAACAAAGCAGACACAAGGAGGACGATTCAGTTCAGTTGTGGCGAAATAATAATGACTTCGGGGGGGAACGGGAGGAACATGGCGCGTTCCTTTGTAGGGTGGTTAATTATCAGACTCAAAGCTGATTAATGCAGCCTAGATATAATTATATATATATATATATGCGTGCATGTGTACTCACCTTTCCAATAACAGGAACGTCCACCGATCCCCAGGTATCCGCCCCCACCAGTGCACCATCCCCGACGTCGCCATCCCGAGCACTGGCACACGAGACACACAACCGTTTTTAGATGTGCCAGCAATCGCCGCTTCGCAACTTGCACAAACGTGCGCTGGTTTAGTTGGAAAACCCACTTTCTGCATATATTAACGCCAAAAGAATTGATAACAGGTCACAGTTTCGTAGAGATTTCTCGGCGGTCTTTTTTCCCGGCGAGCTCGTGATCTCGCAGATGTGAGCGGGGGATGAAGTGCAGGACGAGGACAGGTTGATGAGGAAAAGGAAGACACACACACACACACACACACACTCACACTCTTCTATAGCCGCTTACCTGACTTCTTCTTCATGCATCAAACAAAAAAGCGTTTTATGTATCAAACCGTCATCAATGGGTACAAAGTTGGGGGTGTTTGGGTTAATGAACTGGTAGGCACTGGGAGAACAACTCGCTCCTTACTGAGGGTCAAAGCACCATTTGCCCAACAATGACTGCATGTGTGTGTGTGTGTGTGTGTGTGTGTGTGTGTGTGTGTGTGTGTGTGTGTGTGTGTGTGTGTGTGTGTGTGTGTGTGCGCGTCTCCGTCCAGGGTGTTAATACGTAATCAGTCAGATGAAGACAAGTGTTCTCCAGACGGCGAGATCACGACCTCTCATATGTGAAACACCAACGCTGACGCAGCACCGAAGCCCACACGGGCAAACGCACGCACACACACACACACACACAGGCCGTTTCAGGTGGGAGGTCGGTCTCTGCAGAGACACGGGGGGCGAACTCAAAGGTCAGCGGCATTAACCAAAGGACAGAGGAAGTGGTGGCAAAATGCTCCCAGTGCAAACTGGCCGATCAGCGATATTATGAGAGCGACGGGAGGGTCAAACCCAAACCCTCCAGCTGCAGGACCCCCAAGATTAGAGACGCTGAATTATTGAACACACACACACACACACACACGTCTGATATGGTAGAGCAGCAGATCCCGCTACCTTAACTTGCCAACGTGCCGCACTCGCAAGACACCTAACAGCAGAATACATCGTCAACCTGCAGAGATGAATGATGGAACATACAAATACAACCGGAACCGTGTTTCTATTTCTAAGTCACTTTCTTTTGTTCTTCCCGTCACTCCTTCCCCGTGTCTCTTCTTTCAGCCAAACGGGCTTTTAAAACTTTAATGTCTTCAGATCCCGACGCATCACACACACACACACACGCATTAGCAGCCTATAAGAAATTCATGCCAGGGTATTTTTGAATAAAGCGCAGCGAGCTGTGAGCGTGCGCGCCTATAGACCTGCGCGCCTATGAATATGCTATCAGCCTCTCGAGCTGGTAAGGATGGAAGCGGTCACGGGAGATTTAAAATATGTGATTATGGATATTTCGAGGACGCTCTAACGTGACCCTTCACCTTTTTAAGAACAGACGGAAAGTCAAAGTTGTAAAGAGACGAGACGGCTGATTCAGAGTTTAGCCCGAAGTTCAGCCGGACGCTGAGCTCACTGTTTTTTTTGCGACACTGCGTGCGGCTCAACGGCAGACGACCACGTGGAGGAGAAACGCTCCGTCACGAGGCCCACGTTCGCGCTCACTGTTCATCACCCCAACATCTCAACATTAAAGGGGAATTCAAAAGACGAGGCAATTTCAAAAACAGAACAGTTTGATTGTTTCTGTGAACGCGGCAAAGTGAAGGACGCCCTCGACTGACGCGAAAGCGGCTCCTCTCGGACGCGCCGGCCCGGCGGAACCACCTCGCGTGTTTGCATGCTGTGACGCATCGAGGTTAAGCGGCGCGCAACTGTCCCGAGCTACATGTGACACAATTTACAACACACACACACGCACACACAGCTCGAGGGAACAGAACACCGGAAATCACTCTCTCGAACGCTTCTACACACACGCACAACGCTGCTCCAGCTGATGGATTTCCCATCACGTTCTTACGCTCATCCTCCGACACAAACACAAATTCAGACACTCCATCTCCGTCACGCACACACACGCACACACACGTGCACACACAGGCCGTGGAGCGCTGGGGCGGCTGTCAGGTGACGTGCGTCAGTCCTTGGATCCTCCGGCTCCCCGGTGAGGGGAAGGAAACTAGGACAGGCCTCCGCAGAGCGCGCGCACACACACACACACACACACACACACACACACACACACAAGCCCTTGTCCCTCAGGCCATGGCATTACTGGATATCACACACAGCTACAGACAGACACACACACACACACAAACAGCCTCTGCAAACGTGTATGTATGGACGGACATATGTCAGCGTGTTTGAACATGCAAAGACACACACACACACACACACACACACACACCTGACATGGCTTCACTCGGCACACAATCCCCAAAATGTAAGATTTGGACCCACGCAAACATAAACAGACTGAGACACACACACACACACACACAGCTTATCACAGGCCGGAGCAGCGCGCTCATTAATATCATTCTGACAACAACTGGCGCCCCGGCAACCCATCGCTCACCCAACAGCATCCCCACGCACGCGAGCGTGCACGTGCACGCGTGGGGATTTAACCTGGGCGGAGCCGGGGGGGGAGGAGAACGAGGGGTGCTAATAGGCCGGAATTAATCAACGCCGGGTTGATTTGCTGCCGGGGGAACGAGTGGCGGGCAGCAGGCGGGCAGCACTTCCTGAATACTAATGTGACTGAGCGCAGACAGGAAGTCAACTTCTACCTGCTGCCTGTCAGACAAAAGGGGGGGGAGGATGTACAGAGTGTGAGAAATGTCCGCCTACAGGAGTCTAGATTGATCGCAACATTATTTAAACCAAAAACAGCGAAAACCAGCTGCATATGTGGAAGCGGCCGACTCTTAAACTAGAAGAGGTGCACCTCCATTGCAGGTGAGCACGTGACCGCCACCACCTCGGATACACCGGGACGCTCCACCGATGTGTGTGTGTGTGTGTGTCGCTGTGATAATCGGGGAGGTCTCCGCCCACCAGGAGATCTTCTCGCGTTAAAGTTCGAGATAAAACATCCGCATTTCGGCCCGATTACGACCAACCGGGTGAACGCGGCGGGAAAATAAGAAAACAAGCGTCGGGGCCCTTTTTTCCGCGTCGTGTCCCCCGAGACGAAACGCGCACTGAGACTCGCGCACATCAGGCGCCCGACTCGCAACACGACTCCCGACGGAGCGCAGGCGGCTCGAGCGGTCTTTCTGCTCCGCGTCCCCCCCTCCCTCCCCCCTCTCCCCCCCCCCATCCCTCCCCCCCGGTTCGCTCTCTGTAGGCCGCCTTCAGACGGGACTCGGGAGAGCGAGAGAAAGGGAGAGATGTGGGTGGTAAAAGTGGGTCACATGCTCAGAGAGGAACAGAGCGGGAGACGGCAGGCGGGACGGGGGGACGGGGGGGGGGAGGGGGACGGAGACACAGCGAGGAAGACAGTGAGCGGGGAAGACGGGGCGAGAGAGAGAGAGGTAGAGCGCCACAGAGAGGGTGAGGGAGGAGGGGGGGTGGGTGGGTGAGGAGGGGGGGTGTGGATCAGTCACAGGCCGCTTTCCTTTCATCGGATCTCTGCGGACCACAGAACCTGGGAGACACACACACACACACAATAATGGTACACAACACACGGGCACAAACAGACACACACACACGCGCAAAACCAACATCCACACACAGTAGACATACCACAGATGACGACACAACAGACACACACACGCGTGTCTTTGGATGTGAAAGCACACAATCGTGCCAGACAAACTTAATAAGTCCATTACCCTGTAGATTCAACAGCAACAAAGAGAGGGATGTAACAAATGCATACCGACACACACACACACACACACACAGATGCATACATATAGACACACTAACACACACCAACACGGTTTAACCCACATGAGAGCCAGTGGAAGTGGGCCTCGCTCCAGCCCTCCCCCCTCCTCCCCCCCGTGGAGACAAAAGAGAAAAAGAAAAAGGATGGACAGATCCCATCGTTTGTGTGCTCCTTTGTGTGCGAGTGTGTGTGTGTGTGTGTGTGTGTGTGCCATCACCCCGTCTCCTGGGCTTTACGCTGCCGCCATATTCATCTGCGGCCCTCATAAGGATAATTACACGCACACACACACACACACACACACACACACACACACACACACACACAGCTCGTCTGTGAGAACTACTGCAGCTCCTCTCCTGTGTTGGTCAAGGTCAACAGTAAAATCCTGCCTAGGAGGCTCGCCTGGAGCCATAACTGCACCGTGTGTGTTAAGTGTGTGTGCATACGTCTTTTATGTGTGTGTGTGAGTGTGTGTGTGCTTTGTGCGGACCAACCAAAAAATCCATCTATTTGGGTTAAATACACCCGTGCCTTCAGCCTCCTCACCGTCCATTGAACCATTGAAATCAGCCCGATAAAGGTCAGACCGACTGACAGCGACACGTTGCAGGTAAAGACAGCTCACGTGCACACATGTCCCCGTGTGTGTGTGTGTGTGTGTGTGTGTGTGTTCAAGTGCGTCGAAATGCACTGCCGCTTTGGATGAAATGTAACGCAGTGTTTGAAAGCAAAGAGTGCTGCGTGGTCTTCTGGCTGCGTGGATACTAACGATTGATCGTGTTCGAGACGTGAGGGCAACCCGTGGAGGCATTCCCTCGCACGTGTTCTTTACTTACTGCAAACACAAACAACAGCCAACTTTAGTTTCACTTTAGAGAGAACTTTAGGGATGAAGCACACGAGAGAATTTATTCAAACTTTATTGCAGAAATTCTAACGATTTTCATGAGCGGTCGACATCCGATGTTAGTTATTTGACAAAGAGTCTTGAGGGAAACTGGAAAAGAGACGTGAGAAGAAGTAGAGTACGTTTAATTCTTCTCATTTTTTTTAGTCCTTAACAAGAGGCCAACCAGGTCAGTAAAACACACACACACACACACACACATGAATCTATTGATTCCGCTGACTGTGCTGAAGCTCTCTCTGCTCGTACGCCCACTGAGGTCACGTGAACACGCGCAGAGGTCAAAGCCAAGCACAGTCCATGTGACACACGTGCTCAAATGGTTTGTGGACCCCCGACCTTCGCGACCCCCGGGGTCAGCTGGCCGGGGAGCCTGGTTGTGTGAGTGTTAACGGAGCGTCAGGTCTTCACCAGACAAACTCACATCACGTTTCAGAGCTGAGACTCGTTTGCGGCTGTCGGAATATGAAGCTAAACATGTTGCAGAAACAGAAATCAGAATTATACGGTTTGAGTTTCGCTTATTGAAATAAAACGAAAGCCTGCAGAGGAATTTTAGCTCGCATGCACTTGCAGTTTTGGCCCGTTGCTTGAACACTATAGACACAGGCTTAAACAAAAGTAACATACCTTGAATTTGTTGTAACTATACCTTAAACAAAGTGTAACTATACCTTAAACAAAAGCGCTGCTTTGCACTTTAGTTGCAATTCTGTAACACACTTGCTCCTTTTTGCAACACACTTGCTCCTAGACACTACAAACTATTTCATAGATAAGACACTTGGTTCAAAAACTAAATCTCAGGGTACCATTGGAACAAACACGTCTATTCAAAGTACAACACACATTGGTTAATTGAAAAGACTTAGACACACACCTGAAAACACTTACTTACAAAACTGAGGCACTAAACAGCCAGCTACAAAAAGGCCCCAGTTGCAGTAAAACGTTTTGAGAACTTTGCAAGCATGGAGGCAGAGAGAGCTGGAGGCAGAGGAAGACAGAGAGAGTCCATCCTGTCCCATAATAAGGACATTCCGACTGGAAAACAGGTATGTCTTCAACTCTATACTCAGACTGTCTCTACAGAATAGCTAGAAGACCTACCGGGGGTGGACGCCATCGCCTGATTCACCCAACAGCAGGAACCTGCTGTAGTGAACCTAGTCAGAGCAAACAATGCAATCCGTCTCCACCAGCTACAGCAACACATGCTTGCAGGTAGGCAAGATTTCAACAACATGAATCGAGTAAGCATTACAACTATCAGACGCATCTTGGTAACGCACAACATGACCATGAAGCAGTTGTACAGGGTCCCATTTGAGAGGAACAGTGTCAGGGGCAAAGAACTTGGACATGAATACGTACCGGTAAGTGTTTCAGTCCTTTACATTTACAATAAAGAATGGGTGCAGTGCAGGAACAGGTGAATACTGGATTAGTACCACGTAGATGCATTCAGAAAGGCACATGGGTACCTGTGTGGTGGGGCGGTTCGGTATGTGCAGTAGTGTAGGCGTGTGCTTTGAGTAAAGCCAAACACAACATGTATGTTTTTGTTACAGAGCATCCTGGACATGGATGGAGCTGTCCAGCCACATGCATGTATTTACATCGACGAGGCTGGATTCAACCGCAGCAAAAGCGGACGACGAGGACGTAATATAGTTGGCCAAAGGGCAATTTTGCACGTCCCGGGGCTTTTGCAAGTCTTTGAGGGCTACTGCACCATCATGACAAACTGGGTCCCTATAATGCGCGACACATAATCACATTTCTAGATGCACTTGTGCAGGATGGACCAGATCAGCCCAGGTTTGTTGTTGTCTGGGATGTTAGTTTCCATCAGGCTGCTCTGGTCCACAACTGGTTCACCAACCATGATCAATTTGAAGTTGTGTACTTGCCCTCTTACTCGCCATTTCTAAATCCTCTCGAGGATATATTTTTTTCCCGCTTGGAGATGGCGCGTATATGACCGCCAACCGCATGGCCGTACGCCCCCTTCTGCAGGCAATGGAACAGGCCTGCGGAGACATTGAGGGGAGGTCAGTCCAGGGATGGATTCGGAACACAAGAGGATGTTTTCCCCCGATGCTCAGCGAGAGAAGACATCGCCTGTGACGTTGATGAGATCCTGTGGCCAGAACCCAACAGACGGCAGGATCCGTACGCCCGCTTGCGCACAATTGTGTTTTTCTGTGTTTACAGTAGTGTAATGTTTGTTTTATTTTGGATTGAACTGAATTTACTGTACTGTGAAATATACTAATGTAATGATTTTGAATTGAGTATTTCATTTTTTGGTTGTTGTGAAAAACCACATGTCCCCTGTGGAATTAAATAAAACCATTGAAAACAAAAGGGAGAGGGAGAGGAGAGGAGAGGGAGAGGGAGAAGGAGAAGGAGAAGGAGAAGGAGAAGGAGAGGAGAGGAGAAGGAGAAGGAGAAGGAGAGGAGAGGAGAAGGAGAAGGAGAAGGAGAGGAGAGAAGAGAAGAGAGGAGAAGGAGAGGAGAGGAGAGGAGAAGGAGAGGAGAGAAGAGAAGAGAGGAGAAGGAGAGGAGAGGAGAGGAGAAGGAGAGGAGAGAAGAGAAGAGAGGAGAAGGAGAGGAGAAGGAGAGGAGAGAAGAGAAGAGAAGAGAGGAGAAGGAGAAGGAGAAAGAGAGGGGAGGAGAAGGAGAGGAGAGGAGAAGGAGAAAGAGAGGGGAGGAGAAGGAGAAGGAGAGGAGAGAAGAGAAGAGAAGAGAGGAGAAGGAGAAGGAGAAAGAGAGGGGAGGAGAAGGAGAGGAGAGGAGAAGGAGAAAGAGAGGGGAGGAGAGGAGAAGGAGAAGGAGAAGGAGAGGAGAGGAGAGAAGAGAGGAGAAGAGAGGAGAAGGAGAAGGAGAAAGAGAGGGGAGGAGACGGAGAGGAGAGGAGAAGGAGAGGAGAGGAGAAGGAGAAAGAGAGGGGAGGAGAGGAGAAGGAGAGGAGAGGGAGAAGGAGAAGGAGACGAGAAGGAGAAGGAGAGGAGAGGAGAAGGAGAAAGACAGGAGAGGGGAGGAGAGGAGAGGAGAAGGAGAAAGACAGGAGAGGGGAGGAGAGAAGAGAAGAGAAGGAGAGGAGAGGAGAGGGAGAAGGAGAGGAGAGGAGAGGAGAGGAGAAGGAGAAGGAGAAGAGAGGAGAGGAGAGGAGAGGAGAGGAGAAGGAGAAGGAGAAGGAGAGAAGAGAAGAGAAGAGAGGAGAAGGAGAAGGAGGGGAGAGGAGAGGAGAGGAGAAGGAGAAGGAGAGAAGAGAAGAGAGGAGAAGGAGAAGGAGAAGGAGAAGGAGAAAGAGAGGGGAGGAGAAGGAGAGGAGAGGAGAAGGAGAAAGAGAGGGGAGGAGAAGGAGAGGAGAAGGAGAAGGAGGGGAGAGGAGAGGAGGGGAGAGGAGAGGAGAAGGAGAAGGAGAGAAGAGAGGAGAAGGAGAAGGAGAAGGAGAGGAGAGGAGAGGAGAGGAGAAGGAGAAGGAGAAGGAGAAAGAGAGGGGAGGAGAAGGAGAGGAGAGGAGAAGGAGAAAGAGAGGGGAGGAGAAGGAGAGGAGAGGAGAAGGAGAAAGAGAGGGGAGGAGAGGAGAAGGAGAGGAGAGGGAGAAGGAGAAGGAGACGAGAAGGAGAAGGAGAGGAGAGGAGAAGGAGAAAGACAGGAGAGTGGAGGAGAGAAGAGAAGAGAAGGAGAGGAGAGGAGAAGGAGAAGGAGAAGAGAGGAGAGGAGAAGGAGAAGGAGAGGAGAGGAGAGGAGAGGAGAGGAGAGGAGAAGGAGAAGGAGAAGGACAGAAGAGAAGAGAAGAGAGGAGAAGGAGAGGAGAGGAGAGGAGAGGAGAAGGAGAAGGAGAAGGAGAGGAGAGGAGAAGGAGAGAAGAGGAGAGGAGAGGAGAGGAGAAGGAGAAGGAGAAGGAGAGGAGAGGAGAGGAGAGGAGAGGAGAAGGAGAAGGAGAAGGAGAGAAGAGAAGAGAAGAGAAGAGAGGAGAAGGAGAAGGAGAGGAGAAGGAGAAGGAGAGGAGAAGGAGAGGAGAGGAGAGGAGAAGGAGAAGGAGAAGGAGAGGAGAGGAGAGGAGAGGAGAAGGAGAGGAGAGGAGAGGAGAGGAGAGGAGAGGAGAAGGAGAAGGAGAAGGAGAGGAGAGGAGAAGGAGAGGAGAGGAGAGGAGAGGAGAGGAGAGGAGAAGGAGAAGGAGAAGGAGAGAAGAGGAGAAGGAGAAGGAGAGGGGCATTCAGTGGACCGTGACACTTCAAACATACGGGAGGACCGAGGGGAGGGGGAGGGAGGGGAGGGGGAGAGAGGGGGAGGGGGGGCGGGTCAGAGCGACGCAGAAAGAGGCCGATGCCTCCAGCTGTTTGTCCATCCCAGCTCTGCGTAATGAGCACATGTTTGGCTCCGTGGAGCATCGCCAACGCCTCATCTAACTTCCCCAAACTGTAACAAGCCAAACGGCTGTTTAGATTTACCTCCTACCGGCGCCGAGCCGGACCCACACAACTAAGCACATAGCGGCGTGGCGCCATCTTAAATGGACACTTTGACGTTTTGAATCATAGCCGCTTCCTTTGCCTTCAACAGACACTTGTCAGCATGTGGGGAACATTTCTGCTTTTAAGTCTTTTTTTTTTTTTCCTCCCCGTGGAAACGTCTCGGCAGCATTGTTAGCGCCGCCGAACGCGTCTCCCACTCGCAGGCCCGCTGTGCGCCTCGGCTGGAACGAGGAAAGCGTGTGAGTCGGATTTACCTGGTGGAAGAACAACAACTAAAAAAAAACAACAACACAACACAAAAGTGCACACATGAATGTGTCCTGTGTGATCACAGCGAGCCGCCTGGATGATCTGATACGACGTCGTTCTTCATCAACAGATCGTGTGGTTTTCTGACAAAAAAAGAAAGAAAAAAACCCACTGAGAAGGAGCCGTTAGGTGTTGTTCTTCAAAATGTACCCGGAATATTTTAAATCTGGATCGAAAACATTTAGTTTGCACTAACATGCTTCTAAAAGCGTATCTGTCCATGTTGTTAATCCGCATCCGAGAAGCATTTCTTCATCCCTGAAGCCCACAACGGATTCCCGTATGGCGCGGCCTCCATAAGATTATTTCAATAATCGCTTTGATTTTTGTCCAGATTTGTGAATCCATCCAACAACCTCCACGAGTGTCGTTTAGTTTAGTTAAGCTTGAAGAAAGAAGAAAAACTAGATTTAGAATGTTGATGAAACTGAACGAACAACTAGAAAACCAGCCACAGAAATATCAAAATACAAATAGTTCATTTAAAACAATACGTTTAAAACATAACTTTCAAACAACAAACCCAAGCCCATCTGCTTATTATCATATTTACATTCTTCAAATTGACAGTGACCAATACGAAATAACAAAAAGGCAGGAAATGCTAAATATGTTTGAGGTCATATTAAACTGTTGCGCTCCGTAAAACTAAAACCACCTCACATGGACCTTCTCCTCAGGACCAGGTGGTCCCGTTGGAAACTGTGGACGGGGAGAAGCCGGCGGACTTTTGATTCAAGCAGGCGTCACATGATCCAGGGAGGTGATAGCCCTTAAATGTCCCCACGCTCCATCTTCATCTCCAACACGAAGACGAGAAGCTACGTGTAAGTCGAGCCCGGCCTGCTCTTCATCCCGCTCTTGTATTTTACAGTAAACGACGTTGGATGTTAATTAGCTCTTCACTTTAGCGCAGCCTGCGTGCTGAGTTTGAATTTAATTTCAGGGCATCTAATTATGGGACCAATATGGTCCCATGTGATCCTTTGGCTGAATGCAATTATATCGTTCAATAATAGTTTCTTTTTAACGTCATAATATAGTCATGTACTTCAACTTGGCCTGATCGAAGTCTGTCTGTTTGCATGAATGTGGGACGTTTGCGTTTCCTGGCAGTGGAAGGGAACAAATAGCAGAATGGAGACAGTTATCTACTCTAAAAATTGGACGCCAGCTTCCGCTGAAACGAGGGTTTCGTTCTGTGACGCCGTTTTTTTTTTAAAAGTCTTTCACCACCTGGAACTCAAGCTCCGTCCCAGCGAGTGAACTCGCTGAAAGGTGCGGCCAGGGCTTCGCGCGGGAACCCACGCGACACGTGCGGTGGACCTCGCGGCGATGTAGTCGCGGCGCCGAAAAAACCCTTCCTTTTCTCCGATCGCCTCTTCTGTTTCTGGAAGCAAGCTAACAAGTGGCCAAAGTGGTCCGTCCAGAGGCAATTAAAATGCTCAGTGAAGTGAGAAGCAGGGGGCAGATGGTCGGGCAAACCGCGGCGCAGTCCAGCTTGACGCACAACTGGTTGAGGCAGGTTTTACTCTGCGCTGCGATCAACGGAGCTCCGGGACGATGAAATGGCTTAATCTATCTAACTTGGTTAAACGTTGCTCCCCCTTCTGCCTTTTTCTAGAGCCCACATTTGATTGACACCGAGTCACCGAGTGTTGAGTTGAGCTTTTATTCTAGACGTGCTTGATGAGAGTGGGATGCCAGGTGAATTTAAACCAGCGGGGGGGGGGGGAAAGAAAACCGCCAACACCCACGAACCCCAAGGAGTGGATTTGAGGATTACTGCTGCAAACTGTGGTCGCAGACGTTGATTTTGTCCCGGGATGAAGCGTCTATCCTCGCTCGGGGCAACGAGCTCGCATTTAAATCAAGGTACCCATGGATGCTGTAGGACGCAAAGGCCCTTACCTGCGGGGCTTCACTGCAAACGCTAGGGGGCATTTCCAACATGTGTGACCAAATCTGTTTTTCCAAATGCCGAAGGGGCACGTCGAACAAGTCGTTGTGGTCCTGGAACTTGCGAGAGACCAATTCAACAGAAAAAGATGTAAATGATCGCCGCCAAGCATGAGACAGCCTGACTTGTACGAACTCTGCCTCGACACCCGACCCCAAACTCCACCACTGAACACGAAGTTACCTAACGCCCTCTGCAAATAGCGTTACGTCTTCATCAGAAAGCCGACAGCACAGACGAGGGAGGATGGGGAATGACAGGAGTGCAACAAAGGTCGTTGGCCAGGTCGGCCTTCTGACCCATACGTCTAGCTGTCTTTGTAGTATCTAAAGATCTGAGTTGGTGCAACACCGATCTTGGACATTGAGTTGTACTTTCCTACGGGAGGCTTCGTGTTGTATGTTCACTTAAGGGACAGGCTTGCACGTGCAGAGAACTCAGTGAAAGTTCCGCTTAGAGCAAAGGGCAAATACTAATGAAATATATTGCCTTTTCGTCATGGCATAAGGTTTAAGCCGGACCTTTCAGGAGGCGGCAGACTGATAATGGTGCTTTTGGAAGGAGACAGCAGAAGGAATTTAGCCTCCATGTGATGAATAGCTGGCCCATCCCGAAGCACTGTGCCACAAACACGTCCTCACCGGGAGAGTAGAGCCCGGCCAGCTGTCGGGGGCCCCGGGAACGCCGCGCTCCCCAGCGAGGCCGCTCCGTCTCGGAGAGGAGCGACGCCGCCGTAACGCCTTCCCGCTTCCCCCACCTCCTGCGTTGGCTTTCAGCCGCACGGCGATCGATGATCGATGCTTATCGGCCCCCGGGTGGCTGCCCGTCGTCGCCGGGTGGCGGCGGGAGGCTGAACCGACCGAAGCCTGCCGAGGCGGATTCTGCGCGGTTCTGAACGACGAAAAGCCGCGTCGACGGTTCGTAACGGAGAACAGAAAATGGGGGCATTTGTGTTTCACATTACAGTTTTTTTTCTGATTGCTAAACGACAGCGGGCACAACTGGAGTCACATGTGCAAAACTCTAACTAGAGTCTGCACCAACAACAGTCACCTGAGCTGAACAGTTCACATCACCTGCAAAACCCACTCCAAGCAACACAACTCTCAAAACAGATTTATTAAAATGTTTAGAACATAACAATTCTTTAAGGTAAATGAAAATTAGCAGTTTGCTTCAATAGTCTGTAGTAATTTACGGAATTACAATAATGAGAAAAAAAGGTAGAAACTAAAAGTACAGACTGTAATGTGAACAAATAACTGAGGGGCCGATCCTGCCTCTCTAGCATCAGGCCACAGGTTCTCATCACTATCACATCTAATGTTCTCTCTCGCCATGAACCTGGGGAAGAACCTTCCGGAAGCCTCATCCATCCCTGGCCGTCCTCTGGACTCGTGTCCTCACATCCGGCTTCCCAAAGAGACATCCGGTCACGTGGGTGGTGAACAAACACTTTCCACCTCCGGGCAAAGAGAAACTCCTCTCACCTGTTTGTATGATGGAAAATTCGTAATAAGTGAAGCCCTTATTTCATCTGAAGTAACGGCTCTTTGTCCACCAACCCGTCTTCCTTGTTCCATTTCCAAAATAAGTCTTTCTGAGCTCTACATATAAGTCATAAGTCACGGGATAAGTGTGTAGAGTTTTGAAAACTGTGGTCCAGCAATGAAAAACGAACTAGAGTTTGGTCCACATGAACTGCTGCTGTGCAGACTGTGGTTAGAGTTTTGCACACGTGACTCCAGTTGTGTCCGCTGTCGTTCAGCAATCGAAATAAAACCTGTAAATACATACAACAAGGTTTGTTCGGGGTCTCTTAAGCCTCGACTTCTAACTTTGGGAGCCACTTGGACCATCGCATCGGCTTAAGATGGACCACGTGGCATTTACACCTGCCCCACCGAGTGCCGGCGTAAATGCCACTTGTGAGGAAAGGTTGGCTACCTGCGGTTAATAAACAAAACACTAAATATAGCCAGAAATGTGACGTGTGAAAAAAAGGACTTCTTCTACATGGACACAAAACAAAGACATTTGGTGGAACCAAGTCTATTATCTGACCTGCCATGCTTGTAGGGTCAGTGGTGCAGAATGTTTAACAGGGGCAGTTGCTTCAGAGAGTTTTGTAACCAGGGTATTAATACACGAGGCCTACTGTACTTCTGTTGGGGATGCTCTCAGCAGCGGCACACACTCAGCTACCCAGACACGTGGATATCGGCAAACCAGAAGGTTGAACGACTACACAAGTCCGTCAGTCATAGGAACCACGGCCACAGGAGATCATGTACAACAACAACAACAACAACATGTGTATGATTTATGTTATGAGCAGCTCAGAATCAGAGGGAAAGTGGCTCGGTGTCAGAGAGTCCATGAAATACCAAAGTGAAACTCATTTCTTCTGAATGAACTCCCCTAAATTTGTTTTTTGGGCCATGCAAATGACAAATGATCCCCGGACCTCTCATTGAGCACCAACATCTGTTTTTCCACATGTCTAGGGAAAGATCCCAACATCTACAAAATGGATTTGCACAAAATTGTGTCCGGATTATTAATGTATTCCAGAGAGTGAATTCCACTTGGTGATCGCATGACTTTAACTCCACCACGAGGACGACCCTTGTGGTTCTGAAGGGAAACGTCTCACCAGCTCTTGACTGGATTGCCATGAAAAAAAAAATTGGGGCATACATCTGGATTATTTGAAATCACTTTTGGTGATCCCTTGACTTTTAATTACTGCAGCTGTCAGGTCAAATATTCAATTTGTCGAATCATTTGGTTTGACGTTAAGACCAAATAAGAGGACTCACCCCCATTAGTTGAACTTTATGTCGAGTGCTATTTGTGTAAACATTGCACCGGCTAAACGTCATCAAGCTAGCATTAGCACCGTGGGTGTTACAGCGTTAACCTGCATTAGCATGCAGCCCAAAGCACCCTTGACCCCGCGGAGTGTTGGGACTGTGTTGCTGACACTCATCGCTCATTCATATCAAATCTGAACACGTGTCTGAGCCACAAAAGAACCCACCTTCACCCGGGGACCGGAGGTGGATGATCGCGATGCTCTGCGTCTGCTGGATGTGCAGGTGTAGGCGGCAGCTGGCTGGTACTCAAGGCTCTATTTTTTGGGGGGGGGGGGGATTCTGGAAATGTGACCCTTCATGTACTTTTTAGATCCCAAATAACTGGGGGGGGGGGGGGGGGCAGTCGCTGTATACGGTTATCTCTGATGGGACTCAAAAT
Source organism: Gasterosteus aculeatus (assembly GCF_964276395.1). Classification (NCBI taxonomy): domain Eukaryota; kingdom Metazoa; phylum Chordata; class Actinopteri; order Perciformes; family Gasterosteidae; genus Gasterosteus; species Gasterosteus aculeatus. The sequence continues at coordinate 2,914,123 of NC_135709.1, read as the reverse complement.
AAATGTTGCAACGTGAACAGCGATACTACTTAAAACTATAATCCATTATTTTATTATTCATTTGAATTTTCTTTTTATGAGTAGATCGGTCTGTGCTTTATGACGACGGAGACGGGAGAAGTTTCCCCGTCAGTGCTCCTCACAAAGCGCCGTGTGGATGGGTCAACACGCGAATCCCTTGGGGTTCACAGTGCAGGTGACAATGATAGATTTTCATCTCTACAGTATTCGTTCCGTGCAGCTTGCGACTTAATGGTTTCACCTTTAAGGGGAATGTGAAATCAACCCGTCATTGACTCCACTCAGACATTCTGAGCAGCGATATAGTGGATATGCATAACTATGCAAACTGCATGCAGGAGAAAATGTTGTCACGCTGGTTCACCCAGAAAGCGGTTTTGCGTCACAAAAAAAGTTAATTCACTCACACGTGTTTATTTGAATTACAAGGTGTGTGTATTGTTTCATAATCCGAAATGTAACCTTTTTATATGATACAGAACATACGATGGATAGTTTAACACACGTTTACTAGAATCAAGAATATATAGTTACAGTTTATATATTAGTGTATTACTGCTGAACACCTCATTCTGCAGATCTGAAGACCTGTTGAGCACATGGCCAGCAAGAATCCCATTACGTGTTTTGGATGCATTATTTAAAGCACATTTCAATCCCCCTCATTAGTATTTCCACCAGACTTGGGTATAAAGAGATAGTTACAAATGACACATGAGTACTTTGGAATGAATGCACATCACACAGGAATTCTTTGTCATTTATTTATTTGTTTTTATCTTTTTTTGTCTTTACTAGATTATTGCAATCTGGTTAATTCACATTTAAAAAGCAGTCATTGACCAGACGCACTGAAATCGCTGATATTCATTTATACAATAACCATTATAGGCCCCATAGAGACTGGAAAACCCAATCCCAAAAAAGAAACATCCGTATGGTTTTCTGCACTTTATTTTGATGAGACTTTTTTGATAATAATTACAAAAAAGAAAAATATATATAACAATAATCATAAAAAGGAGAGTTTCGGGGACGGGGGGGCAGGGGGGGGCTTGGGAATCTTTCACGACTGGCAAACAAACAATCACAACACAGCACAAGTACCTACTTACGGCGGGAAATGAAAGGTACAAAAATGAATACAAAGAAGCTTATGGCGGAAAAAAGAAATCAACAAAATTGGCACCTATGAAGTTAAATACAATAAGCAACCGAGGGGACAAGAAAGAAAAATATTTTTTTGCTACAATCTATTAAAAAGAAAGAAAAAAAAAAATATGTTCTTGCTTTTTCTCCTTTTCCATTTGTTAAAAAATAAAATAAAACGCCTGACCCGGGGGAGGAGAGGAGGAAGAGGCTGGTCGGGAGGGGGTTCGCGGGGGACAATAAAAAATACTGCACGTACAATACCTTTTTTTCCTCGCCACTCTCTTTCCGTCGCGTGGCTCTCACCGTTTCTCTCACCCAATTTTTCCTTTCTTCATTTAATAGCACATCCCATTAATATTCCTTTCCCCCGCTGCTCCTAATAGCCGCGCCCAGTGGCGCGATCGTTAGAGTTTTACATGTGAGTAGCAAATGACACTTTGATTGGCTGTGTTGTGGAGATGGGAGTCCCCCGCCGGCTCCGGGTCGGGGGCCCCGGCTGAGTCGAGAGATCCTGCCGGGCCTCGGTCTCACTGCGCGTGCTGACTCAGTGTGTGGTTCTGCAGGGGGAGAGAGGGGAGAGAGGGGAGGGGAGGAGGGATGGAGAGGAAAAACGTGAGAACACATGATGAGAGAAATAATGGGCTACGTGAGCATGGCGCTCTCCACTCGCACCCCCCCCCCGCCCCCCTCCCGCCCAATAATAGAACAGCGGAGGACCGAAACGCAGCCGCCTCCCACGGCACGGGCAGCGAGGCCTCCTGCTTTAAAAAGAAGTCTCACGAATGGAGGCGGGCGAGAAAAGGAGGGCGAAACAAGCCGAGGCAAAACGTGAACGCGAGGGAATACGGCGGCATTGTTCGCTCGCGCGGGACATTTTTCCCGGGAAAAACACACATATCTGGTGGCGTTTTTGTACAGTGAGATTGGGATATTTTCCATGCATTCTGTCAGAAAAACACGTATTGAACAATGCACCTCATCTCATTCGCAGTCGGACCGAACTATTAGTGCTCGCATAGTATTTGTTCTGTTTTTTTCTTATTGCTTATCTGCCCCGGAGCCTGAATTTCTTTATTCAGCTTGGTGAAACCCTTGAGTCTTAATATTTTAAACACAGGCCGCGTCTGCACCGGGGAGACGCCTACACTCACAATCAGCGCACCGCGCGCACCAATGCATAACTCACAATTCAAACTCACAACTCAGGCACCGAAAGGGTCAAGTGTGCAACATACAAACTCCAACTTCATGGCGCTAACGGGGGGGGGGGCTGCAGAGGCTTCGTCCTGTGTGGAGAAAAACATGCAGCGCACAAACACGCACACGCACACCCCCAATCAGTCCTCAGGGGCTGTTCCATATCAGCTACAATGGGGAACTGAACTATAATCCTGATTTGCTGGTTTGGAACTCGGATCACATGCAAAGCTGGGGAGATACGGTCTGTGCACGCGTGTGTGTGTGTGTGCGCGCTGGAGATGATTGGAAAGATTTCTCTGGGAATTTGTCTCTGTCTCTCCTTCTGTGTGTGTGTGTGTGTGTGTGTGTGTCAGAGACATTTCCACGCGGATGTTTTCCTCCTCCTCTCCGCTCTTTTCCCAAGACTGTTCAGCTTTCTCCCTTTGAAACATTCTCTCTCTCCCTCTCTTACAATGCACACAAGTTCCCTCTGCAACATTTCTCTACCATCCCTTCTTCTTCTTCACACACACACACAGTGAGCACTACAGACACACACACACAACTCCCAGTGAGATCTTCCTAATCAACGCCGCCCCTCCACTCCATCACCCTTCACCACCACTAAAAGCAGCTTTCTCAGATTAATCGCTCTCTGTCACACGGGCCCCACTACGGAAAAAAAGAACAGCGGATGGCAGAATAGGGGAAAGAAAAGAGGAGGGGACAGAGGGATGAACACAGCAGAGAGGCGACGGAGGGGGGGGGGCAGAAATGTGAAGGATTATACGTGCTTTGGGGTTGATAAATACTTATTTGTCATTCTATGGCCCTTATCTTGCTGTGCATGTTTTGGTTGAGCCCCTTGCTGTGTGTGTGTGTGTGTGTCTGTGTGTGTGAGAGAGAAAGAGAGGGAAAGATATGGAATAAGAGAGAGAGAGAGAGGAAGCCGTCGCGTCCAGGGGAAAGCAAAGGATATTAATGCCCCGTCACGGGACGGTGAAAAACAAGTGTCCGATTCTGTGTGTGTGGAGGCCTTTCCAGTGGAGCCACTGACCCCAATATGATAAAAAAAACACCCTCACTTTCTCTCTCCCTCCCTCCCTCCCTCCCTCCCTCCCTGCGCTCCAGCTGGCTGCACTTCCTCTGGTTGCCAGAAGAGGTCAGGCTCCTTCCTCGCTATGTGAGGACGTTGCCCAGCGCGCCCGCGTTCTTTGCACGCCACTGTCTGGTTTTTTGTCGTTGCCCCTTTGCCCTGCTGGGAGGCCTCGAAAAATCGAGGGCACGGGCGTCGGAAAAGAAAAGGAGAGAAAAAAGGGAGCCAGTGGCGGAGGGATTTCAACAAGGAAAGTAGGAAGGAAAGAACTAGAGCAGAGAGTGTGTGTGGTGTGTGTGTTCCCTAAGGTTCTTCTGCTGCTGTATTGATTTGTGGACGGAGAGAGGGATGAAAAGCAGGGACAGGAGGGAGGGAGGGAGGGAGGGAAGGCGGGAGGGAGGCCTCGGTCACTCCCTGGAGGAGCTCGCAGTGCTGCAGTGGACTGCTGGAAATAACCCAGAGGAAGGGGGGAGAGAGAGAGAGAGAGAGAGAGAGAGTAATGGACAGATGTGTGACAGCACATGACACACACACACACCTCCTAGTTACTTCTCTTCATTTACTATGTTGTTGTGCGCTTGGTATCGATCATGGAGCACGGCGACCCATGGGAAGCGTGTGCGTTTGTGTGTCACAGTTTGACATCTGCTCTACAGCAGAGTAATTGATATATTCTAGAGAAGGAAATGGGTGACACAAGGGGGAGTGACAGGGTGTACGGGTCTGTTGTTTTTACGGTCGGTGTTTACCGCGCCGCCCGGCCCTCTGATTAGCGCGGAAAAATTCCTCCGGTGACTCTCCGCACCTGCCGAAGTTTCACAATAAAAGCACTTCCTTAATGTGCCACGGATGAAGCGAGCGTGTAGGAATTTGCATTAGGAGTAAACAACAAACAGAAAGGCTTTTTTTTTTCAACTTCAACTCTCGTCCGACACCATGTGAGAATTTGCAGTGTGACCTCGATGCAGCTGCACGCTGTTGTTATTGTTGTTGTTGTTGTTTTGGACCCTGCGTCGTCCGCGGCTCTTGTCCTCTTCGTGCATATCGGAATACGTCCTTCCTTCATTCCTTTCTCCCGGTTCTGGTTCGGCAACACGGTCCTGAATGGCCTAACATCGCACCATATTTCGAGTGTTCTTCTCACAGCGGAGGGCGCAGTGCGCCGCAGCGAGAACAGCCCCCCACCCCTCAACCCCCCCCCTCCCCCGTCCAGGGCAGCCCGACCAGTCAATACACAGGCCTGTCATTGTTTTTCCTAAACTGCTTAGAGAGAGCGAGGCTAAAGCCTGCAGAGCCCCGGGCTCAGGGGAAATATGGCCCCGTCGCATTACCCGCGCACAAAACCCGCCAGACACACACGCGCGCACGCACACAAATGCAATAACAGACTAGCGCTCGCAGCAAAGGCCACATGGATGCACACACACGATGCCTTTAAAGAATTTGCATTTAGAAGTAACACACAATAGAAAACACCGAGGACACCCGTCCTGAAACAGTGAGATTACAGCGGAATGACAACGATGGGGGGGGACGTCGAGGCGATGACCTGGTTTTTTTTTTTGGGGTGTGGGGGGGGGCACGCAGGACGGCGAGGCGACTTTCTCCGTTACTTGCTGTTGGAACAAAGCCCCCCGTGTGTGTGTGTGTGTCAACCACCTCCATGTATCAGCGAGTCAGTCAGTATGTAAATTTGTGTCAAATATGTGTGTATGTGGGAGTAATTGGAGGCTGTCCAAATGTTCTGTGTGTGTGTGTGTGTGTGTGTGTGTGTCTGTGTGTGTGTGTGCGCGTGTCCCACCTCTGCTGCTGTTTTTCAACACCAAATGAAAAATCACCTTTGTCGCCTTGTGGTCTTCTTTGGGTTGTGTGTATTAATAGCTCAGAGTTGACACTCTTCCAACACAATGAGTGTGTCTCTGCGTGTGTGTGTGTGTGTGTGTCTCTGCGTGTGTGTGTGTGTGGGTGTGTGTGTGTCAGATGGGAGCAGATGGGATGTCTTCGCCCTCTTCCTCTACTCCCTGGCTCGTCTTTAACACCACCCATCCAGGACAGGATGCTGCCTCGGGAGCAGATCAAGAATAAACGCCCCCCGCCCACGCCCTCCCGCCCTTAACATCCCGCCAACGCGTCTTCCCTGCTCCCCCCGACCTCCGTCTCTGGGCCCCCGTCTCCCCTCCTCCTCCTCCCTCCTATACTCTCCATATAACGCTGTAACAAAACTTTCAAATGTATTTCATCCCCTTATCTTTCGGGGGCCCCCCCCCCCACTCCTCTCCTCCATCAGTGCCCCTGGGGTGACCCCCCTCCCCCCCTGACCACGTCCTGTTTGGGGCGAGCTCCCTTCCTTTCTTCCCCTCCCCCTCCCCCCCCGTTGCTCCTGGACCTACCAGCCAGGTTTGGACCATTAAAAACAACCAGAAATACTCTCCCAGCATGACGGACACACACACGCACACACACACACACACACACACACACACACACACACACACAAAGGGTTATGAGGAGGCCGAGTGCCAGATGATGACCGGCGCCTGCAGACATGCTGTGACAAGACACGCCGGCGTGGACACCACCGGCGCCCCAAGAACGCTGCTGCTCGCGGTGCCGGCGGGCCGCCGGATGCGGGAGCACAAAACGCATGCCTGCCCGTCGTCGTCACCCCCCCCACCCGAGCCCGCCGTGACACACGTGGCGATGCAAAAAAAAAAAGTGCGAAAAGGTATTTAAAAAGGTTACAGATGTGCAAATAAATGCACAGGCATGATCCATTCAACACACACACACACACACACACACAAGCTCACAATTCAGCAGAGCGCACCGGCTTTCCGTGTCACTGTCATATTACTGCACACGCCAAATCCCCACGTGTCGCTAGGGGACTGTGTGTGTGTGTGTGTGTGTGTACGAGCGGTTAAAGTGCGGTAAATGCCTCAATGAGGAATATCGGGTGGAACAATCAATCAGATCTGCTTTGCATCACTGAATTCATTCATTTTCTTAGAAATGTATGTGTGCTCAAAAAATACTGCACTATTTCAGCCATTGAGAGCTGCAACAACGTGTCAGTTCAATAGTTACGACCATTATGCTACAACTTCACAACACAACAGCTGTTTGTATAGAACCTTTAATATCTGAGGTGTTTAAATGCGTCTACTTGAGAAACAGTACAACACCTGCTGATTAATGTACAGCGCCCGTGTACCTGCGAGAAAATGTACACCAACACCAGTATCATCCTACTGCAGTATTTTAATGAGAAGGAAATCGAGCCCCTCAGCAGGACGCGTTCTCACCCAGATGTGCAAATAGAGCGAGATAAACAAATCAGCCTCAACCCGTCGGAGGAGAAGAAGAGAACCGGCGACACGAGACACGCAAACGTTTTCTCTCCTTTATAATTATTATACAGAGAAACAAATCAGGGACTCGGGTCCCTCCAGCTGTGGATGTGATGACATGCGGCGTGCGCGTGTGCGTTTGTTGTGCGTGCATCAGCGTATTTTGGCAGAGCCGACTGAACAACACGCCACGCAGGGTCTGTCCCGTTCTGTGACACGTTGTCTCTGTTCACCTGTCTCTCACACACACACACACACACACACACACACGGAGTGACAGGAACATGGTCCAAGCTGTTAGGACGCCTCCAGGTGCCGGTTATTCCTCATCTCGCTCCGCTTCACATCAAACCGGAGGGAACTTACATTTTGCCTGATTTTGTGTTTTCCCACAACGCCTCCCATGGTGAGAAACGCCGCGTGTGCAAACACACACGCGCGCACGCAGACACTAGTCGCACAACTTGCTTTCTTCCAAAATGAGCTTTGCATTCACAGCCCCCACGAAAGGACGCGTCGTTGTGGATGAGGCCGCATTGCTTGCGTGCAGTTGCCTCCGTGTTCACGGTTGTGTTCCATAGGGTGGAGTAAGTGGCCGGGGCGAAACCGCTGCAGCTGCCGGCGGCGGCGAGTTGGGTGAGTCTCCTTTTGTTTCCCCTCTCCTCCCCCCCCCCCCGCCGCGGATACCTTCGAGCCCGGGGATCGTGGGAGTCAAGAGTGTGTGTGTGTGTGTGTGTCCTCATTCTAATAACACAGTCTTCCAGTGAGCGGAGGGGGGGCGGCCGTGTACGCTCCCCCCCTCCCCCGGAACGCCGCAGGGATCAAATTCACACACACACATGCACGCATGGAGGATCAGAGAGTGCACACTGGGGTCTGAACAGTCTGACAGCAACCTTCATAGACGATGGAGAACACACACACACACACACACACACACACACACACACACACACACACACACACACAGATGAACTCCATTGCCAGTTCAACCACATCCACACCTTTCCATAATTCAGTTAGAGGGAAACAGCGAGATTCAGAAAAGGACATTATTCACAGACAAGACTACTACACACACGTACACACACACACGCACACACACTTACACACTCCGCCCTGATCCCAACTGCAGGTATCGAACAGGCTGCCAAGCTATTCTCCGCCGTGCATTAACCGCCAAAATAAAGATCGTACTCGTTAGCTCGGAGGGGGAGGCTGGAACTGTTTCCAACACGCTGCACGGAGTCGGTCGTTCCATCGTTCGGTGGATTTGTCCGTCCCGTCTCGCGTATCCAGAACCACGCCGGGGGGGGGGGGGGGGGGGGGGGGGGGACACACGAGTCGACCAGCCAGCGGCGTTTAAATATTCACTAGTGCTAAAGGAGATGTTGAGCCGGGGGGGGGGGAGGAGGGAGAGGGGCAGAAGCTGCATCATAGCCCCCCCTGGAGGCCTAAAACAAATGTGAAGATTAAGAAGTCTGTGAGTCGGAGCCGACCGACCGTTTCAAACCAGGTGTACTTCAAGGGGACAAGCGGTTCCGTGCGCGCTGTGAACATCCGGGTGCTGCTGCAGGGATGCAAACGCCGATGTTTTGCTGATGGCTGAAAAGCTGGTGTTTTCAAAACCAGCGAATATCCAACTTTACATTCTGCCGTCTACGCAACAGAGAGAGAACGAGAAGGAGTCCTGAGTGTTTGGGAGTCTAGGAGAGGAGACCGGGAGAGAGCGATCCTGGAGGACCTCGCTGATCAGGGCCACGGCATGTCTTATTTACGCACACACACACACACACACACACACACACACCAAAACATCTCTTATTTACTGGCTTACGTCTGCACTATTTATGGGGCACCGGGGAGATGCACAGAAGAGAGGAAGAGAGGAGAGGGGCTAAAATATGCATAGGGGCTGGTTCTTCTGGGACAGACGGGGGGGGGGGGGGGGGGGAGAGAGGGAGGAAGACAGAAAGAGGGGAGAAGCGGGGAGACAGGAGGAGAGGGAGTGAAAGTCGCATTGTGCACGTTGTGCAAGAGGTGGACAGAGAGGTGAAAGCAAGAGAAAGCAAAGGTGTTTCGTCTGCAGAGGAGGGAGAGAGGAGGATGCACTTGGTTGTGTGTGTGTTTGGGGGAGAGACAGAGAGGGAGACAGAGAGGGAGACAGAGAGGGAGACAGAGAGGGAGCTTGACATCATACAGCCCCTCCGAGAGGTTGAAAGAGGCCAAAGCCGTTTTCTCGCGTTCCTCATCTATCGGTACCTCATTAAAACACACACAAATTACCCCATTCCACTTTCTCTGCCACACACACACACACACACACACACACACACACACACACACACAGCAGCTAGCAGTGGTATTAACTCTCAGAGGCTGCAGCTCTCCATCTCCCCAAGTCAGCCGTTGTGTTTAGCCCACTTAGAGAGCCCTCCCACGGGGCAATGTAGCTGTGGCAGGTCGGGCTCGGGCTGGAAGTTTTCACACGCGCACACACACACACACACACGCGCAGACACACACACACACGCACACAGACAGACAGACACACACACACGCACACAGACAGACAGACACACTTGGGCCACGACCAGAGTGTAACGAGATGGATATAGCCAGAGCGGAAGCAGCCAAAGAGGAAGAAGTACAAGGAGCTGGGGGGAGAAAACTCACCCGACCCGACCAGAGCGGCAGAGTTCACGCGTGGGGAGAAAAAAAAAACCCCGGCAGCGTTTTCAAACGCCGTGACGGGCTGCAGGTTGAGAGGACGCGGGGGGCGAAACGGTGCTCTGCATCGACCGTCGAGTCTACAAACAAACGAGAGAACTTCTCTTCTTTCTTTCTTTTACTTAACTTTCCTTTCTATAAGAGTTATCAGCATTGCTGTTAATATATTGTGACGTTCTAATCTAAAGAGGCACAAACAGACCGAACAGATACTCAGCTGCGTCTTTTAAATCAAAGGTGCCAGATTTATATTATATTGCTGATTATAATCCATCAGTCCATGAAGATGTTGTGACCTGGTGAGACCACAGGAGAGGAGTCATCTGTGTGTGTGTGTGTGTGTGTGTGTGTGTTTGTGTGTGCAGACGTTGACCCACAGGATCCAGCAGTCACCCTGCTGTTAAATGGACTGGCGGCCATATGCCCACCACCTCCAGCTCTACATCACTGCCACTCGCCACAGTGTGTTTTTTAAAAAAAAATTTATTCAAATATTCCCGACTTCATTTTCTGCTGCTGTCTTTTTTCTAAATCTCCTCCACACTGACTTGTTGTCTCTGCACGATTCATGCGTCACTGATATTTCCCGGCTGCTTTGGCAGGAAGAACCTTCACGTTTGTAATGAATGAAACTTTCATTCCCGTTCACGTCGCCCGTTGACTTGGGGGGGACATCGGGACGCCACGAAGGGGGGGGACGTGGGGGTCTGTTGAGACGTTAGTTGATCCCATTCCTGGTGCCTCTGCGTGACGTCCATCCATTCTGTGCAGGGTTCCGCCTCCCAAAACACCGCAGTTTAGCAATTAGCCACTGGCTAATGACAGCCGATACACCAGCAGCGATGCTATAAAAGCTAATATAATTCTATAGACGGGAGGCTGTCACACGTACTTCCACAACAACTAGCACCTCTGGTTCCTGCAGCAGACAGGAGGCCCCGAGGGAGGTTGGCGGATTCGACTTTTAACAACGGTTTGACCTGCGGGCTTTTACGGGTCGCCGGTCCGCTGCCAAAAGAACGCGCGAGACCAGGAAGAGAAGAAGAAATGAAGAAAAGAAAAATGACGGACAGTAGCTGGGAGGTACGGAGGGACGGATAAGGGTTTGGATTATTAACCACACAGCCTACTTACTCAGTACACACACACACACACACACACACACACACACACACACAGACAGCCTACCTGTAGTTCCGTCTGAAAGAAGAACTTCTGCGGACACTGGGAGCAGTCGTAGATCTTGTCTTCCTGGCCGTGGACGGCAAAAATGTGCTGCTGGAGCTTGTTGGCCTGCACAAACACTGGAAGAGACACACACACACACACACACACACACATGGCGACGCGTTACACAGGGTTCGTCTGCCGGCGCATTTGCTTGTCGTTGATCTTTGATCGGCTGAATCCGGCGCAAATAAAACGCGCACCGGCCGAACGTCTGCGCGGAAAAGGAGCGAGAGCAGGAGCACGAAGCAGGGAGGCCTGCAGGAGCCTCAGCAGACCTTGTGATGTTTATCAATAAATTATCCCCCCTTTTTTAACCTCCGCTTCACTGTTGCCGCTTTCATTTTTTCCCCTCTTTCTGCCGCCCCTCCCCTTTGTTTCAGTAAACTTTCAGTTTGTGCATGTGTTGCATTATTAAGCCTCCCCGTAGGAGCGGCGCCCGTCTTACTAATTCATAAGCCGCCGAGGAATAGAGTTAAAGTTTAAAGCGTCGCTGCGTACCTGGGGGAGGGGGAGGCACACAACACAAGACAAACCCAACAACTGAGGTGGTTTTTGCAAAAACCTTTCTTTCCAACTTGCAACAATGAACTCACACGGTGCTTTTTTTTAAGACGCTTTGCTGCTTTGGCGGTAGTTTGCAGTTTAACAGGCAAAACACCTTCGGCTTCGCATCAATCTGTGGTTTTATTAGTGTCGCTTTCTCGCGGTGTAGTAAAGCGTGCGTCCCTGCTGTGTGGATCGCGAACCCGTGTGCGCGACAAACTGGTTGCCGCGCTCGGGCGCGTCTCTGTGTCTCCGTGGCCGTATTGAAACGCAAGTGAGCTTCCTGTGCCGCTGTCCTTGACGGCGAAAGGGTGTGTGTGTGTGTGTGTGCGTTCGCTCACCTGTGAAGCAGACGGGACACTTGAAGGTACCTCCCATGCCTTCGAAGCTGTGCTCTATCAGGTGGCAAAGCAGCTTGGCGGGTGAGTCAAACATCTGGTTACACAGCTTGCATTCGTGATTGATGCCCTCCTCTGCAGACGGGAGACAGAAACGCATGTGTGGGCCGGGTCAGGGGGGGGGGGACACACGGAAACAGCAACACGTGACAACATTTTAGCGTAGGAATACTGCAGAAACGGTCATGACTGACAGCAATAAACTGGAATATCAATGGAAAGGATGCAACTCATCGTTGCGAACTAACTCGCGGCATGCCGTCCTTTTGTTTTTCCCCGTCACCCCCCCCCAACCCATTCCTCCCTCCGTGTCCCCTTAACGTCCCTCTTGGTCCGTCACTTGATTTGTTTGTGTGGACTCCGCTTCGAGCCCCCTCACCCCCGTGTTCCCTCGCTCAAACCTAAACCGAGCTCACGCCCCCCCCCCCCCCCCCCCCCCCCGAATGTCGCCCACCTCGTCTCTCTCCGGCCATGTGACCATCCGTCATTTAAGGTGGACACGCCTCCCATCTCCTCTCATTCAGGGGGGAGTCAATGCACTTCAGGTGCACCTTTGTCACAAACCCGCATCGAGTCCGTCCCCCGAGCCCCCATCGCTCTCCTCACTTACATTACACCAACGCGTCTATTTTAAGAAGGTGTCATTGAAATCACAGCTCCCAACTGTGAGAGACCCGATGAAAAGTTGGCGTCATAAATGCACGCACACACGCGCACACACACACACACACACACACCCGTGATGATCAGGTCCCCTGCTAGTTTCCCTTATCACTGTTGTACCATGTGCACCATGCAGGACCAATACCCCAATCCAATCACACACACACACACACACACACACACACACACACACAGATGCCCGCCACAGGACTGTAGAGCCTGGAGACATCAGATGGTGTCTTCACACACACACACACACACACACACAAACACACACATTCTGTAATATTTCAGCTGCAGAGCTGCAGGGCATCGTGGGGTTAATAACGTCTTCAATCATACATCCATGACACCCATACTGACACACACACACACACACAGATTCCTATCTCTCATTGCCTCAAAGGCCGACACAAGGGTGCCCTAATCCCGTCTCAAAAGCTGTGGGGCAGTGTGTGTGTGTGTGTGTGTCTGTGTGTGTGTGGCTGCATGCTGGGTGCCACATGGGTTGATTTGCTCCACGGTCCCATCCCAAAACATGCCCTGTCCACACACACACGCACGCACACACACACACACACACACACATACACAGACCTCAAAGGCTGCTGGGTTGTGTGGGGCGCCACTGTGTCCGGGGACACACTGAGACAGATAGAGGTTCATTATCATTTACTAGGAGATTGAAACAGCAGGGGAGGGTCACATGGAGTGAGACACACACAGAGAAAGAGGGAGGGGTGGGGGGGAGAGAGAGGGGGGGAGAGAGAGGGGAGGGGGGGGGTGCAGCACTAACGGGTTACTTAATTGTCAGGTTTCACGTTCTAATGGTCGTGCAAGGGTTCCTCGTCTTAGCAAAAGTGGACTTTTATTTTACACACAGCAGAAGCTCGAGACCGATGGGAAAAAAAGACACCGACGGAGGGGCAACAAGAAAGTTTTGCCTCCGCGCTTCAGTGTTGGTGTATTTGTGCGTTCGTATATTTGTGTGTGCGTGCGTGCACGCCGGGGGGGGGGGGGGGGGGCGTCCCTGCAGAGGCACCTTTAAAGGTCTTTGCCCAAGAAGCCGGACGATCGGAGGACGTGGTCAAAGATCGGAGAAGAACCGTTTCAGACGGCGACGTCCTGCACGGGGGCATCCTCGTCCTGCCCAGGGACACCTCGTCCTGCACGGGGACGCGTAGAGGTGCGATCACGACTGGCTTCTTATCTCATCATGAGCTCACATACGTTTAATACAGATAATGGCTGAAGCACCTGTGGACACCTGGTTCCACTGCAGCGAGAGTGGGACAGAGCAAAAAGACAGAGACGGAGAATTGAAGGGAAAACAGAGAGAGATAATTGGGCTGTCCAGAGCCGGGGCGTGGGGAGAGGCCTCCAACGCCTCGGCGTGTGTGTGTGTGTGTGTGTGTGTGTGTGTATCCCATGAAAGACTTCTCTTTTCTGACAAATACAACGTTTTGATCAGTGTGTGTGTGTGTGTGTGTGTGTGTGTGGGGGGAGAAAGGGGGGACGGCGGTCTATGCTGTTCCCCTTTGAGACCCAGTCCGTGTGTGCGAGAGACCCATAGCGAGATGACAGAGTCGCGGCGTCCTGCCGTTACGCTTTGTCTCACAGAGTGCATTTGATCCACCGCGCACACACGCACACGCGTGCACGCGCGCACGCACACACGAGCCGTGGGGGGCTCTATGCCGGGACGGAGGACACGGGGGAGAGCGGGATGAGAGAGGCAGAGAGGGGCAGGGTGAAGGTTAGGACTCAGAGTTTGTTAACAGAGGAACAGGAATGAACTTTTTAAAAGCCCTCCGAGGTAATAAAAAAAAAAAAAAAACGGGGCATTGTGACGGACGGGTCGACCTCACCAGAGGCGGATCGGTAATTCAAGTTGCCGCTCGCGCTTTTCAGATTCTCGCCAGAAATGATGAACGTTCGCAGTGCAAAACAAAAGGGGGGGGGGGGGCAACAGAGGCGTCGGGAGAACGAAAGCGAGTGCAGCAAAGAAGAGAGCAGTGGACGGAAGGAGGAGGAGTGTGCACCTCTCTGGGGGGCTCGCTCAAGGTGTGTTTCCATGGCAACCCGGGGTGGAAGGGGGTGGGGGTTGATGCGCGAGGGGGGAGGGGGGGGGTGTGAGATGACCCATTGGTAGTGTGGGGGCTGGAGAATAGACAAACACACACGCGCGCACACAACCTGCTGCAGTGCTGGAGGGGTCCCAAGAGGGCCCCCACCTTTACTCACCCGCTCTCACACACACACACACACACACACACACACACACACACACACACACACAGAGAGAAAGAATGCTGCAGTGCTGTGGTCCCGCGAGTACCCAACACCCACACACCCTCCCTCCCTCCCTCCCTCCCTCCCCCCCGCTCATCTTCCATCTTGCTTCTCTCTTTCCGTCACTCTCTTTGTGTGGTAATCGTTCACATTTCTTCATTGCGCCGCGGACGCAGTTGGACGTGAAGCGGCGATGCAACGGAGCAACCTGCGTTTGACCCGTTTGACACACACACACACACACACACCTGCAAATGGAAAAGACCTCAGCAGCTTGGCGCCTCGGACCCCTTCCCCCCCCCCGGATGGAAAAACACGTCACGCGACGTCCTCCAGCTCGTCCGCCTCCTTCACATAGCGGCTGCACAGGCTTCCATGTCCTGTGCCGAACGCTTCTCTCTCTCGCTCTCGCTCTACACACACAATTGGCAGACAATGGCGGCATATGGCGATAAGCAGTTTACTGTGGAAAGAAGCGCAAATTGAGCCTGTTTGTGTAGAGCGAAAGAGCATGTGTGCTCTTGGAAAGACTGTGTGTGTGTGTGTGTGTGTGTGTGTGTGTAGCGGCTTGGATTCTCCCTGTCAGATTACATAAGAGTGGGAAGCTGGAGCGCCGCGTCCCGCACCAGCCAGAAAACCGTCCCGCTGTGGTCATCGGCCGTTTGCACCACAGAATCCATCGCCGGTGCTCATAGATTTCCGTTGCATACGTAACGAGACTTTAATTAATATTCAACAGGAGACGTGCACACATCATCGCTCTGGCCTCGGAACCATCGCTCAGGAGTTTCAGAGGAAAACGGGGAATTACCGTTTCCTCCAGTAAGCACAAGGAAAGCTGTAAACACACACACACACACACACACACACACACACACGCACACCTCCTTTTAGCTCGTTAGCAGGGATGAGAGTAATAAATGCAGAGTATATTTGTGTTGAGAATCTTAATTGAAAGCTTGAAAGTGGCCAGGAGGGAATAAGCCTAATCACTGTGTGAATAAACCATCAACACACACACACACACACACACGCAGAAAGACAGCCGGGCGGACACACACTAACACACACGAAAGCTTACCACTCCCTGGGACAACATTTAGAACTGAAGTACCTCTCTCCAATTGGTTTTAACTCCTCGTTCCTAAAGTCCCTCCATTCCCCCACGCGGGCACACGTGTAAAACACAAGTACGGACGCACAATAATGGTTAAGAACGCGTGTTACAGAAGCTCCCGAACCTTTTCTGTAAGATTGTTACGCTGTAAGACGCCCAACTGCCCGCAAAAAAAATAAAATAAAATCGGGTAATCGCTCCTTTGCTTCGATTGAGTTTCATTATGTCAACTGATTTAATTGCATTATAATGCAAAAAAAAGTGTTTCTGTTTATAAAATAAGAGCATAACACTTTTTCACAGTTTTATTACCTTTTGCAAATGTACTTAAATAAATATAAAAATTTGGGAAAAGTGCAAAGGTTTTTCTAAACCGCGCTGCCCATCTCACCACCTCCCTCAACACAACGCATGTCAAGTGTGTCAATTGAACACCATTCTAGAAGAATAATACGACAATATAGTCGAATTCCACCCGAGCGACTCGCAAAATGAGCATTTCTCTGACTGGATGTTCAACTTGAGAGGTGCGAGGTGGATGAAACGCACACACACACACACAAACACCCGTCCATGCAGGTTAGCGAGCGCGTGTCCACATCCAGGGATCATCGCCACAGCAACCGTAATCAAAGTCATGCGTCGAGAGCGGACAGACGGACACGGGAGGTTGGGGAGCGAGACGAAGAGGTGCATCGGGTTGATTAAGATTCACTAATCGTTTGTTTTTGGTGCTAAATCTAACAGATATGTCTGTGTGTGTGTGTGTGTTTGCCTAGCTCTTTCTAATCCTACCCTGCTGTTTACTGCCTGTGCATGTAGGTGTGTGTGTATGTGTGCGCGTGTGCATTTGTGTGAGTCTTTAATCTGTGCTCCCAGGAGGAGTCAGAGGGAGCTAGCAGGCTTCTCCCCGCTGCATCACCCAAATACCACTAAAAAGCCAATCTTCATTCCACAACAACAACATTAAGCCCCCCCCCCCACACACACACACTAACCTAAAAGAAAGGCCTAAGAGACGTGCTTAGTGTTCTCCAAACTGTAAGACCCCCCCCCCCCCCCCAAAAAAGCCCATGTTGTCATGTGCAATCAGATGTAATAAAGCAGCTAAAACAGGTTTCCCTCCTCTTTGATAGGCCTTTGTTATTTTCACTCTTTAAACGCTTTACAACTATGAAAAATTGTTGAAAATAAACAAATAATGAAATAAACAAATAAAAAAAAATATGAATACAAACAACCTAAGTGAGATTACTCTTCAGATGAAATGACCCGGGTTAAAAGTCACATTGTTTGGCGTGCGGGGCTAAGAAAAACCAACTGTGAGACCAACGGAGGAAGCGGGGAAAAGGAGGAGAGGAGCAGAGCCAATAGGGGCTCACAGCAGGATGCTAATAATGCAGCTCCAGCTGCACCAGTTAACCTGCAAACTGCCCGTCTGGACCCAGAGAGGAACCCGGAGAAAGAGGGGGACGGACGGACTGACAGAGACGTATAGATGGAGAGAGACAAACAGCGGGGGGGGGGGGGGAGACCGGGAAAAAGGCAGGAGACTCAAGTGACCACAAATAGGCCAGAAAATTAAAAAAATTAAATCAGATAGAACAAATCAATCAACAAACAATCATTTATTTTGTCCGACCAAAAGTCTTAAACGCCATTATATCCATTTCACAATAAAAAATGAATAGCAATAGATAAGCAGCTGTGAGCAGCAGAGCGATGGTAGTTCTCAGCGCTCATACAGATGTGATATACAGATGTGAATACAACCGGTCAGGCCGCATTAGTTTCTCCTCTTCGTCGAGTGTCACATCGGATACAAACACTCAGATGATGGAGAAGAAAAAAAAAAAGAAAGCCAGACAGAGAGAATGAGAGGAATCGCTCACATCTTCAGCTGTATACCAGGGCGGACAAGTGGACACACACACGCGCGCACACACACACACACACACACACACACACACACACACACAGTAGGAGTGACCTTGGCCCAGGCTGTCTGTCCTCGCTTCCCGCTCTGGATAGCTACCTCCCCACCGTGCAACCCTGGCTGTATCTATCTCTCTCTCACACACACACACACACACACACAAACGCACACACACACACAACTGTGCCAAAGTGACCCACGCTGCGGTCAGAGAAACAATACAACAAACAGGCCAGAAGAGATCAGAAGAGCACGGTGCAGAGCAGAAAAGAATAGAAAAGTGAGGGGAGGCAAAAAAAACAAACAGATTTTGTTTTATTGATCCTAAAAACTCACAAAAAAAAAAACAACAACACAAAAGACACACATCTCGCCAACATCAAGCCCGCCTAAAGCACAAATGTATCGCCTACACACACAAGGAGCATGCTAATGAAGACGGTAAATCACTACCAGGTCATGTGTGGAAAAGTCTGCCAGATACCTGCAACCATGGCTGGAGACCTCCCGAGTGTGTGTGCGCTTGTGCGCGTGTGCGTGCGTGCGTGCGTGCGTGTGGGTGGGCGAGCTCAGAGAGATGGAGGATGCCTGTTGGCTGTAAACATGACCGCTTCGAGAAAACCGAGCGAGCTCCAAAGAGGCACAAAAAGCGGCGGAAAACACACACACACACACACACGCAGCCTCCGTTGGCGAGAAGTCTGCCCGTTCTCACCCTGTGATTTTATTTTGAAGGGACTTTTTTTTTTTAAATGAAGCGGAGTGTCGTTTTTTTTTTTTTTTGCCGGCTCGTCCGTCCCATGTTTTCAGCAGCGTGTGACAGGTTTATTTCATTTATTGAGCTGCTCCTCAAGACATTTGTCATATCTGTAAGAGTCAGGCCATTTGAGTCTTTTTCCGACTTTTTTGTTTGTGCACGAAAGCTGCTGAGTTTGCTTGAAATGGCTGAAGACTCTTAATTGTTATGCATGTTGGAATACCTCGTGTCCTTAAGGTACACTTTTTTTTTTTTAGCTAATTGACTGTTAAAGGGAATAGTTCCCTCTCTAGCATCGCTACCAGCCGGCTGTTTTTTGTTTTTTCATTAAACTTGTTTTTGTTGATTGATTATTGAGTATAAGTTAAAACACACGATCAATTCCAACTTGTGCGGCAGGTTTTAAAAAGAAGTGTATTACTAACGTAACGATGCCACACCGGGAAAAAAAAAACCCTGCGCGATCTCAAATGATGGCATAGTAGCTTCTCCGTTCCCTCTCTCACACACACACACACACACACACACACACACACACACACACACACACACACGCACACACACACGCACACACACACTCCTCACTTCTGGCAGCTTCGAAAAACAAACAAATAAATAAATGAACAAAAAGCTATTAATTATTCTGAAGCAGGAATCAAATATACATGCGTCTGGAGTTCGCTGCGTGTGCGCCCGCAGATTCATAAAGACAATCCCAGAAGACGGATGGAGAGGCAGACCAACTGAACAACAGGAAGAGACAACAACAACAACAACAACGTGCGGCGTGCATGTGGCGCGGCGGCGGCGGCCATTCTGGCCCCTCCGGCCGGGGTTGCGTCGTTAATTGCATCTGACGCGGCTTCTTGTGTGTACAACAACACACGTTGAGCGCGGTAAATAAAATATATATACATTTGGTGTCTGATATCCACATTCAATGAGAAGCGCTAGCTAGCGGCTAGCGGCTAGCGCTAAAAAGCCACTGCTGTGCCCGGATGGGAGAGGTGTGTATAGGTGAGAGTAAAGGTTGTACTTAATGAGCCCTCCAGCGCACAGTTAATTCGTTATATACTGAGCATAATAATGTTCCATATAATACTCAACAACAACAACAACAACAAAACAGCCCACAATCAGGTCACGCCATGGAGCCAATCGGGCCGAGCACGGCGATGTCCAACATCTGTGCGCGTACTGCCCGGGGTTGTGTGTCGGTGTCAACAATTACGTGCTCACGTGAGCCGTATTAACACTTGTTTGCATTCACTGGAGTGCATGCGTACAGACGCGCGCACGCACACAAGTGAAAAATAACAGAGTAATTTGTCGGTACACAACAGCTGGAGCTCTCGACACGCCGTCTATCCCGGCCGCACCTACATGCATGGCGTTTACTTAATTGCTTCTCTATCCAACCATGCTTGACCAAACATTATCTCATGGCTGACTTCATAGCCGAGACTCTGGCAGTGTGTGTGTGTGTGTGTGTGTTTGTGTGTCCGCACAATGTATTGTCATTCCATTGTTTTCTGTTCTCTTTATCCTTTGTCACTCACCAACATCAAAATAACATCTGCCAACCTCTGTACAATACACCTGGCGGACACAGATGACGTCTGGACACACACACACACACACACACACACACACACACACACACACACACACACACACACACACACACACACACACACACCTCTAACCAGAAACAAATAAAACCCCAGGATTTTAACACAAAGCGTGTTGTGTGTTTGTCTCACTAGAGCACATCTGGTTAGTGTGAGCCCTCTACTCCAGATGTGTGTTTTTAACTACGGCGGGCTGCATCACACCTGGACACCACACACACACACAAACACACAAAAACAAATGATTTCACCAATAAACAACAAAATCAGACAATTTCATGGAGTTCAGGGAATTAAGCGCCGCGCGTTTGTGTGTCGGCGTCGTCCTGGCGCTCGGATATCAAACCGGAAGCTGAAACGTAAGCGCCCTGTTCCGTCGCAAACACCCGCCGATGCAAATTGGGGCATGGGAGCGGTACCTGCGCGGCCCCAGGACCCTCCCATTGACTTAAACCGAGCTAATTACCAACGATGAGGCGTCCAATCGGCGCGACGGCTTCCTCTTGTTAGGAGCTAATTAAAGAACCAATCACAGCAGGGGGAGGCGACAACGCTGCAGCACACGGAGCGTCTCACCGAGCAAGACCAGCACATTCCAGAAGGAACCATTGACGTTTCTATATATATTTAGTACTATTGCTAAACGATCGGATCAACTGAACCAATCTTTGTGTGCTTGCAATGCTTTTCAGTAACTGCTATAACAACCACCATAGTGCCTATATTTCCTCTGCTTTCTCCATCATTACCCCCCCCCCCCCCCATCATCGCACCACTTTACCTCCGTCCTCTCTGCAGCCATGCCCCTCCCCCTCCTCCCCCCTCGCCTCACTCGCTTCCTCTCTCCCTCTCTCTCTTCCAGGGGTAGTGTTCATGCGGCGTGGAGTCCTCTCTCCTTCGCTCAGTCGCTCTCTCAATCTGGGCTCCATGCTGTGCCGGTTTAATTGCAACAGCACCCTCGTGTGCCAGTCGGGTACCGCGAGTGTGTGTGTGTGTGTGTGTGTGTGTGTGTGTGTGTGTGTGTGTGTGTGTGGAGAAGGAGGGAGGGACCTCCTCAGAGTGTTCAAGGATAAGCGGCAGGGTGCCGTGCCACATTCCTCTCTTTCCCTTCCCACCTTGTTTTTCCCCCATTTCCTCTCCTCCTCCTCCTCCTCTTCCTCTTCCACCTCCACGACATCCGCTCACTCCTCTCGCAGCTCCCTCTCTCCTTCCCGCCGGAAAGGCCCCTCTCATCATTTCGCCACCCCCCCCCGCTGCTCCCTCTCCATCTCAATCTACCTCCCGCCGACCCTCACGCGCCTCCACTGTATCTTGACTCCCTCGTCCGTCTCTCTCCCCCTCCCCCTCCTCCCCCCGCCCGGTGCTACCTACCCCCATGGAGGTTTCCTGTCAGAGCTCCCCTGCACCTCCGTCCTCTCCTTAATCAGCTGTCACATATCAAACACTGCTCCCCCCCGCGCTGTCTGCAAAGACGCACATACATGATCCCACACACGCGTCCCGTGCACGTGACCACACACATAACCTACATAATGACTTTGTGTTACTTGCCCAACTATTTATTATTATTATTGTAGTCAGTACACATCATTCATTATCACACACACACACACACACACACTCGTCTGAGTCCTACAGGATCATTTTAAAGGAGAATTTTTCGAAATCGCAATTTCGTTTTCGCGAAGTCTCCCCATAACTGGCGCGCGCGGCTCACGATGATGGAGAGCCGCGGCGTCTCGCCACTTAGCGACAGCGCGCCGCTCGCCCACTCCTCCGTCTACCGGTCGGCTCACGTCAGTGTGTGTGCGTCCACGTCAGTGTGTGTGCGTGTGTGTGCGTGCGTGGGGGTTTATTAATTCACTCATCTGCTAATGTTGTGCAGCTGGGGAGGGAGAAAGAGGGATGGGGCTGGGGAGGGAGGCGGGGGTTGAGTGTTTGGATGAGAGACAAATAGATATTTAGAGAGAGAGGGAGAGGGGGGAGAGAGGGGGGGGGGGGGGGGGGGGGGACACACAGAGGATAAGACGGAGAGATGAACGAGCAGTCCAGAGCGGATGAAAGGTTCAGGTAACGTTGTTTAATCACCTCGGCTTCTGCTTCCAGACACACACACACACACACACACACACACACACACACACACACACACACACACACACACACACACACACACACACACACACTCGTCCAGATGATTAGTCATTAGCCGGTGAACCCGCTGGCAGACGGACGAGCGATGATAAATCTGACAAATCCATCATCTGCGTCTGGCTGCAGCCCTGAGAAAACACCACGGGCCGAGCAGTGGTTCAGGTTGTCTGTGGTCCTGGTCAGTCGGGCCGAGGAGGAACCTGCAGCAGCTGCTTCGCCGTGCAAACCCCCGCAGAGCTGCAATACCGGAGCAGTGTTCTTCAATCAAAACTATCTCAACCCGCAACTTTTTCTGTTCTTTTTCGGTGAACACCGGACGTCCACGCATGCACAAGACACGTCGGACCTGACAACACGTTTTAAGAGCGCCAGAACCGCACGGCAGGGTTCAAAGACACGTTTCTGACGGTACTATTCACCTCCAAAATGATGTCATTCAAAAAAACAATTGCTGAAGACGAGGCAGAAAAGAATGAATATCGTCGTAACGCCGACCTACAGCACATTGTCGGTCCAGTGAAAAGAGCCGGCCTCCTGAAACAAACCCACGGCTCACTACGAGCCCTCAACCCCGGCTCTGACGGCGCTGCTGGAGGCTGTTTCGACATGCAGCTCACTCTATCGTCCTGCCTCACTCACAGACAGGGTTTCCAATCCAGCGGAGCAGGGGCCCGGTCCCAATGGCCCCGGCCCCTGCAGAGAACCCTCTGCGACGCTTCACACACACTCGCTCTCGTCCTGCAATAACGTAGAGGGGAGGGCCATGGCCTCGGCATGGCGTGGCACAACGAGAGGGAACGAGCAAACCAGACGGCCAACGCACGCACACACACACACGTGCACGCACACTTAGCGCGCAGCACGGAGGAAGTGCCCGTGCCACCGCGTATCCTGATCTCTGTGCACAGCTTTCCCAACACGTGATTGTCAGGAGAGGAAAAGCGACACACAAAGGACTGAATGGATAAAAAAAACAATGTGGGGGAGTGAACATAATGGGAAAGAGACAAGCAAAACAAAAACAGCTGAAGGGGGGGAGAGGGAGGGAGGGAGGGGGGAGACAGAGAGAAATAAAGGGGCCCCTTGGGTGCAGTGGTGAATTTAAAACATAGTCGGGGTGCATCCGCCCGTCGCTCTCTGGCCTTTTAACGCCTCAGTCACACACCTTGCGCACCGAAAGATGAGGAACAATAAACTGAGCGCTTGTGCGCTTTGTGCACGAGCGAGACTGCACCTTTATGTTTTTCGTCCATTTTTGTGGCTGCAGCTCAGTGTGTGTGTGTGTGTGTGTGAGCCAGGTTATAAATTGTATGTGTTTTCCACACGGGCCTGTGCCCTGCGAGTGGGTTTAATCCCAGCCCGGACACGCCGGCGCAGCAGGCCAACGCAAGCGGAGCCGCACTCCCAGACACACGCCGGCTCTGGCAATCCATCCACCGCCTCGCCAGAGAGAGAGCGCGGAGGAGAGAGGAGGCCGGGCTGATTGCGCGCATGTTGAGGGAGCGAGATGCATGACGGGAGAGGCACGTTAAGAGGGGGGCGAAACCTGCGCACACTCGCTTCGTTCTCTCGCCCTTGTAGAAATGATACGACAAGATCCACTCAAGCTGAATCCACCGTAGCTCCAAACGCCAACAGCTGGGATTCCAGTCAGAGTGCGAAACCCCTGTAAAGGTGTCAGCTGTTCAAATGTCCGGGCAGAATACATACAGTGACTATCGTTTGAATATCACCATGGAAACTGAGCAGGCGTGTGAATAACGGCGATCAAATAAGACGCGTAGAACTGAGTCGGAAGGGCCAGAACGTGCAGCACCAGAGATGTGGTTTGAGTCACGTGATGCATCGAAATACACAATTATTTTATAACCCCATAAACCCCCCAGGGACAGCCCCGCGGCAGGCCTCCCTCCCCCCCCCCCCACCCCTGATCTCGCCTTCCCTCCTCTCAGTCTTTTGCTCCTTCCCTTTCATTCGAACGCCCCCCGCCTCAAACAAAGCCTTCAGCTGGGAAGGGACGTCCCTCCGACGGCGGCAGGTAAAAAGCGGCAGAGACGGACGCCTTTAAAATGAACTAAAAGTGCACACGTGAGGTGCGACGCCGTCTGCGGGGTTTATCGCCATAGTGACGAGTGAATGAAAAGACCACCTCGGCCCAATTGGAACTTTAAAAAAAAAGCGAAGACAAAAAAAAAAAAAATGGTGGGTTTTCACATCCCTGTTAAGGGCCACTTAGCTCGCCGTCTTTGAATAGATGGGACATTATTTGAATTCCAGCTACTTGTGACCGGTAGCGTAGGACAATAACGTGAGCCGTGGCGAACAAGACATCTGCGCCGCGCAGAAAATATAAATGTAAATGCGAATGTAATGGGAGGGGACGAGGAAGGAGGCGCTGTGAAGGAAACAGGAGGGAAGCATGAAACCATAATTTAAAAAGAGAATGGATGGAGGGCCGGGTGTGGGGGGGTGAGGGGGGGGAGATCTAAGCCGCACCGCTCCTCCCTACGCTCTTACCTAGGAAAAGGGGGGATTTGCTCTCCCTGGGAGGGATGGATGGAGAGGCAGGGAGGGAGAGATGAGGAGAACAGGAGGACCACTAGCAGAGCGGAGGGTGTGTGGAGGGGGGGGAGGAGGACTGGGGATAAAGGAAAAAAAGAGGGAGATTTATCATGAAAATCATTGAGGGAAAACGAAACAATCCCCACCGTGCTCACCCCGCTACCGGTGCTCGCGAGACCGTTTTAATGTGGAAACCAACAAAAAAAATTCAAAGCCTTCAGGTCCACACTCGCATCCGGCAAAATGTGGTCCGCGAAGGTACTGCAGGGGGGGGGGGGGTCGCGAAATCTTTGGTTGATAACACAATGTCTTCAGAATCAGAATTTTATTCGTGGGTCTTTAAATACACGTTAACATGAATCCAACATATTGAAGCGAGCGGATAAATTGATGGAGAAGACGTCATCCGTCAGCTTCCCTCGGCAGCTCTCGCTCACTGCTCCTTTCATGCTGATACGCCGGCAGCCGGCCAATCAGATCGCGCTTTATGCTCACGTTCTAAAGAGAGCGCCAAGCTCCAAAATAAAAGATGGCGGACCAAACTCCGTGGAATAGGGGGGGGGGGGGGGGGGTCCCTGCTCCACCTCGCCATCAGTTTTGGGGGACGTCTGCTATGTAGCATGCAACTATACTACTACTGCAGAGGAAGTCCCTTCGTGCACGCATTAAGAGCCGCGCCGGCAAACGAGCCCCGCGGCGCCGAGTCGGACACGTTCTCGCTCCAGTTGCGTTTTGTGCGACTCATGCCACGTCCGCTGCGGCCTCGACGAGGCGAGAGATTCACCGCAGCTCAGCGGTGGGGGGCGGGCGCCCGTGACGGGCCCGCGAGAAGACCGTCGCCGCTGCTGTCTTTAACGGGCTGCTGCGGCTGAAGTGCATTCTGGGAGAAGCCAGGCCTGCGCATAATCTAGCAGCAGGCTCTCACAGCTGCCTGTCAGCCAGCCGACAGACATGAACACACAGCCGCGCCGAGGACGCCGAGCGCCGCCCCCCCCCCCCGAAAGGACTCCGTCTCGCCCCCTCTGGAGGCAAAGACCCGCGTCCTACCAAACCAACTCCTCGTCCCCTTCCCTTCTTGTGCCTCTCCCTCCCGCTCTCCTCCTTTATTTTCCTCCCTCCATTCCTGCCGTTGTTTCTTCTCGTCTCAACACTCAATTAGTAAATTAGTTCCAGCTCGCCAAGCGTTAAACAGCGGCGTGGGACCGCGTAGACACACACACACACACACACACACACCCCACAGTCCATTAGGGCCCCGCAAGCGCCGTGCAACCCAGAAGGACCCTCGGTGGCACAGGTACCCGCCTGCACACTGCCAGGGTAATTAATTTCTCCACTCACAAAGGACACACACACACACAGACACACACACACACGCATTCGTGTGCATGCTGCACGTCAGAGTACAAAAACAGGAAATGAATGTAAACTTCAATAAGAAGCACGAAATAACAAAATAGCACCAGTTGAGGGCCAAACCCCGTCGCACGGCCGAGAGGAGTCACAAACGGCGCTAACGCACTACTGAGCCGGCTGAAAGCAGAGGCCTTCGTGGTCTTTAAAAGAGGAGAAAAGGCGCGCCGAGGCGCTGGCCGGTGTGTGTGTGTGTGTGTGTGTGTGTGCGCGCGTCTCGACAGTGAGTGTGTGTGAGGGCCGCGGGTAAAGCACTTAAGCCGCTGTAATTAGGCGGATCGCCGCGGCGCCAGAAGATGCTTTCTTTCATCCCCTCACTTCAGAAGCCGGCACGCCAAAAACCGAGGCACGCGGAGAAAACACACACACACACACACCCTCCCGAAAAAAAAAAAAAAGTCTCTTTTTACAGGTGTCTTTAATGTGTTTTGTGACCCTTTTGGAGCTCAACTCACGCAGCCATTTCTCATTTTTAACGCAGGTTTTTTTTTTTTTTTGCATGCTTGCAGACCTGCAGACCCCCTCGAATAGGGCAAGAAAAAACAGAGAAAGGCAAACGGAGAATAAAGCCAAGTGAAATAAAACGAACGCCAGCACAGGTTGAGAGTGGAAGACTAATGGGGGGGAGAGAGAGAGAGAGAGAGAGGGAGGCCCAGTGGAGCCGAGCCAGGGCTGAACAAAGAACTACAGTAACAGTCCACTGGCCTTACAGCTGCTCTCGACACACACACACACACACACACACACACACACACACACACACACACTCCCTGGGCTCTGGGAATGTGTTTGTGCGTGTTTGCGCTGCTGTGTGGGTCCCCCTAGGTGTCCACCCTTTCAGCGGTCCGACTGCCAAACCTCCCCCCCTCCCCCCCCCCCTCCTGCAGAGAAGAGAAGGGGAGGGAGGAGCTCAGAGGAGGGAGGGAAGGGGGGGGGAGGACAGACCGAGGGAGTGCAAACATTGGGAGTAACACATGTCTGTGTGTAACACGAGCAGCCCGGCTGAGGTGTGCGGCCCAAATGTCGAGGCGGCGGCCACTCGTGAGCTCGCGGAAGCTGCCCGGAGCGTTCGGCCGGAATGGTTTTATCATCTGCAACGCGACGGGGAAGCCGGTTTCCTAACCACGTCCAAATTGGAAGACGGTTTATTCCCATCGCCTGGTCCCGATTCCCATTGCGTCGGCGTCAATTCGGCTTCAGGTCGGCGGGACGCTTTCGTCTCAAACCTTTGGCTCGCTGAGACGTCGCTCCGACTTTGTCAACAGCTCGGGCGCTGAAGTGCTAACGAGCTGGGTCGACGGGGGGGGGGCCGATGGGGCCGCGACCTAAAACAGCCGAGCGGCCAATAGGGAGGGAACGCATTTCAATATCAGCCATTAGCTCCTTGACGTCCGAAAAAGTAATTGTTCAGAAACGTCGTTATCGACCTTGGTTATTGCCGCCTTCCGGGTCTGAGATTCAAGAGCTGACGGTCATTTAATATCTTTCATTAATAAGGGATTTCTCTCACACACACATGCAGCAAACAAATGCAAAAAAAATGACAAAACAATTTAGCATCTATTTTTTTTTCTAAAATGAACCAACTCCCCAACAATCTTGTATTATCTTGTATTATTCAGCAACAGTCGTCTCTCCCTCAGAGGAAACCCTGCAGTTCTAATTAACGGTGTCCTTGACAGTAAGACGGAGCGCTTTCACACTCTGACCCATGAACATCAGGACTATTTAAACACACACACATCTGGGCAGAAATACGCCACCCGTGATGTTCTGTTAAGACAGACGCCGTCAAGATCTAAACAAAACAGTTCACCACCCGCAAAAGGTGCAAAATCCAGTGAAATTGAACAATAAAGGAGACAGACTGGTCCCTCCACAGTGCGCACAGCTCTCCTCTTCTGCACGGCGGAACCCTCTGGAAAGCGCTGCCAATTGCGCAATGTTGAGTGTTTGCGTTACAGGCCGCGTCTGTACGTTAAGCTCGGTGCTGCTGCTGCTGCTGCTGCAGCGCACAGGGACCGCTGTGTGTAATCTGTATGCATGGTGTGTGTGTGTGTGTGTGTGTGTGTGTGTGTGTGCAAGTCAGGCGGAGAGTGTGTCTGCGCGCGGCAAAAAGGAGAAAAATGCGAGAGGTGGCGAGTTGTGCGTCTCTTGGGGAGCGCATCTGCATCTGTGTGCGGAAGAGTGTGTGTGTGTGTGTGTGTGCATGCGTGTGTGCGTTTGGCCCAGGTGCTGGGACCTGTGTGCGTCCCTGGGCAGGGAATGCAGGGGTCCCTGGACTCTGGGCCTCCTGCTAACGAGGGGAGGGGGGGGAGACACACACACACACACACACACACACACACACACACCATTGGACAGCGCATCGATCAGGGTATGGAAGGGGGGGGGTCGCTGTTAGCCAACCGCTAAGGACTGTGCACCTCAGGCCACACCATCACCCCCTCCATCCCTCCCACGCAAACACACACACACACACACACACACACACACACACACACACACACACACACACACACACACACACACACACACACACACACACACACACAGCGTTAGGCTCGGGTGCTGCCGCACACAATAAGGAGGCAGGACTTGCAGTTCACTGCTGGACCATGAACAGTTTGCCATGGCAACAACTGATTAAGATCAGAGTAGCATAGCAACAACTGATGGTGCACAACACGGCGCGCAAGGCAACAACTGATGGACCGGAGCAGCGTACCGTACCGCACCGATGATGAATCAGGGCGCACAACACAGCAACAACGAGTAAACGATGCACGACAGCAACAGCATCATATCATAATGAAGGGTGGGAGAATGGATGAGAAGCACAACGTGAAGCAGCTTACAAACAAGCCAAAGGAGTCAATTGCTTTGGATGTGTCAACTAGCGAGGTCCTCTTTGTTCATCACACACACCACTGCAAATCAAATAATGCACATCAGAATTAACTCCCGTCTCCCGACACACACACACACACACACACACACAATAATGGGGATAGCGATGAGATTAATTACCACGGGAGCAGCGCCAACATCTGCTCCGAAATCAACCCTTTTGTTGAGAGCCATGCTCTATATGTGTGTGTGTGTGTGTGTGTGTGCGTATCGCTGTCACTCTTGCGGTGTGATGTTCTGTGGCTACAAGACCTACGTGACCTTTTCCAACGCAACTATCCTTTATGATCTAGCGTGCACACATCCGGCAAATAGCCCGTCCGCGTGTGTGTGTGTGTGTGTGTGTGTGTGTGTGTGTGTCCACAGGTGCAGAGGAAGTCGCTGGCAGAGTCACACCAGCTTTAATGCATTCAGTAATTAACACTGATCTTATCTTATTTAGCGCTGCAGAGCAGATGTGATTGGACCACGGGAACGCCGCGTTACACGCGTGCAGAGGCGGCATACATTAGAAACCACTAGCGGACAACGCCGAGCGGCTAACGGCGACGACACAACCAGGCAGTTAAAACTTTACGGCGGGTATTGTAGGTCGCTGCCGCAACACAAGGTTCTGTCGGATGTTAACAACGACAACAAAAACGAACAACAACAAAAAATGACGGATGACCGGCCCAGAGGAGTGAAAATAGAGTGAAAAATAGAGCGGAATCTGTTTAATAGGCCAATAACTGAGTCACAGTCCTACCTGAAGCAATGCTATGGATGTATAAAACAAACAATTTTGCGCGCTGTGTGTAATAAGCTGCAAACACACTGCGCTGAAAGGACAATAAAGCCACCGAAGACACATTTAAACAGATTCACTTTAAAAAAAAAAAAGCAATAGTGGTGTGGTGTTATTGTGGCATTGTTGGAAACGGAAATGAGACGCACAGGCAGGGGGATGTGCTGAGCGAGGCAAGTATCGGCGAGTAAGCATCTGGGCGAGCGAGAGGTTAAAGCGCGCCGCTCGGCCTGCTCGTCCGCTCGCGACCCCGCGGGCTAAAGAGAGAGAGAGAGAGAGAGAGAGGAAGTGGGGATTGGAGGCAGAAGCAAAGGGCCGGCTTCTTCTCCGATGCAGTATTCTGTGCGCATGCATGCGTGTGTGTGTGTGCGTGCGCATAGTTGTGCCTGCTTGTGTGCATGAATAATTCAGGTCCGTGGAGAGGGCAGCCTGCCGCGGTAATGAGGAGGACATGCATTGATACCAAATATCGCTGGTGGGGAGCTATCGATCCAACAGCCATTCGTCCCGAAACCTAAATCAAGAGAGCCGGTGGCGTCTGCGGCCTCCCGCAGCGAGCGGGGGGCGGAGGGGGGGGTGAGCCCACGCATTTGACCGGTAAAGACGAGCGGGTGACTGAAACGGATGCGATGGTTTGGACGCAGAAGCCGCGTCTTGGACGCAGAAGCCGCGTCTTGGACGCGGCCAAGATCCTCTGTGGAGGAGAAGGAGGGGTTCAAACACGTTGCCTTCAATATGCACGGATGTAAACATCCACGGGCTTTTTCTTGCGGGGGGTGGCGGCGACGGTGCAATGGGTAACATAGACATGAGGATGAGAAGGAGATCGGAATCGGGGGAGTCAGACGAGGGGCAGCCGGCCCAGACAGAAGGGAATCAATAGGCTCAAGTGGCCTGTGGACAAAGTCAAAGCCATCACTTGATTTTGTCTTCTGCACCCGTCCACGCATACTGATGCAGGTGCTTTTTTTTTCCCCACCCCCCAGCTTCCCGCGGCACTAAAAGCACGGATTGAGAGTAAAGTGGCGGGAGGCGTTTTCCAGAACCTTTTAACAATCGCTTTTGGCTCTGTGGCGCGTCTGACACAAAGTGGAACGCGGAATCAAACCTTCAGTAACACTCACAAATGCGTGCCCGCGTGGTAACACTGGTAGGACTAGAATACACACAGCTACAGTACACATAATTACTACCAATCACACTGTACTCGCTCTGTCACACACACACACTGACAGCCACCCACCAACCGCGGCAGCCTCTCCTTCACGTGTACAGGCGAGTAATTACGACGCGGCACCAAACGGCCCAAAATGCACTAAAGGTGCTAAATGACTCAATGGGCGCTTGTCAACGGAAGCCGCTAAAACGCGCCGCGAGGGTACAATTGAAAATGCCAACGCCACAGAACTGCCAGCATCCGAAGGAAAAGGTGGATTTTCAGGCATATATATATATTTTTTTTTCAATGTTACGGACGACACTTCATCTTTTCAGTCATTGATACGTTGTATCTGAAAATCTCACTACACAATGTGAAATTGCTCACCGAGAGAGAGCAACGGCGAATTGTTCACGGGTGTTTACTTTATTTTATTTTTTTTTTTTTAATAATCTCATTGTCACCTTTCGCTCTGGGAATATCCTCTTTGTCACATTCGCGCCAATAAAGCGCACTGAATTGATTTCGGGTGAGACAAACATCACCGGTGATGACGGATCCGAGGCGATGCTCCCTGCTGCCCGCTCGCCGTCTTTGGCGTGATGGCTAAATCACGGCGTGGACACCGGCGTGAACAGCCGGTCCGGGACGTAACCGGAGACACGAGTCAAACTCACAGCGCCAAGCGTCTACCGGCACAGGGCAGTTGCATATAGGACATGCCCGACTCCTCAACTATAGAGGAAAAACATCTGGATGGCATCCAAAAGCATCATGCATCAAAACACACACACACACACACACTCTAATGAAGCCCCGGTAGTGATGAAGAGCAGCAGGGAGCGGCGCGGATCGCCGAAGACGAAGTGTGTGTGTGAGAGCTTTCGCCGCGGAGTGTGTGCATGCACGTGCGAACGTGTGCGTCTCCGGTGGGATAATTACGGCGCTCCTCGGCAGCTGAGCGTGCCAGATGTACTGGGAGAGGGAGGAGGAGGAGGAGAACGAGGTGGAGGAGGCGAAGGAGGCGCAGAGCAGAGGGGGAGCCCAGCGCCAGGAGCAATGCAGCGGGGAGCAAGCGGAGTGTTATGTGAATACATTAGTGCGGAGGTGTTGTGTACCTACGCACCGATGTGTGTCCGCGTGTGTGTGTGTGCCTGTACCTGGGACAGTTTGGCTGTGTGTGTGTGTGTGTGTGTGTGTGTGTGTGTGTGTGTGTGTGTGTGTGTGTGTGTGTGTGCGTGGCTGCAGAGGACGTCTCAGCATGAGTATTTCCAGACGAATGTCCATGTTAGTCCGTACAAATACAGTGTGTGCGTGTGTGTGTGTGTGTGTGTGTGTGCGTGTGCGTTTTTGGCAAAGCCAGTTTTGATTCTTGCCATTATCCCGGTGTGGTGGGTGGAGGAGGGGGGAGGGAAGGAGGGAGGGGGGGGGGGGGGACGACCCACATTGTGTCCAATCTAGGAACCTGCAGCACAGCCCCTTATTACGGAGCCCGTTAACAGAGAGCCGCTGCACCGGGGGCCACCGACTGTCGGGGGGCCCCGAAGGCCGCGGCGCTGCTGCTATCGAAACCACTGCGGGCGTTGGGATGCATGCGCCTATTTGCTAATGATATAAAAAAAAAAAAAGATTCCTTTGCTGCAAACGTCGGTTTCCGCAGCTGTAAAAAAAAAAGAAAAAAATGACGCAATCGGAGCTTTGGAGGCAGCGTTTAATCGGATTATTGGGCCGCCGGTTTCAGATTGTTTCTATGACAGTAGCTTGCCTTGTAAATAGACGTGGTTTACAAAAATAACCGTTTTAAAGTCTTGCTCGTAGAGGAAACTAGGTCGGAAATCTCGCGAGTGCGTCGGGCCCCGGCCCGGGTTGGAGAAGCGCAGCGCGCCGCGTTAGCTAAACCTTTTTCAAAGTCATGGCTAAATATTTAGAGGATTTGGACACGAGGGCCGCCCACATTCATTGAGCCGGAGCAAAAATGATATTGATCGCCTTCAGGCAGAGAGGGAGATGGGTAGAGGAGGGAGGGAGGTGGGGAGGGGGGGGGCGAACCGGCTGCTGCGAGGCCTCAGAGGTCCCCGGAAGTACCCCCCCGATGCTGTAGAGGGCGGAGCCTGTTCCTGCCCCACATTTCAAGGGTTCCCACCGAGACCCCCCCCCCTCCCCGCGTGGGTGGGCGGAACGAACAGACCGGACGTCGTCGCCGTGCAATAGTGAAAGTTGGGACTGCGCGCCTGCCGTGAATTCTACCCGACTGATTTGGACGAGTTGTAAAGTTGAACTCAGCTTGATTATTCGGTTCCGCTGGAGATGGAACCACTCGTACAGCAGATGTGTTAGTCGATCTGCATGGTAAACAGCTGCATACCGGGTCAATGTTTGGATCGGTAAGAAAAAACACACGGCAAGGTGAAAGAAACGAAAAAGGGGGGAAGAAAGGAAGGAGGCAAACAAGGGAAAATAGATTAGAAACGGGGCCGAAAGTGAGAGGTTCTCTCCTCCCTCGCTGGCTTTGTCACCTCGCTCACCCAAAGGGGGCTACGCAGCAAAGCACCTTGGGAAATTACTGAAACCAGAATACATTGATTTGTCCAGGGTGAGGTGCACGCACGCACGCGTGTGCGTTTTGTCAGAAGGCCTTTGTGCTGCAATAAAGAGAACAGCCCGGTCGACATCTGCTCGGCGACGCGAGATAAGAGCGGCAGCGTGTACCTCTCTCCGGCTCGCTGCCGCCGCCGCCTCCTCCCGTCCTCCCGCCGTGTAATTAAGCCAGAGAGAGATAAAAAAAATAAAAAAAACTCAACCTCCGCCCCCCGCACGCCGCCGGTCGCTCGTCTCTCTGCTAAGCGAACCTCGGCTTCCGTCTGAAGCCCCCCCCCCTCCCCCCTCCACCCCCCAAATCGGTTGGCGGCTTCTCCGCGCGATCTGTCGGGGTTTTGATGTTTTGGTTTCGCCAAGGCTATCGGCCCGATATTTGACATCCTCAAGTCTTGCTTTCTCCCGCTCGCTCCCCCCCCCAACCTCCCCCCCCCCACCAGGCCGCTTGTGACACCTCGACTGACAGCTAGACACAGCTAGCAGTGAACCGCCGCTGACAACAGGCGCCAACGCCAGATCGCGTTCCCGCGCACGTGAACTTTGTCATCGCCGCCTCTCGTTTTCGGAACATTCAATATCTACCGCTCGCTCGAAGCCGCCCCACCGCGCGGCCCGAAACCGCCATCGGCGCGGGCGTGGACGCCCCCCCCCCCCCCCCCCCCCCCGCAGGCGGACCGCCGCTCGGGGCGCTCTCCATTTGATCCGTTTTTCCCGTCTGTCTGGCACCACCTCGGTCTGCTGGTTCAAAACAAGGCGAGCAAGGTGACCCTGAATCACAGGCTGTGTGCGTGTGCGTGTGTGTGTGTGTGTGTGTGCGCGTGCAGTCCCAGTAATTAACACCAGCCACTAATGAAGTCCAGCTGCTCGGCGAGCGGAGTGGAGCGCCAGCCAAAATACGCCACATCGCCCTCCCTCTCTCGACTCGTGTCTGTCCCTTCTACCATTAAATAAATAAATACACTCATTATTAAAGTTCAACACACACACACACACACACAACGATCTCTTTTAAATGCGTACGCACGTATACAACTATGCCACGAGGTACCTGGGTCACATTCGGTAGCGAAAGGTATCCCGCTTTAAGCGCACAGCCCCGACTACACTACTGCTCGGGCCCGAGCTCCGTCCCGCGCACACACACACACACACACACACAACAAACAAACGCAGACACCCGCTTCTGGCAGCTGTGACAGATGTGCCTGTCACGGGAGAAAATGAATTCAGAACAGTTAGTGAATTAAGGAGGGAGCTAATTGTTGCCCCGGCCCCCCGTTTATGAGGCGCATAAAAAGGCAAAGCGCCTTGTTTGTCTTGTGACAATTAGCCAGCAGAGATGGAGAGGAAGCTTGTATGTCCATGTGTGTGTGTGTGTGTGTGTGTGTGTGTGTAATTGTCCTGTTCTCTTCAGCAGCTGGTGCGGCCACACCTGGACGGGTTGCGCCCGAAAGAGAGGGAGAGGGGGGAGAGAGAGGGGGGAGAGAGAGAGAGGGGAGGGGATTGCCAAGGAGGGTTTTCAGGTAGTACACAGCCATCCGTCTTTGACCGCACTCTCAGACACACACACACACACACACACACAGGGCTGATAAAGACATCACTCACACAAAGCAGACAAGATAGATAGTTAACAAGGCTGATGTTGCATGTAGGGAAATTCTCTCAGGCAAACGCACACCCTCTCACTCTCTGACTGACACACACACACACACACACACACACACACGCACACGCACGCACACGCACAGTCGCTGCGTCGCGATGCCTGGTACCCTAGTTGGGTCTCTCCCAGTCCATTTGTCAGTGTGTCCTATTAGGTTTCCAAAGCAGCTTGTAATGACTGGTAATAAACAGCGGAGGAAGAGGAAGGTAAATCAAGCGAGGAGATGACAAAATGAGCTCTCCGGGGGGGAGGGAAGGGGGAGGGGGGGGAGGGGGAGGGTGGGGGCGGCGGCGTGCTCCCAGCCTTCAAAAACACACACGCTGTACACCAACGATTCGGCGTGCACACAGCAGACAATGGGTGGTCGAGGAGACGAACAGACGGCGAGCGCCGTCTCTCCACAGTGTCAGAGGAGGGTAGGGGACGAGTGAAGGAGGGTAGGGGACGAGTGAAGGAGAGTAGGGGACGAGTGAAGGAGGGTAGGGGACGAGTGAAGGATGCTGGTAACGTTTTGTGCAGCGGAGCGTGTAACGGTGGCGGCGTCAGGGCGGCAACGGGCGGCGTCGTGTGCGTGCAGGCGTTCCGTTGTCCTCGCTGCGGTGGTCAGAGGTGCAATTTGTCTTTTTAGCATTGATTTAAAAGCGGGATTTGAATTTTGTGAAAAAGGGGGGACATGACTGAGGTCGTACTGGGGAGGCGCCAGTAGAGATTGTAAATACGGGGCTGAAGAAAAAAAAACAAAATTAAATATTTGTTTATTGTTGTTGTTTATTTGTTTACTTATTTATTTTTGAATGCAAGTCACCTTTTTGAAAAATGATCAAGGCACAGATTCCTGCGTGTTCTTCTCTCTCTCTTCCCCTGTCCCTCCCTCATCGTCCCTCCCTCCCTCCCTCCCTCCCTCTGGTGTCACGGCTCGCCGGCTCCAGGTGGCGAGGGACGGATGGAGAGGACGGGAGTAGGGAGGGACGGATGGGAGACGGTGGGGGGAGGGGGCTGTCATCTGTGCCGGTGCTCATACCCTCACAGGGTCCCGCTCGGCCCTCTGCACGGGCAAATGCACCATTTTTCCCCTCATTTTCATGATCGCATTCAACCGAGAATATGGACCAAACGTTGCAACGCGAACTGCCATTAAAATAACTGTATTTTGTTAAAAACAAAAATGAGTGACGTGCAAATGGGCTTCAACAAGACCGTTCCTTCTAAAATAAAAACAACATGAAATAAAGCTGACAATATTCCTCTTTAAAGCACCACTTTGCTAAAATTACGATCCAGCTTTTTTTCACCTTTGCGCACTATTTTATTTGGTGCTTTGGGAACGCAACATGCCGATGA
The DNA here is from genome assembly GCF_964276395.1 of Gasterosteus aculeatus. Classification (NCBI taxonomy): domain Eukaryota; kingdom Metazoa; phylum Chordata; class Actinopteri; order Perciformes; family Gasterosteidae; genus Gasterosteus; species Gasterosteus aculeatus. Next base: position 2,877,441 of record NC_135709.1, on the reverse strand, counting down.
ATCTTAATTAAAATAAGAATTGACAAATAAATCAGCACCACTACCAGCAGTAGTGACATCACACGCACGCACACACAGAGGCTCCTGAAGCTTTTTAATTCAAGTGCAGCAGGGCAGAAGAGAACAACAACGCAGCGAGCCGGTGGCAAGGAGTCTCTCACACACACACACACACACACACACACACGAGTGAACCTTCAACCACATTATCCACCTCCATTGACTCTAAAAGCATCTTATGCGCCTCATTAAGTCTTCAGTGACACAAAGCAACCACACCGGACCCTGCTCACTACCACACACACATAAATACAGACAGGTGTGTGTGTGTGTGTGTGTGTGTGTGTGTGAACGTGTAAAAGCAAAAAGAGAGGGGCAGGCAGAGGGGGGAGGGTGGGGTGCACACGTCTTTCTGTGTGTGCACAGACACACACAGAGGCCCTCGGGGCGGCTGCTTAGACAGCAGACCCGCCGTTACCAGTCAAGCGCATCACGGAATTTGACTGCGGGCAGCAGACGGGCAGATAAGCGCAACCACGAGGAGGCGACGCGCTAAAGGGGGCGGAGTGCGTCCCGATGGATTCGCTCCAGACCGGCTCGCCCGTCTGCAAAAAAACGAACCAAAAAGGGCAACAGCGACGCAGACTTGGGCGTAAATAGCGCGACCCGCCCGCGCAGCTACCGACCGTCACGTCTGTGAAGACGGCGACTGTGCAGAAGGCGCGGCGACACCATTAGAGCGCACTGATGTAAATAGGTAAGTAAAGCTCATGCTGAGGACACATCATTAGCCGCCGCGCTCCACGGGGAGCACTTAGATCCAGGTGAGTGGCCACTCGATAGCTCCAAGGCATCCGTGTGGGTTTGTGCGTGTGTGTGTTTTTGTGGCGTGTATGAGGGGGGAGGGGGGACAGTGAAGCATGCAACTAGCAGCAGGGATTGGAGTGAATGAGGGGGGGGGGGGGGGCGGGGTTGAGGTGAAGTGAGGGGTAATTGTACAAAGACTTGGCTACAAAGTGTCCAGTTCAGAAAGCTTCCCCCCCCCCCAACGGGATTCAGTGGAAAGGCGAATTATTCAGAAATTAGTGCGCCCCCCCGTCCCTCCACATCATGCGGTGTGGCCGCCGCACGCCGCAGGAGGATGAAATGCTGATGGGCAGGCAGTGGCGGCAGCACAACGCTGCCTTGCTCATAGTGCGAGCTAAGGAGACAGAAGTGGGACAAACCTGGCCGACAGGTGGGCTCTTCTACGGGCCATCCAATAGGCAGGTGGGGGAGGAGAGGGGGGAGAGCGGAGGAGAGAATGGGCAGGATTAGTAATACGCAGTGTGAATGTGTCTGTGAGGAGCGGGGTGGAGGAGGGGGGGTGGAGGGGGGGGGCATAGAGGCCGACTCGTAGCCTGATTGGTGAACACAACATGAGAGCTCCGCGAAGCTGGCCACCAAACACCACCACCCGCCCCCCCATGTCCCCGTCCCCTCCCCCCCGGGGGAAAGTACGGGAACGTAAAAGCCGACCAGCAAGGCGCTCTGGGCCACAACTACGGCTGTGCCGCGTTGGCACGGATACGCCGTTGGTGTTGGAAGCCGACTGCGATGGACAGGAAGCGGAGGTGAACAACAGGAAATGGAGGGAGAGTAGTGGGTGAGTGGGGGGGGGGGGGGGGGGATATGTTACCAAAGCATGGAGAGACTGTGTGTGTCAAAGTAAGGGTTGCATTCTCTATGCTAATTGCACATGTTTGCTGCGGACACACGTATGTAGTGTGTGTGTGTGTGTGTGTGTGCAGACATGTTCTGCACACACACGAAGCGAGGTGTCATGCTGTGAAATCTAGACTGAGGTGATTAGTAAAGCATTAGTGGCTGCGTGCAACACTCAGAACATGCTGTCAAGGACCTTATTTAGGGGTGTGTGCGCGTGCGCGTGCGTGGTCCTCACAACGACTCCATTTTGAATTTTTTCAAAGGGGAGGGTACCTTCTCACCGCTCGTTGTGCACACAGGATGTTTTCGTCTTCTTGCAGGAGTATTTTAAAGCTATTTGCTTATCTTCCTGGTTTGTTTTACACCCCTTCGCATCTGCCCCCTACATGACGCCCCCCTCCCCTCCTGCCCATCCTGGAAAAATGAACGCACACGGCTCTGTGATTACACACACATACACACAGGTGGGATATGCCCCCCAACCCAGACGCACACACACACACCCCCAAACAATACAAAGGCTGTTCTTTGTCTTTTAGGAACAACTGTATTTACACTGTAGCCGTGTTGGACATCACACAATAACTAACCTGTATCACACAGAATCCCCCCCCCCCCCCCCCCCCCCGGGGTCACACTGCGCCTTCTGATCTCGCGCCCTGGACTCAGCGAGCCAGCGGCAGACCCCCCCTCCCCTCCCTCCCTCCCTCCCTCCCTCGGCCAGTCAAAGCACGTCATCGTCAAAGACCGGATTGGGAGGCGTCGGCCGCCGTTTCACGATTTCCCGGCGACACTCAAGACGGGGATCGAGGCGCGGCGCCCTCGGCTGGTTTCCGCTGAGGCGTCCGAGCAGATCAGAAGTGACACGAGCACACCGGCCGGCGATGGAGTCGTCGAATGTGACTGAATGTGAACGAGGGCGGTGAGACGGGCCCCCCCAGCGCCCCCCTTCACTGAGGCAACGCGGGGAGGATTAAGGAGAGGAAGCGAACCGAAGGAAGGACGACACAGGAGAGGTGGCACGCTGTCATGTATCGGGCCGATACATACAATATATATATATATTATATATATATATATATATGGGTGGGGGAAAAAAAACGATTCTTCGATTTCTCTCGATTCTCTCTAGAACGATTCGGTCACGATTCAGAAAAGTTAATAATCGGAAATTTAAAAAAAAAGTCTGTCTCGCGTGAGATATTTGCTCGCGGAGCGTGAACTTCCTCGCTGGCGAGGTTAGTCTCTGCTGGCGCTCCAAGGTGTTTTCTACGCGCTCGCTGGTTTTCTTTTTGACAGTAAGGGGGCGGGGCCAGTCACCATGGTCACTACACCTGATTGGTTACAAACCCCGTCTTTGGATTGGCCGGAGTGATGCAGCCACACAACTATAGAAGCCCATTTACGCACTAAAGAAAAGGGATAGAAAGTCGAAATTATGAGATAAAACGTAAAAAAACAAACGCGCCCCTTCGGTAACCGTAGTGGAGCGTAGATGACAACCAGCTACAACCATCATTTACCATCATTACCGGCACATTAAGAGCAACGCGTCCAGCTCGCAGACCGGTCCGTCAGTCTGAATCTGAGTATCTAATAACTTTACTGAACTATGGAGAAACCTGCGCACATCTTACCTCATTATTTCCATTTTCCAAAAAGTCGATCAGTATTGAAAGTTGGCAAGATATTCACAGATATAGACTTTTTTTTTTATTTTACAAATACGGACCGGTCTGAGACTAAGAGCAGCTTTTTCTTCCTTTAAAAGAAAAATGAATCTGTTTAAATATATTTTTTATATCGGCTACTTCCGTATTGTGTTGAAATGCAAGCTGCATTGGTTCTTGCATCGTTGATAGAAAATCCTATTTGTGACAAAGATTTTTTTTCTCTTATAAAAAATTAAAGAAGGTAATTCATCTGTTGATTTTCTTTAATTATCAAATAAAGTAGGAAGTGATCAGCAACCTCTGAGTAGCAAACTCAGATTTGAGAAAATTTAGAAAATCGAGATGCATCGATAACCGTTTTATCGGTTTAGAATCGAATCGTTGCCCCCTGAAAACCTTTCTTCTTGATCTGTTGAACGTCTCAACTGCAATTATTCCAAATAAGATGTTTCTTTTAGTTATTTGTTCCCTCGGGGAGGGGAGATGTTTAAAAATGCCATAATAGAAAAAGTGAGCAAGGTCTTAAAAATAATTAAGAAAAAAAATAAATAAAAAAAGAACACAATTTTTTTAATGAATCTCTTCCACGTTGTCACACAGTTACGGTGTTGATTATCCAAAAACGTGTCACCAATGTGAGTGGGGATGTGCGTGCGAGTAAAACATTTACCATACTTGTGTTCTTTTATTTCAGAGAGTTTTTCCCCGTGTTTGTGTGTTAATCACAGGGGGAAGGATGTAAAAGTTACTCCAGCTGTACTTCGCCTTAAACTCTCTTCTCTTATGTCTCCAGACATTACTAGACAACTCAGAGCAACGTCAGCACACAAACACACACACACACACAAGGCTCTACCTCGGCTTCACACCCACACACACACACACACACACACACCTCAGAGTACACGGGCGGGGGTGCCTGTCAGGTGTGATTGTAGGGGTGCAGAGCGTCTGCTCCCCAGAAGGCCTTGCAGGTCCACCTCGTTAATCTCCATGACGACAGAGATGCTACGGCAGCAAATTAGTACGAGCCGAAAAAGCTGTGAGAGGGGAACCTCATAAAGAGAACGAGGACTCCAAACTACAGAGGCGGGTTTTATAATTGGCGCAGTCTTTTCTCAGCCCTCAACAGGCAATAATGGCTTCTCAGGGATTAAGTTTACCCAGATTATATAATGCACAAGTGTTCTTATTGCTCCAACAGTGCAGTTTGATCAGGGGTGGTTGTGTTTTATATCCACATTTGTTTCATCTAACAACAAGCCCACAAGTCAAAAGGAGCTCTTTATTATTTATATCACCTTTGTGCGGGAAGAAACACAATTTCAACAGTAGTGGTGTCAAAGCAAGGGAGGAAAAAAACTCACACACACGCACAAACACACACAAACTGAGTGGAAGAGCTGCGCCTCACTCACCGATCATGTGATTAGCGACATGGATCTGGATCTCCCGTTCCGTCTCAAACGTCATTTGGCATTTAATACACTGGTAGGTCTTTTTCTGAAAGACAAGTACACAGGAACAACGTAATAAGAGTGAGAATTTTTTATTTGCAAGACATGCAGATCAGGTCTCGCATGAATTAAGCGATGCCGAGCGCCCAAAAAGTTTGGGATTTGACCGAAAGGAAGAAAAACACAACCGTACACAGGAGAGACAGCAAAACTGACATGGGAGGGAGCGACCGTGATCACTCATGCACACACACATATGCAAAACACACAAAGGCCCCACTTCCACCATCTCTCTGCAGCTTCAGCCTGAGCGTTACATTACATGTCACACACACACACACACACACACACACACACACACACACACACAGAAATGTTGCTTTGTGCTGTTAGACTAAGCAGAAACAAAGGTGCAGGTAAGGCAGAGGGGCCTTAGGGGAACTGCTTCTGACACACACACGCAAGTACACACACACACACACTCACTCACACAAACACGTGGGGAGTCCCGGGGAGCCTGACTGTCAATACCAAGTAGAAGGAACAGCTCCCACAAAGCCTCAGCACGGCCCTACCGCAGGACCCAGTGGGGCTCGGCGGACACACACACACACACCGCCATGCACACGTATGAGAGTTACAGATACGAAAATGAGCCACACACACAGGTGCACACATACATACACACACCTTGTTCAACAGTCCCACAGTTCAGCAGACTCTCTCCCAAATGTTGTCTTTCTTATTAACGGCGAGTTTCTCCTACCTGACCGGGATCTCAGCTCAGCAGAGATATTGACAATTTAAGACGCAAATCTGATGCTAGCGGAGGTGTTTCTTATTTATTCTCACAGCCGAACTTCCTCCACATCTTGGCAGAAAGTTAACGGCGAAGAGGCGCTTCAATAAGATCGCCCTCGTCTCACCTTCGGTGCAGGCGAAGCCTCGGCCTTCTTTCCTGCCGCGCTGGTTTCGGGGCTGATCTCCGGGTGGTCGGCCTGGACGTGGCCCTCCAAGTCCTCCGCGCTCTCGAACTTTACGCCGCACTCCGGACACCTCAGCCCGGCCGCGGCCTTCTCTCCCTGCGCGTCCCCCGGCGTGGCGGGTCCCCCCAGGCTGGGGCTCTGGCCGTTCGTGCCCCTGATTTGGTTGAACATAGGACGAGTTTGAGCAGTGATATTGACGATAATTCATTTGCCGAGCTACGCTCAACCCAAACATCCTCTCCTCCGAGGCTTCCCTGCAGGTAAAAGGGCCAAATCTAACATCAAACCTGGTAAGAGCGCGTGATAAATGTGTTGTCTGTACGAACACACGCCATTATCCTCGGGCGTTGACGGCTGCCCACCCACCTGCTCATGCAGCCAGCACACAGCCCATACGGCAGGCCGTTAACGTCCAGCTTCACCAGCTCCCCTTTGTTCTTGAAGTCCTTCAGGCAGAAGGCGCATTTGTAGAGCTTGTGCAGCTGCCCATTGGGGGACGAGGACGCCGACCCGTTCCCTCCTCCTCCTCCTCCTCCTCCACCGTTCCCGCCTCCTCCTCCTCCTCCTCCCGCGGCTCCTCCCAGCGAAGAGCCGGCGGAGAGCTTCTGCATGTGGAAGGTGCCGTGGATCTTCAGCTCCAGGGTGGAGGTGACGGTCTGCATGCAGACGACGCAGCGGAAGCCGGTGAGGGAGTTGCGGAGGTCAGGGTGCATCTGGCAGTGCTCTATAAACTCCTCCTCGCTCTGCAGGGGCATCTTACAGATTCGGCAGGTACCCGTGTCCAGGCTCTTACTGTGGGTCACCTGCAGAGAGGGAATATGAACAGAACATAAACATAATGATGCAAAAAAAAAAGCGTTTTTAGTTTTTTCTTTTGGAGGATCTTTCATCAAAGCATAGAAGCACGCGGACTGACTGTGGCGGCATCACACGCTACCATTTTTGAATACTTGTGTTTTTCCTGTAGTGCGGTGCAGCACAAATTGCCTCTCTTAGGACAGTTTAACGCTCTAAATTCAAAAGCAGCCACAGACGCCTCTGCATCAAAAGGAGGACACAAAGCAACACGGAAGTAACGGCAAGAGAGAAACAAAAGAAGACGAGCAGCGTTTTTTTTTTTTTTTTATACCGACGAGGAAACCCACTGACTGCACCTCCCTGCGCGTAAAAACCTGCCGACGACGACGATGCCGAAGCCTGGACAACCCCCAAACACATGCACATGCACCGGCCTGAGAGCAGCACCTTGTGTTCAGTGAGGGTGAGCAGAGAGGGGAAGCGCTCGCCGCATATGGGACACATGTAGTGCTTGGCGGGCCCGCGGTGCGTCTGAGCGTGCTCGCGGAGCCCGTTCTCAGAGAAGAACGTCCTGGAGCACACGTTGCACTTGTGGTTCCCCTTGATGAAGTCGGCCTTCTTCTTTCGAGAACCTGGTGTGTGTGAAATCGCTTTTATCATCATCATCATCATAGAACACATACAGAGGATCATTTTTTGTGTTTTCCCCCTAAGGTATAAAAAAAGTCTTACAAGCGTCATCATCTCCCGGTCGGATGTTGTGGTCGCGCAGTCGGTGGTTCTGCAGCAGCGACTCCATGGTGTAGGCGGCACCGCAGATATCGCAGGCGTACATGGGCTCCGAGTTGTCCAGCTCCTCCTCCCCCCCGCTCGCCTCGTGGCTGTTGGCCGCGTCTCCCCCCTGGCCAGCTCCTCCTCCCCCCGCCACGGCGTTCTTCAGCAGCATGTTCTGCAGGTCGGCCTGTTCGGCCGCCGCTACCGTCGCTCTTTCGGCGCCTCCTGCGCCGCCGCCGCCGCCACCACTTCCTCCTCCTCCTCCTCCTCCTCCTCGCTTGGAGGTCTGAGCCAGCCCGTTGGGTGTCCCGTTGTGACTCCCGCCGCTCCCGGCGCCGGCGCCGGCGCCGTTGCCGGTGACGCTGCCGCCGTCGAAGATGCAGTGCTTCTCCCTCAGGTGTCTCTCCAGCAGCGGCATGGCTTGGAAAGCTTTGCCGCAGAAGCGACACGTGAACTTCTTGCTGTGTGTGGTGATGTGGCATTGGAGCTCCACCTCGGTCGCGAATGTGTCGCCGCAGAAGATGCACTTCCGGGGCTTGAGTCCTGTGAGGCAGAGGTTGGATGAACATGTGCAGATTCGAGCCCAATCGACCCAATGTGACGGTCGACTTTTGTTTTACTTCATTACTACATTTTCTTTCCGTTTTACTATCGCTACCCAGCATTTCCACTGAAAATAAGCGCGTCACCCCAGGAAAAGATTTACAGTACCTGCTCCCAGCCCCCCTGGGAGGCCCGACCTTTGGCCCAGGTGGTTGTGCTTGACGTGGATCTGAAGATCAGACTCCTTCCTGAAGTCCCAGGCACAGGCCGTGCAGCGGAACAGCTTCTTCTCATTGCTATGCTTCACTGCTAAATGCACCTAAATGGCAGAAAGTAGAGTGCAGGGGGGGGGGGGGGCAATTGAAGTCGGTGGAATTTCAATGGTCGTTGCATTAATGTATTCAGTTCCCCAAAATGAAGAAATTAGGTTACGCCCAAGGGACGGAATACATTTAATTCACCTGTATGGAGACCTTGGAGTCAAAGACCTCCTGGCAGAGCGTGCAGTGGTACAGGACAAACGTGTGCATGTCCAGCAGGTGTTTCTGCAGGTCGTCTACCGAGGAGAACTGCTTATCGCAGCTCTCGCACACATACTGCGTCGACGTGGTGGTGTAGTGCACCGTCAGGTGCTGGAGCAACGCCTCCTGGGATTCGAAGTCCTCCTTGTTGCACTGCGGACAGGACTGGCGCCTCAGCAGCATCTCCAGGTGGGACTTCAGGTGGGCCTGGAAAGCCTCAAAGCTGGAGAAGCGCAGGTCGCACTGGTTGCACGGGTAGTCGCCGTTGCTCCCCGCCGAGGGGGTGAGGTCCCCGCCCAGCCGGTGGCGTTTCGGGGAGGAGACCTCTATGTCGGAGGAGGCGGGGCTCAGGTCGGCTACCTTTGCCTGCCGTTTGTTGTTGGCCAGCGGGATGTTCTTGTGGTTCTCCTTGATGTGCTTGGTGAGCTTGAGGAGCGAGCCGAAGATGGGCGAGTTGGTGCAGTAAGGGCAGGAGTAAACCTGTGCATGGACAATGACTCTGAGATTATTACACAGTGACAAAATACTCGTTTAGTCTGTCTCTCTTTTTGGAGAAAAAGGCCGTATTGAATGACAGGAAGAAGAGAAAAACAGAGAGACTGTAAGTCATCATGAATAAAGCAGAGGAGTAATACATTTAATGTAGTTAAATAAAATATGATGAGATTTCCAGACTAGTCCAGCAATTAGTCGTCGTAACGGCTGACTTGGAAAAATAATTCATGTCGTAAAATGATCAATTTTATGAGCAGCGTGCATCATTTAACAACATAATACAACTTTAACAACTTAATTGGACTCGTGACGCAGCAAAGAAAACAGCGTAATTAAAAAAAGGAAACGGCTTATTGTTTATTAGCCCACACACAGCTTGGTAATGACGTCAGTCAGGCATTTCAGGCAACTCTGAAAATCTCACCTCCATGAAGGACTGCGACGACGTCTGCAGTACGGGAGACTCCAGTTTGGCCGCCGCTCCCCCGGATGAAGCGCCGCCGGCGCCGCCCCCCGCGACGGAGGCGCAGTGTGTCTGCTGGATGTGTTCCGTCAGCGACGACTCCGTCAAGAATCCCATGGAGCACTGGTTGCAGAAGAAGGCATGGTTCCCTTCTAGAAAAGGAGGGATTAAGTTGCATTGTTTGTTTACATCAAATTGCACGTGTGATGTATATATTACAAAGTTCCCGTTCCGGAAAACGATACCAACCCCTTTTAACAAACAATGCACCTAAGTCACTTTCCATTGTTTAGCGTTTGCTGACTACACACCTAATGTGGTGGACCCTGCCACCATCCCACCAGGCAGGCAGTGCGACCCCCTGATGTGCTCCTGTAGAGAGTTGATGTCTCCAAACATGTCCGGGCAGTAGTTACAGTGGAACGCCGTGACGTTGGCGAACTGCAGCAGGGGGAAAGCCGCCGCCGCCGCCGCCACCGCGCCCACGGCCCCTCCGCCGGCACGGTGAGCTTTGCGCACGTGTTCGTTGAGGTTGTAGAGCGTGGGCAGCGTGTCCAGGCAGAGGTGGCACGTGTGGCTCTGCTGCGGCTTGTCTGCGTGGATGGTCTTCAAATGGATCTCCAACACCGCCAGGCTGTGGAAGTCTCTCTTTGAGCAGTACGGGCAAGAGTACGTCACTTTACCCCAGTTGGCTCCTCCCCCTGTGGACATGGGCAGACAAACCCGCCGGATTAGAAATGCGCGGGGATGACCCGAAGGTTTGAACCGACCGCACACGGCGCCGCACCTCCACCTTTGTGACTGAGGGTAATCCCGATGTCGTCCACGGACTCCATGCCTCTCCTGCGCAGCCGCTCGATGCCCTGGCTGGGCTTGAGGGTGGAGTCCGGCGTGGAGCCCCTCTCCAGGCTGGCGCTGGAGTCCGGAGTGGCCGAGCTCATTGAGGCCACGCTGCCCAGCGCCGGGTCGGGACTGGCAGCGCTGTGATTGGAGGAGTCCGGCTGGCGGTGGCTGTCCAGGTGGCAGTAGACGTCCTCCACGGACGGGAATTGCTCCAAACAGACAGGACATCTGAGGCGTGGGAGGGATTAGAGTTCAACGCAAAGTCACACACCACCATTGCACTTGCATGATGAACAGCGGGCGTAACGGTTACGCCCGCTTGAAAAGGCAACGCCGCCGTACTTGTGTTTGCGGTTGGCGTGCTGCGTCTCGATGTGCGTGAGGAGGGAAGCCTCGTCGAGGAAGATCTCCGGGCAGTGGATGCACTGCAGGTCGGCCCGGTCCGACAGCTGGGGGTGTCTGGTCAGCACGTGCTTCTCCAGCTCGTCCGTCAGGCCGAACGTCTCCTCGCAGTAATCGCACATGTACAGGTCCTGCTCCAGGTCGACGTCTCCTCCCGCTCCCTTCTTCCCTCCGTCCCGCTCGCTCCTCAGGGCCAGGTGCTCTCGGTTCTTGCGGTGAGCCTGCCGCAGTCAGACGAAAAGGCAAAAAAAAAAGAAGCACGTGTTGAAAAACATTCTGTCTGAAAGGTTTTGCGTGATGAGAAAAACCTTGTGTGCAAGTTAAACGGACACGTCAATGCAACTGTAGCTTATTTTGAAAATTGTACCGGCAACAATGCAACTACGTGGCGGTCCTGATATCAGATTTTGAACTACACAATAATCAGCGGCCATACAAATATACAATGATGATATTAAGGCCATATCTAAGAGAATATGGCAGCAGCGACAAGCGGTTTTAACAGTTATATTAGATAAAACATGCAACAGTTGTTTACCTGCATGTGGCTCTGCAGTGACGAGGTGGAGGAGAAGCCACGCTTGCACACACTACACTTAAAGGGTTTGCTGGAGCTGGAGGTGTGAAGAATTACACACAAATAAACAGGAATCCGAAATCAGTCAAATAAAACACTAGAATCAACAGTGGAAAGAAGGAGAAATGAACTCCAGAGAGTTTGTAATCAAGCGGTTCGGGAGCGGTGAAGTTACCTGTGAGTCTTCAGGTGGATCTTCAGGTGATCAGAGCGGGAGAACGCAGCTTCGCACTCCTGGCAACTATACTTCTTGTCTCCTGTGCCAATAAGCACAATAACGAGAGGTGATTTGATTAAACATATACATACAAATACACACCGCAGAACAAACGAGAAGGTGTCCTTTCCACAATCGACGCTCCCCCAAACCGACCCACTGGTCGTTTCCATGCCGACGCGCCTCCTCGGCATCTACCTGTGTGGAGCTTGACGTGGCGGTCTCGGCTCCTCTTGTGCTTGAACAGGCGGCTGCAGAAGGTGCACTTGAAGGGCAGCTTGTCGCTGTGGATCTGCTCGTGGCGCTTCAGGTAGCTCAGGCGGCTGAGGGGAACCAACGGGAAACACCTTTCAGTCACGATGCGCACATTGACATCCGGCATGCGCGAGGAGGCATCCGAACCGCGCACGCGCGTGCGGCCTACCGCCTTAACGACGCCGCCCCGCCTCCTCGAGCACCGAGGCGGAGCCGGCGGGGCGAGGGAGAGCGCTCTACCTGAAGGACTTGTCGCAGAACTGGCAGGGGTACGGCAGGCCGGCGCCTCCCTCCTCCTCGCCGCCGGTGGCCATGCCGAGGTCGCAGCAGCCGTCGGGCATCTGCGAGGGCGACGCCACGTCTTTGCTGGAGGGCGAGGAAGGCACCCAGGAGAGGCCTGCTGGGTCATCGTCACCATCTGACGGCAAAGGGAAACGAGACGATTTGAGAACGAAGAAGAAGAAAATAAAAAAATGAAGAGGCCTTGGATTCATCCGCGGCAAGAAAACACACACAGACATAGTTTGTACACAGCTGCAGGATTTGTAGAAGAATAAATAACAGTAAAAGACAAGAAAAAAAAAGTGGGGGTAAAACAGGAAGCATTATTAAGAAGAAGTTGCGTCTTCCTTGGAAGCCAGAAGGCGGTGTGCGTCCTCCGGGAGTTCAAATGAGAGAACGGGAATATGAACTAAAAAATAAACACATTTATCCTGGTTACACACACACACACTCGCGGAGGAAAAGGAAGATGGCAGAGATAAAAAAAAGAGAGAACGAAAGAGAAGAGCGAGACTCCGGCAGCAGCAACATCTAAATAGAAAGCTCCAAGAACTGTGTATCCCCAACGGAGCCCGGGAATAAGGACAGAGTGTATTTTCTCTCCCTTTATCCTCCCTCTGCAGCCCCCCCCCCCCCCCCCCCCCCCACCTCCCCTCCTTCACCTCCCGTCCCTCCGTCCGTCCCCGGGGACCATAGATCCGCCTCATCATATTTTCATTAGGGCCTCGGCAGATTGAAACGTCGGAAAAGCGATTAGGAGACGTGGAGAGCGGAGCGGAAAGATGGCGATATTCACTCCTTTTATCTGTCATACATAGGAGATTATGCATTGCTCTTCCCCCTTCTCCCTCTCTCCCCCCCTCTCCCGTGCAGTCTGGCGCTCGGTGGCGACAAAAAGGCCACGACTCCTTTAATAGACACTTCAGAATGGATTTGATGCAACAAAAGGGCGAAGTGAATGAGGCTCGATATTGTTCTTTGTGCGCTCTGTGAGGCTGTTTAGCATTCGCCTGAAAAATGTAAAGAAGAGCGCAAGCGAAGGGGGGAGTGTTTCCTTTGCTTTTATCTGCTAGTTATATCAATTAGGCCGGCAGCAAATCAAAGAGAGAAAATAAAGAAAGCAGAGTATTTGGACGAGGCCGACGCGTCTGCAAATGCAAACACTCACGGCACATGAGACACGTGCGGAGGAGAAGCTCCTGCTGGTAATTTTAAAAAACCTCTCCGATGCATCGTTTTACTTCAACCTACAATCTCGTGCGTGTGCGTGTGTGTGCGTGTGTGTGTGTGTGTGTGTGTCTGGCCCACTGTGTATTACGCCTCGCAGAGAAGGGGGGGGGGGTGGAAAAACGGATCCTTGTGATGAATCGATTGCAGAGAAAGTGCACTGCGATGAGCAAATAAAAAAGCAGCGGCAGGGCGGGTGGGGGTAAAAAAAGAAAGATATGACTAGAAGCTAGTAAAAAAATAAGATGTAGGTATACGGAAAATAGAGATACTGGCGTGCAGCCTAAAAAGGGACGGCGAGAGGGAGGGAGAGAGAAAAGGTGAGAATAAGAGGGAGATGGATTATGGGAACATGAGACTTTCCCCCAATCAGAAAGTCATCGAGTTTCATCAAAATAACACAGGCCTCCACTTTTATTCACGTAGCCCTCGACCTACAAACCTAAAGTCAGGTCGGATGACCCGCGCGGTGATCAGCGACAGTAAAGATGCCGCCTCCTACTGGGAGGAAAGGTGGCTGCTGGGAAAAGGGACACGAAGCTAAAATTAAAAAAATCGCTAACGGGACCATTTGTGGGACTGAACGTTTTTAGAATTGAAGTTTTAAACGTCGAACAATCCCTGTGAATGAAGCGCGTCGCCCCCTCGAAAAAACAAACACGGGGAAAGTGTCTCTTCACGGGGACACGCGTGTGCCATTACACACACACACACACACACGTGTGAGTCAGTCATGGTAGAGTGTGTGCGCTGACGAGGAGACACACAGGGTGAAAAGGAGGAGATCGAACGAGAGGGAGAAAACGCTTTTTCGAGGGGCATGTAGAGCGGGAGACGGGGGAGACGGGGGTGTTGAGAAAGAAGGAGGGGAGGGGTGGGGGAGATTAGCGTCATTAAAGAGCCCTAATCCTCTGACTAGCGTGGCCGGCGCTAAAATGGAGGATCACACGGCTTTTTAACGGGGCCCTTTGTCAGCCGGGCCGCGAGGGGACCTGGCGAGACGAGGCCGAGCGGCAGACTGGGAGAAGCCGGAGGACGAGGATCGGGGGTGGGGGAGGAGGGGGAGGGGGGGGGGGAGGAAGACGTCAATGAAAAGTTAAATTAGAGAAGAATCCTCGAGAGACGCCGGGGAGGGCGAAGAAAAACAGGGAAGAAGAAGAAAAGTAGCTGGGGGGGGGGGGGAAGAAACTGGCAGGAGCAGGCGGACGCCGACACACGCTGTTCAAAACCCCCGTCTCCTTCTCCTCCTCCTCCTCCTCTTCTTCTGTTCTTCTCTGGCGAATGAAAGGCAAGGAGAAGGTGCAGGGAGGAGGACCGGCGGGGCCCCCGACTGCTCCGCCGCCGCTTTATCTCTCGCACTGCAGTCCTCTCTCTCCTTTCCCCGTCCGTTCCCTCTATCCGGCATCCTTCCCTCTGTCCCCAGCAGTCCCCCTCCTCGTCGGTCTTCATCTCTCTTCCACTGCCTCCCTCCCTCCCTCCCTCCCTCCCTCCCGTCCCGTCCGTCCGTCAGCTTTCATGTTGCTACTCATTATAGCGTTGACATCTCTCCATCCGTCCCTCCCCTACCGGTGTTGGCCTTCACCCCTGTGTTCTCGCGCCTGGACGGGACCGAGGGAGAGGAGGGGGACAGGGGGACGCTCCAGATGGACGGACTCTGAACTCCAGAGGAGAGGGGGGGGGAGACGGCGACATGAAAGGGGGAGAAAATGAAGGAGAAGAAAAGGAGAAACCAGGGGTCTGTAATGAGAAATGGAAGAAGAAGAAGAAGAAAGAAAAAAAGTCCAGAAAGGAACTAAACGGACCACCCGAGTCCACCTGAACGGGCAGACGCACACAGACGCACACAGACACACACACACACGCACAGCCCGCATGCCTCTCTAATAGGCCAGACAGTGTGGCAACGTGTGGAGGACGCAGCCTTGGTGGAACACTCTAATGAAGAGACACACACGCTGATCAATCTCTCTTCATGTTTCTGCCCCCCCCCCCCCCCCACCAGTCTACTTGCCCCCCGCCCACCGAAACCCAGTGGCTCCATGACACACACACACACACACACACACACACACACACACACACACACACACACAGAGGGAAATGGCATCAAAGAGGCAGAACTTTGGAGACTATTGTGTTGTTTGGACCAACTATTCTAAAGCTGAGGAGTCAAAGTTCACAGGCCTTTTTTAAAATGATATCTCTATATATACAATGTATATATATATCTATATAGATACATATTGCGTATGAGGTCGTACAAATGGCAAACTGATGGAGTAAACGACTCGATGGGCTGACATGGAACCAGCACTCGGGAAAATGAGTTCAATTAGTTCGCTCCGGATAACAGCGGCTGCTGAAAGCTTGAAATGTGAAGTATCTTCCGTGGATGTTGTGTTGTTCTCCCGTCTCTGCCTTTCATGTTCAAATCAAAGAGGAGCTCAGATGGTATAGTGGAAAAAAAAAAAAAGGGGTTTGGCTCCCAGTGCTGCCTACTTCCACATGCAGACAATTCAGAATGAACAAATAAGACCAAAAAAAAAAAAAATGAAACGATGACTCAAAAAAAAATCAGTTGAATTTCAAAATAAAGTAAAACATACCTTTAGAAAAAAAAAAAGATGGATTGGAGATTGGATGTTTAAATATTCTGGTATCAAAGGAATTATCAAAGGTTTTCTCATACCTTTCATCCTTACTTTTATCTAATTCAATATTCAAAATAAAAGACGCTCTTATTGGGAGGCACACAAACAACATGCAGGCAGGGATGTTGCGCCAAATACCAACAGTGGGCCGAAGTAACAGCATCAAGTTCACCTCGGCTACAACGGCCCATTTGCTCAAACTTGAATCCCCTCCTCCCGTCCTCCCCCCACACCTCCAACATCCCCCACCGCCCCTCCCTCTCCTCTCCACCTTTCTGTTTGGCCATGGGCCCAAACCTGCACCTTTCACAGCCGGACCCTCTCTGACCTCCTCTCCCTCCGTCCTGCTCTCGCTTCCTCCCTCCTTCCACGGTTCCCCGGGCCCCCTCCGATGGCCCCAGGCTGCTGCACACACACAGACACACACACAGCCCCAGACTCACCATAGGGGGGAGAAAAACAACTTCCACCCTTGGCTCTCCCTGGGCAGCCAGGCAAAAACTCTCGCTCTTATTTTTTTTTTCTCTCTCACACATAAACACAATTAAGAGGATAACTCGCCAAAACCAAATTAAATTTAAAGGAAACGAGGCGTTCCATACATCCGGCAGGTCGGAATAATAGCCGCCGCATCGCTTTTGGATTCGAGCGGAACGTGTCGGTGTTGAATTGCGCGCTCGCTATTTTTCGCTGCGCGCAGCTACAACCGAGAGGGTGTCGAAAAGGCGTCTCCGGCGCGACGTGTGCGGCGGGGAAACCAGAACAATAACGGTGACCACGGCCCGGGTACCGATCCCGCGCACAGGAGGAGAAGCTCACTCGTCCTCCGTCACACGGCAACACAGCGACACCTTTATGACATCTTCTGCCTGGTCTGATGTGGCGGCTACAACGCGGTACCACACACACACACAACGCCGCCGCCGGTTGTTCGCCGGGCAGAGCGGGTTCACACGTGTGCACGTCTGGCCCGCGGCTCAGAGGACCCAGAGTCCTCTGCTGCTGTCCTTGCAGGGACGCGAGGGAACACACACACACACACACACGTGCCGCGGCGAGGACAGACGAGAGAGGACGATACGGTCCACCGTGAGGCCCCGAGGACCCCGGCGGACGGACACACACACACACACACACACACAGACACACACACACACTAAGCAGGCTGTGGGGACCCTCACCTTCTGCCCTGGGAATGGGTCCGGCTGCTTGGGAAGCTTTTGGGCGCCAACTGCTCCATATGGGCAGTGTGTGTTTGTGTGTGTGAGTGTGTGAGTGGGTTCGAGGGCAGAAGGTTAGGGGCAGGGGGCTAAGAGTGGGGGGGGGGGGTGGGGGTGGGGGTGGGTGGACCGTGAGCCTGGCAGATGACGAGTTTGTCCCGAGCACACAGCATAACACACTGTATACAAACGCAACACACACACACACAAAGAACGCGCATGGGAGAGTAAGTCTTATGGAGACTTGGATCAACGGTGAAGGAGGAGGAACGAAGACCTCGGGAATGTTTGACTCAGGTGTCCGACGTCAATGGGACATTGACAACAACTGTCCTCACGTCCTTCTACTTGGTCAGACGAGGAACGCACACACATTATTTGAGTCGTAGGTATTTCAAACATGACATCGCACGCTGTCAACTAGATGAAACATCCTGTACAACGATAGTCAATGAACCTGTGTTGTCATGGTTTTATGTTGGGAAATTGGGAAGCATTGAGTGGAACTTTTCTATTGAACACTGATGATGATTTTGACTAACACAACATCTTTGAGCCAAATGCATATTTTGAAGCGAACATAAAAACCTTAACTAGTTCTCAAATGTAAGGATTTTGGGGGCAGATATTAAGTCTTCTGTGAAATTATATTGAATTAATTTGCAACCCCCCGACTGAACGAGCAACTTCTGCGAGAGTGTATTTTTCTCCATTTACTGACATTTTGGAAACAAAACGCTTAATCAATCTACTGAAACTAAAACCACGTTGATTTCTTCATGCAAATGTCAGCATTGCAAAGGACGATATACCAAATATTCAGAGCCAACTCAGGCGCATTTACCTGCATCGTAGACCGGCGCCACGTTGCGTTTCCACAGTAACACAAACACACAGCCCGGAGACGCGGGCAACGCACAGGCCCTCTGCCACACAAACACACACCATGTGGCAGAGGAGGGCCGGGGCATCTGCTTCCTCTTAACGCGCTTCCCTCGCCGCCTCGTCCTCCCGCTTTGCGCGCTCGCGCACATCTCACAGGGCCCCCCGATTCCTCTGCTTACCCCCCCCCCTCCTCCCCCGCTCCAGTCAAAACAGGGAGCACGGCACTGGCCGCGAGGGTTAGCGGTCCTGTGCGCCGCCGCCGCCCCCTCCCTCCCTCCCTCCCTCCATGCTGCCCGCCGTCCGTCTCGTCTGCTGTTTGTTCGCTCAGAAACGAGAACCAGCTGTCAGGCGAGAGTGTTAGATCAACAACAACACCGTGCCAACGCACACATTCGGCTTTGCCTGCCGATTGCCGGCGGGCCAAACGATGCCGATGGCGGACCGCCGCCGCCGCCGCTTGAGTCTCACGCCCGTGAACTGTGGCGCCGACGGTCGGCAGCGCTTCCAAGCGAGGAAATCTCACGGGGGGGGGGGGGTTCATCTTGCACCACGTCTGGCTTGCGATTGATCTACAGACGCAGCGACAATATCACGCGCGCACAAGGCCTCGTGCCCTCCCCTGTGTGTGTGCGCGTGTGCGCGGGACCTGTAAATAAGTGATGTGCGGCAGCTGGAGCTCGCCGTTCAAACCGCGAAACTCGCAGGTAAACAAGCGTGTTTTTTTTTTATCTCCGTTCCGGGCTGGATGTGTGAGAGGTCCTAATGGGGAGACGAGAGGGGGGAGACAGAGGGGCGATGTGGCTCATGGCGTCTCGTGGTGGGGGGAGGTGGGGGGCGGGGGGGGGGGGGTCCTTTGCCCCCCCCGGGGGAAGGCCGAGAGCAAGCTGCGAGAAGCGGGTACCTCCTGCACGCCGCTCCCCTTCCCTGCCTTCCCTTCTGGAGGACGGCCTCCCTAGTCACAGTTCCTGAGCCGCCCCCCCCCTTGAGCCCCCCATGAGAGGAATACGTGCACACACACACACACACACACACACACACACACTGAAGAGGAGTCCCCCAGGGGAGGAGCAGAGCAGAGCAGAACACCTGGACCTGCCATTAGTGACACACTGAGGGATTAGAGGCACAGACGGCAGGAGAGGTGGGGAGAGAATGCAACCTGGGACGCACACACACACACACACACACACACACACACACTCTGTTCAGAAAGTAATATCCATAAAGTTAAACATGCAACTCACACGCAGTAAATGGATGTTGCCACATGAACTTGAACTGAGATGAATCCACACGTTGTGCCCTGTGTGTGTGTGTGTGTGTGTGTGTGTGTCCCTTTATTACTGTGCGGCCTTGAGGCCGTTGACGCATTTTCTCAAATACAAGTGAATCTATTGGTAAAAAATAAAAACAGAAATGCCTGCCTACCTTTGGGTATCAAGCACATTATTCACAGAGGACCATACAGTCGTATCTGCACACACACACACACACACAGACACACACAGGGCTCAGCTTGGCGGATGTAGGTTGTAATTACTGGACCCCTGGCCTCCCTCCCTCCCTCCCCCTCCCCCTGTCTTTCTCCTCCCGTGCTCCGTCGACCTCTCCCCCCTTTGATCTGTTTCATGTCTACAGCTCACACAGACTCACCCATTCATTCACACACACACACACACACGCACACACACACACAACCTCTCTGTGGCTGTCACGGTGACTCCTTTGCTGACCTTGTGTTGGCTTTCGCATGTGTGGGTGGGGGAGATGTGTGCGAGGGAGGTAGACCTGATGGGACCCCAGAGTGGTTTTTTTGTTGAAATGACGCTGGTTTATCGCCGCTAAAAATCAATAATCTCCTACACCTTTAATGAGTCTTGAAATCCTATTTGCATCTTTTCGTAACACGTCAGGCTCAAAGCATGCGTTTGTGTACGCGTGTGTATGCGCGCACACACACACACACACACACACACAAGTGCTCGCCTCCCACCTGTCTTTCTCTTGACGTGACTGCACACAAACAAGGTCTACAAAACGGTGAAGATGCACCAACGCGAGGGAGCCACAGAAAGTCACACACCCGGGAAACACACACACACACACCGCACGGGGACACGCACACAGGGAGTGTCCGTGGCGGAGACACACACACACAGCCATGAACACACAGTTGTAGACATGCAGCTACACACACACACACAGTTGTAGACATGCAGCTGCACATACGCACACACATGCAGGACAATGTTGGAACATGTGAGCGAAGCAAACGCTACTTCTGCATTTCACACTCCCACACTCACTCTCTCTCGCACACACACACACACACACACACAGACAGACACACACAGACACACACACACACACACACACAGACAGACACACACAGACACACACACGTGGAATAGAGCGGTGGGAGCGGAGAAATGGAAATGCTCCTTTGACTGAGTGGCTCAGTGTGCTTTCATGCCTTTAGAGGGGACCCCCTAGCATCAGCATGGCTAATCTCCCCCCCTCCCTCACCCTCACCCCCACCCACGCATCCCTCCATCCTCCTCCAAGCTCTTTCTCTCTCCCCCCCTACACCTGCTCGCCCGCCCGCTCGCCACCCGCCCCTCCTCCATCCATCCATCCGTCTTTTTCGTGTCCCGATTGTCCCTCACCGGCAGATCGGATGTCGGGCGGTTGCATCGGATTCGAACACCTGCATGGCCGTCCCCCTCCGCCAGCTCCGTCTCCCCCCCCCCGTCATCACTCCCTCTATCGGTTACCCCCCCTCCCCTCCCCCCCTCCCCTCGAGCGGAGGAGCCAGCTAAAAGCACAAGCATGCCCCGAAATTAATTTAAGCGGAGGAATTAAATTAAAAGCAAAGCCTCGGGAGTTTTATTATGTACTAATGTTTGAACTGTTAACTCGGATTGTATTACTAAAATATGAATAATTAAGGACTGGTGCGGGCTTTTTTATTACAGCAGGAAAAAAAGAAGGGGAAAGGAAAAACAACTAGAGGGGATTGATTCGGTCTCCTGTATACGGCGGCTGCTCGCTACTTACTTTGTCACATGACTTCCTTTACGGCCTTCCTTTACCAGAGACAAAAAGGGTTTTTTAAACCACATATATGAAATAACGGCGCACGAGTTTCACGGGAAATATTTAAACTGGAAAACGGGACGCTGGTGCACTGTGTGGGAGTGTTTGTGTTCCCCTTTGCCTTCACAAGTGTGCAGCTGTTTGCCGTAAAAGTGTGTGTTTCTGCAGATGTCTTAATGGGAGCCGTGTGTGTGTTTTTTGCAATTTTTGCCACTTTTAAGGCGACACACACACACACACACACACACACACACTGTAAATCCCCCTCCAGTGTCCCACAGCCTTGTCTAGCTTTACTTACCTTTTCCTCATCCTTGGAGATTCTGTGTTTGTGTGTGTTATTATTCGTCTCCCCAACACGTCTGATGTGAAGCCCCCCTCCCCCCTTATCAGCCAGCCAGCCAGCAGCCCCCCCCCCACTGCAGCTGTCACTGCACCTCCCACCACGGACACTATTCTCCGAGGATGAACTTTCCAACACACACACACACACACATCTCAGGCAGTTCTTCACTCACATCGACGCACAAAATCATTTTATCTGCTCACTCGCAGGCCGCACAACCCCCCCCAACGCCCTCCCGGGAACAGAGAGAGAAGGGAGGCGGCGCTCCCCTCCAGCAGCACTGTGGAGGTGACCCACCCAGGGTCCTTGTTTTAAACCCCCTCGTCGGACACACACACACACACACACACACACACACACACACACACACACACACACACACACACACACACACACACACACACACACACACACACACACACACACACACACACACACACACACACAGTGTGGGCAAAGGGAAAGTGGAGACAGATAGACGGACGGAGGGAGGACGGACGGGTGCAGCGGCCATTGAAGCAACCCGTGCCGTGCAGTCTCCCCCCCCCCCGCTCCATCTTTTTATCCCCCATTGTTGTTGTTGTTGTTTGTGTTGTTGCGTTGAGTGCCCCGGCAGGCCTCGCTCCTGACTTATTTAGCAGTGGGTTTTTTTTTTTTTATCATATTTGAGCGGATTGGTTAATATTTCAAGACATCCCACTTTCCTCGAGCGAGAGAGACTGAGACAAAGAGTGAGAGAGAGAGAGAGAGAGGGAATAAGAGGGAGGAATTCTCTTGTTCCTTAACCCCAATTCTAGGATTCAAGCTGGGAAGCAGAAGCATGCATGATCACACACACACACACACACACACACACACACACATCACTCAGAAAACACACTGATGATCCATCTACAGCCATAAGTCCACTTTAAACACACGTTCATGGCACCATGTCTCCTCTTGACAAAATAGATGAAAGAAAAACAATGTTTCCATTTACGTTCACGTTCCCATACAACTGAAATCCATTCACATTTGCCTTTCAAGGGAAGCATGTTTTCTCCGAAATAAAGATTGCTGGTTTGAACACCCGGGGGAAAAAAAATAAAATAAAAAAGGACCGAAGAAAACTGGTTGGTTGGAGTGAAAACTGATTTGGGATTTGGGAATGAAATAAGAATCTGTTAATTGACAAAAAAAAAAGGCGTAAAGTAAGTCAACTCTGATGATTTGGTTTCACACGGGACCCCAAACAGCGGGCGCCGGGTGAGAGTCCTGCACTTGCCCATCACGCCATCCATCCCAAGCAATCCAGACTTGATCAGGGTGTAAAACAAAATGTGCACGACATCCAGATACTTTCCATTCAAAAACAAGCCACTTTTTAGTTTAATACTGAACTCGACAGCAGCACCGCCGCACGCCTCCTCCACACACACGCACACGCGCACACACACGCACGAGCAAAACTCGCACAAGAAATTTGCCGGCGCTCACGGCCCGTTTGACAAAGAGGGAGGGGAGGGGGGGGGGGAGAAAAGCACATTTACACACATGTATGTGAAGCACACAAAAACGCACACTTGACAATGGCCCTCCCCTGTGACTTCCCACAGTGCAGTGAATTCCAATCAGGCAGTAAGCAGGACAGCTATTTCAAGGGACAAAGGACAAGGAGCGAGGGTGGAAGGAGAGATGGAGGAGAGGAGGGGGGGGTGACAAAGGGTTCTGCTAGCACCCAGGGGAGAAGGCCCAGAGCAGCTGACGTCAGTGTGTGTGTGTGTGTGTGTGTGTGTGTGTGTGTGTGTGCGTGTTCCGCGTTGGGGGAAGGTGGGAGCGTGGGAGAGGGGCTGGCAGAGTTGGTCGTGCTTGCCGCCGCCCCCCCCCCGGGGAGCCCTCGAAGGCGGGGAGAGAATGCAGAGCAGAGCGAGGGAGCGAGGCCCCTCCCCCCCCCCCCGGCCCCCCACGGGGCCCGGACGGACAGGCTGCCGAGGACAGCCGCTCGCTTGCTGGACGCCGCGGTTAGTCGGCCAGTTGGTTGGAGTAGAAAAACACAGGAGGGTGGGGGGGGGGGGGCGCACGCTGCGAGTCAACTGTGCACACGCACGCACATATATGCATCGCACCCCCCCCCCCCTTTTTTTACTGCCTTTCCACTCTGAGGTCCGGCCCTTCGTTCCCTTCTAGCCTCCCCCCTCTCTCCCCTCTCTCCCTGGAGTTGTGCTTTTCTCTGACATTTGGCTGGACAAAGGCGAGTCACACCTGAGCGCTGGGTTAAAACTATTATAGGCCCTCTCCCTGTGGTACGCTGCCCTTTGCCACCGCTGTCTGTGACTGAAACAGTGTGTGTGTGTGTGCGTGCATGTGCCCAAAACACTTGAGTGTATCTTTGTGTAAAGATTCAGAATGCCGCAAGCTGTAATAGAAATTTCAATATGCTTGCCGTGCAGCTGGGCGCCCGGTGGAATTTGCCCAGTGTTCCACAATACGCATTGCGTTCATACACCCGCCCTTGACGGACAGGTGTTGAAAGATAACGGTCCCAGACGGGAGTCGTGTGCGTAAAAAACAATTTTTAACCAACAACTAAACAGACAAAAAGAGAAAACTCTGCCAACATAACGTGAAGCATCGAACAGGGTGTGTGTGTGTGGGAGAGAAAGAGAGAGTGGAATGACAGAGGGAGGGAGACAGACAGGGGGCTGCTTCGGGGCCAGACGCCACAGGGTGTGCGTGAGAGAGTGTGTGTGTGTGTGTGTGTGTCTGTGTGTGTGCGTCTTGGGAGCGCACAGTGGGGGAGTTTGGGGGCACGGAGGAAGGGATCAGAGCTTTGGGGCCAGCTCCACAGGGAACGGAGAAGATGGGGAGAGAATGGAGGGAGGCGGGGGAGGAGGGCGGGGGGGGTGAGAGGAAGGGATGTGGTCAGTTTTGAGTTTGAGAACTCAGCAGGGGAGGGGACAGCAAGGAGGGAAGGACGGGGGGAGGAGGGGGAGGAGGAGGCCGACATTGTGGTCTGTGTGCCGCGAGACGGATCGGGGAGAGGATGCGTGATTGGGGGGACACGGGGTTCGGGGGGTCCCTGGCGGGCGAGAGGAGGATGAGGATGAAGGAGGAGGAGGAGGAAGTGGACAGCGAATGAAAGGGGGGAGAGAGAGAGAGAGAGAGAGAGAGAGAGAGGGAGAGAGACGTGGTGTTTCAAGTGGACGGGAAGAGGGAAACAGAGAGCGAGGGGAAGAAAAGTCCCAGGTGTCAGCATGGGGGGGGGGGGGATGGGGGAGGGTGAGAGGTTGTGGGGGTCCTGATTGTTGGCAGGGGTGCAGGAATCCAAAGGAATGGCCTGTTCCTCATTATCCAGACAAACCCCCCACAGACACACACATGGCCCCGTGACGACTTTATCCTCACCCGCCCACACAAACACTGACATGAAAACACACACACACACACACGTGTAAATACACACATATACAATGACCTCAGACAGCAAAGCCGTCCTCCAGGACCAACGAGTCCACCACCTTCGATGTGTCACGGAATAAAATCCAGTTTCACCCGAGTTAAAAACAACGTTAATGGACAATTCAAGTGTTGTATTTTTTTTAAAAACTATATTTGAAAACACACGTCTGCAGCAGCTGCTGAAGGGATGCCGTTAATCACGCGATGCCTCCGAAAGCGTTGGCTGAACAGACGCCCGAAAAAGGAGACGACGCCCCGCGAACTACCTGAACGAGGTGGCCGGCGAGGACGAGCCGATCAGAGGGGAGAAAAGCCCGCCGTTGCACAGAAATAAAATCAATATATGGTCGGCTTTGGAACGCCGACGAGAGCCCGTCAGATCTGGGAGGTGTTTCTGCGCTGCGACGCGCGCAATTAGCCGGCGCAGCGGAGTCGCGTCGTTGGGGAGGAACTTTTTTGGAAACATCTTGTCGTGGTTGAAGACGACTCGACACGGCCACCGGCTGTTTTTGGATCCACCCCCAGTAGCTGTGAGGCCAATTGGGAAATGGAATCGTCAGAATTGAGACTAGTCTACGTGCGGAATCTTCCGCGGCGGGCTAATTGGCCAGCTAGCGTTAGCTGCATTTAGCGAGCCACGGAGTTGCAGGGCGGTAAATGCAAACAGTCAAGAGCGCAAAATCCCAAATCTAAAAAACAGTCCGACCCGGGGAGATGTTTGATTTATTCAAAATATATGTAAATGTGTATTTCTATAATCCGCCGCTGTAAATATTTGATCAATAAGCGCGCGCACGTTGACACGCAGGGAGAACCCTTTGGCGGAGGAATTCTAATGAACGTTCGGAGACAGACGCGGCGGCCTCCGTCGATACTTTACCCGGCGTGCTAAATCACACACACACACACACACACACACACAACGTACGTTTAGGATGCTTTCTGTCTGCGCGCACACACACACACACACACACATTCGCTCTGCACGAGATCCACGCGAGGACACTGGCAGAGGCCGAAAGTTGCATTTTTAAAATCGAGCGCTTCTTCTCCTCTCAGCAAAGTAGGAGGCTACGTGTCTTGTGTCCTTTGGCAAATTCTTCTTTTTCACTCTTGCATTAAGTCAGGAAAAAAAAAGGGGGGAAGAGAGTCAAGGGGGGAGAAGAGAGAGAGAGAGAACGTCCCTGCAGAGTCTTTCTCCCTTCCTGGAGCGAGCCGGGGGCCCCTGCGGCGCCGCCTGTGTAATTTCCAGTGGCAGTGAATACAGGTATTAATAAAAGCCCCATGGGGAAGAGCACACAATATAACCCTACATTTTCAGGCATTATGAAAGGACGCCCCCAGGGGTCCTCGGGCTCAAATTTTTCCTGAGATGCAGGCATTGTAGAAAAGACGCCCCCGGGGGAGGACCCCGCAATAGAAATCTGCTGAATTCAAAGCATTTCCAGAACCCTGGTGGGAGCCATTACTCCCACTGGTGGAGGAGAGATGTTTTTTTTTTTTTACCATCTCCCCCACAGCCCTCACCCCTTTTTTTTTTTTTTTTTTTTTAACAAACATGTGTTGCTGACATGTTGACAGATTGCTCAGTGAGGTGTTTAGGTGCATGCACAAGGCACGTCTGCTGAGACACTTCCTCCCTCCCTCCCTCCCTCCCTCCTTATTCTTCTCCCCTCTCTCTCTCTCCCCTTGCCAGTTCCCAAGTTCCATCCCTCCCTCCCTCCCTCCCTCCAACCGCAAACCTCTCAGCGCGCCCAAAACTGCTCCCATCCATATTTCATAAAGGAGAAACTAGGCTGAAAGAGAGAGACGGAGAGGATGGGAAGACTGGAGGCGAGGAGAGGGAGAGAAAAGGTAGAGAGAGGTGGGATGGGAGGAGGGGGGGGGGAGGTAGAAAGGACAACGGGTAAAAACCGAGAAGATAAAGAGAGACAAAGCGGGATCAAGGGAGGGGAACGGGGGGGGGGGGGGAGGAGGAGGAGGGAGAGAAACAGAGCGGGTGTGGAGAGTGGAGAGAACTCTGCGGTGAAAAATGAACCCTGTGATGAAAAATGACTGCACAACAACCCCCCCCTTCCCCGTGTCTCCCCCTCCCTCTCGGCATGCTGTAACCCCCCCCCCCCCCCTCTCCCCCCTCTGCCTCTCCTGCCCCCCCCCCCCGACCCCCCACCGGTGCCGGGCTCCGGCTGTCTCCCTGGAAAAACCTGAGCGGCAGCCAGCTGTGTCTGTGTGTGCGCTGTGCACTAGTGTGCCAAGGGCTTAGCACAGGAATCTTCGGGCCACCCCCGGGTAAAGAGACACATAGGGGAGGGCGGGGGGGGGGGGGGCAGGGAGGGGGCGGTGCATGGTTATGTGGAGGGCAAAATGGAGGGCCGGGGTAAGAAAGAAGAAAAATACAAAAAAAACAACAGGAGCAATAGACTGTGAAGGTCAACGGAGGTGAAAAAAAAGGAAAATTACAAACGAGAGAATCATATTGATGTCGTCGATTAAGCGGCAGGCCGGAGCGCAGGAGGCCGCGTGTGATTTTTCCTTCAGATGTCGACCCCTGCGACCTCTCGCGTTCCTCCGCTGCCTCTCTCGTAGAAAGTGATCTGTGGTTTTAATAAGAGCCTTGGCCTCACAGGACTCAGCTGCTATCCTGACGACAGACGCAGCGAGGTGTGTTTCTGGTGTGTGTGTGTGTGTGTGTGTGACAGCGGGTTGCAACAGACGGCAGGAGCTTAGCAGTGGGGAGATGCCCCCCGGGGGAGGCAAACCAGTCACCCAAGGGTCCCTGCAGGAACAGACGCTCTGTGTTTTTCCTCCTCTTCCCGGTTCCGTCTCCCTCACTTCCTCTCTGCACGTTTTACCTCCACCTCCCCCGCCGTGCTCCTCCTCCACCCGTCTACCTAGCAGGTCCCCAATCATTTTTACTTTCCCCCCCCTCAGTAATCTCTCCTCTCCGTCACAGAGAGGACGGAGAATAGACGAGAGTGCAGCTGTATGTCCTCAATTGACAGAGACCTCACAAGACACCTTTGGAAAAACACACACACACACACAAACACACACACGCACACCATCTGAGAAGCGGCTAGCTGGGTTGGTGGCTTGCTATTTGTCACTGACAGCGGCAGCACCCGCCCCCCCCCCACTGCCTTGACTGACAGCTCCCTCGTTTTACTTCCTGCCTACCTTCTCATCACTTCCCCCGGATCTTAAACACGCATTTCTTTTGTCTCCTCCTCGCGCGCTCCTACGGCATTAGATCGTTGACCCCGTAATAGTGTGTGTGTGTGTGTGTGTGTGTGTGTGTGTGTGTGTGTGTGTGTGTGTGTGTGTGTGATCATGTGGCACAGCAGGGCCAGAGAATGTTCTGCATTTGATCAGCAGGAGTTTTTTTTTTTGCACTCCTCCTTTCCTCAGGGAGCCTCTGCTCCACATTCTGACTCCTACTGACACTCCCCTCACACACACACACACACACACACACACACACTTGGTAAATGGATATTACGTTTTACATTTCTTTTGGAAAAAACCCACAGTTGTGCACCATGCATGGACGCCACAAACCGCACTGGCCCGATAACCCTGCGTTGTGATCAACAAGTCCGCGTTGAAATGACGCTGAATGACATTGCGACGCCTTTAATGGATTAAAGTTGTCGTGACTCAATCTCGCGGAAGGTGCCGTCTAGTGGGAAATTTGACGGCGGACCCATTAGGGTTTAATAATATTGGTAATAAAGAAGTTCATGTATAATTAAACAAGATGTATTCTTGTGTTTACGGTTCATATCGTCTTATGAAAGTAGTTTGGCAGAGTTTGCGCCGTCCACTGGTATTATAATGGACTCCTGCACTTGGTGAGGTCCCTGCTGTGTATTTATGCTACGTATACTGCTTAAAGGAGTTGTTGTGCCATTGTGGGTACTACTGTTGAGGCCGAAGGTTCACAGCAAGACACTTCTGTATACACACAAACACACAAACACACAGTGCGGATCTTAGCCGAGCTGTCACACCGGCTTAAAGCTGCAGTGGAACGGCATAGAAATGTTGCTGTAATTGAAGCGCACACTCTTTATCACACACACACACACACAACCGGCTGAGCAGCCGGGCTCATGCACGTTAATGTGGCACCACACGAACCAGATGTGCGGACTCCGGGTATTTGGGTGGCTGTACGCGCATTCGTGTGCCATTGATTCGTGCCTCTACGTGTGTTTTTTTTTTTTTTTTCCCAATTTCCACGCAAATTAATGGCGCCTCTTTATAGGCCTTCTGCTGGAGTGGCACTGAATTACTTGGCGCTTCACTCCTGCACCTGGGACCCATTCAATGTTATAGCCACAGCTAGCTGCTAACTCGGGACCCATTTGCTGCAACAGTATAATTAGCACTACGGACACGGGCGCCACTTCCGTGCATAATTTGACGGTGACCAGCATGGTTCTCAGGGCAGCACGCGGGGTCAGCAGACGTACACCACGACGCGGGAAGCTTCGAAAATGGCTGAAGGGCTAAATATCGGAAGGGTTTCTTGTGCAGCAGCAGCAGGCGGCGCTGCGCACTGTGGATACCAATGTGTGGAATGAAGGAGGACTCGGTTTGCACGCGGCTCCATCGCCTCAAAAAACGTCGATACGATCCAAACATTTTGGATCAAAGTTCTTATTGTAAGTTAACCCATAAATCACATAAAAAATCAGCCTAGGATGTTTTTGTCTTGTGTAACCTCAAGTTGCCTTTTGCAAGTAGAATGCTGCGTGTTGCGCACTGTTCCGTTTGTAATCAAGAAAAAGTAAAAGCTAAAATAATATGGAAGTAAATCTGTGTCATCGGATTTTGAAAGAAAAAGGTGATTGAATTTCTAGCACTGAATATTTATGCCGGATCCCAAACCCCATCACCGTTAGACATGATATGATCGTGCATGTAGACAGCATAACCTGCACGTACTGTCGGGGTTATGCGTCTGCACACGCTCCGCTAAAGCCGCTCCCCCCCCCCCCCCCCCCCCACTACGCTGCAGCGGCTCCTATGCTCTACAAGCGCGTTCCTAGTTTCAAAACTCCGCCAATCCCTCCTAATAGCTCGTGGAAGCATCCCAGCATCAGCTGTCTATTACTGAATCGTACAGACACAAACCACACTGATGGCATGAAGTTAAAGTTAAAACACTCAACGAAGCCCCGTTATTAACAGACATGGCTGAAATCCGGTCATCATAGTCGACAAGTTGTATTGGGGCGCTCGCTCCTTTTGCTTGACGCACGCTCCCGATCTTGAATCTAGAATCGATTGCTCTTCCTTGGGTTCCCGGATGTTGCGGTTCGAATTTTTTTGCATTGAATTTTTGCATTGAATTTTTGCATTGAATATTTTGCGGTTGAATTAATTGCGGTTGAATTTTTTGCAGTTGAATATTTTAACGTTGAAAAACATTCAGATACATGATTTCAATGCATAAATATTCAGTGCTAGAAATTAAATCATCGTTTTCTTTCGAAATCCGATGACACAGATTTACTTCCATAAAATAACCAGACATCCAGCTCAGGTGGCCGTGGTTAGTTTCCCTACGTGAAGGTGAGTCAAGTCTTCAAAGCGCCCAGTCGTGATTTCTGTGCATGACTTGGAATAATAATAATAATAATAATTGTAGATGGCGCCCAAGATGGCCGACTGTGAAGCGCGCATGCCGTCAAACTACAAAAAGCACAAACACATTACCTCTCTCTTGCAGATCCAGCATGGCGTGTGTTAATCCCCAGTGTGCTGTGTGTTTTTGTGTGTGTGTCTGTGTGCGCGGGCTTCAAATGCCCTTTTACTAAACTGGCTCCCAGGGGTCCCAACCAGAGAACTTCAAAGGATTCTTTAGCCCATGTGTTTTAATGCAGCCCTTCTCCTCAATAAGGATAGACGGATATATATATATACATACATATACACACACACAAACACGCATGCACGCACGTCCCGCTGAGCTGGGGGATTACTGTGCAATCTGAACCACTCAATCTCAAGGGAAAAACATGTTTTATCATTTCATTTCTTTCTTCCACGCCCCCCTTCTCCCCTTCTCCCTCCCTCCCTCCCTCCCCCGCCTCCCTTCCCTTTCTCACTCAGCAACATGTAGCCCTCCCCAGACTCCTGTGCTGAAATCACAGGCCACATCCCGTGCTGTGACAGCAGCCCTGCGCTTTTGGCGGCGTGATTTTCCTTTCCGAGCGTGGAGTGTGTGTGTGTCTCAACGTGACGCGGCATGCATTGTGTCTGCGGCTCAGTAGGAACGAAAAAAAAACACAAAAAAAAACCACACATAAATGCAAAGCATTAATGGGTTCCCGATTGAGGTTCACGTTATGTGCACAAAGTTCCAACGACTCCACTGGACTCTCACAGTGACGCGTGCAAACATCTGGCTGAGCGCGACCCAGCCGGGATCGGGTGTCGAGCCAGCGGGTGAGCGAGCGGCTCGCCGAGGCGGGGCGTCTCACCCGCGGCATTACACCGCCTCTGGAAACACCGTCCCCAGCAGTTTAACTAAAGCCCTCCACCCGCCCCCGTATGTCTTCATCCCCCCCTATCAGAAGTAAACACACACACACGCACACACGCTAAAGAGGCTGACTGCCTTGCAATAGCCAGGAAGAGTGTGTGTGTGTCTTTGGTTTAATCTGTAGGAACCAGATGCCCCCACCGTGTTTCTTTCAGCCCCTTCATTAATTACACGAGAACTAATAACAGCCATTATATGTGTGTGTGCGTGTGTGTGTGTGTGTGAGTCGGTCGGGGACACATGGGTTTAACTAAATCAAATAGCTAAAAGCTACTGGAACAGAGAGACTGAGTCACATAGAAGGCAATCGTATTGGTGATTTTGCAGCTCTCACTGTCCACCAGCCTGCGTCTTTAAACCCCCCCCCGGTGTCTGAATCACAGTGCGAACGCACAAAGTGCGCGCGAGCGCTGGCGTTTCTCTCACCGGCCGGGCAGTGGTTGGTTCTGTGCTCGGTGAGCTCGGCCAGGCAGTCGAAGTCGTGCTGACAGTTGTCGCAGGTGAAGATGGACTCGTCGTCGAGGTCGTCGTCGTGATCCTCGGCTTCCCCGTCCTCGCCGCCGGCCCGGTGACCGTCTTTGGGGTCCGTGTCTCGGTCACACGCCGGGACTTCTGAGGGGACACACACACACACACACACACATATAACCATGAGTTAAAAAGCTCACATATTCATGTTCGTTGAACGAGGGATGTTTCCTTTTAATTCTTCATAAGTGTGTGTGTGTGTGTGTGTGTCTGTGTGTGTGTGCGTGTCCTGGTAGCAGACAGGCACAGCAGAGAGGGGGACCAGAGGAAGGCTGCGTCGGCCCAATCCTCACTGCTCCATTGTGTGTCCATTTTCACACCTTATTATCACATTATAAACGCCGAGGATCCGAAGAGGGTTGACACCGAAGACGCCGGCTCCTCTGGCGTCGGCCTCAAATGATTGAAGCTCACAGGGAGACGCCCACGAAGCCCGTCGCACCAGTCAAAAGAATATTATATTAATTATATATAATTATAAGAATGAGATTCAGCTTGTTAACTTAAAATATTAAAAAAAATATATATATATATATATATATATTTAATATATTATTTTAAAAATATTTTATTCTGGTCTCATTTTTTTAAGTGGTTGTGATTTATCAAATGATAATAATTTCAGGTGAGCTTGTTTATCTGTTGAAGGTACTGTGAGCAGTTATTATACTCCAGATGAATACGGTTCACCGGAGCACAACATCCCCACCAGCAGGATTTATAGACGTTTTTGCACTGTGATTGGTTCGCTATTGACCAAAAGCAGCAGGTTGTCCTCACGTTTACACCTTGTGCTGGGGTTGATTTGGAAAATCCACAGATAACGTCCCCGCCTCTTGTCTGGCATCCCCAGACTAATAAACGTTTAACTCACTGGAGTCAAAAGCTCGGTCATTAAGTTGGAAGCGCCGACCATTACAGGAAATCAATAACCTACATTACTTTTAATGAAAAATACTTGAGAGTGCAGTTAAGCGTCAAAAGAAAGCGTTGAGCTGTAATTCACTTCCGGCCGTTAGGAGCCACCAACTTCCTTTCATTTTTTTTTCCCGGTCCAATAAAACAAAAAGAAGAACAGCAGCTCGGTCCATTTTGCTTCAGAGAGAAAGTGCGTCGGCGAGCGAAAGTCGAGGCAGATTAGAGCGAGGAAGCACCGGCTGCACGTCGTTCAGATGCATTGTGGGAAAGGCGTGCGACGGGAGAGAGAGAGAGAGAGGAGAACAGTAGTGGAGGGCGAGGAAGGAGGGATGGAGGAAGGGACGGGAAAGAGGAGGGATGGGAGGTTGTCGGCCATCTGTCCAGTGGTGAGAGCGCCGTCTGGCCCGGGAGAGAAAGAGGGAGAAAACACACACACACACACACACACACACACACACACACACACACACACACGCACACACACACGCCTACAAATCTGCACCAACACGTGTGCACGTAAGGATGTGCCCGTTGTTTTGTTGCATATCACACAGTATGTGTGATGAGAAGTAAATCCAGATGTTCCACAGGGGGCTTCACCATATTTAAACACACATGAGGCCGTTGACCACATTTGTCAAACTCGCCGTGAATAGAAGTATTTCGAACGAATACTTTTCCACCGCTGTGTCACGTCATATATTACATTCTTATTTTTCAACTTTTAAAATGGAGAAACTTCCTGATGTCGGGTCTCACAAGTACTTGGAAGTGCAGTTATTTTTGTAAGATGCAATTGCAAAACAACGTGTGTCTCAGTGTGCGATTATTTCCAACGTGGCTTAAGATAAAACCTTTAAAAAAATATATGTATTTTCTTTTCTTGGTTTCCTTGAAAAGACACGCACGCAACATTGCCCCACGCGCACACAAACGTGGACACGCAGACTCTCTCCCCCCCCGGGGTGCCGTGATCGGCCAGAGGTGAGGGCAGTGCCAACTGAACAGCATGCCAACACAACCTGCTGTCATGGCAACAGAGGGAGGAGCCAGATGAGACCTCTCCATCTTGCGCCCCCCCCCCCCCTCTGTACTCGTCTCCCTCTCTCGTCTCCCCGTTGTCCCGTTTGGTCATCAGCCCTTAATGTGCGGCGGGATGGAGAGAGAGAGAGAGAGAGACGGGTGAGAAGGGAGTCAGATGAAAGGGATGGAAGAGGCCGATGAACAGGACCGTTACGTGCAACCGAAGGCTGCATCCCAAATGTTGCACCAGATATATTTGTTTGTTGGGTAAGCGTTTGAAAAGGAGAACGCGTGCAGCAAATGGGCCAGATATACGTTCATGAATCGATCTTTCCCGCTCGTCTATCTCGTATTTTTCACAGAAATCCTTCACACCTCCGTTCTCTTTTCTGTGTGCACCACCCCGCCCCCACCCAACCACAGCAGAAAGAAGCAGCAGGCCTACTTAATGAAGTCAGGCATGTCCCATGGGCGCTAGGGTGCGGAGGGGCGTGTGTGTGTGGTAATGTGTGTGTGTGTGTGCATGCATGAGATATTGATGGTGGTCCCTAGCAAATAGCAGTGTGTGCACCAGCCTCTCTTTAACACACACACACACACACACACACACGTGCACCCTTCAGCAGGATGCATCTATAGTCCTGTATACACATATGAACACACGCGCACATGCACACACACACACACACACACACGCTCTGCAGAGAAGCATTATCTCTGAGTCACAGACTGTCCCTCTGCCAGGAATAACTACACACTCTCTCTCACCCTCACACACACACACACACACACACACACACAAACGCTTTCAATCCAGACAGCCCGTTGTATTCTTACGTCACCTACTGCCACACACACAAATTAAAATCAAAATAAGAACCCTAAAT
The DNA here is from genome assembly GCF_964276395.1 of Gasterosteus aculeatus. Lineage (NCBI taxonomy): Eukaryota > Metazoa > Chordata > Actinopteri > Perciformes > Gasterosteidae > Gasterosteus > Gasterosteus aculeatus. The sequence continues at coordinate 2,842,673 of NC_135709.1, read as the reverse complement.
CATATGCGGCCGATGAACAACAGCAAATATGAAAGACACTAATTTCCCCTGTAAATGGAAATCAAAGCACGTTGAATGTCTTGCATGCATGTGTTTCAGATCAGAGCCCCGCTGATTTTTACTCTCGCCATGTAATGAGGGACCGAATCGCACCGTGAACGCAAGGATATTAACTGGCAGTTAGGACAGACAACCAGCAGCCTGCAGGTTGGAATCACCGAGTGCATCACTTCTAATCCCCCCCCCCCCAGATTAGACGTGTGCAACAGCCACAATCACTGGTCAATGCATATTTAGTCAAATAATATTCCGGCATATTTTGCGACAAACAAATTCCGTACGCAGGACTTTGTTTATGACAGCCAGCAGCATTGGCCGAGGATGTGGAGGACAGATGTTTTTTTTCTTTACACCTCGCGTCTCCAGAGGAACAATAATAAGCAGGAAATCGTTGGCTGTGGCCACCGGCCTCCGTAACCCGAGGACAACAGGCTGTTTATTAACAGGTACAAATATAAAAATAAATGGATACCTCAGGAATAATGAGGTCATTTTGCATGTCTGCAGGAAAGATGTGTGCAGGTGGCGTGTGTGTGTGTGTGTGTGTGTAAGCACCCTGGGTAATTAGATAAAAGAGAAGTGAATTAGCGGAGTCCACAGTGCAGAATGATGTTACACAGCCTAACTGAGACCCACTAATCACCACTCGTTAGGCTCACCGAGGAGTCTGTGTGTGTGTGTGTGTGTGTGTGTGTGTGTGTGTGTGTGTGTGTGCGTAAGGTGAGGTTCTTGTGCGTTTATAGCACTGGTGGGTATTGTGTCTTTTCTCATCACAATGAGTTCATTGAAGTGACAACGGCGCTAAATGATAATATGCCTTAAACCCACTGGATGGAGACGAGCTTCGCACCCCCAAAAACAGATGTGAAATATATAAATATATATATATATATATATTCATAGTGTGATTTTCAATTCATAACTTAATGTTTTAATTGAACTTTAACGTCTTTTAATATCACAGACATTTAATACAATGAGGTCAATCATTATGGACGCAGAGACACGAAATCAGGCCCTCGTACATTTCAATTAAACGTACAGTGACGCCCCGATTACGGTCCCGCTCATTGTCCTCGGCCCGGGTCCACCGCAACGGTCCGGGTCCTCCCAGCAAGGGGGGCTCGCTGCACACGGCGCAGACGCATCATCCGACAGTCACACTCTGATTTCACGGCAAAAAAATGTGAATAAATCAAACGCACACCGTCAGCACGAGGGAACCGGGAAACTAATGAACACTGGAAAACGTTCCTGAACTGCCCCTGGGTGATAGAAGTGCACAGACAGAAGACTGCCACGGCTTTTTGGGGGGGTAGTAAAACATGCTGTAGCGCTTGTAATTCAAGTGTTACATTTGGCAGCTTGCTTCTTATCGGCCTGTCTGGGACGCACTCGGCAGCTCAGAGAGAGACGTATATCCGTTAGCCAGGCGTGAATAAAACACACATCTATGTCGGCGTAAAGGAGGAATCAAAAAGGTGTAGAGGGTGGGGGGGGGAGAAAAACTTGTGTGTGCAGCTTCCAGCAGAATGCTTAGAAAACCAAACAGTCCCGACGGGGAAGGCTTTTCGCTCTGCTCCACGCCGCGCCGCCAACTGGACCAGGACCCACAGGCACCTCACAGATCAGACCGGGCCCCCGCAGCGCAGGACGCCCGTGCAGCATCGTCGCACCGCTCACACAAAACGTGTGTTAAATGTGTTATTTGTAAAAAAAAAAAAACAGTGTTGCGTTAGGGTGGCTAAATCGAAGAGGCCGTCTCCCCTCACCTCTGCCTCCCACCTCGTGTTCTCCCCCCCCAACAGCCATAGACTTTATACGAGTGCCTTGTCACAATGCAAAGGCCTCGCTGCCCCCCCCCCCCCCGCGGGAGGAGATCTGCCGAGTACCAGTCGCCCCCGTGGGAGGTGCAAGGGTGCGAGCAGCACCCCAGCCCGACGTATGGAAACAGGATGATGAAAGAGCCACTCAGCCATGGAAGGTATGGAAAAGACACACACACACTGCACGCACATTTAAAAACACACACCACGCAGGGAACGCCGGACCCAAGCAGACTGGCAGCAAAGTATCATCGCACACAAATTAACGGCTGCACACAAAAACAAAAACACACACAAAACAAAGGGCTTAAATGCTGCAATAAAAACAAAAACACAGATGCACACGCAGGTAATAATAGTTCTCACGCACACACACACAGGAACTGTTTTCCTGGGGTGGCCTTAGGGAAATTAGGACGACATTACGGACCTCCAGAGGGTAGCGGAGAGAGAGAGGAAGAGGAAGAGGAGAGGAAGGAGGCTCGTTGTTGTCCTCCCGCCCCGGGCCGGCCGCCTCGATGTCAGCGTCGTTACGTACGATCTCCCTCCCTCCCTCCCTCCCTCCCTCCCGCTGCCCCCACATCACATCTGTGGGGGGCTTCTCCTCTTCCCGATGAACGGCCGCCGCGGGAGGTGCAACTCCACCTGCCCGGGGGGGGGGGGGAGGGGTGGGGGGGGGGGGGAGTCTGCACCGTTGCACTGGGAGGAAATACCGCTTTGCTGACGCTTTTATGAAGAGGCAAATACTCCCGGCGGGAAAACACACTGGGCTGCAGTGTGTTTAACACAAAACATGCGAATGTGCAAAAATGCAGTTCTTCGAGGCAACTTTCTGGCGGCTGCCATGTCCACACGCAACAGACACACACGCACACACACACACACACACACACACACACACAGTTCTAAGAAAAATAACGTAGCTGGTCCCAGTTCCTCCGTTTCAGCTCGGGACCTGACAAACCTTTTCCACAATGACTCACTGGCTCTTTCTGGAAGCAACTCGGTGTGTGTGTGTGTGTGTGTGTGTGTGTGTTGTCCAAGAGACACACATAGTGTGTGCATATGTGCGCGCGTCAAGCCTATAGTCCCTCAGAAAAACAAGACCCTGGAGGAGGAGAGGAGGAGGACGTCAGTGCAAGTCTGTTCTCCTGCGTGAGACTGAGCGTATTATTTTAAGCATACAATGGCTCCGCTGCTACTTTGCCTCTCCGATTTCCCATCTCTCACTTCTGTCCCTGGTATCTCCACTCGTCTCCCTCTCTCCCAGCACACTGGGGGAGGAAACGAGGAGGAGGAAGCGGACGAGTTGTTTTTCTGTCCCACTCAGGGTTGGCGTGGGCAGAGGGAACGAGAGGCGGAGGGTGTTGTGGCACATTCGACCTCCGGGGGCCGCTCTCTGGGGCAGAAACGGCCCGGGGGGGGGGGGGGGGGGGGGGGGGAGAGAGAGAGAGAGAGAGGGGAGGAAAGGGGGAGGAGGAGATGTGGTAGGGCAATTCCCTTGGGGTCACCCTCCCACCTTCCCTCCCGCGGGTCTTTCTAAACTCAACACACAATTTCCAGAGAAAGCGAAAGAGAGACACAGGAATAAAGCCGGGCTAGAAGTTTGTGAATTTAACAAACTCTCTCTCCCTCTTCCTCACCCCCCCATCTCCCCCTCCTTGTCGACACCATCTCCCAAGGAGTGAGGGAAACAAGGTCTTTCTTAATCTGCTTTAATAAGGGGAGAGGCGGCAACTCTCCCTCCCCTCTCTCTCTCTCTCTCGGGCGCACACTTCTTCTTCTAACGTGAGCACACGAGTCTGGTTGAAAGTGGGAAACGGTGGAGGACGGGAGGAGGGAGACAGACGCGACGACACCGGGACATTCGGCAGGAGACGATAGAACGAGAAAGCGATGTGGGGGACGTCGGGAGAGGGAGTTGATGGTGAAATCCAAATTGAAAGAGTGGCTGAGTAAGGGAATATGGGACAGTGTGTTTTTATGGGAGGGGGGGAGGAGAGTGAGATAGAGGTGTGTGTGTGTGTGTGTGTGTCTCATGGGACTCTGGCTTCCTGCAGGAACTGACACACACAGCAGTTCTAGTGAGCCACCCAGGACCTAAGTCAGCACCCCTCTTAACACACACACACACACACACACACACACACACACAGCACCCCTGGAGGAGCGTTAGCCCGAGCAGCGGTCGGGTGGGGGGTGGGGGGGGGTGTAGGATTGGAGGGCGGAGTACGTCATGGACACCCCAAGGATCATATTTCCAATGCTCCTCTCCCTGCAGAGCTGAACGAGGGAGAGCTGCATGGGCACCACATTCAGCAGGATCTTATTTCCCTGCAGGGATCGAGTCAGAGGAAGCGTTCAACTGCTCCCTGATTGGCTGGAAATCAGAGCGAAAAAAAAAAAAAAAAAAAAACGGTCGAACCACCTCTGCCGCGATTTGTTAAACGCGTAGTTTGATCTCTTTCTGACGACGGCGATGAAACGCTGTTAATCTAAGCGATTATTGTGGACGAGATTAATGCGATTAAATATTTTTAACGCAGTTAGTGCGACTTTGCCTAGTTTGTTGACTTGTGACAGCCAGTTACATCGGAGAGGCCCGAGACGGTGGTTGAAGATGTACAGCGTTTTTTTTTTTTTTTTGCATTGGAAGTAAAACAAAACAGAGGCGCGACACACACACACACACACACGGCGGAGAACCGTGCAGAGGAATTACTCCATGTGGCAAGCGGACCACCGTAGGACTGATATTCCCCCCCGGAACACGTTGAATAATTCATTGGAATCGGGTCGCTCTCCGTCTCCGTTCGATCCGACTCCTCGGCCTCTTCTCAAACCCCCCCATGGTGGCCCTTTCGTTCCGCTTGCCCCCTCTTGAATTCTCCTCTTTTTCTCGCTCATGTGGCATTTCTCTCTTCTTCCCCCCCCCCCGGACGTCCACACATCCCGCTCATCCTAACGCTTTCATGTTCACTTGATCTCCTCCTTCGCTTCCTCCGGCACATCCCTCCGAGCAGTAGCAGCCATCACACGTGGAATCGATATTACAAATTGTGCGCTCGAGTGTGTCGGACGCGCAGTATGGACTCTTGTGTAGATCCGACAGCTTGCTGAACCTATATTACATTATCAGTGTGTGTGTGTGTGTGTGTGTGTGTGTGTGCGCACAAACCTGTGTGGACAGCTGATTCATCCCAGGTGCCTCCACACTCTGAGGACTCTCCTTCTTCCACCGCTGAGAATAGAAGAAAGAAAGGTTAGAAAGTGGGTTCAGATCTGATTCACAATCACATCACTGATTCAACAAATCGGTACTTCTTTTCCTCGTCTTATGTGAAAATGAATTGAAAATAGTCGGAAACAAAACAACCTTTCAGACACTCTTGATGAGTCTGAAGTGTCGAAAAACTGCGAGTGCAGGTTTCTTAATCACGAACATGATGTTTTCCAGCAGACCTTACATGGTCCTCTGTATCAGCCGTCTCCCCCGTTGTCTCCCCCAACTTTGGATTCAAAGCACGGCCTTTACAAAAAAAAAACGTCGTTCACACATTCTGCGGGTTTTCATCGAAAGGCCTGCGCGTTATTTCACGCTCCGAAGCAACAAACGGGCCCGATATTCACAACCGCGATGTGCCGCCACGCGGGACACGGAGCCAATCCGGAGCAGGAATGTGACACCGACTTCCTGGGTACAACAGGAAGGAGGAGGGAAGCACAGCTGGCACACAAACAGGAAATGGCTGGAGCCGGCGCACAATGGGGCTTCCTGCGCCCTCCCCCGCCACCTTGCGCTTCCCCCCCTCTTCCTCCCCATCGCACGACTCCTCACTTACTCTCCAATCTGTCCAAACCCCGGTTCTCATCCTGCTCTCCCCGGTGACCCCCCCGTCCCCCCCCGAGAGACGGCCCATCCTCACAGTTACGCCGAGAGCTCAAATGAAAACAAGAAGTTATAAATCAGTGAAAGAAAAACCCTAACCCCCCCACCTCAAAACCTAAAAACAAACTCATGTGGGCATATGGATGAAGTCTGAAATCTCTCCGACCGGAGACTGTAGCTGCTTCGGAGAGGCCAGATGTAAACACACACACACACGGGTGGTGGAGACCTCCCGCCATGACCAACACGTCTGCCAAACGCTGCACACGGAGACCAGAAGTAAAACGAAAGCATGTCGTTTGACATAAGAAAAAAAAAAAAAAAAAGGGGGGTTTTCCTCCAAAACGTGGACACCTTGTGGATTCGCTTGCACGTCGTTTGAAACAGAGAAACGAGGTGCATTTAGATCGAGGGGGATGGAAACGCGTGTCATAAGCAGCGCTACTGCGTGTGTGCTGCAGCTTTAGCATGCCTGCACATTGCCTGCACATTGCCTGCACATTTCCTGCACATATGCAAGTAAGAAGAGAGGACGTTCCATGAGACGTGGGTGTGTGTCTGTGTGAAAATGTACTTTAAAGTGTCTGGTGGGGGGGTTCTCCGTCTCCTCTCTGCCTTCAGTACGTCTCGCAGTACTAACAAGAGTTTCACCAGGAGCAGGAGGCTGTGCGGCGCGACCGCGTGATTAGATCCGTCCGAAGGCCGCGGGGTTCACAGTCAACCGGGTTCAGTTGAGGCTCAAACTTGAGTCTAAGCTTTTGCGTCTTTGAGTTTGTGTGTGAAAAGCAACGGATCGCTGCGAATCAGCCGCATTCCGCGCGTCTCCGCTGCGGTGTGCGTGGCGAGGAAGCGCGTTGCTCACACTCTGGTGACGTCACCCGGTCTTATGCAATATGGCCCCGTCGACACAGAAACATGCGCACACTGCAGTGGTGTGCGTGCAGGAGGAAGAAAACATGGCCGCTCACACAAGCCGCCATTGGCGGGTCGTGGAAGCGGGTTGGATTCACGGATGATACATAAACAAACAAACAAACAAATAAATAGACGCGACTCTCTACGGAGGTGTACTTTTGAGGTACTTTTGAGGTTTGGAAAAACGCGCTCGTACAGTGAAACTTTGCATTCGGTGGATTTTGGTCTTCATCATTGGTTGATGGCATAAGTTTATTTGTGTGTGCGCGACGTAAACAGCAAGCAGCAAACGCACACAAAGCTGTGGCAACACAAGGCAAGGCAATTTTATTTGTATAGCGCTTTTCATACACAAGGCAGACTCAAAGTGCTTCACATCATAACATTTCATACAATAAAGTGAAATAAAATGCAGGAATTAAAAGAAAATTAAACAGCAAATAAAATTATAAATTAAAATCTTATTTTAATTGTTTAAAGGCACAGGTTAAAAGTGCAATGTAGGTAAAATTTGAAGCTGAACATAAAAGTTTTCAGTCTTGTTTTAAACGTGGTCAGAGACACACACACACACTAAACAGTGTGCACAGCCACACGTTAACGTTAACCCATCACGATGCAACACAAAACTACACAACACTCCCATCGGCGCCACACAATGGGCCACGAAGGTTCATTAGACAGACGCACAATTATACCGCAACCACACACATTTACATACAGACGCAAAAATAGGTCCTAAAATGACAGCACGCGCTGCAGGTCCCGTTGCAGGTCATGTGATCAGGCCGGTGTAAAGGCTCGCCGCGGGGGGCCGCGGGGGGGGTCCGTCGTGAACCATTAATCACTGCTAATTAGCCGCACCTGTGTGTGTGTGTGTGTGTGTGTGTGTGTGTGTGCGTCAGACGCAGGCGCGCGCTCTCTCTCGGTGGACGCGCGCGGCCTGAGCTACGCTTGAGCGCTTGATGGATGACGTTGGAAAAGAGCGACTCAAGTTACGTCTCCACATCGTGATGTTGCACAAATATTTACACACTTTTGATCTTAATTATGCGCACACACACACACACAGTAGTGAAGCAGTAGGACGATGCATTTCTCCGCTGTCTACTTGCTCCACCCTCATCTTTTCGGTTGTGTCTTTGTTCGTCACCCACGTCCTTCCTCGCTATTGTCCCTCTTGAGCCTCCTCTGGTCGCCACTCACTCTCCGTCCTTCTCAATTTCAAATTTCCTTTCCTCCGGCTATCTTCCACCCCCCCCCTGTTCTACCACACTCCCACTTGCTGCCCCTTCTATCTTCGTCTGTCCTTCTCTTATGTCCCATGAAAGCACAAACAGCCTCAATGAGAAAACCCTTTGTCTCTTCTTCTTCTTTCCTCCTCTCTAACCCTCCTAAACAACACATGCACGCACGCTATCAGGGCCGTTCACTCCCCAGGCAGCCAGAGGCTCCGGTGTTCCCAGACGGCTTTTTTTGACGAACGGGTCGCCGTGGCCAATCGCGCGTTGGCCAGGCGGCCCGGGGAGGCGGGATGTGGGTCAGCGCAGCCAATGATGCGCTGGAGATTTTTCCCCAGAGGGGGCAGGCTGATTGACAACTGGTGCTGGACAGGAGTCAAGAGGGTAATTGTCATCTCTCTCTCTCTCTCTCTAACTCTCTTGCCCGCTCCCTTTCTCTCCCACTACACATCTTTTTTTTTTTTTTCCATCCTCCCTCGCTCCATCTCCCCCTTTCCAACCCACTTCCCTCCCACAACCCCGCTTTTTTTCCCCCCCCAATAGCTCTATTGGGACGCTCTCATTGGCTGCCCTTCCTGCCCCTCAGGAACGACTTTGTGACGCTACTGGCCGGGCCGATGCCAATCTCCATCCCCAGCATGCCCCTCGGGACCCCCCCACCCCCTCCCCAACTTCAATGGCTTGTGTCAGGCGCACACACACACACACACACACACAGCTAGCCAGGGGACGGGGACAGAAGCTGATTAACCAAATACTTTTATCAGCAGTAAAACTGCTCTCTCTGCATGCCTGCGTTCCGAACAAAACGGCCTTAAAATACATAAACACACACACACACACACACAGACACACACACATCCCCCAAAGCACTGAGCCACTGGCCAGAGTCTATAGTTTGGGACGTGTGTGCGTGTAGAGGGAGCGAGGCAGCAGAGGGCTTTACATGGATGGCAGAGAGGAAGGAACGGCAGCCACACAAAGCCTGGCGGACGGGCTTCGTCGCCCTCTCTATCGCTCTGTTTTCTGCCGTCGGTCTCGTCCGCCTTTCGCTCCAAAATATCTCCGTCCGGTTGTGTTCGCCTCTCTTTTTTCTTACCTTGAGCAACGAGGTCATTCTTGCCTTCCTTCCCCTCTCCTCTCCTCTCCTCGCTGCGAGAACACGGTGCGCAAATGCACCCTAAGAGCTTGCGTTTGGGATTACTGGTGTCAGAATGAAAGACAAAAGGCCTGAAACAAAGTCAATGAAATAAACTGAAACGGCTCTAGAAAACAACTAGCGGGGTTTCTTGTTGTTGTTGTTTTGGTGTCGCTTTTTCCACTCCGATGAAATAACCCTTTGCGGGTGTGCACGGACACAAAGCCATGCATGTGCGAACGAAGAAATCTCTATTTGAAAACACAAAACAGCCTTTTTAAACCAGGAGCTGCTAATTAACACAGAAAAAAAGCCGCCGCACTCGATCATCTTTACACACACGGAGTAGATGTTCAGGGCCAAACAACACAGCTGGAGATTAAAGAGCCTCTCTGATCTGACATTTGTTTTTCTGTCTGACAGAGACAGTGTGAGTGCGGGAAGAGGAATCGATAGCGGGAGAGAGGGAGAGAGAGACGTGGGGGAGGAGACGAGAGGAAGGAGGGCCAGGAGTGAAACGGGTAAACAAAGTGGAGCGACGTGCAGAAGATGCGGACGGAGATAAAAAGCGAAATGTAGTTTTTTTATTGTAGTTTAATATTTATGTTTGGCACTGGGTCAACTTCATGTAAAAAAAACAAAAAAAAAAACCTTGCAGGGTGAAATTGTACGGTTCCGGCCTCACAGTCCCTCACTACTATTAGCAAGACGTCCCCACTCGTGCCGTTATTGCCAAGCAACGGATCTTATGTGCCGTCGAGGCGACGAAAAAAAAAAAAACGCGAGATGAAGGAGCGTGTGATCACAGACGAGGGTTATTAGAAACTCTTTCCCCGAGTCAAAGGCCCGCGGAGACGAGCCCACGGGTGAAATGCTTCTCGTGTGCCGGAAAACTAAGAGAGGCCTTTGTCAATGAATAAGAAATGTATTTACAGATATTGCAGGAGGCCGAGCGGCTCGTCCCCAGACTGCTTATCAACTCTTGTTCTAAAAGGGCATTAAGATTTTAAATCTGCCCACACACCTCACACATACAGGTGAGCTCTTATTGTCCGTCCCCCGAGCTGCTCGTCAGCTTCGGCGAGTCTCCCTGAAATGAACCTGGATTCCACGCCAGAGTGAAAGAGAGCGGCAGGTCGACAAAAGGAAGTGAACGTCTCGACTGTTCGGCCACTCTCGGGGAAATATCCGCACCACTTCCATTTGTTCTCATTCAACGTGGCCTCGCTCGCTCCGGTCGCCATTGTGCGTCTCACCGCGGGGGGGGGGGGGGGGGGGGGGGGCTCCTTCTGCCTTTTGACCGGGGCGGTGAATGGAAGGGAGTTTGAACAACCAGCTGAAGACCGGAGCACTTAGAAGAAGCCCTGGCGGATCTATAGCGCAGCACAAAGGACCTGGTGGTGTCCACTAAAAACAGGGACACGTAAACAAACAGCTTGTTCTTGACAAGACGCCACAAGTACACACAAACTGGACTAAATGACTCTCACCCAGGAGACAATTATTCGGAGTGATGACAACCCGAGGGATCCACGGGAGCCTTCAAGGCGGGACGGACGGGGAAAAAAAAAATCTTTTCCCTCGTTTTCGTGCCCTTCAGACCCTGAATTTGCCAAATTAAAGTTAAGCTTCGGTAACAAGAAGCAACTGAATAGCAGACTCGAAGCGGAAACCCGACTAGGCCGGTGACCTTTGCCCTGCAGCGCCCACACAGAGGAGGATTTGCGGGGTCAAACCAGCCCCCCCCACACACACAGATATAGATTTACCATTTCCCAAAAGTCACCCTTTCATCAACAGCGGTGTGCGTGCCGACGCGTGTCGGAAGGGAGGGAGGGAGGGAGGGAGGGAGGGCAGCCCAATAGATATATTATGCATCAGCCAGGTGTGCAGAGGGGCACTGCTAATTGCCCCCACCACTAATGTTTAATGTACAGAACAGACAGGGAAAAAAAGAAGTTGACGGGACGGAGAAGTGGAGCGGGGGCGAAAAACACACGAGGCGGCACGTATTTGATGCACTTTTAGCTGCCGTAGCTTGCGTTGTTGTGGAGGCGATTCCTGCGTGTGTGTGTGTGCGTGTGTGTGTGTGTGTGCGTTAAGGTCCAGTGAGCTTGCGGCCGATAAACCAGGCTAGCTAAGCCGCTACAATGGCACAGTCCTGGCCCGTGACGGCCCCGTTCCCACGCGCACGTCCACCGTGACGCCAGGCCGGCCGCTGATAAGGAGTTAGTTGGGGGGGGGCATCACCCCGGCAAACCGATGTGACCGTCTCCCGTCCATTATTTGGGACCGGACCCAATTTGTATTGCTGGGTGACGATGTCAGACATCGTTGGTGTCACTCAGACCGGTGCTCGTCCCACTGCGATGCCTCAAAGGGCCTTCCGTGAAAAATGACCCTTCACTGACCTCTGGTCGGCTCCGAGAGCATTCGATCGTGCGGCGATTTGCTTCTAATTGAGTGCAGCTCGACGTGAGTCCGATAACGTCTGCAGCATGGTGCTCGCCGGGCTCAGCCGATCACCTAATTACATCAGCTTGTTTGGTCCCATTATTAAAACAAAACAACTACCAAAAACTGAAATCCACCGCCTGCTGGGGAGTCAATTGAATTTTCAAGCAACGCCCTCAGAAAGCCATTAAATGGTCCAGCAGGCCGTGACGCAAAGCCAATGGCGGCTTCTTTGTTCGCCCCCCGATCGGCCTCCCCCGCGCGCGGCGCATCTCCAGCGGCTTCCGTGACATTTGAACTCTTGACGTGCACGCAAAAAAAAAAAAAAAAAAAAACGGGACACGCGAGGAATCCAAAACACACGCGAAACGTCTCGTCGCCCAATGAGAGCGTGGCGTGACGGGCAAATCAATCTAATGGTGAAGCCGGACGCGATGACGGAAGAGGAAGCTCTGCGCTTAGATGAGCGAAAATTGAAACGTGCACCCGGACCCGCCGACCTCCCGTTTGCCCCGGGGTCAGTTTCTTTTCATTTTCGCCTTTTTGAGAGCGTGTTTTGGTTTCAGCAAACCGCCGAACCGTCGTCTGACTTCCCGACATTTCCCACCACAATTAACTTTTACCCACATTCGGCGGGTTGGCGGTTGTTAATTTTAAAGTCTTCAGCAGTTAATTGACAATAACTAACTCCAGGCAATGAATAATTATATCCCAGAGTCTCTTATTACATTTAAATCACATACTTACATGAATTACCACACAGCTCTAAACAGTGTTTAAAAGGTAGGAAAGCAGAACACAGCGGAGACCATTATTCCACTATTTGATTAATGAAGCAACAGAAAAATGTCTCCTCCTCTTACAATATATTTAAAAAACCTTAATTACGGTACATTTAGGTTTTAAGCGACAGAAAAACAACATTAAGCACAGGCAATTGATCGATTATGACCAAATGTTTGAGTCATTTTCTGGTCAAACATTTGGTAGCTGGCGGTGAGTTTGGTCGGAGGTCAAAGGTCGGAGAGGAGTTGAAATAATGTCATTGGGCTCAACACACACACACACACACACCGAAGGGGAACCAAACCTCCTCCTCTGGACTCAAAAGGGCTCATTTGACTCCACTGACAAACCAAATAAACGCTAAATAAGTAGGTGCCCCCCCCACCTCACCCCTCCTCACCCCTCCTCCCCCGCCTTCTCAAAGCTTCCCTGCTCTGCTCCGTCTCTCTGTCATATGCGCTCGACTCCCGTTTAATGTCCCGCAAATGAAGCGGATTTATTAATGTGTAATTAAGTAATAATCATCACTACATAATGCATGAGAGACTCGAGGGGCTCGGCGCTGAGAGGGGGGGAGAGGGGGGGGGAGATAGGAGAGCGAGGCGGCCCGGGCAGACAGAGGAGGAGATTTCTGCTGCCTCGCTCTCGCTAAAGACACACATTAAAAACGGATTAATCCATTGAAATAATATTTTGATAAGCGAGAAAGCCGTGCTCACCCCCCCTCACCCCGTCTGCTAGTTTCATGGCCCATCATTGCGTCATTAGCCGCGTTCAATCAACAGACCGCAATTAGTCAAGACACACACACACACACACACACGCGGAGTTAACAAGGCCTAATCCCTGTAAGAGCTACACCGGTCAAGTATATCAGAGGCAGTCGTAGAGCTAATGCTGCTGTTTGTTGTGTCGTATCCAAGGACATGTGTTGATTAACGTTTTTGAAAGTGTAAAATTGAATGAGGTTGTTAATGTTATTGAAACTTAAATCCCAACGCCAGTCGATTTCAAAACATGAACTCGAGTAACAGTATGAAACCAAAGATATGTATGAAATTATATATGTATAAAACATAGAAATATGGATATAGATCTATTATGCTAATGTCTGATGTGATGTAGCATGGAATGGACTAGAATAACTAACTGTGACATGGCCTGATTTAAAGAGAATAAAGGCCTCAGAGCTTCTCCACTGAAAAAGGAACCTGAAGCGGCGCGTTTCACGTGCGCAGTGCCGGCCTTTAAACAAAGGACTTAACAAATGACTATAACTTGTTCGGTCCACGCATCCGGTCTAAAAACAATACGACCTCCTAGCGATCTAACAGCGTTATTGGTCGACAAATGCATTTGAAGTCATTTCCGATTCAAGTCGGGTGGGAGGGAGAAATAACGGAACGATCCAAAAAATGACGACGAGACAGTAAAAGTTCAAATAAATCCCAAAAAGAACAATCCTGTTGAGGCCGAAGGGAAGGACTTTGTGCTCCTTTGTCCAGCCAGTGAATCCGAAAGACAGAAAGAACATGAAAACACAGCTAATCCCCCCCAGCGATGCTCACCTCTTCCTATCCTCCACCCCCCCCCCCCCAACTCACCCGCTGTGGCCCAAAACACCTCTCCTGCCTCTCCCCTTTGCCCTCCATCTCTCTCTCTTCCCCCCCCCCCCCCCAATGGCAGGTCTCGGCAAGCTGTTGGCGGGGCAAGGTGTAGCGGGGAGATAGCAACACACACACACACACACACACGCACACTGATCTTTGAGTACATACGCACAAAAAGCCACGGCGCTTATGCAAGCTCGACTACAAGGGCCGCGTTACCGTTGCTGCTCGCGCACACAGACAGCGGTGGTCGGACGCCCTCAGCTTTGCTCCGCTTGGCTGCTTGACTAAAGCTAAGCTCTCGTTATCCGGGTTGCCTCAGTGACACACACACACACACACACACACACACACACACACACACACACACACACACACACACACACACACACGGTGGTGTGCGTGATGCATGCAAACACAAACACAAGAATGTGGACGCACGCAGCGGCAGATTCACTGGTCCACAGCAGCTGATTTGTTCACTGGCAAACTGCAGCGAGCATCAGCGGCACTGCAGCGGGAGGGAGGGGGGGGGGGAGACGGGGGAGACGGGGGGGGGGGGGGGGGGGGGGGGGGCAACAACTACGTCCAACAACATCTCACACATACTGATGAAGTGGAGATCTGCTCCTGCCACACGAAACGAATGTTGAAAACGGCGACTGGGTTGTTCGTCATTAATCGATTGTTAATCTATTTGCAGGTAAACAATCGATCGGGACGGTTTAGCAACGAATAAAACAACTCATTGGTTACAGGTGAAAAGGATTGTGCGGATTTTAGCCGTTTCTGATCATTTCTTAAAATCACAAGCTGGTTTGTGATTGTTGAAGTTTACTTTCTGATGTCCAATTCATGATGAGACACCTGCGTAAAACATAAGAATTATCATCCCTCATTTAAACTACTTAAAATACAAAAAGCTAATGTCATTATTTAGTGCTCCCCCAAATTCACACTTTATAGTATACAGTCAATTTCAGGCATTGGATGTTGTTACTAGCTAGAAACGGAATTCACCGCTACATTTGTATACTATACACTATGCGATATAAATTACAAAGCTTATAAAACACGTTTGTTCTGCTGCACATGCATTACAACCACATCCCGTAGCAATCACACTCCACCGTGCAAGTGAGTGGCCTCTCCTGCTATTGACAAAATGAATCCCGACCCCGACCTCAGATGAAACCCGGCTTTAGCTTCCAAAACCTGCGGGAGAGCCTGAAATCCCCCAGAGGAAAAATCCTGCCGCTAATCAAACTAAACACGCACTCTGAGCCGCCGTCAGAACTCGGCCTGCTTTCCAGATAGTTGCAGAAGAAGAAGAAGAAGAAGAAGAAGAAGAAGAAGAAGAAGAAGAAGAAGAAGAAGAAGAAGAAGAAGAAGAAGAAGAAGAAGAAGAAGAAGAAGAAGAAGAAGAAGAAGAAGAAGAAGAAGAAGAAGAAGAAGAAGAGAAGCCCTATGAGGTGGAGGAGGGGACCACATGCTCAGGCCTTCACGGGTCCACGAAGGAAACGTGGAGGCCAAGGCCACCACATGCCCCCCCCATGCAGGACGCACACTCACTGCCGTGAGCACCGCAGACACACACACAGACACAACAGTACCTGTAGCTTTTCAACAGAGGGATTTTAATACAGTTCAAACTTTTCTCGGACTCGGACAGATGAGGAAGAGGAGCCTCGGGAACCTGACATAACATCTGGGATCAAATACGGCCTTCTGAACTGCGGCTCCCTAGAAGTTTGGTGAATTTTAGAATGAAAACGTTGACTTTGTTATTTTGGTGGGAAGCAGCTAGTAGGTCAACCAACCAAAAGTACCGCACGAAAGCAAAAGGCCCCACAAGTCAACAACCCAGATCACCTTCACAACGAGTTGATTCAAAACGCCAACGCGCTGCGGTCAGTGAACGTCACACGTTCCCAGCTGGTGGAGGACGACATTAAACTGGACGCCAAACATTTGACTCCTTCGATCGACCTCCGTCGCACAATTAGCGCGCGCGCGCACGCGATTTGGAAAAGTAAGAGAGAAAGATTTACCTGCGCATTAAATAAACTACGCACCGGTGGTGATGAGCAGACGGGTGGCGGGTGTAAATCAAACCGGCTAACGAGCGCCGGGGAGCGGGTCACGTGACACCTCGGCTCCCGGGGGCGAGCAGCGGCGGCAGCGGACGCGGCGCACGTGACTCACCTTTGACGGCGCGCGGCTTGGCCTGCTTTCGCCTCGACATCGCCGGTCGCGGGGGAAAGCTCGTCCTCCGTGCGGTTTCAAATGTCCTTTATTCTCTAAATGTCCCTCCGTTCGGCTCGCCGCCGCCGGGCTCTCCGTCCTCCTCCGCCGCCTCCGCCGCCTGTTGCACTGCGGCAGCCGCGCCGCTTTCCGTGTGTCCGTGCGTGCGCGCGTCGGGTCGGTCGTCTCCCTCCGCAGGTACGCTTCTCTCGACTTCCTCCGGCCCCCGCGGACCGGGGAGGGGAGGGGAGGGGAGGGGGGCGCTGCGGAGAGGGAGGAGTGAGCGCGGCCGGTGACCGTCCAGGTGAAGCGAGGCGACGGGATGAGGGGGGCGGGATGTTCTCGGGGAAAAATTGCTCCCGATGAAACGAAACGTGGCTCCTCTTCTCGCGCGCGCTCCTCCAAGCTTCGTCCGTTGTTGTTTTTTTCTTGCTTTCTTCGTTTTTTAGTTTATCGTAACTATTTCGGTCTGTTCTGGGATTTTTATCATCCAGGAAAAAAAAAAGCGGCGCCGACCCCCCCCCCCCGACGAGGCGACCGGCCTCCCGCGCTCGCTCCCGTCCCCGCCGCGCTACACTCGGCGGCGCTGGCGGTCTGGCGGCATGGACGTTGCGCTCTTCCCCGGCATCTCCACCCCGCGCGGAACAGCCCGCTGCTTCTACAGCCCACGCGCTCCCTCGCCTTCTCCCTCTCTCTCTCTCTCTCTCTCTCTTTTTTTTTTGTTTGTTGTTGTTGTTGGTTAATACTACAAGGAGTTTTAATGGCAGCCCGATGCCTGTACCAGCCGAACCCCTCGCTAGCCTCTGTCTCCCTGCTTTTTCTTTGTCCTGACTCTGGCTACCAGTCTCCCTCCTCCTCCTCCTTCTCCTCCTCTGCCTGCCTCTGCTGGCGGGGCTGCGGCGCAGACACACATAATAAAGCCCAGGCAGGCAGCGCTTGGCTGGAAATGTAGCCGCGTCCCAGCAGGGGGATGTGAGAGAAGGGTCCCGGCGGGGGAGCGCTCTGATCCCGCAGGGAGCAGCTCGGCACAGCCCGGGTTGGCTGAGGCATGAGAGAGAGAGAGGGAGAGGGGGGCAGGCTGGGCTGACAGAGAGAGAGAGAGAGAGAGAGAGAGAGAGAGGGGCAAGCAGGGGGAGAGTTAGGCAACAGCGCCTACCAGTGGCCGACTGGCGCAACTGCAGCGGAGTCTGCGAGAGCCGAGCGGGGAAATGTGGATTTGGATTGGAGGTCAGGTGCGGAAGAGGCCCCGTGAATTTTATTAGTTTAGTGCCCCCTCCCCCCTCCCTCCCCCCCCTCCCTCGAAAGTGGCCCGGATGACCACGTCACCGGGCGCAGCCTACACATCTAATTGCATTACAGGTCATTTAGCCGAGGCTTTTATCCAAAGCCACATTTTTTTAACCCATGGCTTTTTTTTTTGCACTTTGCATTTTGGCCCCGGGGAGCAATTAGGGGTTAGGTGTCTTGCTCAGAGGAAATGGAGCAGCTGGGACTTGAACCACCCCTGCACCACGACGAAGGCCAGAGGTTTGTAATGTGCACTGCAAGCTGGGACCAACTATGTCTTTTACACACACACACACACACACACACACTCACTCAAAGCCAGGATCCCCAGAACAATACAAATGCCGGTGGTTGGATATACCACTTGTTATGAGTGGACAAAAACAAACAGCTTAACTGGCGACAGCAAGAATTGACGCGGCGTGAGACTTGAATTAAACTTTATTATTTGTAATTGTTGGTATAAAGGGAGAGAATGCGTTGCAATTCCAATGCATGGATTTACCCTGCAGTGGACAGCACCCCTACATAGAAACATATATTGAGAAGACTTAAAGACGTTATTCACCTTGAAATGCTCCCTGTCGCATGAGCGTTCGTCATTTCACTCGTTTGCGGCGGATTAATTTCTGCGGGACGGTTTCTGACAGGATTAGTTTAAGCCTTTTCATTAAGGCTGAGCAGAACCTGTCCGTGCAAAATGAACATTTTCCGCACTTCAGATCGAGACCACACGAAACGTCCGCTTCCCGTCCGGCCGTGAGCGCGCGACAAGCGCCGACCTTTGTGTGTCGCGGGGATGTGCCGTGCGGCCTTTGAAAACTGCTGAGACATTTCTTTAAAAGCCGCTGCCTCTTTCTATGCCGATTGGGACGTTTCGCCTCGAAGTAGAAAGCTTTTTTTTTTTTTCTCTCACATCGGAGGGGCCCCCTTTGGTCACAGTGAAAATAAACCGTTTGACTTACTGTATGAACATAATTCAATTAGCCACGCCAGTGTGTACATGCACGTGTGTGTCTCTGCTTGTGTGTGTGTGTGTGTCTTCGTCAAAGCTCCTTTTATGTCCAGTAAAGAAAAGAAGGACACGTCTGTGGACAATATAAGGCAGACAAAGAGGGGGGGGGAGAAAATGAAAATCACTGGCTGCTTTGTTCTTCACTCTCTGCTCCAACTGAGCGCTCTCTGACCGCAGCTGAGCTTTTCCATGTTGCCCCCCCCCCCACCCGCCACTCGCCCTCCCCCCCTGTCTCCCTCGCTGGTTGTCATGGATAAACTGGGTAAACGTGGAGCTCCCAGTGCTGACCAGCAGGACCACTGCCCTCGCCGGATAGGGCCTCCCCCCCCGTCCGCCCACGGAGAAACAGAGCAGCCTGTAAGATTCAACACCCCCCCTCCCTTTTGTCTCTTTCTGCCTCACCCTCCAACCTTCACCTCTCCCTCCCTGTGAAGTGAGTGCACGCCGGGGGACCTGTGTGTGTGTGTGCAATTCTATCCATGTGCGTGCGTGTGTGTGTGTGTGTGTGTGTGCGCTTGCACGTGCATAGCTGCCCCCGGTGTGACTGCCTCTGGCGTGGAGGGGCAAAAGCCCTCCCTCAGTGGGGGGTCCCCCCCCCCCTCTCCTCGTCTCTGCCGGTAAATACAAAGAGCGGGAGAGAGAAAATAAAGGCCCACATTACAAGCTCCTTAAGGGTCAAGGACAGGCCCCAGTCTGAAAGGCTTCTGAGAGGCATTGTTGAGTCACACAGCTCGCGATTACACCCTCTGTCATCTCCGCCGGGACGCGGTCTTCTTCTGTCTTTTTAACACGCAACGAGGGAGCTGAATAAGTCGGTCAACTGACGTGCGGTGGGATTTTTCAAGTGAGTTTGTGGCGTAAGAGCGTCATTAGAATAAACTTCCTTTGATTAACGTGTGTGTGTGTGTGTGTGTGTGCATAAATCATCATGTTTGAGTAAGTTGCCGAGCCCAAACCGTTTTATCAGATGCTCATGGGAGCTACAAGGCTAATAAACACCACGGAGTGCTTTTTATCTCGAGTCATATTTCCGCATTGACGGTGAATGTTTTTGCAGCAGCGTGGCGCCAAACTTCAAACCTCTTCGAGTGGCTCGAGTCTGATTCCCTTTAAAGACTCGTCTCATAGTTTTGCTTTATTTTCTTTTTCAGACAAGTAAGCCCGATTCACCCAATCCCACAAACGCACTGGAGAAAACAAATTAATATTCGCCAATATAGAATAGCGGGTTACTCAAAATCCACATCAGAACGACGAGTTTAAGCAAAACAAACAATCAGTGACTCTTTGGGGCGCCGCCTCATTTAAGGGTCAGTGTGCGTCAACAGAATCTCAGTTCCTCCACACGTTTGGGTCTGCGTGTGACCGGAGGCCTTCGGTGTGGGGGGGGGGGGGGGCCCAAACGCCATCGCTTTTCGCATGGTCGGATGACAAGTCAAAGAAGAACCTTTGCCGGGCGGGTTACAGTTTATACGTTTCTGGTTGCACTTTATGTGCATTGTCTTGGAAGAACTGCCTCCCAATATTTAAGTACCATATTTAGTGCTTTTCTAGAATCACATCCGTTTTCATTGACCCGCAAAGGGGAGGAGTCCACAAAAGCGCCTCGCGCCTTCCTATCGGCCTCTCAGGTACGAAAAAGCCCGGCGCCCCCCTGCAGGGAGCAGGTAGCAACGGTCCATTCTCCGCTCCCTCTGCACCTCAGCGCCGGCCCGCTGTGCTGCTTGCTAGCCCGCCGCTAGCGGATGGAGTTCATGTTGTATTCATGTAGCCTAAAGCGCACTCTCTCGCTCTCTCTCTCTTCTTCTATCCCACCCTCCCTCCCTGTCCTCCCTTTCTCTCCCCATCCCTGTCTTCTGCTGTGCTGAACTCTCGCCAGCGCCGCCAGCTCTGCCCTCTGCAAGACAACAACGTTCCATCTCGATGCTTGTGCCCTAGATATCGGCTATTTTTACATGGAATAATTAGACACATTACTGATTTAAATACTGCAACGCCAGATTCTTTTGTCTCCACTCGATGTGGGCTGGGTGCACGATGCCAAAAGTGGAAAGTGCGCGTGTTTTTGTGCGTGATTCATTTACGTAGTTGTGAGATCCGCTGTAGATTAACTGCCGTTTGTCATACAGGAGGTGTTTAGAAGTGCATTATTAAAAGGCATGTTGATCTTCTGCGTATGTTAAGAAATGTGTGTGCGTGTGTGTGCGTGTGTGTGTGTGTGTGTGTGTGTGTGTGTGGGCTGCATTCATTATCTGAGCCAAAGGTGAGAACATTCACCCTGCAGTGGCTAATGAATAAATCGTCAGTATGGAGACAGGAAAAAGATTTAAATAACTTTTAATATTTGTTTTGAGCATTTGTTAAACCGAGAGGTCTTTGCAGAGGTATTAGTGTGTGTGTGGGGGGAGAGAAAGAGAGACAGGGGGGAGGCTCACTGCCATAGAATGCCCGCTGTCTGAAATCTCTAAAGAAAACAAAACATGGCTGCAATGATGATGACGATGATGACGATGATACTTACGATGATACTAACCCATTTGTCTCCGAGGGCGATCACTATTTTAATTTTAGTGGTTGGTATAGATTTCACCGTAATGCCGCTGTTTGTGAAGATGATGATGACAATGATCACGATGAATAATGAATGTCCTTTAAATTAAACGGTGCTGGAAATGGTGGCCGGTCCCTTCGGAAATGTGGATCGGATTTCGTCTAAATTGATGAAAATGTTGTTCGGAATTAGATTTTGCTCTCACACAGTGAGCAACAGACAGACACTTCTGGCTCTTTGTCCACCACGTGTGACGTGCACTGGATGCGATGTGGAGATGTGGCCTGGGCCTCCAAACTACCGACGTGACCTTCGATGCACTGCGTTCTTCAGATGGGCCGTTTGTTTCCTCGCCAAAATCTCCATAGAACCACTACCGGTTTGCCTTCACACTGATGGAGATTTTGGGGGCTTGTTGATAATGTTTTTGGAAAAAAAAGACACATTTTTAGGAAAAAAAAAACATACCCAATATTATCTATCTCCGAGTGTCACTGAATGCAATTTAGTTTGTTAACGTCACAGCAATTCATCCACGTTTTTTAAAGATGAAAACATGGAGAACAAAGTGCAAAGACTTGTTATTGCTGTTCACTAAGCGAGGCTGTTGAAATGTTGAAGTGAAGCTAAAGTAATTAGAGAACATTGCATTTCTTTTGAACAAAGCACTGAGAAATAGTATACGCATGCATACAATGAGACGTGCGTGTGTGTGTGTGTGTGTGTGTGTGTGTGTGTGGCCTGCCTCGGCCACAAGAGGCTGCTAAAAAGAAACTGACAACGTGACCAGCACCAAATCTACATCTTTCCGCTCTCGTTCTTCCTTCAAATCCTCAGCTCTCATTGAGCGCTCGGCTCCGAACAAAGGCACGTTTTCCCCTCGACGATCTCTCACTGCAGGGAACCCCCCCCCCCCCCCCCCTCCACTTCCTAATTTCCCTCCATCGAAAAACAGAAAAGAGCCCCGCTAAAGAGCGTCATTAGTGCCAGGCCTTTTTTTTTTTTTTTTTTTTGTTCCTTGCTCTCGGAAGAAAGGCGAAAGTGTTATCTGTGGCGGACAAACTTCACCCAATTAAGATCCGGCGGGGCGCAGGGGGCTCGGCTCGGGACTCGGCTGCCGGCTTGCCAGCCATGGCACCAAGCCACCCAGCCAGCCAGCCAGCCAGCCAGCCAGCCAGCCAGCCAGCCCGGGAAGGCAGGCAACCAGGCAGCCAGTCAAACCAAACCGGCAGGAAGCCGCGCCGGGCCGCCTACTGCGGCACGCCCCGCAGCCTTGGCGGTTGGACTGACCGGCGCTGTGAGAGGTGTGGCCTGTCGGGCCGGCGGCCTTGTTCGGTAACCGGTCGCAGAACTTTATGAACCAGATGCCGTTTTTTTTTACCACGCCAACGGTTTGCAGGAAGAAGGCAGATTAAGATGGAACGCAAATATGTCATTACTATTGTTACTCTCCAATAAAGATATTTTTGCTCTTTATCTCCAGTTTTCTTATTACTCATAAAAAGGTCAAATCAAAGCAGCATTAATCTTCAGCACCCATATGGAGCGTGTTGTGGCTTTGCGCTACATGTATAATCACGTGTACTATACGTGGGTTTTCTAAATCCATACAAATGCACGGGGACGAGGATGCAGTACAAATCACGCACCTGTCAGGCATGAACAAACAATCACAGAACTGCGTCGTAGCGACAGTCAAACACAATCGAGCACAGAGTGCACGTAGATCATCAACAAATAGATTTTTAAATGATGCGTTTAAATGTCTCTTAAAAGACTTTTTTTCGGTCGCTGTGATCAACACTCCTTTCCGTTCAATTTCTTGGTAGATGATCGGGAGGCAAACAGTGGAAACCAAGCACGTAACAGAGCAATCAGCCACCATCTTTTACTTTTCAGAGGCTATTGAGACTTGGCATCCCCGCGAATGATTAGCTGATAATGTTGCTGCTTTTTAAATTCAGCTGCACCGGCATCAGACAGACATCTAGTTCACCTGCGTAACCGCGTGAAAACGGAAAGTTGAATCGAATAAATGTCCGATAGCAGAGGGTTCGTCATCGAATCTATTTGTGAGATAAAAGCAACACTGGGTCACTGTTCACATCAGCAACACGAATATTAAGATAACTCACAGTAATTACTTCACTCTTTTAAGGACTAAACCAGAAGAAAAAAAGTTAGAAATGTGATTGCAGTCCTGAGCAAATGGAATAACGGAGTGTTTTCCACGTTGAATGAGTAAAAAACAAAGCTTTCAAATGAGTTCTCATTTCCCTTAGTGTTAATTTAGCATAATAACTAAACGTAGCTCTCTTATTTTGTTTGTTTTGTAGTTGTGACCTCTGTGTACTTTTGACTGTAACTCATTTAAGGTCCTTCCACTGACGATCGCTTCTCCTTGACGCGACAGACGCGCGTCGCAATGGTGTCTCTTCTCGAAAAAGATGATTTGCAAACAAACCGCAGGACAAAAGAACTCCTTGTCGAATGCAAATGCAGAATGAGACAGAGACATCATCACACACACACACAGACACACACAGACACACACACACACACACACGTGTACGCACCAGCGCAGCGGCATATTTTTCAAAAATCATCAAACCTTCTTCGCCTGGTGCCACACCTCATGCTGGCACACACGCAAACACGCTCACCCCGCGATCCGGGCACCAGTGCCAGATACACACCCCAGCAGCCAAAGATGTTGATAATTAGAGCCTTGTTATTGGGAGGTGTTAGCACAACAATTAACACCCCAATGCGTGTGTGTGTGTGTGTGTGTGTGTGCACGTGTGTGATGGTGTCTGCGTGGTAACATTATGGAATGCACACACACACACACACACACACACACACACACAGACTCTCACACATGCGGTGAGCGTTCTGTGCAACAATGAAACAGTTTCCCAATTTGACGAAGTTCCTGTGAATTCTGACACAAATAGTTGGAGTGATAGATTCTGATTGGTGGAGGTTTCGCAGTGGGGAGGATGGAGGGTGCAGTGAGGTAAAAGGAGATGAGGAGACAGGAGAGACGAGGAGACGAGGAGGCAGAAGGAAATTAGCGTTTAATAAAAAAATCGAAAAGAAAAAAACGGTTGTTTCCTCTTTCTGTTTTAATGAATCCAGGTTTGGACAAAGGCAACGCAAATGGAAAATAAATGACTTAACTTAAGAGAGACAAGGAGGCGGAGAACGACGGAAGAAGAGGGTGCAGACGGGAGGAACGTTGTGAAGGAGACGATGAGAAGGACATAACATATTTGGGTATTTTTGGGTCCCAAATCTTTCCTTTCCCCTTGTTCGTTGCATATTTTTAGAACAGTGGTTATTTAAGAATCAAATATAAATCCATGAACAACTCTCATTATTTTATTGACATACTGCTTTTCTTCTCCCCCGGTGGAGGTTTTCCATTCAATGAAGAATTTAGTAAATTTGCCCGGAGAAAACAACCGTGTGACTATTCATCATTTTGGTGATTGAAAAAGCAGAAATAATGAACCATCATTTTCCTAAGTGTGGCATTTAAGCTCTTTCCTGATTAATAGCATCAATAATCAGCCGAATAATGAGGCTTTTTAAGAAACTGGGCCTTTAACTTTAAAGATACGGGGGGAAACATTGGAGAATTGTAAGAGGGTCCACAAGCTTGTGACGCCATGTGTATTTATATCTCTAGGTGAAGAATCTGTTTTTTGAAAACAATTGAAAATGCACTTATATTAAATTTAATAAAGTGCAGCCAAACTTTTGACTGTAGTGTATTTTTGTGATATGAATTTGAGATACTTGAACACCAACGTATGATGCTTTTGTTCTAACCAAGATTCTCTATCGCACACAGTGTCCAATCAGGGCTAGAAAGAGATGTGTGTGTGTGTGTGTGTGTGTGTGTGTGTGTGTGTGTGTGTGTGTGTGTGTGTGTGGGCTTGTGTAATGAGGTGGAGACAGTTGTCCATTACTTCCTGAGTTGATGGGCTCCTCGCAGCAGTGTGTCCACAGCTGGATGAGAGGAGGAGGAACCAACAGGAGGAGAACATCACACACACACACACACACACATATATTCCCCGTCTGTGTGTTTGCAATTAGATCAACAAAACTTTATTTATTTTTTAAGCAGTTTTCTAAGACGTTCTTTCTTGCCTTAATGCAGAAAAAGGAAGGAAGGAACTGTGGAAAACATTTAACAAGTTTAATACATCTTTGTCATCACGACAGTAGACATTTAAATTGCATCTCTGTTCTTTGGGAATAAAACAAAATGGGCGAAATAGATTCATACATTCTGAAATATTTGTTTACATTTGAATGATTTTTATTTATTTAATTGATTTAAAAGAGTAAGATGCTATTGAATGAACCTTTTTGAGTAGAGTAGGGACTACTGCTTGGCTCACCTCACACTACGTGGATATTTAGCCTGTATTTGGCCCTTCTTTGTCTTTCCAACCAAACTAACGTGCAGTTACCCCAAAAATCGGATGCCCCATGTTTAAACGCACACAATTCAGAATGATCAGCTGGGAGTGTTTTATCCTGCAAGATTGCACAAACTTCCCAAGTCTCGTTTTTTTCAAAAAACAAACAAACATTAAAAGATGTATTTATTATTATTATATAGATCATTTGAAAGGGATTTACTACATAAAATAATTAAAAATACAAGGAATAACCTGCTTGTGTTCAACATTTTGTAAGTCTTTATCTGTAATTCAATCTTTGCCAGCATGAGGAGCAAGAAGCGCAGTGAGACTGAAAAGAAACGGTATGAGCTGAGGACGCGAGGGCACAAACCTTTAGATTTCTACATTTCTTCCCTCTAAACTGTATTCACCGTCATTTTTCACTCGTCCGATAGTTAAAAATATTTAAAAATAAAGTGCACTAACGTTATTCTCTTATTTTATACTAACCCATAGCATGAGCATTTTATTTTATTTGATTACTTGTGCACTGCTGTCTTGTTGTCACGCACCAACCGCCAAATTCCTTGTATGTTTGACATATTTCGGCAATAAATGTTTCCTGATTCCTGATTATTGTGGCGCATGCCAGTAAAATAGAAGGTGGACGTCGCCATCTAGTGTATCAAATCCGTAACGTCACCACTGTTTATTTAGCCATCAAACAATAGGAGGGGAAACCGGCTCCATGGTGTTACAAACACACTTCTTATTAATAAAAAAACAATAAAGCATGTTTGCCTAAAACCTCAGAGGATCGCTGTGACGGTTTGCCGGGTGTTTTCACAAACTGCTCTTTGTAGATGTGTGACGGCATCGGTTCCATCATTTTTGGTTCATTTGAATTGGTTCAATGAATCAAATAAATTAAACAAATAAATAAATGATTGTTTATTTATGACTGTAATTACAGTAGGAAAAACGCATTTGTCAACTAAATAGGCTGCACGTATTACTGAGTAATTTTGAACAGTTCAAAATATAACTGTAAAAATATAACATTTTTTTTCCTTTTAGAGCTCCAACAATATTGGGAAGAATGTGAAAAACCTAAACAAGGCCTTTTGACTGAAAACATTTGTTATCCATAATGGTCTAAATATTCATGTGAAGATGGAATATGCAATTTATTATATATAAACAAATTGCAGACTTTTCACATTGAAACACTGAAAATCCCTCAAGATGAATTGCGATTCAGAGATGTAGAATCAGTCGGTAAAGAGTGCGTGAACCAAAGAACACAAAACAGGGAAACATTTAAGTAGGTTTTCTTTAAAAATAGAAGCACCACACATGTTGAATATTAATACTGAAGCACATCACAGAAAACTAATACAAAGCCCAAACGTGAACATACTGTACATGTTTACAAGGCAAGAGGATTCAAACATCACTTGAACACGCAGAAGAAGGCCGAAAGCAACACAACGCCTTCTTGCCCGATTTCAAAACAGGGGATCTGCAACACTTGAAGGGTTTCCACAGCGTAATCCCTTTACAACACGTTTTTAAAAGGATTTCTCAGGTCGAGGTAACAAACACAAGTGCTCGGGGAAAAACTAGCGGTGACCCGCTGCGGATTTACAGCGACGTCATAACGTGTTGCAAGTGAGTGTGAACGACCAAGATCAGATTAATCTGCAGTTTCAGCCGACGGGTAAAAAGTTCTGAAAACAAACAGAGCACGGCTTCGATTTTTAGCTGTTTGAGACCCAATATCTTTTCACTTTGATTTCCATAAATCCGTGACATGTCATCTTGGGACTTATCGGGTACGGCGATCACACGTCACAGACAAACATCACAAGCGACCTCTTGTGACACGTGCTGAGCCGCTCACGCACCCGTTAGGGAATCGAGATAAACTCCTTTCCTTAACTCCAACTACCATCTCGAACCACAGGTAGGCTACTTATTATATGCATTATGTACAGAAAAACGAAAACGGTTGATTACCCAGCTGAACATTGGTATCCAGGACATTTTGTGAATGAAGCAACTCCAACTAGATGTTCGGCGTTTGTCCTGAGCCGCTGGTCACCATCGTCAAAACCAATATTACCAAATAAGAGCTGAAAACTAGAAATAGGGAAAGACGTTTTATTTTACTTTATACTTTACGTTATAAAGAAAAAGAGCAGTAACAACAGAGAGACCTGGGAAAAGATAGTTAATGTCCTCCTTTACCAATCCGCCGCAAAGATATACATCATTTCACATTAACTACCATCTGTTTTTTACTCAAACAATTGAAAGATTTTAAGAGTCTTCTGTTCTTGAGTTAGCTGAAATGTCCAAAACTCAAAACAAAAATTCTGGCACTTGAAGCCTGCATTTGTAATAGTGTGTGTGTGTGTGTGTGTGTGTGTGTGTGTGTGTTAGTGTCGCGGGCCACCCGGTCTTGGGAGAAGGGCACCTAATCAAAGGGTCACAGGGGAATAAATGAATCACATGTAAAACAGGGTTAATTCACTAGAATCAATTGCTGTTAATTAGGTGTTTATCTGCAGTATTTGGATTTAATTCTGTTTTTCTGTGTACATTTATACACATTATTTTACAGAAGGAAAAAAGAAAAATGCATATCCAAAAAAAAAGGAGAAGTGACCCACCTGGAGAAGCGAGAAGCGGAGGGCGGGCACCCTTCAAAGAAGGCGGGGCTACTCTATTAAGGAGCGGGCCTCTGGGGCCCGGATGGTATAGAGGGGGGTGATGGAGTAAGGGTCCACGGGACAAGGAAGGGACCCCGTAAGGGTTGTGTGCGGACTGTGGGCCTCGAGACGAAGAAGCCCCCAACGATAGACCCGGGGGCCGATGCAAGGACAACAGAGGAGGAGGTTTGGTTTTGGGATATGATCCTTAAAAAAAAAGAAAGAAAGAAAGACAGGAGATTACAGGACATGGCGATGGGAAGCACCACACATACATGTGATAGATGCAGATGAAAATGAGAAGTTATGCGTCACAAGTCCAATCAGACACTACACTGAATCCCAACACGAGACACACAACAAATTGTTTTAGATCAGCGATACGACTAAAAAGGCAAAGTCCATTTAGAGGCAAGCGGCTGCATGAAAATAGAGCGTTCTACTTAAAAACCCCGGGGGAGGATTCCATTGTTTTGAGCCTGGTTGCTACGCCGCTACATAAAAGACCCCTTTTCAACTGTGCAGCCAAACCTGGTGAGGGCAAGAGGGGAGCCGGGGCCAGAGCGTGGTCCATCAAGGACCCGCCGGCGTCCGCCGCGGACTGGGGCTGGGGTGGCCCGGGTGGCGTGGGGAGCAGGGGAGGCGGTTTCCCCAGCCCCGGAGGCAACATGTTCCCTCTCTGCCCCTCCGTGTTGGATACTGCGGACGGAAACGTCAAAAAAAAAAAAAAAAAGGTCACGGCGGCGCCGAGAGGATTCGACCGGTTTGACCGGCGGGCCGCCCACCTTGCGTGTGGTCCTGCCGCGAACGCACGTATTCCGAGAGGCTCTGCAGCTCCTCGGGGTAGAGGTGCACCCCTTCCGCCAACAGGAGGAGGAGCTGGCGGGTCTCGGAGGGGATCGCGTGGCGCTCCATCTTCTCCCGCTCCAGGAAGTCATCCAGCAGCTGGGACGCCTGCGCCGCACTGTCCGCCGGGTCCTTGGGCGGGCGCTCTTTGGCGCGTCTGCGACCGTACTCTGCCGCCACAAAGTCCATGGCCTGGTCTTTGGGCATGTTGCGGTGGACTGCAGGGGACGGAACGTTAACGGTGAAGTGTCAGGGGGGCGGGGGGGCTGACGGGGGACAGAAGTAAGAACAACAAAGCCGTAGGAATGCGGGTAAACTCATGTGGTCTCGTACTAAGGCTGACCCAAATGCTTCGAAGCTTCGACCGTTGCCGCGGTAACCGATGTCCAAATAAGTATCCTTGTTGTTTTTTTATAAAAGCCAATTGTACTACCTAGTAATGAATAACAATTCCACATTGTTCGTTATGGATTAAAATGAATTATTCTGAGTATTGTCAAAGAGTTCAGACTGCTTGTTGTGTGTGTGTGTGTGTGTGTGTGCGCGCATTGAAAAGCTTGATTTTGGGCTTCACAGATTATGGTCGATCCATTCAGTCATTTGTTCATCAGGACCGACCGTGTGTGTCATTGTTGCACTAATTTGTAGTGATCAATCCTTAAAGTGCATTCTTTCGTCTTCATCTTGCGTTGATAAAGTAAAAGTGCAGTTTACATCTGACACCTTGTCACTCCGCCTCCGTTCTAAAGCACCCGTCGAAGCTTCGAATGCGGCCGACGTTCCTCGCTGGAGCGTCAGAGCCCCAAATGTAGTCTTTGGGGCAGCCATAGTTCCTCACTGGTTGCACACGGACGTCTAAATTTGTTTTAATGTGGTGTCAGCAGATTTAACGGATACTTTTGCCCTTTTGAGTGGAATTATAGAATGCAAGTTGTGCTTCTTTGGGGGAGAGGAGAGGGAATCGGGTTGGATTTGGTAACCTGTGTGTGACAATGACCAGTAACTTTAGTTCTGGCTGCATTATGTTCCTGGACCTAGAATGCACAACACTTATTTTCCAATGCATTCAGACATGTGACACAAATGAGAGAATTAACGTTTAACGATTTGGCCATTTGCATTATTCGGTGTGATTAACAACTAACTTTATTACATTTTCAGCACATGCATTGATTTGTGATTGTTTTTGTTGTGAAGAATGTATTTTGGCTTTTTCTTTTTTTTTTTTTAACTACATTTTGTATAAAAACATCCCTTTGTGCAGTTGTATGTCCTTTTAAATAATGCATATTAGTCAGTTGCGTTATGCTTATTTCTTTTGTGCATTTAAAACGTCGTTGTGGGGCTTCCAATGTGTCACATGTTGCTTCATTAATTAAAGACACGTATTACTGTGGCAACGTATGTTTCTGAAGTGGAACCACCCCGATGTTATACAAGTTAGATCCTTTTGGGCTTTTCTCAGTTTGTCAAGTAGAATTGTTATGTAATGTCGGCGTGTATTACAGTGGCAGCATGTGGATGATGAGCTATCAACGTATATTTTGAATGAATGATGCGGATATTTGATGGACTTGGAAAGCTAAAAGTCTGCATTCAACTGCAGAAGATCTCCAAGTGTACTTGATGGTGTTTTAAATGAGTTTTTTCTGTGTCATTATTATGCTGACTCTGTACTTGGGATTGGTCTGCGTTAGAATCCAAGTGAAGCGTGAGCTGTAACAGGCCGGGGAAAAGGGGTGGGAGGGTTGTCACTGGGGTGGTTTTGGCTAAGCTCGAAGGAATGAGGGGCACGGACTTACTTTTGAGGGATTCTGAGAATATGATAACAGTGCAGGAGGACAGAACTACGTTTGTCTGCTCCACCAGAATACATAACGGGGAGCCGTCTGCTCGGACGTCCTGCAGAGCTCGTGTCAGGCCCGATTCCGCCTGAAGGTAGAGCATTTCCACTGACAGGCCACGCTCCTGCAAGCAGAGGCTTAGCGATTTGGGGTAATCCCTTTGAGAGGAAGACAAAACACTTTGTTAACTTGACATGTCGGTATTAAAGTGAGCTCAGCTTGCATATAGAGAAACCTACAGGATCTATCGGAGAGGAACAGAAGGTTATTTCTCGATGTATAACGTGCTTTACCAACAGACAGGTCAACGAGACTCATCATTCCTTTTGTGTGGTGAAATCCGTGTGTATGGATCCTTAAATTAGACCGCGTGATGTGGAGCAAAACATGTTTTGGGCTCGCTCGTGGATGCATTTAGTGTTTGTAGCAAGTATGTGTTTAGGTAACATCATGTAAAAAGAGAGGGTTTTTACTCATGTAGAAGACTTGAGTGAATGTTGTTTGGAATTTGCAAAGAATGCTTTTTTTGTGGGGGGGGTTTTCCACCACCAAACAACTGCACTAGCAGCTATTGACAGCTTGCAACTCTGTCGAAGGACGGCGTCAGACGCCTCCGTGGGTGAATGTCTGGATGTGGCGGCGCTTTGGCTGCGTGTGACACGATGGTGAAGCGCCAAACGGTAAATGTTGGGCTTTCACATTAGTCCCCAGTTCAGGTGCAGGTGTACGTGTAGTCGCGCCTCCTCCGAAAGAGGAGCAGGCAAAGCCCTTCTCCCAAACACCGGGGGAAAGAAAAAAAAAAAAATGTAATGAGCCGCATCTGCTCGCCGCGATCACACTAGCAGTTGCTCTGCACACAGCGCAGCAGCAGCCAACGGGACAGAGGGAGACTTTCATGTTGCACGTGTGATTTGAGATGTGTTTTTGTTGTGTGTGACATCGGAATTCAATGTTAATGCAAAGCATCAAAGCAAACAGCAGAGCTGCCTTTTTAATTTACTGGGGTTTTAGGTTTTATATTCAAAAACAGGTTTTCAAAAAAAAAAAAAAAAAAAAAAATTGAAACAGGGTATAAAGTAATGAGCTAATGTTGTGGGTAGCAAATATGTGCTTTAACCAGAACTGAGATATCCATATCTGACATTTAATCTCTAAATCAAAACGATGTGTTCTTTAAAAAAAAAAAAAAAAAAAAAAAATTAACACAACTTGATAAAAAGAAGAAAAAAAAAAAGTGTTTGTCGTGGTTAAAAAGGTATAACGAACAGTTGCTCTGGACCGGATTCATGATCAGGACGGGCCTGCTGACTCCAGACTCGTCTCATGATCAGCAGCATAGCAGGCGCCGCCGCCATTTGTACTTCCAAGTAGGTCGGCTGGCTACTTAACTACTGTAGCTGTGCCGCAACATGGACGCAGACGGTTACTGAATCCGGTTTGGCTTCACACTTGCCATTTGCGCGAGAGTGTCTTGCGTGCATATATTGTGGATGTTACATTTAACAGCGAGAGTAAATGTTTTGTGCACTTCTACCAGTCATTTGGAGAAGTAGAGCGGTCTTGTGTTGGGGTAGCAAGCCGCCGGTATGCAACATCTGGAACCTTTAAGTGCGTGACGTTGTTTTGAGAGAACGTGTGATCCAAGTCAAGTTTCACGTACATCTACTGCACAGTGGACAGAAAACGTTGGGGGGGGAATGGGGATTGTTCTTGCTATCGTTGGAGGAATAAATATCAAAACATTACAATGTGCAATCATTCATGGGTGTGGACTTGGATTTCAACGCCTCCGACGTACAATCCGGGGAATTTAGAGCGCGGTAAAGTAAAAAGGTGAACAAAGCTTTTGAACTAAAGCAATGAAATCAGCAATCTAGTGCAAACCCCTAGAAGCAAAAGCTCATTTCTACCTGCAGTGCTTGTTGGTCTGATTTGAATAAGCGAGCACTCACAGGCACTGGTTGGTAACGGAGAGGACCACGCAGTCGGCCGGCCTCCTCTCCTCCTGCACCTGTCTGTAGAACTTCTGATACAGCGCTTTACGCCGGTCAGCTGGGGTGCAGCCGTCTGGCTTGGCTGGTGGTTGAGAAGGAATGAAGGGGAAGTAAAAGGGGGAGAAAAGGGGGAAGAGAACAGAGATGCGAGATAAAAAGAGGTTTGGTTCATTTGAAATCCACATAAACGATGCCAATGAAAATGGCCATTGGACCCCGGCATGAGATGAGTTTATTCCAAACGCAAAGGAATGGGATACACTGAAGAAATGGGAGTTTCATTTTATTTAAGATATTTAAGAAGATTTGTATTCGTTACAAAAGAAGGGTGTGTTGATGTGCAAGGAACTGAGCATAATACAAAAAGTTGCAACGTTGTGACTGTGCTTTTAGAACACAGATATCCTCACCATTTGGCGGGTGCTTGTACCCCTCGTACTTCACGCCTCCACTGTAGTTTTGGATTTGCTCTAGTTCTTCGTAACTGAAAGAGAAGCAGGGAAACAGGTGACCACACGATGGGAGGCATCATAACCAACCAAAGACACTTTCTTAAATCATCCAAAGTAACTTACAAAGAACCCGGGTGTAATTTACTGCTAATTGCATCGCAGTTGGGATGAATCGATTTACAGTGCCGATAAAGACGCCGTATCTTTCTGGACTGGATGTTGGCGACGACGGGGGCAAAACCCAAATCAGTTTTATGTTTATATATGTTATTTTATTTTTATTCCTCTGCAAGTTTGGACACATTTGTTGCTTCAATTTAATAAAAGGTTAACATTTGAATAGTAATTCCTATCCCAATAAAAAAAAAAAAAAGTGAAAAACTTTCCGGTCTATTACTGTCTTCTAACGTTAGTTGATGTGGATGGTTCTTCTCTCCAAAACACCACCTGTGG
Organism: Gasterosteus aculeatus; assembly: GCF_964276395.1. Classification (NCBI taxonomy): domain Eukaryota; kingdom Metazoa; phylum Chordata; class Actinopteri; order Perciformes; family Gasterosteidae; genus Gasterosteus; species Gasterosteus aculeatus. The sequence continues at coordinate 2,808,933 of NC_135709.1, read as the reverse complement.
CGCACGAGCACGCAGCTGCTGAAAGATGCAGGTTAACCCACTTTGACTAAGAACCAGGCCCCAGCTATCCCGGGCCAACTGATGCCACAATAACCCAACCAATCTGAACTGTTGATCCAAAACAAGGACGGATCAGCTGGCGGCGGACAGGTGACGTGTACCTGTCCAGGACATCCTTGAGCTCCTCGGTCCGGTCCTCTCGGCTCGGGTACGGCGCTGCTCTCCGGAACAGGCGCAGCTGTTGAGCACTGCGCAACACACATGTGTGGAGGGGAGATAGAGACCTTTAAAACGTGCGGACAACCGGCCGGAAAAAGGTTGCGAATCGGTTCTGTAGAACCCACGCTGCCCCCCCCCCGCCCCCCACCACCGACCCCGCGGCCGCTAGCTAGCATGCCCCGCTGCTAATGCTAAGCTGGCCCCGGCTCGGCTTACCTTCCGTTGGGGTTCGCGTTGGCCGTCGGCCGCCGGGAAGCCGCGGAGGATTTCGCCCAAGACGACATGTTTAATCCGCGCCGCAACTTCGCCCTATTAAAGCCCCGTGTCCTCCACCGAGAAGAGGAAGAAGGTGTTTGCCAACGTTACTCCAACGCCAGTTATTACAAGCCTCCTTGTATTTGGGTGGTGGTGGTGGTGGTGGTGGTGCAGCTCTTCTTCCGGCGGTTAACTCTTCGCTTCACAGTTGACGGTTCGAGTATTTACCGCCGCCTGCTGGACAAAGACAGTTAATGCCTTTTTTTCTCGCATGGATCCTACATGTCGGCATCCACACGACGCGCCTCTGCGAACCATACAAAACACATACGTGAAAAGGTAGTTTGTTGTTATCCGGATTGCCTGAGTTTAATGGGAGTGGGGTAATACGTAAAAAGGGAACAGTCCATGTATGCCCAAATACAGCGATTTTGGCAACCTGGTCAGCTGTTCAGCTCTGGGCAAAATAACTTTCATAAGAGTCAAATAAAATCACATTTTTTTCAATTCAATATTTTTTTACAGCCGAGGATTTACAATCAAATCACCTAAATGATTCCTACAGTGAGAGTGGTCAGTAGATTAATGTTGGAAAATGACTACCTAATGCAAATAACAGCAGCATTGGATTTAACAAAAACCTCTCATTTTTGAGGTGATGAATGTTGTTATTTTATATACATGTTTGCATGCTAAATTGTCGGCTGACGTCACCGGGTGCCAGTTTGAGCTTCGTTAGTGAAATTGGTGGAATGCTCGTTTTAAAGTTAGATTGTCCAGTTTTAAGTATTGCTGAAAATCGGGGCGTAGAGATGCAGTATGAGCTTAATATGTCATTCTAGCGCAAATAATGTGCATTTTTTTTTCAACGCGTAAAATTAACACAAAAGAAACATGGTTCACGGATTGCCTTCTAGTTTCGAATTTTCGTTATAAATTGAGCCCCCCCACCAAAAAAATGCCGTTATTTGGCATCGGCACCGAGAAACAATAAAACCCTCCTTGATTCCCAGGTGTCTGCTGGCGAGCACCTTGCGTGTGTGTCGCGCAGATAAGCTTACGCACCCATCGCGAACCGTGACCGCGCCGCGGCGGTGACAGTCGCCATTTTATTTTGAAAAAATCAAACTGAACTGGAGGCACAGCGACCCTTCCATTTCGTCAAGTTTGTTGTGCGAAACAAGAAGGGAATGAACACCTGAATTACTTTCTTGGAAGCACGGTGAGGTTTAAAATATGGTCGGTTAACAACCGTCGACTGGTTTGTGTACTACACGCAGGCAACGGCGTTGATGTGGACGATGAATGTTAGCGAGCAGCGCGGGCATAGGCTATTTGCTGAAAAGCAGCTGTCATATTGGCTACATGAAACAACTTAATTTCTGTATTTAGCAACGAGTTTAGCTCAACAAAGATAAACTAGTTCTCTACAACTGTATTAGCCACATTTTGGACGGAGACGGGGCTTCTATGCCACGTATACGCTCCGTTTCAGGGCAGTTGGCGTTTCCAACAAACATAATCTTGGCGATTCCGTATATTAGTCAGTGCCCGTGGAAATAAGCTAACGTTAACAAGGTTACTGCTAACGGTAGCTTGCGCGATCGCGCAAACCCCATCCGCATTACGGGGCCTCCACGCTTATGGCAAAGGCAATTGTAACGATGTCGAAACATTCGTAATTAGTTATGTAGATAAAATCGCTACTTAACATAGTAATGAATACACGAGAAACAAGACGTTGGTTGGTTTAGCCGATGGATTCAAACCAGCTCGAAACTGTCTCATGTTGCTAATGTTAGCTTCAGGTAAATGCTAACTTAACTTGATAGCATTAGCTTGTAGCCAACGGGGAGTTGGTACTAATTCACATAGGTTATCGTTACGTATTGACAAAGATGGGTAATTTTAATTAGTTTACACGTATGACCGTTGCATGGAGTATGTTTAAGTTAGCAATAGCGTAACATATTTTGCATGCTTATTTATCCTGTAAAGATTTTCGCTACCGTTCTCTCAAACTTTTCCTCTAGCAAGTGTTTACCAGCGTCATGGTAATGTTAGCCTAAAGTAAGTAGCTAACGTTACGTCTCCCCACTTCACATGTGCGCGTTATTTTAAAACTACCTAATAACTTGGCGTCGAATCATTTTAGGGTGTCTGATAATTTTACGATAGCTAATCGGAAGGTAACGTGAAATGTTACGGTGACTTCGATAGCCTGCTAGTAACGTTTGCTAACTCACATTAGCTTGCTCTTTGTTTCAGTGGGCGAGTTGTAACGTTAACTCTCTGTCCATTACCGTTAGTCACCAGAAACGGCCTGTTGGCTACATTTAAAGCAACTTTCTTCGGAATTGCTTGATAAAGCGGAAATAGTTATCACGCTATTCTAAACAGAAAGTTGCTCAGTTTGGTAAGCAACTTAACCAACGTTAGCATTCGCTCTCTGTGCCAGATATTTGGGTGCAGTCGAGGCCTAAGCATAAGCTATAGGCACGGCAGGTTTACATAACTACAATAACTCCAAAAACGTATCTGACGAAAACTATTGCTTTAATTCGTATTGACCGTAACGTTAGTGAATGAATCTGCAGATGAATGCCCGGGCAGCAGACTGTAAAATACACTTATACTCTGTGGTGCACGTAGGCCTTGAATCCTGTCACAGGATTTGATTGTAAATATTGTCCTGCGTGGAAGTAACGCTGCAAAGCTCAACATTTTATTCTATTGGCTCTTTTTTTGTTTTTATTTCTATTGTAATGTATTTGTAGTTTTTAAAAACAAATGTCTGAACTTGTTTGTCCTCTCATTTCAGATGCTGAACTTTTAAACTGAAGGACCTTACCTAGCACCGGGAGCCACTGATTGGAAAAGTCATTTTGAAAGCAAACATTTTTCATTCTTTGTGGAGGGGAGGGGGGGGGGCAGAAGTAACCTATCACTGAAGTGACTAAAGGGGAATAATGGTGATTTTGCGCCGTGCTCGGCCGCCTGCTTCCGCCCCAACTAGCAATGAATCTTGATTCGCTTTCGCTGGCTTTGTCTCAAATCAGCTATCTGGTGGACAATTTAACAAAGAAAAACTACCGAGCCAGCCAGCAAGAAATACAGCATGTAAGTGGTTTTCTACATTAGTCAACAGATAGCTGTAAAGTGTACTCAAACGTCCGCTTGTGGTCTCATGTTTGGTTCATTTTGCCTGTGCTCTCCCAGATTGTTAATCGTCACGGCCCTGAGGCAGACAGGCATTTACTACGCTGTCTCTTCTCTCATGTGGATTTCAGTGGCGATGGTAAAAGCAGTGGCAAGGACTTTCACCAGGTAATTTTTGATTAGAGAGATGTTATTTTAAAATGTTCTTGACCTGAAGTTCTTTTTTTAATGGGTAATGTTGGTACTTTGAAGTTGAGCATTGTATGGATTCCCCCCTTCGGTCTGTTTTAAACTAGAGGAATAGTTCAGATTCAACGTTGTAGAAATTTGCTATTGCAAGTTAAGAAAAAGTTTTCTCCTGATGTAATTGCCGTCCTAGAACACAATTTCTCGTGGCTTAAGTTACATCTGTCAAAATACCTTCTAGAGGAGCAGAACGCTGATCGTAGAGACTAACAAATCTACATGTCTCATGAAGTCATGTTTTTAAAAAAACGTAAGCATTCAGCGTTCTTTAAGTACCAGATATAAGTTATGAAGTTATTCCGGGTGGTTCATTCTTCCCACTGTGGCAAATAAGTGCTCTCCTTCAGTTTTAGGGGAATTGTATAAAAGTGTTAAAAAAATAAACCATAGTGGCTGTTGCTGTACTGATACCGCCTGGAAGATTCGCCATTTTGCATCTTTTACCCAACACAAATTCCTCATTGTAGCACCCCATGATACTGTGCCTGTTCTGTCCCGGTTTGTGCATATTTCCTAAAATGGCAGCACCTGGAAACCTGTATTTTATGCAGAATTTAATTTACATTATTCTCTTGACATCCTGGTCTCCCAGTCTTTTAGATACTAGATTCTAGAGCTTGAAAACATTTAGAATTCTTAAGTTATGTTAGGCGTCACGGTGGTGTGGTGGTTAGCACGGTCTCCTCACAGCAAGAATGTCCTGGGTTCAACTCTGCCCAGTGGCCTTTCTGTGTGGAGTCTGCATGTTCTCCCCGTGTCTGCGTGGGTTCTCTCCGGGTTCTCCGGCTTCCTCCCACAGTCCAAAGACGTGCTCTGGGGATCAGGTTGATTGGGGACTTTAAATTGCCCGTAGGTGTATGAATGTGAGTGTGAATGGTTGTATGTCTCTGTGTTAGCCCTGTGATTGGCTGGCGACCCCACCCCCCGCGACCCTGTGTGCAGGATAAGCGGTTTGACGATGGATGGAAGTTATGCAAGATTTTAGTGAGGGCAAAATGGGCATGAACACATTCACAGCCCTTTACCTCACAACTTAATATATTTCTATGAAAACGGTTCCCATAAGTCTCCCCTCTACAGCCGTGCCTTCTTTATGCTAATTCCATGCAGTTTGTGGCAAAAATCCTGCAACTTTGTGCACACGGTAGAAATGTTATTATGGCCTATTCTAAATTGCTTCTGGATATTGGGGTACCTAAACATTCTTACTATTACGTTAAGTAGGTATGTGTGTAAACGGACACCCTCATGGATCCAATGAGTCCAATCATATTTATGTCGGTTGATAATGATTGTAGCTATTTCAATACTGTGAGACTTAAGGCTGGTGCATGCTTCTGCGTTGTTTCGTCGGCGCAGTTTCAGTTCATGGTTCTAAAAGTCTTGCGTGTGTTGCAGAGCAATTCACCTCCAGAACAACAGGCGGAGTAACGTGTTTTTGTTGAAGACGACCTAGAGAGTCACGTCTATTCATCATAGACTTTATTGCCCCGTGCATCGCCACTGCTGCTTTTCATCAAGGACACATTTGTCCCGTATTTCCCTCCACAACTTTGTGCACCTCTCGACCTGCAAACCGGCGTTTGTGGCGATCTCCCTCCATGAATCCAACCCGCTTATGGCTTGTATAAGCAGTCATATTTACGCATTCCTTCCGACAACAGTTCTTCAATCTGCTCCGTTCTCTCGCGAACATTCGTTTTAACAATGGCGGTATCGTGCTATGAAAGCGGAAATGTGAGACTCCGTAAAGGATGTAGTTAGCAGACCGTCGCTTTCGACGCAAGCCTAGAAAAATTGGTCGACGCACGCAAGGAGGTGTGAAAAGGCACGCAAGGGACACGCAAGGGTCCTGCGTCTGCGTCGCTCTGAAAACGCAAAGCATAAACAAGGCTTAAATGGGACCTTTTTTTAGAAAATAATTTCCGACCATAGAAAAACCAAATATCCGCCCTGTGGGTACTGGTGTCAACGCGAAGCTGGTTTTTTATAGATAAAATATATGATCGTACTCTTTATTAACAAAAGGTTGTGCCTGATCATGGCGATCTTCCTCCACACATGCACTTTGTAAGGATAAAACGAATAACTGGGTTTATTATTAAAGACCTGCAGACCTGTAACTATCACCTTCACAAACAAATGAGAAATTACTTAAATTCTTATAAAACTAGACAATGGTTCAATAATTTTGGTAACCTTGGTGTTTTGCCAGTAGCTCTGCCACGTAGCTGGAAGTCCCTCTCAGACTCTGCATTCCAGCTATTTAACAGTTAACAGAACTTAACCGACGTGGAAATGGAAATGTTTTTTTTATGCCGATCGCCCTTCTCAAAGGCTGTCTTATCCGCAGGGCTATGAACGCGCTTGCAAATCACTCTAATATTGGCCTCCTTGCTCTCACCATTGGCCGTAGTAGAACTATAAAGTGCAAAACGTACAGCTGCTAGCATGGACCGCAAGACCATATATGCTTCTATCATCTTCTCAGCTATTACACACGAAAAACTCCAAAATTTGAGTCTGCGGCCTAAACCATATCCCAGGTTTATTCAAGATGTATCACCGGGGAAAAACTTAATGCTGAGTGGCATCGGAAATGAATCCCAGGTCCACCTACATCATGGGGCATACTATTGAGCTTCTATCCCCTAAAAACACTGAAGGAAGTTGAGTCAAAGAAGGTGAAATCTAGGTTAGCAGATCTTCAGTATAGTCTTTATAGTTTTGTTTCCCACATCGTGATTGTGAAGACTGCTTATTGTTTTGTACCAATTCTTGTGTATTATCCTGTCTTCACCTGCCTCTGTTCTCTTTACTTTCTCCTTTTTCCTCGGTACCCTTTTCTGCTTTTCAACTTGCCGAAGACACAGTTTCTGATTCAGGAGTGTGTGTCGCTGATATCCAAGCCAAACTTTATCGCTACTCTCTGTTACGCCGTCGACCATCCCCTGCACTACCAGAAGGTGAGTAGCCAATGCTAGAATGCCCGTATTATTACTGTGGTGGCCAGGATGTGTAATGGCTCTTATTTACTCACTTTTTGCACTCACTCCTCGCATAAATGTTTGTCTGCAACTAACTTAGTCATCAACTTAGTCCGATGTGCATGTGTACAAACATTTGTCAGGACTTTATGAATATTGACATTTTATTTGACATCTAATACAATCTTCTTAAACTGTCTTTTAGAGTTTGAAGCCTTCGGCCCATTTATTCACTCAACTGAGTAAAGTTCTTAAGCTCAGCAAGGTCCAAGAGGTAAGCAGTCTCTGCCAATCTTAAATGAGTCCATTTTTAGGGCTATGCACATCAGATCGTTGAATATCAGATATTGAATGAAAATATGTTTAACTGGGAAAAAAAGTGTCTGAAATGATCAATGAATTAATTTGATTCCACTAGGTCATTTTTGGACTTGCTTTGCTCAACTCCAGCAACGCAGACCTTCGTGGTTTTGGTAAGTAAATCTAATGGGGCCAGACATAAGTGATAGCAACTGTGAATGAAGGTTAAAAGTAATGCATCTACACACTTGTAGATAATAAACATGTCACGATAAGGCTGACTAAGTTGAAGCACTTGTGTGGTGTTGACCTAAAAGTTTGCTGAAAAGTGAAAGATGCATAAAATTCTTTGTTTGCGACAAGCCTGTCTGCTTGCCTGCATATAGGAACATACTATTCCTTTATTTACGATTGCATTTTCTTTTGTTTGCAAAGAAATAATTCATTGCACATGTTCCTTTCTGTGACATCAGCGTAGTTAGTTAATACACGGCACTAAATACTTGACAGGCTGTCGAGGGTAAAATCTATAATTAGTGACGAGGAGTCGTAGATTGTGCCGCAATTAAAGATGGAAATCCATTTCCCCATTTGTACAAACATCCAGAGTCTATGAAGACCAGCTGTGTGTTGGACGCTAAACTGAAGTATAATTGTTACAGGACGGGACATAGTAGAACAGCAGAGCCCGTGCTTTATTAACTAGTTTTCCACCGCCTCTCAGCCGCGCAGTTCATCAAGCAGAAACTTCCAGACCTCCTGCGGTCATACGTGGACGCGGATCTCGGAGGAAACCAGGAAGGTGGCTTCCAAGACATTGCTATAGAGGTCTTGCAGCTGCTCCTCTCCCATCTGCTCTTTGGCCAGAAGGGAGCCAGCGGAGTAGGACAAGAGCAGATCAACACCTTCCTCAAGACACTTTGTCGAGGTACGCAAATGTGTTCATCAGATCCTTAGATCCGCATATGGAAGCCCGCAGCCGAAGAGGTATCTTGACTCTATTGTGGCGAAAACGTCATTGTATTTTAAAGTGTATGCTGTGTTTTCAGATTTCCCCCAGGAGCGCTGCCCTGTGGTGCTCGCACCACTGCTGTACCCAGAAAAACGGGACATTCTCATGGACAGGATCCTGCCAGACTCGGGGGAGTTAGCGAAGACCATGATGGAGAGTTCTCTCGCAGATTTCATGCAAGAAGTCGGCTATGGCTTCTGTGCTAGGTAACTTAGTTTAAATTCTTCTCCGCTGTGCCCACGGCTAGCATGGACCACCCGAACTGTCACAACAACCACAAAATTCCCAAAAGTTTGAGGTCAAGCAGAAGTACATGTCCTGTTGCTTTTAATTTAGTTTCATAGGGATTCTAAAACAATATCAGTGGGATTTGAAAGGAGAAGTTGGCGATGTTGGTTCCCTCTGACCCCCCCCCCCCCCCCCTCTTTTTGTCCCTCCAGTCTGGATGAGTGCAGAAACATAATCGTCCAGTATGGGGTGAGAGAGGTGACTGCCAGCCAGGTGGCCAGGGTCCTTGGCATGATGGCTCGTACACACTCGGGCCTAACGGATGGAATCCCGCTGCAGGTGAGGGGGCGTTATTGGACGTGAGCGCGGCCCGAAGTCTACGGCCCCTTTTGACAACGTTGCTGTAGTTTGCTTCATGGGGACCGGAGCAAAAGATGACACGCTTTGGCTCCTATTTTAATTTTTTGTTCACACAAAACAGTAGGTATAAGTTTGAAGTGGTGAAACTAGATGGATCTAGTTCTAATTTTAATTTATTTTACAAACAACCATGACATTACAAAAGGAGTCGGGTCAATGCGAATAGTCAGTATTAATTTCATGCTTGATGCTTTTACGGGGTGCTGGGAAGGACTCATGCACTGGGTTCATCAGAGATATTGTTTGTCAAAAGTAACATTCACTTAAACAAAACTGTCGAGAGCTGCAGAATTGGTGAATCAATGCCTGTGCAATACGAAATGAGTCTTTCGATCAAATACCTTTTAGTATTTAGTAACGTTTTTGCTGGTTGAGTTTACTTATTTTTGGATCAGAGCTTACGTTTTCTTTGTTTTTTTTCCCCTCACAGTCCATCTCCGCTCCAGGCAGCGGTATCTGGAGCGACGGGAAGGACAAGAACGATGGCTCACAGGCTCACACCTGGAATGTTGAGGTTCTCATTGACGTTGTGAAAGAAGTGGTACGTGAGCAGTCAGTTTCTTTTCATTAAACAGATTATTTTTCAGAATTGTGGTGTTGCTCTGTAACCGTCCTGCGTCCGTACACAAGTGAATTCATGCAATAGCCTGTCATAATACCTCTCATATTACTTTGAAAGGCCCATTTAGTTTTCCGCTGTCCCATTTGTGCCCTAGAATCCCAACCTGAACTTCAAAGAGGTGACCTACGAACTGGACCACGCAGGCTTTATAATCCGGGACAGCAAAGGCCTGCATATAGTCGTGTACGGCATTCAGAGGGGGCTGGGCATGGAGGTGTTTCCCGTCGATCTCATCTATCGACCATGGAAACACGCTGAGGGACAGGTAACGGGCCGACATCCTCTGCAGCGGGATGACTGTGAAATGATGGAGTAGAATGATTGATAAAGAATAATCCTAATGCAAAGTGCTAATTGATTTCTCCGGCGGTGAAGGATGTGTGGTTACGGTTGAATTAATTTACTTTTCTTTTTTTCAGCTGTCGTTCATTCAGCACTCCCTGATGAGCCCAGAAGTGTTCTCCTTTGCCGACTATCCTTGTCACACTGTGGCCATTGACATCCTTAAAGCCCCACCAGAGGATGACAACAGGGAGATTGCCACCTGGTATGGAGCCTGTTTGTCTTTAAGTTTAAACTCAAAATTTAAGGATTTTTTCTCCTCCTGCATTTCCGTTCAACGGATGCGTGACCTGGCACATTCAGTTCAACAGTATATCCATGGTGCTTCGCTGCGTTTAAAAGATTACCCTCAACTCTTTAACAGGAAAAGTCTGGACCTGGTGGAGAGCCTGCTGAGGCTGTCGGAGGTGGGCCAGTACGAGCAGGTGAAGCAACTGTTCAGCTTTCCGATCAAGCACTGCCCAGACATGTTGGTGCTGGCCTTGCTGCAGATCTCCACCTCCTGGCACACGCTGCGCCACGAGCTCATCTCTACCCTAATGCCCATCTTTCTGGGGAACCACCCCAACTCTGCCATCATCCTTCACTACGCCTGGCACGGACAGGTTGGCGTTGATGCTTGTTGGTTTTGAGTCGAGAGGTCATCTATTTGTTTTCGTTTGAAATGTATACTTATAAAACCTGGCGCTTTTTTTTTTTTTTCCCAGGGACAGTCTCCTTCCATCCGTCAGCTTATCATGCATTCGATGGCCGAGTGGTACATGAGAGGAGAGCAGTATGACCAGGCCAAGCTGTCTCGCATCCTCGATGTGGCCCAGGACTTGAAGGTTTGTCAGAATGGACTGAATAATCGCACATGTTGACCTCTGAACCTAAACCTTCAGAACGTAAGCAGAATTAGGAAATAGGGTTGCTGCACAGAATTACTGGTTTTAGTAAAGAGATTGGAAGATAAAGGGTCATTATATATATATATATATATTTGTGTTAGTCTGTGCTTTATCCTACATCAAGGCACCCTGTAAATGGTCAATGTTTTTGTCCTTCTGCCCTCCAGTCTCTATCGATGTTGCTGAATGGAACTCCATTTGCTTTTGTTATTGACCTCGCTGCACTTGCCTCCCGCCGTGAATACCTCAAACTTGATAAATGGCTTACTGACAAAATCAGAGAGCATGGGGTAAGACTTCAAAGTAATTTGCGTACACTGACAGCTATCCGTACATATGTGTACTTGTTTGTGTCCTTGTAATTTCCGCCCTGAGAATATGTTTCTTCATTCTGTTTTCTCAGGAACCTTTCATCCAGGCGTGTGTGACTTTCCTGAAGAGGCGCTGCCCATCCATCATGGGGGGTCTGGCCCCAGACAAGGACCAGCCCAAAAGCGCCCAGCTGCCCCCGGAGACTTTAGCCACCATGCTGGCCTGCCTGCAGTCCTGTGCTGGGTGAGATGCTATTTGGCTTACTCGCCATCCCGGTACACTTGGATTTGCCTGTTTGATCTATTTTTCAGTCTTGCTCAAAATGATTCTATGATGTTTTGACCACATGCATAAACCGATGAGATCCCTCTCGCCCTACTCTGAAATCAACGTTCCTTCACTTTTCATTCCTCAGGAGCGTGTCACAGGAGCTGTCGGAGACCATCCTGACCATGGTTGCCAACTGCAGCAATGTGATGAATAAAGCCCGGCAACCACCACCAGGGGTAATGCCAAAGGGTCGTGCCCCCAGCACAAGCAGCTTGGATGCAATCTCTCCTGTACAGGTATCTTCACACGGCACGAAAATCGCTGTAGAAAAACTTATTCCTAACTTGCTTGAAGAAAAAAAAACTTGAAAATCTGTCCTTTGTTCACCTCTAGATGGAGTCCCTCTCCGGCATGGGTTCCTTGAACCTGGGGGGCACAGCTCCCTCCCATACTCAAAGCATGCAGGGTTTCCCAACCTCTCTGAGTTCTGCTTTCAGTAATCCACAATCCCCAGCAAAGGCCTTCCCACCTCTCACCAACCCCAACCCTAGCACACCGTTTGGGGGTATCGGCAGCTTGTCGTCGCAGCTCCCTGGTATGGACTCTGGTACTATGCTATTTTTTATTTTTCCATTTTTACACAAAGCACCACGGCTCGAGGAAGAAGCAGGGGACCAAATTGCTGCAGTTTGACTGCCACTTAACGTTCCTACTTTACTTTCAGGTCCCTTGGGCACAGGCATCGGCTCTAGTATTGGCTCTAGTCTGGGGATGCCAACTGTCAACACGGACCCTTTTGGCACCAGGAAGATGAGCACACCTGGCCTGAACCCCCCCACCTTTCAACAGAGTAAGATGAAGGCCTGTAAGTGGGGTGGTGGTGGTGTGACTGAGAGCCCCGCCCTGCACGGCTCTCTGCTGCATTTCCTCTTGTGTAGAAGAGAAGTTTCCGTATTAACAAAGAGCCTGTAGAAGGCTTGTACCACTGTAAACATTTCGTTCCACGGTTTCTCTTCTGAAAAACGATTGGTTGATCACAGAGGAAATGCAGATCAGTCTTCCATTCGGTGTCCGCTTACGCTGACCGCCCCACTTAAATGTCTGTGTCTGCTTTTTAAGACAACTTTCACCCGTTGGAATACGCTTTCCTAATTTTGCACGACGATGAAGCTCTTGCTCCCCCCATGTTACATTGTCTTTTTTTTTTTTTTTTTTTTTCTTTCAGCTGACCTTTCTCAGGTGTGGCCCGAGGCAAACCAGCACTTTAGCAAGGAGATCGACGACGAGGCAAACAGTTACTTTCAGCGCATCTACAACCACCCACCTCACCCAACTATGTCCGTGGATGAAGTATGTAGTTCTTGCAAAAACACCGTCAAACCCTGCAGTGAGTAGTGTTGTTGCGCTTGGAGTTAACTCAAACTCCATCATATCCCTCCACCCTCCCAGGTACTGGAGATGCTGCAAAGGTTCAAGGATTCAACCATCAAGCGGGAGCGCGAGGTGTTCAATTGCATGCTCCGTAACTTGTTTGAGGAATACCGGTTCTTCCCCCAGTACCCAGACAAGGAGCTGCACATCACTGCCTGCCTTTTCGGTGGCATCATCGAGAAGGGTCTTGTGACCTACATGGCCCTGGGCCTGGCCCTGCGATATGTTCTTGAAGCCTTAAGGAAGCCCTATGGATCCAAAATGTATTACTTTGGAATTGCCGCCCTAGATAGGTTTAAAAACAGGTACTGAAACATTTCTTCCGTAAAATGAGTATTAACGTCCAAACGTGCACGAGGTACCATGACCCAATCTTCCATGTTTCTAGACTAAAGGACTATCCTCAGTATTGTCAACACCTGGCTTCAATTGCCCACTTCTTGCAATTCCCCCACCATTTACAAGAGGTAATCAGGTTTCCTTAATTTAAATGAGCATTTTTTTTTTTGTCTTTAGAGTTTACTATGACCTCTGAAAGTGATTTGAACATACGGATAAATAAAATTGCGCTCTGCTTCTTTCAATATCCTGTGTGTGCAGTATATCGAGTACGGCCAACAGTCACGGGACCCTCCGGTGAAGATGCAGGGCTCCATCACCACGCCTGGCAGTCTGGCACTGGCACAAGTCCAGGCCCAGTCGCAACAACCCGGCGTCCCCAAGGCTCCGCAGCCTGGTCAGCCGAGCACTCTAGTCACCACCACGACGACGACGAGCACCGCGACGAAGACGCCGACCATCACGAGACCCACACCCAGCACTTTCAAGAAGGACGTGCCGGTGAGTTTGGCGTTTGCTAATGTCTAAACGCCCCAATGTGTGCCTTGTTATGCATACTTCTGTTACCCGTCTGCATGTAAAACTTGATAGCGATAACACAGGTTTTTATTTTGGTTCCTGCAGCCCTCCATAAACACAACGAACATTGACACCCTGCTGGTGGCCACTGACCAAACGGAAAGGATTGTCGAGCCTCCAGAAAATGTCCAGGAGAAGATCGCCTTCATCTTCAACAACCTTTCCCAGTCCAACATGACACAGAAGGTAAAGCAAGACAAATGCAAAACCATAAAACAACAACCCTGTCAGTCAAAGACTACGTTTAAAACCATATGCGTGTTCTCCTTTCAGGTTGAGGAGTTGAAAGAGACTGTGAAGGAAGAGTTCATGCCGTGGGTGTCTCAGTACTTGGTGATGAAGCGCGTGAGCATTGAGCCCAACTTCCACGGTCTCTACTCCAACTTCCTGGACACCCTCAAGAACCCCGAGTTTGTGAAGATGGTCCTCAATGAGACTTATAGGAACATCAAGGTATAACACTTGAGCGATAAGCTGGTTACCATCACAATGCCAAAAACTCATAACGCGACAAATATCCAAAATACTGACCCTCCCATCCCTGAATTTCCTTACATTTCTTCAGGTTCTGTTGACGTCTGACAAGGCAGCTGCCAATTTCTCCGATCGCTCCCTGCTGAAGAACTTGGGCCACTGGCTGGGCATGATTACACTGGCCAAAAACAAGCCTATCCTCTACACGGTAAGTCTTTTTATAATGCCACCTTTTGGAAGTGTTTTTGGCCCGGCGGTCCGCTGCGCTTTCTAGACGGCTACTAATATTTTTCTCCTTTTCCCCAGGATCTGGAAGTCAAGTCTCTGCTCCTGGAAGCCTACATAAAAGGCCAGCAGGAGCTATTATATGTCGTTCCCTTTGTGGCCAAAGTTCTGGAGTCCAGTCTACGAAGCATGGTTAGTAAAATATGTTCAGCCGGAGAGGTGTCTGCCTGGCGTTGACACTCCCTCACTCTCTTGCCCAGTTTGTCATGCTGCAATATTCACTTCAGCTAAAAGTAAAGTGAATTTTTCACTCACGCAGGCAATATATAGCGCTCATGCTTGCCTCATTCCACTGTTTGAGGTTCTGTGAATTAACCTACTTGTGCGTCTCTGCGTTGTAGGTCTTCCGACCCCAGAACCCCTGGACCATGGCCATCATGAATGTTCTTGCTGAGCTGCATCAAGAACATGACCTCAAGGTAATGTATTTTCTCCCTCCCGCCAGTGTGAGGCCACTTCCAGTCAATGTACAAATGCTTACCAAAGATTTCACCGATGCCTACAGTAATCTTTTTAAACCAACCACCTGTAATTGTGTCTCCACAGCTCAACCTCAAGTTTGAGATTGAAGTTTTGTGTAAGAACTTGTCGCTGGACATCAATGACCTCAAGCCAGGCACCTTGCTGAAGGATAAAGACAAGCTCAAGAGCCTGGAGGAGCAGCTGTCTGCACCAAAGAAAGAGGCCAAGCCTCCGGAGGAGATGCTGCCAGTCTCTACCGCAGGTTGGTTCACCGTCTGCAGGCTTTTTTTGTATTGGTCTGCGTCACCTTCACCGCATCATCCTCAGGACACAGTTGCTATTAACACACATTTTACGAACTGGCTGAGGAGAAACTGTCAGTTTATTTTTATTACTTAGAAATTAATGTAAAAAAATACTTATGTGAAGGGTGTAGCAATAATTTGGCCATATTACATTTGCCATGAAAGGTCCTTCTTTACTCTCAGTAACGTCTAATTGCTCCTGCAGTGTTATTTAAAATCAAATCTTTTTGTCTTGTAACCAACAGGAGACTTTGTTCCATTTGCGGCTCCTCCCTCGACCCCCGCCGCCACCACCCCCGCCTGCACAACAACCGGGCCCCCAACCCCACAGTTCAGTTACCACGACATCAACGTGTATGCCTTGGCAGGCCTGGCACCACACATCAATATCAACGTCAACGTAAGTGTTCTACATCGGGCGTCTGCAAGTGCTGAAGTTAACGCAACACACGCATGTTATTTCCCGTAACCTCACAGCAAGATTGAGATATTTACCATCGCCCTGGTCCCTCCAGATCTCGCTGCTTCAGGCCCATCCTCAGTTGAAGCAGTGCGTTCGGCAGTCGGTGGAGCGAGCGGTTCAGGAGCTGGTGCACCCTGTGGTGGACCGCTCCATCAAAATCGCCATGACGACCTGTGAGCAGATCATCAGGAAGGACTTTGCCCTGGATTCGGAGGAGTCCCGCATGCGCGTGGCCGCCCACCATATGATGAGAAACCTGACCGCCGGCATGGCCATGATCACCTGCCGCGAGCCCCTGCTCATGAGCATCGCCACCAACCTTAAGAACAGCTTTGCCGCTGCGCTGCGGGTAAGCTCACTGGACCGCGAGGGCTTGTTTTCCTTATCGCTAGTCCCGCACGAGTCGGGGAAAAAAACAGTCTCACCGTTCCTGCTTCTTTAACGCAAGGTCTTTTTTCCCCTCAGGCGCCGACGCCCCAGCAGAGGGAGATGATGGAGGAGGCTGCGGCCAGGATCGCTCAAGACAACTGTGAACTTGCTTGCTGCTTTATTCAGAAAACAGCCGTCGAGAAAGCTGGCCCCGAAATGGACAAGAGACTTGCCACGGTGAGGCTCAACAGCCCTGAACTTAAATATCCTTCCAATACGTGATTTATTTTTTTGGACTGTGTTGCCTTAGCTTGAAATGTGTTTTGAAATTGATAAACCATTTTGATTATGGATGTGGCAAAGATGTCAGTAAGTTTTTTTTTTTTTAAAAAAAGGTTTCCAGGCACAAAACCATATTTTCATTTTGTGTGTTTTTTAAAATTTATTTTTTAGGAGTTTGAGCTGAGGAAGCACGCCCGCCAAGAGGGGCGTCGCTATTGTGATCCCGTCGTCCTGACTTACCAGGCTGAACGTATGCCTGAGCAGATCCGACTCAAGGTAAGCCGCTAACGTTCGGGAACGGTAGTCGAGACATAATGTTCAGTTACATCACACGCGGATTCAGTGTAGCTGCAGATGGCCGGCTGCTCCGTGACACGGCAGAGGAACCAACTCGCTCACTTGTTGTGTTGCAGGTGGGAGGAGTGGACCCCAAACAACTTGCTGTGTATGAGGAGTTTGCCAGGAATGTTCCAGGTTTCCTACCCAGCAATGATCTCTCCCAACCCACTGGCTTCTTGGCTCAGCCCATGAAGGTGAGTTAATATTTAAAAAATGTTGTGTGGGGGGGAGGGGGTCCTCAAAACAAACCTATTGCGAGCAAAAGGAAGTTAGAAAGGTGCTACAGTGATTTAAAAATCTTCAAGATTGTGCAGGTTTGGCATAAATCAGAAATCTAAATGAACAAAGAGCTGTATTTTTACTCTGGACTATTTTATGTCTCTACAGTAAATGAGCAACTAGTGCCTCTTGTGTTGATTTCCCAACATGCTAAACCCACAGAACTTGACTCGCGTCTTTTCCTCTTCATCTGTGACAACAGCAGCAGGCATGGGCCACAGATGACGTGGCTCAGATCTACGATAAGTGCATGGCCGACCTGGAGCAACATCTTCACGCCATCCCTCCAGCCCTCTCCATCAACCCCTTGACCCAGGCTCTGCGCAGCCTGCTGGAGGCCGTGGCCTTGGCGAGGAACTCCAGAGACGGGATCGCCGCGCTCGGCCTTCTGCAGAAGGTGCGGCGATTTTTAAACTCGTCTTCCGGAGCACCGCGAGGGAGTCGGGACGACTTTTACGCCGACTTGTCTTCTTACTACGGCGGCTTTTTGTTTCCAGGCTGTGGAAGGTCTTCTAGATGCCACCAGTGGTGCCGATGCCGACCTGCTGCTCCGCTACAGGGAGTGCCACCTGCTGGTGCTGAAAGCCCTTCAGGATGGACGTGCCTATGGCCCACAGTGGTGCAATAAGCAGATAACCAGGTGAGTCTAAACTATTATCTAGTCCTGGTTGCAGTGTTGAGCCGTGGGGGCGAAATCGTAATTCTCTTGTTTGTTTTGAGGGATGTTTAATGTTTCTGCTTTCTGTGGTTGTTTACAGGTGTCTGATTGAATGTCGTGATGAGTACAAGTACAACGTAGAAGCAGTGGAGCTTCTGATTAGAAACCACCTGGTCAACATGCAGCAGTACGACCTGCACCTGGCACAGGTAGGCGTCGCTAATGGAGTCGTTTTCTGTTTTATCCCAGATCTCGTTTTTTTATTTGATCTAGACATCTTGCATTCGTAAAGATTTTCAAATGGTTTTGTTTTCTATTGAACTGTCCAGTGTAGTTGCTCTTGTGACCGATTTGGTGACTCATTGTTGTCTTCTAGTCAATGGAGAACGGACTGCACTACATGGCGGTAGCTTTCGCCATGCAGCTCGTGAAGCTGCTGCTGGTGGACGAACGCAGCGTCAGCCATGTCACAGAGGCTGACCTCTTCCACACGATTGAGACTTTAATGAGAACCTGTGCACACTCCAGAGCCAACGCACCTGAGGGGTAAACACACAATGTTAAACTCTTCTCTTTTTCTTTCTTTAACGGATTCATTTTCCATAGACCACCAGAAATCTGCTGTGAAAATAAGGAAGATATTAAATGAGACCGTGAGGTTCAGTCGACCACTTTAAATTACTGGTTCTCAAACGTTTTCTGTCCAGACCCACTTTGGAGGAAGAAACATGTTCGTGCCCCAACAAAATTGTAACATGTTAAATGTTTAAAACATCCATCCATGTACAAATAATAAAAATCAAGTGAACCAGATTAGTCAGACTAAATAAAATGTACAACTATGTTAGAACAATGTAAATAAAGTTCTGCAAAAATTAATAATTTCTGAGAGAAAATAGTTTGTATGCGTTTCCAACATCATAAATGAGGTCAGGATGATTTTATTGTGGCTGCAATTGACCGGCTTTGCACTGAACATCTTTTCAAGATAATAACGCTAAAATACAACGTGCGGAAAACAAAACTGGTTAAAATATTTTTCACAATGTGCAAATGAGCGATCTCAAGCTCATTCAGCTTCAATGGCTGCAATGAGCCTTTTCCAAACAGGGTTGCAGACTTTATGCGGTCTCAATTAATTCTCAATGCTGATCTGTGTTTTGTTTTGAGAGGCCACAGCAGTCTAATGTACGTTTGTAACACGTAAAGTTCTAGAAATGATAGAACCGAATTTCCCCACCTGTAATACCGCTGCAACCCTCTAGAGGGCCCGCCACAGAAATTATGACTTAAGCCTAGTTTATGCTTCTGCGTTTTCAGAGCGACGCAGACGCAGGACCCCCTTGTTTGTCCCTTGCGTGCCTTTTCAAACCTCCTTACGTGTGTCGAGCCATTTTTCTAGGCTTGCGACGCAAGCCTCCCGCAGCGCAAACTACGTCCTTTACGGAGTCTCACATTTCCGCTTTCACAGCCCGATACCGCCATTATTAAAGCGAAGAAGGTTCACGAGAGAACGGATCAGATTTAAGAACTTTTGTCGGAAGAAATGCGTAAACATGACCGCTCACACAAGCCGTCATTGGCGGGTTGTAGAAGCGGGTTGGATTCACGGAGGGAGATCGCCGCAAACGCTGGTTTGCCGGTTGAGAGGTGCACAAAGTTGTGGAGGGAAATACGGGACAAATGTGTCCGCGATGAAAAGCAGCAGTGGCGAAGCACGGGGCAATAAAGTCTATGATAAATAGACGTGACTCTCTAGGTCGTCTTCAACAAAACACGTCACTCCGCCTGTTGTTCTGCCGGTGAATTGCTCTGCAACACTCGCAGAACCATGAATTGAAACGAGTGCGCCGACCTTAAACCAAGTGTAAAAGCATTTGTTTATTTATAAATTAGTCTTCGTTCAAGGTTGACATACTTTACACAACATGCAATATATCCTTTCCTTCCTTCCTAAAAGCAAATGACTAATGGCACAGAAGCTCAAACTCACTCCCCGTCCTTTGTCCTTCCCAGCCTTCCCCAGCTGATGGATGTAGTTCGCTCCAACTACGAGGCCATGATCGACCGGGCCCACGGAGGACCCAACTTCATGATGCACTCTGGTATTTCACAGGCGTCAGAATACGACGACCCCCCCGGCCTCAGGGAGAAGGCCGAGTACCTCCTGAGGGAATGGGTCAACCTGTACCACTCGGCCGCCGCCGGCCGGGATAGCACCAAAGCTTTCTCCGCCTTCGTTGGCCAGGTGAACACTCATTCATCAGGATCCAAGGTCCGGCGCGCAGGACCCCCCCCTCGCACCTCCGTGTTGATCTCCTCCGTCTCCTTTTTCTTTGCAGATGCACCAGCAGGGCATCCTGAAGACCGACGACCTGATAACGAGGTTCTTCCGGCTGTGCACAGAGATGTGCGTGGAGATAAGCTACCGGGCGCAGGCTGAGCAGCAGCACAACCCGGCGGCCAGCGCCGCCATCATCCGCGCCAAGTGCTACCACAACCTGGACGCCTTCGTCAGGCTTATTGCCCTGCTGGTCAAACACTCTGGAGAGGCCACCAACACAGTGACGAAAATCAACCTCCTCAACAAGGTACCGCATCGCCTGTGACGGTTCAAAGTTGAAACTCTCATGGTGGGACGCTCTGGTGTGGCCACGAAGCGCTTCAATGATGTCTAGGTCGGCTCAAATGTAGAAAGGAACCTGGAATAAAAAAATTGCTGATTTGGAAGTTTAGAAAGTTTAAATAATTAATTCATCTCCTCGGTTAAATGAAATCGAGTCCCTCTGAAAAGCCTGATAACATCTGATTTATTATAGAAATGCTCCTCTGTAGACGACATTAGACCGGCTGGCTCACTTCATTCTGCTTGCGCTCGTAGGTGCTGGGTATCGTAGTGGGGGTTCTGATTCAGGACCACGACGTCCGTCAGACCGAATTCCAACAGCTGCCGTACCACCGCATTTTCATCATGCTGCTGCTGGAGCTAAACGCTCCCGAACACGTTCTGGAGACCATCAACTTCCAGACGCTCACCGCCTTCTGGTAGGACGTCCTCGCGCTGAGCGGCCCCCTCCAGCAGGAAGAGGCTCGCCTAGTGCCGAGAATGAATCCGTTCTTTTAAAAAACGTTTCTGTCCATATGTTTGCGACACATTGGTTTGGCCTCATCTCGCTCCCCCTTCCTCCTCATGTGCAGCAATACCTTCCACATCCTGAGACCCACCAAAGCGCCCGGCTTTGTGTACGCCTGGCTGGAGCTCATCTCCCATCGCATCTTCATCGCCAGGATGCTAGCGCACACGCCGCAGCAGAAGGTATGTATGGAAGCACAAGACTATCGAAGACTCGTACATTCTTTGACTACCTCACGTTTCCATCTGGTTGATGTCGACTCTTTCCCCCCCCATGATTTTTTTTATTTTTATTTAACCTTTTGGTAAAATTGACTGTTTCCTTTCCAGGGTTGGCCGATGTACGCACAGCTGCTGATCGATCTCTTTAAGTACCTGGCCCCTTTCCTGAGGAATGTAGAGCTCAACAAACCTATGCAAATCCTCTATAAGGTGCGCCCTTGTTTTTTCCTTAATGTACTTCCCAAAGTAAGGCGTGTGTAACATTGATAGGCACGTTCCTATAACATGGGAGTAACACTGGTACTCTGTTTTTGTGAATGTGCAAAGTTTTCTTGTTGGGTTTTGCAACCCAAACTTGAAAAAGCCTGTTTGCTCTGGTAATTTGGTGATTATGTTCTGCCTCCAGGGCACGCTGCGAGTTCTCCTGGTCCTCCTGCACGACTTCCCAGAGTTCCTGTGTGACTACCACTACGGCTTCTGTGACGTCATCCCGCCCAACTGCATCCAGCTCCGCAACCTCATCCTCAGTGCCTTCCCACGCAACATGAGGCTCCCTGACCCCTTCACACCCAACCTCAAGGTACACACACCGCTGATTACACACTCTGAGGTTCTCAAGTGCAGCTTGGATCAGCAGAAGCTATGAGCTTTGGTTGGACCGACCAAAGGATGTCCTGAATGTGTGTTTTATTTGCTCCAGGTGGACATGCTGAGTGAGATCAACATCGCGCCCCGCATCCTCACCAACTTCACGGGCGTGATGCCTTCCCAGTTTAAGAAGGACCTGGACTCCTATCTGAAGACCCGCTCACCAGTCACCTTCTTGTCAGAGCTGCGCAGCAACCTGCAGGTCAGCGCCGCCTCGACCTGTTTTTTAAAACGGCCTTTGTCAAAAGCCCAATTTTAGCTAAATTTGTAATCTCCGTCTCACAGGTGTCCAACGAGCCCGGGAATCGCTACAACATCCAGCTGATCAATGCGTTAGTGTTGTATGTAGGCACACAGGCCATCGCTCACATCCACAACAAGGGCAGCACCCCCTCCATGAGCACGATCACCCACTCTGCACACATGGACATCTTCCAGAACCTTGCCGTGGACCTGGACACGGAGGGTAAGTTGCTGCCAAAATAAGTGTCGGGCCACAAATGGTTTCACACCGCATGAGCTGCATTTTGTGCATTTTGTTTTTTGTTTTTTTTTGCATTCAACTCCGCTGTGTGTTTCCAGGACGTTACCTGTTCTTGAACGCAATCGCCAACCAGCTGCGGTACCCAAACAGCCACACCCACTACTTCAGCTGCACCATGCTCTATCTGTTCGCCGAGGCCAACACCGAGGCCATCCAGGAGCAGATCACCAGGTGAGCCAACGTCTAGAGTTCGGGGGTCTTTAGGGCGGGGGGGGGGGGGGGGGGGACATTGAAACCCTTGCAGCGTGGACAACTGAAATGCGAGTGCCGTTGGTTCACGCTTTCTGTCTCTTCCAGGGTTCTGTTGGAGAGGCTGATTGTGAACAGGCCCCACCCGTGGGGTCTCCTCATCACCTTCATTGAGCTGATCAAGAACCCCGCCTTCAAGTTCTGGAGCCACGACTTTGTGCACTGTGCTCCCGAGATTGAGAAGTAGGTTTCCACCTGTATGATGGCGGTAATGTATTTGGCCGGTCCTGCTCCTCTTACTCGGATTGTCCTCCTCCTTCCTCTTAGGCTGTTCCAGTCAGTGGCCCAGTGCTGCATGGGACAGAAGCAGGCCCAGCAGGTGATGGAGGGCACCAGTGCCAGCTAGCCTGTGCACCAGCCAGCTCGTAGCGCGCGGGAGAGATGCCCCGAGGCCTTGACACACACACACACACACACACACACACACACACCTTTCCCCTCTGCTGTCGGCACTGGATAAACTGGCCACCACAGTCATTTTGAGATGTGGATGAAATGACTACTGCTCCCGGATCTAAAGATTTAGATTTTTGGTTGATCCCTTTGGGGCTGAATTCTGATGGAGAGGACTGATTGGGACATGCTGTTTAATATACTTTTTTTATTTTTATTTTGTTGATGTAAATATTGAGGGGAAAAAAGGGAGAACGGGCGAGGGTAGATGCGTGGAGAGCAATGCACATGTCAAATAAATGCATCATGACATGAAACATATTTTCACTCACCACCAAAGTCCCTGGTTTGCTTCCCTCCCACACAACCCTTTTTTTTTTCTGACTTTTTGTTTTTTTGTTACATTCGAGGCTGAATGGTAGATAATTAAAGAAAGAAAAAAAAAAGAAAAAAAAAAAAAAAAGCTGCCTGCTACTTTCATTTGATCCCTTTTTATCCTTGAGTGGGACAGGAAGATGAAGTTAAATCTCCCAGGTGGGGGAGCGGGGTTCTACTCCGGGCGTGTCGGTGGAGACCGTTTGCTGATGGTTTGTCCATTTTGCAACTGGCTCTGGAAGTCTCTCCCTGGCATTTGTAAATTGTGCAAAGTGATGGCGACGTTGTAACTTGACGATTTGTACAAAGATCCAAATTGAAGAACAATAGAAGGACCAATACAGCCATTTTGTAACATTTTGAATGTTTTGTAAATGTATTGGTCCATGTGTTGTATTTTGTAGTCCTTTCTAGTTTGCCTTTAGTTCTTGCTACTTAACTGCAGTATGCATACATACAGTAAATAAAGCATTCAAACTGCAAGCCATCTGTGTTCATTCAGTTCTACTTAGTTATTTTATGCTCTTCATCTATACATATATGATCATATACATTGTTAAGAACATTCTTTGTTCATCGAAGTTCTAATCAAGGTTTAAATGCTTTTCATCACAATGTGTATGCCTACTTTTTAAATGCTGTTTGTTTTTATTACGAAAAGTAAAATGCTTTGTTGGGTTCATCCGTGATTAAAGGATTTGAATAGAAAATGTCAAAGTGCAACAGATTAAACGCTGTATTACCAAAAAAGATAGGAGCCAATTGCTTATCTGGAGATTTTCTTTTTCCTTTTGCATCATTTGTGGTGTGTTGATTTTGGCTGATGCACTTGTTTCTTCGCTATTCTCCCCATCTATGAGCTGTAAACCATCAAGTTAAAATAATTTCTAGTGTTTTACGTTGTCATTTAGCCGACGCTTTTATCCAAAGCGGCTTACAATGAGTGCATTCAACCATGGGGTACAAACGGAACAAACGAGTGCCGTTACAAGTACAATTTAAGTGAAGGCTCTCTGCGCTCCTGGTGTCCTCAGAGAGCTCGTGCCACCATTAGTTTCGGAGCAAGGACGGCAAAGAGTGGTGATCTAGTGGAGTGTTTTGCTCTCCGTGAGGGAGGGGCGAGCAGTTTTGCGGACGCAGAGCGCGGCGGGATGTCTGGTTCGACCCGATCCGTTCGCAGCGTGGTGCGTGAGCACCATTGTTTTGAACTGGATGCGGGCAGCGTTCGATTATGAGACATTTTTATTTCCAACACCGGTTCCAAATGTCCTTATCTAATGTTCCTTCAAACCACTTTCATTTTCCTCAAAGTACCTTGAAATACACGTTGCCCTCAATCGAATTACTTGGCTTAATGTAACTGAACATCCAGCGTAACCTGACAAAAGATCTGAAGCAGCTTTTCTGAATACTGGCGGTTTACGGTGGTCTATAAAACTTAATTTCAGTGTTTAAGTTAAACCGTAACAAGCGTACAGGCCTGATGGCGGATTCTCACACTGATCCGTTGACTGATTTTTTTTAAAGGAACTGTCTGCTCATGCGTCTACTTCTAGAGACAAAATGTAATTTGCAGGACTCTCAGGGTGTTTTGTAAATGATGCAGACATACTTCTCCCTGTAAATGAATGAATCATCTTGAGGAAAAAAAACATTTATTGCCAGTGATTCTAAACATTTGGTTTCAAGCATTCAGATTTAAAAAGTGCTGCGGAGCCGGAGTCACGAGCCAGTGAGCTCCATCAGTCTGTGCAGGATGCTCTTCTGCCCACAGCGCACCTGCAGGGCGTCCGCCGCCTGCTGCTCAGGTCCTGCAAACGCCACCCTGTCCTCCATCAGCTCCTGGTCGCTCTTCACGCCCGGCGCCTCTTCCCCGTAGGACCGCAGAGTCAGACGTGCGGCCCCGTGGATGAGCCACTTCCACGAAGCCTTCAATCCGGAGAGACCCTCGTTAGAGAAGGAAAGGGAAATGTCCTCGTCCTCATCTTCCTCCCACCCTTCATTGTCCTTAAACTCAGAGAACTCCTCCTCTGACATGCACAGCACCTGAAAACACACAAAGCCGGCGTTGTTACTGCATGCGTATTTTACGCAGCGCGCAAAGCAAGCTGAAGGCATTTCCGTTTCAAAACGGGCCCTTGCCGTCTCCCGTCTCACCTTGAGCGCACTGTGTAGCTCGGAGTCTGTAAGGCAGCCCTGTTTCCCAAAGACGAAGGCTTCCTTCCCTCGCATCACCTGACACAGCACCTCCTGCTTCTCCTCCACCAGCTGCTGTTCCAGTCCGGACTGGACACCTGCGGGAGAAGAGGAAGATGAGGAAGGCACGGTGGAGAGGAAGCTTGTATTTGGGTTCAAATCAAACTATTAAATCAGTTTTGTTTTGTTTCCGCTGTCTCTCGTCCGCGCTGCAGTTTCGTCAACTCTCGACCTTGTGCGGCGACCTTGCAGAAGTTGCCGACGGGGATGTCGGCGGTGTCGTCGCGGTTGTCCCGGTGAGGCTCCGTGAAGCCGTACATGTGCAGCAGCTGCCAGTTGGCCATCTGCCCGTAGGTGTTTGAACACTTCTTCGCCTCCTGCGTATCGGCCGCACGCAAACCATCTCAGACTGTCCTTGAGAGAGAGGAGAGCAGTCAACTCAAACCTCAGGACAGCCGTCACAGATGTTTGGGACGTCGCTAGTAGGAGTGGAGAGGTGGT